>NC_080403.1:36985000-38235000 GCF_030265065.1 Corythoichthys intestinalis | reverse complement strand
AATGATACTGCAGCCATTCAACCCAAATGCATGATGATGATGATGCATGAACCTTGACTGTGCGGAGTGCTACCTATTGATATATCTTCTCTGCGTTGGGAAATAACATAAGGTGTTAAGAAAAAGATCAATTGCTACCTTGCTTCCCCACATTGCTTCCCATGATATTTCTAATCATAGGGAGAAGGATTGTAAGGCTTTAGCCTATTAAAAAAAGGCTGCAAAGGCTGCCAAAATTCACTCTACTCATTTTACGCTGCCTTTTATCTCTCTATATAGGTAAAACGGCGCCATTACAGATTGAGCGCGACAATGTGTGAGTGGGTCGTGCAACGCATACATTAATTGTGTTTAATATTTTAACGTGATACATTTTTTTAAAAATTAATTACCGCCGTTATCGGGATAAATTTGATAACCCTACCTTAAGCCTAAACTAAAGACTCTGGATGAGTGTAACATATTATGTCTGTAACGTTAAATACAATTAGAAAATGATTTATTTAAAAATATACAGTATATAATTAAAAAAAAGGTATGGCCGATATTTTTTTGCCGATTCGAATACTTTGAAAATGACGTGATCGGACCCGATCGATCGCATCTCTACTAGAAACGTTCGTTCATTCGACACCAGAGCATTCACAGTCATTCTGTCTGATTTTCAGGGCATTAACAGGTCACTTTCTGTTCATTTTAGGGCATTTACAGGTTATTTCCTGTTGAGTTAGAGTCACTACCTATTCATTTGGTTGATTCCCAGGTCACTTCCTGTTATGTAACTCAAAATAAACAGGAAGTGACCCATAAAATACCGCAAAATTAACAGGAAGTAACTGAAAATCAACAGGTAAATGTCCTTAAATGGCCCAAAATTACCTCATTGCCTGGCATTGGCTGCCACTGACGGCCATAGACGTTCAATCCGTTTGAAGTCGTTCATTCACTGCCATCCCAGTTCAAATGGATTGGACGTCTACTAGTGATAAACGCATTCCAATTCACAGCAGAAGCTTGTTTTTCTATTTATTAATCGTTTGTAGAATACCATTGATTTCCTGACCAATGTATTGTATCGGCATATCAGCAGATCATCGTTATCGTGAGCTTTGTATCGCAAATCGTATCGTATCGTGAGGTGCCAAGAGGTTCCTACTCCTAACGGTGACAGAATGGTTAGCACAACCGCCTCACAGTTCTGAGATTGTTCAATCCCGGCTTTGGCCTCCCCTTGTGGAGTTTGCATCTTCTCCCCATGCCTGTGTGGGTTTTCACTGGTTACTCCGGTTTCCTCCCACGTCCCAAAAACATGCATGGTTGGCAGTGTTAGATGAAGTATTCACTTCTTTACTTAAGTACAAGAACAGATACAGGGGTGAAAAATTACTTTAGTAAAAGTGCAGGTATCTAAGAAAATAATTTACTCAAGTAAAAATACAAAAGTACTTGCTTTAAAGGGATCCACGGATGGAAAGACTTGTACTTCTGAAAAGATAAACGTTATTATAAGTTAAAATAATTAGATTTTAAAACCCCTCTTAATGTTTTTGTTTTTATACAAATTGTAAAATTAGTTGAACTAGCAGGTCGCCATTGTTGTTGACGTAGCAGGGCGGTGATGTCACTGGGTTATGCTGCTAGGCTTCCACACTATGACTCTAGCGACATAAACTTGTCATCTGTTCAACCCTTTCAATTTGAACCCGAGAGGAACATTAATGAGCATGACAGCACTGGCGATATTTCACAAAATGAGCAGCAAAAGCAATACGAACAGGAAAGACGGGATGAGACAACACGAAAGTACGACAAAACTGGTGTTCTGCCAAAATGTGCTACACCAGCTAAACGTCCGACAAGAGGCGAATTCGACAGCCAAAGTGCTACCATGCAGTTTCAGCTTGTTTTGTTGAGATGCATACAGACAGAACATACTACAGATGCCTTGAGAAAATACTTAAACGTAGCAATATCAAATAACAGTGGTTTAAATACGCTTTGTGATAATTTGGTCAACAGATCAACAATCTGCTTTAAAGCTACCGCAAGAAAACACAATGCTTAAAGGTATAAGAGAGAAACACATGCAAAAAGTTTTTTTAAGGCAATGAAAAGATAATGAAAGACTCAATAAAAACACTAATTGTAAGTACTCGCCGCATTTAACCGATGTACGCATGTGTTGGACGTCCCACCGCATTGAAGGAATTGCAGAGCACCTATAGTGTTCGTCTAGTAACAGTGACAAACTACGTCATCACCCCGAGCGTCCATTGTACGCATAAAATATGGCGCCCTCCGTAGGTCAAAACATGTACTAAATATTATAGATTTCTAAATCAATGGCAATGTTTTATGTGTTTCTAATAACATAATTTAGCAAAAGAGAGAACAATTGTGGCTTATTAGAGCCTACAAGTCTTTAAGTCCGAGGTTGCCTTAAAAATTTACTTGTAAAAAGTATAAGTATTTTCTCTTGATGCAAAAATGTGATCTATATATACAGAGATCCGAGCCAATATTCAAAGAAGGAACCAGAAAATGTATTTTATTTAAAATGGAATGGAAATAAACAAGCAATAAAATTGACAGCACTGCAAACAGAAGCTTAAGCTAAAAAAAACTTTTGAGCTTTTTTTGAACATTTAAACTAAATAATACCTCTTGGCAAAATGATTAATGAAAAGCTTAATGGCGGATTGCAAACAGCTATCAAGTACATGCCCCCTCCTGTCATGTGTACGTTCTCAGTTCATTTTTTCTCATTCAGCACCTGATTGAGCCGGATGGGCGGGGCCTTGCGACACACCTGTGGCGCATTAGGAACGCTCAATATTTAGGACGCCTTTCACCATCTGCAAGTCTATTGCTTGCGTACTTGCCTTGCTTACCGCTGCGTGTGCCTCATCATCTTTGTGCTTCCCGACGTTTCTACGATTGTGTCCTAGTTTGATAGTTTTTTTTTTTACTTTTGTGCAATATTGGACTTTGTAATCCAATTTTTTTGTACTTTGTTATAATCGCTTTTTCTGACGTGCTCCCTTAGTTGTACTTTGTTATACTCGCGTTTTTTTGGCGCGCTCCCTCAGTTGCACTTTGTTATACTTGCCTTTTGTTGCGTGCTCCCTTTGTTGTACTTATTCAATACCAACGTTCACTATTCCTGGTCTCCGGTTCTGTGATTGGGATCCACATCAATGGCTTGCCGTTCATGACAGCACCTACTGTACAAGAGTGTGCAGCACCCATCTGAAGGCATGCTGCTCTCACTGTTTTTTTGGGGGGGGGTCAACATCTTGTTCACCTGTCTAATCTTGCTTATACTCACATTGCTGCCTCTATGCTCAATTACAGTATAGTTGCACGGGGCTTATCGATCGCGTCGGAGGTACTAAAATGAAACTATCAATTCCAACAATGAGAAAAACAAGCAAAAAAACAAACAAAAGTAATGTGTAACACATGTCACAATTTGAAAAGTGGAGTAAAAAGTAAAGATACGTGCTGTAAAATGTAGTGAAGTAAAATAAAACGTACAGATACACAAAAAATGTAGTACAGTAACAGAGTACTTTTGCTTTGTTACATTCAACCGCTGATGGAACTCTCCAAATTGTCCTTAGGTGTGTGTGTGAGAGGTTCTTAGTCTCTATGTGCCCTGCAACTGGCTGGCAACCAGTTGAGGGTGTACCCTGCCTCCTGCCCGTTGTTACCCGGGATAGGCTTCAGCGCCCCCGCGACCCTCTTGAGGATAAGTGGTTCAGGAGATGAATGAATGAATTCCAAGTGTTATTTTAAACACCCATATAAAACTCGAAAAAGTCAATTTAGCACATCTAAACAAAGGGCATTTGCTTTTTGATTGGCTAGTTGCTACAACTGTAACTGCAAATCACATTTTAATTTGCAGCAAAGCCATTCAATAAAACAGTCGGCATACCCCACATACTGAGCGACAATTCAATGCTGTTTGGCGGTATTGCTCAATGTGCACCAGCGTTCGGTAAGTTATTTTGAACAATTCTATGCTTCCAACTTCATGGGAGCAGTTTAGGGAAGATACTTTTCTCTCGGAGCATAACTGTGCCCTAGAAATGTCAGGGATAGGCATGCTTGGATGCATTTGGTTGGGAAGAACTCGCGAGTTCTGACATCACTATCAAACACCTTGGGATGAACGATAACAGATCTTCAGCCAACATCAGTACCTCTGACCTCACAAATGTCATTTTGCATGAATGGACGAACAAAAGCACACACATTCTGTTATAAGGTTTGGCAATTGTTTTTTTTTTTGTGTGTTTTTTTACATCGAAAACACACTTCCTAGATGCAGTCCTGTTTCTCTCTGATCCATCTGCAAAATAAGGATTATCATTTATATTTTTTGAGACACCTACTATTTGCTACTTTGATTTCTTTAGAGCCACTACTCCATCACCTTGTAGGAGCTCTTTCGTTATAACTTTCATACATCATAGTAATCCCAGTTCATCCGCTCTTCCACAGTGTTTACTCGTAATTCCTTCTTGTTTCCATCAGACCTTGTTCTTTTTTTCCTTAAAATCTTTCCACTTTATTGCTGCACTGCAACACCCCGGATGGCCTTCCTCTATCTCTCAGCTCTCTTACCATTCGCTCGTCCACCCCACACACCATATCTCTCCGCCTATCCCCCTTCATTCCCCCAACTGTACGTACCCCACCACGTTGCATCCCATCAACAGCTTATCTTTTTCCCCCTCTCTGCATTTGCATCATTCTCACTTTTCCCTCTCTCGAACTCTTTACCGACATGAAATTACCTCTCTCTCTCTCTGTCCCTCTGAGGCATGTTTAATTAAGCGTAGGGCTATGTGTCAGAGAGAGAGAAAGAGAGAAAGCGGAAGACAGACAGAGCGATAGAGAGTTGCTATCTAGAGCAAGCAAAGCAGCCAGTATAGATTCTTGTCCTCTCCTCCTGGTTTTTTTTTCCTTCTCCCCTCCCTTTGGCCTGGGCCAGCCGTAATTACCATGCTCATTAGCAGAGGGAAGACGTGAGGGGGGTGAGAGCAAACAGGGGAGTTGGGGGAGGGCAGGTGAGAAGGTTGGAGGATCATCTAACAGTGAATGCTCACATGGAGAGTGAGTGGATGACTAGGGAGTTGTTGGTGAAGTTCGAGACAGTTCTGGGAAGGTTTGTAGTCATCTAGGGAGGGAGGTAACTTGCTTTTTATGGTGTATTTTTATGTGAATATTATCCCACAATAGACCAAAATTGTTGGTTTTCTGACCATTTTTAGTTAATGTGGAAATGACAAAAGAAAGTTCTTGAGTTTGACAGAGCGTGTTAAATTTAGTTTGAAAAATCCCAATAGTTTTACTAAAATAAGTATGTGAATTGCTAGCAGTTGTTATAATTAAAAAGATAGTATTTGTTACTGTATAATAATAACGAATTAACTTTTAATCTCAAAATGTTAATATGCAATCTTGAGTTCTTACAACAGCAAATAGAAAAATAAACGCTTATTTTCTGAAGATATGTATTCAAGTATAACACCATTTACCATTACCATCATGCTAGGACTATTGCCTGTCCTTTAATCCAGTGTTTTTCATCTGGTGTGTCACGAGAGCTTGTCAGGTGTGCCTCGAGAAATTATCCAATGTCGTTTTTTTTTTTTTTTAAATATATCATCACGGCAGCCCCCGACAGTATTTTGAAGGACACACAGTCTTGTTAACTCATTCACTCCCAGCCATTTTCAACGGTGCAACCCCCTTTGCTCCCAGCCATTTTACTGGATTTTGACTAATTTTGCAAAGCCCACAAAAAATTCTCTTCTATTGTTATATAAACATGGAACCCACCAAAAGAAAGATTAGATTCTCTTCTTTCAGCATGGAAAAAAAGTAAGTTCATACTTTTTTCATTCTTTAGAAATCAGCATTAGAAAATAGCTTAGTTTGAGCAATTTTCTCATTTCTGATGAAAAAAACAGAGAAATTGAGCTTTTTGTGAAAGCATACATTTCAAACATAACTTTGACTTTAACATAGCTATTTTTTGCTCTAGTTACATCCCAAATATCTGAATAATGTTTTCCTTTAACAAAATAACATAAACAACAAGACAAATAGAGCTTTTGATGGCAAAGTAACAATTTATCTACACATAACTAACTGAGAGATGTCGCTGTTGTAGCCGCGACAGCTGGGTAAACCTTTCCCTCATCGCCGCCTGTCTCATAAAAATTGATTTTTTGAGTCTCGGCGGGGTCTGCTCGGCGAGCAGCACGGACTCAACGGCATCGTCCGCTGCACTGGTGGTCCCGGTCGTTCTGCTCGGTTGTCCAGCGCCTGGCATCCCAGGCATCCTCTAGGTCATGGGTGTCCAAACTTTTTCCAAAGGTGGCCTGATTTGACGTAGTAAAAATGTGGGGGGCCGACCTTGGCTGATGTCCTTAACGTAGTACAATATATTTAAGCAAAATTTAGCAAGCCATTCAGCATGTCACATTTGCTTTATTATTTTTTTAATGAATAATTTCAACAATCTCGCAACTAGCCTTTGCGGCGTTCTCTTTCGACTCTCGTGCTCTTGCGAAATACTACTGCTGTGAAATTAAACTAGCTGCGTATCTTCCCTGTAATCTTGTCGTACATGTCAGCGTGTCTTGTTTGGTAATATCGCCTCACATTGAAATCTGCAAATGAGGCAAGACACAGTTGTTGCGTATTTTAGTGAAGAAATAGTCCAATTTCCACCTATCCTTGAAGCGTCGGCCGTCACAGTGACCTTTTTTTTGGTTGATTGTCACCATTTTAGAAAATTGGAAGTAGAGGGTCACACGGAATAATGTTGCTTAGCCCTTAAATACCTGCAACATGAAGCAATTATCAGAGAATCCCAAAATTTGAAAAATAAGGTCCTAATAAATCCTTTTTTTTTTCAAATTTGTGAAAAGTCTAAATGAATAAGTGTAATAAGCGCTGTAATATCTATAACCCATGCTAAATCCTGTTTTTTTCTCATGGAACCTGCAGATGCATGTGTTGACTTGCATCCATCGTTTTTTTTCTCCAAAAAACAAATGTCAAAATTCTAAATTAGTCTGAAAATCATGAAATTTTAGGTGTATCAAATGTGATACATTTGCCAATGAAGGGTTAAAGTGCTGCTGCCTTTTAGTGGGTAAATGAGGAGCAGCATTACGTGTGTACGCTACTTCATATGCTGGTTGCAGTACTGCTGACCAATTTATTAAGTCTGTGTGCGGGTCAGATGTTATTGATTTTAATGACAGAGGCTGGGGGCCGGATGAAATTTGACCACAGGTTGCATTTGGCCACCGGGCCGGACTTTGGACATGTCTGCTCTAGGTTGTTCTCAATTCGGTCGTCTTCCGCCAGCGCCCCCGGCCGTGCGGGCCGGCCGTTCGTTGCTGTTGAATCAGGTTGTTGGTCTTACCAAATGCGCTACTGCCCACCAGTGGCCAGTTTTATTGCTTTAAAATGGATTTTCAGCTTTGTGCTTTGGAGCTAAAGTGAATCAGAACCCAGAGATGTCTCTTGTAAAAAAAATTTTTCAAAAACGTAAAAGACGTATGAATACGTCTTTGGGACACTGAAACAATTAAAAATAGAACGTATTTATACGTTTTGGGGAGCAAATGAGTTAACAGAACGCGGATGTCCTCAGGCGAAGTTGCAGTAGGAAGGAAGGAGAAGGTTGAAGGTTGTCGGTCGTGTGCAGGCAAATGAGTTATCGCTCGTGTCGCGTTCATGGACTGCTCGGATATTTAGCCATCAGCCACCTTGCTGTCCATGACAATATGTTGGAATAAAATGCAGGGAGAGGATTGACAGTCATCACATATGGATAAAATGGAAAGGATACTTTCATGTATATTGACACTTGACGAGTCTAATCAAATGATGTACAGTAGACGTGCTGGGGTCCACATTGTCGCGGACAGCAAGGTGGCTGGGGAGTTCCTGAACGTGATACGAGCAATTTCCTCGCTCGCCTGCACGCCTTCCTTGTGATGCACATGGAAGTCGTGATGGCAATCAGGGATACATTTTTAAAAAGGACAACTTCAAAATCCAAACTGAGCCCAGGATAAGATTCTGACCTAGATGAAAGCCTTAGTATGGTTGTGGTAAAAAAAATAATAAATCTGTTTTAAAAAGGCGAAGATGGAGAGCTTAAAGGCAAAGCAATACAGTGAAAGTAAAAGCTATGTTCCGTTCGGATTTACTTTTACCGGGGATGAGACAAAACCTACTCCATTATGTTTCATGTTTCATCAAACATTCATTCATTTATTCATTTTCCATGCTGCTTATCTTCACGAGGGTCACACTGAATAAGCATAAATATTGACAAATTATATCATAATTAAATATAATGTACAGAAAGTCGTTTTGGAACATTTTTAGTTTGTGGTGTGCCTCAAGATTTTTTCCAATGTAGAAACGTGCCGTGACTGAAAAAAGGTTGAAAAACACAAAGACGAGTTAATGAAATCTTGTTTGGATTACATTTGTACTGGACTACCATGAAATCAGTGTATTTGCCTGTATTGCGACAAAAGACACGTGTACTTTGAGCCTAAGAATATTTGCAAATTACTTGCATAGATTGTCATCACAATGTTACGTGACTGTTTGTAAAAATTGTACATTATTGTGTTCGCCTCCTCCTTTGGTGACACTACAATCTCTTATTAAGCATTTCTTTCATTGATCTTCCAAGAAAAATCTTTAGATGTTGCTAGGATCTATATTGTAAGACAAATTGCTATTCAATAAAGTACTTGCCATTATGAATTGCAAGCTTGATGTTTTTTTTTTTTTTTTAACAACAACAAAAATAACACTACTTTGTGGGCTTAAAAAACTGCAGGTCAATTTATCATCATCATCAGTCGTAGATACACTATCCCATAATGAGACTGGATGGGTGAAGCTTACGGGAAGAAGTGTTCATTAAAGACAGCAGACATGGAAATAGTAAGTAAAAGCAGTTTTACATCCCGAGGTGCTGCGAGCTCCACAACACAAGGTTATCTTTTGAGACCGGATTATTAGTTTTTATGCGTAATGAGTTTGTCTTGCTTGTGGAACACACAACCACAATTTCAGTTCTCTAATTTCTCAGGGAAAATGTTGTGGTGGCAGGCGGGGATGATTCAGTGCTGATCTGCTCCCCTGTGAATAGACTGTTTAATCCTTCAGGTACTTGCTGTTTGTTGACACTTAAGCGTTGTTAATGAGTGCTTGTAGAGAAAGAGGCAAGAGCTGAACGTTGTGTTTGGAATGAGAGGTTCATAGAAAAGTAGGACAGCCTCACTATCATGCAATATTACGTTTGCACATGGCTTGCCAAATGCACATGTAGTCCTGGCTGGTGTCAAGTGTGCTGATGCACACACCTTACAAGCTTGCGCAGGCAACGATCCAAGAGAGCATCTTCATGTGGTGTGAGCTCTTTGGTCCTTTGTTCTCCTGCGGGCTGTGTGGCTCACATTACATCATATTTACTTTTCTTTCCAACAGCTTTTGTTGTTTAAATATGTTGTGACATCCCAGTGAAATGCAGTTTTGTTGATAACGGCATTAGAGTATAACGGTGTTATTTTTTTTTTCAGTAGTGAGTAATCTAATTAATTACTTTTCCCATCTTTACAACGTTACCGGTACTGAAGATGTGAAGGGGCGCGTTACTACAATTTGGCTGAATAAAGCGTGAGTTGTCTGATTTTGTCACACATAACTGCCTGAGAGAGAGCAGGGTGGGGGGAGTAGGGAAGGAGGTGGTGAAGCCGTTGCAAACGCGATGATGATTGGCTGGGTGGCTCGGAGCGTTAGCATAGCATTCGCGTTCTCGTTAGCATTAGCATTTAGCGTGGCGAGCGTGATCACAAACTCTCAGGCAACTGTTTTTCTTACATACAGTTAGTGGCGTCCAAGTGGGTATAATCAATTGAAAATATTGTACTGTTTTCCAGCTGAGTGTGTATTATCATCACCAAGTTGGTGTTGTCTTTGTAGACGCTACTATATAATAATAAGAGAGAGCAGAGCAGGAGGGGGGAGTAGGGAAGGAGGTGGTGACCTCGTTGCAAACGCGATGATGATTGGCTAGGTGGCTCGGCGCTTTAGCATAGCATTCGCGTTCTCGTTAGCATTAGCATTTAGCGTGGCAAGCGTCATCTTAAACTCTCAGGCAACTTTTTCTTGCATACATTTCATGGCATCCAGGTGGGTACAATTAATTGAAAGTAATGTACTGTTTTCCTGCTGAGTGTGTCTTTGGAGACGCTACTATATAATAATAATTCGGGTTTTTACATTATTACCAAAAATAGTCACATGAACCTCATGTAATGTTTTTTAGTCACCTAGACGACACGGTGGCTAAGTGGTTAGTACGTCCGCCTCACAGTTCTGAGATCAAGGGTTCAATCCCCTCCTGTGTGGAAGGTTCCCTCCCAGCATGGTAGGCTGATTGAACACTCTAAATCAGGGCTCTCCAACCTAGTCCTCAAGGCCCACTGTGGGTCCTGGTTTTTGTTCCAGCTGATCCAGCAGAGACAGTTGAACCAATGAGGTTTCTGCTGAAACAAGCCACAACTGACTGCAATCAACTGCTTGCACTTGTAAAACACCAGATTGGGGAAAAAGTGTTGTCATCTTGTTTGGTAGGAATGAAATCCTGCACCCACAGTGGGCCTTTGTGGAATAGGTTGGGGACCCCTGCTCTAAATCACAGGTGTCAAACCGATTCCAGAAAGGGCCAAGTGGGTGCTGGATTTTGTTCCAACCGATAACGCGCAGAGAGTTTAACCAATGAACTTCCTGCTGAAACAAGCAGCACCTGACAAAGTTTAACTGATTACACATGTAAAAGATCTAATTGGTGAAAGGTGTCCTCTTCATTGGTTGGAAAGCAAACCTGCACCCACTTGGCCCTTTCTGGAATCGGTTTGACACCTGTGCTCTAAATTGTCCGTAGCGTAGAGTCAGTAGAGTAGAGTCCGTATGAGTGTGTGCATGAATGGTTATATGTCTCCTTCTGCGATTGGCTGGCAACCAGTTCAGGTGTACCCTGCCTACTGCCCGTAGTTAGCTGGGATAGCTGGGATCATCCAGCACCTCCGTGACCCTTGTGAGGAAAAGTAGCATGGAAAATGAATGAATGAATGGATTGATTAATCGAGCAAAGACAGGAGAGGCAGGACATTCAGAGCCTCACCTGCATATTGAAATTGGAATTAAAAAATCTGTTCAATTCAATCTGTTAACATAAACATCATTTGTGAAAGATGTTACAGAATATATAATGCAATAACATATAGAACATGAAAAGTAACGTCAGTTACTTTGCTGAGTAACAAATTACTAACTCTTACAATGACTTAACTGAGTTACTAACTCTTTTACTTTTTGGGAGAAGTAATTTTTAACTAACTAATTACTTTTTTAAAGTAAGATTAACAACACTGGTGATATGGCAGCAAAATTGTATTCTTTTAAGAGTTGTTGAAATTATTCATTAGAGATCACAGCTCTTGTCTGCAGTTGTTGGATGATTAAGAATTGTTGACTTACATCGGGCCGGAAAGCGTCTCTAAAAGCCTTGATGATCATCAGTCTACGGTAAAATAGATAGTCTATAAATGGAGCAAGTTCAGCACTTCCGCTATTCTCTTCAAGACAGGCAGTTCTATAAAAATGACCCTAAGAGCACAGCACAGAATGCTCATTTAGCGGATGAAAAATGTCTGCATTTGTACTTAAACTGTGAACCCTCCCGTTCTGAAGCCTGAGTCCTTAAAGAGGAGCAACAACAAGGGTTGAGCACTGTTTGAATTTGAACGAATACGGTTCAACATGATTCTCAAATTAAATTGTTTTTCAGCACAAACTCAAAAAAGTTAGATTTCCAAACTGTGGCCATCCATTTTGTTAATGAAATCAATATTTGTCACGGTGCACCGCGTTTACCTGCATAATACTAGAGTGCTTACTATTTATACACCGCATGACATGGTTGGAGAAGAGAGAAAAAAGTTGTCATTTTATACTTGTGTTCACCCAATCACATTTAGTCAGGTTTTCTTTCACACGAGAACATTCTTTTCGAAAACCTTATGAAAATAAATATAAAAGAGTAAAGTTGTCCGATAATGATTTTTTAACCAATAACCGATATCACGTGATCGTCCAACTCCAAAACTTTGATATCGATCTCAAACCACTACCGATATATACGGTCGTGGATTGAAAATATTATGGATAATTGCATTTTAGCGTCCTAGTTTGGAGACATCCAATGGTCAATAAGCATAACTGCTGTGTTAAGCTGTGACCAGCCCTTGTACAAAGGCAGAAGGCTTCCACATTCACTTTGAAGGCACACATGCATATTGGCCCGAAACCAATAATGAAAAAAAACGATGTCAATATTATCCAATAACATTTTAAAATGCTTTTATCGGCCGATATTATCAGCTACCCGATAATATCAGACAACTCTACAAATGAGTGTTTAAAGCTGCAGGTACAGTGGGACAAATAAGTATTTAGTCAACCACCAATTGTGCAAGTTCTCCTACTTTAAAAGATTAGAGAGGCCTGTAATTGTCAACACGGGTAAACCTCAACCATGAGAAACAGAATGTGGAAAATAAACAGAAAATCACATTGTTTGATTTTTAAAGAATTTATTTCCAAATTAGAGTAGAAAATAAGTATTCGGTCACCAATAAACAAGCAAGATTTCTGGCTGTCAAAGAGGTCTAACTTCTTCTAACGAGGTCTAACGAGGCTCCACTCGTTACCTGTATTAATGGCACCTGTTTTAATCTATTATCGGTACAAGAGTCACACTCCAAACTCCACTATGGCCAAGACCAAAGAGCTGTCGAAGGACACCAGAGACAAAATTGTAGACCTGCACCAGGCTGAGAAGACTGAATCTGCAATAGGTAAGACGCTTGGTGTAAAGAAATCAACTGTGGGAGCAATTATTAGAAAATGGAAACATACTGATAATCTCCCTCGATCTGGAGCTCCATGCAAGATCTCAACCCGTGGCGTCAAAATGATAACAAAAACGGTGAGCAAAAATCCCAGAACCACAGAACCTAGTGAATGACCAACAGAGAGCTGGTATCACAGTAAGAAAGGCTACTAACAGTAACACAATGCGCCGCCTGGGACTCAAATCCTGCAGTACCAGACGTGTCCCCCTGCTGAGGAAAATACACGTCCAGACCCATCTGCAGTTCGCTAGAGAGCATTTGGGTGATCCAGAAGACGACTGGGGGAATGTGTTATGGTCAGATGAAACCAAAATAGAACTTTTTGATAGAAACAGAAGTTCTTGTGTTGGGATGAAAAAGAATACTGAATTGAAGAACACCATACCCACTGTGAAGGATGGAGGTGGAAACACCAGGCTTTGGGGCTGTTTTTCTGCAAAGAGACCAGGATGACTGATCTGTGTAAAGGAAAGAATAAATGGGGCCATGTATTGAGAGATTTTGAGTGAAAATCTCAGCAAGGGCATTGAAGATGAGATGTGGCTGGGTCTTTCAGCATGACAATGATCCCAAACACACAGCCAGGGTGTTGAGGTAATTATCGAGGGTTGATTGATTAAATATTTGCTTGTGCTCATATATACCATAAATAATACATATTGCCATATTTTTCTCTTATTGATATAACCAGTAAATGATTATTGCTTGCTATACTAGGTTGTAGTATAATGTTTAAGTGTTACAAAGAGTAAAGAGAGTCGGGATGACAACTGCCTTGCATCATTGCGTAACTAGACCTTCCGAGACATCTTCAGCACCTGGCGTCTGGACTTTCGTCTAGACCTTCGAGGACAATTTTCCATTCGAGGATATCTTGCATAACTGAAGTGTCTGGGTCATTTTGACCGTTGTTTACATGTGCCTTTGCTTACACACGTGTATTTAGTTAGTTCCACCAACATGCTCACACATAGCCAACCAAAATCACATGGGTGTCTCCAGCTTGCTCTCCCCTCCCTCAGGGCGGCACCCTTTCTGTGTTAGGACAAACCCCTAAATAAAAATAGCAAGGAGGGTTTTTTCTTAGATCAATTTTGGGGACTATACAGCGTAATTTAGCATTCCTATGGCTAGTCCCTCTTTTGCTCTCCTTGGCCAAGAAAACTGAGTGTCTTCTCTCCTTTACATATGTCTACCTAAGGATCTATTTTTGAACTTGACACAGGGCAACAAAGGAGTGGCTTCGTAAGAAGCATTTCAAGGTTCTGGAGTGGCCTAGCCAGTCTCCAGGTCTCAACCCCATAGAAAATCTGTGGAGGGAGTTGAAAGTCCGTGTTGGCCAACGACAGCCCCAAAACATCACTGCTCCAAAGGAGATCTGCATGGAGGAATGGGCCAAAATACCAGCAACAGTGTATGAAAAGCTTGTGAAGAGTTACAGAAAACGTTTGGCCTCCGTTATTGCCAACAAAGGGTACATAACAAAGTATTGAGATGAAGTTTTGGTATTGATCAAATACTTATATTCCGCCACGATTTGCAAATAAATTATATTGCAAATAAAGTCTTGAGGTTTACCCATGTTGACAATTGCAGGCCTCTCTAATATTTTGAAGTAGGTGAACTTGCACAATTGGTGGTTGACTAAATACTTATTTGCCCCGCTGTACATAAAACATGAGTTCATGCTGTAGGATTAACACAACATTTGTATATCTGACAACAGTGTATATTGTTTATTTATTTTCTTTTGAGTTGACCCACCTCTAAATTGGTATTAGACGTATTCTATTGTACTCAACCAATTTCGACTTCAGTGCTGTGTGCTGGGACAGGAGGGAGCATTTTAAAGATGGCACTCATTTACTTGTACAACATGTATCCGGAGATCATATCACCTTTTTTAACAGAACATAATGTAATTGCAGGTGTTGGTCTGTGGCTGCGGGTTATTTTGACGAAGTTTATCCACACCGATGTGCACACATCTTTGCTGGTGTTTGAGTATGGTTCACCTTCTCTACTGCCCCACACCATCCTGCAACTTATTTTCCTAAATCTTTCCAAAAACTTTCCTGGCTAAAGCAGCCAACAACATGAACAAAATAACTTTCACAAACAAAAAAAATGCATGACAACACTGTACTTTTCATTAAATAAAGAGAACAAAGCAACCCACTAAAGTATGTGCTCCTGAACTTTAGATTACAAGCAAACTTTCTCCTCTGAGTGAGTTTACGCATTAATGTGTCAACATTTGACGACTTGGGGATTTGTGGTCTGATGCCTTCAAAGTGGACTTGAGCTCTGGGAACCTGCCAAAATATGCATTTACAATGCTGAAATCCTGTGTGGCAACAACAGATAGCAAAACAATACCCAATGAGAAAAATAAACAAGCCCCAAATTATTTATATCTTGGCTAAACTCTAATTAAGTTCATTTTATATTTGTATGGGTATCATTAAGCTGGCCTATGAGTTTGTTTGTTGGTTTGTTTGTTTTTTTCTTTAAAGCCGGAGTCCTCAATTAGAGGACCGCGGTCCACCAACCGACCACGGCATACGTCTTTGCAGAACCACGGACAAACGAAAAAACAAGAAAAAGAAAAAAACTTTTTTCAACATACATCATTTGTATGAATCGCCGATCTATTGCTATGCGCTACTATTGTATCGCTAAATTCTGTTTAATTTTCAGTCAAATATCTTACATGTTCTCACTTCTGTTGTCATCTCTATGACAACGATGCGTTGATTGGCTGAGAGAGCCTGCGTGGATGCGCTGATTGGCTGAAGGAGCGTGCATGGATGCGCTGATTGGCTGAGAGCACCTGCATGCTACTAGCTAGCGTGGACGGACCGCAGCAGTGTCAGCAACCTCAAACACGAGTCGCACCCGGAACTTTGCAATCTGTACATACTGTAGTGTACTTTATTTTTCATTCAAGAACGTGAGTCATACTGTGAGCAAACGTGATATATTTATTTCCCCGTGTTACCCCGGCACTCTCGCTGAATGCCCGCAACGTTCAAGATCACAACGTTAAGCAACGTTCACTAACACCACACATGCCACCAGTAGAAGACCAAATCTAACATAACGGCATGCTCAAAGTTGACCAAGAGAAGAAAAGTGGACAATGAAAATCGCCGTTTCAATAATGAATGGGACGACAAATATGCGTCTATTTTACCAACTGCAGGTACCATACCTATGTGCTTAATATGCTTAAAGACAGTTGCTCTGATATAAAGTGAAAATGTGAGACACCATTATGTTTAAGAGCACAGCTCTTTTGAAGATGTTTCCTCCTAAATCAGAATTGAGAAGGCAAGAAATTAAAAGGTTGAAGCAGTCGTATCAACAATCAAGCAAGGTTATTGTTAAATCTATAACACAACAACAAATTGCAACGGAGTGCTCAGTCAGAGTGTCTGGGTGTTGGCCAAACATAGGAAGTAGTTCTCTGATTGACAAATAATAAAATAGTGTATGACTGAAGTAATGACAGCAATGTTCAAAGGGAAAGAAAAGGAGGAAATGACAACAAAAATCAAACAAATCTCACTCTCAGATTTATCAACCACAAGACACACTGAAGTACTGGCTGATGATGTGAGTAAACAGCTTTGTGACCCCCAAATGCCATTTCTCTCATTGAGCAGTCTTTTACAGTTAAAGTTACTGTCAGTAATTGTTATGTTTGCACCTTAATGACAGATCTTGTCATTTATGTTCTAAACAAGTGAACACGTACTGTTCTACTTGCACATGTTTTCTTTTTTGTCCAGCAGTGTTTTATAGTTACAAAATTTACTGTCAATAGTTATTGTTTGGACCTTAATGACAGAACTTAATGACAGAATGTTTTGTCGTTTTAGTTTTTTTTTAATCAGAATGTACATTGTATTTTTGTTTGGTCAAAAGAAAACCACCTTTACCACCTTCGACCTGCCTTTTACTTGACCGACATTAATAAATGAACCCATGCTTGTATGAAAAAAAATAATTGTGGACCTTCAAGATTTGTATTTGGGGACCCCTGCTTTAAAGGGAACCTCGGACGTAAAGACTTGTAGGCTCTAATAAGCCACGATTTTTCTCTTTTACTAAAATATATTTTTAAAAACACATGTTATTGCCATTGATTTAAAAATCTATAATTTTTAGTACATGTTTTGACCTACGGAGGCTTCCAAACCCTTTAAACTTCACATTGTGTGACCTGTTTTTTTTTGTTTTCTGTTTTTTGTTTTTTTTAAAACAATATATATATATATATATATATATATATATATATATATATATATATATATATATATATATATATATATATATATATATATATATGAAAATTATCACCAGTCACTTTGCCAAGTAACTAATTAGTCTTACATTCAGGTAACTGAGTTACTAACGCAATTACTTTTTGGGAGAAGTAATTTGTAACTGTAATTAATTACTTTTTTAAAGTAAGATTAACAACACAATGCGACCTCCCAGAGCGTTGACAGCGGCTGGTTTTTGACGTTGGTGGCGACCTTCAGTGGCCAGTCAGCGGCGGCCACGATGTCTGCCCATTCGCCAGCCAGCTGGCGGAGACGACGATCAGCTTACTGGAGGCTTCTCAACACCAAAACAACAGTTAAACGGCCAAGGCCGTCACAGTGTTCATTAAACCCGTTTACGCAATTCCTATATTGTTGTCTGCTTGATGTCTGAAGTGAGCTACGTTTTCTAATTCCGTGGTCAAGCCAGCCGCACTTTCGTTTCAGGTGCGTTTTCCTTTCCGGTTTGACCGCACAGACAGAAAAAGCATGTGGGTTGCGATTGCTTTGTAAGGAAAATCATGACTAACATCTTGCGGAAGTGTAGTCCTGTGGTCTACGCGCTCGTCTGTTGCACGGGAACCGCAGGTTTGAATCCTGCCGGAGACCTTCATTTAATTGCTTTTGCTGCTCGTTTTGTGAAATATCGACAGTGCTGTCCCACTGATCACTTTTCCGCTTGGGTTCAAATTGGAAGGGCGGAACCGACGACATGTTTACGTAGCTAATGAGCGACACTGTGGAAGTACAGCAGCTCTGCCCAATGACGTCACCACCCAGAGTGCATTGCGGAGTCAACAAAAATGGCGATGCATTGCGTAGTCAACAACAATGGCGACCTACTGGTTAAACTAATTTTTCAAATTTTATAAAACCAAAAACATTAAGAGGTGTTTGAATCTCAAATTATTATAACTCATAAGAGCATTTATCTTTTAAGAACTACAAGTCTTTTTGTCAGTTGTTCCCTTTAAATTCCTCTTAATTTATTGGATTTTAATAAAGTATCTAAAATGGCTCATTAGTATTTCATACACATAAAATTAAATGTTCACTTTGGCTTCTTATTTGAACAGTGAATCAAATATTTTGGATATAATCAAGTCATTTTTTTTCAGTTTGCTCTAATAATTGAAATATAAAGTTTGTTATTTTTAAGTTCACAATCAGTGTTGAATAGTAATACATCGGTACGTAAAAATATTAGTTGACTTGAGCCTTGCACTTATTTCAGCAACTGTCCCTCGTTTCTGATATAAAACGAGGTAAATAACTCATTAATTACCACTTAATATCACGGAATGATTTATTTCCAACCTAATGAATTATCATCCTAGCCACTGACATTAATGGGCACTGACTATTGCCGTTTGGATGAGAAATTGCAGAAAATGTGTCTTGCAACAGGAAGGAGTATTCCCAGCTCTTTGGTTTTATCGAGCGATGGGTAGAACATAAATCTCCTGCACCATTTACTTAAAGCAGAACAACTGAGAAGACAGTTTTCCTGGCATCACAGGAAAAATGTAGCATAAAAGTATATGGCAGAGTTGTAATATTATCACATATGTAAGATATACAGCATATAAATCACAACCCACAGCTGTAGTATGTACTCCACTTAATAGGATTATACCTGTCCTGGTGTCACAAAGCTATTAACCCCACATCTCTGTTTCCCTCAATATCAGCAAAGCGAAGCAAGACATGGATGCACTTTTTACGAGGATGGTGATTTTAATTAGATTTTGAAGAATTTGGCTTCTGTCTACACAATCAGGTCCTTTGATTTGTAATCTGCGGGAGTTGGCCAGCATTCGATCGGACTCCGTAACCCATCGGAATAGACGGATCTGGTTTGATTTAATGTCTCAGAAAAAAATAAACCCCTGAAAGAATGCTGCACAACAATGTGGTACTGGGAATATTTTTGCCATGCCGCACATCAGTGTTCATCCAAGCCTCTTAGAATTACCATATTTTTCGGACTATAAATCGTATTTTTTTTTTTTTATAATTTGGCTGGGGGTGCAATTTATACTCAGGAGCGACTTATGTGTGAAATTATTAACACATTAAGATATAATTTCACGTGTTATTTTGGTGTTTTGGAGTGACACTGATGGTTTGGTAAACTTGTTAGCATGTTCTTTATGCTATAGTTATCTTAATAACTTAATAGCTATGGCCACGTTCATGTTCTGCCTTTGGCAATGTGTGATCAATTGTATTCTTTACTTTTTTATATTGAAATGCATGCTTTTAGTTTGTGGCGCTTTCACGCCCATGTGGTGGCGCACTCGCACTTGTTTACGCGAAGAAGAGCGCTCACATGCCATAGGAAGACGGACAGCTATGCAGCGTCTCTGAGCGAGTGGGCGAGAGAGACAGAGAGAGACACGGCTGCGAACCTACGTTCATTGTTTATGATTGTAAAATATCTCTACAGAGGCAACGCCTGTGTGGATCATCTTTTCTGTTGTTGTTGTGTGTTTTCCACCCACGATCAGACACTTAGAGCCAGTTGTGTGGTTGTTTGAACGATGTGCTCATGCTAGCGAACGCATGCTAACCGTTTGTGTCATTGCTGTAATCGCACCTAATTATCATTTATTTACGTTGCTGCGAACCTGTTTGGTATCGAGAACGAAATTCATTCAGCAAATTATACGGACGTCCAGCATCGTCATTTGGGAGTTTAAGCTCGCTGTATAGCCAGGACTAAGCCGTAGCCTTAGCGTCCTGGTGAGGACAGTATATTCGCATTTCGTTGTTCATGCACTGTACACTTATTTAGCATGTTGTTCTCTATTGTATTTTTTATGAAATTGCCTTTCAAGATGACATATCTGTTCTATGTGTTCGATTTTATCAAGTAAATTTTCCCCAAAAATGTGACTTATACTCCGGTGCGACTTATATATGTTTTTTTTCTCTTCATTGGGCATTTTATGGTTAGTGCAACTTATACTCAGGTGCGAATCGTAGTCCGAAAAATACTGTATGTGTTTGGATAAAATTCCTCCTTATATCCATTCATTTATCCATTTACTCTATTATCTATAATATAATATCTGTTCTAAAGTCAAGTCCTTCTTGTTATTAGTTCACTCGCCCACCAGAGGACAGTATAGGATTCCCTCATAGTCCTGTGAGAGTAGAGTAACTGAAGTTGTTTTTTTCCTGGTTTAAGAAATGTTACTGCAAAGAGAGGCAGTTGCTCTGCTCATTCAATCCGAACTAGTAACAATTCCCTGTTCTATCCCAAGTTATTGTGTGCGTCCAATACCAAAACCACACATACCTGTATTAACGTGGATGGAATTCAAGTAAACTTGTGATTCTCAACTCCTCTTCTGTGTTCATTTCACCCTAAAGTCTTGGGGGAATACAAGGCTAATATTACATTCTAATAGATGTACATTCTGCGATTATCAAACAGGATCGCCAGTAATCATTCGACAATCCAAAACAAATGGTCCTTCGAGCTCGGATATCGATGATTACAGAGTGATTATGGCTCATAATTATATTCCCCCAAGTGAAGATGTGCGTCCACGACGGCAGATACGTCAACCAGCATGGATGGGTGATTATGATGGCTACATCCTACCGCAAGCAGCAGCTGCGCATGATGCTTCTGGTGCCACTGGGACACATGAGCACGGTGGGACAATAGATAGAGAGGGACCCGTCAAGATGCCCCCCCTCACCCCACAACCCACCGACCTGTATTCCAGATATATCCTAGCGTCAGGTTATGTAAACACACCTCTTCCATTGTCGGCGTACACAAGCACACCTCTCCCAGCACCATATGTGAGCGGATCACAATCATACCCCCCTTCCATGATGGACATACTACAGCACCTCCAAGATGAAAATCAGAAGCTGCAGCTGGAGATGAGGAATATGAGGCATCACATAGACAGTAGAGGCTTGTTTTCTACACCAATCAGCCTAAACACAGCACCTCTTCAACATCCACAAGTTATTCCACGCTATAATGCAAAGCAAGCCAAGGAGCCGCCACCACCAACCCCCGTACGGCCCATCACGCCATACCAGGTGAGGGAACACTACCATCCATCTCCAGCGGTTAGACATACGCAAGATGATGAGTGGCCGCTGCCTCCTCCACCAGTGACCCTCCAGGAGACCCCGCAGGTGCAGCCACTCCCACCACCACATCCTCCAGGTCTGATGGAGGAACTCAGAGAACGGCTGCAACGTCTGGAAGCATGTCTGTCACCAGCTCCATCCGTGACATCTGAGGCTCATCAATATGACAATGTGGCAAGGTCTACTACATCCCTCAGACATATATCAGACCAACTGCAGGCTGTGGCTGACCCTTTCCATCCATTGCAGGGGTCCACTGCACTACATAGCACAGAGAGGATTTACAGAGGTCCAAAACCTTCCATCCCCAAGTTCACGCGAGATGACCCCAGGGAGTTTGCCAGGTTGAGGCTGGCATTGGAGAACATCCTACCTGCAGATGCTACTGAACGATTTAAATACCAAATACTGTGTGACCACTTAAAATTTGAAGATGCTCTTCTAATTGCTGATTCTTACTGCCATTCATCACATCCCTATTCTGATACTATGGCCTCTCTGATTAAGAGCTACGGTCAGCCCCACCAGCTCTCACTACAGCGGATTTCAGAGCTAATGGAGGAGCCCAGCATCAAAGCAGGTGATACGGTGGGATTTAGAAGGTTTGCTCTACGCGTCCGAGCCCTCGTTGGAATGATAGAGCAACTGGGTGAGGAAGGTCGAGTAGAACTGCAGTGCGGGTCCCATGTAGCGAGGCTCCTGAAGAAGCTGCCCCAAGATCTCCGCGCTACCTTCCGCCGGCACCTCTATTCACGGAGAGACGGAGTCCCGACACTGATGGACTTCGCTGAGTGGCTTGAGCATGAGCTGATGATTCAGGAAGGTGGGGAAAGGCTCGACAAGATAGAGGAATGGGAGAAGGAGAGGAGACCAAATAGAAGGACAGCAACCACACTGTATGGATCTTCTCAGGATATGTCCTTACGGTCAAGCTCCGGCGAAGCTGAAGTTCCTCAAGAAGCCACAGAGAAACCCAAGGCTTATTGCCCCTACTGTAGCAACACACTGCACTTCCTCGACCAGTGTTTGAACTTCAAGCAGCTCACCAAGCAGCAGAAGACCACATGGGTAAAGACTAACAACTGTTGCTGGCGCTGTGGACGGCATCATCAGGCTGCTCAGTGTAGACTGAAAATATTGTGCAAGGTATGTAAGGGAAAGCATTTAGAGGCCTTACATGACATCAACCTGCGGACTGCCACCACTGAGGACACAGCATATGAGACAACTTCAGATGAGGTAAAGTCCTCTGCCGACATTCTTTACCTGGATCGGCGTGCAGGCCGGAATCAAGTCCTTCTAAAAGTCTGTAAAGTACTACTAAGAAATGGTGACCACATTCTAGAGACATACGCCATACTAGATGATGGATCAGAGAGGACAATACTCCTACGAGATGCCGCACAGAGGCTGCAGCTCCAGGGACCTCCAGAGAATCTCACCCTAAGGACAGTGCGACAGGACTTGAGGACGCTACATGGTTCGTCAGTGACATTCAAGATCTCGCCAGCTGGTCAACCAAAGAAGACCTTCACCATCAAAGGA
Source organism: Corythoichthys intestinalis (assembly GCF_030265065.1). NCBI lineage: Eukaryota > Metazoa > Chordata > Actinopteri > Syngnathiformes > Syngnathidae > Corythoichthys > Corythoichthys intestinalis. Next base: position 38,211,965 of record NC_080403.1, on the reverse strand, counting down.
GCCTTTACTGCAGACGAACTAGGTCTGGCTGAACATTCTTATCCAGTAGAGAGGCTTCAGCGTAGATACCGCCATCTCAAGAGGCTACCACTACCGCCAATCTTGAACGCTCAGCCACTCCTGTTGATAGGCTCAGACTGCCCGCACCTGGTGACACCCATTGAGCCTGTCCGTCTCGGTCCACCCGGGGGCCCAGCTGCTGTCAAGACCCGGCTGGGTTGGGCCCTACAAGGGCCAGTAAAATCTCTCCAACTGCACGGCCAAAGTCAGTGCCTTTTTCTAGCCACTAACCCCCCAGCAGCCGACCTCTATAGACAGGTAGCGAAGCGCCGACAACTGGACACTTTACCACACAGAAGTGAGAAACTAGTGGCAAGGTCACGGCGAGACCAAGAGGTCATTAAACTATTAGAGGCAAAGACGACAAGGGTAGAAGTAGCAAGGGTACAGAGATACGCCACCCAACTTCTACTAGTAAGTAACATGCCCACACTCACAGCGCTGCCCGAGGCTACCCTTCCCTGCCTACGTAGCACAGAGAAACGTCTCGGTAGGGATCCAGTTAAAGCAGAAGCTTACAAAGCTGAGATCATTTGGCTGGAGAAGGCCAAAATTATCTCCCAGGTGAGCCAGGAGGATGTGAGATGCTCCAAAGAGTCCTGGTTCATCCCTCACCACATGGTGGCCCACAACAGGAAAAACAGAGTGGTGTTCAACTGTTTATTCACTCACCAAGACAAGAACCTGAATGAGCTGCTGCCTTCTGGTCCAAACCTGTGTGCATCGCTCCTTAGGGTCCTGTTATATTTCAGGGAACATTCCACTGCTGTCATCAGATACATAAAGACAATGTTCCATCAGGTAAGACAGCTACCTGAAGACCAGCCTCTGTTGTGCTTCCTGTGGCGTGACCTGCAGCAAGACTCAGCACCCATGGTGTATAAATGGTATGGCCTTCCCTTCGTGACCACCTGTTTACCTTGTCGTGCCATATCAGCGCTCCAGAAACGCGTACGTGAACAGTTCAGCAGTTTCAGAGATCTTCTGGACGCAATTGCGCGGTACTTCCATGGGGCGGCTGCGGACATTGCTCTTCAACTGGTGCGTGTGAGTGGTCGACTGCAGTGGTGCCAAGACCTTGAGAACGACGCAACCCACCCAGAAGTCTTGCACCCTAAGCACGCGGGGACCAAGCTGCTCATCCGACACACCGACAGCGACCTTAAACACCCAGGTATGGAACGGATCTTCGACGAACTGATGAGGAGATTCATATCACGCCGCTGGAAGCCAGCCGAGTTGCTCTCTGATCAGGGCACCAACTTCAAAGGTGGAGACAGTGAGCTCCAAGAGGCCTACAAAGTTCTGCATCCTTCGTTCCAAGCCCAGCTGGCCGAGCAACATATTGAGTTCAGATTCAGCCCACCAAGTCCCCCTCATTTTGCAGGTTTGTGGGAGCGGGAGATCAGGCTCATCAAGTCTGCCGTGACTGTCACTCTGGGCTCACAAGTTGTCAACGGGGTAGTGTTCACCACCATCTTGATAGAAGTCGAGGACATCTTCAACTCTAAGCCTTTAGGCTATGCGTCAGCAGATGTAGCAGACCCTGACCTTGTGACCCCCCAATCTGCTGTTGATGGGGCGGCTCGACCCATCCCTGCCTCAGGTGGTGTACTACGACTCAGAGCCACTTGGCCGACGTCATTGGAGAACCTGCCAAGTATTGTCAGACAGCTTCTGGACACGGTTCCTTCACGACCACCTACACCCACTCCAAACACGATCCAAGAGGCAGGTGGAAACAGCCCCTTTGTAGGGACTGATGGACTGATTCGCACAGCGGAGATTAAGGTCAGAAACCGTACATATGTCCAACCCGTGAGCTGTCTCGTCAGACTCCCTGCTGCCCCAGAATTGTTTGAACAATAATAAAACAGGTACAGCAAATTTGAATGTACAAATTTGGGGGCGGCTGTTCTAAAGTCAAGTCCTTCTTGTTATTAGTTCACTCGCCCACCAGAGGACAGTATAGGATTCCCTCATAGTCCTGTGAGAGTAGAGTAACTGAAGTTGTTTTTTTCCTGGTTTAAGAAATGTTACTGCAAAGAGAGGCAGTTGCTCTGCTCATTCAATCCGAACTAGTAACAATTCCCTGTTCTATCCCAAGTTATTGTGTGCGTCCAATACCAAAACCACACATACCTGTATTAACGTGGATGGAATTCAAGTAAACTTGTGATTCTCAACTCCTCTTCTGTGTTCATTTCACCCTAAAGTCTTGGGGGAATACAAGGCTAATATTACATTCTAATAGATGTACATTCTGCGATTATCAAACAGGATCGCCAGTAATCATTCGACAATCCAAAACAATATCTATAATATAATTTAATCTTCGAGTTAGCAGGGGGCTTCATTAGTCGATGGAGTTGATTTCAACCACAATTGACTCGTGCTAGTTAAAACTGATAAACTGCACGGAATTTGTTGAAATCAACTCCACCGACTAATTAAACCCCTGGTAACTCAAAGATTAAGCCTAATGTCAAAAATTCATATTTTCGGGTTAGGGGTTAGTGTTAACAGCATTTCAGTGCCAATGGAAAACAATACAAATTGACTGCACAATAATCAACAACACACAAATGAATTGTGCAATAAACAGTGCAATAAACACAAAGGTGGGTGCAGGCGCGACTGCGCGTGCACAACCTGCAAGTACGCTGTACACACACGCAGTCAATTTTGCCACAAAACATGGCGGCAACTAAGCACTATACACTCAATCGGACCTACAACACATCACAAAGATGCTAAATGAACACATCGACCTCACAGCATAAATGTGCAACACGAATATGACTTAAATAATGCTTGCCGACTTGGAGCAATGACTACCCGCCGTTGCAATGGCAAAGCTACGAAACAGCCGCTCATGTAACTCTTCAACCTATCGCTGGAACCCTTCAAAATGAAGGAAAAATTCTCACGTTCATTCATGAACGCACACAGATCAACATTCCCTTGATCATCTCAACAGGTGGCTGCACTCGGCTCGAATGTGCACCTCGCATTCGTCATGCCTTTCTCAGTCCCAAAACACTTACCGCATGAGACCAAAACAGGAAGTAACGGTGAGCGGTTACCATTGTAACGAACCTGTAGTGAGAAAATGCGAACCTTTGTAACATTTTCTACTCGAAATGCTCTCTGAACATGACTCCAATAGTCCTCATTCTACATCTATAATGAGGCAATAACAAAATAGTAACGTACTGACACTAAGGAAACTAATCAGATTACTGGTTTGTAAAAATGAACACTTTAGACTGCTCATTACTGAAACAAATTAATCAGATTACAGTAACGCGTTACTTACTAAGGCGTTACTGACAACACTAGTCGCCAGTCAATTACAGGGCGTGTTGTACGCAAGTTGTGCTAGAAAGTTAAATGGCATATAGCCAGTAAACTGTGTTATGGTGCTTAGTCATAGTCAATCACTCACACCCTGTTCCAATCACAAGCTGGGAGCTAAAGATAAAACGAGCGTGCAGGCTGGCTTCAATATGAATAGAATACAGCACATTGCCTGCACTGCAACTAAAGGCAGTGGGGGTCAGTCAGTGCCAAAGGGGGCGCCGCAGTGCTTTTGTGCCCAGACTGCCTCCTCAGGGGAGTTGCAGGCTTTCACCACATGGGCCACCTCAACTTTATTAGATTAGACTCGGTGCCGCCTCTGTTTTGTAACTGCATTTGCCCAATGCTGCACATTTAAGAATAGATCAGGCTTGCTCTCAGGTCTGCCTAATTTCCCAGCAGCCTTGGCTCGAGTAGAAAAAGTTGACTTGACAGCAAGGAGGTAACAGTTAGGGAGAAAATGGAAATGGATTCTGCGCCCTCTTTCCTTTTGTGGAGTTCCTTGTTGTTAGTCACCATTTCTTAAAGTTTTAAATGCACTGGAGTAAGTTCTTTGGGTTGTTGTTTTAATTCCTTGTTTTGGAAAAACAACATCGACAAACAACACAATGTGTCTGTTATCTTGGGACTACTTGGGAGTGGGCGGTGTGACGCACTGTTAATAGGGACTCGTATTTCATTGTGTCCATAATTTATTGAGAGAGTGTTTTTTTCTGGACAATGCACTTACATGGGGGATGCTTGTCATGAACATCCCCTACGAGATGCAAGCAACTGGACAGGGTATAAATCGATGCTGACACATTTCTTTTTGTGTGTCTAAATGCGCCCTCATTTAAACCATCTATATGCATTTGTTTAGGCCTGTCTAAGGATACTTTGCTCAATCTTAAGCAGTGTTGAGCATGTTACTTTAAAAAAGTAATTAGTTATAGTTACTCACTACATCTTCCAAAAAGTAACAGAGTTAGTAACTGAATTACTCTATTGTAAAACTAACTAGTTACCAGGGAAAGTAACTATTTCCATTACTTTAAAAAGAAGTTATTGTTTGTCAAAGAATTTTCTGAGCAGTATTCGGGTCAGTTGAATAGAGAAGAACAGACAGGTAGTTGTGTTATAGAACCTTGTAATATGTATTCCACCTCACCAGCAACAGATTTATCCTACACTTGAAGTGCAACAAAAATAAACAGATTTGAATTGCTTACCACAGATGTCGACAAAAGCTTTGCCCCGGGACATAAATTACACTTTACATGCTCGTTCTTTTCTTTAATTTCGACCAACTTGAAATAGTGTCTATATCTCCACCTCGTAAAGGACAAATTTTCCTCTGAATGCTCTGCCATCATATCCCTCTGCATCTGTTTTGCTTGTGTGTGTGTTTGCCTCACGCGCTGTTCCGGTTTGTGTGTGACAACACCGGCTCTGAAGTACGTGCGCTATTAGGCTCGAGCGTTTACGTCACAGAATGGGGGATCACATGAGATTTGACAACAACGCAGCCATATTGGAAGCAGGTCTGGCTCGCGGGACATTAAACTTTAACTTGCCAGTTCGATAAAGAGACAAACTCGTTACAAAGGCGAAGAACAGATATGTGATCAAACTTAAAGATGTGAACAATGTTGACCCTTACGAGCAAGCCGAAGACAAATGGAGTAAAGATGTCGACGGGCTTCCGAAATGGACATTCTGCTGTATTTATTGTTTGGTATATGTTACTAAACTCATCAGCGATTCCGAAATTATAAATCGCTACAAAGCTACGAACAGTTTTGCTGCGGATGGGTGCAGGACCTGCACATTATGACCGTATCAAACGGCAACTCCATCGTTCTTGCAAAGGTAGGCTATGTGTGTGTACTATTTTCATTGCCATGAACCTGAACGCACCCCAAGTCTTGGATGACAAATAAACAGAGCAGAGTAGACTCGCTACGGCTAGTAGTTTCTTCAATTTATTCAAAGTAAGTAACGCGCCGCTTTTGACCATCTGTAACGGTAACGGCGGGAAAAAATAATGAGTTAGATTACCCCGTTACTGAAAAAATATTATTTATAACGGCGTTATTCCCAACACTGATCTTAAGCACTCCACCTGAGCAATTACAGTATGACTTAGGAGATCTTCAAAAGGACCTACTGTACAGATTGGAACTTGACCTCTTCCTATCCACTTAAGAGAAACAGCAAGCTTTATGTAGCGTGGGACACTGATATTCCTTTGAACTGGGAGTTCAACCAGCCGGAGGTTGTATATCATTCAACACAACCTGTCCGCTAATCACAAATTACAGCCAGCCTTTCCTCGGCCCTGATTCACTTCTCTCCACAGGGAAGCGGGGGCCAAGGAGAAGAATACAAGCCCTTGCCAAGCGGCCACCACTCTCCACTACGGGGTGCTTATAAATCGGCACCCTCACAGATAGGTCAAGGTTTTGATTTGGTCGTGACCTTCGTCCATAAATCTGAATGATGTAGGGTCCTTGGTTAAAAGGCTGCTGGATCAACTCGAAGATGGGACACACTTCCCTTGCTTTCTGTCTCCTTTGCTGACTCTCTCTCTCCTCCACATCCCTTTTTAAGTTCCCGCCGCAGCCTGCGGTCCTCCGAGGCTTTATAACAGGCTGGGAGCGAGCAAGAGTGAGCGAGAAAGAGAGAGAGACGGCAAGGGGGTGAAACAGGCAATCAATAAATCAATATGTTTTGCGCCACTAAGCTAGGGTAAGCTCACTCTCTCAAAGCTGCTAGTGCACATACACACACACACGCGTGCACTCTCACTTACCATTCCATCAAATTTCTCTGAACACGCACATACAAACAAACAAACAAATGAAAGCCCAGGACAGAATGTCCCTTGCCAAAAGACATTTTGTTGTTTTAGGGACTTGCTCTTTTTCTCTCGCTCTCATTCTATTTCCTGTTTTGGATCATTAAGCCATTGATTTTTGTTTCAACTGGTAAGTGGTGGTGCAAACCCCCTGGGAGATGGCTGAAAACCTCAACAAAGGAGTTTCTCTAGTTGTGACAGGCTGGTCCCAAGGGCCACTAAGGTCCTCTTTACCCCCGAACTGGAGGAGATATGACCAGAAAGCTGTCATTTTTGCCTCAGTATTCTTGAGACACTTGGGTAGTCTCTCATCTTGCATAGCTATAGATTTTCTCCTCCCCCTGTCATTGCAGATGGAGAGAATTTTAAATGATCGCAAGGGTACAAATGGTCAGTTCTTATAGCTGCAATGTCGATTTTTTTAAGGCATGTGGGGGTGGAGAGGGTCATGGAAGAGAGAAGGAGAAATATGGTGCGATTCAGTAGCAACTTTCGTTGGCCAAATCTCAGCTGGCCAACAGCCAGTAAGGTATTACAGCCAGATATATCGTAACACAGATGGATGCACTCAGCCTAAAGAGGCTGACATATTGGCTAGCGCTGTCATAAGAATGACATAATACCTATCCTGACAGGTAATGAAAATAAAGGCAGCGCCACTGCTGAGTTGCATAAGCGGTGTAACGTTGCCATACAACCTAAAATATTGGCCCTGACGTGCGGGATATCCTGCATGCGCAAAAATTTCAGAGTGTGAGGATGTTAAACAGTTTTGACATTTGGAAGTGAGCATGAACCCGCATGCATCTCACCAATGGCCTGGGTTATGGTTAATGTTATTCGGGAATATACAATGTGTTTCCATAAAAATGAGTTATTTTCATTGCAGTCAAACTAACCTCAGACATTAGTCTCTGTTGATGTATATATACAATTAAGTGATTAGGTGGCCCAAAAGTCAGTGACTGTCAAATATTCAGTAAAGGAAATACATATTTTTTCAACTTGTAGTTTTTTTAAATGTGAAATATTGATCGTCCGACAGGAAAGTGTTGTTGATTAACACCATTTCTCATTAAACAAATTGAACTCGAGCAATGTGGCACTTTCGTATAGATATGTTACTCTGCATTTCATTTAAATGCCTCTCAGTGATCCGCACTGAATCGATCTGCTCTCCCCTCGGAAAAAAACAGGAATACAAATCCAGCCTGACAAGTTTCCCCGAGAGAAAGAACACAATCATTTAAGCATGGAAACTTGTAATTGTGCCTTTTCTTTGTGTTCATTCTTGAACAAAATTAAGTAAGGAATCATTTGGACTCTATGAGGAAATTACTGTTACATTTCATACATATCAACAAAAGAATGCTACCAATGAGGTCATGAAGTTGCTTGAAATTTTAATTCTTTTACCTTTTAAGACTTATCACCATATTTCTTATACAGTGGTTCCTTGACATATGATCGCCTCAACACACAATCTTTTGGACATTCGACGTAAAATTTGACTCGCCATTTGTTTCTACAACCGACAACACGCTCGAAATACGACGACATGACAGCGCCGCAGACGCGGATTTTCATGCGAGAGAAATCAACACAGGTTCCAAGAAGGTTGGTGCAGGTGGTGAAAGGAAATAGGTGACGCTTCCCCAGAGGGTTCTCCCAGCGACGAAACCCAGAGGCGTAATGAAGGTAAGGGCCGGCTCTTAGCAGCTAACCGCTGGAGAGCTAGCCTGAAAGCCGCAGGGGAAGAGGCCCTAGTCCGCCACGATCGGCGGCCGCACCGGGGGCTAGGGGGCCCCGTCCCTGCGAACCATAGCGCTTTCGGACAATTTATTTCAGAACTTGTGCAACACAACAGGCCTACTGTCTGCTCCAGTTGACGGTAACAACCTTTCTTACTCTGTGACGTCAGTTATGCGGTGCGTTCAGGTACAGCATGCAAAACACGTCCGCCACATAAAATCCGATTCATTACATTACTACAAGAATTATTATTATTATGTTATTCTGATTTTTATTTTTTTTTATTTTTTGTGCTATGTGTAATTGCCATTTGTAATGGTGCCAACAGTATTCATTAAGGATTAAGTGTAGGTTTTCAGGCTGTGGAATGAATTAATGTAATTATAATGTGTTCTTATGGGAAAATCCTGCTTGACATACGACCATTTCGACTTACAAACAAGATCCTGGAACGAATTAACTTCGAATGAAGAGGTACCACTGTATATGCTTGACACGTGATTTTTACTGCGGGCAAATACTTGTATATTGGGCCCTATTTTCATAGACTGCGCAAGGGATAAATACATGTTTTCGTACCAGCACAACCCACACTGAGCTTACTGGAAAGGCATACTGGAACCCAATTCAAATTCCAATCTGCTCTAGAGGTCTGAATCTACTTCTCATACTAAGTACGGATAAAGTCTACCTTCCACTGAGCAAACCAGTTTCTTTTTCTGGAGGAAGAGCAGCACACACACAGAAAAAAAACACTGATGTTTTTAAGGGAATGGGAGAAAGCCTATTTAATGATGAGAAGAGGTTAGCGATGTTCACATCTATAAGCAACCATTTTGCCCTCTTTCCAAAGTGCATGCTTTCATCTGAACATGAAATTACTAAAACATGATCTAAATCAACGTTTTGCAAATATAATACAAATTTTGCCCTTACAAACATAATGTTGCATAGATTGCGGTTTGAAGTTGTATAGAAGGGAAGAAGAGACATTCCTAATATTTAGGTTTCTTCATTTAGCTACCATGTGACATAGATGTGAGACATAGCTTACATAATTAATTAAATACCTACTCGACACTTTTATCTGAGCATTTAGATGTCTGTAGTTCTTTAATTCGGGCTACGTTTTAGACAGTCTTTCATCCCTTCATTTGTATTCATGTCCCAGGTCCCCCTTGAAATTAAATGCAGCAGGTGATCTCATCCAGGTTCAATTTGAAGGAAGTTTTCCTTCATTAATAATGAAATCAAATTTCATCCTCTTCCTCCCCGTTCACTTCCCCCTGGAATGAACCTTGTACAACAGCAACATAAAACTCTTTTCCGACTTTTCTTACCGTTCCTGTTACCCTCAACGAAACCTTCCACTTGGGAGATATGCAGGTCTGGAAGTTTAAACAGGTCTACACAAATAAAAGGAGGACAGGACAAAACATGGAATACGATAAGGGCTTTAAGAATTTACCTTCTTGACCCTAGTAGTTGAGTTCCCTTCAATAACTACCTTGATAGAAAAGCTTCACTGGGGTTTTTTTATTGTTCTTTTCTGCCCTCTGCTCGAAGCCATGTTGTTTCTGTGAAGGTTGGCGAAGGCTAATAAATCACAGAAATACTTACAACTACTCAAAGCTACATTGTACATACAAGTTTTTAGGATTAAATCCCAGCAAAATAAATCACCCAAAAAAAGGATCAATTACGTTTTTTTAATATGTTCCTTAATAACGCAAGTACATGAGCTACAATGAGAGAGAGATGAGAACAAAAGTGGTGAGATTTTTATTTTAAAAGTAGAGATCAATCATAATGAAGCCAATTAATAAAACGTATTGTTAAAATACTTCTTAATCGGTAAAAAGCCTTTTACAGTGGTATGAAAAAGTATCTGAACCTTTTCGAATTTTTCACATTTCTGCATAAAATCACCATCAAATATGATCTGATCTTTGTCAAAATCACACGGAGGAAAAAGCAGTGTCTGCTTCAACTAACACCACCCAAACATTTATAGGTTTTCATATTTTAATGAGGAAAGTATGCCAACAATGACAGAAGAGAATGGAAATAAGTAAGTGAACCATCACTTTTAATATTTTGTGCTCCCCCCCTCCGCCCCCCCACCTTTGGCAGCTATAACTTCAACCAGACACTTCCTGTAGCTGCAGATCTGTCTGGTACATCCATCAGGACTAATCTTGGCCCGTTCGTTCCTCTCTACAAAACTGCTGTAGTTCAATCAGAGTCCTGGGATGTCTGGCATGAATCGCTGTCTTTAGGTCATGCCACAGCATCTCAACTGGATTCAAGTCTGGACTATGACTTGGCCACTCCAGAACATGTATTTTGTTCTTCTGAAACCATTCTGAAGTTGATTTACTTCTGGGTTTTAGATCATTGTCTTGTTGCAGCATCGATCCTCTTTTTAGCTTCAACTGTCTAACAAATGGCCTCGGGTTTTCCTGCAAAACATCCTGATAAACTTTTAAATTAATTTTTCTATGAATGATTGCAAGTTGTCCAGGCCCTGAGGTAGCAAAACAGCCCCAAATCATGACGGTGAGCTGTTCCATTTTTCCTCCAAACATGACGTTGTGTGTTACTCCCAAACAATTCAACTTTGGTTTCACCAGATCACAAAATATTTTGCCAAAACTTCTGTGGAGTGTCCAAGTGCCATTTTGCGAACTTTAAACGAGCATCAATGTTTTTTGTTTTTTTTTTAGACAGCAGTGGCTTCCTCTGTGGCGACCTCCCATGAACACCATCCTTGGCCATAGTTTTACATACAGTTAATGTGTGCACAGAGATATTGGACTGTGCCAGTGATTTCTGTAAGTCTTTAGCAGACACTGTAGGGTTCTTTTTTTACCTCTCCGAGTATTCTACGCTGAACTCTTGGTGTCAACTTTGGTGGATGGCCATTCCTTGGTAGAGAAGCAAGAGTGCAAAACTCTCTCCATTTGTAGACAACTTCTCTGACTGTCGATTGATGAGAATCCAGACTTTTACAGATTGTTTTGTATCCTTCCCAGCTTTATACAAATTAACAACCCTTGATTGCATTTTGACCGAGCCATGATGTACACTAGACAATGCTTCTCATGAAGACAATTTTTACCTGGTGTATGTTTTATAGTGGGCGGGGCAGCTTTAAACAACTCATCAGTGATTGGGCACACACCTGACTTAAAAATTGTTTGGTAAAAATTGGTTTCAATTGGTCTTTAAGTCTCCTTAGACAGAGGGTTCACTTACTTAGTTCCCCCTTTCTGTCATTGTTTGCATGCTATCTTCATTAAAATATGAAAACCTATAAATGTTTGAGTGGTTTTAGTTAAAGCAGGCACTGTTTTTACATCTGTGTGATTTTGACAAAGATCAAATCACATTTGATGGTGATTTTACGCAGAAATGTGAGAAACTCCAAAAGACTCAGATACTTTTTCATACACTGTACTTACTGAAATTTGTCCAGTGTATTGTTAAAAACCGTGGATTTCTTGACACAGGCTTCAAATCCTCAACACAATTTGTCACATCTGTCATCTATTGCTTCAAATCCTATCCCTCTGCACTCCTTTGCCACTCTTCTCCTTATCTTAAATTTGACCCGCATCGTTATAATTAGTGTATTTAATCAAGTAGGCAGTGTTGGTGCATAGTGTTATGGTAAAAATATAAGCAGGCCAGAGGGGGTCCACATTTTCAAGTGTAAGTGTTACTGTCTCTCCTACGGTATATGACGCTCTGTTCTTTTCAAGTCAATTTGAAGACTGAAGAGGAATTTATATTTTTTTGCATTAAAGTAATTGCATGCTAGCACTATGGCTTTGGCACTCTTTCTCTATGTTTTCATGTCAATCTCCAACTCGTTTGCAACAGATTTAGCACGTTCAACTATAACAAAATAAAAAATAAAAAAAAGCAGCCTTGATTTGAATGGGAGCACTGTGTTGACTCAGCGGGGTGCTCTAGGCGAAGGCTCTGCCAAAGCAAGAGACAAGAAATCTTGTGTTATCTTCTGCTGTTTACCTCGCAATCATGGCAACAAAATGCCAAATGTTCTGATGAAGTCACTTGAGTTGAAAAGATTTGTCAACTCTACAGTAGTTAAGATACAACTGTTGTACATACTGTCTAAATGCTTTTTGATTCAGTATAGTGGTTTACCACACTGCAACAGCATAGTACCAGAATTGTTGGTCAATGGCCAATAAGTACTTGATCAGTACTAGTAAGTAGTAGATCAGAACTTGATTAAAGATAAATTGCATGTTTTATCATTCTCATTGCAGCTTTGTATACAGTATTGAGAGCATTGCAGAATATGCTTAGCGGAAACGTGCTGGAATCACTGTTCACTGCTTGTAGTAAACAAAGTTAACATTTGCAGCGTGCAAAGCAGTCACATAGTGCCGGAAGTCAGATTAATGCTATCATATAAACAGCTTAACCCATTTATTTTTCTAATCAAATCAGCTGTTAAGAAAGTCCTTCTATCGCCCCCCCTGGCTGCAGATTTATGCTGCTATGTGATCTTGTCACACTGCTCTGCGCCTTCTTCACTTGATGTGCAATACTATGTTTGGGAGGGGAGTCTTCTCCTTTCCTGCGGTTCTGTTTTGCTTTCACACTACATAGTGATATGTGTATCTGTATTCACCCCATGAAAACGGGTAGCAGGGATACTTAGATTGACACCAAACAAGTCCTCTTGTTACTGCAATACATGAGCCGAGAGAGTGTATTACACATGCATTTATGAATGCAGTTATGCATGGGGAGGGGGGGTTTTAGATCGATAGTACTCATGATTCGGGATGTCACGATCGCAAATTGTAGCACCTGAGTCCGAGTCCACGTCACCTGATTTTGAGAGTCCCGATCCGATACTGGTTTTATTTTTTTATTTTTTGGGGGGGGTGCGGCAAAAGTTACAGTACTTACTGTAGGCATGTGCCGGTATGAGATTCTGACGGTATGACAACCTTAAGCCAAAATATCACGGTTCACATTGTCACAGTATTGCAATTACAGCTCTAAAATGTGTTACTTTGAGATATCTGGGTTTAATAATTTTTTTTAAAAAAAAAACGTTTTTCATTTGAACGGGATTTTTGTTTTTCAAAACATATTAGCAATTCGAACATAAGTATAATGCTAAGTTTAAAAAAAAAATAAACAACAACAAAATATAACTGAAATATTCTAAATAAAACTAAAATGAATGCAGTCCTGTAGGTGAGCCTAAACCCACAGCTCAACATTATTACCATCAGAACAAAAAAAAAATCGTATTATTTTCCATAAAAAGCACGTGTGTATGACTCGTATCAATGTTTACATTACACACACACTGTCATTCTCAACACAGACAGTTGCCAGAGAGGAAAAAAAACCACGTTTTACCACCGCTAGACCAGAGGTGGGTACAGTAGCCAAAAAAATTGTTTTGAAAAAGAGCCTTTTTAATAATATTACTCAAGTAAAAGTAAACATTCAAAAATTTACTCAAGTACAAGTAAAAAAACATACGTTGAAAACAATACTCAAGTCATGAGTGACATTGTGAGTAACTGCTTACAATGTTAGCTTTTTTTTAAATCATGGTATACCGTATTGGCCCGAATACAAGATGGCCCTGATTATAAGACGACCCCCTCTTTTTCAAGACTGAAGTTTGAAAAAAGACTTTTTGAATACCAAATTAATTTTCATACAGAAAATAATTACAGTACATCTGAAACAAATGATTATAACAATAAATTTGAGAGAAAAAGCATGTTATTTGCCTGATTCAAATCTTGATATCTGAACATTTAAGTATGTAAACTAAAGTGCGATCACATTCGTAAATGAATGGCTTCTGGTTTTTGAAATGTAAATAAACCAATCTATTGTGATAAAACAACAAAATTGCTATAACTGCATTAACCATCAAAGTGAAGTCTAACTGTAACTGTAGTCTTGAAACAAATCTGAATAAGGAAAAACATTGCAATAAAAAAATGCAAACTGGTTAAACTTGAGAGTAACTGAGATCTATCATGACAGAACATCGCTTCAATGATATCTAGTGCCATCTAGTGTCGTGAATGGGTATAACGTCTAGACCGTGAATATAAGACGACCCCCACTTTTTCAGTCTTATTTCAATACAAAAACCACTGTCTCTTTTTTTCGGGCCAATACGGTATTTCTTTTCTCAGCACAACTTCATCGATATGAACTGTTATTATTATACTTTATTATGACCTATTACGTGACCATATTAGGCCAAAATGATGACACAAAAATCATCGAATTTTGACCAGAACAACAATATGCGCTATATAAGTATAACACCATTTACCATTTACCATGAAACATCACCCGTCCAAAGAGCATGAGTGCCCTCTAGTGGAGAAAAAAACTGTCAAAGCTGATTGGAGTCATGACTAATGGAGTCATGTGGTTACTGTTTTGATGTCTCATTGGCGAAACTGAGATGGCCACTGTCGGCATCTCTGGCAATAATAAAATCAATATATAAAATAAAGACAAAAAATGTAACAACTCTAATGTAGCCCAAAGTAGTGGAGTAAGAGTAGTCTTTCTTCACAAATCTACTCAAGTAAAAGTAAAAAATATTGCGTGGTAAAACTACTCTAAGAAGCACTTTTTTTTTCCAAATGTAACTCAAGTAAATTTAACTGAGTAAATTTAACGCATTACTACCCACCTCTGTGCTAGACACACTAAACATGCTGGAGTTAGCTCTCGTAGCTGGTGGCAAACGTTCATGACAGTGTTTACTAACCTTTAAGTATAAATCATATTGGAGGTGTTGCCTGCTTGCCTGCTCCGCAAACATGTTTTACTTGGCGGTTGGCCTTCCTCCTCTACGCCGCGGCTGTCTATAACTTTTCTGTTGCCGAAGTATAACCAAACCCGTGATTTCGCTATCTTCGATAAGGGAAAAGTTCAGGAGTTTCACCTCCTCCAGCCATCGTGTAGCACAGCTGACTTACTGACACTGCGCTACAACCGGTGGGGGAGGGTTGAGCCTTGCAGCTGCAAGTGAGGGATTTCGCCCTGCATTTCTGGAAGATAAAAAATAGCTAATACCGCAGATGGTATGATGGAAAATTTTTGCGGTTTTAAAACCGTGACATTTTCATACCATGGTATACCTTGAAACCGGTAATCGGCACATGTCAACTGTACTGTTTACAGTACTTCCTTTTGCGCTTATTCCGGGAGTGTTGCAGAGTATAAAATGTATATATTTTTGTTTCTTTTAGCAATGTCATTGTATTTCTGGATTATCTTGTTACTTTTTTCCCCTTAAAACATTTTTTTTAATTAAATTAAAAACCCAATCCTTTTCACCCGATTCCGATCTGCTGAAAAATGACACAATCAGCCTGATTTCCAATCTCATGATCGGATCGGGGACATCACAACTCGTGTTTCCTTCTAATTTGTTATTTGCATGGCAATAATGTTGTTATTGTGATTTAAGGTGTCTTCCATGATGCACAAACACACATTAAAGCTTTTAGATGACTTTTACGAGACAGTACTGAATTAACACACTTGGTATGATGGGTAAGCTTCTAATCATCTGCGCAACCGAGTGGTGGTCAAGGAAGACAAAAGTTCTTTAAAGCTGCCTCCGCAGTTCAGAATATGACAGTGTTAAACTTGTTTTTCTTTTTTTCCCTTTTTTTTTAATTCATTAGATAAGTGAAAAGCAAAAAGCCAGTGATGGAATGCCGGTAACAGCTATGATTTATGTTGTGTGCTGGAAAGAGAAAAGTAGAATTTATGGCTTTCTCATCTGGTCTAATCTTCACTATATTCTGCAAAGCCGAGGCGATGCAGTGAGCTTAGAGGCTGAAAATTGTCCTCTGCTCTTTCTCTAGTTAGCTTTTCTTTTTTTTTCTTTCTTCCTCTCAATTACTAGCCAACTCTATCACATTTCGTCCTTGTATTTTGTTCCCTTGCAAGTGTACTTACGCTCTAGCACCCATACACACACACGAAGGTGCACACCCTAAAGGTTTCGACTTCTGTAATCACACACATGCAGGTGCGCTTTGCTCACATACACGCACACAAAGTGCGAGCTGCTGAGCCCCTCAGCGACACCTTCATTCTCGCACCAATTTTCTCACACTTTTTCATTCTCTGCGTCTTCGCCTCTTTCTTTCTCTCACCGCCTCGCTCGGCACCTCCGCCCTCATCCGCCTCCACACATAGATCTTTTCTTTTTATAGTCAACGCTATAGGCCGGCAGAGTTGTTGATTGCGAGGTGCTGCACGTCTAATTATGTAACCATCGCGATAGATTGTATTGTTTGTGTGAGTGAGTGAGTGTGTTTGCTCTGCAGCCTATTTGTTTCTCACCCTGCCACTGTCCTCTATTAGCTGTGGTCTCTTCTAGTGTAGCAGGGATCAAGCTATGGTGAGAAAGCACATATATTGTTGTTGTGGCAGAAGTACATCATTGAAAAAGCATGAAAAAGTACATGCCCCCTACTGCAAATTGTCTTTTTTTTTTTTTATTGCTTCTCAATTTGAATGTTCAAGATTATTCAATAAATAAATATCAAAGGTAACCTAAAGAAACATGGAATACATTTTTTTTTGTGGTTAACTTATTTATTAGGGAGGGTGCAACTGTTCAAAGATATGTCTCTGTTGTAAAAATAATTGCTTCCTTAACCTAATACCCTAATTTTCTGACTATAAACCGCTACTTTTTTCCCTCATTTTGAATCCTGCGGCTTATAGTCCAGTGGGGCTTATTTGATGATTTATTTTGGTTAATAGGTAACACTTTGTTTGACAGCGGCATTATAAGACTGTCATAAGAACGTCATAATTATGACATGACCAGTGTTGTTAATAACAGCGTTACAATATAACGGCGTTACTAACGGCGTTATTTTTTTCAGTAGTGGGTAATCTAATTAATTACTTTTCTCATCTTGGCAACGCCGTTACCGTTACTGAGGGCGGAAAGGCATGCGTTACTATGCATTACTATATTGGTCGAAAAGTCTGAGGGAGACGGACTCACCGAGACGACAGAGCAGAGCAGGAGTAGGGAGGAGGCAAGAAAGTTGTGACGCCGAGCAAACGCGATTCTAGGTAGCTCCAATAATAGATGTTGTAGCCGATAGCCTACAAACTACGCCCGCATGTTATGGTAGATATGGTAGACATGGTAGATATCACATGTACTGTATATAGATATAACTAGATGTAAAATGACAGACATGGCACTAAATGCGTTAGTAGACAGTCGCCATCTTAAAGCAGTAGACTTTTTAGGACGGCTCTGTTGTAGAGAACCTTCCTAGCGAACCTAAGTAACTTTTTATCTAAAATACTTCTAAATCGGCAAAATCTTGACTTGAATCTATCTTTAAATGATGAAACAGTTTTAAAACTTTCATATGTCGAAAGTAGAGAGAAGGGAACTAATGCAAAAATGGGAGTGATTTTAACAACTTTTAACAGTTGATTCAGGGTAAAGGGTAAATTAGGGTAAAGAATTGGGCTCGGGCCAATTGTACCAAAAACCTTCACAAAAAACTTCACATAGTGTGGCCAATGTTTTTTTGTTTTTTGTTTTTTTTTTTTGAGGGAAAAAAAAAAGTAATTATCACCAATTACTTTGCCAAGTAACTAATTACTCTTACATTCAGGTAATTGAGTTACTAACGCAATTACTTTTTGGGAGAAGTAATTTGTAACTATAATTAATTACTTTTTTTTTCAGAAAGATTAACAACACTGGACATGACACGACACTATCATGGGCATTACTGAAATATGACAGATGTCAAAATGTGTCATGTTGCATATTATGTCACTAACTCCATTAATGTCCAGCTCAGATCTTTTACGTCCATTCAAAAGTGAGATCATTTGCTAGATGACACTAACCGACATCTATTACAAGCATTCAATAATACCTATGACAGTGTCATGTAATAATTAATGACAGTATTATGACACCACCATCCAAGAAAATGTTACCAAATACCATAACTAGCAATTAATGAAACAACTGGAACAGTAAATGAAGAAATAATTAGGACAGAACATGAATTTTCTGTAGCGCCGCAATGCATGCTAGGAGGAATGTTGGATGACAACAGTGTTGACAGCAGGTGGCAGCAGAGGTTGACTGTCTCCCCCAAGGGAGCAGTGATGGCCAAATGAAGATTTTTAAAACAATAAGGCTTTGCACCAAATTGGTTCAAAGCTTAATGGTGGTTCATTTGGTTTCATGACAGTCTTATGATGCAATTGTCAAATGAAGTGTTACCAGTTAATATCGTTTAATGTAAATATCCCATAATACAATGAGGACAACTGCGGCTTATTGTCCAGTGTAGCTTATCTGTGAACAAACGCCGTTTTCATGTCAAATTTGGTGGCTGGCGGCTTATAGTCAGGTGTACCTTGTAGTCCAGAAATTACGGTAAGTGTTTAGGCCACTATCAGAAGCAACAAATGTAATCAAGTCATTCTCCTTATCTCTTTTGAAATCATGTATTATGGGTCACTCACCTGGACTTTAATGAAGCTACTCCAAACCCTTAAGACCTTAACCTGTGACAGGTTGCTGTTATTATGTCATGCGTGTTCTGTTCAATAAAGTGCCCTTTTTCTTGGGGTTGCGCGGCATATGGGGAACGAGAACAGCAAGTGTTAATTACTAAGATTAGTCTAATTCTTCTCCACGTTGCTCGCCATAATATTTACTTAGCAAATCGATGTAAATTGGGTAAAGGTGTTGAAGAGAGCTCTGGTTATACTACTGATTATTCATTTAACACCAAGCATCAAGAAAACATTAAGCAGCATGTGAAGAGCAGTGTTGTTAATAACGGCGTTACAATATAACGGCGTTACTAATGGCGTTATTTTTTTCAGTAGTGAGTAATCTAATTAATTACTTTTCTCATCTTTGCAACGCCGTTACCGTTACTGAGGCGGGAAAGGCGTGCGTTACTATGCGTTACTAAGTTGGTTGAATAAAAAAGTCAGAGAGACGGACTCACGGAGACGAGAGAGCAGAGCAGGAGTGGGGAAGACGCCGTTGCAAACGCGATGCTAGGTGGCTCTAATAATACCTGACTGTAGCCTACAAACTACGCCCACATGATACGGTAGATATCACATATTATAGAACTAGATGCAAATGTTAGACACGGCTGCATTGGCAACATGCTTAAGGACTACATGCGTTAGTAAACAGCCACCATCTTAAAGCAGTAGACCTCTCAGGAAGGCTCTGTTGTAGAGATCCTTCCTCGCGAACCTACTTTTTTTTTTTAATCTAAAATGGTGCTAAATCGGCAAAATCTTGACTTAAATCTATCTTTAAATGATGAAACAGTTTTAAAACTTACACATGTTGAAAGTAGACAGAAGGGAACTAATGCAATAGCGGGAGCAATTTTAACAACTTTAACGGTTGAATCACAACTTTAAATGACTTCCACACATGGCAAAGGTTATTATCTAGTTATCGCAATACCCTTGTGTCTAGTTAAGTGGAGGGTAAAGAATTGGGCTAGGGCCAATTGTCCCAAAAACCCTTTAAACTTCACATTGTGTGACCGTTTTTTTTTTTTTTTTTTTTTTTTTTTTTTTGAGAAAACAAAACAAAACATGAAAATTATCACTAGTTACTTTGCCAAGTAACTAATTACTCTTAAATTCAGGTAACTGAGTTACTAACGCAATTACTTTTTGGGAGAAGTAATTTGTAACTGTAATTAATTACTTTTTTAAAGTAAAATTAACAACACTGGTCAAGAGCCAATGTCTCTTATGCCCTAAATGCATTGTTGAGCATTTTAAAATAAAGTTTAACTCATTCAAAATATAGTTCATATATTTTTCCATTCTTTATAAATCAGCATAAGAAAATAGCTTAGTTTGAGAAATTTTCCAATTTCTGATGAAAAAAACTGAGTAATTTAGCTTTTTGTGAAAGCATACATTTCAAACATAACTTAGACTTTAACACAACTCTTTTTTGCTTTAGTTACATCCCAAACATCTGAATATTTTTTTTTCCTTTTACAAAATAAAATAAACAACAAGACAAATAGAGCTTTTGATAGCAAAGTAACAATTTATTTACACATAACTAACTGAGAGATGAAGCCGTTGTGGCCGCGACAGCCGGGACAGCCGAGGTAAACTTTTCCCTCATCGCCGCCTGTCTCTGCTCGGCGAGCAGCACGGACTCAACGGCATCATCCGCTGCACTGGTGGTCCCGGTCATTCTGCCCGGTCATCCAGCGCCTGGCCTCCCGGGCGTCCTCCCGGTTGTTTTGCTCGGTCGTCTGCCATCCATTCGGTCATCTTCCGCCGGCGCCCCGGCCGTGCGGCCTGGCCGTTCGTTCCATTGAATCGGGGATGCGGGTCTTACCAAATGCGCTGCTGCCCTCAAGGGGCCAGTTTTATTGCTTTAAAATTGATTTTCAGCGTTGTGCTTTGGAGCTAAGTTGAATCAGAACCCACAGATGTCTCTTGTGAAAAAAAAAACATAAAAGACATATAAATATGTCTTTGGGACACTGAAACAAAAATAGAACGTATTTATACGTTTTTGGGAGCAAATGAGTTAATTCCACTAGTTAATAGTTAAGTTAATCCATTGAGTGTTCTCCCTTCATGTATTTGGAGGTAGGGTCATTACTGTTTGAAAATATGTTATTAATTAACATGTGCTGTTTATATGGTGGAATTATTTCAGGTATAAAAAAATGTTCACCAGCATATGATGAATGAGCAGCACTGAAGCTAACTAAGGTATCAGTGAAAACTGAAAATAAATAAATTACTGTAATCTAATTAACTCAAGTTAATTTGAGTACTGTAAACTCAAACACTTTACTATAATCCAATTATTAAGGTTAATTTGAGTTCTTAAAACTTGAAATAATTAAGTACCGTACTGGCCCAAATACAAGACTGTGTTTTTTGCATTGAAATTAGACTGAAAAAGAGGGGGTCGTCTTATATTTCCAGTCTAGATGTTATACCCATTCACGACACTAGATGGCGCCAGATATCATTGAAGCGATGTTCTGTCATGATAGATCTCAGCTACTCTCACGTTTAACCAGTTTGCATTATTTAATTGCAATGTTTTTCCTTATTCAGATTTGTTTCAAGACTACAGTTACAGTTAGACTTCACTTTGATGGCTAATGCATTTATTGCAATTTTGTTGTTTTATCACAATAGATTGGTTTATTTACATTTCAAAAAACCAGAAGCCATTCATTTACGAATGTGATTGCACTTTAGTTTACATATTTAAATGTTCAGATATTAGGATTTGAATGAGGCAAAATAACATGCTTTTTCTCTCAAATATGTTGTTATAATCATTTGTTTCAGATGTACTGTAATTATTTTCTGTATAAAAATTAATTTGGTGTTCAAAAAGTCTTTTTTCAAACTTGAGTCATGAAAAAGAGGGGGTCGTCTTATAATCAGGGCCGTCCTATATTCGGGCCAGCATGGTAAATTGCATCTAATTAATGTAAGTAACATAAATTACATTATATAAGGCAGCAAGTTTGCCTTTAAAGTAAAGTCAACTTATCATACAGTATTTTACAATGTACCTGTAAAGAAGGAATTTTACTTTCCTATTGCTCTTGCATTGGATCACAACTTTGGATTATAGCCAGGGAACCAATTGTTTGTGTTATGTGTTTATATGCAATCACCATCTGTTGTGATGGTGTAGCACATGTCAAAATGCAAGAACAGGAAGCTTAAGGGTTGTGTCATGGGAGAAAAAAAAATCTGAGGGTGTTGATGTTTTATATTCACTTATAGCATGACAAATATTCCTCACACTCAATTGCAATTGTTGTCTCTATCCATTCATGTTCACACACATTTGATATAAATGACAGTATTCCAAGCAGAAGAGGGGGAAGCAGAGAGAATAATCAGAAGTGGAACAAAGATCGAAAGAAACATAGAAACAGCAGCACATTTGCATTTTAACCCTCATTCAAAACTGCTTGACAGCGTCCCACTAGTAGACATACCAAAGCGCCTTGGCAGTGAAATAAGGAGGAAGCAGAAGGAGATAATGAAGAAGTGGGCCGGTGTGAAATGGATCAAACAATGAATGAGAGAAAAGCATTGCTTTTCTCAACCAACTGGAGGCAAATGAAGCTGAGTTGACGTGTAGGTGTGATAAACTTGCACCTTTTCAAATGACTGTTTCGTTGCTGTTTTTTAACAGATCTTCTGGGGGGGGGAAAACAGAATAGACCTAAATAAATTGAGTCAAAACAAGGAAAGATTTTGGGTTATGTGATTGAGTTGACCTGAAACACAAACTGTTATAATCCCCGAATGTACATTTTAAATTTAAATACAGTGATACCTCAGCTCACGAACATAATTGGTTCCCAGAAAGTGTGTGTAAGGCGAAAAGTTCGTCTTCCGAACATTTATTTCCCATAAGAAACCATTAAAATGAGAATAATCCGTTCCCAGGTCCCCATAAAACATAATTTTCTACTAAATAAGCCTTAAAACTACACAAAAATATACCTTATTTTATGTATAATAAATGTGCTATTGTATTATAATTAAAGAAATAAACTGTACTGTATGATAAAGTCGTTTTATTTACCTTTGTGATGGTAGTTGATGGCTTGATGGAATGGAGTGGGAGGAGGAGGGAGGGAGGGAGTTACTGTTTGGAAGGAGAGTGTTACCGGCAAAGTGCGCAGTTAGCGTAGACTCCACTGCTGTGCCCCCCACATGCTTTTGGTTGTTAATAAAAGTGCCCACAAAAAGCCATCCGACGCCTCTGGGTGTTTGTATGCACGCCGCCACCTTTCTGGAGAGGAAATCGGGCGAACCGAAGACAACCGACGACAACGAGCCAACGTGACTCGCCGGTCCACTTCTCACTACGGTGGGAAGCTGAAAGCACCGCCAATTACCAGTCGAGGGCGAATTGGTAACACGAGTCACCTTCCATAAGGACTGTAGGTAACTCTTTTTCGGTCCCATAATAGCAAAAGTACACTCAATATGGTCCAAAATGTCTATCAAACACAAACCACGTCCGCACTCAACGAAAGTGAGGGGACGAACTGGGACGCCGTGAGCGTGCGTCAGCTTCTCGTGGCGCTTTTCGACCGCGTGAATTGGTTCGTCCGCCGAAAACTAGTTCATCAGCAGAGACTATATGCTCGCGAATTTAATGTTCTTGAGGCGAAAAGTTCGTGAGCTTAAGCGTTCGTGAGCTGAGGTATCACTGTAATTTAAAATATACTGGAATAGAATAATGCCTTATTGACCAGGTGCACGAATATGGTGACCACGGACTAGTGTAGGCACACCTCATTTTAGTCTAAAATGCTGGTAATTTGACAGCCCAAGAAAATTTTGAAGCATTAAAAAGAGACGATATTACTTTCAGTCACATTAAACACTTTAAAAAAAAAAATCCACTTGTCGTGTGTTCTACTGTTAGGTCAGTTACACTAAATGAAGAGACTGGGTTTGTGGAAAAACACTACTGCTGTCACCATAGTGGATACAGCGTAAGCGCCGTCCTTCCATGCCCCAAGTCGAAAATGGTCCACCTTCGGCGGTGGCGATAATGAGAAGTAGTGGCTGGAGACTCTCAAATGTATTTTCTTCCTAAAGTGCCCATCGATATCCCAAAAGGGTCGTCTTGGGCAGGCGGTGGGTTGGTGCCAGTCAACCAGTCTCGCAGGCTCCACATTGGGCTTTTTGGCTATTAAAGATGGAATGTAGGGGTGGTGGTCCCGAAATGTGTTATGTGAATACGTACAGTGGAGAAAATAGGTATTTGAAAACCCTGCTATCTTGAAAGTTCTCCCACTCAGAAATCATGAAGGCGTCTGAAATTTTCATCGGAGGTGCATGTCCGTTGTGAGAGAGATCATCTGAAAAATCCAGAAATCCTGAAAAACCTGTTAGTCCGCCTATTAAAAGTCCACCTCCATTCCATTTTTTATCTTAAATCAGATGCTCTTGTTTGAGGTTGATAGCTGCATAAAGGCACCTGTCCACCCCATACAATCAGTAAGACTCAAACTTGTAACAAGGTTAAGACCAATGACCTGTCCAAAGACACCAGAGACAAAATTGTTCACTTCCACAAGGCTGGAAAGGGCTACGGAGCAATTGCCAAGCAGCTTGGTGAGAATAGGTCAACTGTTGGAGCAATGCAAGCAATGGAGAAAATGGAAGAAGCTAAACATGACGGTCAATCTCAATCAGAGTGGAGCCCCACGTAAGATACTGTATCACCTCGTGGGGTCTCAATGATCCTATGAAAGGTGAGGAATAAGCCCAGAACTACATGACAGGAGTTGGTCAATGACCTGAAAAGACCTGAGACCACCGTTTCCAAGTTCACTGTTGGTAATACAGTAAGACATCATGGTGTGAAATCTTGCATGGCACGGAAGATTCCCCTGCTTAAACCATCACATGTCAAAGCCTGTCTTAAGTTTGCCTATGACCATTTGGATGATGCAGAGGAGTCGAGGGAGCAAGTTTTGTGGTCAGATGAGAGTAATACAGAACTTTTTGGCCATTATTCCATTACTGTGTTTGGAAGATGAAGAAGAATGAGTACTATCTCAAGAACACCATCCCTAATGTGAAGCATTGGGGGAGCTTTAGGGAGATTTAACAGACTCCTTCCTTCAGTAAGAGCATTGAAGATGGGTTGTGTCTGGGTCTTCCAACATGACAATGACCCGAAGCACACAGCCAGAAAAACCAAGGAATGGCTCAGTAACAAGGTTCTAGCATGACCTAGCCGGCCTCCAGACTTAAACACAACAGAAAACCTATGGAGGGAGCTAAAACTCTGTGTTTTTCAGTGACAGCCCAGAAACTGACTGATGGATTGGCCAAGATCACTCCTGCAGTATGTGCAAACCTGGTGAAAAACTACAGGAAACATTTGACTTCTGTAATTGCAAACAAAGGCGACTGTACCAAATATTAACATTTGTTTTTTTCAGGTGTTCAAATACTTATTTGCAGCTGTATCACACAAGTAAATCGTTAAAAATTCGCAGCTGTATCACACAAGTAAATCGTTAAAAATTCATACATTGTGATTTCTGGATTTTTTTTTTTATAGATTATCTCTCTCACAGTGGAAATACACCTACAATGAAAATTTCAGACCCATGCATGATTTTTAAGTGGGAGAACTTGCAAAATAGCAGGGTGTTCAAATACTTATCTTATCAAATACTTTTCTTCACTGTATGTGTGCTGCCCGACACACAGCAATAGTGTTGTTCCCGAACCCAGTCTCTTTATCAAGCCTAACTGACCGAACAGTAGAACACACAAATATTTGAAAAAATGAATATACATGTTATGTTGCACTTTTTACACGTTATATATGAAGATCGAGGTAATTTCCAGACAAAATATAGCACATTTGTATTTTTCTCCCACCTGCCAAGCTATATTTTGGCTGGAATTTTGCAATTTTGTTACAGAACAAATCGCTGAGCGTATGTATTTCATTTCTTAAATTTTCGGATCCCATTCATGTGGAAGCGTATTGCATTCATTAGAAAAACATAACTGTTTTCTGAGTTTTTTTTTTTTTTTTTCAACTCTGTTTTTCTTAGTAACTTATTTTGGGGATTCTGCGTGCCGCATCCGGCCTCAGCTCGCCAGATCCACATAGCAATCACACCCGCTTAACGTCAGTGCGCCAGATGCGGCCGGGATCAGCACCATTACACTCCAAATGATAGGTTACGCACTGTTCCAGGGCGGACCTTGCAGACCGGACGTGCTCAAATTTTTTGTTTTTCTAAATTATTTTTTGGCGTTTTTTTTTTTTTTTTTTTTTTTTAACAATTTGGGGTTGCTTTTCTGTGTATATATATTTT
Source organism: Corythoichthys intestinalis (assembly GCF_030265065.1). Lineage (NCBI taxonomy): Eukaryota > Metazoa > Chordata > Actinopteri > Syngnathiformes > Syngnathidae > Corythoichthys > Corythoichthys intestinalis. The sequence goes on along the minus strand of NC_080403.1, from coordinate 38,185,991 downwards.
TTGCGTCGTTCACTTTTGTTTCCATTTGGTGTCAAATTGTATCGTTTGGGTCCTTTATATCGTATCGTTGCAGAGGTCCCCAAACTTTTACCTGTGAGGGCCACATAACCTTTTCCTTCTCTGATGAGGGGCCGGGGTCAGTTTGTAACAGAAAAAGTGTGACGATTGCAGGAGTGCCTAAATGTAAAAATGTATTGTTTTTCAGAAAGCCACAATCAAATAACCCTTTCTGGATTCTTCACGGAACAAAAGTAAATAAAATAAAAATAATAACATCATATCATATCATATAATAATAATAATAATAATAATGACTATGAATGAAATAGATAATAACCAAATAACCCTCTCTGGGTTCTTCACAGAAAAAAGCCAGGAAATAAATAACACTATTGAAAGGGAAAAAAATAATAAATCAAAATGCTCTCTGGTATTGTTCAGGGGGCCGGACCAAATGTGGAGGCTGGCCGCAGTTTGGGGACCCCTGCTTGATAGCATTAAAAAAAGATATCCTTTTTGTGTCATATCCCGTGTGTCTAGAGACATATCGAATTGGCCTCTCGCCAAAGATTCCCAACCGTTGAAAGATGGATTTCGGTCTAGAAGGGTCAAAATTTCCTATTTGTTAATGTGTAAAGTTGTCAATCATTCTCTCCTCCCATGTGTTGTTGCACTGCTCGTAAAAGCCATGCTGATGAAGGAATAAGCAATGATCTGAGAGTTAGACAGAAAGACTTGCCTCCTTTTGTGATCTTGCGGTGTTTCCTTTTCATCTGCCTTTGTGGAAACACGCTGATGTGGGACGGCGGAAGCACAGAGCGAGCAGCAGCATATACAAACAGGCCGACAATGGCTTTGGCTGATTTTTTCATTCTCACAGTTGCTCTGTGTGGATCTTCAGGGTTGGAATATGAAGTGAGTCTCTTAATGATTATGTAATTTTTTAGAAGGATATGTTATGGGGGTTTGTGGTAATTTAATACGCTGGAAAAATGTCAGCCAAAAAGTACTGTATCTTGCATAAGTAAAATGGCAAATGACTGAAGATATTGATGTTGGCATATGAACCATGCATATTTGAAGTTTGATGTTAAATATGAGTATTGGCCCCTTGCAGTGTTGTTTTTAGCAGACGTTTTGAATTTTGTCTTATTTAAAAAGTGTTCGTCTTCATCTAATTTTAGTCGACGAAATCTCATACAAATTGAATCTAGTTTTAGTCGACAGTTACTCCAAATGTTTTCGTCTGTGAAATTCAAAAGTTTTAGTCCAAAAATAAATGAAGGTTTCCAACAATTTCCAATGAACATTAACAGAAGAGCACATATTGTAGCGTCAACAAGGATGCTATTTTGGTGATAATAATACAGTACACATTCAGCAGGAAAAAGCAGTAAATAATTTTCAATTAGACCCACCTAGAAGCCACGAATTGTGGGTAATATAAAAAGTTGAGAGTTAAAAGGATGCTCACCACGCTAAAGTGGATGCTAATGCTAACGCAACGAGTTACATATAGTGTGTGATGATCACTGAGGACAGATCTTTAAAGGCTAAAGCAATGTTGCATTTTCTCTCTTGCCAAGATAAAGAAAACAAAAATCTTAGAATGTGCCTACAAATAAGCTAGATGGAGCGCAGCCTAGCTTGAAACACATCCTAAATTCCGGTGAGGAAAGTGAGGCAGAGGCGCAGCACATCTCACATTAGTGACACAACCAGTGTTGTTAATCTTACTTTAAAAAGTAATTAATTACAGTTACAAATTACGTCTCCCAAAAAGTAATTGATATAGTAACTCAGTTACCTAAATCTAAGAGTAATTAGTTGCTTGGAAAGGTAACTGGTGTTAGCTTTCATGTTTTGTTTTGTTTTTTTTTCATTCCAAAAAAAAAAAAAACATGGTAACCTTTGCTATGTTTAGAAATCATTTAATGTTGTGAATCTACCATTAAAATTGTTAAAATTGCTTCCAATTATTGCATTAGTCCGCTTCTGTCTACTTTCAACATGTGAAAGTTTTAAAACTGTTTAAAATTAAACATTTAACTCATTCACTCCCAGCCATTTTCACCGGTGCGACCCCCTTCACTCCCGGCCGTTTTACTGGGTTTTGACTGATTTTGCAAGGCCCACAGAAAATTCTGTTCTATTGGTATATAAACATGGAACCCACCAAAAGAAAGATTAGACTCTCTTCTTTCAGCAGGAAAAAAAAGTACGTTCATCTCTTTTTCCATTCTTTAGAAATCAGCATTAGAAAATAGCTTAGTTTGAGCAATTTTCCAATTTCTGATGAAAAAAAACAGAGAAATTGAGCTTTTTGTGAAAGCATACATTTCAAACATAACTTTAACACAGCTATTTTTTTGCTTTAGTTACATCCCAAACATCTGAATAATGTTTTCCTTTTACAAATAACATAAACAACAAGACAATAGAGCTTTTGATAGCAAAGTAACAATTTATTTACACATAACTAACTGAGAGATGATGCTGTTGTGGCCACGACAGCCGGGTAAACTTTTCCCTCATCGCCGCCTGTCTCATGAAGATGGATTTTTTGAGTCTCTGCGTGGTCTGGTTGGCAAGCAGCACAGACTCAACGGCATCGTCCGCTGCACTGGTGGTCCCAGTCGTTCTGCTCGGTCGTCCTGGCATCCCGGGCGTCCTCTAGGTTGTTCTGCTCGGTCGTCCGCCGCCTGGCATCCTGGACGCCATTCGGTAGTCTTCCGCCAACGCCCCGGCCGTGCAGCCCGGCCGTTCGTTGCCGTTGGATCAGGTTGGGGGTCTTACCAAATGCGCTACTGCCCTCAAGTGGCCAGTTTTATTGCTTTAAAATGGATTTTTAGCTTTGTGCTTTGGAACTAAATTGAATCAGAACCCAGAGATGTCTCTTGTAAAAAAAAAAATTTTTTTTTTAAACGTAAAAGACGTATAAATACGTCTTTGGGACACTGAAACAATTAAAAATAAAACATATTTATACGTTTTTGGGAGCAAATGAGTTAAAGATAGATTCAAGTACAGATTTTGCCGATTTATTTTAGAGAAAAAGTTACTTAGGTTCTCAAGGAAGGTTCTCTAAAACAACCTTTCTGAGAAGTCTCCTGGTTTGAGATGGCGGCTGTTTACTAACACCGGCATGTCGATCATTTTGCATCTAGCTCTCTATACATGTGCTAACGCCGCCACGTTTTTCATTCCGCATCGATTTCTATATACATGTGATATCTATTGTAGCATCATGTGGCCGTAGTTTGTAGGCTATCGGCTACTGTCAGGTATTATTGGAGCCACCTAGCATCATGTTTTCATTCAAAAATTGTTCGTCGACAAAATATTTTTGTATCATCACTGTTGACAAAACAACACTGGCCCCTTTGTGGATTGCATGATGATATTACACACCAACTTATATGACACATGAAACAGCATTTACTTACTTGACTTGATAGACTTTATAGAAAAAACAACAATATATTAATATTAATATTTGAACTAATTTTGACTTTTTTTTTTTCATATTAATCATTAAGTTGGACCACTACCCTAATGCACATTTCGCGTCAAACCACACCATTGTACTACAAGCCCACTTAATGATACATTGTTGCAGACATTGCTTTCTGTGTCAATTCATAATTCATTCAGCTTTGTTAAAGTATTCATCTGGATCTCTACTCATCCGAACATATCATGCAACCATTGAACCATCCCAAAGAACAGGGCCTTTCATGGGGTCCTGTAAAAAAAAAAATTGCCATTCTTTGTCTATCATGACACGAAACGCCCACCTTTGTTTCCTGTATTTTTCTTTTTAATTCATAGTGGCATCTTGCTTCATAGTCGTCTGTCAAAGTGACACTAATCTGTGCTGTATGGTCCACTTTTTCATCACAAGAGAGTTCTGGTGTTTGGCCCGGCGGAAGAAAAGAGGGGAAATGCTGAAAGGTGTAAACATTTGTACAAATAAAAAGTGATGGCTATTCATACATCACTGTTCAAGGCCAGATTGGCAGCCTCCACTAAAAGTTTTCTTAGTTTCTTTACAGTTAAGTTCAAGTCATCGCTGACTAAATCTGGGAACCGTGAAGAGGGAGGATAAGCTATACGTATATTCTCAATAGAACTCTACATTTTAATTGTCACTTATAGGAATGAAAACTCTGGATCTGGTGCGCTCAAAACACTGTTTATTTATCTATTTGAAAATTTTATTGTAAATATATTGAATGACTTCATTGGTGGACGATGTGTCACATCCAGTGCATTTTCACTCCAGCTTGATCCCTTGCTATCATCATCATCATCATCACAATAATTTATTATATTGTGTTACTATCAGAATTGTTCAAGTTACTTTTGAAAATGTACTTATCTGAAAAAGTAACTAATTACTTTACTAGTTACTCAATTATGAAAGTATCTACAGTGATTTGGCATTTTTAACAATAGTGAAAATCCGATAAGTGAAAATCCGCGAAGTAGCGCCCCCAACCCTCCCAAAAAAGCAAAAGAAAATGTTTTTTTTTTTTTGGTTGGGTTTTTTTTGTGTGTGTATGTGTTCAATGTATACAATGAAGAGATACATATAGGACATGTTTTTTCACTATGTATATATATATATATATATTTTTTTTTTTTTACAAATGCTTCTAAACCCTTCAAATGTAATAATTATGATAAGTTTAAAACACATTACTGTCCCACTGAACTATTTTTAAACAAGAATAATGCAGAAAATGCTTGTCTTTATTAAATGCTTCATTGAGTGAGTCCACTCAAATCAGCTCAAGCTGCTCACTTACACGCAATGAGTTGCCACAGCAACCGTTCAACAAGTAAAACGATGATTGACCCATGCGGCCCTTTGAAATTTCAGTTTCCAAAAGTCTTTGGCAAGATCAAATCTTAACGTCTGTCAATCATCATTAACTTTAATAAGCAACTCCAGTGCACTGCCTGATAAAGAAAAGAGGCAGAGGCAAGAAATAAAATAGTCGATTTATTTTATTTTTTTTTTAATTGAAAAAAAATCCGCGATTGACTCAGGGTGCAAAATTTGAAGCACAAAGTAGCGAGGGATCACTGTACTTTAAGTTACGTTACTTTAAATGAAATAATAATATATGAAAAGCTTTTTTTTTATTAAAAAATGTTTGTGTTTCCAACCTGAAAAGCCTCTCCTTTCAGTGTCATGCACCTTGACAGCGGTGTTAATGTTCGTTCGACTGGAGTTTTTTGTATATGCGTGATCTGGGTTTATGTGTCTGTGTTTCATACAGCCATCAATGTTGTCAGTAACGCGTTACTGTAATCTGATTACATGGTGACATCACTCGTAGCTTTTCCTCAGTTTAGCTCCCGCGGCTAATGGAGCGTACTAACTCTCTCAATAATAGGGGGTGTCCTAAAAACTAGCTAGCACCATTTTGCTGTAAATGAGGGGCTTAGCGGGATGTCAGCACTCGAAATTAATATCTCAAGCCCCCAATTTACTGCAAAATGGACCCGAATTTGTGTTATGATCGTGCAAGTTATTATGACACCCCTCTGTTATTGAGAGAGTTGGTACGCGCCATTAGCCGCGGGAGCTAAACTGAGGAGAAGCTACTAGTGATGTCACCACTCGAAATTAATATCTCTATAAAAGCATAATACTGTATCAACAAAACCGTTGCAGCACAAACGTTTGACATCATTTTTATATAAATTTGTGTCTGATGGGGGGGGCAACTTCATGGAGCTCCGTATAGACGGTCACAAAGCACATATAAAGTGGGTAAAGTGTGGGTAAAGTCTTTTACTTCCGGGTCATCCTCTTGCCGTTGTGTTGCGTGATTTTGCTGCTGTGCTGTGAGCCGTTTGCTGTTGTGCTATGAGCTATTTGCTGTCGTGTTGTGGCAGTTGGGATTCGTGCTTTTGCCAAGTTGCAATCGCGCTTTAGGAACTGGGGATCGTGTTGTGACAATTTGCATTCGTGCTACGAGCCATTTGCTGTCGTGTTGTGGCAATTGGGGTTCGTGCTTTTGCCAATTTGTAATCGCGCTTTAGGAATTGGGGATCGTGTTGTGGCAGTTTGCATTCGTGCTTTTTTCTTTTGCAAAGCATTTGCAATTTGGGTTCGTGCTTTTTTCTATTTGCAAAGTGTTTGGACTTTGCATTTCGCCTGACACCTCTCGGCCACCGTAGAGAAAGGCGTGCAACAGCGCGGTTGCACATTCAAGCCGAGTGCAGCCACCCGTTGAGATTTGCGAGGAAATATTGATCTGTGTACGTCCATGAATGAACATATTTTTCCTTCATTCTGGAGGGTTCCAGCAATAGGTTGGAGCCGTTCCGTTGCCAGCCATTTCGTAGCTTTGCTGTGCTACGGGCAGTCATCGCTCCCGCTTGTCCTCGCAATGTCCGCAAGAATTGTTCACATCATATTTGTGTTGCACATTTATGCCGTGAGGTGACGTGTTTGTTTGGCATTTTTGGGATGTGTTGTAAATGGACTGCTTCTGTGTACGGCGTACTTCCGGGATGTGCGCTCGCATTCGCGCCCGCTCCCACATTTGTGTTTTTTGCACTGTGCAATTTATTGGGGTGTTGTTGATTATTGTCAATTTGCAATGTTTTACATTAGCACTGATATACTGTTAACCCAAACCCGAAATTCAGACATTTTGACAATAGGCTCAATGTTCGAGTTAGCAAGGGTTTAATTAGTCGGTGGAATTGATTTCAACAAATTCCATGCAGTTTTTCAGTTATTTGTAAGTTTCAGGGCTCTGGAGTGACCAATCTAGCGCAAGTCAATATTGGTTGAAATCAATTCAATCGATTAATTAAACCCCTGCAAACATGAAGATTTAGCCTTTTGTGTAAAATTCTGATCTTCCCCTATGAATTCAATTATTGGAAAGTCAATTACATGCGATGACATTTTTGTTTTGTCATTCTTATGTTCAGGCAGCAAAGGGAGAAAAAAAATAAATAACTGAAAAAAAAAATTTTTTAAAGTAACTTAGTTACTTTGATAGTTAAGTAATCAGTAAAGTAACTATTACTTTTTTAAGCATAATCAGTAATTACTTTTTCAAGTAATCTGTAACAACACTAACAGCCATATTAGTAAAACCCGCCATACTATGTCAGACTGTCTCTGATTGGCTGACATCTTGCCCTATGTTAGCCAATCAATAACCTCTTCTGGGACGTGCTGTGTTCATGTTAGAGTTAGAAGAACCATGTGGACTCCGAGGCTAGATGTAGAGCACAAAACTGTCAACAGAGAACATCACAGATAGCGTTCTCTCTCACAGAGAGCAGCAGAGACGTCTATAAATAACAGATAGACTCGCGTGCCACGGCGCTGAAGGGGGTGACTTTTCACTTGAATCACATAACATAAATAACTTGGGTAACGCTCGTACAATAACTATAGGGCCATTATTGAATGAAAAAATGTAACGCATTACATTAGAAGTTACAGAAAAAAAAGGAGTTTCGTTATGTAATGCGATAGATACGAATGTCAGGGTGTTAGTTCCGACACTAGTTACTATTAGCAAAAATTCCAGTGCATGCATGCTGCTTAAGTGCTGGTGCTCTGTTTGATAGATTGGAAACAGTGGCCTTCGTACTCCAGAGAAACCTTAGAGGACCTCCACACCATTCATATACTTCATATCATATAATCCTCTTAAGAATCATTTAATTGACAGTATATCTGTACTGTTTAAGAAGGGAGAGCAGCTGCAGTCATCTGCAGCATGTCAAACAGTAAAAGTTGTGACAATAGCGGCGAGGAATATTATGAAGGCAGCCTTCCTTGCTTCCTCGAGAGACTTCCATGGAGTGCTTTCTCACTCTGATAATGAAATGACCCGGCCTGCTCTCTCTTTCTCTCTCTCTCACTCTCTCTCTCACTTTTCTCTCACACATCTGCGCTACAGTGGTTACAATGAGAAAATCCCATCTCCCATCCTGTCGTAAAGCATATTTTCATTTTCTTTTTAAGGGAAAGAAGTGAGTAACTGTGCACTCCAGTGTCATGGTGCAATGTTTCCCAACCAGGGTGCCGCAGCATACCAATGTGCTGTTAAGTTATCATCAATTGTGGCAAATTGTGCAAAAATCTGTATTTGTTTATTTATCTATGCCTGTGACATACACTGACTGGTAAAACTACTAATTTACTTCCATTAGAGGACCTAAAGTACAATAAAACTGAGTATCCACCTGTTGCCATTCATACAACAGTATCAATCTATCAATCATATAGGCAAAGCAGATGAGGCGCCGACACTGTTCAAGTGGGGTTGCCGTATTTTGCTGTCGAAAATAGCGGCCGATCTGCGCATGTGCATGAGATCAGGACGTAAACTTACCTCGTTTTCGTTTTCCGCGTTGTTAGAAACCCTTTTGAGAAGATGGCAAAAAGAAAAAAAGACGAGGAGTATCGTACTTTTCAGCAGGACATAAGGACATAAATGCGGCACCGTTTTTTTCTCTCGCTTTGGAAGTCAATAGACGTAAGCTATTTATCCCAGTTCAGCGTGATTGCAAGGTTTTGACTATGAAAGGGACAACAAGAGGGGAGGATTTATTCAAGTCCTTCACTGAGTTTCGGTGCAAAAAAATGTACTGATAGATAAACTTGATTCGATGTGCACTGATGGTGCTCCGTGCATAAGTTTCTCAACGCCTGCATGAAGCTTAACGCCACCAAGTATCAACCAGACTACAAAGCAATCAGCAAAACCATGCAGCACCAGAAGTCACATTAAATCATTTGCTCCCAAAAACGTATAAATACGTATTATTTTTAATTGTTTCAGTGTCCCAAAGACGTATTTATACGTCTTTTACATTTTTTTTCTAACAAGAGACATCTCTGGGTTCTGATTTCACTTAGCTCCAAAGCACAAAACTGAAAATCCATTTTAAAGCAATAAAACTGGCCATTGGAGGGCAGTAACGCATTTGGTAAGACCCCACAACCCGATTCAACTGAACGAACGGCCGGCCGCACGGCCGGGGCGCCGGCAGAAGACGATCGAATGGACGTCCAGGATAACAGGCGGCAGACGACTGAGCAGAACAACCGGGAGGATGCCCGGGATGCCAGACGCTGGACGACCGAGCAGAACGACCGGGACCACCAGTGCAGTGAACGATACCATTGAGTCCGTGCTTAAAAGACTAAAAAAAAAATCCATCTTTATGAGACAGGCGGCGATGAGGGAAAAGTTTACCCCGGCCATCACGGCCACAACAGTGTCATCTCTCAATTAGTTATGTGTAAATAAATTTTTACTTTGCTATCAAAAGCTCTACTTGTCTTGTTGTTTATGTTATTTTTGAAAAGAAAAACATTATTCAGATGTTTGGGATGTAACTGAATCAAAAAATAGCTGTGTTAAAGTCAAAGTTATGTTTGAAATATATGCGTTTACAAAAAGCTCAATATCTGTTTTTTCATCTGATATTGGAAAATTGCTCAGACTAAGCTATTTTCTAATGCTGATTTCTAAAGAATGGAAAAAGATATGAGCTAACTTTTTTCCTGAAAGAAGAGAGTCTAATCTTTCTTTTGATGGGTTCCATATTTATATAGCAATAGTACAGAATTTTCTGTGGGCCTTGCCAAATCAGTCAAAATCCAGTAAAACTGCCGGGAGCGAAGGGGGTTGCACCGGTGAAAATGGCTGGGAGTGAATGAGTTAATGATAAGAAATACTCCTCATTGATTGGTAACAGCATAACAATGTTATTAAAACGAATTCAGAGACTTATTGTACTTTAAAAGTGTTGAAATAACATAAAATGCACACATTACTTGTATTTTTAGTTTTAAACATATCGTATGACTCTCAAGGAATTACATTTAAAAATACGTGGTGTTCATGGCTCTCTCAGCCAAAAAGCTTCCCGACCCGATCTACATAATCACCCCGAGCCTCCATTGTACACATAAAACATGGCGCCCTCTGTAGGTCAAAACATGTACTAAAAACCGTAATTTCCCGAATATAACGCGCACTTTTTTTCCCCCAAAATCAACTTGTAAAATCATGGTGCACATTATAAACGGGTACAGGGATGGAGACAAAAATATAAATATATATACATAAAGACCGATTTTTTTTTATTGACACGGCCATGTTGTGTTGAAGAAACCTATGCGGCGATCCGTTGCTGACCCTTACGGTACGTGACGTCACCATTTTGTTTCGGTCGTGGCGAGCTAGGGAAAGAGTCGGAGGCGGAGTATCAAACAACGGAGCTAATCCGCGTTGCTTTATTGACATTTAGACTGCAACAAAATACAGTAGCAATGTCTGTCTCACATGCAACTCGCAGAATATAACTATCTTTCCGGCTGTTCCCTCAACAAAATACCACCCCCGGAAACTATACAACGTGCCAGTATGAGTTCAGCCGGTGAATTCTGTTATAACTCGCTACATGGTAATACTTCACTCTGATTGGTCGAATGATTTCGTCTGTGTTAAATTCTGTTTTTTTCACTCTTCATAAAGCACAGAATTTAGTTTCTTGAACTCATTTGAGTCAACATTTATTGCAGCTCCGCAACTCGGACCGTAACAAACGTAACACAACACAGACTTTCTGTGTCCGTCAACTATATCTGTCCCTCGGGAAACTCAAATCCAAATAACAATACTTCCTATTGTTTCAGTCTAGTCAACAGCGATGCGCTCTTCTGATTTCCGACCTAAATCACCACTTTTATTTTATTGTATCAATCCATGAAAGAAACATTTATTCATCATGATGAAACGAGCAAGTTATACAGCAGCCTTTAAAAGAAAAGTCACATCTGTTTTGTTTTCTCCTGGATTCTGGTAAGTTGAAGAAGTTGTCAGATCATATTATTACCATACATATTGTCAGTTTACGGTAATGTTTTAACACTAGAAGTCCCAGAGAATTCTGCTACTCCTAACAGTCCCAAACAATGGCCAATTTGGCCTCTCCTCCAAAAAAACCCAGAGGTGGCCTAAATGACCCAAGTGCTTTTGAATTAGCAAGTCGTTGTCGGACAGACAACAGCCGTTCATATGGAAATGCAACCACTTGTGTTAGTATGCGGCCCAAATGGAGGGGAACACACAACAGTAGTACTATTCATGTAATATTATGTGTCAGTTCAAGTCAAGCTACATTTATGGGGTTTTGCACATTTTAACAATGTGTATTGTTTTACGATTTTACTGTCGGAAAAAATATCTCTGACAGTGTATTTGTGGGGCCTTTATATGCTAGCAATATTTGTTATAACAGTATATTTGTGATGCCTGCAGAAAATAGAACATTGAATCAGTATCAAATGTAAAACTGCAATAAGAGTCTGACAAAATTAATTTTTGTCTTTTCTTCCTGGTATTTATTGATGCACAGGATTCAAACAAGAGTAATCATAGCAAATCAAAACTATCAAGTCAAAACGATGAAATATTATAGAAAACACACATAAATGTACCTCTAATACACCCTCTATCCTCTATACTGGACTTGTTGAAAGGTTATCAAGAATTTTTTTGTTTTCCTGGGACTACTTGGTATACAATGAGGAGCAATTATTTGCACTTCTTGTGATTTTGCAAGTTCACCCACTTTGAAAAGAGGTGGAGGTCTGAAATTTCAATCATAGATGCATTTCCACTCATAGAGACAATCTTAAAAAAATCCAGAAATCACATTGTATGATTTTTTAAATTTATTTGCTATATATTTTTATCTACTGGGGTTCAGTTCATGTATTTGTGCACCTGAGAATCAGCAATAATTATGACACTCAAAGAGTTGTCATTCTACCTTAAAAAAAAGTCCACCTTTACCCCACCCGTTTGAGCTCATCATTGTGACCTGTGCACCCCACAGTCAGTTATAATCCACCCGCTACCATGGGCAATACCAGAGAGATTTCGAAAGGCACCAGATAAAAAAATTGATTAGCTCCACAAAGCTGGAAAAGGCTACGGGACAACTGGAAAGCAGCTTGGTGAGAATAAATCAACAGTTGCAGCAATTGTTAGAAAATGGAAAAGGCTAAACATGACTGATAATCTACCTTGGAATGGGGCTCCATGTAAAATCTCTCCTCGTGGGGCATCACTCATGATGGGAAAAGTGAGGGCTCAGCCTAGAACTACATGGTAGGAGCTGGTCAATGACATGCAGAGAGCTGGATGCACCGTTTCAAAGGCTGCTGAAGCCAGTACATGTAAAGGCCTGTCTGAAGTTTGCAAGGGACCATCTGAATGATGCAGAGGGGTCATGGGAGAAAATCATGTGGTCAGATGAGACCAAAGTAGAACTTTTTGGTGCTAACTTTACTGTCGTTTGTGAAGGGAAAAAAGGCAGAGTACAATCCCAAGAACACCATCCCCATTGTGAAGTATGTAGGTGGAAACCTCATGCTTTTCGGCAAAGGGGACAGGACGACTCTATAAATCAGAGGATGAATGGTGCAATGTATCGTCAGATTTTGGGCCATGACCTCCCTCCCACAGTCAGGGACTTGAAGATAAGTCGTGGCTGGGTCTTCCAACATGACAATGATCCGAATCACACAGCCAAGCTGACCAAGGAGTGGCTGCGTAAAATGCATTTCAAGGTTCTGGAGTGGACTCCAGACATCAATCCAAGAATCCAGAAAATCTTTGGATAGAGCTGAAATTTGGTGTTTCTCAACGACAGCCCCGAAACCTGACTGATCTAGAGAAGATTTGTGTGGAGGAATGGGCCAAAATCTCTGTTTTCATATGGGAAAACCTGGTGAAGAACTACAGAAAGCGTCTGACCTCTGTAATTGCAAACAATGGCTGCTGCACTAAATATTAGCAATGATTTTCTCAAGGGTACAAATACTTATGAACCCCAATAAATTACGAATAAATTATTAAAAAAAAAAAAATCATACAATAAGAGTTCCGGATTGTTTTAAGATTATCACGAGAAGTCAATGGGGTTTTGGTGCTCTCTAATATTACCAAGGGTGTCTCATTTTGATCCGCCCCGAAGCCGAGCCTACCCTACCGCCTACCGCAAGCCGCATCCAATTTCTACCCCTTGGCCCTCTCCTTGGCCTTTCAAACGAAGCAATAAGGGGTAGGGCTTGAAACATCAGCCCTACGAATTGGGACACCTCTTTACACTCACGTACGTCATAAGTCCGTTCGGAAAGTTGTTACGTAACCAAAAGCAATGACAAAAAGTGCACTGAAAAACAAAACAAACATTACAAATGAAGAAACACAATGAACAATGAACTAACATTACAATTAGTGGTGTCGATTTTTTATTTATTATACCCCTAAGTAGTGCAATTTTATCGTGATTAATCTTTTTTTTACTATTACTTTTCTGACTGAAGAAAACGCATTGAGAGTAGATAATACTGGTCATCAGCTGTTAGAATATTGTTTGGATGTATCAAGCTTGTTTCATTTAATTTAAGCAAAGCAAACAAAACAAACACTGGTAACTAACGGAAGGGTCCACAACACATGCACATAGATGTGGAGCACTAGTTCAGTTTAATTTAATTTGGTTTCAAATTCAATGTAATATTTACACCATTGTATGAAACCTGAATGATGGCTTGTTTCTGAACCAAGAGTGGTATTTACTAATCTTGCATATTTTTTTCCCAGCAATTTCATGTGTGGTGCTCTTCATTTCACCACTGTGTCTTGGTGTGCTTAGTTATATTATTTCTAAATATCTATGCACATAAATGTATATCCACAGCAAATTGTTAATTGATCTTTTTGAAATTGTTTTTTTTAAACATATAGAGGGTATTCAAACAAATACATCCGAATGAATTAAAATTATTAAAATACTATTATTAAAATATTCTCAGAAGTTTAGCAGTTTAGTGTCAAGTAAGAAATAAGTGTCTGAGTAAGTCAGGCTACTTTAGCTGAGGCGGGGGTTGGGCGAAAAAGGCTCAAGTCAGGCTACTTTAGCTGAGGCGGGGGGTTGGGCGAAACCTTGCTGAGTGAGGCTGCTTTCTCTTTCGCCCAACCCCCTCCTCAGCTAAAGTAGCCTGACTAGTAGACACTTATTTGTTACTTGCCTACTGTAGGTTGATGAATTTGTAGGTAGATTTGTGTATGTCTTAGTCAATCCAAAAAAAAAAGGTTCCTTCAATCAAAGTATATATTTTCATTCGAAGAGCACCACACATGAAATATATATTATATATACGGTATATATATATGTATATATATATATATTTTATGCAATTGCTATGTTATGACAAAATAAACACCTGATCATTTTACCACCTTAGGAAAGGATCGGCATACATATTGTTCCTTTGTTTTTTGGTGAGACTTATTAATTAGGACTCAAAATAAATAATTGAGGAGGGCGTAGGGACCAGCCCTGAGCAGTTGCTTTTGAACACACTGAAACAATGACTGAATGATGAATTATCAGTCCTACTTATGAAGATGGTATGTCCGGTATCAGAATTTAAACAAATACATATAAAAACAAATTTCCCATTTAGTTTCAATGGCAAGTAATCAAAGTCCCTGTGATTTTTTTACCATTTATCATGACCGCCCAATGAGATTGTATACCACTAACTCTCATATAGGTGAATTTAAAAAAAAAAAAGTAAAAAATCTGACCTACGTTTTTTGGAGGAGGAATGAAAAAATCAATTCAATCAGTTAACATAAACATCTTTGATGTGAAATGTTTTCTATTGTATATTTGTAATAACGTGTAGAACATGAAAAGTAACATGAGTTTTTTTGCTGAGTAACAAATTACTCTTACAATGAGGTAACTGAGTTACTTCTCCCAAAAAGTAATTTAGTTAGTAACTTGTAACTAATTACTTTTTTAAGTAAGATCGACAACACTGTGCAGTATATATTCCCTTCATAATAATTAGGACTATTAGGACATCCAGTCATTGTTTCAGTGTGTCAAAGAAACTGTTCAGGGCCGCTCCCTTCCACCTTCTCATGACACAAATTCTGTTTCTGTTTTTCTCAAAGGTTTTCTACACGTTTTCTCGTACTAACTTCAGACAAAATGGCCACAATTCATGCTCCATTAGATCCAGTCATTCTAAACTATATACATGATCTCGCTTTAAACTCAAATTGCAGTTCTAAAACGTTTTTTTTTGCAAAAACAATGTACACATTTGGGCCATTTTTTTCTGTTTTTCTGTGTGGAGTATAGGAGAATTAAGTTAAAAGTTTGTAAAAAGCGTAAAACTCCATATATAAATGTAAATTAATAAATGTAGCTTGACTTGAACTGACAAAAACTATCACATTAAGTGTGCAACCGTGGTGTGTTCCCCTCCGTTTGGGCCGCATTCTAACACAATGTATGTCTAGTGGTTGCATTTACATATGAATGGTTGCTGTCTGTCGGACAACGACTTGCTAATTCAAAAGCACTTGGGTCATTTGGGCCACCTCTGGGTTTTTTAGAAAGAGAGGCCAAATCGGCCATTGCTTGGGAATATTAGGAATATTTGTCTTGAGGAAGGGCCGAGTCGGCCTCTGCTGGGTTTTCTAGTGTTAAACTGCCAATGTGCTATGCTTGTGTTGTGTTTCACCAGTCAGTAAAATGACATTTCTGTATCTGTACACGAGCTCTGTTTTCTTGTATTCTTCTATTTATTGGTGCTAAAATTAGGGTGCGCGTTATACATGGGTACAAAAATTTTCCTTAATTTTACAAGTAAATTTGGGGTGCGCGTTATACACGGGTGCGCCTTATACGAGGGGCATTCAAAAAGTAATGCATACAGGATTTTACCAATCTTGTTCATACTTGGCACAAACATGATAGGAGACACCTTTTTGCGATTGTTATGTGTTTCTCTTATTTTCAGATTTTTAAAGTTTAAACTAGCTTTCAAAATGGCTGCCCCTCTTGAAGCTCGTCAGAAACAAAGAGCTGTAATCAAATTCCTTGTTGCAGAGAAAGAAACCCCTCTGAAGGTTAGGGTTTGTGGATTTGGTTTGTGGAGTTATACAATGAGACTCTTAGGAAGCTCAAAGCGAGATTTCGACATGTTCGGCCCATCTTGGACATGGTAAACGTGCTCCTCCAGCATGACAATGCACGTCCTCACACAAGCATCAGGACCATGGAGGTCATCACTTCATTTGGATGGACTGTGATACCACATCCGCCATATTCTCCTGATTTGGCACCGTCAGACTACCACCTCTTTGGTCCAATGAAAGAAGGACTCCAGGGCAACCGATATGGCAATGAAGATGAAGTGAAAACTGCTGTCAAGAATTGGCTTAGAGATCAACCGGCTGAGTTCTACAACACTGGTATACATGCCCTCGTTCAAAGGTGGACTGTAGCTCTTGAGAGAGGTGGAGACTATGTGGAGAAGTAAAAATGTAATCCTCATACTTGTACCTTTATTTTGATGTATAATACATGTTGCTATTATAATTTGTTTGTACATAATAAAGTTGGGTGCATTACTTTTTGAATACCCCTCGTATTTGGGAAATTACAGTATTATAGATTTTTAAATCAATGGCAATATTTCATGTGTTTCTAATAAAATATTTTGATAAAAGAGAACAATTGTGGCCTATTAGAGCCTGTAAATCTATAAATACGAGGTTCCCCTTAAATTTGAGAATATCAGAGAAGTTTACTCTCTAAGAATCTGATAAATTCATCATTTGTTGCTGATTTTTGACATAACTCTAGTAGTTTGAACTCACTGAAGTCGATGCAGCTGCAAAACTAAGATCAATGACTTTGAATAATTGCTCCTCATTTCAAGGCAGGACCCATAGTCTCTAATCCCACATTGTTTGGAGTTAATCATCTGGGCCTCGCTGGCCCTACTAGACTGATTCAGAGGAATGACTCACCAGTTTGATACAGTGCAGTCTGCATGCGCACCATGTATTCCCTCAGCTTCTAGTTAGCAGGGAATCTGTGGCAGCACCGAGGCAGAGCACTGTCATTGAGTTACATAATCAACAGAGGAATGAGGCGTGCGCGTGTGCGTTCGTGCATTGGCGGAGCCGCAGTTCTTTTTGTGCTGTCGATCAAGCGCCGCTCCAAGGCCACTCCAACACAAGGCTGCTGAGTTGGACTTTCAGCAACAATGGGGCTCAGCCTGCCTGCCTGTGTGCTTGCATGTGAGCAGCATACTAGGCACATGCATGAATGAATAGGTCATAGAATAAGTATATGAGGGAAAAAGGGAGAATGCATGTGAGGCATGAGCCATACTGCCTGAGAGATGAGCCAATTTTCTTCCGCATATAGAAATATTTACATATTGAATGTTTACATGGATGCTTGGAGGCATGAGCCCATTGTGAATTCCCACTCTTGGCTTATGTGTACAAGCATGCATGTCGTGTAAGCTTCTTTTGCATGTGCACATGTAGGGTACAAATTCTCATGTATTTCCACCCTCACGCGAGCATAAAACTCGCTCGATTCCAGTTGGTTCTGCTGCTCAATGGTGCCATCTGGCTTTGGCAAGCGTCACTGCAGTCCACTTGTGGGAAGGCTAGTCAGCATCCACTTTTAACAACTATTTTGGGATCAGTTGGACAGTGAGCTAGTGCTAATTCACCCCGCATTATGGGCTGGATGATAAAACTGACCTTGAAGCAGTTTATGGTGCTGAGATAATGGGAGCAAGTCCATGAAACACCACTCAGCTTTCAGTTTCAAAAGAAAATAATAGTTTAACCACTTAACATTGTTGTGAACTGTATGTAAAACTTTACGAGCGGAGACTGCAATTGTAGCTGCTCAAGTTAGTAGCAATGATAAATTAAATGGATTCAGTGACCGTACCAGGACGCTAGATTCTGTGGTAAAATGAGTTTTGTCTTTGACAACGAAGAGGGAAAACTTTCCATTTTATAGAGTAGGGTCAGGATCTTATTAACATGATGTGTTGTGTTGAGACCAGCGCTTGTAGTTTAAACCAGTGGAACGCAATTAGGTCAGATTGAGGCCAGGCCATTAGTATGGGTCACGGTAAAAGCACTCATATGTATGCAGGCTTATGGCCCCCCCGGGAGCTCCATGCTGACCTTGTCCCGTACTCTGATCTATGTCCTCATAACTCCCCTTTGTCCTCTCTCCTTATTCCCCTATTGTTCCCTCCTTCCATCACCTCAGCTTTGCTTACAATTAGTTTGATTTCTGCTTTTTATTGGCCCTCTTATTTTCACCTTTGCCATCCAGATCTTTTACACATTACCGTATTGGCCCGAATATAAGACTGCCCTGATTATAAGACGACCCCCTCTTTTTCAAGACTCAAGTTTGAAAAAAGACTTTTTGAACACCAACTTACTTTTTACACAGAAAATAATTACAGTACATCTGAAACAAATGATTATAACAATATATTTGAGAGAAAAAGCATGTTATTTTGCCTCATTCAGATCTTAATATCTGAACATTTAAATATGTAAACTAAAGTGCAATCACGTTCGTAAATGAATGGCTTCTGGTTTTTGAAATGTAAAGAAACCAATCTATTGTGATAAAACAACAAAATTGCAATAACTGCATTAACTATCAAAGTGAAGTCTAACTGTAGCTGTAGTCTTGAAACAAATCTGACTAAGGAAAGACATTGCATTAAAATAATGCAAACTGGTTAAACTAGTAGCTGAGATCTGTCATGACAGAACATTGATTCAATGATATTTGGCGCCATCTAGCGTCGTGAATGGGTATAATGTCTAGACCGCGAATATAAGACGACCCCCTCTTTTTCAATCTTATTTCGATGCAAAAAACACCGTCTCATATTCGGGCCAATACGGTATTTTTTAAAGGTGTAACAGTACATATTGAACCATTTCGGTACGTGGTGCTCGGTTCGGAACGGAGGCGTACCGAACGAGTTTCTGACGTAATGTAACCCTTACTTTTCGAGGCTGTGAGTCGATCAGGTTACAGTTTCTTTGTGTAGATTATATTTACTCCGTCTTCTCTACTATAATGAGGACCAACACGGTAGGACAGTATAACCCAGAAACGTCAACAGCGCGACAATGTGGCCGCCGCGAGAACGCAGTGAAACGCGGGCATTAAAGTCAATCAGCCAATGCACACCAGTCGCAGTGCGGCCGCGTGTTAGACGCGTCCCAGAAGCTGCTCAAAACGACGCACGCGAAAAGAACGGCAGAGTTTATTATTTGACGCGAGACGCAACCCTCCTGCGTCAATACTACTACCGGTAGCTAGGACCGGGCAAACCGGAAGTCACTCGTGTAAAAATTTGGTGGATCCAGTCAATTTTTTAAACTAATATGCAATCGTAACCCACTTTTTGAGTCCATCAGATCTCTTGAGTGGTAGATCGGGGCACACTTGACTTGTCTTTGTTGATTTACTGCTGTCTTCTGTGCTATGATAATAACCAACACGGCCCCGTGTTCAATACAAAACCCTCCTACCACAACAAAACAAGTAGGAACTAATATTCACGTAGGAACTAAAGTTATACAACATAAAATACACAATATAAATGAATACTACATCACATTTGTAAAATATAAACACATAATAAAATAAATAATAGCCCATTTGAATAAAATAAATTGAAATGAGCTAAAACACCTGTAATTAAATAATAAGAATTAGGGTTGTTCCGATCATGTTTTTTTGCTCCCGATCCGATCCCGATCATTTTAGTTTGAGTATCTGCTTATCCCGATATTTCACGATCCGATTGCTTTTTTTTGCTCCCGATTCAATTCCAATCATTCCCGATAATTTTTCCCGCTCATATACATTTTGGCAATGCATTAAGAAAAAAATGAATAAAACTCGGATGAATACATACAGTACATAAGTACTGTATTTGTTTATTATGACAATAAATCCTCAAGATGGCATTTACATTATTAACATTCTTTCTGTGAGAGGGATCCACGGATAGAAAGACTTGTGACTTTGTATATTGTGACTAAATATTGCCATCTAGTGTATTTGTTGAGCTTTCAGTAAATGATACTGAAGGCCATGCCCAAATGCATGATGGGTGGATGTAACACGCCTTTAGCAACTATGACTGTGCGTAGTGCTACCAATTTATATATCTTCTCTGCGTTGGGAAATAACAAGGTGTTAAGAAAAAGATCCATTGCTACCTTGCTTCCCCACATTGCTTCCCATGATATTTCTAATCGTAGGGAGAGGGATTGTAAGGCTTTGGCCAATTAAAAAAAAGGCTCCAAAGGCTGCCAAAATTCACTCTACTCATTTTACGCTGCCTTTTGTCTCTCTATACAGTATAGGTAAAACGGCGCCATTGCAGATTGAGCGCGACATTGCATGAGTGGGTCGTGCAGCGCATGCATTAATTGCGTTAAATATTTTAACGTGATACATTTTTTAAAAAATTAATTATCGCCGTTATTGGGATAAATTTGATAACCCTACCTTAAGCCTAAACTAAAGACTCTGGATAAGTGTAACATATTATGTCTGTAACGTTAAATACAATTAGAAAACAATTTAATTAGAAAATATATATATATATTAAAAAAGGCATGGCTGATATTTTTTTTTTGCTGATTCCGATACTTTGAAAATGACGTGATCGGCAACAATTAAATTTATTAATTCTTGTGTGGCGCTTTAACTTAAGAAAATTCACCAATAAAACTTTTGAAAACCGAAAAAATGATTCATTGAGGCATTTCATTTGTAAAATACATGTTAAAATCTTTGTCATTGGGATTGTTTTTGTCTTTAGCACAGGACTTGTTTTTTTCTTCTTTCTTTCAGAAAGAAAGCTGACCAATACGCGGGGTCTGAAAGGAAAATTGTTGTTGGACTATCTTTAAATACCCGCTACTTTTTGAGCAGAATTCTAGCTTTGTATAGGCTAATGTTCCTCTTGTTGAAAGCACAAAGGTGTGTAATAAACAACTAACACATTTATATTTTGCATTTTGTTTTCATACTGTACCGAAAATGAACCGAACAGTGACCTCAAAACCGAGATTTTTGTGTACCGTTACACCCCTAGTATTTTTTTGTAACTTTCTCACTTCATTCTGGGCCCTCTGTACCCCCTCCTGTTCTTTTTTCATATCAACAGCCAGTCCAATAAATAATGCATCGCAGCACATTAAAAACATTACTAGGGCTCTCTTGGCTGTCAAACAGAGGGAGGAGACGAGGGAGAAGAAGGAATGGCTAACTCTATTTTGAATAAACGTTCTGGTGAGTGATGTGATTTGATATTTGGTCAGAGAATGACGAAAGGAAGGGCCGGAGGTCCGAGCATTAATTGTGTTTGCATCGTGACACTGTGTCCTCCTTGGCCCGAGGCTTTGGCTTTGTTGAATCATCTAAACCATTCATTACAATGATGAGTGTATCAGCAAACTCAAAAGAAAGGATTTAATGACATTTAACAAAACACTGATGCTGCATCACACAGAACCTTGACCTTTCCCTCTTAACGCTTCTCCAGCCCCCCGCCTCCACCCCACTTCTCCGTTTCTGCATCCTCGACTCTGCTCTCTTCTCACCCCACGTCTCCCCGTTTCTCCTGGCGGCATAGCGATTGGCATTATTAAAAATTGATTGGAGGCGAGCGTTTAGCTGGGTGCTGAGGCGGAGGGAATGTCTGACAGGCAGAAGTAAAATGACAGGAGGACCGACACTGTGGAAAGGTCTCACTGGGAAACTGTGGGTGTGTGCCTGTGTCTGTATAATTTGTCAACAGGCAAGAGACGTGCTGTGATGCCCCTCACTGTGTACACTATGTAATATTTTATGCATTCATAACCTTTTATGTGAATGTCCAGTGAAACAAAAATTATTCTGAAAAAGTGAATATCTATTTGTTCACTTGGTATAAAAATGAATAAAATTCAGCATTTTGATTTTGTTTTACATTTTGAAAAATATTCATATGACTGATCTTATTTGATATTTTCTATGGAACTTTTTGCAATATTTATACAAAATAAATTATATAGTCCTCTCTGGCATAATCTATTTTTTCAACTGGTAAGGAAGAACTAGAAAGAGGGTTGCAGACAGGTTGCAAAAGTAGTTAGAGCTGTATTCACTGATAACTTGGATTGTTGTAGAATTATATACTGTATATGTACATACATAATTACTGTAATAAACCAGGTTTTTCCTCAGTGGTTAGTGCCCTGCAGCCATTTGTGGTGGCCTGGGTCCAATCTCTGCTTGTGGGTTATGTCAGTAGGGGCATCCATTGTAAAACTTGTGTGCCAAATCCAGCATACGAATCGACTCTTCTACTACCCCGTGTTTTAAATGCCGCATGCGGCTCTTTAGCGCTTCCCTAGTGGCTCCCTAGAGCATTTTAAAAAATGTTTGAAAATGGAAAAAGATGGGGGAGGAAAACATTTTTTGTTTTGATATCGTTCCCATAGGAGGACAAAAATGACACAAACATTCTTAACGTTTTCCAATGCTGTAAAAATTTGTAAAGAAATACTAAATTTCAACATTTCTGTCAACCAAGATTTTGGGTCACAGCCTGCGACACACGTTTCTATTAGCTAGGTGGGATGCCAGGCAGGTTGTATTGTAAACAAACCGGCGGCCAAGTGATGGGCCATGGATCCGAAAGGGAAAAAGAGAAAAATAACTGAGGAGAACAGAGGATTCAACGTTTCTTGGACCGAATTGCATTCATTGCCAATGTGGAACGAATGGCCGAATTTTTACTCTGTGGCGAGAGGTTGTCAGTGAGAGAAAAAGTGCAATTTTCATGTTCTACACGTTATTACACGATCGATTCTATAACGTCTTTCACATCAAATATGTTTATTGTAACTTATTGAATTGAGCTGTCTTTTCTATTCCAAAAAAAAATGTTGGTCACCTTTTAAAAATTTCACCTATATAAGAGTGTAATCATATACAAACTTTAACTTTCAAATGCTGTGAAGAAAAAAAGCCTTTTTCCTGTTTTACTGAACCGTGACCCTAATATATAGAGATATATTTTTCAATATGGAGGTGAGGCCTGAATCTCTTCCCTCCTCTCTCTTTGCTTTTGTTGTTTTGATTAAAATAAAACACAAGGTTTATGGATACATCCTTCACGAAAAGTTTAGGGCAAGTGAGTATTTTTGGTAATAAAAAACAAAAACAAATTATTTATTGTAGCATCTACAAGGACAACACCCACTTGGTCATGATAATGCATACTAAACAGGAAAACAGTTGAATGCCACAAACTGTATGTAAAACTTTTCCCAAGCGTTTAACATGACGCTCGCCACGCTAAATTCTAATGCTAGCGAAAACGTGAATGCTATGCTAACGCACCAAGCCACCTAGCATCATGTTTTTAAAGGCGTCCAAAAGTGGTATTTGCCATGTGGCAAAATGGATTTTGCCATGTGGCATTTTTTTGCCATGTGGAAAAATGGATTTTGCCATGTGGCAAAATTGATTTTTCATTTGTGACATTTTTTTGCCCTGTGGCAAATGGCAAAAAAATGCCACATGGCAAAATCCAAAAATGGATTTTGGCATATGCCATTTTTTTTGCATGGCAAAATCCATTTGCCACATGGCAAAAAAAAGTCACATGGCAAAATTCAATTTTTCCACATGGCAAAAAAAAATGTCACAAATGAAAGATCTATTTTGCCACACGACAAAATTAATGCAAAAAAAAAAAATGCCCCATGGCAAAATTGATTTTTCCACATGGCCAAAAAAAAAATGCCACATGGCAAAAAAATGCCACATGGCAAAATCCATTTTGCCACATGGCAAAAAAAAATGTCACAAATGAAAGATCAATTTTGCCACATGACAAAATTAATGCAAAAAAAATGCCAAATGGCAAAATCGATTTTTCCACATGGCAAAAAAAAATGCCACATGGCAAAAAAAAATGCCATACGGCAAAATCCATTTTGCCACATTGCAAAAAAAATGCCACATGGCAAATACCACTTTTGGTTCTCGCTGTCTCTCGCTGTCATCCTCTTCCCCTCCTCCCCCCTCCGACGCTACTCTCTCCGTGTCTCTCAGACATTACTCGCGTCATTCAACCAGCGTAGTAACGCATAGTAACGCACGACTTTAGTCCTCAGTAACAGTAACGGCGTTGCAAAGATGTGAGCAGTAATTAATTAGATTACTCTCTACAGACAAAAATAACGCCGTCATACTCTAACGCCATTATTAACAACACTAGTCTTGATGACTATACAGTACGAAAATACAGGTCTCTGTGTCATAACAGTTGATCTTGAAGACCATTCTAATTAACCATGAATCAATGGATCTGCATCTTGGGACATGGACAAAAAGTGTTGAATTTCCTCTGAACTATGCTTATTTACCTAATGAAATATACTTGAAACGTGCTGAGGATAGTGATGTTTTTGTTGTTGTTATCTGTTGTTGAAGTTGCACCTTATACACGGAAGTTGGCAGAAACTTAAAAAATGCTCAACTTCAGACATATACACCTGTGTATGCCTTGATGTTGCCGTTAAGACTCGTGCAGAATGCAGAGAGAACTTAGAAATTATCTCATAAAAAATGGCTATAGCAGGATCTACATCTCAATATAAAAGGATTTTTTTCTTTTGCCTACTTCACTGCAAAGAAATTGGTTTGATAGTTTTTGTGCAGTTCTGCAGAATACAAAATGACAGATAAAACCAAGTGAGAAGCTTTATGGAAGAGGCTTTTATTGGCATCAAAACTGAGTATTTATTCAAAATGCGGAATTTTGGATGTAGCTCTGGTCTTGGATCCCATTCGATTGTGCAGGTGCTGTATATCTAACATTGTGGCTGATGAGTGAACAAGTCCATATTGGCAGAATCCCTCCCAGTGATGATAGTCAGTGCAGTTCTGCTGACAATGAGTTACCACTCCGCTATCCTTCTTGCTAGTCTATCTCTCTCCCTTCATCCCTCTCCTCACTCCTTTTTCCAACCCTCCCCTGCCTTTTATCTCAGATCAAATAATATTTGCAGCCCATATTCCCAACCAACTATTCCCCCAATGGATATAAATGCTACAGCTTTGGAAATTTTTAATACACTTTACCAGCAATTTGGCTGAGTGATTCTTTTTTTTTTTTTTTTTTTTTTTTAATGAAGCTATTTTTAGGTGGCATGGGGTAAAGTGTGTGCCAATACATGAGTTCATACTACTAACTGGTTTATTTTTCTCTCTTTGTGTGCTGCCTATCCCTCTTTTTTTCCCCACAGATGAACAGACCAATCCAAGTGAAGCCAGCAGACAGCGAGAGTCGAGGAGGTATAGTGTATTTTACTTCTCTTCCTTTCTTTGTTACTTTCTGCCTTTATTCTGACCCCACAAACATGCTGCCTGTGCATATCAGCCTCACCATTATTTGTCCCATTACACAATGGCCTGTACCTCAACACAGGCTGACAGTGCAGCCTGGCCAGACCCTCTAGAGTTCAGAACGCATTATGTAAACAGAGCTTGTTCTCACCAATGTTGGCCAGCGTGGCCTTCAGCTCCTCTCGCTGAGTTTCATCATATGCAAGGATGCATGCACAAGCATTCACATATTATGCAAGTCAACATACACAGGCCTAGTTATGCTTGGGGAGGGGGCAGGTCATTTGTTTTTGTTTTCTTTAATCATGCTGTCACCAAATCCTATTTTGAAAATATCATATCTTTGCATCCAGACATGAACCTTTGTGTTTTTGTGACATCTACATTTTGAATTACAGGGACCTACAGTTGATATTAAACAAGAGCAGATATGAACTTTGCAGTTATTACCGTATTGGCCCGAATACAAGACGGCCCTGATTATAAGACGACCCCCTCTTTTTCAAGACTCAAGTTTGAAAAAAGACTTTTTGAACACCAAATTAATTTTTATACAGAAAATAATTACAGTACATCTGAAACAAATGATTATAACAATATATTTGAGAGAAAAAGCATGCTATTTTGCCTCATTCAAATTTTAATATCTGAACATTTAAATATGTAAACTAAAGTGCAATCACATTCGTAAATAAATGGCTTCTGGTTTTTTAAATGTACAGTGGGGCAAATAAGTATTTAGTCAACCACTAATTGTGCAAGTTCTCCCACTTGAAAATATTTGAGAGGCCTGTAATTGTCAACATGGGTAAACCTCAACCATGAGAGACAAAATGTGGGGGAAAAATCCAGAAAATCACACTGTTTGCTTTTTAAAGAATTTATTTGCAAATCATGGTGGAAAATAAGTATTTGGTCAATACCAAAAGTTCATCTCAATACTTTGTTATGTACTCTTTGTTGGCAAAAACGGAGGCCAAACGTTTTCTGTAACTCTTCACAAGCTTTTTACACACTTGTGTTGGTATTTTAGCCCATTCCTCCTTGCAGATCTCCTCTAGAGCAGTGATGCTTTGGGGCTGTCGTTGGGCAACACGGACTTTACACTATTTGCTGTTTTGACTTTCAGCGCGATGCGCTAGTTTTTTTTTTTTTTTTTCTTAATGTCATTGTATAATACTTTCCTGCCTTTTATTTATCATTATCCATGTTTCTTTTTTGTAAAGCACTTTGAGGGCCTTTCTGGTGTCGATTATTGCTTGATTATTGAAGATGAAAAATTTATTATTGCACAAAACAAACAGACAAAAGTGAACAACCACAGCATGTGATGAATTGGAAAATAATGTTGGGCATTCTCTGCTTTTTCATTAGTTGCTTTAACTAAGTTGAAGACTGATCGAGCAGAAGACATTCTTTTACCTAACTGCTCATCTTCAGGCCCCCTGAATCCTCTTAATTGATTTCCTTTGTTTCTCTGTCTTCCTTATTACTCTTCATCCCTGGGATGAATGTAGCCCTAACAATCTCAATCAAGAGTCATCAAATAGCAACAAAAGGTGTCTAATAAAGTTGTTCACATTGATAAAAGACACAATCTACGGTTGTGTGGATGTAAAGAGTAAGGAATGAGGGGTTAAAAAGCAATTCAAGTCCAATTGTAGCTTGTGTTATGTAGATGAAACTATTTGGCTGTTTGGCGATATTGGTAAAGCTAATGCCAGGTGTAACAATGAGTGCTTTTGTCATTCTTGACTGCGTGGTTGTGCTGTAGAGAGAGAGAGAGAGAGAGAGAGCTTTGCATGGAGACTCTTAAGTCTTCCTGCTGTATATTGATTTGCTCTCCGCCCGAATTTGTGTGCGTAAATGTGTGTGAGCGTGTGTTAACAGCCCTTTCCCAAAGAAAGATGTAATGTTTATTGGTGCCTTCCCTGGGGAACTGACGGCTCTGGCCATCAATGGATGTGTGTAGTGTGTGTACGTGGAGGGGGGTGTTCAGGATACGTGTGCATAGGACGTGCGTCTTGCACACCCCGTTCTTGTAAACACCCCCCCCCCCCTCCCCGGTGCAAGGCCAGAGCTCAGATTAGTCTTGTTGACTCGGCAAGGACACCCTGTCAGGCACAGGCTGTGGGGAACGGACCGTGAGCACGTTGGCACGCACACGCACGTACCTGCACGCACGTTAATTTGCAGGACGCACTCAGAGGCAATTGCACCAAGGCTCATTAATTTCCAAACGTATACATCCATTTCCACAAAGCTCGGATTTTAGAACGTTACATGAGAACAGACTGCCTGACACACAACCCATCTGCTAGTGTTGTGTACTAACACACTTTCATCGTCTGCCTCATGACTTCTCTCAAACACTGAGTCATTGGCTTATTCACGTACTTCAGGTGCATCCTGATAAATGCAAAACAACCAATTCTCACATTTTATTTGTCTAAAAACAAATCTATACAGGTTTTAAACACGAGATGTCTTTCGTCGACAGCAAGTTCTGCTAAATGCTGTCAAATTGTATTTTACTCTAAATATAGAAGAATCGAGTCGGAATGTGGAACAGGGTGGCTTCGGTCATGGCTTCGGTCACAAGTAACTTTAAAGTAGGATGCAAGGGCATAGGTTTGCATAGGGGCGGTCAGGACATAACACTACCAACTTTTCAGGATGCTCAAATTGTCCTCACCAACTTTTAAGCAACCTTATTTGCATTATATAATGAGTTCAGTTATATAGGTTGTAAGGATAGAATTGACCCTACCATTAATTTTCATTATAATATGTGTATATTTTCAAAACGATGACTTGCATTTATTTGAAATTTATTGTTTTTTCTACAATATTTATCTTTGAATATTTTATTTTTGCAGCCTATGCAGACATTTTTCCAGATAATCATACATTAATTATAATCGAGGTAAAAAGCTTTCATTTTTTTGTGTTGAGTTTGGCTGTGCTTGTGGACAAAAGCAATAATGTTTTACCTGAAGGAAGGCTTCATTTTTGTTGTTTTTGTTTTGTTTTGTTTTGTTTTGTTTTGTTTTGTTTTGTTTTGTTTTGTTTTGTTTTGTTTTGTTTTGTTTTGTTTTGTTTTGTTTTGTTTTGTTTTGTTTTGTTTTGTTTTGTTTTGTTTTGTTTTGTTTTGTTTTGTTTTGTTTTGTTTTGTTTTGTTATGCCCTGACTAAGAAGTTTTTTCAGTTACCGTAATTTTCGGACTATAAGGTGCACCTGACTATAAGCCACCACCCACCAAATTTGAAACGAAAATGGCATTTGTTTATAGATAACCCGCACTAAACTGTAAGCTGCAGCTGTCCTCACTGTATAATGGGATATTTACACTAAAGGATATTAATCAGTAACAATTTATTTGCCAGGGGCATCATATGACTCTCATAAGACCAATAAACCACCATAAAGCTTTGAACCAATTGGCTGCAAAGCGTCATTGCTTCATTTGGCCATCACTGCTCCCTGCGGGGAGACAGACAACCTCTGCTGCCACCTGCTGTCAACACTGTTGTCATCCAAAATGCCTCCTAGCATGCATTGCAGCACTACAGATGTAAATAACAATCAAAATTCATGTTCTGTGCTAATTATTTCATCCGTTACTGTTCTAGTTGTTTCATTAATTGCTAGTTATGGTATTTGGTAACACTTTATTTGAAAGTGGCGCCATAAGACCATCGTAACTATGACATGACACTGCCATGAACTTTAATGAATGCTTATGACAGATGTTATTTTGTGTCATTCGGCATATTATCTCCCTTTTGAATGGATGTAAAAGATCCGAGCTGGACATAAATGGAGTTAGTGACATAATTTGCCGGATGACACTTAATGACATCAGTCATAAGCATTCATTTATGCCCATGATAGTGTCATGTCATAATTATGACATGACATGTCTTATGGCAGTGTTACAACGCCGCTGTCAAAGTGTTGCCTATTAAGCCAGATAAATCAACAAATAAGCCGCAGGATTCAAAATGAGGGGAAAAAGTAGCGTCTTATAGTCCAAAAATTACAGGTATATTTAATTTACCGTATTGGCCCGAATACAAGACAGTGTTTTTTGCATTCAAATAAGACTGAAAAAGAGGGGGTCGTCTTATATCCGCGGTCTAGACATTCACTACGCTAGGTGGCGCCAGATATCATTGAAGTGATGTTCTGTCATGACAGATCTCAGCTACTCTCAAGTTTAACCACTTTGCATTATTTATTGCAATGTTTTTCCTTATTCAGATTTGTTTCAAGACTACAGTTACAGTTAGACTTCACTTTGATGGTTAATGCAGTTATTGCAATTTTGTCGTTTTATCACAATAAATTGGTTTATTTACATTTCAAAAAACAGAAGCAATTCATTTAAAAATGTGATTCCACTTTAGTTTACATATTTAAATGTTCAGATATTAAGATTTAAACGAGGCAAAATAACATGCTTTTTCTCTCAAATATATTGTTATAATCATTTGTTTCAGATGTACTGTAATTATTTTCTGTATAAAAGATAATTTGGTGTTCTAAAAGTATTTTTTTCAAACTTGAGTCTTGAAAAAGAGGGTGTCGTCTTATAATCAGGGCCGTCTTATTTTCGGGCCAATACGGTATTTAGACAGACGGTGTTGAGTGGTCTTAAGACAAATGTTTTTTGCGTCCTGGATAGTTAAGAGATTATTAACAATTTTGTATTTATTGTACATGCTAATATAATTTAAGTCACGCACAAATGTTGCAATTTGAATTTGCCAATAAAATCCAGACATTCATTCTAGTTATCAAAATGTTTCTTTAGTAGTTTTTGAAAACAAAGGTTTGGATTCTAACGGTGTGTCACTTGAACCAATTAAGTGAAAATTAGTATAAGTCAATACAGATTTATATTGGATTGATCACTTAGTCTTAGCCTATCAATTAATTAGGTTCATATTCATGAGAAATACACAATACACAATATGCTGTTTGTGCGACCCGGGCTGATGGGGTATGGGTTTCCGATAAGCATTTGCTTTTCCCGTCTTCCTTGTCTGTCTTCATCTTTCTTCGGGTAAACAAAAATTCCACACTCTGAAACTGTTAATGATTTTGATGATGATGATGACAATGACAATAAATTCATTCATTTCCAAATGTTGCCCTGACCCCCGTTCACTCAATCTGTTTGGTCTTATTAATGTCCCATCCCCAGCAAAAAGTGTACATGCAGGTTATGCTGTTGTATCGTCCCTACCAATGTTGAGACCAAACCTACACCCTCGGTAGGATGGACCAGTGGTTCTCAAAGTATGGCACGAGCACCATTAGTAACACACAGACTCCCTCTAGTAATACACAAAAGATTGACTGAATTCAATTTTCAAACAGCCATTTTTAATTCATTACCTGCCATTAATGGCAATAGATTTCCAATTCATTTGAACTGGGTGGACTGACAGTGACTGCTCATGTTTTGAGTCAAAATTGACTAGACGTCTAGTGCTGTCAATGGCAGCCAATTAGTTAAGTTGGCCCTGATGGTGGTACTCGGTACCAAGTTTTCTATGAGGTGGTACTTGCAGTAAAATGTTTGAGAACCACTTTTTGCAGTTATTTTTCATATATTTGGCCATAATTGATGTCTTTATTTCCCAGCGCTTGACCACTCATTTACAGCAAACAGTTGCTGGCATCCTGTCTATGCACATTTGACAACCATAATGGGTTGCTCAATATAAATTATTCCCCTGGAAAGGCTAATTTGGAATGTAACTTGAATTTCAATTAAATGTTAATCACATCCTGACCTGAGGATAAACACATCTGGTCATCCTAATGCCAATGTGTAGAGCATTTACACTCTTGCAGCTGTTTGTTTTGTGTTTAAAGCATACCTTCTAATATGTATTACAAACTCATCATCGATTCGATGCCATCACAATTTTCACGCGCAGAAGGCAGCTGTTTTAGGGGACAGTGCTCCCATTGTATATTATACCTGCCCAGATGGAATGCTGTCTCTATAGTCTTGGAAGCACAAAAACTTAATGTCTTACAGAGGAGGCTTCACAAATCTCTCTAAAAGAACCAAAAGTGAATACCCATAAATACTAAAGATGTCCCGATCGATCGGGATCGGGTCCGATCACGTCATTTTCAAAGTATCGGAATCGGCAAAAAAATATCGGACATGCCTTTTTTTAATATATATATATTTTTTTTCAATTAAATCGTTTTCTAATTGTATTCAATGTTACAGACAAAATGTCTTCCACTCATCCAGAGTCTTTAGTTTTGGCTTAAAGTAGGGCTATCAAATTTATCGCTTTAACGGCGTTATTTTATTATTTTTTTAAATTACTCAAGTTAAAATATTTAACGCAATTAACGCACGCGCTGCACGACCCACTCACGCATTGTCGCGTACAATCTATAATGGCGCCGATTTACCTATATATAGAGCTAAAAGGCAGCGTGAAATAAGTAGAGTGAATTTTGGCAGTCTTTGGGACCTTTTTTTAATTGGCTAAAGCCTTAAAATCCCTCTCTCAACAATTAAAAATATCGTGGGAAGGCAATGTGGGGAAGAAAGGTAGTAGTTGATCTTTTTCTTTACACCCTATGTTATTTCCCAACGCAGAGAAGATATATCAATTGGCGCCACTACGCACAGTCTTGTTTGCACTTCCCATCATGCATTTGGGCAGAACAGTTAAATGGCTGCAGTATCATTTACTGAAAGCTCAACAAATACTCTAGATGGCAATATTTAGTCACAATATACAAAGTCACATTTATCCTTTAAGAATTACAAGTCTTTCCGTGGATCCCTCTCACAGAAAGAAAGTTAATAATGTAAATGCCATCTTGAGGATTTATTTTCATAATAAACAAATACAGTACTTATGTACTGTATGTTGAATGTATATATTCATCTGAGTTTTATTCATTTTTTTCTTAATGCATTGCCAAAATGTATATGATCGGGAAAAATTATCGGGAATGATTGGAATTGAATCGGGAGCAAAAAAAAAAAAGCAATCGGATCGGGAAATATCGGGATCGGCAGATACTCAAACTAAAACGATCGGATCGGGAGCAAAAAAACATGATCGGAACAACCCTAATAAATAAATATTCGGATTGATGAGAAGCCATAGAATGTAAATATTTAAAGAGACCAAAATTTACATAGTGAATGAAAGACTTGAAATAAGCATTTTTAAGAAATAATAATTTGCATGCCTCTTTTCAAATGATCACTATGCACTAGTGCTACTGATAGACAATCAGAAAGATTCTGATGATATTTCATGAGCCTTGGCAACAGAAATGCAAATAATTGACCGGAACATGTTGAACCTTTCAAATATTTTCGACCAATGTGAGCACAAAATGACACACATTTTCAAGTGAAGTCCTTCTAAATGTTAAACAAAAGTTCTACATTAAACCATAAAAAATAGAACAAAACATATTCAAGTCAAGATCCCCAATCGCTAGATTGTAAACTATTTGCTTTACCTTTTAGAAGACAGAAAGCTCTTTGTGGGCATGCTCAACAAGCAACAGTCCGAAGATGACGTGCGGCGCCTTTTCGAGTCCTTCGGCGGAATTGAGGAGTGCACCATCCTGCGAGGTCCGGATGGCAACAGCAAAGGTGAGTTTCTAGCTATTTATGACTCTGGGTCAGCAGAGTTTTGTTACAGGCAACTGCGCACCAATGATTTGGCCTTTCAGAGTTTGTGACTTTGCAAAGTTCTTCTCAAACACCCCACGTTATGTCACATCAAAGCAGTGTTGTTTTAGGCAGCCCTTTTAATTTTTGTTTTAGTCAAAGCCTTTTGGACAAAAGTACATTCCGTATTGGCCCGAATATAAGACGGCCCTGATTATAAGACGACCCCCTGTTTTTCAAGACTCAAGTCTGAAAAAATACTTTTTGAACACCAAATTAATTTTTATACAGAAAATAATTACAGTACATCTGAAACAAATGATTATAACAATATATTTGAGAGAAAAAACATGTTATTTTGCCTCATTCAGATCTTAATATCTGAACATTTAAATATGTAAACTAAAGTGCAATCACATTCGTAAATGAATAGCTTCTGGTTTTTGAAATGTAAATAAACCAATCTATTGTGATAAAACAACAAAATTTTAATAACTGCATTAACCATCAAAGCGAAGTCTAACTGTAGCTGTATTCTTGAAACAAATCTGAATAAGGAAAAACATTGCAATAAAATAATGCAAAGTGGTTAAACTTGAGAGTAGCTGAGATCTGTCATAACAGAACATCGCTTCAATGATATCTGGCGCCATCTAGCGTCGTGAATGGGTATAATGTCTAGACCGCAAATATAAGACGACCCCCACTTTTTCAGTCTTATTTCAATGCAAAAAAACACCATCTTATGTTCGGGCAAATACGGTATTAGTCACAATTTTAGTCATTTCAAAATGTGTTTGTCTTCTTTTAGTTTTAGTCGGCGAAATCTCATACAAATTCCGTCTAGTTTTAGTCGACAGCTACTCATAATGTTTTCGTCTGTAAAATTCAAAAGTTTTTGTCCAAAAATAAATAAAGGTTTCCAATAATTTCCAATAAACATAGATAGACGAGCACTTATTGTTGTGTCTACAAGGACAACGCCAACTTGGTGATGATAATACAGTACACACTCAGCAGAAAATGCAGTACATCAGTTTCAATTAGACCCACCTAGAAGCCACGAACTGTGTGTAAAAGAAGGTTGTCCAAGTACTTAAGAGGATGCTCACCACGCTAAAGTTGATGCTAATGTGAATGCTATGCTAATGCAACGAGTTACATTTAGTTTGTGACGATCACTCAACACAGATCTATAAAGGCTAATGCAGCATTTCATATTCTCGCTTGCCATCGTAAAAAAAACAAAACTTAGGGGCCGTTTACATGGTGACTCTCTGAGAATACGAACAATTTCAAATTTGCATTTGCATTTGCGTCTCCATTTGAACAATGTCGCAATTCAGCATGAAAACGATGTAGTATTCATGACAAGCCCTAGGGGGCAGTGCAGATTTACCGGGCGACAGAGAATGATGCACTTTGACCCCACCAAGCTCCCTCAGCCCGGAAAAAAATATGCCCACTCATTCGAAGCGATGTCATTTTTCTTTTGTTCAAAAAGGCACAAAAATTGAAACGTTCAACATATTTAATTTAAAAATATTATTAAAACAGTAAATTAAAGCTGACATTCCGCCATATTTGCTGTTTTTAATGTTTAGTAGCAGCGCTGCGCACGGCCAATGTGACGTGTACGAGTGCTGACGTTAACAGCGCGGTCTCGCGCGGCAGGAGCCTTTGATATGCATGCCGAGGAAGCCTCCCTCAACCCCCCGCAATTGGATTCTTTCACTTTGGAGGCAGGATTCAGAATTTTTTGTTTTCGCCTTCCGTCTTCGCCGGCACCATATGCACGCGAGACGAGTCCGCAACTCAGTCATTGCGTCTTTGTGTCGCAGAGTCGCCATGTAAACTGCCCCTTACCGTGTTTCCAAACAAACAAGATGGTGGGCATCTTAGCTCTAGAGGGAGAGGCGCAGCACATCTCACATGAGTGGCATGACCCAAACACTGCTAAGATGCAAGCTGACATACTCCACGTACAATATGAAATTGTCACACATTATGAACATATAACAGAAACAATGCCGCATTTGTTCTCATCTCGTCAGACGAAAACTTTCATTGGTCTCGTTATGGTCTAGTCTTCCGAGCCAAGTTTTTAGTTTGTCATCATGTCATCGTCATGAAAAAAATAGTGCGGCGACGAAATATTTTCGTTATCGTCGTTGTTGATGAAAACAACACTGCGTATATATTATAATTTTTTCAATAAGGCTGAGCTCATACAGCAGGTCTTAATGCACAAATGCAATTTTTTTGTGTTTTTCTGACTCAAGTCAGGCATTAACTTGACGGTCTCAATGAGACAGGTCGCATAAAAGTGGATCATTTCAAATCCAATCTAGGTCACTTTCGTATGTGGTTAAAATCCGGTCTGGGCCACATTTTTCCAAAATGTGGCTGCGGTCTGAACTGTCAAGTACCACAAATCGGAATTCATGCAGCAATTACGTCTTTGCAGACAAAGCGCTATGTTAGCGATATTCGCTGTGCATTCACTTTAGCGTGTAGCTTGGACGCGGCTTTTAGGGAAGAGGCGAGCTTGACAACAGTCATAAAAAAATAAAATGGGGGAGGTGGGAGGATCTCTGCTCCAAATGAGCAATATTTCAAGATTGTTTACACGGCCAAGAGTCAGGGCAAACTGTCCGTATATGTGTGCGTCATGCACGCACAGTGCATGCATGCTATCAATCCATATAAACTTTGAATATACGACTAAACAGGGATTATTTAAGTCTGTTATTTGTGTCCTCTTTTTGGAAATCAAAATATCATCACTCTAGAATGGCGTTGAGCCAGCATTTGTTTGCGGATGCGAGTCAATTTGCATAGCGCATCTCGGACTGCGAATTAGTGCGCATGCGTGATACTTGAAAAGGCTCAATGGACGAAGGCAGTCTGAACGGGCATGCCCAAAAAAAAAAATATGACAAAAAAATTGGAATTGTGCATTAAGACCAGTGGTATGAACCAAGCCTAAGAGGTTAGATAAGAACGCTGTAAATTTCAAAAGTTGACGTCTTTGTTCACAGGGTATAAAATAATCCAGTCATTTTCAACGAACCCCCCAAAAAACTAAGTAAAGCTCATTATATCAGATCTCAATATCATGCCAGTGAAATGGCATTTGTGTGTTGTCACCAAGCTCGAAGTTATCACGGGGCTTAGCGGCCAACTCTGCGGCCTGTCGATAACTAAGCCTGATGATTACTGTGGGCTTGATGGTTCTGATGTCTCCATGAAGCTCCATTAACAAGACTCCATCAGCCGACATACTCAGCTAAATGGGCTTTAGCTCAATAATTACTGGCAACTTGATCATTCAAATTCATCAACAGGCCTTGTCAATATGAAGCGACATCCAATCGCCTTGGCATTTTAAGCCGCTTCAGAGGATCTCAAAGTTGTCAAAGTGCCATGCTTAGCCTGCCTACTGAGTGCAATTAAACATTGAATATCTTCTGCAAAGAGAGCTTTGCCCATCAGACGCATGACTCGTCCGCAGTAACGGTGCACGATGTTTGTCCTCTGCTCCTATTTAACATGCTCACCTTCTTCTATCTCTTTCTTTAGGCTGCGCATTTGTAAAATACTCGTCACACGCTGAAGCTCAGGCGGCCATCAGTGCACTACACGGCAGCCAGACGATGCCTGTGAGTAGCTTTGCGTGAGAGCTTGTAGATTTATGTGAGTGACAAGAGTCACCGCAGAGGTGAACTGCAACAAGCTTAATTACCTCCTAAAAGTTATAAAGTTATACTTTATTAATCCCTCCGTGGAAAAATGTCTCCTGCCTTTGACCCATGCCAACTACATCGGGGCAAAATACAGCTTTGAAGCTGGTTGGCTTGGCAAAGAAAAATGAATACTTAAAGTAGAAACATCTTCTCTTTACTTTCTATTAGTTTTTCTCATTGTATTGTTGCTCATACAACGAGTCAAGTACAGTGGGGCAAATAAGTATTTAGTCAACCACCAATTTTACAAGTTCTCCTATTTGAAAAGATTAGAGAGGCCTGTAATTGTCAACATGGGTAAATCTCAACCACGAGAGACAGAGTGTGGGGGAAAAAATCACATTGTTTGATTTTTAAAGAATTTATTTCCAAATTAGAGTGGGAAATAAGTATTTGGTCACCTACAAACAAGCAAGATTTCTGGCTGTCAAAGAGGTCTAACTTCTTCTAACGAGGTCTAACGAGGCTCCACTCGTTACCTGTATTAATGGCACCTGTTTTAACTCATTATCGGTATCAAAGACACCTGTCCACAATCTCAGTCAGTCACACTCCAAACTCCACTATGGCCAAGACCAAAGAGCTGTCGAAGGACACTAGAGACAAAATTGTAGACCTGCACCAGGCTGGGAAGACTGAATCTGCAATAGGTAAAACGCTTGGTGTAAAGAAATCAACTGTGGGAGCAATTATTAGAAAATGGAAGACATACAAGACCACTGATAATCCCCCTTGATCTGGGGCTCCATGCAAGATCTCACCCCGTGGCGTCAAAATGATAACAAGAACGGTGAATAAAAATCCCAGAACCACACGGGGGGATCTAGTGAATGACCTACAGAGATCTGGGACCATAGTAACAAAGGCTACTATCAGTAACACAATGTACCGCCAGGGACTCAAATCCTGCACTGCCAGACGTGTCCCCCTGCTGAAGAAAGTACACGTCCAAGCCCGTCTGCGGTTCGCTAGAGAGCATTTGGATGATCCAGAAGAGGACTGGGAGAATGTGTTATGGTCAGATGAAACCAAAATAGAACATTTTGGTAGAAACACAGGTTCTCCTGTTTGGAGGAGAAACAATACTGAATTGCATCCGAAGAACACCATATCCACCGTGAAGCATGGGGGTGGAAACAATCATGCTTTGGGGCTGTTTTTCTGCAAAGGCACCAGGACAACTGATCTGTGTAAAGCAGGGGTCCCCAAACTACGGCCCGCGGGCCGGATACGGCCCAGCTCCACATTTGGTCCAGCCCCCTGAACCAATACCAGAGAGCATTTTGATTTTTTTTTTTTCTCAAGTGTTATTTATTTCCCGGGTTTTTTAATTATTATTTATTATTATTCGGTTATTATCTATTTAATTAATAGTGTCATTATTATATTGTATTATATTATATTATATTATATTGTTATTTTTATTTTATTTACTTTTGTTCTGTGAAGAATCCAGAATGAGTTATTTGATTGTGGCTTTCTGAAAAACTAATTTTTATATTTGGGCACTCCTGCAATCGTCACACTTTTTCTGTAACAAACTGACTCCGGCCCCTCATCCGAGAAGGGAAACATTATGTGGCCCTCACAGGAAAAAGTTTGGGGACCCCTGTTGTAAAGGAAAGAATGAATGGGGCCATGTATCGAGAGATTTTGAGTGAAAATCTCCTTCCATCAGCAAGGGCATTGAAGATGAGACGTGGCTGGGTCTTTCAGCATGACAATGATCCCAAACACACAGCCAGGGCAACAAAGGAGTGGCTCCGTAAGAACCATTTTAAGGTCCTGGAGTGGCCTAGCCAGTCTCCAGATCTCAACCCCATAGAAAATCTGTGGAGGGAGTTGAAAGTCCGTGTTGCCCAATGACAGCCCCAAAACATCACTGCTCTAGAGGAGATCTGCATGGAGGAATGGGCCAAAATACCAGCAACAGTGTGTGAAAAGCTTGTGAAGAGTTACAGAAAACGTTTGGCCTCCTTATTGCCAACAAAGGGTACATAAAAAAGTATTGAGATGAACTTTTGGTATTAGCCAAATACTTATATTCCGCCATGATTTGCAAATAAATTCTTTAAAAATCAAACAATATGATTTTCTGTTGGTTTTTTTTCCAGATTCTGTTTCTCATGGTTGAGGTTTACCCATGTTGACAATTACAGGCCTCTCTAATATTTTCAAGTGGGAGAACTTGCACAATTAGTGGTTGACTAAATACCTATTTGCCCCACTGTATATGCTTTGGGTACAATGGGGGACACAAGGTGATGTCATTCGTCCATCTGTACATACTAACCTACTGCCTGGTGTGTGCGTGCGTGCATGTGTGCAAATGGGCAGGGAGCCTCATCCAGTCTGGTGGTAAAGTTCGCAGACACAGATAAGGAGCGCACCATTCGCCGCATGCAGCAGATGGCTGGTCAGATGGGCATCTTCAACCCTATGGCCCTGCAGTTTGGAGCCTACGGAGCCTACGCTCAGGCAAGGCCTTCCAAAGCATATTTTTGAAACACTTGGGCTGTTCACATTTTTGACAAAATAATGTGGTGGGGGATGGGAGGGTGTTTTAAAGCATGAATGACAAAACATTTTAAAACTGTGTTTCACAGTGAAATCAGTACTCTTTTTATAATCATTACGTTGTTCGTGCCACAACAGAAGACTATTTTGACATTCCTCCAGCAAAGTGTACATTTGCTGCAGCACTACTGCTTCCAATGATACTTTGTCAATAAAGGGTGTTTAAACACCAGGAAAACAAGGAGTTGATGCTTAGATCATTGCTAAGTAATCACAACATTAAACAATAATTCGTCACGATTGAATACTGTACAAAACCCTCAAATCTTTTGTAAGGGAAAAAAAATGATGAAACTCCAGTTTTCTAATTTTTCAAAGATATGATGTAAAACGTCTGTATTCATAAGCTCAGCTGCATATTTTACTATGCACTAGGGTCCCCTTTTGAAGACATTTCCATATACATACACATCATTACGGAGTTAAAGCAACAAAATGCTTTTTTGGGCCAAAAATACTGTACTTTATAACTTGGGAGTGGGAACCTCTTGGTACCTCATGATACAATACGATTTGCGATACAAAGCTCACGATAACGATTATCTGACGATATAGCGATACAACGATTTTCGATACATTGGTCAGGAAATCATTCTAGGATA
Organism: Corythoichthys intestinalis; assembly: GCF_030265065.1. NCBI lineage: Eukaryota > Metazoa > Chordata > Actinopteri > Syngnathiformes > Syngnathidae > Corythoichthys > Corythoichthys intestinalis. Next base: position 38,146,026 of record NC_080403.1, on the reverse strand, counting down.
CTCTACAAAAAACTAATAAACAGAAAAACAAGCTTCTGCTGTGAATTGGAATGAGTTTATCATTAGTAGATGTGCAATCCGTTTGAAGTGGGAGGGATGGCAGCGAATGAACGAATGTTCATTTGCTGCCACCCTCCCAGTTCTATGGCTGTCAGTAGCCACGTTTACATGCTGAGTTTTATTCATACTGATTCAAATCATTCCGAATGGAAATTTCAGATGTTGCTATTTACATGTCACTTCATCTATTCCGATCAAGCGTTTACATGTGTCTGCCTTTATTCCGAAAGGACGTTTGACAACTGCCGTCTGACATGCGCAGATTAATCAAAACAAAGCGTCACGTTGCAAAACATGGAGATCGATCGTCAGAGTGCTGCTGTTTTAACTTTAACCCACTTGTTCTGTTTGTGGGGTCGTATCCGCTTCTGCTGTTTTGCTCTTTTGCCTTGTAGTAGCCGATTGTCAGCGTTTTCCACCGGTTTCTAATCTGGTCAACACTCCGGTCTATTCCGGCTTCGTGTAACCTCTCGTGAACTTTTTTAAATAGTTCACTGTTCCTCGTTTTACGCCCGTCTAAGCGAGCAATTATATTCAATTCTTTTAAAGTTTGAATTAAATACAATCTTTCCGCCGGACTCCAATTAGGTGCGCTGTGCTTGGAAGCCATGTTGCAAGTGACGTTACTTACGTCACCAAGTGACGTCACCACGTCAGTACGGAGCATGCGCAGAAAGAACGCAACCAGACACCATTCCGCTTCCCTGTTTACATGATATAATTTTACTTCTAATCGGTTTGGGAAAAGGAATATTCCACCCCTGTGAATCGGAATGAAATTCCATTCGGTTTGGGCCTGTTCATTCCGAATGAGGTGTTTATATGGAACACATTTATTCGGTTTGAACATCTAAACCGATTGTAATTGGAATATTTGGCTCCATGTAAACGTGGCAAGTGGCAGCCAATGCCAGGCAATGAGTAATATTGGGCCATTTCAGGTCATTTACCTGTTGATTTTTTCAGTTACTTCCTGTTGATTGTAGGGGTATTTTATGGGTCACTTGCTGTTTATTTTGAGTTACAGAACAGGAGGTGACCTGGGAACCACCCAAATGAATAGGCAGTGACTCAAACTCTACAAGAAATGACCTGTAGATGCCCCAAAATGAAAAGCAAGTGACCTGTAAATGCCCCGAAAATCAGACCGAATGACTGTGAATGCTCTGGTTTTGAATGAACGAACGTTCCCAGTCTAAATGCATTGGGCGTCGAGCACCGTCAATGGCAGCCTTTTTTTTTTTTTTTTAATTGACACCTTTTTAAAACGATATCTGGATTCTTGACAGGAGCATATCGATAACCTTTTGGAATACAAAGTATCACGATATATCACCATTTCGATATTTTGCCACACCCCTATTATAACTCCTGTACACCCTTTTGTGATGTTCAATACTATACTATGTTTTGCCTGTGACCATGAAAAAGTAACGTAGTTCCTTTCTGATTGTTTGACTTTAAAATCAACTAAGTAAGATTACAATTTCACATTATTAGTATTATTCTGCTGATGCCCACACCACCTCAGCACAGGGCCGGCTCAGGCCATTTGGGGGCCCTAAGCAAAATGATGCCAAGGGGCCCATATTTTTAGCCCACCATTTCGTCACAGTGTACTGTGAAACCCATACATGCAATCCAACCCATACGTCCATATTTTGTATATTAACAGATTTTGTTGCACTGCATACTTCAAACTCTTCACCCCAAATGATTGTCAGTACTTACAGTAAATGGCGCCAAACCTTTTTCTGATTGGCATACTACTTGATAATAATGTCCGATATAAATGAAATGACTATATCTACGCTCTCCAGTCCAAATGCATATTATGCCAATATTTCGTTTTACAACAATCAGCGGAAGCCGTACATTTGCCGTTGCTGACAGGTGACAACTTGCTCGGCTTTACTTGTTTCGGTCCGGACCTTCGCTCTGCAGCTAATGGCAATTACTAGTACAACATAGTGACAAGCTCAGCTGACAACAACGTTCAAGTGTCTTGCACAACAACAACAACAACATGCTCTATTACCTTGATACTGCTGTTTCTTTTCTTCTAAGATTTTCTTCTTCTTACGTTTCTCTGCTCCAGAAGGATAAATTCTCTTCGACATATTCGTGCATCTATTTTCCAAGCAAGTTTGAGTACCAATCATCGCAAAGCAGGTTCAACGTCATTCCCCAGGTTGCCAGATTGTAATGACAAAAAAATGGATGTTTGTATAGATAAACGGCAATACGCACCACATCATTCACGACGCCCTATTAACAACGTATGAAATTAGGTTTCCAGATTGGGGGCCCCCTAGTGGTCAGGGGCCCTAAGCAGCTGCATCGTCTACGTATAGGCTGGGCCGGCCTTGCCTCAGCATAAAAAAGGCAACTGTTTTTATGCCAATTCTTTATTAGAAGTCATTCAAAAAAAGAAATGTATAAAAAAAACTTTGAATTTATCTAGTTCATTTTTAAGTGATCAATTAAAACCAAAAGCTACACTGTAAAATATTAAAAGTTGACTTTACTAAAAAAATATATGCAAACTTGCTGCCTTAAAAAAAATAATTTATGTTGACTTAGATGAATTAGATTTGATTAACTTAATTATTGTGAGTTGGCAGTACTCAAATTAACTTAAAAAATTTGGATTATAGTCACTTGTTTTTATTGAGTTGGCAGTACTCAAACTAACTAAAATAACTGGTTTACAGTAACTTGTTTATTTTGAGTGCACAGTACTCCCATCATATTCAGGTCAACTTAATTTTCTTGACCTAAAAGAATTCCACAATAGAAATTACATCTGCACATACTAATTTCATTAAAAACACATTATCTAACAGTAATGACCCCCAAAACACAATAAATGGAGAACACTCATTGGATTAATTCAATGGAATTAAAATTTACTTTAAAATGCTCAAAAGTGCATTTAATGAGAGACACTGGCTCCTGGCAGGCTGAACGGTGTTTGGTTAATGCTCAGTATCAATGAACAATCAGTGGATTAATTATAAACCTACTTTTGCAAACATTTTGCACCTCATACAAAGTATAAGTACCTAAAATAACCTTTTGCTACAGAAATTACTGAATAATACCTGAACTGCATCAATGTCCACTCCTATCCTGTAATTTCCAAAGACTAACAGGCGAGATCCTATTATCATAATTTCAGGACATTAACTCAGCATTGAAGACATGGCGTCAAACTAGTTTCCCATTACAACATGAGCTTGAGCTCTGGTAAAGCTAACAGTTCTGATTTCTCCAACAATATTAGTGATCAAAACTGGAACTACAATCAACATTGTGCCATGGTTTAAACTGTGCAGCAGTGATAAAAAAACATAAAAATACAGAACTCTTTTTAAAACACACAACTCAGTTCAAATTCAAATTTCACTTTAACACCTGATACAGTAAACAAGATACTTGTTTTTTTTCACATCACTAAAAGAGTAAATGCAAAACGTGTACTGGAGTTATACACCTGAGAAACCTAAAATCTTACCAAGAATATGTGTCTTATTTTTATTCAAATTCTAATTTCATATTAAGCTTTTTCCTCAAAAAAAAAAAAAAAAAAAAGTAATTTCTATTCAAAAATATTTCATTAGTATATATATATTATTATTTTTTTAATCAAAGAAAAAGTCATGTCAATCAAAAAAAATTGTTTGAATGCAAAAATAAATTTGTAAGTCAAAAAATATGTTTGAAAACTATTTTTCTTTGAATTTTTTTTTTTTAAATTTAATTCTTTTTTTTTTTATTGAAACAACTTTTTTGATTGATGTAATTCTGCGTTTGGACCACATTTTGGCTAGGACATTTGTGTCTTTATTATTCAATCCAAAAATAAGTTGCTTCAAACAAAAAATGTATATTTTCAAAATAAAATCACTTCAATTAAAAAAAAAAAAAAAAAAAAAAAAAACAATTGTAGAAAAAAAGGTTTGAATGTGAAAAAATATTTGAGACTCAGAAATTTACGCTTTATTTTTCATTGAAACTGTTTTCTTTGATCGAAGCAATCCTTTTTGTTTTTGAGCCATATTATGGGTAGGACATTTGTGCCCAAATTATTCAATCCCAATAAAAGTTGCTTCAATCAAAAAACTGTTTTTAACCAAAGAAAAAAAAAACTTTTGCAAAAATATTTTTTTGAAAAAAAATTTTTTTTTTTAATTTTTATTTTTTAATTGACGTGTCACTTTTTTTTGAAAAGCAAAAAGTTTTAAACTTTTTTTTTTTTTTTTTTTAAAGGTGGAAAAAGTTTTGAAGGCACTTTTTTTTTTTGAAGTGGAAAAAGTTTTGAAGGCACTTTTTTTCGGTTGAATCATTTAGACACGAAGATCCAACTTCAACGCTACTTCTGACATGTTTGAGTGGCAGGTGATTACGCCAATGGCATAAAAGCAGGAAGCAAAAATAATGGCCACCAGGGCTCCATCCAGCCATCGGACTCTGCTCGAGTCCAAGCCGAAAATAGGGCACCGGTACGGGGGTGTGACATCGGCATCTCACCGGTGTGCCGGCGATGGTACGGTGCCCTGTTGCGGCACACTGGCGGACCCCGATATCACTACCCCGGCGCGGAGGCCGGCTGTTGAGTAGACGGCCCGCGACTGACACGACACTCATTCAAAGCTGAAGCGACGGGGCTCCCGGCGCGGGCTACTGGGCAGGCTAGTGTCGGGCCACTCGTCGGCCACTCCCATACCGGCGCGTCGCGACACTGCGGTTGGACCCCGATTGCCAACCGTCACGTCAGGGCAGTGGGTGAAGTTCCCCTCTTGAATCACATTAAGCAGCAGCGCACCATACCAGCGCGGGCACTCCGGTGAGATGCCGATGTCACCCCCCCGTACCAGTGCCCTATTTTCGGCTTGGACTCGAGCAGAGTCCGATGGCTCGATGGAGCCCTGGTGGCCATTAGTCATTCTTTTATGCCATTGGTGTAGTCACCTGCCACTCAAACATGTCGGAAGTAGCGTTGAAGTCGTATCTTTGTGTCAAAATGATTCAATCGAAAAAAAAGTGCCTTTAAAACCTTTTCCACTTCAAAAAGAAAAAAAGAAATGCGTTCAAAACTTTTTCCACTTTAAAAAAAAAGTTTTAAACTTTTTCCTTTAAAAAAAAGTGACACGTCAATAAAAAAAATATATATTTAAAAATATATATATTTTCAAAAAAATATATTTTTGCAAAAGGTTCTTTTTCTTTGATTAAAAATAAGTTTTTTTTTTATTAAAGCAACTTTTATTGGGATTGAATGATTTAGACACAAATGTCCTACCCACACTATGGCTCAAACACATTTCACATTTCTTTGCTTTTGTGTGCAGTGAAGGTCGAATAAATACTGCTCTGAAAGTTAGTCTTGATATGGGCAAGTAACCATTTGCCTCAGCTTAAGATGTCCTCGCAAATGGGTAAAGAAGTCTGCTTCTGAGCAGGGCTCCACAAAGTTGCACAACTGACGGTCAAATGCAGTTTCTCCACTTTTGCCTGCATCTTTTTGAGAGTGCCATGTCGATAGGTGTACTTTGAGTGCATTAAAAGATTTAAATGTGCAGAGGCAGTCCTTATGAAGACATGGGAGTAGGGATGTCCGAGTGTGGTATCCATGTTTTAAGCGGTAATGCTTAAGCAAGTAGGCTCTTTTCAGCAGAAAATGTGCAGTACTTGCAAGTCCACTGCATTAGAGAATACTGCTTTGGTTGACCTGAAAAGACATGATAATTTCAGCATTGAGAACTTGTTAGAAAAAAAAAAAGTTACATTTTTTCTTAACAGTCACAAATTAAAATGTCCAATTATTTTTAATCACAAATTAAAATCTGCAATAAATTATTTTAATATTCACAAACTAAAATGTTTAACAATGAGTTATTTTTAAATTAACGTAATTGATTATTTTTGAACATTCAAATTGAGATGTACAATTAATTTCTTAATCCATCTGTAAAAACATTCATGCATGTTTGTTATCCCAACCCATGAAACAAATACAAATATTAAATGATTCATTGATCAGTGTATGAAACATACCTGTAATTGCTGAGACTGAGGTATGTGTGGACTTTTGACCATTTGCTTCAGCCTGATTGGGGGATGGTGAAAAAGAACACAAAATTAAGGCAACAATTTCAAAATATAGGCACATAAATGACCAACCTTAAACACACCAGGTTGTTATGGCGTCGAGTGTGATCTCTGCACTCTTTCTATCTGTATTCCTATATTAGGTTAGACCAAAGTTAAAGTGGTGAAATAACTGGGGGAAATGTGATCTAGTCCTCCGATTTTTGCGATTAATGCATTTTAAAACAATTTCAAATTATCAGTGCAGTTTGATCAAACATGGAGGGGGAGCACTGCACATGAAGAAAAGCAAATGGAAGGGCAGATGACAAACACTCTAAAGCAGGGGTCCCCAAACCTTTTCCTGTGAAGGCCACATGACTTTTCCCTTCTCTGATGAGGGGCCGGGTCAGTTTGTAACAGAAAAAGTGTGACGATTGCAGCAGTGCCTAAATGTAAAAAAATTATTGTTTTTCAGAAAGCCATAATTAAATAACCCTTTCTGAATTCTTCTTGGAACAAAATAAAATAAAAATAATTATAACATAATATAATATCATATAATAATGAATAATAATAACACAATTAATTAAATAGATAATAACCAAATAACCCTGTCTGGGTTCTTCACAGAAAAAAGCCAGGAAATAATAACACTATTGGGGGGGGGGGGGGGGGGGGGGTTTCAGGGGGCCGGACCAATTGTGGAGGCGGGCCGTATCCGGCCGGCCCGCGGGCCGTAGTTTCGGGACCCCTGCTCCAACGCAAGAACCGATTACGTTGGCGCACATAAGGTCTGACTGTGCATTTAGCTCTTACCTGAGCCGAAATAGACAGGCTGAAGCTGACTTAATTCTAGCACTAACTCTGTAAATAAATCACTTTATCGACATTTCTAACATTTTTACGTGAGAAAGTAGCCGTTTAGATCCACAACGTGCAAATTCGGCGCTACTCAAGCTAGCCGTAGTGATTAAGGCACTTCCTGTTAGTTTCACAAAATAAAACACCCGCTAACGATAGAATTAGTGTTTTTATTTTTAAAACAGGAAGCGAACCTCCCCTCGGTCTACCTAACTTAAAACCGCTCGGTAACTGTTTTAAATCGGTTTTAAAAACCTCTCCCATCGCCTAAAAACGTTACGAGCCCCGTCTGTCAAGAATTCAAAACGCCGGCCGGCATAAAATGGGAGTCTACCATAAACTGTAGTCTACATTTGTTTCTGAAAATGATGAGGTTCCTGTCACGGTCATATAGCATGCTTGCTAGCGGTGATATTTGATGTAATTGACACTTCTCCTCCCTGGCAGCACACAGGCTACTACACTACAACAAGACAAATCGACGGTTTACAAAAGAGTAAAATATGTACTTACCAAATCAGTGTGCTGAGGACAAGTAAACCCACAATGGCGAAAATAACTGAGAAAGGTGTTGGAAAGAGCGCGAAAGTGGGCAGGGCAGATCTGCGCATGTCTGATAGAACGCCCAAAGGACACTGGGTACAAGAAATTATTTTTTCTAATTTGACTTAACTGGGATATATCAAGTTAAGCAAGTTCTCCAACCCCAAATTACTACTTACTTATTTAAAAGTAGTGTTCACAACAGGTTGATGAAAATTGAGTTTAGTTCACTTATCACATTTAATTAATTTGAATGTTAGCATTTACAGTGTACAATATGTACAGTGGTATGAAAAAGTATCTGAACCTTTTGGAATCTCTCAAATTTCTGCTTAAAATCACCATCAAATGTGATCACACAGATCGAAAAACAGTGTCTGCTACATTTATAGGTTTTCATATATTAATGAGGATAGCATACAAACATTGACAGAAGGAGGAGAATGCGTAAGTGAACCCTCTGCCAAAAGAGACTTAAAGAGCAATTGAAACCAGTTTTTACCTAAAAATATTAAGTCAGGTGTGTATCCCTTGTTTTAACATCAGGAGTTACTGTTTATTAATGGCAGGTATTAACTGGTGAATCTGGGTCCCTGCGAAATCATCATCCTGCCCTTGAACTTACCAAAGATTCTTTTAACTGATGTTAATTTTAGAGTCAATTCAATTATTGGACACTCCTCCTCCCCGTAGGTGCAGCAGCAGGCTGCATTGATGGCATCTGTTGGCCAGGGGGGCTACCTCAGTCCGATGGCCGCTTTTGCTGCCCAGATGCAGCACATGGCCACCATCAACGGCCTCCCCGGTGCACCGCTCACGCCCACGTCAGGTAACAGCGGTAAAAAGAAATACCATAATTAAATCCATTGGAGATAAAAATGTGATTTGAAAATTTGAATGCAGAACATAGTGAAGAATAAGCTCTGAGTACTAGCATGACTTTCTCAATGAACATTTATGACAACACATTTTTGTGGGATAATGACATTGCTAAAATGCATTACAAATCAGATATTATACTGTGTACGTGACTGTTACTATTAGCTGTTTGCTTTTCTCGACATCAAAGATCTATATCCACTCATGTAATACACAAAGGATTATAGTGAGCTAGGAAATCTGCTTTGACATTTAATGTCTTCACTGGAACACTGGACCGCCCCCTCTGACATTTGCAAGAGTTACTTGGTGGCCAGTCAAAGTAAAACTTTCCATAATGTCTCTAGGGGGAAATACAGACAATTACTCACTGTTACCTTCTCTGATTTTACTCCTTCCTGGTTGCAGGCGGTAGCACTCCTCCAGGCATCAGCGCCCCCACAGTGACCAGCATTCCTTCTCCTATTAGTGTCAATGGTTTTACTAGCATGCCGCCCCCTCAAGCAAATGGACAGCCACCTGCAGAGGCTGTCTTCACCAATGGGATACACCATTACCCTGGTAAATCCATAAAACTACCTTTTATTTAATAAAAATTGAAGCAGTTACATTTAAACAATTTTCCAACACCACACTGCACTGGCATGGGGGTGTTACATTTTTACATGATTTAAAATGGAGTTTTCTTTAAGTGAGAGCAATAATTCTTTGGCGTGTTATCACATGTGCCACAAAAAGTTATCAACACCCACACATAAAGTTCGGTTGTATATGACTTTTTGTGCAATGCATGTTTTTTTTTGTTTGTTTGTTTGTTTTTTTGGGAAAACTTAGATTTAAGTACACTTTTATGTAGATAAATTGTATTTTATATAGGGCTGTCAAACGATTAAAATTTTTAATCGAGTTAATTACAGCTTAAAAATTAATTAATCGCAATTAATCGCAATTCAAACCGTCTATAAAATATGCCATATTTTTCTGAAAATTATTGTTGGAATGGAAAGATAAGACACAAGATGGATATATACATTCAACATACGGTACATCAGGACTTTATTTGTTTATTATAACAATAAATCAACAAGATGGCATTAACATTATTAACATTCTGTTAAAGCGATCCATGGATAGAAAGACTTGTAGTTCTTAAAAGAAAAATGTTAGTACAAGTTATAGAAATGTTATATTAAAACTCCTCTTAATGTTTTCATTTTAATAAAATTTGTAAAATTTTCAATCAAAAAATAAACTAGTAGCCCGCCATTGTTGATGTCAATAATTACTTACACAATGCTCATGGGTGCTGAAGCCAGTAATATCAGTCGCACCCAAGCGCCAGCAGAGGGCGACAAAACTCCCAAAAACATAACAGGTACACATTTCACTGTGCTGTCATTTTACTCTGTTTGAGCGGGGCATTTGTGCGTTAATTGCGTCAAATATTTTAACGTGATTAATTTTAAAAAATTAATTACCGCCCGTTAACGCGATAATTTTGACAGCCCTAATTTTTACATGACTTAAAATGCAGTTTTCTTTAAGTGAGAGCAATAATTCTTTGGCGTGTTATCACATGTGCCACAAAGGTTATCAACACCCACACATAAAGTTCGGTTGTGTTTGACTTTTTGTGCAATACGTGTTTTTTTTTTTTTTGGTTTTGTTTTTTTTTATTAAACTTAGATTTAAATACACTTTTATGTAGATAAATTGTATTTTATTCATTGCTGATTTTTTTTATATTCAAGCGTGGTGTTGATTTTCATATTGTAACAGTTCAGAGGTACAACAATTACCGTATTTTTCGGACTACAAGTTGCACCTGAGTATAAGTCGCACCAGCCATAAAATGCCAAACGAGGGGAAAAATATATGTATAAGTCGCACCGGAGTATAAGTCACATTTTTGGGGGAAATTTACTTGATAAAATCCAACACATAGAACAGATATGTCATCTTGAAAGGCAATTTAATATAAAAATACATTAGGGAACAACATGCGGAATAAGTGTACAGTGTACAATGCATGAATAATGAAATGCGAATATGTCCTCACCAGGACACTACGGCTCGGTCCTGGCTATACAGCGAGCTAAAATCCCAAATGACAATGCTGGACGTCCGTATAATTTGCTGAATCAATTTCGTCCTCGATACCAAACAGGTTCGCATCAACGTAAATAAGTGATAATTAGGTGCTATTACAGCAATGACACAAATGGTTAGCATGCGTTCGCTAGCATTAGCACATCGTTCAAACAACCACACAACTGGCTCTAAGTGTCCGATCGCGGGTGGAAAACACACAACAACAACAGAAAAGATGATGCACACAGGCATTGCCTCTGTAGAGATACTTTACAAGCATAAACAATGAACATAGGTTCGCAGCCGTGTCTCTCTCTATCTCTATCTCTCTCTCGCCCACTCGCTCATTGACGCTGCATAGCTGTCCGTCTTCTTCTGGAGTGTGAGCGCTCTTCTTCGCATAAACAAGTGCGAGTGCGCCCCCATGTGGGTGTGAAAGCGCCACAACCTAAAAGCATGCATTTCAATATAAAAAAGTCAATCATACAATTGAACACACATTGCTAAAGGCAGAACGCTATTAAGCTATTAAAAGTTATTCAGATAACTACAGCATAAAGAACATGTTAACAAGTTTACCAAACCATCAGTGTCACTCCAAAACACCAAAATAACATGTGAAATGATATCATAATGTGTTAATAATTTCACACATAAGTCGCTCCTGAGTATAAGTTGCACTCCCAAACTATGAAAAAAATTGCGACCTATAGTCCGAAAAATACGGCAATCAGTTAATCGACAACTAATCGATTAGCAAATTAATCGATAACTATTTTGATCATTAATTGACTGTTAAGGACCTGCTTCACCCTAAATTTGTCTTGACAACAATTCAAATGTTTGCCAATTTTTGGACATTTTACTGTCTTAACTAGGTTCTTAATAAGGCTGCAACAACTACCGTAATTTTCGGATAATAAACCGCTACTTTTTACCTCATAATGCTGCGTTTTATAGTCCAGTGCATCTTATTTGTTTATTGGGTTAGTTGGTAACACTTTATTTGAAAGCGGCGTCATATGACTGCCATAAGACCGTCATAAGTATGACATGACACTATCATGCGCATTAATGAATGCATATGACATATGTCATTAAGTGTCATCCGGAAAATTATGCCACTAACTCCATCTATGTCCAGCTCAGATCTTCTACATCCATTAAAGAGTGAGATCATTTACCGGATGACACAAAATGATACCTTTCATAAGCATTTATTAATGCACATAGCAGTGATATGTCATAATTAGGATGGTCTTATGATAGTCTTATTGTGCTATTGTCAAATAAAGTGTTACCAAATACCATAACTAGCAATTAAGGGACGCAACTGGAACAGTAACTCAAAAAATAATGAGCACAGAACATGAATTTTGATTATTTACATCTGTAGCGCTGCAGTGCATGCTAGGAGGCATGTTAGACGACAACAGTGTTGACAGAAGGTGGCAGCAGAGGTTGACTGTCTCCCTCAAGGGAGCAGTGATGGCCAGATTAAGCTTCTTGAAGCTTAATTAATGCGGCTTCATTTGGTCTTAGGACCGTCTTATGATGCGGCTGTCAAATAAAATGTTACCAGTTAATAACTTTTGTGTAAATATCCCATAATACAGTGCGGACAGCTGCGTTTTATAATCCAGTGCGGTTTATCAATGAACAAATGTGTTTTTGTGTCAAATTCAGTGGGTGGCGGCTTAGTCAGGTGCGCCTCATAGTCCAATTACTGCCAAAATAATTACTGCCAAAGAATTTGATACTCAAAACAGTTGTAGATTACGGTTAAGTCAGGGAGCTGTAATAAAATATCATTTTTGAGAGAAATAGTGATCCATTTTGTCTTCAATTTTACTTACAACATGGCTAAAACAACTTCATGGTAAATTGTGAAAAAAGTGACATTTATTCAGTTAATCATTTAATTAATCGTACAATTAATCGATTATGAAAATAATCGTTATTTGCAGCCCTATGACAATTGCTTGCAATATTATTAAATGTATTGTTCATAAACAAAACCAAAAAACACTCCTACTAATCTTCTGCATTTTAATGTTGGTCATGCTGATAAAATGACATGTAAAGGAAAAAAAATGCAAACCAGTTTTTAAATCGGCCATACTAAAATCACATTTACTTCTCCACTCCAGCTATGCATTAGAAATAACGTGTTGAGCTAAAACGCAGTCCTATACGCTTGAAGTACATTTATTGAAACAAGTAAATTAAATGATTGCTATTTTAGAACTGAGGGAGTTGTCGTCACGTTTATCCAATGTTTTTAAAGTTTAAAATACAAGAGGAAAAAGTGTATTACGACGAATAAAGTGCAATGGTTTTCACATAAACAACAAGTAATTAGGAATACAGAATTTGCAGGCGAAACAAATTTAATCATATGCTCCTATCACTGCACTGTTTTGTTCAACTACAATTTATTTTATGATGAAAGAGGGATTGTTTTTTTTTTTTAATAGTTGAAAAAGTTCTTTGTCCAACTAAGTAGAGCTTATTTGTTTTCTTCTGTATGAACATGAACCAATCTCAGAGGTACAGGAAGTTTGGTCTTCATACATTAGGTACACCATTATGATGAGCTATGATGCAAATTTACTCAGGGGGAAGTCCATTTATTGCAGAGAGGGGCAATGTACGCACAGCAGCTGATATTTTGCCATAATTTCAATGCAGTTAGCGAGTTGAGTTTTAAAGCTTATTATTCTCATGAGATTAATAAATAACATCAAAATACTTTTTAAAAGAAACTTTTCTAGATCAGAAAGTATGTGAATTCAAATAATTCCAATTAATATAATGAAAATATATTCTTTCTATGCATTAAAAAAGATGTTTAAATAAGAAGAGAGTTTAAAAAACATTAATCATAAAAATGATCCATAGACTTCACTATCAGTATATAGTGTAATATAGTATAATATATTTAAAACCAAAGCCACTAGCGAACTAAAACCAAAATAGGCACCTCCCTTAGGCATATCGTTCTCCATGAGCAGCGACATCGAAAAATTCAAAGTCGTTCCCTAATGAAATCCCGATTATTTTTTTACACAAGTACAACCAAACTTAAAATGGTTATAAATTATAAATTACAAATTCTCAAATTATACGCTAGATGCACAAAAATCACCAAATGCAGAGATAATCACTTGTATTTTCACGATCAATAGCAATATAGCCCAAAATAGCAACTTAACTTTTTTTTATTTAATGCTAGTTTTCAACAGCTAATAAATCACTGTTTTCACATCAGAAACTTAATACTTGAGGAAAGCATGCAGAATCATCTAAATTTTACTCAACAAAAGCTAAATTTACATTTTTCTTGATACAATCACAGCTTAACTAGGTTGAAGTCCGCTATTGTGTAGAGATACAAAATCCAACATGGCGGCAGTCACAAAAAAAGAGATTTTTAAATTGAAAATTCTTGTAAATAGATGAGTAAATCATGGAATTTCCATAGATATGAATGTAAAACAGTCTAGATTCTTGGTTAAAAGCAAAAAAACGAAGTCGTTCATTTTACGTAAATATTTCAAGCAAAAGTTACGGTATTGTGTAATCCAACATGGCTGCCGTCACGAAACAGAGCTTTTAAGTTGAAAATTCTTGTAAATAAATGCTTAAATTGCGGAATTTCCAAAGATATGAACGTAAAACAGTCTAGATTCTTGGTTATGAGCAAAAAAACGGACAGTCGTTCATTTTACGTAAATATTTCAAGCAAAAGTTATGGTATTGTGTAATCCAACAAGGCGGCCGTCACGAAACAAAGAGCTTTTTACGTGGAAAATTCTTGTAAATAAATACTTAAATCGCGGCATTTCTAGAGATATGAACGTAAAACAGTCTAGATTCTTGGTTAAAAGCAAAAAACGGGCAGTTATCATTCATTTTACGTAAATATTTCAAGCAAAAGTTACAGTATTGTGTAATCCAACATGGCTGCCGTCACGAAACAGAGATTTTAAGTGGAAAATTCTTGTAAATAAATGCTTAAATCATGGAATTTCTATAGATATGAATGTATAACAGTGTAGATTCTTGGTTAAAAGCAAAAAACGGGCAGTTATCATTCATTTTACGTAAATATTTCAAGCAAAAGTTACAGTATTGTGTAATCCAACATGGCTGCCGTCACGAAACAGCTTTTAAGTGGAAAATTTTTGTAGATAAATGCTTAAATCGCGGAATTTCTATAGACATGAATGTATAACAGTCTAGATTCTTGGTTAAAAGCAAAAAACGGGCAGTTATCACTCATTTTCAGTAAATATTTAAAGGCCAAATTTACACTAATATATCCATTCATTTTTTTCACATTTCAAAGTGTATGCAAGGTGCTATTTAATATAATAATTACCTTGAATCCTGAGACACTCCTCCCTGCTTGAATGCAGTAAAACCTTCGTCCTATTTCCACCTAAATCCGGCGTTAGAACGCAGAGTGTGTTTGAGTTTATCACAGTAAAAGCCAACTCAACGATCTGCCTGGGTCGGGCCCCTATTGGAGGCGTGGTGCAACGTCTGTGGGAGCTGTCTTGTCAACTGATGGTGGAGTCTATAAATGATCATAAACAGCACATTTTGAAATCATTTTAGAGCACTTCCATATTATATTCATGACAATGACTTATACAAGCAAAAAGCTTTTAAAAGAAATCCAAACGTTGTAAATATTTTAGTAACTAATATATTTTATACAGTGGGGCAAATAAGTATGTAGTTAACCACGAATTGTGCACGTTCTCCCACTAAGAATTTATTTGCAAATCATGGTGGAAAATAAGTATTTGGTCAATACCAAAAGTTCATCTCAATACTTTGTTATGTACCCTTTGTTGGCAATAACGGAGGCCAAACGTTTTTTGTAACTCTTCACAAGCTTTTCACACACTGTTGCTGGTATTTTGGCCCATTCCTCCATGCGGATCTCCTCTAGAACAGTGATGTTTTGGGGCTGTCGTTGGGCAGCACGGACTTCCAACTCCCTCCACAGATTTTCTATGAGGTTGAGATCTGGAGACTGACTAGGCCACTCCAGGACCTTGAAATGCTTCTTATGAAGCCTTATGAAGCATTTTCTAATAATTGCTCCCACCGTTGATTTCTTTACACCAAGCGTTTTACCTATTGAAGATTCAGTCTTCCCAGCCTGGTGCAGGTCTACAATTTTGTCTCTGGTGTCCTTCGAAAGATTTTTGGTCTTGGCCATAGTGGAGTTTGGAGTGTGACTGACTGAGATTGTGGACAGGTGTCTTTTATACCGATAATGAGTTAAAACAGGTGCCATTAATACAGGTAACGAGTGGAGCCATTAGAAGAAGTTAGACCTCTTTGACAGCCAGAAATCTTGCTTGTCTTTAGGTGACCAAATACTTATTTTCCACTCTAATTTGGAAATCAATTATTTAAAAATCAAACAATGTGATTTTCTGTTGGGGTTTTTTCCACATTCTGTCTCTCATGGTTGAGGTTTACTCGTGTTGACAATTACAGGCCTCTCTAATCTTTTCAAGTCGAAAAACTTGCACAATTGGTTGTTGACTAAATACTTATTTGCCCCCCTGTATTACTTGAAATTTCTACATTATTTTGGGAACAGGATCGACTTCCATATTCTTAAACATCAACAAGTAAAATGAATTGCTCTGTCATCATTCTCCAGTAACAATCATGTATTGATGCAGTACATCAAATGTTGAGATTTATTTGTACATTCACAACAGTGAATCCACTTTATGATTGAGATCAAAGTTAAAAAAAAATAAAAATAAAAAAAAAAAAGGACACACGTTGTAGATAAATGCTTATCAGAGCCACACAGAGCCTTGATTCATATTTACTCAGAGGAAAACACATTTGTCGCAACATGACAATAACCATTCAACAGGCATACATAGACAGGCAGAGGCCCAAAACAGAAAGATTAAGGATATGCATGTCTGGCGAAAGGACTGGACCTAAAGTCACATCCTGTGGTTTTTGCCTCACTTGTATGTTTTCTGATTTGGAAGAAGAAAAAAAACAATTACATTGGGTTGCTTTCTGTTTTGTCTCCCCAGTATTGCAAGAAGTGGTTTTTAGGGAGGACTCTGAGAAAAATGGCCTGGGTGTAGCTCCAAGGAGTTGTTTTGGAGTTCAGGGTGGCTGCTTTCTCTCTTCTCTATCTGAAGGTAGTGCTCTTAGTCTAATCTGCTGTGCTTTCTCTCCACGCCTTCATCCCTCTTAGTGCCAATCGCAGTGTTGTCTCGTTTTTTTTCTTGCATGTGAACTTGATATTGTGTTCAACTTTAGTTCTAACATCTTTCTCCCTCAAACATTTGGCAATTTTCATTCTTTTGAGGAAACTATTAAGCTTATGAGCTAACCTCTTTCGTCTCTTCCCTTCCATTTCCCTTGTGTTTTAACCTCGCTTTTTCCCACTATTACTACCTATTACTCTTGCCTTCCTTCTGCGTCCGCCTCTCTTCTCCATCTACATTCCTGCTCTGTCTCACTTTCTTCGCCTTTCTTTACCCTGGTACACACCCTCTCCTCTATCCATCCATCCGTGCTGCCCTCCACCTCCTTCCTCATCTCTTCTGGAGCAGCTCAAAGTCCCACTGCAGCTGATCCTCTCCAGCAGGCGTACACGGGAGTTCAGCAGTATGCAGGTGTGTGTGTGCGTATGTAAAAGGGAGGGAGCCAGGGATGGAGATAACGATTTTTCTTTGTTTGCATTTGCATTTTTTGAATTTTCACCAAGTAACCAAAAGACACGCCTGTACAACATCAATTTATTCTCTTTTTATAGCATGTGTGTCTAAGTGTGAAACATGTACACTCTGTTGTCTGTTATCTGATCGATTGGCTGCTGTACCCCAGTGTATATCATGTTGTTTGTATGCGTGCGAGCGTGGCAATGTGCTCTCGTCACGACTGTTATCTGATCAGTACGTGTGCGTTTGTATGTGTGTGTGCCTTAGCAGCCTACCCAGCCGCATACGGCCAGATCAGCCAGGCCTTCCCCCACCCTCCAACCATTATTCCACAGCAGCAACGAGAAGGTAAAACAATGCAATATTTGACTAAGTAGTCAAATATTTAATATTTAACATCTGGTACCTCTGTTTGACACATTTTTGTCTCGCAAACATTTACATAATTATGCATGCACTTGCTTACATTCTGTTCTCGATAAAGAGGTAACACATTTTTGGGAAAAGTTCAAAATCATCATGCTATTATTTACTTCATTTGTGAATTAGTGTTTATGAATGTGACCTGTAACTGAAAGTTCACTGGCTCGATAACCCTGCCTGACATTGGCATACCCTCGGATTGTGCTTAAAATACAGGTCAGCTTGTCTTTATTCATGTATGCAACTTTTTGAGATTTTTTTTATTTAAAAATTGAAATTATTAGAAGCTATATGTGATAACTAACCACAGAATACCAGTTATTCAGCAGGTTGAAATTTGAGGAGCAAAATCACATTCAGGACTGTGGCCTTGCTGCCCTCTTGTGGAACATAAACAAGACAATACACCCTATTGACAGAAATACCCACCTTACTTTTTAAAATATATTACCTAATAATTAGGGCTGCAGCTTTCGAATATTTTAGAAATCGAGTGTTCTACTGAAAATTCCATCAATTAATCGAGTAATCGGATGAACCATTTTTTAGGTGAAGAACAATAATTGAATATACATAAGAAAACAAGACATTTCACTTAATATTCAACCATTTTTAGACAATCAATGTCTTTATTTTAGATGTACATTGTTGAAAACAGCCAACGATTGCATCTCAGATCTCATCTCAGACAAATTCATTGTCTTCAGTCAAAAAACTTAAAATCTTATAAAATAAAATAAAATAAAAAGACTTATTTCTTACTTAAAAATGTCATTACGCTTGAAAACACACATCACTTAAAGAGCATACAACAGGAGAAAAAAAGTCTTAAATAGCATTATTATGTGAATTGGAATCATATTTTGAGACGATTCGACTATATACAACAATTTAGCAAAGCGCGGATGACGAGAAATTAGTCTTTTAATCTACCAGTTAGCCACGCCTACCATTATAGAGCTCTAGTGTCCCCAACAGGTGGATGACGTCAACGGGTGACTGGGCTCATCGGTTTTACTATTCAGCCCATTGAGGGGGAATTATTCAGAACAAGGAAAAGGCGACGAAGAGAGCCGCAAAATGTCATTGTTTCAGTCTCTCTACTCAAATATTTTTACAAGATATTCTTTTTATCCAAGTGTTTTTCCCCAATAGCTAAATAAATGGCTTGAGAAGGACCAGTCAGCCTGTCGAGGGGGAACTATTCACAACGAGGAAAACGCGACAAAGAGAGCTGCAAAATGTCATTGTTTCTGTCTCTTTACTTCAATATTTTTAAAGGATATTCTTTTTATCCAAGTATTTTCCCCAATTGCTAAATAAATGGCATTGTCATGACAAATAACAGTCTTGTGCTAAATGGAATATGAAATAATAAAAATGCACTTATTCAGGACGACATGGCAAAATTACTCCATAATGGTCAAAACTGTCGACTTCACCTTTACTGTCGCACCTCCCAAACGATATTTTATGACACCTAAATCGGACATATGTCATATTTCCCTTCCCCAGCTTCGGAGAATGTAAACAAACCAAGAAGCGTGACGGCTAGCTGACATGCTAACCCGAACCAAGTGATGTTTCAAAGTCTTCGAAGCGGAAAATCACACATAACTAGCCCGGATTATTTGACATGACGACTGGGTTGTCAATTGTCTTCGCGGATCGGCAAACCGCCCGGAGAGCAATTTACAGTTCATTCCCCAGAGGAGGGCGGCTGCAGTTGTTGTGCAGCTAACGTTCAGCTAATGTGCACGAGGAGAGCTTTTTATATGCCAATCAATGATCAAACGTAAGCAGTCCTTTATTTAAAGAAAGTTTGTAGTGTTTACTTTGTAATTGCTGTATTCGTATTTGACATAATACAAAACAAGATATTACTCACTTCCTCGTAAGTCCAATGGTCCCACAGTAGGCTTGTTTTTGCCAATATCCACAGTGAATGGGAACCTTTTGAAACTCCAAAAAGGCGCACACGCCTCTCCCTCATAAAGCAAGATTTTTCTGCAGCCGTTTGGCTGGTGTGATGCGAAAAATAAACGAATTAATCCGCAAAATCAGCTGAATCCTTAGTCCTCATACACAACAGTACGGCTGTTTAGTGAAGAGGACGCCTTCACCCGTACACGTCACAGCGCCCTCCTCCTCAATGCAAGACCGAAGCCGGAAGTCACTCATTTTCATGGCGCAGGATTAAAAAAACTAAATAAATATAGCGATCGCTTCCACACACATCTAAGCGGTCCATATCATTCAGGAGCATAAAATACCGCGTGTATTATGAAATAAACATGCTTTTTTGAGTCACATGCACTTTAAAGTTAGGTGTTTTTCTCACGTGTTTCAATTGAATTTCCATTTGTGTCAAGCTCATTTTTAATTGGAGTTAAGTTTTATGTTAGTTTAAATTGTAGGTCCTTATAAGATTCTGAGTTTTTGCAGTGTTCAAAATATATGTATGATACAGCAATGGGTAGAGTAGCCAAAAATTTTACTCAAGTAAGAGTAGCGTTACTTCAAAATAAGATTACTCAAGTAAAAGTAGCCATCCAAAAAAAATGTTCTCAAGTACAAGTAAAAAAGTGTTTGGTGAAAAGAATACTCAAGTAATGAGTAACATTGGGAGTAACTGCTTATATTTTTAGTTGGATTTTTTCTGAGCACAGTTATCTATATGAACTGTTGTTATAATGATAGTGTACAATAACCCATTGCATAACTGCATTAAGCCAAAGAAATACATTATAAAAAAAAAAAAATCATTGAATTCCGACGAGAAAAAAAAAAACATAAATGAACCATTAATCATCCAAAGAGCATGAGTGCCCTCTGGTGGAGAAAAGAGTTCATAATTTGAATAGTGAAGAGTTCTTTCATAATTACCATTTTGAAATTACAAGGACCATATCTCCAGTTTACCATGGTCACTCGGCGCCAAATAAAAACTGGGAGAGAGGATAAAATCCGTGCTTTTAGGTCATGGTGAGGACAGCACTCTATATCAAATAATTCCTTTTTTACGGTGCTTTAAAGTTTAAAGACACCACATGATTGAACAAGCTTTTGTCTGATTGGTATAAAGGAGTCATGTGATTATTGTTGCGACGTCTTATTGGTGAAAACGGTACAGCTACTTGGTACAACTACAGCTGCTACAGCTATAATAAATATAATATGTAGAATAAAGAGGAAAAATGTAACGATTCTTGTGTAGCCCAAAGTAGTGGATTACGAGTTGCGTTTTTTTTCTTAACAAATATACTCAAGGAAAAGTAAAAAGTATAGCTTAGGAAGACTACTCTTAGAAGTACATTTTTCTTAAAAAGTTAATCAAGTAAATGTAACGGAGGACATGTTACGCGTTACTACCCACCTCTGGTATGATAGATGCTGTATTGGAGCACATTAGGCACCAGTGCTACTTGGTGTTTTATCCATCAATGACTACTGAGCTAAACTTGACAGTTAGCTTTATTATGTTTTTATTTTACACCCTCATCACTCTTCAGCGCTGTGTTTTTACAGATTAATTAAATAAAGCCTGTATGAAAGACGCGTTAGCCATGCATGAACAGTAGTTGTAATTAATAGAAACCTAGGCCTCCGCAGAGCTAACGTTACGTTAGCAAGGTACAGTACCATTAATTTTATTTATTTTCGCTATGTTAACCTAATTTTACTTTGTCCTGAGTATCGCTCCTCCGCTCTCGGGGTAAATGGGGTGCCTTCGGTGGAGCTGCATCATTTAAGTCATGCTCTTGTGTTACACAAGCGATGTCTTATAGTGAATACATGAAACAGTGTTCGCCTTGATATCCAGCTTGAAAAGCTCCCACAATTTTGACATTTTCTGCTTTTTCTTGGTGCCTTTCTCTTCACTTTTGTCTGCTACTTCGTCGTTACCTCTATGTTCATGCATGGTTGAAATCAAATATATCCGCCGCCTCTGTCTTCTTCCTGTAAGTGACGTCAGTGCGTTGTGCGTTCTTTGTTAAAAGTAGTCCGGGCAAAACATGCTTCGAGCTGGCGAAAATAAACGATTCCTCAAGGCGGAGAAAATTTCTTGATCAATTTTTTAAATCAGGTTACTTGAAATATCCGAGTAGTCGTTTCGGCTCTAGTAATAATGTGATTACAAACTTTTATTGCATGACTGTCAATTACGTGAATTTACTTTAGCAATTAATCTTGTGCCCGTACGTTCTTAAGTGTTACTTTGCCAATTTGGAATCTTGGTCATTTCGGCTGAATACAAAGCTATTAGTCTGTTATAAAAGGCAACATTTGTTCTGCTTGTCATCATACATCACTAGCATAGACAGATAATCAAAGATATGTGCAGGACATGAATAAGAATTATAAGACCAATTAAAAAATTTGATTATTTCAGGAGCTGCACCCTGGTTGGGAAGTCTGAAAAACAATAGCATCTACCTACTGTACTGTCACATTAATATACCATAATTTTCGGACTATAAGCAGCTACTTTTTTTCCTCATTTTGAATCCCGAGGCGTATAATCCAGTGTGTCTTATTTCTTGAATTGTTTGAGTTAATAGTTAACACTTTATTTAAATGCAGCATCTTAGGACTCATAAAACGGTCATAATTATGACATGATATTGTCATGGGCATTAATGAATGCTTATGACGGATGTCATCAAGTGTCATCTGGCAAATTTTGTCACGAACTCCATTAATGTCCAGTCAGGATTTTTACATTCATTCAAAAGTGAGAATTGTACAGACCTTCATTTGCTCAAAATATTTTAAATGTGCAAAAAGCAAACTTATTTGACCTCTCACAATGGAGACCATATTGTTTAAATACAAAAAAAAGCTTAGAAAAGTAGCCATTTTGTGACATCAGTTTTACAAACAAGTATAGACTACTGGTGCATGTGATAATGAGTATTAATGATGTCACAAGGATGGAATGGCAGTCTGTGAGTACTAGTAATGATAATATGTCTGCCCCCATGTTGGGTGGCTCCTTCCTGCATATGAATATCATTACCAGTGGCGTTGCTAGGGTCTCTTTTTGTTTTGTCACAATTTTTTTTCACTACTTCCAGTTCGGATCTTATACATCCATTCAAAAGTGAGATAATTTGCCAGATGACACTTCATGACACCTGTCATAAACATTCATTAATGCTCATGACAGTGTCATTTCATAATTATGACGGTCTTATGGCAGTCCTATGATGCCGTTGTGAAATAAAGTGTTACCATTTATTATCTTTTGGTGTAAATATCCCATAATAGAGTGAGGACAGCTGCGGTTTATAGTCCAGTGCGGTTTATAATCCAAAAATTACGGTACTTCAAACCGAAAACACTCGGCTTCAAAGTTTTGCAAAATTGAAATCTCTGAGATCCATGTGGGAAAATGTGTTTCAGTTCGACAAAATGAAGGTTGAACTTTCATGATTTGTACACCTACAAGAACAGCTGAATATCAGCACTGCATGAAATGGTCAAAGGTGTCACTGTGACTGCTAACTTCTGGACGTAGTATTATCTTTTTGTTCATAAAGCGCTCATATTGATCTTCTGTATTAATTGTCATGTCCTGCCCTCGCTCTTTCTCACTGTTTTGTGTCTCTCTGCACCTCTCTGTCTGTCTCTGTGTCTCCCATGTACAGGACCAGAGGGTTGTAACCTGTTCATCTACCACCTCCCTCAGGAGTTTGGAGATGGCGAACTGATGCAGATGTTCCTGCCATTCGGTAATGTCATCTCCTCCAAAGTGTTTGTGGATCGAGCGACAAACCAAAGTAAATGCTTTGGTGGGTAAAAATTAACAGAACCAGAAGATTATTGATTATTTATTCTGATTATATTCATTTTTACTAATCACCTTCTTTACTGCAGCCCCTTGCTAACCTCCCAGATCCTCCCTTTTTCAAAGAAAATGAAAGAAGTGATTTTTTTTTTTTTTTTTTTAGTATTTATTTATATAGAATTGTGTAACAACTTGTGACTAACTTGATTACTTATGATTGAGTTGTTCAAGTCAGGCTTAGTGACAGACAGAAATGCAGCTTGTCTGCTATCATGGCTGTACCTGTGCCAGTCAAATTTTTAAATAACATGCTTTGTTTACAGAGGTGGGTACAGTAGCCAAAAATTTTACTTAAGTAAGAGTAGCGTTACTTACAAATAATTTTACTCAAGTACAAGTAAAAAAGTATTTGGAGAAAAGAATACTCAAGTAATGAGTAACATTGTGAGTAACTGCTTATATTTTTGTTGGATTTTTTTTTTTTTTTTTTTTTAAACAAAAAACAATTTCTGGGCGCAAAGTTATCTATATGAACTGTTGTTATATTGATACTGTACAATAACCTATTACTAGGGCTGTCAAACGATTACAATTTTTAATCGAGTTAATAATCACAGCTTAAAAATAATCATAATTAATCGCAATTCAAACCATCTATAAAATATGCCATATTTTTCTGTAAGTTATTGTTGGAATAGAAAGATAAGACACAAGACCGATATATGCATTCAACATACTGTACATAAGTACTGTATTTGTTTATTATAACAATAAATCAACAAGATGGCATTAGCATTAACATTCTGTTAAAGCGATCCATGGATAGAAAGACTTGTAGTTCTTAAAAGATAAATGTTAGTACAAGTTATAGAAATTTTATATTAAAACCCCTCTTAATGTTTTGGTTTTAATAAAATTTGTAAAATTTTCAATCAAAAAATAAACTAGTAGCTCGCCATTGTTGATGTCAATAATTACAGAATGCTCATTGTGTCAAAACCTATAAAATCAGTCGCACCCAAGCGCCAGCAGAGGGCGAAAAAACACCAAAAAACTCAAGTAACAAGTGGACATGACACTGTGCTGTCATTTTAGTCTGTTTAAGCGGGGCATGTGCGTTGATTGCGTCAAATATTTTCACTTGATTAATTTTAAAAAATAATTACCGCCCGTTAACGCGATAATTTTGACAGCCCTACCTATTACATAATTATATTAAGCCAAAGTGATACAAAAAATATATAAAAGAATTCCGATGAGAGGAAAGAAAAATACATAAATGAAGCATTATTCGTCCAAAGACGATGAGTGCCCTCTGGTGGAGAAAATAGTTCCTAGTTTGAATATTGACGAGTTCCTTCATAATTACTATTTTGAAATTAAAAGGATCATATCGCCGGTTTTCCGTGGTCAATCGGTGCCAAATAAATACAGAGAGTCATGCTGAGGGAAGCGCTCTATACCAAATACTTCATTTTTTACGGTGCTTTAAAGACACTACGTAATTGAACAGGCTGGCGTGAAGATAGAACGGCAAGCTTGCATCTGATTGGTATAATGGAGTCATGTGATTATTGTTGCGACGTCTCATTGGTGAAATCGGTAGAGCTATTCTTTGCATCGCTGGCTAAAAAAAGAATAAATCTAATATGTATAATAAAGAGGAAAAATGTAACGACTCTTGTGTAGCCCAAAGTAGCAGAGTAAGAGTAGCGTTTTTTCTTCACAAATCTACTGGAGTAATAGTAAAAAGTATAGCCTAGTAAAACTACTCATAGAAGTACATTTTTCTCAAAAAGTTACTCAAGTAAATGTAACGGAGTACATGTAACATGTTACCACACACCCCTGTGTGATTATGAATTAACATTGGAAAGCAACTGATTACTTAATAGAGATTTGTTAAGGTAACTCTTGAATGAACACATTAGTGCCTAATGAGCATGCATTAACCAGCATTAGGTACACATGCATAATCTAATTATTTCCTTTACAAAGCAGTGCTAAAGAGTCTGCCTAAGAGAAAAGTACTAAAATTTTTTTTTTTTTTAATTAACAGATATGTATTCATTTAACAATGTTTATTCAGTTTGTAATATTTTGGTTACCCGAGTCAGCTTCTTGAAAGGATAAAATTACAAGAGCATTATTGTCCTTTCAAATGTTTCATATGGCTCTTGGATTGGCTCCTATTAAAGCTCATTCACTGTCAACATGGAAGTCAAATATCCATGTCAAGTGGGAAAGATTGCAGTGATTGTTTAAGTGTTGCTTTAATTTGCGATTATATAGTGAAAACAACTGTGTCAATATTTTGGTTTTAAACCCCATCACTTCATATTGTGATTTTGGTTGCATGCTACTCCTATTATTGTGAACCCTGTTGTTGTTGTTTTAGTTGTTGAAATATTAGTTATATAGCTTACTTCTTAAAGCATTATGTTAGCATTATGCTGTTTATTTGTAAAATCCAAAGATTTCTGCAGCTACTAAAGTGATTCATCAGTGAATCTCATACGCACATTTTTGCAAGGATGAATCATCCAATTTCAAACTAACCTGTGCTCCTCTCGTTCCCCTTTCCCCAGGCTTCGTAAGCTTCGATAACCCAGGCAGTGCCCAAGCTGCCATCCAGTCAATGAACGGCTTCCAGATCGGCATGAAAAGACTTAAAGTACAGCTGAAGAGGCCAAAAGATGCAAACCGCCCTTACTAGCCCCGGCCCATGCCAGCCGCTGCCATCCTTGGCGGCCGGGGTAGCTGTCGCACATGGAGAAGACAGGTGAGACCCCCAGCTCGCTGGAGAAACATTTGTGAACGCAAGCGTTGATGGGTGATTAAACGCGCCACTGTATGCACAACTGACACACATCATATTGACGGATGCTCAAATGGCAAGCATGTTTATGAAAGAGCCTGATGTGGTTTCACTAACCTTTTAGAAATGCCGTAAAACACTTGCAGATGCCTAATAAAAAGCGGATCATCTGCAAATTGCTTGTAAAGAACAGTGATGCAGCATCACTGAGAGTTCAAGCAGCCGTTTTTAAATGTTAATTTCACCGTCGTCATT
Source organism: Corythoichthys intestinalis (assembly GCF_030265065.1). Taxonomy (NCBI): domain Eukaryota; kingdom Metazoa; phylum Chordata; class Actinopteri; order Syngnathiformes; family Syngnathidae; genus Corythoichthys; species Corythoichthys intestinalis. The sequence goes on along the minus strand of NC_080403.1, from coordinate 38,119,487 downwards.
TGGACTGATGACTGTGTAAGCTACAGCAGTCCCCTGATAAGCCACATCTGGTAGCTGTTGGTAAATTACGTTTAAAAGCATCACAAGTACACGATATCGACAAAAGTATTGAGACACATACTTTTTCAATCTTTAGAGCTGTTCGATGATGACTTTTTAACCGATATCCCGATATTGTCCAACCCAAAAAATCCGACACTGATATAAAAGCGATACCGATATATGCGGTCATAGAATTCACCATCAGTTGACTAGACAGCTCCTACAAACATTGCGCCACGCCTTCCCGTAGGGGGCCTGGCCTGGCAGAGCGTCGTGTACCCTTCACTGCTATGAACTCAAACACAAGCTGCGTTCAAACGCCAGATTTAGGTGGCAAAGGACAAATGTTTTACTGAATACAAACAGGCAGGAGTGTCTCAAGAGTGATTTAGTCAAGGATTCAAGGTAATTATTATATAAAATAGCACCATGCATGCACTTTGTAACGTTGTGAAAAAATGAATGAGAAAAAATTGTACCTAACTGTAATAACTGTAGCATGAAATATTCACGCAAAATGAATGACAACTGCCCGTTTTTTTGCTTTTAACCAAGAATCTAGACTGTTTTACATTCATAGCTATGGAAATTCTGGGATTTACGCATTTATTTACAAGAACCTTCAATTTAATAAGCTCTTTGTTTTGTGACGGCCGCCATTTTGGATTACACAATAGCTTAACTTTAGCTTGACATATTTAAGTAAAATGAATGATAACTGCCCGGTTTTTGTTGTTGTTGTTTTTTTTGCTTTTAACCAAGAATCTAGACTGTTTTATGTTCATATCTATAGAAATTCCAGGCTGTACGCATTTATTTACAAGAATTTTCAACTTAAAAAGCTCTTTGTTTTGTGATGGCTGCCATGCACATCCATGCCATCCATTACAAAGTAGCGTAACATTACATTCAAATGATCAGGATTTTCGGACAACTGCCTGTTTTTTGGCAAAAAAAAAATCGGGTAATTTTCTGTGTCTATACAAAAAAAAAATCGCATTTTATATGTTTCGGAATTAAACCTAAAAGAGTTGTGATTTTATATAGAAAAATGCTAATTTTGCTTTTGTTGAGTGAAAGTAAGATGATTCTGCATGCTTTCCTCAATTATTAAGTTTCTAATGGGAAAATTGAATGATTTATTAGCTGTTGAAAATTTTAAAAAAAATAAAAATAAAAAAAGAACTTTAAGTCGCTATTTCAGGCAAAAACGTATATATGTAAAATATTGCTATTGATCCTGAAAATATAGGTGATTATCTCTGCACTTAGTGATTTTTGTGCATCTAGCGTAAAATTTGAGAATTTTATAGCCATTTTAAGTTTTGTTATACAAAAAAGAAATATAAAATATAAAAATAAAAAATAATTAGAATTTTTAATAGGGAACGACTTTGAATTTTTTGATGTCGCTGCTCACGGAGACTCATACATGCCTAAGGGAGGTGCCTGTTTTGGTTTTCGGTCGCTAGCGGCTTTGGTTTTGAAAATATTTGAATTTTAAGTTTTTGAAAATAGGGCACCTACGGATCATCCTGGAGCCCCGTCCCGTCAACTGATAGTGAAGTCTATGATGCGGTCGTGGACTTAACATATTATTGCTAATAGTATTATGATGCCCCACTTGATCCTTCAATAATGATGAATGTAACACTTCAAGGTTTTCCAAATAAACATTCTGTGAAAAATAAGAACAACTTCAACTGAAGTTATGGAAAAAGTGTCAGCTTGCAAGCGATGAATTAATGTAACCACATTTTACCACAAATGCAAACAAAATGAAATATACACATCTCCAATATACTACACAACGCTCATGAATATAAAACAAAGGAAAAATATAACTTACAAGCGATGCATGTATAAGGCACAAACAACGTGATGAGATAGCAAGAACTGCTATGGTAAACTCGCTGCAGACGTTAGCTCGTCAATATAGATCTTTCTATTCGCAATGAGCTCGCATCAACATATGATGCCATCAGCAGAAAGTGCTGGAACTTTTCAAAACCAAGCGCCAGCAGGGGGCATCAGAACATCAGAAACACAGGCCGGCAATAAGTGGACTTGACAACACTTGCTATATGCATAGTGGTCCAAAACTGATAATGAAAAACTGATGTCGACATTATCCGATATCATTTTAAAATGCTTTTATCGGCCGATATTATTGGCTACCTGATAATATCGGACAACTCTACTTTAGAGTAAACATTACTGGTAATGTGCATGCAAAATAGGGAACTATATCACCTATGTTACATCAAATCTCACAGATGTGCAAAACTACAAATACTCTCCTTGTTCTTTTTAATCAAGCTTGATGCTTAACCATACACCTGCTGTGCGTATAAAACAAAACGGTATCCTTATGTAATGAAACAATGCTTTATGACACTTGGTTCAACAACATTTCAGAGAGTGACCCAGCGTGTTCCACTGTAGGTAACAGATAGTAGGTAAATGTGTCAGCATGTTTTAGAGAGAAGAAATTGCCTCCAATGGAAAAGGCATTTATTACTCCGAAGGCGAGTAATTGTGCCGTTCCTCTTTGTCTCCTCCCTTCATCTGCATGATGGAGAGTTCAGACTGTGCCGTTCATTCACTGCTGATGACTTAATTCAAGGGCAACTTATCACCCACTCACAAACTAACTGATCCATATAAAGACCGTGTCCTGAGGCAAGGAAAAAAAATATGGCAAATTCATATGAATGTGCCACCGTTCCTTGCCATAGAAAAAAATTATTCCATATGAACTGTCAGCTAAAATAGTAAATTAGTGTATATTACACATTAATCTTTGCTTGTCATTCTGAATTTTACTATAAGTGTGTGCAATTGATCAAAAGCACAGTTTTTGAGACAAAAGAAAATGAGTGAATACAAGTTGTTTGGTATAATTTGCTTTTTAAAATTATATTCTGTAAAACATGATGAAATGTTAATAGGATGTTTCTTGGTGTAAGGCTCAGCTGCTTGAAAGGGAACATCGGACTTAATGACTTGTAGGCTCTAATAAGCCACAATTGTTCTCTTTTACTAAAATATTATTAGAAACACAAAAAATATTGCCATTGATTTAAAAATCTAATATTTAGTACATGTTTTGACCTACGGAGGGCACAATGTTTTAAGCGCGCAATGGACACTTGGGGTAACGTAGATTGTCACTGTCACTTGACGAATACTACCATGTTACAGCAATTCCTTCTACGCAGCACGACGTCCAACACTTGCGCTCATCGGTTAAAAGCGGCGAGTACTTACTATTTGTGTTTTTATTGAGTCTTTCATTACGTTTTCCATAGACTCCACATTATATTGACGGGACACGGAGCGCAGGGCCGATTAATAGGGGGCCTATCTCCGTCAAATCTGACGGAGTGGAAACACAAAGAGCTTTTTACGTTGAAAATTCTGGTGAATAAATGCTTAAGTCCCTGAATTCTTTATTGATACGGAAGTAAAACAGTCTCGATTCTTCGTTAAAAGCAAAAAAACCAGGCAGTTAGCATTTATTTTACGTAAATATGTCGAATCTGCTGCTAGTCTTTAAGCCACTGTGGCGCCGCTTAATTACCACAAAGAGCTTTTTCCGTTGAAAATTCTTGTGAATAAATGCTTAAATCCCTGAATTCTTTATAGATATGGATGTAAAACAGTCTCGTTTCTTGGTTAAAAGCAAAAAAACAGGCAGTTAACATTTATTTTATGTAAATATGTCGAATATGCTGCTACTCTTTAAGCTACTGTGGCGCCGCTTTATCACCACAAAGAGCTTTTTTACGTTGAAAATTCTTTCGAATGAATGCTTAAATCCCTGAATTCTTTACAGATATGGATGTAAAACAGTCATGTTTCTTGGTTAAAAGCAAAAAACCAGCCAGTTAGCATTTTTTTTTTTTTTTTAATTTAAATATGTCAAATGTGCTGCTAGTCTTTAAGCTACAGTGGCGCCGCCTTATCACCACAAAGAGCTTTTTACATTGAAAAATCTTGTGAATAAATACTTAAATCCCTGAATTCTTTATAGATATGGACGTAAAACAGTCTCGTTTCTTGGTTAAAAGCAAAAAAAAAAACAAAAAAAAAAACGGGCAGTTAGCATTTATTTTACCTAAATATTGTGAATTATGACGCCAATAACGTAGCGGTTATTTTCTCCCATTGATTTTTTTCATGTTTCAAAATGCATGTATGGTACAAAAAATATAATAATTACCTTGAATCCTCGAGCAAATCACTACTGAAACAATCCTTCCTGTTTGTATGCGGTACAGCTTTTGTACTTTTTCAACCTAAATCCGGTGTTGCATTGGTTTTAAGAATTACTGCGAGAGACTGTAAAGCATTATTTAGCCTTAACTGAAGCTGAGTGTGTGCAGGCCCCCAATTGTAGGTCTGGTGCAGGGTCTGGCGGAAATGTCATGTCAATATATAATGAAGTCTATGCCTTTTTATTGCCTCAAAATACTTTTTGCATGTGTTTCCCTCACATACTTTTAAGCATTGTCCTGTGGTAGCTTTAAAGCAGATTGTTGATCTGTTTACCCACATTACTCACATAGCATACTTAAACCACCCTTATTTGATATTACTACAGTTAAGTATTTTTTTAAGATATCTTTAGTATGATCTGTCTGTGTGCATCTAAACAAAACAAGCTGAAAGCGCACAATAGTACTTTTGGTGTCAAATTCGCCTCTTGTAGGACGTTTCGCCGGTGGAGCACATTTTGGCAGAACACAATTTTTTTCCCCCTACTCTCGTCTCGTCTCATCCCGTCTTTCCTGTTCATTTTGCTTTTGCTGCTCGTTTTGTGAAATATCCACAGTGCTGTCATGCTCATTAATGTTCCTCTCGGGTTCAAATTGAAATGGTTGAACAGATGACATGTTTATATCGCTACAGTCATATTCTGGAAGTCCGGAAGTGTAACCATGTGACGTCACTGACCCGCGACGTCAACCACAATGGCGACCTACAAGTTAAACTAATTTTACAAATTGAGAAAAACAAAAACATCAAGAGGGGTTTCAATATCAAATTATTTTAACTTATAATAACGTTCATCTTTTAAGTCTTTCTATCTGTGGATCCCTTGAAGGTTGTGCTGTGCCCTGACATGTGGACGTATGCATTCTTTTCTTGAAAATTATCAATACTGTATCACATAGTACTAAGATAAGAACCAAGATTAACTCATTTGCCTTCAAAAACATAAATACATTCTATTTTTAATTGTTTCAGTGTCCCAAAAACATAATTATGTGTCTTTTACGTTTTTTTTTTTTTTTTTTTTTTTTTTGGCAAGAGGCATCTCTAGGTTCCGTTGCACATAAACTGCAATGCACAATGCTTAAAACTCATTTTAAAGCAATAAAACTGGCCACTGGAGGGCAGTAGCGCATTTTGTAAGAACTAATCTCAGGCCAAGAAGGATCTTGTGGAGACGCGTGAGAATTTGAGAGAAATGTGGAGAACGATCGGGGGAAAAAAGGCAAACGACACTGGAGGAGTGTTTTGAAAAGAAAAAGAAACCATCGTCAAAGAAGGATTTTTTAAAAATCCATCTTGATGAGACAGATGGTGACGGCCACAACAGCGTCAGGTTACACCCGCGTTCTGCGGAGCTCACATTGCGTTACTCCTAAACCCGAGGTTGAAACCAACGATGAAGATGATGAAAAAAGTGAGACTGATCTTGATCCGGACCCATCAGATTACTGGGAGCCACCTCATTCAACCGGGAACAGCCGAGAGCCTTCCCTGTTGTTATGTGCGCAAATAGTTCAACAGTTCAATAGTTTAGTTATGTGTAAATAAATTGTTACTTTGCGATCAAAAGCTCTATTTGTCTTGTTGTTTATGTTATTTTGTAGAACGAAAACATTATTCAGATGTATGGGGTGTCACAAAAGCGAAAAATAGCTGCGTTAAAGTCAAAGTTATGTTTGAAATGTACGCTTTTACAAAAAGCTCAATTTCTGTTTTTTCATCAGAAATTGGAAAATTGCTCAAACTAAGCTATTTTCTAATGCTGATTTTTAAAGAAAGATATGAACTAACTTTTTTTCTGCTGAAAGAAGAGAGTCTAATCTTTCTTTTGGTGGGTTCCATGTTTATATAGCAATAGAACAGAATTTTCTGTAGGCCTTGCAAAATCAGTCAAAATCCAGTAAAACAGCCGGGAGCGAAGGGCCTTGCTCCGGTGAAAATGGCTGGGAGTGAATGAGTTAAGCTATTTTTTTTTTAATGCAAATTATTGACAAGGGTATTCACCAAGTCTTATTTTGTTAAGTACAGTGGATAAAAGTTGAATTCAACTATATTGACGCGATATAACTGACTTTTTTTCCCTATTGTGTTTTCCAGGTTTTGTAGAGCTGAATTATATGTTGACTATTTGCGACCCACTGTCGAATGCAAACTCAGCATCTGGAACACTGGGGCTGCTTCAGAAGAAGAGGACATCGAGGCAGAGAGAAAGCTCCTGTATGTCAGTTTTGGAAAATTCCTTTTGGATGTACTAAAAACTTTGGAACTCAGTGAGAATTTGTACCACCTCGGTTTGCCCTTGGACCTCGTCTTCAGCACATACAGAATACACACACATCCTTCCACTCAGAACCCTGCTTGAATGACAGCTACCTTTTTGGACCACAATAACTTTTACTTGAACAATGCTGGGGGGAAAGTAAAAGACAAAACAAAAACAAACAACAACAAAAAAACTGATCAACCCCAATAAACTCTTAAAGAGAACAAAGGCTGTCAAAAGTCCAACAAGAACAAAACAAACTTTTTAGGAACTGAAAAGAGGATTGCTGAAGGAGGTGTTTTTTGTCCAGTTTGTGTTTGGGCCAATTGACGTGATACGCAAAGGAACAAATTCCAGAAGAGAGACCGTAAGTAGGGATTGTGAAATTTTCAGGACAAAAATTGGCTTGGATTTGGGATGACTGTCTTTAGCTTTGGAGTGCCTGTCCATTTCCAGGGGATACCATTGCCAAGGAGAACCATAGCAACGGTCTCCAGGGAGTCCTACCTGTCATTCCTTAGTTGTTTTAGGGACCAAAAGACCAAACATTTTTATTGCTGAGGACTTGTAGCTCTAATATACTTGGACCACTGCATCTCTTTCAGTCAGTGTCAACTGGCTCAAGAGTTGTACTAAAAAATAAGTGTACGACTAATATATATACATACACACAAAAACAAACAACACCTGTGTATATATACATATTTATTGCCGTTAGCTTTTGGAATACAGGCAAAACTATTTCAGACGACCAAAATGAGGTCTTTCACTTTGTTAGTTTACAATCACTCAAAATGTTTTTTTTTCTAATCATTTTGTCTTGGGAGGGATGGAGAGTGCATGGGAGGGGCTGCTCCGCATCACAGCCTTATCTTTTTTAACTTAACATCCTAACCTCATAGATAGAGTAACATCAGAAAACCTTTGAGCTATATGAACTTTATATTTGCAGTACATAAATGTGTATAACAAGCATTGAAGAAAATGTATTCATATATACACCATATATGGATTAACAGATATTAATCACGAGCAAATACATATGTACTTATATGCACATATTTGATATATGTGTGTGTGTATATAGATCAGCTTCTGACTATGTTGAGCTGTAATTGTTATTTACAGTATTTTAACGTGGGGTAAGATTTTAGCTGGAGCTTGAAACATTGCTCTGCTTGGGATGAATCGCAAATCTGGCAGCTGCCAAAAACTGCAGGCATTCCTTTTTCTGATTACCTATATGCCGACATCCAGTATACAGCACTGCTAATGGATACATACAGTATGTGGGACTGCACATAATGGTGTAAATAGTTTCTGAAAATGCAAAAAAAAAGCCACATCTCAGTAGCAGGCTTCAAGAAAAATCAGGCAGAAGTATTCAAGAGGAAAAGGACAATTATCTTCGACTCTATTCCAAACATATCTTATGCTTTGCACGCGCGAGCACAACGCCCCACACAAAACTTCTTTTTGAAACTTCAACCAAAATGAATATGTCTTGCAAACCTTGCTCTCTCCTGCATTCAGTATTTAAAAAAAGTGCATGTAGCGTATGGGCTTGTCACCATGTCAGGGTGTGCCTTGTCACCTGCGGAATCTGCCATCAAAACACTGTGCTCTCCCCAAAATGAAAAGAATAAATATCACACACATTTCTGCAAGCAGCCAGCGCAATATTATGATGTCAAAACTCCAGCCAGTTCCATATCAGTTGTCAACTGTGTAGAGAGGTTCAGTGCATGTCCACAGTTGATGTCTTTGAGCTTTTAAAATGTATGTATACGCACACTTCACGCTTCAGATAAAAAGTGTGCATTATCAAACTTTCCAGCCCAGATACTATCAAAGCTGCTGCCAAGGCACCTGTGACGAAGTCAAAAATGGGCTTAATGCGAGTTTATAAGTGTAGACAATAAATGGCTTTCAGTAGTTAAGCAGGAACAATGCTCGGCATGAAGCATATCCTTTAGTGCAGAGGTCCCTTACAGATCAATACACATCCATTGTGCTATTACAATTAAAAAGGTACAAACTGTTAAAGGGAACCACGGAGTTACAGACATGTAGGCTCTAATAAGCCACAATTGTTCTCCGTTACTAAAATATGTCATTCAAAACACATAAAATATTGCCACTGATTCAAAACTATCATTTTTAGTCCAGGTTTTGACCTACAGATGGCGCCATGTTTTATGCGCGCAATGGACGCTCGGAGTGATGACGTAGTTTGTCACTGTCACTAGACGAACACTACCGGTGTTCTGCAATTGATTCATACACGGTGAGACGTCCAAGACATGCGCACATCGGTTAAAAGCGGCAAGTACTTACTATCTGTGTTTTTAATGAGTCTTTTATTACCTTTTCATTGCCTCAAGATACTTTTTGCATGTGTTTCCCTCTCATAATTTTAAGCATTGTGTTTTTTTGGGGGAGCTTTAAAGCAGATTGTTGATCTGTTGACCACATTAGTTACGTGGTATATTTAAACCACCTTTATTTGATAATACTACGTTTAAGTAGCCTGGTACACCAGACTCCCCGCTGTTCCAGCTATTGAGTCTGGCCACCATTCAGCGGATAAAATTCCAAGGCGGAGCAAGCTACAGCAAACAGACAGCGGAGTGCACTAATCAGCGACGGGCGGACATGACGTTAGTAAAGCGACGAGGGACTTGCACGCCGAAGTAAACATACGAAGAGAGCTGAGTATATTCAACATGGCTAGCGCGAGACAGATTATTGTCAATGACTTGTGTCGATGTGTTTTTGGTAATCTATAACTGATTTTACCGTGGATTGAAACATATTCTCAGCTCTCGTGTTCGCCATCTGTGTTGTTGTGGAGACGACTTCCGACGCGGAAGAGTGACGTTGCTCGTTAAGAACACGTCACGCAAATAAACGAATCTGATTGGACGGTTGATTTTGTTCTTGCTCGAGAGCCGTTAATGGGCTGGGTCCCAGACTATTCTTACAGTGTTTGAAAAATACAGGGAGAACAGTCTGGCCATGCCAGGCAAACGTTTAAGTATTTTCTTTAGGCATTATTAGCATGTTCTGGCTGTATGCATCGAAACAAAATAAGCTCAAAGTCCAAGGTAGTACTTTGGGCGTCAAATTCGCCCCTTGTAGACGTTTCGTTGGTGTAGCACATTTTGGCAGAACACCGTTTTTTTTCCCCCCACACTCTCCTCACGTCTCATCCCGTCTTTCCTGTTCGTTTTGCTTTTGCTGCTCGTTTTGTGATATATCCATAGTGCTGTCATGCTCATTCATGTTCCTATCTTGTTCAAATTAACAGGGCTGAACAGATGACATGTTTATGTCGCTAGAGTCATACTCTGGAAACCCGGCAGCGTGACCCAGTGACGTCACCGCTAAAGGAATGCGAAATTTCCGAGTAAACATCATGCTCAACTCTTGCAGCTAGATAAAAAACTAATAATACCTGACTGCTGCAGACAGCCGCTACAAACTACGCTCACATAATGCTACGTTAGATATCACATGTATATAGAACTAGATGTGACATGACAGGCTCGGTGGCATTAGCACATGTAGAGAAAACTAGTTGCAGAATGTCAGAATCGCCGGCGTTGGTAAACAGCCGCCATCTTAAAGCAGTAGACTTCGCTGGAAGGCTGTTTTTTTTTTTTTTTTTTTTTTTTTACTTATTTACTAATTAAATACTCCTAATTCGGCAAAATCTTGACTTGTATCTATCTTTAAATGATGAAACAGTTTTAAAAGTTTCCCATGTTGAAAGTAGATAGAAGGGAAATTATGGAATAACGGGAGCAATTTTAACAACTTTAATGGTTGATTCACAACATTAAATAATTGAATGTAGTTTTAAACTGCTGATACAGAATGGGGACTTGAGTATTTTATTTACGGGTTTAACTGTTAACTTGATACTGAAATAGTAGTTTATTTAAGCCTGAGAGGATTTTTGAATAATTTTTGTAACTAATGTACGAAACATTAAAAGCAGCTAATAGCTGGGGGGAGGGTGCATCAATAATGGATTTATAATCGAATCGTAGCTTCTGTATCGTAATCGAATCATTAGGTGCCCCAAGATTCCCACCTCTAGTCACTGCCCTGCGACGTCAACAACGACCTACTAGTTCAACTAATTTTAAAAATTGTATAAAAAAGAAAACATCAAGAGGGGTTTTAATATCAAATTATTTTAACTCATAATAACGTTTATCTTTTAAGAACTTCAAGTCTTTCCATCCGTGGTTCCCTTTAATCACCAATCAATGAAACTAGTGAGATTGTAGTAATGACAACTTATAGTTGGAACTTTTTTAATGGGGACAGTCAGGGGGAGAAAAGCGGTGACAATTCTAAGGGCCCTTGACTGTCAGAATAGTATTTTCACTCTGTGCCATATTTGCTTTAAAGGTGCCCCTTTTGGCTTTTTTTCTTAAAAAAAACTCTGGTATGAGAAACCTTTCTAAAATTATTCTTCAAAAAGCTGTATATTTGAAAATGTACCCACACTAATAGCCCTTTCGTTTATTTGAAAAAAAAAAGTTTCTGGTTATTCTTATTTTACTCTGGAAGCAGTTCATATATTAACTAATTGGGTGTTATTGACGGCGATAGAAATCCAATCCATTTGAACAGGGAGAACCCAGCTAAAGGCAGTGAGCGGAAAAATATTTTGACTTCCGAGGATGCCTGTGCACGGTGCACGCATAATATCGTCCCGAGCATGGCAAACATTGCTAACACCATTGTGACCAGCACTAACAGCTTAAAATCAACTGAATGTGTGGTGAACCTGCTTTGACTGCAATGCAAAAAAAAAGATATGGTCTCGACTTGGATTTGTTTGAGTTACAGGTGATTTATCTTCATTCGCCCACAACTGTAAGCTACAAGTTTACATAAGGAAAAAAAAGTCCACTGAATTTAAATGCCGTCAGAAAGAGAAGTCTGAATATAAATATATATATATAGATATGTAAACATGAACTGATGAATATACTGTAAATGTTTTCTTTTTTTGCTCTGTTCTCCTCTGTACATAGGTTTGCATATTTTATAGGACTTTTACTTCTATCTACAAGGACTGGATAAAGTACTTTAAATACTCAAAAAAATATATATATGAATGAAAACATGATAATGCTCATTAAAACCAGGTACACAAAAAAGTTGCTAGGATACAGTGCGAAATGTAGGACCTGACCAAGGCATTTATCCAGAAAACAGTCAGGGAGAGCATTGACCTCAGTTAGAGCTTAGACACGCGTTGACCTATTTTATAACAGAAATACTTTGATAGGTTCTATTCATTTCTGTATTTATTTAGAAGTCATGTCTGAGATGATATGCATGCTTTCATGGCATTATTTTTCTATGAGTTGGTACGTGACCAAATAGTTTTTATATGACATGCATGGGCCACTGTTGTGGTCCGCAGATGATCATTGTTCCTGTCTTAAGGATCATGCCTTCAGCACTTCTTAGATGGAGAAAACAGCTCCTATTGACCAAGTGATGTCAAAGACAGATTTTAATATTTGCTTATCTGTATTTATTTGTCAATGTATATTTATTTATTTATGTATTTATTTATGCCGTTTGACTCAAGATCTGAGCTCTATTATTGCCACCGAGGGGTCTTGCTTAAAAGTGCCACTTTGTATCACCATCACATTACCTCTTCACATGTTGGAAATCTCAAAAACAATTCTGACAATTCAATTTCCTCTTTCTGATAAACATTTGAAAGCAGTCAGCAACTGTTTCTAAGCCTTTGTACATTTCTGTTCATAACTTGTTCAAGCTAGTTGGTTTAAGGGGAACTACGATGATTTAGACTACTTATGCAGTATATTGTAAATAATAGGACAGTATCATGCATATCAAACCTGGTTTTCCAGCGTACCCAAATTTAAAAAAAAAAAAAAAAAAAACTAAAATACAATAGAATCACACATATACTTATGATACTTTCCTTTTGAAAATGTGTACTGAAAAAGTTTTTTCTCACCATTTCTTTCCCCCTATTATTATTATTATTATTAAATATATAGGGGTCATGTTTAGTGCTCCCTCATTAACTAAAAGTACAATCAGACATTTGCCTCGGGGTAGCAGTGAGCTAAATTCATAGAAGATACATTAATAAAAAATAGGAGGGTGGGTGTTATCGAATCTAATAACATTTTAGTTATAAAACTTCTAAAGACTTCCCTCCTTCATTTTTACACATTTTGCTTTGTACTGTCTGGCTGAGCTCTGATCTTGTTCAACCAATGTGTTAAACCAAGAGCAAAAGTTGCTGAAAACTGCACTATTTCATCAAAACAAAACTGACTTTCATTTTATGTGCTGTGATTTTTTTTTCTTCTAAACTCTACAGTGACTGGAAAGACATCATGTGGTTTAAAAGTTACTACTATGGCGATGTATTTCCCAATTTCAGCACACATAGAGCGTGGGGGAACGAATGTTGCTTAACTAAGCTTTGCCAGGTTCCTGAAGAACTAAGCTTCTGATAGGCCAATGCGCTTTAGGCTACCGCCCCTGACTCTCAAAGACTGCACCAATTTCTTGTTCCCTTGACTCCTTCTTTTTTTGGGTTTTGTTTTGTTTTTTGGTAATTTTAAAATGAATGATGCGTCTCAGCTTAGGCCAATAATAAAGCACAGTCTAGAATAAAAGTGTCTTGTGTGGTGTCATTACTTTATACACTTTTTTCTCCTCGGATCTACAGTGGGGACAACAAGTATTTGATACACTGCTAATGGAACCCATTGGCAGTGTATCAAATACTTGTTCTCCCCACTGTACGTGATTCAGAAGAATGACCCATTTTGATTTCAAAATGGCGAAATTTCGCCAAAGGTGGCAAGTTTGCATGCCTGTATATGGAATCATGAGAAACAAACAAAGAAATAACAATCAAAACACATCTCTACTATTTAGTTGGACCACCTCTAGCTTTTATGACAGCTTGCAGTCTCTGAGGCATGGACTTGATGAGTGACAAACAGTATTCTTTATCAATTTGGTGCCAACTCTCTTAGATTGCAGTTGCCAGATCATCCTTGCAGGTCGGAGCCTTGCTGTGGACCATTTTTTTCCCGATTTCCACCACAGGTTTTCAATACGGTTGAGATCTGGGCTATTTTCAGGCCATGACATTGACTGGATGAGTCTTTCTCCAAGGAATGCTTTAACAGTTTTAGCTCTGTGGCATGATGCATTGTCATCTTGGAAAATAATTTAATTATCCCCAAACAAATTTTCAATTGAAGGCATAAGAAAGCTTTCTAAAATTGCAATGTAAACTTGTGCATTTGTTGAAGATATATCCACAGCCATCTCCCCCGTGCCTTTGCCCGATATGCAGCCCCATATCATCAAGGACTGAGGGAATTTTGATGTTTTCTTAACAGTCATCTTTATAAATCTCATTGGAACGGCACCAAACAAAAGTTCCAGATTCATCACCTTGTCCAATGCAGATTCTTGACTCATCACTGAAAAAAACTTTCATCCAGTCATTCACGGTCCATGATTGCCTCTCCTTAGCCCATTGCAGTCTTGTTCTATTCTGTTTGCGTCAATGATGGTTTCCTTTTAGCTTTCCTGTATGAAAATCCTATTTCCTTTCCACGATTTTGCACGGTTCTGTCACATACAGTACCTTGCCTCCAGCTTCCTCCCATTTCTTCATTTGTCTTGTTGTACATCTTCTGTTTTCAAGACATATGGCCTTTAGTTGTTAGTCATGACGTTTGGATGTCTTCCTCAGCCTAGCAGTACGCTTAACTTTAACAAACTTGCCAGACTGTTTGAACTTGGTCCAGATTTTTGATATGACTGTGAACAGCCCACATCTTTGGCCACCACACATGTAGCGTTACCTTCTTCAAGTAGTTTGATAATCCTCCCCTTGGTCTCAAGGGACATCGCTCTTGTTGCAGCCATGATTCTTGTGAATCCACTTGGTCCAGCAGCTCTCCAAGGTGTGGTAACTACATTGTTTTTAACTGCTGACTAACGAGCAGATCTAATCTGAGGCAGGGACCCAATTAAGGAAAGAAAATTGACTGAGTGTGTCTGTATTTTCTACTCAAAATGGAGTGATTCCATATTTTTTTCTTCAGAATGGAGTGATTCTATATTTATTTCCCTGCACTTGCTCTATAAAAGCAACATTTACTGACCACAACAATGTTTTTTATTCATTTCTTTTAGTGTTTCTGTATGCCAAGGAGTTGCACTTTTGAACTAATTCATTATTTTTACAAGCTTTTTATCTGAGGATGTTCTGCATAATAAAATGTCTGAGGTGCAGTTTACATGGCGACTCTGCGACACGAAGACGCAATGAATGTGTTGCGGAGTGGCCTCGCGATCGTATGGTGTCGGCGAAGAAGGAAGGCAAAGACGCATTCCTTGGAATCCTGCCTCCAAAGTGGAAGAATTCGATTGCGGGGGCTTGAGGGGGGCTTGCGCTGCATGCATATCAAAAGCTCCCGCGGCGCGGGACCGCGCCAATAACGTCCGCACTCGTACACGTCACATTGGGCGTGCGCAGCGGTGCTACTAAACATTAAAAACAGCAAATATGGCGGAACGTCGGCTTTAATTTACTGTTTTTATTATCTTTTGGATTTAAATATGGTAAATGTTTCCATTTTTTTGTGCGTTTTTGAACAAGAGAAAATGCCATTGCTTGGAGTGGGCAGGCATGTTGTCTTCCGGGCTGAGGTCCAAGTGCATCATTCGCTGTCGCCTTGTAAATCTGCACTGCCCCCTAGGGCCTGGCATGAATACTACATCGTTTTCATGTGGAATTGCGACATTGTTCGAATGGAGACGGAACCATATAAATGCAAACATGAAATTTTTCGTCTTCTCGGAGAGTTACCAAGTAAACAGTCCCTGAGTGAGTGCTCGTCCGAGACTGGTGATTCCATACTTTTTGCTAGGAGCTGTAGTATTGAGAATTTCAAGTCTGATCTGAGAAACGTACTAAAGCAATTGAGGAAAAACTGTAACATAATATAAACAAATCATGCGCTTGTTATGAATGATTCCTTTTTACTCTTTCTGGTGTGCGTGACTTGGCCACTGGGAAGCAGTGTAATGCTGTCATTATGAAGACAAAACCAAATCTACAACTATTGTGAGTTGACTGCTAAATGTGTGTTTTCCTTAGAGGATAAAGAAAATGTGGCCTTAAGTCTTGTGTTGATGCAAAGTTTGTGTTCAAATATCCATTGCCAGAACGGTTAAAAACATTATCAAGGCTATTTATTAGCTAGTTTATCATGGTGTGAGGTACTTCTGTTGGATCTATGTTGATTTTAAAAGTCAGTTTAACTGGGATTGGCATTTAATAGCTTCGTGAAGGATGTTTCACTATAAGTCAAATTGCTGTTTGTTTTGAAGCGAGTTGATTTTTTGCACGCAAGCAATTAACAAATCAGTCAAACAACGGCTCATATTGTGAAAGAAAGTTGGGTTGCTGACTTACCTAGGCACCATTGTAATGTTACTTGCTCCCTACAGAGGCAAGATGTCAAAGAAACAAGAAAATCACAAAAATAAAATACGTGATGTTTTATTTTTATTCAAAATATACCACAACACTTGAGTGACAAGCATAAAAATCTAATTTGATGGATCAATGTAAGACAACAAAGTGTAGGTCAAGTAAGTAAAACTTTTTCTTTTGCTTTGTTTGTCAGCAAATAAAGAAAATATCTTCCAATATTTGGCTTTCTTCCAGGTCCTGCTGGCACTTCGGAGGATAAGGCACCGCAGGGGTTTGCACAGTTCTGCAGATTGGTTTGCGTGCAGTGAGAGACTGCCCTCGTTGCGATGATTTCGGCCTGCATGATGATGGTTTGCATTGGTCATGTGTCGGAATGGAACTAAAGATATCCACTAAATCAACTGCAGATAGGTCCAACCTGGAGGGAAAAACGGGAATATTGCCATTATTTGATTCAATGTAGAGTCCGTTCATGGGCACAGCTCTATTCAAAACAAAGCCTAACAAATTCTAATGGCATCACTGCATAAACAACAGGAAACAAAAATACAAACCTCTAAACCACATGAACTCAGACCAAATGGCAGCAATCTGAGGTGCCAGCATCACAGTTAATACTTTACATGGAGCGTGTGCAAAAAATGTTTAATAAACACAACAACACCAGGAATATAAAAGCAAACTACCGTATTGCCTTCTGGATTGTGGACTGATCCCTAACAAGCGGCTTTAACAAGACAAACCCACTAGTGCGCTCCAACAGAAGTACAGAATTTCTTGTAGGTAAGAGAGGGACAAAGAGGAAGAGAACCTGATGCCTTGTTGCCTGGAATAGAAATGAGGGAATGTGCAGTGAAATAAATAAACCAAAACAAAGAAGATTAGGCTAATAGAGATTCAATCCCTCAGTCTGTCTGGCTTGATAAATTATTCAACATATACACACTGGAAGGACAACCATTCCAAATACAAAACATGAATTCTTCAAAGCATGCTCCACTGAAGTCGCTAACATAATTCTCTGCTCGTTTAAAGTCAAATTCATTTGCATCACATGCAGTGCTGCTCACAGCTTCCCTAAGGTGAGGACCATGTTTGGCATTCAGTTGTTAAGGTTCCCCAAAAACTTGGGTCATAGATCATAGACAGCAGAGAAAGAGAAAGAAGAAAACATTTTTTAAAAATAACTTCATATATTTTTCTACTATATATGCACAGCAAATTTATAACGTCTTCAAATTATTATTATTTTTTTCTAAATCTAGTCAAACAATTTTCTCCGTCTTGCTTTGAGTGTTAAAGACTACTGTAATTTTCGGACTATAAGGTGCTACTTTTTTTACCTCATTTGGAATCCTGCGGCTTATAGTCCAATGCGGCTTATTTGTTGATTTATTTGGGTTAATAGGTAACACTTTATCTGACAGTGGCTTCATAAGACTGCCATTGGACCATCGTAATTATGACATAACATGACATTATCATGGGCATTGATGAATACTGATGACAGATGTCATTCAGTGTCATTCGGCAAATTATGTCACCAACTCCATTTATGTCCAGCTTGGATCTTTTACATCCATTCACAAGGGAAATAATTTGCTGGATGACACAAAATGACATCTGTCATAAGCATTCATTAATGCTCATGGCAGTGTCATGTCATAATTATGATGGTCTTATGACAGTCTGATGGCGCCACTGTCAAATAAAGTGTTACCAAATTCCATAACTAGCAATGAATGAAACAACTAGAACAGTAACTGAAGAAATGATTAACACAGAACACACATTTTGATTTGTTATTTTCATCTGTAGCACTGCAATGCCTGCTAGGACACATGTTGGATGACAACAGTGTTGACAGCAGGTGGCAGCAGAGGTTGACTGTCTCCCCCAAGAGAACACTGACGGCCAAATGAAGCTTCTTGAAGCAATGAAGCCTTGCAGCCAATTGGTTTAAAGCTTCATGGTGGTTCATTTGGTCTTACGACAGTCTTATGATGCCACTGTCAAATAAAGTTAGCGGTTTATATCTTTTGGTGTACATATCCCATAATACAGAGAGATCAGCTGCAGCTTATAGTCCAGTGCATCAACATAAAAAAATATCCAATATAAGCATGAACTATCCCCTACCAAAAAATTGCATTTTCTTCTGGTGTGAGTAAAAATCAGTAGTTTTTTTTTTTTTTGCCCAGCAGAAAACAATGCGGCTCTGAAGGGGTTAAAATACGTATTTTTAAGCTTATTTTCAGCTAGCCATTTTTCTCATTTCAAGAAATTTGAGTAAAATGTACTTGACGCAGATTTTCTTCCCTTATTTCTAGATTTATACAGAAAACTAGGGAATTTAACTCATTATAAAGTGGTGTGTTTTTGCAGTGTATCACTGCAATACCATGCGCTTCCCCACAATATCGCAATTCTGATTATACCATGAAAGTAATACCGTGATGATGTCATGAAATGAGACATTTATGAAGGGCCTGGTGAAGAATATCCCAAAAGACTTGATTTTTTTAATACTAATGTGTGAACATGTTTGAGCAGCAATGGAGAAACGTTAAGTCAGCTGAGGGGGGATAACTGTACAAATAAATACTGTAAATCTTTTAAAAAACACACAAACACTCACACAGACTTCACCCTCAAGTAAGTTAATGTATTTTCCTCATTTGCTTTTCTGCCTGTCAACAGGGACAGAAGAGAGTGAGCAAAAGTGAGAGTGACTGGCCAAGAGAGGGAGAGAAATTGAAAGATGGAAAGCAAATGCGGCTTTGTGGATACGTAGGAAGGTAGAGAGGGAGCGTGGGGGAGGGACTTTGGCTAGGTTCCGTCTTGCGAAATGTGAGAATTTGCATTTTTATTTGTTGATTTATTTAACGGACAGGGTTCTCAAACAGCCATCCATCAACAAACGACATGTTGGTAATGAATAATGCATCACTTAACATTCGGTCACAATCTATAACAAGGAGACGGGGGGGTTAGGGTACAGTTTGGTTAAAGTGTTGGGGGAGCGAGAGTTGGGTGAAGGGGTGGCATAAGGCAGAAGAGCATGCCAGTAGAGATTCACAGAGTGCTTCAACTGTGCACGAGAGACTTTGTGACTTGTGGCTTTGAGGTGCAGCCAGATATTAATCTATCTACCTATGAGCCTTGCAGAAAATTTGTCACGGCAGCCTGCATTCTGGGGAAAATAAAATACATCAGCAGAAGCTGGAACAGATGTTCCTGTCAGTCAATGTAGTCAGAAAACAGCACGTGTCTGTCCTGGCTGCTCAGTACAATTTGGCTAAATGACCATATCAATAATAAATGAAGACCCGAATGTACACTGCCAAGTGAGCTGCAATTAGTAAGACTACCGCTACACGACCCGTCTGTCATGCTTCAGCGAATAAAGAGTCTCATTTCATTTTTTTTTTTTTTAAATACATTGCTAAACCTCTTTTTACATATGCATTACAGTGATCCCTCGTTTTTGCTTGGTTAATGGGAACACACCAAAATATATATATATTGTATGTGTTCAATGTATTTATTCAGATTTAGCTTTGGAAATAGATACATAAAAGACATGATTTGTTCCTTTTTTCCCCAAAGTACAGTTGTGGTCAAAAGTTTACATACACTTGTGAAGAACATAATGTCATGGCTCTCTTGAGTTTCCAGTTATTTCTACAACTCTGATTTTTCTCTGATAGAGTGATTGGAACGGATACTTCTTTGTCACAAAAAACATTCATAAAGTTTGGTTGTTTTATGACTTTATTATGGGTGAACAGAAAAAAGTGATCAAATCTGCTGGGTCAAAAATATACATAAAGCAGCGCTAATATTTGGTAACATGTCCCTTGACCATTTTCACTTCAATTAGGCGCTTTTGGTAGCCATCCACAAGCTTCTGGCAAGCTTCGGGTTGAATCTTTGACCACTCCTCTTGACAGAATTAGTGCAGTTCAGTTAAATTTGATGGCTTTCTGACATGGACTTGTTTCTTCAGCATTGTCCACAAGTTCTCAATGGGGTTTAAGTCAGGACTTTGGGAAGGTCATTCGAAAACCTTAATTCTAGCTTGATTTAGCCATTCCATTACCACTTTTGATGTGTGTTTGGGGTCATTGTCCTGTTGGAACACCCAACTGGGCCCAAGACCCAATCTTCGGGCTGATGACGTTAGGTTATCTTGAAGAATTTGAAGGTAATCCTCCTTCTTCATTATCCCATTTACTTCCTGTAAAGCACCAGTTCCATTGGCAGTAAAACAGCCCCACAGCATAATACTACCACCACCGTGCTTGACGGTAGGCATGGTGTACTTGGGGTTAAAGGCCTCACCTTTTCTCCTCCAAACATATTGCTGGGCATTGTGGCCAAACAGCTCGATTTTTGTTTCGTCTGACCACAGAACTTTCCTCCAGAAGGTTTTATCTTTGTCCATGTGATCAGCAGCAAACTTCAGTCGAGCCTTAAGGTGCCGCTTTTGGAGCAAGGGCTTCCTTCTTGCACGGCAGCCTCTCAGTCCATGGAGATGCAAAACACGCTTGACTGTGGACACTGACACCTGTGTTCCAGCAGCTTCTAATACTTGGCAGATCTGCTTTTTGGTGATTCTCGGGTGAATCTTCACACTCCTGACCAACTTTCTCTCAGCAACAGGTGATAGCTTGTGTTTTCTTCCTGATCGTGGCAGTGACAAAACAGTGCCATGCACTTTATACTTACAAACAATTGTTTGCACTGTTGCTCTTGGGACCTGCAGCTGCTTTGAAATGGCTCCAAGTGACTTTCCTGACTTGTTCAAGTCAATGATTGTTCAAGTCAATAATCACTCACAAGAAATTGCTAATTCGTGCTGCTGTATGAATATTTTTGACCCAGCAGATTTGATCACTTTTTCTGTTCACCCATAATAAAGTCATAAAAGAACCAAACTTCATGAATGTTTTTTGTGACAAAGAAGTATCTGTTCCAATCACTCTATCGGAGAAAAATCAGAGTTGTAGAAATAACTGGAAACTCAAGAGAGCCATGACATTATGTTCTTCACAAGTGTATGTAAACTTTTGACCACAACTGTATAATTCTTTATTAAATGCTTCATTGAGTGAGTCCTCTCAAATCAACTCATGCTGCTTAGAACAGCACACAACACAACGAGTTGCCATAGCACACTACAGCCAATGTTTAACAAGTTAAGTTACGAGTCAGCACCTTTGAAAGGTAGTACTCTCAAGTACGGAGGACCAGGAGTGCAAAAATTGAATAAATACACAGTCAAAAAAATTATTAAGAGTGTCATTAAAATGCTTCTATTTCAATATTTCAATAATTATTTATTTTGATATGTATTTATTTATTAAAATTTTTATTTATATTTCGAAATATATTTATTAATTCTAATATATATTTATTTATTTCAACATTTACTGACTCGCTCAACTCAAACCCCGCTTAGCTCACACCTGCCCACCGAGTTTGATGAGCCAATGACAGGTTAAATTATTTCATGCGGTCCAAGGGGAAGAGTGCAAGAATGAAATAAATGAAAAGTTAAATAAATGTTGAAATAAATATATATTGGAATGAATAAAATGGTACATTGTGCTTGCTAGTTGCCTTAGAAGGATAGTAGATGATTAGAAAACCTTGTGTAATTATGTTGGCACAGCTCAAAACAGTTTAGGTGGTTAGAGAAGCTCTAAAACTGACCTTCCTTTGAGCTAGTTGGGTATCTGGAGCATCAAACTCGACAATCTGTTCTTAAAAATGAAGGCTATTCCAGAAGAGAAATTGCCAAGAAATTGAAGATTTCCTCTAACTTTGTGTACCACTCCATTCAGAGAGCAGCACAAACAAGATCTAACCAGAGTAGAAAGAGAAGCGGGAGGCCCAACTGCACAACCGAGCCAGAAGACAAGTACATAAGAGTCTCTACTAGAAATAGATGCCTCGCAGGTCCTCATCTAGCAGCTTCATTAAATAGTACCCGTAAAACGCCAGTGTCAATGTCGACAGTGAAGAGACGACTCCGGGACGCTGGTTTTCAGGGCAGCGTGGCAAAGGAAAAAGCTTTATCTGAGACTGAACAATAAAAGGAAACAATTAATATGGGCAAAAGAACACAGACATTGGACAGAGGAAGATTGGAGAAAAGTGTTATGGACAGACGAATCAAAGTTTGAGGTGTTTGGATCAAATAAAAGAACATTTGTGACACACAAAACGACTGAAAAGATGCTGCAGGAGTGCCTGATGTCATCTGTCAACAATGGTGAAGGTAATGTGATGGTCTGGGGTTGATTTGGTGCTGGTAAAGTGGGAGATTTGTACAAGATCAACAGGATTTTAAATAAAGGTTATCACTCCTTTTTGCAACACCATGCCATACCCTGTGGACAACGCTTGATTGGAGTCAATTTCATCCTACAACATCACACTGATCCAAAGCACACCTCCAAATTATGCAAGAACTATTTAGGAAAGAAACAGGCAGCTGGTATTCTATCTGTAATGGAGTGGCCAGCACAGTCAACAGATCTCAAACCCATTGAGCTGTTGTGGGAGAAGCTTGACCGTATGGTACGCAAGAAGGGCCCATCAAACCAATCCAACTTGTGGGAGGTGCTTCTGGAAGCGGGGAGTGAAGTTTCTCTTATCTTTTTTCTCTTCTTCTCAACAAATTAACAGCTAGTACACCATAGGTCTGCAAAGCTGTAATTGTTGTAAAATTAGCCTTCTTTGATAAAAGCAAAGTTTGAAGGACAAAATTATAATTTAAAATAAAAATCCTTATTTTCAACCTGGTCAATGCCTTGACTATACTTTCTATTCATTTTGAAACTCATTTTAAAAATAAAAGTGTGACTTTTGAAGGAAACCACAAAATTGTCTTGGTGACCCCAAACTTTTGAACGGTAGTGTAAATGTTGAAATAATTAAATATAAATTGAAATAAATAAAAAGTGAAATAAATATATACTGAGGAATACAAATAAAAATTGAAATAAAAATGGAAATAAATGTTGAAATTATTAAATATAAACTGAAATAAATAAAAATTGAAATTAATATAGATTGAAATATATAAAAATTGAAATAATAAATACTGAAATATAAATTGAAATAAATAAATAAATATTGAAATAAATAATTATTGAAAGAGAATCATTTAAATGACAAATTTAATAATTTATTTAATTGTGCATTTATTTAATTTTTGTACTCAAGCATCTATGGCAAGTTCAAAGCAGCTCCCTTGTCACTCATCGTTAACTTTAACAAGCTACAGCTGCCTGATGAGAAAGAAAAGCTACAGGAGGGAGAGTGAGAGGCTGTACGTGATCGAATGGGACATGTCTATGAAATCCCGCATTTAATTATTTATTTTTTTAATTTAAAAAAAATCCGCAATGGACTGAGGGCGCAATGTTTGAAGTGCGAAGTAGCAAGGGATCACTGTACGGTTAAGTTGAAAAGCACAACGTATGAAGTTGGCTCGCCACCAGCATCTCTGCAACTTAAGCGCGTACGCCGCATCATTGGAAGGTGGTTAGTCTTAACATCACACTAACGCTAGCGATGCGTCGCATGCCATCGACAAACCCATTTATTGTGTATGTGGTGAGGGGGCGGTACCTGTGCAAAGGAGCCTTTCTGGGCGGTCCGGACAAGAGTAAATTTGCGTGAAGGGGAGGCTCTACAAAGACAAGTATTTTGTTTTCTGGAGCAGCAATGCTCTGACGTCAGAAAGAGAGTCTAATAAGAGAGGGGCAGACAGGGATCGTGTGCTATTTTAGCGGATATATTCACAAGCAACTGAACAAGTACAATAGAGGAAGCCTTGATAAATGCATAAAAGGGCCTTTGAAGTTTCCCTAGCTTTGGGACTTTCAAACTTCTTCCCGGCTCAGCCTAAATTATATCTCAAAGCAGTTTGGGCGGAACTGTAGCTCAAGAACGACGTTAAACGTTTCTCTACTTCCTTAAAATGAGCAAAGTCGTGGCTTTCTAGTGCAACAAGGAAAATACATCCCTTAGCAGTGCAGACTCTAGTTCTCGTCAATGAAAATGCTCGCTGTTTATTTTGTTAAAAGCTACTACGTCAGCACTTCCAATTTTGGTCATGGTGGCAAGTGGTTTGCCACCTTCTTTGCACATTGCCACCAGACCCTTTCACACTGGGCTTGCGGTAGTGGGAAAAGGCCCTTAACGGGTGACCTTAGTTGACTTTCCCTAATCTGATTCAGTCAGTGCATTGCAAACAATGTAAGTGTAAGCCCTAGTTCTTTTTGTGTTTACACAGTAAAAATTGCAAGTGTACCAAAAAACCACATCACAATAAATGATGTGTTTTATCAATTTTATCAATCAACTGACAAACCACATACTGTAGATCAGAAAAACTAGACCCAAAAGGGACAATCATTCTTACCTGTTATGAATGAAAGAGGGCGCAAAAAATGGAATTCAGGAAGTCCCTGAATGTAAAATACAATTGATTTATTCTCTCTACATATCTATACAGCGTTTCTCCCATTTAGTTTGAATTAAGTCCACACAACTCCTTCGCATGCTTCCTTGCTTGTAACTCTCACTGCACTCTTTCATTAAAGCTAGCCGTCTCACCCTAGTGCCCTTATTCATTTGCAGTCCAAACAGTAAGATAGAGGGGGAAAAAAACTATAATGGCCAAAGCATATATCCCGCATGTCAATTTCCCAACCAATCAATAGCTGGCGGGTAATGGCAGACAAGATGGAGATGAGATGGGCGGATCCAATGGAACTGTCTCATTACTAACTGGCACAGGATTCATGAAAGGATTAATAAGGTCACTTCAAGTTAACCCAAGCTTTGTTTGGCAATTTGCACATCAAGATTGAATGGTTCAAAATGAGAAGGCCCCAAGGGGCACAATGTTGCTAGGCAAAGTAGCTTCATGTACAACGATAAATAAACTGTCCTAACCAAAGCAAGCAGCAACATCTCATCCAGCTTTATTTTTATTTAGCAGCTACTTTCACTTCGATAAATTCCGGGGTGTATCACATTGTGCAATCACATGATGGCAATGATAACTTCACTAGTTTCATTAGTAGGGCAATGACTTATTGAATGGTTGTTCTTAACTTTAGATATTGTTGTAATCTCACTTCTCTTACAACTGTAATAAAAAAAAAATCCTGGCTAGAAATGATAAAAAAGTATCTTATAACAAGTGTTGTCATTAAAGCGTGACTAACGCGTTATGGTAATCTGATTACTTTCTTTAAGTAACGAGTAATCCAACTCGTTCATTTTTCCAAACAACTAATAGATTAAAGTTAGTTTCCTTAGTATCTGTGCGTTACTATTTTGTAATTGCCTCGTAACATATGTAGAATATTGTAGTCATGTAGGAAGAGCATTTTGAATAGAAATGCTAGAAAGGTTCCCGCTACATGTTCGTTTCCATGGTAACCGCTCACTGTTACTTCCTGTTTTGGCCTCGAGTCACACGCGCTAAGTGTTTTGGAACTGAGAAAGGCGTGTGCTAGCGCGAGTGCATATTCGAGCCGGGTGCAGCCACCTGTTGAGATGTGCGAGGGAATGTTGATCTGTGTACGTGAATGAATGAACGCATTTTTCCTTTATTCTGGAGGATTCCAGCGATGGGCTGGGCCCCCATAAATGCGCGGCCGTTTTGTATCTTCGCCGTTGCAACGGCGGGTACTCAACGGTCCATGTTGGCAAGCATTGTTTACATCATATTCATGTTGCACATTTATGCCGTGAGGTGACGTGTTCGTTTAGCATCTTTGGGATGAGTTGTGAGTCCGATTAAGTGTAAAGTACTTAGTTGCCGCCACGTTTTCTTGCCAAATTGACCGCGTACGTGTACGGCCTACTTCAGGGTTCTGCGTGCGCATCCGTGCCCGCCTTTTTTTTAATTGCACTGTGCAATTCATTTGTGTGTTGTTGATTATTGTGCAGTCAATTTGCATTGTTTCACATTGGCACTGATATGCTGTTAACCCTAACCCGAAATTCAGAATTTTTTATATTAGGCTTAATCTTCGAGTTACAGGGGTTTAATTAGTCGGTGGAGTTGATTTCAACAAACTCCATGCAGTTTGTCAGTTATTTGTTAGTTTCAGGGCTCCTTAGTGGCTAAGCTAGCGCCAGTCAATGGTGGTTGAAATCAACTCCATCAACTACTTAAACCCCAGTTAACTCAATGATTAATCCTAATGTAAAAAATTCTGATCTTTTCCTTTAAATTTAATTATCGGAAAGTCAGTTACATGCAATTACATTTTTCTGTTGTCTTATGTTGTGGCGGCAAAGGGAGAAAAATTGGTAAAAAGTAACTAATAAATTACTTTTAAAGTAACTTACTTTGATGATTAAGCAATCAGTAAAGTAACTAGGTTACTTTTTGAGGCGTAATCAGTAATTAAATTTCTTTTTCAAGTAATCTGTGAGAACACTGCTTATAACCTAAACGAGTGCGGTGCCACTATGACGTCTTAAAGTGCGACCAGTTGTAGAGGGGCAAGCAGAGAGACTTCATGCTATTTTTCCAGGCATATTCACAAGTAAGGACAATGAAGGAAGCCTTGATTAACATGCTTTTTTACAGAGTTACCTGATTTGGGGACACTCAAACAGGGGCTTTTCAAGCTTCTCCCTTTTTAGCCTAAATGAAATTTCTAAACATTTAGGGTGGAACCCCTGGTCACAAACTAGATTGAACTGTCCATCTTGTCAGAGAAACTATAAGAGCATTTTTAAAAAATAAATGAAAAGCAAAGTTGCAGCTTTTTTGTCTAAAAAAGAACAAATACATTGTAAAAATCCATGGACAATAAACTTTGAGTTTTATATTCTGAAATGCAGTGACATCAGCACTTTTGGCCATGCTAAAAAGTAGCGGCCCGTCTTCTTTCCACATTGCCGATTTAAAATTTAGCTTTGAATCTACCTTGCCTTGAGCATGTTATACACAGAAACTAATGTACTATATCTTAAGACCATGCTAGTCATTAATAGCATTGAGTTTCATGAAAATTTGTAAAGAGTTGATCGCGGATGTTATTTATGTTTTGAGGCCCACAATGGAAATAAGCCTGCTAGCTTTATTGTGTTTTTATCCTCGATAATGTTTCTTTACTGTATGTCCAAAAGTGCTGATGGGCCTTTTTCTATGATGTCGCCGAAGAAATTCAATCATTCAATTAAAAAAACAGAAGTACTGCTTTCAATATTCTCCCACAGAAAAAAAGTAGGTTATTATATTAGATATATATATTATATGATATTATATTATGTTAGGTAGGTTATATATTAGTCATATATAAATTCAAAATAACAAAAAGTTGACGAAAATATTAGAGTTGATTGTGTGACTGGCACAAAATCGTTATCAGATCTTTCACATATTTCCATTTGGATCAGTCTTACACCTGCTTTAAATATGCTATTGCACTTCTGCAATTGCTCACATTCATCCCCCTTCAAACTTCCGTTTAATATTGCTGCCGCTTGTTTTCTTTGTCTCATTACTGTTGCAGAGAAAAGAAGGGAGGGCAGTGTGTGCATCCAGAAGTCTGTTCAATTACACCTGCTGCAAGGTCCCTGCCAGGCGGACTAATGGAACGCAGCATGTCTCCTGACAGGCTGGCCGCAGCGCTAGCTAGCACGGTAAAAGCTTCATTTAGCATCTCGCATCCGAAAAGTTAGCTGAACTAAGATGTGTCATAATTCAGCCAGGAAAATAGAAACTCTACAAAACCCTGTTTAAAATGTGTTACTTTCCAGTACTGCAATAATGTCGAGTTTAGTGAAGACTGCAGCTCAAGAAACATGTTCACATGTATTAAATTCCTTCCAGAAATACATGCTGATTTCTCTTACTTGTATATCTTCACTCAAAATAAAAAAGTACTAAAAAGGGGGTAGAACAAATCAAGTGGTTTGCCAGATGGCAGTTCTGCAATTACAATAATAGTAGTAGGAACCACGCAAAGATTGTTTTTCATCTTTAAAATCGTGCACATACCAACACATCTAAGATAAATATCTATCCATCCATCTGGCACCTACCCAATACTGGGCAAGCAACAGGATATGCCCCGGACTAGTGTTAAGTCAGCCACATGGACCATACAAGCAACAATTCACACCTACGAGCAATTGAGTCTTTAGTTGATCACGGAACTTTTTAGAGTGTGGGAGGAAGACATATTTGCTCGAGAAAACCCACACATACACAGCGAAGATAGCAAAAGAAGCTGAGTTATAACCCTACAGCTGTCTATGAAAATGTTTTTGCCAATTTTCTATATATTCATAGGCACTGTCTAGGTAATTTATCACGATACAAATTAAATAGTCCAGTAGAAAGCATACCGATTATCAGATATCTTTTGAGTCGCAGGCCTCATGGTGAGCTCCACGGGGCTTGCAGGGAATTCAACAGGGGATGTGGCTGTGTCCTTCTTTGATTGCACTGTAGCATCTGTTAAGAAATGTTAGATAACAGATGCTAGGTTAACAACACTCAATGCAATACAGTGGGTACCAGAGTTGTTTTTGGCAACCCTTTTAAAGGGATCCACGGATAGAAAGACGTGATTCTTAAAAGATAAATGTTAGTACGTGTTATAATAATTTGATAATAAAACCCCTCTTAATGCTTTTTTGTTTCAATAAAACTTGTTAAATTTTAAACCAAAAAATGAACGGGTAGGTTGCCATTGTTGTTGACGTCGCAGGGCGGTGATGTCCAGTGTTGGGCACGTTACTTTAAAAAAGTAAATAGTTACATTACTCACTACTTCTTCCAAAAAGTAACTGAGTTAGTAACTGAATTACTCTATAGTAAAAGTAACTAGTTACCAGAGAAAGTAACTATTTCCCTTACTTTAAAAAGAACTTGTTGTATATCAAAGAATTTGAAATTTTCTGAGCAGTATTCGAGTCAGTGGAATAGAGAAGAACAGACAGGTAGTTAACTTGTTAGGTGCTTCAGCAGTTTTGAATTGCTTACCACAGATGTCGACAAAAGCTTTGCCCCGGGACATAAATTACACATTACATGCAGGTTCTTTCCTTTAATTTCGACAAACTTGAAATAGTGTCTATATCTCCACCTCTTAAAGGACAATTTTTCTTCTGAATGCTCTGCCATCCCGACCCTGTGCATCTGTTTTGTATGTGTGTGTTTGCCGCACGCGCTGTTCCGGTTTGCTTGTGAAATCACCGGCTCTGATTGGCTTACCACGACACATGACTCTAACCCTCAGCCAATCACAATCACTTCCATCGCATCTCTCGAGGGGCTGGATTCAGGTAGGCTCGTTTCCCGACAATTCACGTCACCTTCAAAGCGTCTGCCGTCCTCAAGATGGAAGCAGAATTATTGCTAGCTGACAGTGGAAGATGGGAACGAGGCTAGCATCAGGTGTAGCAAACACAGAAACGTTACCAAACTTTGGAAAGCATTGTCTAATTGAATGAGCAGGGACAAACAGCTTGGAGTCAGAAGTACTTGCGCTATTTTCGAACCTGAACGCACCCCAAGTCTTGGATGACAAATTAACAGAGCAGAGAGTCGACACGACACGGCTGGTAGTTTCTTCAATTTATTCAGAGTAAGTAACGCACTGCTTTTGACCGTCAGTAACGGTAACGACGTTGTAACAGCGGAAAAAGTAATTAGTTACTGAAAAAATAACGCCGTACTCCCAACACTGGTGATGTCATATGGACACGCTGCCAAACTTCCACAGTGTCACTCTTTAACTACATAAACATGTCATTGGTTCTGCCCTTCAAATTTGAATGTTAATGAGAAGGACAGCCCTGTCAATATTTCGCAAAACGAGCAGCAAAAGCTAAATGAACAAAAAAGACGGGACGAGAGGAGTAGCATACATGTGTCAAGTTCGCTAGTGACAGCACTCTCCTGCTATAGTGACAGAGCAGGAGTCAAAAAATGTTTGCGGATCGATTGTTTGCAGACGGTAAAGTATTGTGTGATCCAACTTATTCCAATATTATTATGGAGATAGTTAGCATCCAAAGCTGTCGTGTGCTTTACATATCATTAGGGTATACAATGAAACACAGGAATAAGAGAATCACGTTTGCTTACAATGTGTATCACGTGCTTTTAAGTGCAAATGAAGTACACGACAGTCCTCTTAAGATCTTAATGTGCAAAATAGGGCGTCATTATAATCTGTTGACCAGAAAATGATATAGGAATAGCCAGAAATCAGAGTAAGTATAAAATATTTCTTCATCCGTTTTCCGTGTCGCTAAGTCACTGGGAAGCAAGCTTCAGCAGCAACATCTGATAAAATGAGAACACAAGCAGGATGATCATCGATGTGGAGAGCGCTTTTACGTGACAAAAAAAGGGTAAGTCGTCATTAGACGTCTCAGTAGAGGCAAACTATCAATGTTTTTGTGTGATGCAAAAAATAATCAAACTGCTGTGTTTCAATGTATACCCTAATGATATGTAAAGCACACGACAGCTCTGGATGCTAAATATCTCCATAATAATATTGGAATAAGTTGGATTACACAATAGTTTACCATCTGCAAACAATAGATCTGCAAACATTTTTTGACATCAAACACTCCTGCTCCGTCACTAGAGCAGGAGAGTGCTAGCTGTCACTAGCGAACCTGACACATGTATGCTACTCCTCTCATCCAGTCTTTCGTGTTCATTTAGCTTTTGCTGCTCGTTTTGTGAAATATCAACAGGGCTGTCCTTCTCATTAATGTTCCGCTCGGTTTTAAATTGGAAGGGCAGAACCGACGACATGTTTATGTAGTTAAAGAGTGACACTGTAGAAGTCCGGCAGCGTGTCCATGTGACGTCACCGCCCTGCGACGTCACCAACAATGGCGACCCACCCTTTAATTTTTTAGTTTAAAATTTAACAAATTTTATTGAAACGAAAATATTAAGAAGGGTTTTATTTTCAAATTATTATAACAGGTACCAACTTTTATCTTTTAAGAATTACATGTCTTTTTATCCGTGGATCCCTTTAATTTTCGTCTTTGTCTTTCGGACAAGAACACTTATCAGTCTTAGTTATGTTTTAGTAATTTCAAAATGTGCTAGTCTTCGTCTAGTTTTTGTAGACGAATACTCAAAATGTTTTCGTAGTAAAAATTCAAAGGTCTTAGTTTACCAACTCGCCCATCCCTCCCATTATCTCTCCAATCAGTCCTGAGGTGCATTTAGGGACAGCATTTAAAATTCAACATCAACATTGCTACCTGAAGAATACATGCAACCCAATTAGTTACAATATGTTTCGGACAGTCCAAATATGGGTTGAAGCAGATGGCAATATGCCCAAATGTTCTTCCCGTAACATAACATGCTGAAGTTAGCAGCACAAACAAGCTAAAATATTGAACTCTGCGTGTCGTTTGCACCAAAATGTGGAAATTACATATTACAAAATAATAACGGACCATTTGCTGAAAGAAATCGTATGCCTATGATGCCTTAAAATGACCTTTTACAACTTACTTTTGAATTAATATCAGTGTGGCAAACTTCAACGTGCTCCTGCAGATTAGTAGTATTGTTGCCACCACGTTTTTTGTCCAATACAAAGCATTACTTTCTTCTTTCAGTCTGATTATATTTGACATACTGTAAGACCATATGTCAGGACATGTCACGATGCAGCCTCAGGCTAACTATGCATATGTAATAGGCAAATGTCACATATTGTGATAATATGACAGAAACTATATTGCATTTTTGTCTCTTCAGATGAAAACTGGCAAGCATCTCGTTATGTTACAGTCATCCAAGACATGTTTTTAGCTCGTCATTGTCGCTTAATCGTCATGAGAAAAATGTTCGTCCATGAAATATTTTTGTTATCGCCATCATTGACGAAAACAACATCCTGCAACATCACAGAATGTTCCGATGCCGATTTTTTACTTCCAATTCGATCTGATTTTTCTCAAGCTATATTTTGCCAATACCAATCTAATACCGATATTTTTAGACCAGTAAAAATAACACACGACTATTGGATTGGAGACGATTTTGTAACCAAATCAGATTCTGTCCAATACTCCAAAAAATGCAGTATCGGATCATGACATCCTTAGTGTGTACTTGCATGACCTCGGGGTCTAAGCTCTGAAATAAGTTAACATTCAGGTATACATAAAAACATTCTTGCCTATTCGTGACCTATAACTAATGTTCTGTAGGAAGATACTAAAATAGTTTTAGGCCTTATGTCTCAGATGACAATAAAGTAATATTGCCTGCTTCTAAACAACGAGAGAAGGGGGCATACGAGCAGTTTTATCAAAAGCAAATAACAGCACTTTGACAGCTCTTCTTGATGAGATGGATGTTTTCACTCATTTCCTCACTGGCTTTGGCATCAAATGGCTGGCTGCTTGTCAAGCTTGCAAAAACTACTGTAAATTACTATTTGCCAGTGATGCCACGGGTTTGCAGATGTGATTGGCCCTTAAAAGCATAACAGAACATTTGTTAAGTCAACTTCCTAGTTTGACTAGTGATTTCGCAAACAATTCTTATCAGCGCTACTTCGATATAATAGGGTAAAAGAAACTATTACCCCTTTCCCGCTGAAACTAGTGGGTCAACGCGCGTTTTTCCAAGCCGATGCATCCCACTAGCAATTGGCATTTGGCACCTTTCCCATTGACGAAAAAAGCCATGTCTTTTTTTTTTTTTTCACCCGTCTAACCCCCACCCCTCCTCAGCCGTGCTTAAGGTGCGTGACGTCACCACGCTAAGATGCGCTTCGACAACTGCGACAGAATTCATTCAGTTCAAGGAAGTTAACAATGCAAAGCAACATGGAAGCCTCCTTTCCGTTTGTGTTCTGTTTTCATGCTTTTTACTGCCCGCAAAATGGTCGAAATGCAGCAAAGGATCAACACTGTGCTTGTGCTGAGGCAACATAGGCGACGTAAATTTTGGTTTGAAATTGAAAGGAGTCGTGTACGTCACAGAAGGAGGAGAAGAGCCTTTGTTTCATCTGTTATGGCTATAGACCCTACTCACCAACGTCACAGAATGACGTGTCGCTGTATCCGGCCGCCATATTGTCCGTCAGTGTTTATCTGTATTCTCAATGGTTTCAATTTGTCGTGCAATTTATAGTGCAATTCATGGAAGCCCCAGTGCTTTCAGACGCTGTAAACTCATTGGATGCGTTGCATAAAAGGCGTTATGTGGAAAAGCTTCAGTCTATCCATTCGCCAGATCCATATTTGATGCCTAAATCGATATTTTTCGACCCGCTGTCTTCGCTCTCTCTGCCTGACATCTGCTACCCTGATATCTACAACTATCTTGTCCACACAAAATCAGCCTATTCTCACGAAAGTTTGAAAAACTTTAAGAGCAGCACTCTAAGCAACATTACCCCGTGTGACCCTTTACTTCCAATTTTCTAAAATGGCGACAATCAATAAAAAAAAAAAGTTGACTGCGATGGCCGACGCTTCAGGGATAGGTGGATATTGGACTATTTCTTCAATAAAACACGCAACAACTGTGTCTGCCTCATTTGCAAAGAGACAGTCGCTGTTTTCAAAGAGTTCGGTGTGACGCGATAATGATATTACCGAACAAGACACGCTGACATGTACAACAACATTACAGGGAAGATACGCAGCGAGAAATTATAGCAACTTGAAGCTAATTTGATTTCACAGCAGCAGTATTTCGCAAGAGCCCGAGTGTCGAAAGAGAACGCCACAAAGACGAGACTTGAAATTATGAATTAAAAAAAATAATAAAGCAAATGTGACACACAGAAGGGCTTGCTAAAATTTGTTTAAATATATTGTTCTATGTAAATCAGCCAAGGTAGCCCCCCGCATTATTACCACACCAAATCTGGCCCCCTTTGCAAAAGGTTTGGACACACCTGTTTAACTGATGATCCGTAGACGAGGCCAGCTTCTTTCACTTGGTACCAGCTAAATATTATTCAAAATGTAATGATGGTGGAAGAAATAAGCATCTTGAATTTGAAACTGTATGTTGTCGGCGATTAGCCTCGCAATGATCTTAATTGTGGTTGTCAGCCCAAAACCCTCTAAATATATATTAAATGCATGTTACCAGATATAAAATGACTGCTACATAATCTGTGGTAATCGTTTGGAGCCCAGTTTCCTCGTCGAATTGCAGCAGTCCATCTCGCTTTCCTCTCCGGGTCTCTCGGAATACGGTAGAACTTCAAGTCTCTCCGTATATCTTCTCTGTTATTGCAACCAACCGCCACACACGCCTTCACCATTTTGATTATTAATATTAACGAGCAGAAAAACACGCCATAATAGGAGGAATTTACGTAGCGGTAATGCGTCAACACGACGAGTTGACGGACAATATGGCGCGGCGGCGTGGTTGTGACGTCATGTGAGTAGGGTCTATTGCTAACAATGCTACACCAACTGTTCGCCGTATGTGGATCCGGGCTAGAGCAGATGGTTTTTGTTTTTTGTTATGACGCAGCACGTACTAGCCTACGTCACCACGTAGATTAGGGTGTTGACTGTTGACCCGGGATTTTGCTTTCACACTGCATGGCGATCAGAGCCGAGGTGATTTTAACGCGGGTCGCTTGGCGGGTTGATTGACACGGGTCAAGGCGGGTCGCTGCACCTTTCCCAATGCCACCAAAAGCCGATTGTTAGCGGGTTGACACGGGTTTTTGGGCCAGTGGGAAAGGGGTATATGTTGCATGTCAGGGCCATCTTGACAAGTGACACTATGCCGTTCTTATTACGTGGTGGAGGGAGGGACTCACCACAAAGATGAAGACTTTTATCCAGCGGAGCAGTTTGTGAACAGTTGTCATGCACGTGCTTTTGTGCAAGATGATTCCCACTGTTACGCACACAACAGGTATGAGCATTGGAATTATCATCAGCAATTTTCATAAGCTGGCCTCATTTCTTGAATGATTTTCAGTGTCAGTTGTGTCTTGTTGTTTACCTCATGGGGAAATCTTGGCTATGAGGAAGGACTGGCTGTGACGTCCCATTGTCGACCAATGTCCTGCAAAGTTTACATTAACATGCTTCTTGAAACAGAACATGAGAAACTATAGACTGCATTTCTGTCACACATCTGAGCATTATAGTATAGCTCCATACAGCCTTCTGTTTTACATAGCTCATTTGGGTTTCAGGGCCTGTTACTCATTAAAGGAGCATTATGTAAGATTTGCATTTCAATTATTCATTAAATGACCCTAATATTTCAATAGACATTAGGGCTGGGCGATATGGCCTTAAACATGTATCACGATAAATTGAGCAGATTTATCTCGATAACGATAAATGACGATAAATTCGCCCAAGCGGACTGTTATATAATTTGAAAATCTGAATCAATGCATGAAATACAGATTAACTATTTCTTGTTGATTTATTTACCAGCATTCAATTTGATATACTGTATTTAACAATTGTACATGCAGTCTAAACATTAAGTTTATAAAAAATGTATTGTAAGCAATAAGAATTCAAGTATGAACATTTATAACAGCGTGTATGACTTGAACAATGTACATTGTCAAAATCAATATGCCTGTGCAAACATGTAATTGTAACACAAATGACTTGCAGCTTGAACAGTACACTTCAAAAAGACAACTTATTGTTAATGGCTGCTGTGACATAATTATTAAATACAAGTGTTTACTTTATGGTTTAAGGGTTTTTTCCCCCCAGTGCATTTTTTAATAAATGCACGCACAATAAAAATAGCTGGGGCCATTTCTCGGTCATTATAAGTTTTGCCGTTGGATTGTACTTTATGCTGAATGCTTTACCATCACAAAAGCTATCAGAGGAATCACACACAGACAGATACAAAATAACGCCACATAGTAATTGCTAGATGCAGTCCGTGCCCAATCCACTCATTAAGTTCAGCCGTTTCGACAAGGTTAGAGCCGCTATCCGACTCCATAACGTTCATTTGTAGCGTTAGCCGCTAGCTAGCGTTAGCCTGGCTACCAGTAGAAAGCACTGAAAGCACCATCTCCGGAAATCGTGAGAACAAAGGAGGACAGCGGGTGAAAGCCCGTCTGGATGCCACCAAGAGTCTACTAAATGTCGGTTGAAAGTTTGGTGAACCTCCCTTAAGCCACACTCCATCACGTTTTGCTTGTAGCGTTAGCTGCTAGCGTTAGCTTAACGGGCTTTTGTTTGATTGGCTTCCTGATGATCACGTGACTCCCTACGTAAGCACATTCACTGCTTTCTTAAAGGGGAATGAACATAGACGAACAACACAGAATCAAAGCGGGATGAAAAGACTATATTATCTTGTTTTATTAATTTACCGAATTTACCGACATGGTCAAAATTACGTCGGTCATCGTTAAGAATTTCGGTGACGGTAAATTTTCGGTTTACCGCCCTGCTCTAATAGACATTATTAAAGAAACATGTTTTTTTTTTTTTTTTTTAATATTTCTAACATGGTTCTCAAAGGCCAAGCCGAGATTTTCCCATTTTAAAAGATGATTTGCAAATTGCAACCCGAAAAGTTGTTATTGTTTTGCTTCTGTGTATACAGCAGATGTTCCGCCCTCCACCATCAACCAATAACGAGCGAGATAAGTTCTTTGCCTGCGTCCAGGTTGCCACAGCTCTGTAGGCTACATAAGTTGCAACCATTTTCAGTCAAAATTAACGATGTCATGTACCAATAGAGCAAAGAAATTTCGTTCCAAATGTCAAATGAGTCATGACAGATTTAGAAACAAAACAAACATATGCACTAGAGATGCCTTTGAACAATGGACACAAATGATGAAAAAATTGAAGACAGACTTCTCCTCGAAAGCTTTTGGAGGAATAAAATCGCCTATGTAGATGCCATCAATGTATTACCAAATTAAATATTTGTCATTGTTCTGATATGTTGTTGAAGAAAGCATGGTAGTTCTAAAAAGAAAAACAATTTACCTGGAGATCGTAACTTGTTTTTTTTTTTTTGGGGGGGGGGGGGGGGGGGGCGCAGTTTTATGTTAACCTACGTCACTGAAAATGTTTTTTTTAATGTGTGCATCAAAACCCGGTGCAATTTGAAACCTTGTGTTGCTTGTTAGCCTCCACTTTTACTGTTTGAAATGTAACAATGGTATGATGCAGTGTGACTCTCCATGGCAAAGCGCTTATCTGGCAACCTGAAATGGGGCGCTCTCAATATTTTTGGTCTTTGTTGTATTGCCATATTTGGCCAGCATAAGCAGTTTTTGGAGAAACTCCAAACAAGCACTAGGAGAGATGTAAACTCCACAAAAAAGAGCCAAGATTCACCACCCCGCCCCTACTTTATGGTGCTCCTGACATTAAATAAGGTATATATCTACTTACCGTAATTTTCTGACTATAAGGCGCACCTGACTATAAGCCGCCACCCACCAAATTTGACACGAAAACAGCATTTGTTCATAGAAAAGCCGCACCGGACTATAAGCCGCAGTTGTCCTCAGTCTATCATGGGATATTAACTGGTAACACTTTATTTGACAGCGGCAGTCATAGATATGACATGACACTGTCATGAGCAATAATTAATGCTTAATACAGATGTCATTTAGGCTAGGTTCATACCACAGGTCTTAAAGCACAATTTCCATTTTTTGTCATATCTGTTTTTTTGGCGTGATGGTTCAGACTGCCTTTGTCCATTGAGCCTGTTCAAGTATCATGAAGCACACTAAATCGCAGTCCAAGATGCGCTGAGCAAACTGACCGGCATCAAAATAAACGACTACACATGACGCGCACACAACATACAGACAGTTTGCCCCGATTCCCGGCCGTGTAAGTAATCTTGAAGTATTGCTCATTTGGAGCAGAGAGAAAACCGAGCATTCTCAGGCTTATCTCAAACCATTTTATTTTTTTATGACTTTCCCAAAAGCCACGTGCAAGCTAGGCGCTAACGCTAATGCACAGCTGCACCGCGACCGTGTCGCCATGTCTGTCTCGCTCTTTGCTGACGTAATTGCTCCATGTATTCTGATTTAGGGGACTTGACAGTTCAGACCGCAATCACATTCTGGAAAAAGTGGCCCAGATTGGATTTTAACCACATACGAAAGTAAATAGATCGGATTTGAACTGGTCCACTTTTATGCGAGTTTGCCCATTCAGACCGTCAAGACACGTATTCGTGCATTGCGACCTATGGTATGAACCTAACCTTAGTGTGATCTGGCAAATGATCTCACTTTTGAATGGATGTAAAAGATCCGAGCTGGACATAAATGGAGCTCGTGACAAAATTTGCCGGATGACACTTAATAACATCTGTCATAAGCATTGTTTAACGCTCATGACAGTGTCATATCATAATAATGACAGTATTCTGACAGTCCCATGATGCCGCCGTCAAATAAAGTGCTACCTATTAACCTAAATAAAACAACAAATAAACTACACTGGACTATAAGCTACAGGATTGAAAATGAGGGGGGAAAAGTTGTGGGTTGTAGTCCGAAAATTACGGTATATCAATATCAAGTAACTATACTAGGGAAAGCAACTTTTTTAATAGGTTTTTGGAACGTACCTTCTGCAGTCAAGCTGTGACTGTAACAGTTGCTGATTTTGTCTGCTAAGCCGCTCCTCCTGATCAGCCAGTCGTGTCTGCAGCTTCTCTCTCTCCATCTCCAGCTGCATCTTCTGTAGCAACAGCTGGTGCATCTTCTCTTCCCAGTCCTCACTACCAAGCTGAGGGATGGTTGTAGTTTTTTTATTCTCAGCGGCAAAGTCCTTCTCTTGTTCAATCCAATGTTTTCTGTTTTGGAAAAACTACATGTTACTGGTCATCATAGATTTTTTTTTTCCTTTTCCTTTTTTTTTAAGGCATCATATTGCATCTTTAAAATGTACATTGACTGAACATAATACACAGTTTCAAAACAAACAATACCTTTGGCTTAAGTTGCTCTCACAATTTTTTTCAAGATAATGGCCTTTTGTTCTACGTTGTTGGGTAACATAGCCACTGTCTTGGAAAGCTACTTGCTGCAAACCAGATTCTCCTGTCTGAATCTGATGCTGACCAGAGTCAACTGGACAGGTTTTACTGTAATAGGAAGCAGGTGTAGGAATAGTGGCGGGCTCCAGGGCTTCTCTTCTTCCACTACTTCTTCTGGACACTGCAGGTTGATGTGTTTGACAAGCAGCAAGACTGAGGTACGAGCCATCAAAAAGTAGACCATTAGCTTGACCAGTAGTTTTAGTAATGGCTTCTTCACTGCTCTGTATCTGGACACAAAAGAAAAAGTATTAATGCATTTTGACAATTATATTCAGTGTACTACTTTTGAACACTAATGATCATTAGTGTGCTGGAGCCTATTCCACCTGGGTTACATCCTGAACTAGTCATCAGCCAAATGCTATAGCTATAGCTATATGCCATAGCATAGGGTGAACAAACGCCCTATTTTACCCGGACAAGTCCGCTTTTCACGTCCTCTCCGTAGCATTCGACAGGGTTTTATAAATTCATGAAACTGTCCGGTTTTCATGATTTTTCAAGGGACCAATTTGAAGAAAATCCTTCCGGGTGCTGGGGCGCAGTGCCTGCCTGCGTTGACGTGGCTCCCACTAGTAGGGGGAGAAGGAGTAGTTCTTCTTCTTGTATTTTGTGGCAGTTTACCCCTTGTATCATGGGATTTACCGCCATCTACTCAGTTAGAGACTACAATAAGGACTAGGGATGGGAATCGAGAACCATTTCTTATATAGTACCAATTCTGTGCATATCATTTCCATGAAGTCATTTGGCAGTTTATCTAACAATACTCCTATATACTGGACTGTCTCAGAAAATTAGAATACACAATATTCTAATTTTCTGAGACAGTCCTGTACATTAATCCACCATTTAAAGCAGGGGTGTCCAAACTTTTTGCAAAGGGGACCAGATTTGGCGTGGTAAAAATGTGGGGGGCCGACCTTGGCTGACGTCCTTTACATAGAACAATATACAGGACTGTCTCAGAAAATTAGAATATTGTGTATTCTAATTTTCTGAGACAGTCCAGTATTTCAAGCAGCATGAAATGCGCCACATTATGTACCAATGTTACACACGCTCATTTCAATAAGTTACACTACGTGATTAGTCAAAGAGTGACCACTCAACAAATACAATCTGGAGAGCCATTGCCGAGTGATTTTGTATTGATTTTCACAGGCCAGGTCATTATTCATAAGACTACTTAAAGAAATGGTGATTTTTTTTTTTTTTTTTTTTCAAAAAAAGTCTATTTACGGGTCTATCGTATTCCTCGGCAAATACTCTATAAGAAAAAGAGAACATATATGCATCTAAAATAATCCTTAACGATTTTATCAGCAATTTTAATACTCATTTCGGTCGGAAGTCCACCAAAACGAGATACTCGAGATGGCTGAACACTTTGTGTGTGTGCAGGCTTTCTCCACCATATCTGAGAGGGTGTTCTCCACTGCCGGAGACACCATAAGTCCAGAAAGATCACGTATTCTACATGAAAAAGCAGACATGCTTAATTTTCTGCAAAAGAACTGTTAATTTTGCCCATTTGCACAACGCACTGTCCTGTTGTATTTGACAGAATTTATTTTATTAATATTTTTGAGGGCTATCATCTCATATGTCCTTTTGAAAAGGATTTTTTATTTCTATTAGAAATATATTTCAGTAAAATGTTACACATTCTTGTCTGTGTGCCACAGTTACATATTGCCACAGTTAACATCGAGGCTTTGAGCCTCTTTTGACCTCGTTGCGAGTTTGTAAGGTTATGACTTCTGATTAAACAAACTAGATGCCAATCAAAATGTTTGTTCTTCTTTACCCCCAAACTAGAATCGATAAGAGAATCGATAAAGAATCGAATCGTTATGCAATATCGATAATGAAATCGGAATCGGAAAAATTCTATCAATTCCCATCCCTAATATGGAGTAGCTCTAAAAGACGTTTATGCTGTTGTAATTTATAAAAATGTTTAGTTGGCATATTGCCTACCCTATGTGTGTATTGACTGGACTACATTTCCATGGGTCATATAGGATACAGTATACTAGTATACTATATGGCAATATACAGTATATACGGTATTGGCCTGAATATAAGATGGCCCTGATTATAAGACGACCCCCTCTTTTTCAAGACTCAAGTTTGAAAAAAGACTTTTTGAACACCAAATTAATTTTTATACATCAAATAATTACAGTACATCCGAAACAAATGATTATAACAATATATTTGAGAGAAAAAGCATATTATTTTTCCTCATTCAAATCTTAATATCTGAACATTTAAATATGTACACTAAGGTGCAATCACATTCGTAAATGAATGGCTTCTGGTTTTTGAAATGTAAATAAACCAATCTATTGTGATAAAACAACAAAATTGCAATAACTGCATTAACCATCAAAGTGAAGTCTAACTGTAACTGTAGTCTTGAAACAAATCTGAATAAGGAGAAACAATAAATAAATGCAATAAAGGCAATAAAATAATGCAAACTGGTTAAATTTGAGAGTAGCTGAGATCTGTCATGACAGAACATCACTTCGATGATATCTGGCGCCATCTAGCGTCGTGAATGGGGAGAGTAGCTGAGATCTGTCATGACAGAACATCGCTTCCATGATATCTGGCGCCATCTAGCGTCGTGAATGGGTATCATGTCTAGACCGCGAATATAAGACGACCACCTCTTTTGCGGTCTTATTTCAATGCAAAAGGCACACTTTAAATATGTTAAAGTGATATAGGCATCTTTGAGTGAACTTCGAGTAAAATTCAAGTATCTCGAGGCCGGGCTGAGTGTTTTGAAATCAAAATATGGTCACCCGAGCAGAGCGCATGTAGACAACGATTCAAACCCAAATTCACACCCAAGGATAATCTAAAATTTTCAATTAACCCATCATGAATGTTTTAGGAACGTGGGAGGAAACAGGAGTAAACATGTACGGGGAGAACTTGTAAAATCAGCAGTCCAAAGAGTCAAATTTGAACCCATAAACTCTGAATTGTTAGGCTGATGTGCTAATCAGTCGGCTGCCGTGCAGCGTAAAAAGCATAATATAGAGCTGGCTAAAGATGAAATTTGTCAGTGTTGAATTATGCGCTATTCACTCACTTTATTTATTCAGATGAGTGGCTCAAAATATTCCTAAAAACGTGCCGCTTCAAATCCAATGTCTTTCAGTGCACATAATTACAATGGCGTGCACCGTACTATTACACTTACCGTATCCTGTTTGGACCTGACAGAGGCAGGAAGATTAAGAGGCCAATTTTCAACTGAGCATTACTGGCAGGTAAACCAAGGTCAGGCACATTATGAGATAAACATAAGGAGGAAAAGCCCATCTTATAGTTGACTAGGGAAGGGAGAGTGTGACTCATTTGCTAAGGGTCAGGGATCAGGCAAACACCCATTATTCAGAGCCACAGTGGGACAATGAGGTTGGCCATGTCATCTATTCCATCTCCAGATGCTTAGGCTGAAAAGTGTCTTCCCTTCTAAGGTGTGACCTTGAGATAGTTTTACTGTAGTGTAATCATATCGAACCAAGTGACTTCGAGGGACTTCTACAGTCAATTGATATGCATTATTTTGGCACTTAGCCATAAATGAGCTGTTATATGAGGTCTCAATGAACCCTTTAGCAGCATACAGAGTCTATACGTACCATACCTTATAGTCAGTGTGTGCCTGGCTAAGCTCAGCGTTGGACTGGTTGAGCTTTATTTGCTGCTGAGTAAGGTATTGTTGGTAGAGCCCAAGAAGCTCCTGACACTCTCTGTACTGCTGCTGAAGGCCTGGCACACCAATAGTTAAGGAAAACATAAGATATTCACAGAGTCCAAAAACTTGCATAAGATAAACTTTTACATTCAAGATGAAACAGTAAAGACAACATTATCAAAAGTCTGTTTAATTGGCATTGCTCTAGCTTCCCAGATCTGCTTTAAAAGGTCATTCAATATAGATC
Organism: Corythoichthys intestinalis; assembly: GCF_030265065.1. Lineage (NCBI taxonomy): Eukaryota > Metazoa > Chordata > Actinopteri > Syngnathiformes > Syngnathidae > Corythoichthys > Corythoichthys intestinalis. The sequence continues at coordinate 38,076,276 of NC_080403.1, read as the reverse complement.
AGTCATTTTTTGTGTGAAATGAGTGACGCTATAAAATGATAGCGGCTAGTTTTACTGGACAACTGAAATTAAACCATTGTTTTATTAACAGTTACATCCTTGACCATGAAAGTACAGAAAGACTGGGGTGTGGGGCACCAGAAAAAAAACCTGAGTTGGTGAACAGAACAGAATTTTAACCATCTGGTTTGAACCATGCTGCGCTGAGTTGAGCTGGGCAGCACCATACCAGACTCTCTGCCAGACAGAGAGTTGGCAGATACAAGAAAACTAATCTGGAGCGGAACTACTGCTGCGCCTCAGGAGCCCACTAATGACAGTGGTACCACCACACCAGCACATACAAAGATAATGAGTACGAGATACACAGACAAACTCATACATATTCAATAATCAACCTCCGTCTTACTCTGACTTTCTAGGACACTCATACGCAAACACGCTGAGGCACGAGAGCACAATTTCCCTACCTGCGCTAACACTCCCCCACACAAATGCTACAATAAAAGCAAGTCGTGCACACACACTCCCACCCAAGCTGACCATAAAGTGTATTTCCTCCAGGCCATATATTTTTATGATGGTGGCCCTGCTACCCCAGCTGATGAGTTTCTCAGCATCCGTTTAAAAAAAAAAAAAAGAAATAAAGAAAAAAAGAAAAAGCCCAGATATTAAGAGGAAATCAAAGTTCAAAGTAGAGTCATATTGAAGAAATAGTTGGCAGAGCACTCCATAAGAAAACACTTTGGTTGTTAGAGGACTTCAATCAGGTTGAGGAAATGAAACGGCGGGAAAGGGAAGAGAGGAGGTACAACTTTGAAATGAGGACCAGACACAAGACAAATGCAATGCAGCAGCTTCCATAAACATTGAAAAATGTGAGGAAACACTTTGATTGAACCCTCCATCTAACTAAAGCGGCTGCCCGCCCAGCACTGATAATGTCTATGGAAGTCTTGCTCGATGAAAGGACATCACAAGGACATCACATCATGTAAACCGTTGCTGGGAGGTCTGTTTATGCAGCATGAATAGGGAAGGGTCTTGCAGGGAAGATACTGAATATGCATACAACGCTCACCCTAGTCCAAGATTGAGTGTAATGTGTTACAAAATGCATGCTTTTTGTATTTCAAAACATTTGAATAAAATTCCCTATACTTTCTTACCCTTAAAACAAACATTACTTCTCTGTGACATAAATATAAAATACAGCCCATTGCATTGAATACAAATGATTTTGCGAGACAACACAAACAAAAGTACACCTTGAAGAATGTCCTACTGTGCACCGGAGTCCTATCGCTGCACGTGGAGGTAAAGCATGCTAATATGATGACAGGAACATGCAGTCCCTAGACAGCAAGCACTATAGGCAATCTGGTCCAAGAGGAGCAATACTAATAAGATTCCACTTCTGTGCCAGATGCTACAGAAACAGGCTTTCTCCACATCCTTGGACATCAGCCAAGGGCCAAGTACAGTACTCGGAAAGCCCATGGTTTACATCACAGTTGCAAATTGCTAACAATGACTTACTCCTCCCCCCTGCTCCCAAAATACTCAAAATCAAGGGCTTGGGCTGAAGAGGCCTGTCAAAATGATTCACTTCCCTGTCAGGCTGAGGCTCAAATGAAATTATGAAATCCACTTCAAGGAGGAACAAATTTGCACAGGAGGGGGAGAGAATATTCTAAAGCCTACTTTAGCACACCGAATCAAACAGATTGAGCTTGAAGAGGAGTGTAGGACAAAAAGGGGTGGAGATTGATGACTAGAAATTTGTTTGTAAGGAAGCAATGATGGAGAATTAATTCAAGATGACAGCTTGCATAACCTTGTAAATGCAACTGAACCTAAAGAAAATGGGCACATCAAAGTCACATAGACAAGAAATAAGTGAATGTTCCGGCAAAAAACTATGCATTGTAAATTAAGTTTACATGACGGCAGTTTACATGACGACTCTGCGACACGAAGACGCAATGACTGTGTTGCGGATTTGCCTCCCGTGCATATTGTGTCGCCGAAGACGGAAGGCGAAGATGAAAAATTCTGAATCCTACCTCCAAAGCGGAAGAATTCGATTGCGGGAGGTTGAGGGGGGCTATCTCGGCATGCATATCAAAGGCTGCCTCGGTGCGACACCGCACCGATAACGTCAGCACACTCGTACACGTCACATTGGGCGTGCGCAGCGGGGCTACTAAATATTAAAAACAGCAAATATGGCGTAATGTCGGCTTTCATTTATTGATTTAAAAATATTTTTAAATATGTTGAATGTTTCCATTTTTGTGCCTTTTTGAACAAAAGAAAAATGCCATCGCTTCGAGTGGGCGGGCATATTTTTTTCCGGGCTGAGGAACTTTAGTGGGGTCAAAGTGCATCATTCGCTGTCGCCTTGTAAATCTGCACTGCCCTTTAGGGCCTGGCATGAATACTACATCGTTTTCATGCAGAATTGCAACATTGTTCGAATGGAGACGGGCCCATATAAATGCAAACATGAAATTTTTCGTCTTCTAGGAGAGTCACCATGTAAACGGCCCCTAAGTTACAGTAGACCGTAAAGACTGAGGTCAAAGTGAAACACAATTGTGCACAAAATATCATAATTTGAATGACATTTTATTCATTCAAATATAGCCGTAAATGTAACATTAGGTCTTTAACAAATGGTAAATTGTCATTGTTTTTCTACCTTGTAAATGCAACTGAACCTAAAGAACGACAAACATGTTTAATAAAAAATTACAACTGCAGAATGAATAACCTGTAATTTACATGTAGGTGAACTTGAAGCAGCTTCACAAATGAACCAGAAGCGAATGGACGTCTGCAATTATTAGAAGCCCCTATAGGCATGTGCTGGTATGATACTCTGACGGTATGATAACCTTAGGCCAAAATATCAGTTTCATGGTATTGCAATTATAACTCTAAAATGTGTTATTTTGAGATATCTGGGTTAAAAAAATCAATTAAAACAGGAATGTTATTTTTTCAAAACATATTAGCAAATTGCAACATAAGTATAATGGTAAGTTAAAAAAATAATAACTGAAATATTTTAAATAAAATTAAAACGCAGTACTTTAGGTGAGCCTAAACCCAATTATTACAAACAGAAAAAACTAATTGAATTATTTTCCATAGAAACCACGTATGAGTATCATATTATCATACGTATCATGTTTACATTATACACACATTCTTTCTCAACACAGACAGTTGCCAGAGAGAAAAAAAAAACACGTTTTACCTCAGCTAGACACAGTAAACACAAAGGAGTTAACTCTCGTAGCTAGTGGGAAACATTCATAACAGTGCTTACAAACCTTTACTTTTGTATAAATGTGAAATTATATTGGAGGTATTGCCTACTCGCTACCCACCCTCCACAAACATGTTTTACATGTCGGTTGGTCCTCCTCCTCTAAGCCACGGCCGTCTAACTTTTCTGGAGCCGAAGCATTCCCATACCAGCAATTTTGTTTTCTTCGATGGGGGAAACAGTTCAGGAGTTTCACCTCCTCCAGCCATCGTGTAGCACAGATGACTCACTGACACTCAGCAACAACATGTGGGGGAGGGTTGAACCTTGTAGCTGCAAGTGAGGGATTTCTCCTTGCATTTTTGGCACATTAAAAAATAGCTAATACCGTAGAGACGGTATGACGGAAAAATTTTTCATACCACGGTATACCTTGAAAACGGTAATCTGCACATGTCTAGCGGGGTGCATGGACTGGTAGTGGTTGTGGACACGGGGCAGTAGTTGTGCCCTCCTTCATTCTATTTCCGTGGTCTATGTAGGCTGGTTTTGGCGACTTCGATAGGCTGAAGGACCACCCAAACTCCCATGTGGCACATTAAAACTGTTCCAGCCTTTAAAGACAATTAGATTTAGCATTCTCTGTGTCTAAGCAGCTGAACTGATCATTGATATTTCGATAAATTCCACAGTTTTGAACAATGATTTGATCAATCAATGCAACAATTGATTGAAAGACTATTCGACAGTGGCAGCCCTCGTCACTCGTTTCAATATTTACACTTTCACTGAAGGGGGCTCAAATATCTTGGGCATAGCTTGAAGAAGTTCAAACCAGCTGTCTTTCAGTACATGAGTAAAACCTCTCCTATTAAAACTACTGTAGCCGATTATAAATAGCAGAAAACACTTGCGCCCCTCTTTAAAATAAACTGCTGTATTTTAAGCCAAAAGAACTGTTGTGTTTGATAGAATAATATGTCTATATGCTGCCATTGCAGATTCATGGCGCATTAAGCCCCCGAACTATTTTTAATTTGTCCGTTTTACCATGGAAACACCCGTTTACAGACGTCGCGCAACGCTTTTGTTTCAACCCAGCCATAAAAAGAAAGTAAGTAATTGTATTTATTATTCAAAATGTCATTTTTAGCTTTGAATCATCAATCAATGTCTAATATTTTGTTTAAAAAAATACTTTAAAAATTACTCGCATATTTTACTTTTAAACAAATTACATAACGATGAAAAAATTTGGCGTCTGTAAATAAGTCACGTAGGGCTGTCCCAAACGACTAATTTTCTCCCGATTAGTCAGCCGACTATTTTTACGATTAGTCGACTAATCTAATAATTGAAAAAAAATTTTTTTTTTTTTTTTTTTTCACTAATTTAGCAATGAAATTTTTGTTGACGCTTATCAATTCATAAAAACATATTGGAACACTCAAATTATTTATTAAAGTAAAAATAAACATGTAAATGACAATAATAAATCACAAATAAACAATGAGTTCAAATGCTGATAGAATTAACTAGTGTAGCATCCCGATTGAAAAGATGGTCTCCTAAACTGATGGGTTACAACTTTTATTCCATCCTTGATGTAAACATATCCTAAGAGCGACGGTGCACACAAATAAAGCAACACAATTAGAAATTAACAAAAACTTTTCACCTTTTTCCTTTTAAACCTTATTTATATATCAATGAATTGCCTATATGAATTGCCTTTACCTTAATTTATTACCTTATCATTGACAATCTCTCCCTTGAGTGCAATCACTGTATATACTGTAAATATTTATGACCTTTTAACCTTATATAATTTTCTATACCATAAAATAAACATTTCAATTAGCATTAAGAACAATACTAATAGCACTTATAGGCCCATTGTCAATGAAACATTATTATTTAGTAAGGCGACAGCACCCTCTGGTGTACAAAAAATGAAAAAAAAAAAATTACAAACTGCGTGAAGGCGCTTGGTGTTTATTCACGGCCGACGTGCAGCCAAGCTTGGCATTGAAGAGACAGGACAGAAGAGTGTACTCTCCTTTGTTTCTTTGAAATAAGTCAATCTTTTGGACACTCTGGTGCGCTTTTTTTTGGCTTTGTGCCGCTTTCCCCGCTTGCAAACAGCATCCGACATTCTAACTTTCCACGCATATATTTTTTTAACCCTTCATTAACCGCCGACGGGATGTTGTGCTCGTCGACGGATTTACGTCATCGATGACGTCGACTATGTCGACTAGTCGGGACAGCTCTATCGCTTAATTGTATTTCTTTTGTTAATGTCGCATTTTCCCGGATATGTTAGATGATAAATAATCGATCCAAACAAAGAAAAATTTGAAAAAAATGTTTAAAAGGGTAAATATATGAAAAATAAAATCACGACCACCCTTGATGTCTGATTCTGCATTGTGACCCTTGTTATATTACCATGTTTGTTAATATTACTTATAATTGTTAGCGTCCGCAAATGCGGAAACAAGGTTAGAACTCGAAGAGGACAACAAGCGGGGGATACGTACAAAGGTTTAATGATTGCAAACAAAAAATAACACGCGATCGCGGGATAATAAAAATAACAAAAGGAGTCCGTGACAGCAGATCAACGGAGCTCAATACTACAAACTCGAAGGTTAACTAAGATGATAGGCAGTGAGCCAAAAAGCCAAAATAAAAACACTCAAATACCTGCACAGGGTAGAGGTTACAAACGAGTACAGCACACTAACAGAAAAAAACCAATGCAGGCAAAGCAAGCAAATGTAGCGAGACTATAGTGCGAGATGTCAAATGGCGATCAGCAAAGCAAATAGCTCGGCAGCCTTCTCTGAGCTCACCCGTGCTTAAATGCTGCGTTGATGAGCCTGCGTTGGATTCAGGTGCGACGTCAGGAACGACCCCACTAACAGCCCAGCAACAAAACACAATCTAACCAGCAGCAGAATGTGACAATAATTTCATGAAAGTTGCACTGTTTGGCCTTTGAGAGGGGATAAAGAATTTTACTCAGTTCATTCAGAGTTTATTATTATGAACTTATTTTTACTTTCTCACTGTTGGGCTAGTATTATACTTTGTACTAGTCTTTTTCCTATTTTGCAAAGGTAAGCTACAGCCTGACAAAGCCTTGATAGCAATGATTTCACATCCAATTATGTAGCTCTTTGGGGGGAAAAAAAAATGAAGTATATATATATATATATATATATAAACGAGGGTGTATCGGTATCGGCCGATACTGCACAGCCAGGTATCGGTATCGAGCCAAAAAATGGTATCGGTGCAACACTAGTTAAAATCACGGCGTCTTTAATTTTGCTCTCGATGCTCTCACCTCCAGTTAGGGTTTTGATGTTTGAAAACATTTTCTTTTCTTTTTTAAAATGCCCTCCTGTTCAGATTTTTTTCCCCCCAGAAAATTGAGATTGTAAGCTTTCCAATGATGACAGGGCTTCCCACACAATTTTGAGTTTTCCATTTCAATTTGTATTTCCGTAATGGTAAGCTCTTAGTGCAAAAACCACCTGTTAAAACAAGCTATCTGCATTTTATATTGTAAGTCAAAATGAAAAAATATGTTGTTTTTTTCCCCCCAGATCATTACTGAGACAGTGGCACATCCCAAGACATCCCATCCCTCCACAGCCCCCCGATTTCCTCCAGGCGCAACTCCTGCTGCACCTTGTTCTGTGTGAAGCTCTAAGAGCGCTATCGCCACGATGATTTCTGCACATACTAACACGCTTTAATGTCCTAAACCATTGCTTCTTTCTGAAACTAATTCACTTTAGTTCTAAATGTCAACTCAACACCCAAATATCAAGGTTACCTTTTCTCTCTCATCCTTGGTGGCTTAGAGCTAAAGTACAGCCCAACATTTCTTACACCCTGTCAACCCTGAACCTTGGTTAGATAAGATAAGCTAAGGCGTAATGGAATTAGATTTGACAAGACTCTCATTCAGTGTGTTTGCCTTTGGTGTCTCCTTAACCTTTCTGTGAAGTGCCAGAACCTTATCCCCGAGAAGTACGTTCATGAGGCTTGCTCACACTTTTAAAGACTACGTTATCCCCCGCGAGGTGCTGGGAACCTAACATTTTTCTCTCTCAAATACCTTTTAATAGAGTTTAGAACTTTGGTGTAAATGCCAAGTCTGCAAGCCAGAGCACATTTAATTGAGCTGTGCCATCCTAATTTAACGCACTTCCGTTTCCGATCATACAATTTGCCAGCAGGGTCAATTACTCTTCATATTTTGCGGCAATTTAGCCTCAACTGATTACTGTGAGTTAACCTGAGTGGAATTTTAAAGAAGACAGCAGAGTGCACAAAACATGATAACATTGTTAGCATCAAATTAGTGAATGAAGAACATTCTGGCCTTCACCGTGTGGAGAGAGACTGACATCCAATGTGCAAAAGAAAGGTTACAAAAACATATTGAAAAGACACAATACTGTAGTCTTTTTAGTAAATACCAAACTTAATAGATGCTTTCGAGTTTGGGCCATTGCTCCAACCGTGAAATTGATTTTGTGCACAAAAGCAAATAAGCTGCTAGCATTTACAAAAGACAACTGTGGCAGGCGTCAAAAAATTGAAATGAATCTCCCCATTTGTCTGCCTCTAGTAGGAATTCAAATTGTGCACAAGCCGTGCAAAACCTTACAAAAGACAACAGTGCCCCCTGTTGATTGTTTCGACGTGATTCTTTTGCCAGACACTTAATTAGCTACACCAGCACAATGTGATGAGACAAGACAGTTTGACTGGATTAAATATTTTGCAATAAAAAAAGAAAAATGCTACATAATCGTCTTGTGTGTTATTCTAAATTTGATTGTGTAAGTGTATCTAATATCTCTCACCTCAATGATAAATCGGTCCTAATAAGCAGGTGCTTCGGTGACAAAAAGACATTTTTCTTAACTCAAAAATGATATTGAGAGATTATTTCTATGACAAAAAAAACATTCCTTTTAGTATGCTATATTTATGACAACACATTAATTGCATTTTTTTGATAGACAGCAGTTCTTTGAGATTCAAGCAGCCTTACTTGAATGTTTTTCACTGATACAAGCCATCATTTGGGCTTTTTTTTTTTTTGCTTTGATTTGACTAACAAGCTTAAAATTGAGATATGAGCACTGTGGAGCCCTGTTGAACTCACTGTGCAGCACTTTCGCAAATAACACAAAAATCAAAAAAGAGGATTCAGGCTGTTTAATACCACTCCTAGTTGAGGTTAACCATTGAACTAAAATATCAAGAGAATGGCCTGTATGTTATTAAAACAATCAAATAACATGGCCTTTACAATGGTACACCATCCTAATACTACCGTAACAGAAAATGTTGACAATTTAACAACACTCACAGGGACTTCTTTATTTGCTTACCAAAAATTACCAATGAGACATCTTCTTAATGGGTCCATTACAATAGAAGCAGGGGTGAAACTGTCTACAATTTCTTGCTGGAACTGTTATTAATTAATTAATTTATTTATTTATTTTCATTTTGGGGGGGGTCAACCCTCCTAAAACTACTGAAATGCAAAGAAAACTGTTTTGGCAGTTATTTCTATAACACATACAAAAACTGATTTTCATTCAAAATTGTATTTTTTCAATGATTTGCAAAATAAAAGTTAACAAAAACAGCAATAACCCCAACCTCCATCTCTTAATTTTTATTTTCCCACATTTCCTCACATACTAAATGCCAAATCTCAATTTTAACTACTTAAGAACATAGGATGTATACTAAAATTGAACTTAATGTAAACATTTACTTTCTTTTTTTTTTTAATAATAAAGATATAAGTGACATACATTCAGAAAAATAAGTACAAATGACTTATATTATGCAGAGTAAAATGGAACATATTTTGAAGATCGCGCATAGACTTTTTTAAATCATAAGGAAATGAATAAGTAGCCTAATATAAAAGAACAAATATAATTCCAAAGCGCACATTGACAGCCAAGATGTTCTGAACCTCCCCATCAGCCCAAATAAAACTAAATATGATAAATAAGCCCCCTCAACTCTTTCCTTGCTCTTAAAGATTTGATCCATTTTCTGTTGCATTGCCCTTTTTTGTTGCATCAACAAACTTTTTTTTTTTTTTTTTTTGCTGTTCCAGAAAACATGCACATTTGAATCAATCAGAGATACTGTAACTATCTCTGTTGACCACATGTCAGTATGTCAGCCAACTGAACAGATAAATGAGTCCAGGCATTTTGCTTTGCTGCGTGCATTCGCACGTTGACGTGACTCATCATCGTCAGACTCAAATAACTGCAGCAGCTGGGGAAACCCCATGCCATCCGTAGAATAAAATAAATAATAAATATTGGTGGAAACGGATTACGCTACAAAAGCACTTTATTATAGTTGTTGTTAACACTTTTGTATTTAAATCTGATGTTAGTAGGTAGATTGTTTTCTTCTTGGAAATGAAACGCATGTGTGGCAGCTTAGCATTTTTTTTACATAGCGTTATGACAGTTGCAATCATATTTTTCGAATCAAAGCAGAGTATACCGGAACAGCATTCAGGCCCTGAATTTTATACCGGAACTGCGTTCCTGCACTGAATCTTATACCGGAACTGCCTTCCTGACCGTTCTGGTCCACTTCACCCCTGATATGGAAGTAGATGATATTTATCCCTGTGTGTTTGTCTGCATGACTGTATTATACTGCCTCCCTGTGGCCAAGAAGAATACACCAGAAGGAGCAGCACATTGAATAAATTACAGCATTTAAACATCATAAACATTAGGGCTGGGGCGATCTGCTTTTGTCACGATCCGATCTGTATTATGTTATTTCAACTTTGGCAACATATTACCTTTTAAAATTTATAAAAACACAGATGCATGTATGTCAGTTTAAACGAGATGCTATTTGACATTTATTCTTTTTTTTTTTTACTTTGAAAAGTTCATTATCTGTTGCAGCAACTGTTCCTGTGCAAAATAGAACAAAAACTACTTAAAATACTTCACATTTTAAAGAACGTGCTTGTTGTAGGGATGTCCCAATTGCATATTTTTGCGTCAGAGTCTGAGTCACCTGATTCTGAGAATCTGCCTATAGACTCCCGATCAGATACCCCCCCAAAAAATGTTTTAAACATGTTACTGTCCCACTGAATTATTCTTAAACAACAATAACGTAGAAAAATACTTGTCGATCAAGAAAAGCACCAGAAGGATCAGGTGATCGGATCAGGACATCTCTAGTTTGTTGGCTTGTGGCCCACGCTGCGTTGGCACAGCACATTAAAAGTATCTACAGTATCGATACTCAGAAAAAAATATCGATACTTGGTATTGGGACATGAAGGATCACGATTTATCGCCAGATGATATTTTTTCCCCAGCTTCAATACACATGTTGTTAATTCATTATATTTGACTTAATTATGCTATTAGTTTTGCAAAACAAACAAAAACTGATTATTATAGAATTCCTATTTGTCATGACACAGGGGAGGGCTGGAATGAAATAAAGCCATTTCTCTTTTTTACAATGGGGAGCAATGATTTAATAAACCTGATAAGTGGTTGAAGATGGATGTATTAAGTTACGATTGTGGTCAAAGAATAAATTAAACTCATATTTCAAGGAACCACTGTACTTGGTCAAAACACCCTTGTACCCCTGAGTCATAGATATTGTCAGGTGCCATGCAGTTTATTTGACTAAGGGCATATCCTAGTCATTTAAAAAAAAAAAAAAAAAAACCTTACTATTTCTTCTTTTAATTGTCTTAATGAAAATGACTGTTGCATAATCAATTGAATTAATTTTAGAAAAGGATTGTCCTCAAGGTGGTGCATCATATCACACCTTGAATCATACAGCTAATATATAAGCTTTGGGAAACTTGGATTCACCAAGTTCACGGTTTTGTTTACTTTAAGTCTTCTCTTTGAGTGGAAACCACTTATTGGAATGTCATCCTTGATTATTAAAGAATGTGAGGGGTTGTTTTTTTTTCATGGATAAAATAAAACAATTTACAATAAATTGATTATAGCCATAAATTATTTTAGTTTTTTTCACTATTCAAGGTCGGGCGCAGTGTTTATCCGTGGGCTTCCAAAAACAGTGGCTTCTTGTAAACGCAGAAACATCGGCATTGGCAAGCTCCATAATGAGCCAAACTCTTACTGATGAATTGTGAAAAGATTTAAGTGGTTAAAGAATGGTGTAAGTCCTACTGTATTACATTCATTTTCTATATTGCACCAGGGAAAGAATAGCAGAAAGTGTCTGCGTGCCGCTGTTTATTACTAATACAGTGCCTTGCAAAAGTATTCGGCCCCCTTGAACCTTGCAACCTTTCGCCACATTTCAGGCTTCAGACATAAAGATATAAAATTTTAATTTTTTGTCAAGAATCAACAACAAGTGGGACACAATCGTGAAGTGGAACAAAATTTATTGGATAATTTAACTTTAATTTAATTTTTTAACAAATAAAAAACTGAAAAGTGTGGCATGCAATATTATTCGGCCCCCTTGCGTTAATACTTTGTATCGCCACCTTTTGCTCCAATTACAGCTGCAAGTCGCTTGGGGTATGTTTCTATCAGTTTTGCACATCGAGAGACTGACATTCTTGCCCATTCTTCCTTGCAAAACAGCTCGAGCTCAGTGAGGTTGGATGGAGAGTGTTTGTGAACAGCAGTCTTCAGCTCTTTCCACAGATTCTCGATTGGATTCAGATCTGGACTTTGACTTGGCCATTCTAACACCTGGATACATTTATTTTTGAACCATTCCATTGTAGATTTGGCTTTATGTTTTGGATCATTGTCCTGTTGGAAGATAAATCTCCGTCCCAGTCTCAGGTCTTGTGCAGATACCAACAGGTTTTCTTCCAGAATGTTCCTGTATTTGGCTGCATCCATCTTCCCGGCTGCATCCATCTTCCCGTCAATTTTAACCATCTTCCCTGTCCCTGCTGAAGAAAAGCAGGCCCAAACCATGATGCTGCCACCACCATGTTTGACAGTAGGGATGGTGTGTTCAGGGCGATGAGCTGTGTTGCTTTTACGCCAAACATATCGTTTTGCATTGTGGCCAAAAAGTTCAATTTTGGTTTCATCTGACCAGAGCACCTTCTTCCACATGTTTGGTGTGTCTCCCAGGTGGCTTGTGGCAAACTTTAAACAAGACTTTTTATGGATATCTTTGAGAAATGGCTTTCTTCTTGCCACTCTTCCATAAAGGCCAGATTTGTGCAGTGTACAACTGATTGTTGTCCTATGGACAGACTCTCCCACCTCAGCTGTAGATCTCTGCAGTTCATCCAGAGTGATCATGGGCCTCTTGGCTGCATCTCTGATCAGTTTTCTCCTTGTTTGAGAAGAAAGTTTGGAAGGACGGCCGGGTCTTGGTAGATTTGCAGTGGTCTGATGCTCTTTCCATTTCAATATGATGGCTTGCACAGTGCTCCTTGAGATGTTTAAAGCTTGGGAAATCTTTTTGTATCAAAATCCGGCTTTAAACTTCTCCACAACAGTATCTCGGACCTGCCTGGTGTGTTCCTTGGTTTTCATAATGCTCTCTGCACTTTATTTATTTATTTATTTATTTATTTATTTTTAAACCTGTCCTGTTCAGCTGTTTGACACAGAGAATGGAAGTCTAAGTGCCCGGATTCTGAACAGTTTTAATGTTTCACATGGAGAGTCTGACATACTCCCATTGTGATCCTTCAAAATACCTTTTTATTATGACAAAGCAGCGAACAGGAAGGGATTATGGGGGGACAGAAGAAAAGAAATACAAGAGAAGAAAGAAAAGAAACACATAAACAACAACAAGAAATACATTGAACATCTAAACTAGTTACTAATATGCTGGTGCTATCGTCAGCGAGATGTATTTCCGGTTTACACCATGTGGGGGCCAATTGGCCAGTGAAAGAGGAGAATGGGGGTGGGGGTGTCTATAAGACTATAAGCTAAGTGATTGAAAGGGGTAGAGTGTACACAAATCAGTTCTGTGATCTAGAACCCAGTAATCGTGTGAATCTCTTATGAGTGTAAGCCCGTTGGCGACCAACCCTACGCCGCCGCATCGCCAATCCCGGCACCGGAACCCCCAACCCGAGCATGCCCTACCACATCCAGCAGCACGCAAGCCCCACCGGGCGCGCGACAGCCACGCAGACGGGCGGAGAAACCGTGCGGGCGCCAACCCAGGGCCACGGCCCCCACCCAGCCAGCCCGGGGAGGGAGGGCGGGTGGGGGGGCCATGCGCAGCCCATCCCTCCTCCCGCCGCCCAGCAAAGGAGCCACCGTCCCCCCCCCGGGACCCAGGGTGGTCCCCCGGGCCACACGCGCGCCCATCAACCGGCCTTCAGGGATGGCAGGAGGGGACGCATCACCAACCCCACGCCTACACCCACCCCCGCCCGCCCACCCGGGCCACGAGCCACAGCCCCCCAACCGGCACGGCAGGCCACGGGACCCCCAGCGGCCCACCAAGCCCCAGGCAAGGCAGGGTCCCCCGCCGGTGCAGGCGACACCCCGCTGATACACCGGCGCCCAGCCAGCGACCCGCGACGGAGCGCAGGGCGGATGCCCAGCCAGAGAAGAGAGGGGAAGGCGGAGGCAGGAGAACGCCCAGGAACTGCCACGGGGCGATGCAAGATCGGAGACCCGACCCCCCAACCCACTCCCGCGGCCGGCAGCCGAGGCAGAGGGGAGGCCACACCCCGGGAGCCACGCCATATAGAAAAAGTGTGGGACCCACCTACCACCCTATTACTGTGGCTGCCAGGTTCCCGACTGGCAGCCATCACCCAGCACCATGATGGGGGTGTGAGGGGAGGGTAGTGCAATGTATGCATTAAAATAGGAGAGCTTGGCTTGGGGCAGTGGGACCGCAGCATGGAGTTTCTGTCCAGCCGCCCGTCCCACCGCCCTTTGCCGGAGCTCTCCTGTGGAGTATGATGTGTGTGGTGCATTTAAAAAAGGTGCAGGGATGGCGGGGCCTGTGGTGAGGAGGCAGCCGTGAGGCCCCCCCCCACCCCCCAACAGGTCCCAACCATCCCACAACCTTGGTGTGTGGTGCATTAAAAACAGGGGGGAGTCGGGCTGGGACCGTAAAGCCCCGTCCCAACTCTCCCCGGAGAAATGTATGAGCATGTAAGTGCCAGGGTGAAAAATATTTACAGTGCCGAAGTGAGAAGTGTGTGAATTAAGAGGCAGGCTCCCGCGGGCGTGGCCCCGTCCACCAGAACCACCGGCCCCAGGGCGGAAGAAGCGTCAGGGCCCCGATCAATCCCCGCCCCAGACCACCCACGGCGCCTCCGCGACCGCCCACCCCCCTCCCACCCACCAAGCACCCACCCTGCACCCCGAGCAGGCGCCACAACAAGCGCCAGCAACCAGGGGGCGTCCACCCCACCGGCAAGGGACAGCAAGCCTCAACCTAGGCCCCGCGGGCCCCAAGCGGCCCCGCCAACGACCCCGCCGGCCGGGGGGCAGCCGCGGCCGCCGCGGCCTAGGGAGGCGGACAGGGCCGGAAACAGACCAAGGGGAGGGAAGCGCACCCCCCACAACCCACCCCCGGGCCAAGAGGGGCGCGCGGTATGGCAACAGAGGGCACCTCCCCGGCACCCGGTACAGGGAGACGCGGCTCCGGCCGGGCGGACCTGGGAGGGAACCATGGCTGCCGCATACACCCCCCCGGCCCCCACCCCAACTCCACCCCACCCCGGCCGGCCGGGGAAGGGCCACGGCCCCGGACCGGCACCCCCGCGGCCCCCCCACCCGCCCACGACACCAGCGCGCGCCCGACGGGACCCCCCGCACAGCCAGACGCAACCAGACAAGCCCCGGCCGAAAATCCCGGGGGCCAAGACCGGCGGCGGGACGACCCAGGGCAGGACGCCAATGAACTCTACCTGTAAAGCTGATAGAAGAAGAGGTTTATCAAACACCATTAGATGTATGCCAAGGACCAGTGAAGTGTATTATTTACGCATAGTTCCTTAATTGTCTGATAAGTAATATATAGGGTGTTCCAAAAAAAGTTGCATATGATCCCCAGTAGCTGGAAACCAAATTGTCTATGAGTATCCTTGTAAAATAAGCCCATTGACCGACTAAACTGTGAAGGAAGAAAAATTATTTATTACATGCTGTTGGGAGTGTATAAAACAGTTCGGATTTAAACATGTCCAGTTTCCAGCTGCAGAAGGATGCATACAACTTCCCTGGACACCCCGCATACATCCATTTATGTATACATTTCTATTATTTTTGTGGCATTCCTTCGCAGGTGAGAGAGAATCCTTATTCTATGTTCATCATTCTTGCGACCGTTTCCCACTGTTGTTCGTATTTGACCATTTTATTTGTCTGTTTGGCAGATATTTTCTCTAATGTTATATATTCAATGATTAGATTTAGCCATTGGTTAATGCTAATGTTTTGTTTGTTTTTCCAATTCAACAATATTGTTTTTTTGGCTATCGTTAGACTTGCTAGTAGTGGACGGGTTTGATGGATAGAGATATTCACTGTATTCAGATCGCCAAGCAGACAAAGAGTTGGAGACAATGGAATCCTGCAGTTCAATAGGAAAGAGAGTTTCTTCGTTACCTGTGCCCAGAAATCTTGTATTGGTTTACATTGCCAAAGAGCATGAAAGTATGTATCTGAAGTATCTTCGTTGCAGCTTGTACATTTATCGGATTGGGAGAACCCCATTTTGTGCATTTTAGATTGAGTAATATGCCATCTGTGCAGTATTTTGAACTGTATAAGCTGAAGGTTCTTATTCTTTGTCATTATAAATGCATTTTTACAGATGTTGGACCAATAGTTATTATCTAATGTTACCGAAAGTTCGTTATTCCATTTTTCGATTGGTAGGCAAGTAGAGTTGTTACATGAGAGGGCTTTATATACTTTTGAAAGTATTTTTTTTTGTTGAGGATGTATATTTATTATTTTATTTACGAAAGGTGGTGGGTCTAACGTAACCGTTAGTGATGGAAATTTGCTTCTGATGGCTGCCCTGATTTTATTGTATTGAAGGAAATTGACCCCTTTGATCTGGAAATCTTGTAATATTTTTTCATATGACATGAATGTATTATCTTTAAACAAATGCTGTAACTGGTTTATTCCCGTATCATCCCATGTGCTGAAATAAATAGGAATTTTATTAACTCCAAAGTCTGGGTTGTGCCAGATTGGTGAGAATTTACACGGGGCTTGTTGTGACTGCGTAATTTCCATACCTCTCCACCAGGCTTTCAAGGTACATGCTATCATTGGGTTTTTGAAGCAGCTGTGGTGCTTAATACTAGAACTAATAAAGGGGAGGTTTGCCAATTGTATTTGGTTGCAGTCTGTTTGCTCTAATTCTAGCCATGACTGTTTTTCAGTGTTAAGATATAACCACCTAATAAGATATTGTATTTGATTTGCTATATAATAGTGTTGGAAATTAGGGGCCTCTAGACCCCCCTCTGGTTTATTTCTTTGCAATTTGGCAAGGCTAATTCTGTTTTTCTTGTTTTTAAAGTAGAATTTTGTGACGGCTGAGTCTAGGTCTTGAAACCATTTTTGAGTGGGTTTAAAGGGGATCATTGAGAACAAATAGTTTATTTGTGGTAATACTTTCATTTTGACTGTTGCTATCCGGCCCAAAAGTGAGATGGGTAGATTATTCCAGTGTGTCAAATCTTCACATATTTTTGCTAGGAGGGGTGTATGGTTTAGTTTAGTTAATTCTGTAAGTTTTGGTGAAATGTTGATTCCAAGATACTTTATATTCCCTATTGGAATATTGTGATTTTGATTTGCAGGATTCCATGAGTTTTTTGATAAGGGCATTATAATTGATTTTGACCAATTTATAGCATAATCTGATATTTGTGAAAATGTCTTTATTAGTTCAAAAGTCTCATGTAGGGAGGATTCTGGTTTTTCTAGATATAAAAGTATATCGTCTGCGTATAAGTTAATTTTGTGTTCCGATGTGTGCGAGCAGATCCCTTTGATATTAGCGTTTTGTCTTATTGCAATTGCTAATGGTTCAATAAATAGAGCGAATAATAGGGGTGAGAGTGGACAGCCTTGTCGAGTTCCCCTTTGAAGACAGAAACTTTGTGAAATGACCCCGTTTGTGTTTACAGTGGCTTTTGGGGCGTTGTAGAATATTTTTATCCAGCGGATAAATGGCTCACCGAAGCCAAATTTTTCCAAAACTTTGAAGAGAAAAAACCAGTTGACTTTGTCAAATGCTTTTTCTGCGTCCAAAGAGAGGATAATTGCTTTCTGTTTATAATTCTGTGCAATATTAATAAGATTTAACAAGCATCTTATATTGTTTGTAGAGTTACGTCCTTTAATAAAGCCGGTCTGGTCTTTATGAATTATAGTGGGAAGAGTTTGTTCTAATCTAGTAGCTAAAGCCTTTGCAATAATTTTGATATCTGTATTCATTAAGGATATTGGTCTATAGTTTGCTGGTTGCGTTAGGTCTGTCCCTTCTTTTGGCAGTAGTTTGATTACTGCAGTGTTCATATTGTCTCTAATTTGACCCTTGGCACTGATTTCTTGAACCATTCTATAGAAAAGTGGTGCCAGCATATTCCAAAAGTGTTTAAAATATGATGTCGAGAACCCGTCGGGCCCCGGTGCACGACCTATTGGCATGTCCTTTACGGCATTCCATAATTCAGCGAGGGTAAGTGGGGTATCTAGCAATTGTTGGCTTTCTAAAGTTATTTGGGGGATGTCAAGATTATTAACGAATAGGTCAATGTCTTCATTATGATCGTTTGTCCCCGAGTATAAGTTTTTGTAGTCGCTATAGAAAGTTTCGTTAATTTTTTCTGGTGATTGTGTTATTATGCCGGCTGAATCTTGTATTGTTGTAATTAATGTTTTTTCTTTGTTACGTTCGAGTTGGTTTGCTAAATATTTCCCGGATTTGTTATTATGCTCAAAATTGGTATATCGTAGTTGTTGTAACAGAAACTGAGTTTTTTTAGACAGAATACTATTGAGCCGTTCTTTGGCGCTGAAAAGTTCTTTTGTGGTATTGTCTGTGGGATTATTGGCGAATTCATCCGTCAGTTGTTTGATTTTCATTTCTAATTCGTTTTCCAACTTCTGTTCTTGTTTTTTTTTTATATGATGAATATGAGATAATCTTGCCTCGAATTACGCATTTTCCTGTTTCCCAAAGCAATGACGGTGAGATGTTTGGGGAATCGTTAAGTTCCATAAAGTCTTTCCATTCTTTCTTAACGAATGTATCAAATGCTGGGTCATCTAATAAGGAATCATTACAGCGCCAGGTTGCGTGGGGTATCGTGCGGGAGTCAGTTTTAAGGACTAAAGAAATTGGTGCATGATCACTGATGACTATTGGATGTATTCTTGGCGAAATATTATTAATAGCAGAATTGTTCGCTAGAAAAAAATCGATTCTTGAGCACGAACCATGGGCTAGGGATTGAAAGGTATATTCCCTTTTTGTTAAATGTTTTGCTCTCCAGACGTCACTTAAGCCAAAATCGTCCATATATTTCCTAATGGTTCTTGCAGTTTGTGACTGTTTAGTGAGTTTATAATTGGAGCTATCTATACTTGGATCAAGTGTAGTGTTAAGTGCTCTCTGCACTTTAAACAGAACCCTGAGACTATCACAGAGCAGGTGCATTTATACGGAGACTTGATTACACACAGGTGGATTCTATTTATCATCATCGGTCATTTAGGACAACATTGGATCATTCAGAGATCCTCACTGAACTTCTGGAGTGAGTTTGCTGCACTGAAAGTAAAGGGGCCGAATAATATTGCACGCCCCACTTTTCAGTTTTTTATTTGTTAAAAAAGTTTAAATTATCCAATAAATGTTGTTCCACTTCACGATTGTGTCCCACTTGTTGTTGATTCTTGACAAAAAAATTAAATTTCATATCTTTATGTTTGAAGCCTGAAATGTGGCGAAAGGTTGCAAGATTCAAGGGGGCCGAATACTTTTGCAAGGCACTGGAACTAACAGGAAATCCACTGTTATAACTGTATGACTATTTGGCACACAAAGGGTGAACATTTTAATCACATCAGATGCAAAGCTGCTGTAACCAAGCAAATTGGCAAATTCAACTGATAAACTTCTTTGACAAATGAGAAGGATTCAGTGTACTGGTATTTTGCAAATCACACCTATAAAGGATACTTTCTCTTTCATGTGCTATGAGCAGGTTCTGTTGCTCGAGATGTTGGATCTTGATTTCAAAATTATCATGTTCATCTTGAAAGCGCTTTACAGACTCTTCCTTCTCCTCGCTTACTCTAGAGAAAAAAAGCACAATACATTTATATGTATATAAAATAAAATTTAAATTAAAAAATGTGAGCAAACAACAGGCATGAGGAACTTCATTTTAATTGCCTGAAAAATGGAGGGTAAGGCTGTAACGGCACATATTGAAATAGCGATACTCAAGAGTCAGTCTTGTCCGATGGTGTGTGAAGGAAGAATCGTGCCTGCCACCCACCCACCTCCAAGCCCAGACTGCCCAGTGCAAACCATATATCTGCATCTGCTGGTAACTCAAAACTGTCTGCAACGAGACATTGACTATGAACGGTGACTTTCGCAAGGAACTTTAGTGTCACCCAATTCCTGTTTCAGTTAACTGACTATGGTCGGGGAACACTGCGGAGACTGTGTTTTTAACAGAAAGAGAGCGAGCGTAAGAAAAAAATGTTCACAATTCCCCTTAAAACTTGAGACGAGCGTGAATGGTTCTTTGTCTCGCTGTGCACTGTCATTGGCTGTCTTTAACCCATAGTCAGCTGGAATAGGCTCCACCACTCTAGATAATAAATGAATGAATTTATTTTAAATGTAATGAATTTGAGTCAATGCAAGTATATTTTTCATCCACTCGTGCAAATGCAGCCAGTAAATTTGCCTATTTGTAAAATATTTTAGTGAGTGAGGATGTGGAGAACTCCTGTGTTTGGAAGCATCTGGCATAGAAGTGAATTTAGTGAAAGTGTGTTTTCGTCTATCGTTACTAGGGGTGTGACAAAATGTCAAAATTGTGATATATCGTGATACTTTGCACACCAAAAGGTTATGTATGCGCTTATGTCAAGAATCGAGATATCGTTTTAAACAAATGTCAATGTTTTAAAGAGGGGGGGGGGGGAAGGAACTAGTGCTGCAACGATTAATCGATGAACTTGAGCATTCGATGAGAAAAAAAAGATTCGAATTAAATTTTGCTGCTTCGAGTATTCGTTTAATTAAAGTGGTGTTGTAATGGTTAGTTTTGAGAACTTTTGCATTTAGTTTTATTGATTTGGGTGGATACATTCCCCTTTAGTCTGCCTCATTTCATGTGGCTGAATCCAGCTGCTCCCTGTTAAGACGAACATAAGCTAAGTTTTTGTTTGAGCTAATGGTTTTTTTTAATACATTCGTAAAGTATTTTATAGGTATATTTAGCTGTTTTTTGTGGGAATGCGTGTCTGAGCCATTTGTTAAGAACACTGTAAAAAAAAAAAAAAAAAAAAAAAAAGTTTGCGTTTTATAGCATTAAAACTAGGGGAGTTTTGCCATGTAAGATAGCCAATTGTTCTTTTGAAAGAGCCTAATTTTTTAAATTTTTTTAGACCGTTTGACACTCAGCTCAGGTATTTTAATTTTCTATGTTCCTTATCCAATTACTCGATTATTCAAACTAACTAGCTCATCGATTAATCAACAACTAAAATAATCGATAGCTGCAGCCCTAAAAGGAACCGACAAGTTGCTACCAAAATCTTTCACTAAAATCGTGCCTCAGTTAATTCTATGGCTGCCACTGACGATGCTCGCTGCCCAATCCATTAATACTGGGAAGTAAAAGGTGTATAAAATTTCCGATTCTTCGATTATTCGCGGTTCGGCCGATGAAGATTCGAGAACAATACACAAACATCCATATTCCGATTATTTAAATATGCTAAGTAAAGCGGAACTAAAACACAGTCAGCGCGGTCTTCGGGACGCAATGAGGAACAGACCGAGAGTAAACATCCACATTCCACAACTCATGCTGCTAGCTAAAAAAACCACCAACAGCCACTGCAAACAACGCACAGTTGCAACAATTTTTGCCCACATTGCTACAAACTACGCCCACAAAATGCTACGGTAGATATCACATGTATATAGAACGAGATGCGAAATGAAAGACTTGGCGGCGTTAGCACATGTGTAGAGAACTAAATGCGAAACGACAGACTCGCCGGCGTTAGTAAACGGCCGCCATCTTAATTAAAGTAGTAGACCTCTCAGGAAGGCTCTGTTGGAGCGAACCTTCCGAGCGAACCTAATAAACTCTATATCTAAAATACTCCTAAATCGGCAAAATCTTCACTTGAATCCATCTTTAAATGATGAAACAGTTTTAAAACTTTCACGTGTGAAAGGTAGACAGAAGGGAAATTATGGAATAACGGAAGCAATTTTAACAACTTTAACGGTTGATTCACAACATTAAATTAATTGAATATAGTTTAAAGCTGCTGATACAGAATTGGGACTTGAGTATTTTATTTACTGTTTTGAACTGTTAACTCGATAGTGAAATAGTAGTTTATTTAAGCCTGAGAGGATTTTTGTCCTATTTCTGTAACTAATGTACGAAACATTAAAAGCAGCAAATAGCTGGGGAGCAGGGGGGCGGTGTTGTGCATTCACAGTCACTCTTTCCGATTTTGGGGCATTTACAGGTCACTTACTGTTCATTTTGGCGCATTAACCGGTAGCTTCCTGTTGAGTTTGAATCACTACCTATTCATTCCCGGGTAACTTTCTGTTCTGTAACCCAAACTCAACAGGATGCGACCCATAAAATGCCCGAAAATCAACAGGTAATTACCTGAAATGGCCCAAAATGACCTTATTGCCAGGCATTGGCTGCCACTTACGCCCATAGAAGAGGGAAGGGCCCGTTTGAAGAGGGAAGGGTTCATTTGCTGCCACCCTCCCAGTTCATACGGATTGGACGTCTACGAGTGATAAACTCACAGCAGAAGGTTTTAGATAGCTTGTTTTTCTGTTTATTCGTTGTTTTGTTGAAAATCCTATAATCATTTCCTGACCAATCTATCGATAACATTTGTATCGCTATATTATGAGATCATTGCTACCATGAGCTTTGTATCGCAAATCGTATCGAATCGTGAGGTACCAAGAGGTTACCACCCCTAATTATTACAGCCCTAAAACACCGATTAGTCCCAAGCGGATAACTACGTACCTGGCAAGTTCTTCAATGAGGTTTGCGATGCGTCGTTTGTCTTCAGGACAAAGGTCTTTCAGACCTACTTGACTCTGTGCAGTGGTACTTTCAAATATCGCCTAGGAAATATTGGTTAAGATACACATCCAGTTCATCAGCCATATTTACTAATGTAGAAAAACAATGATAAAAGCCTTACTTACAGGTTTTGGAGCTTGCATTGGGAAAGTGGTTTTCTCGGTGGGTATAGAAGCAAAGGTTGATGCATTTTTCTTAACGTCACAATTATATTGATCATTTTGTACATAGCCCTGTTTCTTGCCACCTCTTTTAAATGGCACATCAATATGGCAGTCAGAAGGTCGTCTGGCTTGCATCTTTGTACTATTATTACTTGAGACACTATTGCTACTTGACTTCCATGAGACCTCTTCGTCCATTCCTGAGATGAAGGGGAACAACATTTTAGTTTCACAACGTTGTCTGATAAAGTGTTATATCCAACAACAATATCAGGTTATATCCAGGGGTGAAAGTAGCTAGAATTTCTTGCCGGAACTGCCCGACGTGAAGGTTGCCACAGAGCCAGAATTTCTTTTTATCTTTCATTTTTTTTAAGGGAGCGGGTCAAACCTCTTCAAATACTGAAATGCAAAGAAAACTGTTTTAGCACAGTTATTTCAATTTTAACTACCTAAGAACATAGGTTGTATATTAAAATTGAAAAATTGAAGTAATGTAAATTGATGTAAACATTTTTTTTAAATAAAAAAGATATAAGTAACATACATTCAGAAAAAAAGGTAAAAATGACATATATCATGCAGAGTGAAATGGAATATATTCTGAAGATCGTGCAAACATTGACTTTTTTAAATCATAAGGAAATGAATAAGTAGCCTAACATAAATGAACAAATATAAGTCCAAAGTGCACACTGACAGCTAAGATGAGCTGAACCTCCCCATCAGAGCAAATAAAACTATTTATGATAAATAAGCCTTCTCAACTCTTTCGTTGCTCTTAAAGATTTGATCCATTTTATGTTGCATTGCCCTTTTTTGTTGCATCAATTCAACAACCAGTTTTTTTTTTTTTTTTTTTTTTGCTGTTCCAGAAAACATGCACACTTGAACCAATCAGAGCCAACTATCTCTGCTGATCACGTCAGTATGTCAGCCAGTTGAACGAATATATGAGTCCAGGTGTTTTGCTTTGCTGCGTGCATTCGCACATTGACGTGACTCTTCATCGTCAGACTCAGATAACTGCAGCAGCTGAGAAACCTCCATGCCATCCGTGGAATAAAATAAATAATAAATATTGGTGGAAACGGATTACGTTACACACGCAATTTATTATGCTTGTGTATGTAAATCTGATGTTGGTAGATTGTTTTCTTCTTGGAGATGAAATGCATGTGTGGAATCTTAGCATTTTTTTTCCTTTTTTTTTTTTTTTACATAGCGTTTTGACAGTTGACAGTCATATTTTCGGAATCAAAGCACCGTGTACCGGAACATTATTCCGGCTCTGAATCTTATACCGGAACTGTGTTCTGGCCCTGAATCTTATAACAGAACTGCGTTCCTGAGCGTTCTGGCCCACTTTCACCCCTGGTTATATCCAACAACACACAAGAAAAACATTGTAGTAATAAATTATGAATACACTGCTCTTCTCCCAAATAATGATCACATTAACTGATATTTGATTGATCCAATACGACTTGGACTCAAACGCAAAAATATGTGATCGGCACATTCCTTTATTTTATTTATTTATTTATTTATTTTGAACGTCGTACCCATTTTGACAAGTTGACTAGGAGAAGCCCTCAGAATGCACGAACAAAATTATTTTAAGTGAAACTTGTCAACCGATCAGATACGGGTTCTATGAGAAGCATTCACTGTTGTTCGAGTTGCTGTTAAAGTACTGTAGACAGTTTTACTCGCTTTTTTTTTTTTTTTTTTTTTTTTTTGCCAGCTCATTTCTTTTGATAGTTTACGACAAAGAAGTACGTTTTTATTGTTTTTGAAAACGTCGTTCCATAAAGACACGAAAAGGTGTAAATTGTAAACACACTGGATTAATGGTTAAAAAGTAAGCATACCAATTTTTGTCCAAAATATTCCAGATCCTGCGTGTCTTGTTTGAGATGCCGCCATGTTGAAACAACCGCCGCAAGTGACATCATATAATCAGGCGGAGCTCAGGAGTTCTCGTTCCGCCTCGTTATCAAATATAAAGATCTGATTGGCCAATCTTCAAGAAGGTTGCTTTCTATTGGCCCACTCGGGTATTCTCGTATTCTAAAGATTTCCTTGAGTGGGTAAACAGAGAAGGAGTAAATACACTGCCTTGAAACCAACGCGATTAAAAACTTTGCAGTATGAAAAAAAAATCGTCGCGATCAAGGAATAACTAATATGACAAAAAAAAAAGTCAAATGACATCAGAAGGTGGCAGTGATGCGACATCATATACCATCAGCGAAGAAGAAGTGTTGCCACCGCCTACCGACTGTACCTTGGTGACTGTGAACAGTATCATTATCACCTGCCACCGACAGTCAAAACACAAAAAGAGAGCTCTTCTGGTGTAAAGCAAAATAATGGAAGGAACAAAAGAGAATTCAGCGTTAAAATGTATTCCTGAAAGACTGACACTCGGCATCACTGGAATCCTCGGTGAGCATTGATTTGTCGTTGCAGCTAGATGTTTTTAAAAGCTGCATCACATCTATTTACATTACATATTGAATTGCATTTCTTTTGTGCCAGAGAATATGCCTGGTGTTACAGATGTGCGGCTCGCAGAGAGAGAACCTGCTGAGAAAAGGAATCTACTGTCATGGGAACAGGTGAAGAAAGACTAATCCCAAACTCTACAAATGCAATCAAATGTCACATAATTAACATAGCATGTCTAAATTTTCCCATTCCAGAAGAACAATTGCATATTACCAGAAGACTTGCGAGATTTTTATTTGACAACAGATGGTTTCACACTTACATGGAACGTCAAACTAGAGAGTAAGGACCCTATTTTAAGTATTCTAACCCAGTGATTCCCAATTGTGCTGAGAGGAAGCTTGTGGGAAACCATCCCATTTCACTTCTTTGTTCAGAAATTAATTCATTATGTGCTACAAGTATTTTTATTTCTTGGGGGTGGGGGTTTCGGACGCTTGGTATGCAAGCGGGAAAAGCGGCACAAAGCCCCAAAAAAGCGCACCAGAGTGGCAAAAATGAAACAAAGGAGGGTACACTGTTGTGTCATGTTCTTCAATACCAAGCTTGGCTGCATGTTGGCCGTGAATGAACACCTAAGGCGCCATCACCCAGTTGTAATTTTGGAAGACGACGATACAATTACAAGCTGGCAGCTCGTAAGTCCATCTAACTAACCAACGACATGATTTTTTGAGGTTGCTAAACCTGTCGCGATATGCAATGAGTCCATTTACCGCACGGTAAATGAAAATTAGGGTGGTAATTTTCATGGCTGCGTTTTATCGCCGCGCGCACGTACATGCATACATTTGTGCGTGCGTGCTGATGGCAAATGAGACAACAGTTCCTTTCACAGATATTTATTGGTCATCAACACGCCGTAGAATTAATGTTCAGACATACAAAATAAGGAAACACATCTACAGTATATTAAACATTGTAAACGTTAGCATTGCTACATTTAGGCTAATGGAAAAAAAAAAGACAACCTACTTTAGCCTGCTCTAAAACATTGGCAGTCTTCTCCAAAACGCAAACTTGCGGTTAAAAGGTGACACTTCAAACATGAAAAATCGCTGGTTAACAGCATTTGCAAACGAAAAAAATGGGGGGGTGGGGATGGATTACTGACACCACATGCAATGACAAAAAGAGCTTTTTTTGCGGAGTGTAAAGCTTACGGTTAGCGGTTTAGCGAACATACTTCCGGTGAACATTTCAAAATAAGCACGTCATGTTCGTCATACAAATAACGATTTCTGGAGTTAATCCCACATACTTCAGAATTCAGATTCAACACTAAGAATAGCTTTAAAATGACACCCTTTATGAAAAATCTGATTGACAATGAATAATTATTATACTACTATTATATATAGTAGTATACTGTAATGTTAATGCTAGATTTTTTTTTTAATTGTTTTGAATCATGTTTGAAAGGCTAAGTCAGTGTTCTGACTGTTTACATTCCATTCTTTTGCACTAGTTAATGCTATCAGCATTTGAGCTCATTGTTTATTTGTGATTTATTGTTGTTATTTATGTGTTTATTTGTACTTTAATTAAAAAAATTAAGTGTTCCAAAATGTTTTTCTGAGTTAATAAGCGTCATCAAAATTTCATTGCTAAATTAGTAAAAAAATAAAATAAAATAAATGGGGGGGGGGTTAATTATTAGTCGAGTAATCGTAAAAATAGTCAGCTGTCTAATCGGGAGAAAATTAGTCATTTGGGACAGCCCTAGCTGTACAGTGTACCGGAGCATATTTCCTCCACACCCTTCTCATCTTTTTAACCCAAGACCCATTTTCATGCCTGTTCAGTTCAGTTATCATATATCACGAACAATCCTAACCAGCATTTGCATCTGTTCATATTCATAAAGCAGTATAATAGGTTTATTTTTGACTAAACCATATTTTACAGTGTTAACATAAATATGTAAATTACCTTTAATTGAGACAAGCAAGCTTGTCATTCTTCAATATCCATTACACTATAATGTTTTTGGGGGGGGGCATCATTATTCCAGGTTTTTTTTTTCAGTGCACAGTAAATATATCTTGGCTAAACAAAGACTGGGAAACACTGTAACATAAAACAAAATTTACTGTATAACATAACATTCAATAAAGTTGATTTTAGAATGAGATCAGCTTTTTTTTAATCCACAGTTTTATGTCTTCCTCAGATGAATGTTTCCCTTTAGGATGCATGACAATTAACAGTGTGGGCAGGTTGCAGCCTCTTCACCAGCCAACACCAGTTTTCTCTCTTCCAAATGCACCATCACTGGCTGACCTAGACTGGGAGGAGAACAGTGCCGAATGTGGTAAGGCGCATTTGTTACATTCTGTGCTCATTTGAGGCAAAGTCAATAGTTTTATTCGTTTGTCAAGATGACTTTGCGCTCCAAAAAAGTTACAGATTCATCGTCTTCTAGAGGGTTGGCAAATGCTACTACTCTTCCACATTTTGATTCACGGAGCCGCATCTTTGAGTTGGATTCATGTGATGGAAATGGCAAGGTGTGCTTGGTATATAAAAACACCACAACAGGTGATCTTGGAGTTGTTTTGTCAAAGACTATAGCTGATCGTCACCGATTTACTTATATTCACTTTTCTTTTTAGGTGTGGTTGCCCAACAGAGTGAAATATGGTTTCTTGACTTCTCGCTTTGCTGGCATTTCTTAACTGCAACCTTTTCTTCCTACTACCGCCTCATGATCACTCACCTGGGCCTTCCTGAGTGGCAGTATTCCTTTACACCATATGGCCCTAGTCCGCAAGCCAAGGTAACAGTAGCCACGTTTACATGCTGACTTTTATTCATACCGATTCAAATCATTCCGAATGGAAATTTCACATCAGCTGTTTACATGTTACTTCATCTATTCCGATCCAGCGTTTACATGTGACTGCCTTTATTCCGAAAGGACGTTTGACAACTGCCGTCTGACATGCGCAGATTAATCAAAACAAAGCGTCACGTTGCAAAACATGGAGATCGACCACGTCAGTACGGAGCATGCGCAGAAAGAACGCAACCAGACACCATTCCGCTTCCCTGTTTACATGATATAATTTTACTTCTAATCGGTTTGGGAAAAGGAATATTCCACCCCTGTGAATCGGAATGAAATTCCATTCGGTTTGGGCCTGTTCATTCCGAATGAGGTGTTTATATGGAACACATTTATTCGGTTTGAACAAATATTCCGTTTGTATTTGGAATATTTGGCTCCATGTAAACGTGGCAAGTGATAGCTTCTCCAAAAACACTTTATTTAAGCGCTACATTTTAATCATGTGCTTTGTAGTCAATACACAAAATTATGTAGGTAAATGTTTTTATTGTTATCCTGATAAATGCAGTGTTTGTGTATTAAAATTCAAGTAAGGCACAACATTCAAAGTAATTAACACACACTCATAAAAATAATTTGTGTTCAAATATCAAAAAAATGTTGCTGTTGTCCTTTTAAAATAATTATGCATTGTTTTGGGATAACTCTAAATACATTATCCCTCTACAGCAATGGGCATCACTGTACCAGCCCCTGACCTTCAGAAGTGAGCTCAGCCTGACTCATTCTGCTGGAGACTCTATCCTAAACAAGTTGGATCCCACAAAGGCTTTTAAAGCCAAAGCCAAGGTTGCCACCCCTAAGAAGAAGCCATCCATTCCCTGCAGCCAAACGAGTAATGCCAAAAGCCAAAACAGCAGTGGAAAACCTGGCGTGGCAAAACGATAAAACACATCTACTTGAGGATGACACTTCATCCAGTTGTTTCAGGCAATATTCAACAATTTAATGTGAGATGTAAAACTTTGTCACAAGAGTCAACGCACTCAGTCTCATTTTAAGAGGTGCATGGACACCTACATTTGAAAAGCAATTAAGTGAACACTGAAACTCAATATATACAGTACAGGCCAAACATTTGGACACACCTCATACAAAGCAACACAAATGAATTGATAAAAGCAAGAAATTCGACTAATTAACCCTGATAAGGCATACCTGTGAATTGAAGACCATTTCAGGTGACTACCTCTTGAAGCTCATCGAGAGAATGCCAAGAGTGCGCAAAAATGTAATCAGAGCAAAGGGTGGCTACTTTAAAGATACTAGAGTATAAAACCTGGTTTTAGTTATTTCACTTTTCTTTGCTTAGTACATAATTCCACACGTGTTCATTCAGTTTTATCACCTTCAGTGAGAATTTACAATGTAAATAGTAGAGACAGTACAGATTGAATATGTAAATGCGTCGACGAGCACATCATGCCGTCGATGGTGAAGGAATCAATGCCCACCGAAAACAGGTTGACAATTTATTCGTCGACAATGGTCAAAAAACAAGGCAAAAACAGACGACGGAGGGACAATTCTGGTTCCAGGGTCGTCAAAATAACGGCTACATAGCAATGATTCCAAGCAGCGAACCGTTTGTTATCTCAGTGTCCAGTCTTTTTGAAAGCTGTGGTGGAGTGGGCCGGGCCGAAGGTGTGGCTGGGTGTTGTCTTGGGATAATACCTCTGTGGCCGGTTTTGGGCGGTTAGGTTCGTGCGTCCTCCTTCGTGGCTGGGACGTGGTTGCCACAGCGACCGACTCTGGTCTTGACGTCCCAAGCACCCGCTATCAACTTCGTTCTCCTGGCTGGCTGAGACGCTACTTGTTTTAGGATAGAGTGCCCTGCTCTTTGTCCTTGGAGTGGCCGGGAGAACTGATGATAGTTGGTGCGTTAATCTTGCTCGTGACGTACAGGTTGGGCTTCTGTGATAAGATGGCGTTGTGTATCTGTTCTACTTCTTTTCATTAAACTATGGTGTGCTATTTATTTTATATTAGGTGTTTTAGAGTAGTACCAACAACCCTACATTACATATGAGAGATGATACTATTCCCTGATTGATTGTCTTACGTGTGTTAGAGTAATGCAAACAGTTAGACGATGCCTACGAGAAACGGTACCATCTTTTTCATTTCCCCCTCATGAGCCCCGACAGGGCTGATAAGGTGATTCACTTTACTGTGTCCAAGGGCATGGAGTGAAGTCTCCCTAAACTATAGATAGATGCTTTACTATAATGAATGTGTTAGACTAATGCAAACAATTATATGTTGTGTGCGAGAACGGTACCTATTCCCTTCATCGGTGAATAAAGGGTTAAACAAAATATACGTGTGGAAAGTTGAGAATCGCGGAGCACAAGCAGGGAAAGCGACATGAAGTAAAAACAGCGCACTAGAGTGGCCAATGCATGGACTTATTTCCACGGAACAAAGGAGGGTACACTGTGGGTGCGGTCTCTTCAATGCCAATCTTGCAATTGCATACCACGGCAGGAAGTCGGCCGTGAATGAACACTTGAAGCGCCGTCACCCAATTGTAATTTTGGAAGACGACAGGAGACAACAAGCTGGCAGATCCTAAGTCCATATAACCAGTGTTGTTCATAACGGCGTTGGAGTATAACGTTATTATTTTTGTCAGTACTGAGTAATCTTTTAATTACTTTTCCCATCTTTGCAACGTCATTACCATTACTGAGGATGTAAAGGCGTGCTTTACTGCAATTTGGTGCAGAGCAGGAGGGAAGAGGGTTGTGAAGCCGTTGCAAACACGATGCTAGGTGGCTTGGACGGTTAGCATAGCATTCGCGATCTCGCTAGCATTAGCATTTAGCGTGGCAAGCATCATCTTAAACTCTCGGGCAACTTTTTTGCCTTAAACTTTTCTTGAATGATGTATCCACCTTGTGTGATTTAAAAAAAAATAGTAAGCAGGCCAGTTTTTCCATAGTCCATGACTGCACTAATCTTACTTTATAACGTATCACGTATATGGCAGAAAACACAGACAAGACTGAAAAAGCAGTTCCTGCTCTTGCACCCCTCTTTAAAATAAACTGCTGTATTTTAAGCTAAAAGAAGTGTTGTGTTTGATAGAATAATGTGTCTATATGCTGCCATAGCAGATTCATGGCGCATTAAGTCGCCGAACTATTTTTAATTTGTCCGTTTTACCCTGGAGACCTCCGTTTACAGACGTCGCGCAACCGCTTTTGTTTATGCCTAGCCATAAAAAGAAGGTAAGTAATCGTATTTATTATTTGAAATGTCTGTCATTTTTAGCTTAGAATCATTAATTGATGTCTAATATTTAGTTTATTAAAAAAAAACGACTCAAAAAGATTATTCACTCGCATATTTTAAACTTTTAAACAAATTACGTCACAATGAAAAAATTGGCGTATGTAAAAAAAGTCATTGATATCTACCTAATATCGCATGATTGTATTTTTTACGTTACTGTCGCATTTTCCCCAATATTTTAGATGATAAATAATCGATCCAAACAAAGACAAACTGGAAAAAAAAAAACGTTTAAAAGGGTAAATATATGAAAATAAAAATCTCGACCAACCCCTAATGTATGCGATTTCTGCATCGTGACCCTTTATATATTACTATGTTTCACCCATAAAATCCCCCAAAAATCTGGCTGTGGTCATTCACAGCTGTGTCTTAACACTTAGTGATACATGCAACATGGAGTTTTTGGATCGAAAAGAGGTAAGTACACGATAATATCTCGTAAAAATCATGGCGTCTTTAATTATGCTCTCGCGTGCTCTCACCTCCAGTTAGGGTTTTGCTGGTTTTTTGTTGTTTTTAAATGCCCTCCTGTTCAAAAATTTTCTTCCCCCAGAAAATTGAGATTTTAAGCTTTCCAATGATGTATCACACACGCATATAGGACAATTTTGAAATTTGGCCAAATTGAGGGTCTCAGAGCGGAACTTCAAGTCACCTGTGTTTTCCGCACATATAGTAGTATACTATATTAATGCTACATATTTTTAACATGTAGTTCTATTAAAGAATTGTTTTGAATCATGTTGGAAAGGTGAAGTCACAGTGTTCTGAATCTGTTTACATTCCATTCTTTTGCATTAGTTAATGCTATCAGCATTTGACCTCGTTATTTATTTGTGATTTATTATTGTTTTTCATGTGTTCATTTGTACTTTAATAAAGAATTTAACTGTTCCAAAATGTTTTTGTGAATTAATAAGCGTCAACAAAAAAGTAATTGCTAGGTTAGTGGGAAAAAAATGAAAGAAATTATTAGAATAGTCGACTAATCGTTACAAAAGTCTGCTGACTAATCGGGAGAAAAATAGTCATGAAAATATAGAAAACGCACAAATGACAAGGCGTGTCCACCAAACCTTTGGCCTGTACTGTATATCTATATATTAGAGATGTCCCAATCGATTCGATCACGTCATTTTCAAAGTATCGGAATCGGCAAAAAAATATCGCCCATACCTTTTTTTAATATATATATATATGTTTTAATTAAATCATTTTCTAATTGTATTTAACATTATATACATAATATGTTACACTCATCCAGAGTCTTTAGTTTAGGCTTAAGGTAGGGTTATCAAATTTATCCCAATAACGGCAGTAATTAATTTTTTTTTAAATGTATCACGGTAATAAATTTGACGCAATTAATGCATGCGCTGCACAACCCACTCACGCATTGGCGCGCTCAATCTGTAATGGCAGCGTTTTACCTATATAGAGAGATAAAAGGCAGCGTAAAATGAGTAGAGTGAATTTCGGCAGCCTTTGGAGCCTTTTTTAATTGGGAAGAGCCTTACAATCCCTCTCCCTATGATTAGAAATATCATCTTATAATCTTTTTCTTAACACCTTATGTTATTTCCCAACGCAGAGAAGATATATCAATTGGTAGCACTACGCACAGTCATGGTTCCACTTCCCATCATACATTTGGGCATGCCTACAGTATCATTTACTGAAAGCTCAACAAATACACTAAATGGCAATATTTAGTCACAATATACAAAGTCACAAGTCTTTCTAGCCGTGGATCCCTCTCACAGAAAGAATGTTAATAATGTAAATGCCATCTTGAGGATTTATTGTCGTTATAAACAAATACAGTACTGTATATTGAATGTACTGTATGTTGAATGTATATATTCGTCCGAGTTTTATTCATTTTTTTCTTAATGCATTGCCAAAATGTATATGATCGGGAAAAATTATCGGGAATGATTGCTTTTTTTTGCTCCCGATTCAATTCCGATCGGATCGGGAAATATCGGGATCGGCAGATACTCAAACTAAAACGATCGGATCGGGAGCAAAAAAAAACATGATCGGAACAACCCTACTATATATGCTACTGAAAAATTACAAAACTTGACTTTGTTATTGTAAATATTTCAATTTTAAATGTATCAATTATGATAAACCAGAAATAACACGAACCTATTATACATACATTAATAGGTGCTTTTACTGTAAAATGTGTCAGTTGTTCAATATTACAGGTGCTAATATATCCACTGTATCCATAAAAAAAGTGAATAATCTAAAATTTCACAGTTATTCACATTGAAGTGTAATGCCTAGGGAGTGTGGCTGCTGAAATGTGGTAAGACGTCGTTACTCAACTTTAGACTCAATTGTTTTTCAAGTTATTCAAACATCACTTTTCTGCCCATATGCATGAATTAATAATAAAATGGCACCTAATTCTCTACATAACAAAAAGGATACAACTCAAAAGAGGTTGATTGTAATATGGTTATTGTAAAACTGAGATACTTCAAAGCTACCGTAGTCCAGCTACTTTTGCATCAACAATGAAACACTGCAAATTTCATTCATGAAAAACATGTGTTTTAGGCTTCATGTGATTACCTTGGCCCACCTTTCACTCCTGTCTGTAAACAGGATGTTGAAGATTTGCATATAATAGAGTATTTCTGTACCACCAGGATGAGGGACCTCTGTCATTCAGTGAGAATAAGCACTTTAAAAAGTGATTCATATTGAAACTGAGTATACAAAATGAGTACATGCAAGTCCCAGAACTGTGATGTTTTTTTGTTTTTTGTTTTGTTTTTTTGGGGGGGGGGGTCCCTCCTATCAGAGCAATCCTTGAATCTTCAAACTGCATTTGCAGACAGCTTGACATGTTCCACATTTTTGGTGAAGGCATTTCAGACACACAAATCAGTGTCAAAGTTTTGTTTTTCCAGCGATGCAGTTTCCTTCTCTAACTCTTTAGTTACCCCAGCACCAGCACAATTTTCAGAGAGTGGAGGGTGATGAAGTTCTATCAAAACCATGTAGAGACCTGCACCAAGTACACCTCCAATCGTAGGGGCAACAATGGGTACCCACCACCAACCATTTCCAGCCCTGCACAGATGGAAAAAAAAAATGAAACATCAAAAAGAAAATCAAAACTCCTTAGTCAAGAAGTAAACAATTTTTACATGTGAAAACATTTTTTATCGTCGCCTTCTAGGATGCAAACGGCTTGCACAAAGCCAGCTGTGTTTTGTATGAAAGAGAAAGACAGTTTGTGGATTAAAAGGCATCAACTAAGTTGAACTAAACAACCGCCTTTGGTTTTGTCAGAGGCAAAAAGCCAGCTGTGTGTCAAGGACATACAAGTTGACACCACACTGGTTTGAATGCAGTTGTTGCTGTCTGACAACTGTGGATTATGTACAGTATCTACACCTCAGCCCCAAAACTATTTTAACTGAGGTCTATTCCTTTATTTTTCATTTTCAAACATTTACAGTCAAGTAAATGTTTGCTAAACCTAATAACTGGTTGAGCACCCTTCAGTAGCAACAACTGAAGTCAAAAACTTATTACATGCGAGATATTTTGTCCCATTCTTCCTTGCAGAATTGTTTTAGTCAGCACTGGACTGTTGCTGAGTTAGCACAAATAGCCTTTTCATGTTCAAGTTCATGCCAAAGCATTTCATTCGGGTTCATTTGTGTTCTTTGACTTGGCTGCTTCAAGAACTTAATTTTGTTTAGCTTAAAGTGAATGAGAATTTGACCTGCTGGAATTCCATTGTTGTGCTGCAGAACAAAAGTGGAACTCAGTTTGAGGTCACACAAACACTTGGTTGAAAATTCTTCAGTATTTTCTGGTAGAGAGCAGAATTTGCAGCTCCATCAGTCATAGCAAGTCGTCCACGTCATGAAAAAGTAAAGCAGCCCCAGACTATCACACTGCCAGCCCCATGCTTGACTGTAGCAATGCAGTACACCAGTTGTTTCTTTCTTCGAATCCGAATCTAGTATATTAAAAGGCTCTAATGGAGTCTCCATTGTCTTTCAGCTGTACAATTGCTTCATTTTCAACGAGATTCAGCTCTTTGGTTTTCTTTTTTTTTCTTTTTTTTTTTTTTTTTTTTTTTAAACTTGTCCTGTTCAGCTGTTTGATACGGAGAATGGAAGTCTAAGTGCCCGGATGGTCTGAACAGTTTTAATGTTTCACATTGAAAGTCTGACATACTCCCACTGTGATCATTCAACATACCTCGTTTATAATGACAAAGCAGTGAACTGGAAGGGGTTATGGGGAACAGAAAGAAACACAAGAGAAGAAAGAAAATAAACACAACCTACAACAAGAAATACATTGAACGTCTAAACTAACTACTAATATGTTGGTGCTATCGTCAGCTAGATGTATTTCCGGTTGACACCATGTGGGGGGCCTGTTGACCAGGGAAAGAGGTGGACGGGGATAGGGGAGTCTATAAGCTAAATGGTTGAAAGGGGTAGAGTGTACACAAATCAGCTCTGTGATCTAGAACCCAGTAATCGTGTGAATCCCTTATGAGTGTAAGCCAGTTGGCGACTGACCCTACGCCGCCCCATCGCCAATCCCGGCACTGGGACCCCCACCCCGATCGCGCCCTATCACATCCAGCCACACGCAAGCCCCACCAGGCGCGTGACAGCCACGCAGACGAGCGGAGACGCCACGTGGGCGCCAACCCAGGGCCACGGCCCCCACCCAGTTAGCCCGGGGAGGGAGGGAGGGCGGGCGGGGGGGGGGGGGTTCAGCGCAGCCCATCCCTCTTCCCGCAGCCCAGCAAAGGAGCCATTGCCGATCCCTAGATGGCTAGAGGGGACGCACACCAAAACCCACGCCCACCCCCGTCCGCCCACCCGGCCCACGAGCCACAGCTGCAGCCCCGGAACCGGCACGGCACGGGACCCCCAGCGGCCCACCAAGCCCAGGGCAGGGCAGGGTCCCTCTTTGGTTTTCAAATTTAAAAAAAATAATAATAATAACTGACACCTGAGTCCAAGAATGTTGTAATGTGATAAGCTATTTATTGTTTTGATAAATGTAGTTTAGCTAATATGAAATGAAAATTCTTCCATACCTGAAGACGTCAGTTCCCCAACCTGCAATGGCTGTGAAGAGCCTCGGTCCAAAGTCTCTGGTAGGGTTGATTGCGTAGCCACT
This sequence comes from Corythoichthys intestinalis, assembly GCF_030265065.1. Lineage (NCBI taxonomy): Eukaryota > Metazoa > Chordata > Actinopteri > Syngnathiformes > Syngnathidae > Corythoichthys > Corythoichthys intestinalis. The sequence continues at coordinate 38,039,578 of NC_080403.1, read as the reverse complement.
ATTGCTGCCCAGAGAAATGCCAATGAGTAGCACCAAGAGACCCACGAGTGTAGGCTCACTGCCTGCAGCAGCTGGTTTGTTTTTCTGGTCAGAAAAAGCCATCAGGCACAGCAGTAGGATTGCTGTACCAAATAGCTAGCAGACAACATAATAAGTTTTGAGAAAGCCTGCAGAACACTACATGGGAAAAGTTTAACATGAAAGAGTCTCATGAAGAGTCACAATTGAATATTTTATACATACCTGGTCAATGAATCCACCAAATAAGGAAAGGTATGGGGCAGGATAGGTGGCAAATATACTAGCTGTAGCCTTTTCACCAGTTGCAGTCAGATTTCCCCCACAATAGTCATGTATTGCTTCTGCAAACACACCAACTTGCAGTCAGAAAAGTTCATGGGGTAAAGAAACTAATCAGTACCGATAGTTTCTGTTTATGGCCTCACCATAATACACCGCATAAACTGTCCCTGCTGCCAAAAAGGACCCCAGTAGCTGTGAAAACAAATAGAAGGGGAACATCTTCCATGCGAGACGGCCAAACGTACACATGGCGAAGGACACCGCTGCATTCATATGAGCGCCTGGTGAAGTGGCACAGCGCAGTGTGGCACATATACCTTTTTTTTTTTTTTTTAAAGAATTATTCATTTTTTTATACCTGAAACTTTTCCTCCAACATGAGCACCTATCGCAACACCTAGCCCAAAGCCTAGGTTGATGCTTATGTAATGTCCAAAATCTCCTTGTCCAGTCACGACCTGCGCCACAGAGCCGAGGCCAAACACCTGGACACAAAGGAGAGCAGTAGTTCACTGCTTAAGTCACATCATGGGTGACAATCATGGATCAAACAAATATCCTATCAAACAAACAAAGGTAAAGCTTGTGACAATTCACATCATAGCCCCTAATAAATGACTGCTATTTAGATGAAGATTAACTTTAAACTGTGAAGCTCAGATAAACAGGCTGAGAAAAGTTTTGAAACAGAAAAAAAGCTTACACTGAGCTATTCATTCAGGGAACAGGAAATGTACAGTTCCACCTCCACAAATCATGCACCCTAAAGTTAAACAGTAAGCAAGAAAGTGTCTGAGTATGAGAAAGGGTTGCACACCAAAGCATAAAAAAATACTGTATGTATACGCCTTGTCTTGCATTGTGTCTCTTTCAGTTCTAAATATGGGATCAATTGAGACAGTAAACAAACATGTGACTCTCGCGACCCTCTCCACGTGGCCAGTGACCTTTCTTCAGAGTAAATCCTCTTCTATTACCAAAATGCGGAGAGGGGACAGAGAGTGTTTTATTATGATCAAAATCCTCATCATAGTAATCATTAACACCTTATCTGTCTGGATGTAAGCTTTGTCCAAACCAATTGACAATTTTGTTATCTAAGCATGTCAAACTTGTTACACACGCAAAATAACAAGTAGCTTTTTCTTACCATCATTACATATGAGCAAAGACATTCAGCAAGTCCCACTCGAACAATTTCATTCCTTATTCGGAAAGATCGAGTTACAAGAGGTCCTTTTCGCTGAGAGCCCCCTTCCTCTACTGACTGTGCAAAGTCTTTCATTTCTTCTTCTTGCAGTATCACCAATTCTCTCATTGGGCCTCTTTGTCTTGGAAGACTATATAACGACTTAAATCCTGAGATCCCGAGTTCAGACTTGACAAACTAATATTTTGTCCCACATGTCCCCAAATTGTAGTCTCTGTCTAAGAGGCAGCTCTGTCTTCTAATCTAATTTCACGCTTGCTGTGTGCTCCCCTCTCTCACGCACACTTCATCATGCATCACAAATTCAATTGGGACCACATTTTATAGCCGTTACACAGCCTCCCTCCCACCGGATATGTTCCAGCAGGCACATGGACAGCTGCATCATCCAATAGCTTTGCTTCGCAAGATCTTACTGGGCCAATGAGGAAATTGTTATTTGAAACTTCTGCTTTATATCATGGACAAGAAATGCTGTACTTAGCACTAAACTGAAACATTTAAAGGGGCCTTTCAGCCAAGCTGAATTTTTACGTATACCTGTAGACAATGATAAGACATATTCAATGGTCCCTTTCAATGTTTCAAAATATTTTATGATGTTTCAATTTTTCCCTATGTTTCTTAATGTAAAAGCTTTTGATGTTACTGGATGGATGGACTGCAGATTCATGGCATCCCTTACACCTAAGATATCAAACTTGCTGTGTGTGTTGTGTTTTTCTTCATTTATTTTTTGGGGAGATGCCACCACAGTCATGATGGCAAATAGGAGTAGAAAGCCTGCTAGCTTAATCCTAACACACAATGCAAAATTCCGCAGATGATAAAAATAAATAAATAAATAAATAAACATCGATGTGACCATAAACATTAAGACAACTCGATGTATATTTGAACACAGCCAGTAACAATGCATGCAGATACTGCATACATTACCTGCATGTAGACATGTGCCGATTACCGGTTTCAAAGTATACCGTGGTATGAAAACATCAAGGTTTCGAAATCGAATTTTTTTTCCGTCATATCGTCCCTGAGGTTTTAACTGTTTTCTTGTGTCCCAAAAATGCATGGAGAAATCCCTCGCTTGCAACTGTAAGGGGGCTCAACCCTCAGTGTCAGTAAGTCAGCTGTGCTACACGATGGCTTGAGGAGATGAAATTCCTTTCCCTTTTTCCCCCCATCGGAGAAAATGAAATCGCCGGTATGAATATACTTCGGCTACAGAAAAGTTACAGACAGCCACGGCTTGGAGGTGGAGGGCCAACCGACATGTTTGCAGAGGGTGGTTGCCGAGGAGGCAACACCTGCAATATGAGTTCGCATTTATACAAAATTAAAGGTTAGTAAACACTGTCATGAATGTTTCCCACCAGCTAGGAGAGTTGACTCCAGTCTGTGTAATTGCAATACCGTGATATTTTGGTTTAAGGTTATCATACCGTCAGAATATTATACCGGCAAACGCCTACAAAGTTGCATGCATACAGTATATTCTTTATCCTCCATGAAAAGGGCTTATATTATTGCAGCTTATTGTCTTTTTCTGTCTTTCATCTTCAAATCTCAAAGTAATATGTCTACTAGGGTTGTCATATTTGTGTGTGTTCTCAGTTCTTTTTTCTTTATGCAGCACCTGATTGAGCCAGATTGGCGGCGTAACACGACACACCTGTGCTTGATTAGGAAAGCTCAGTATTTAAGGAAGCCTGTCACCATCTGCAAGTGTCGGACTATTTCTTGCTATTTGCCTTGCTTACCGCCTGTGTGTTCATCGTCATCCTTCGAGCTTCCCGACGTTCTACGGTCGTATTCTGGTTTGGTTATCTTTACTTTAGTGCTCTTTTGGACTTTGTAGTTAGATTCTTGTACTCTGTTATATTCATGCATTCTAGCGTGCTCTCTTAGTTGTACTTGTTAAACTCGCGTTTGTTAGCGTGCTCTCTTAGTTGTACTTGTTAAACTCGCGTTTGTTAGCGTGCTCTCTTAGTTGTACTTGTTAAACTCGCGTTTGTTAGCGTGCTCCCTTTGTTGTACTTATTGAATACAAACATTCGCTCTACTGATCTCCTGGTCTGTGTTTTGGATCCACATTAACGGCTTGCCGTTCTTAACAAGGGTACAAGACTGTAAAATTCTTTTCTTAGGGATACATTAGAAAAACGTCTTCAAATTCCTAAAGGTTCCATTATGATACAATTCAGTTTTGAAGTGATACGATTTGATACGGTATAAGGAAACAAAACGATAACAATTCAATCCCATATAGAAACAAAGGGTTAATCAAAACAAGGTAGTCATTTTTTAAAAATGACTTTGTTAAAGTATTACCTAACAGGTATGAGGCCATTTATTGGTTCTTCATGGCCCTGAAATACCACAATATCAAGGAAATAATATCATTGATAAAAATAAAATAAAAAAGACTCGCATGCCATGTTTTGAACGGGATCAGGGGAAAAAACCTGCATCACTTCTCAAGTTGCAATGGTGTTATAGCGGTGTTATATACGTACTGTATATATTTGTGATCGATGCAGACATATAAATTTATTATTTCGGCCATGAGTAGATACATTTTGCATTTTATAGTATTTAGATAAAGTTTTGAAGTTCCATTCATATCTCGAAAAATTAATGTACTTAACTTTTGCCTGAAGACACCAGCGATAAAGAAAAAACGTTTTAGCAGGTTTGTTTAACTTCAAACCATCCTGTTATCAACATGTAGTCATCCTCTATTGTGCAGCACACACAAGAAGTCTGCCAACCTGTTTTCCCAGGCTTGATTACTTAACACTCAGCATTATGTAGATTCCCCTAGATGGGAAAATTGCATTGATATGCAAACAAGCACTGCAATCTATGGGTCACCTCATGGGTAACATAATTGGCATGTATTGAGAACAATGTAATTAATCCCTTAGAATTATTTATTTAAAGACGGCCAGGCTCCTTAAAATCTTACGGGCCAAATTAAAGGACATGGCAGGCCACCTTTGGCTCGCAGGCCTCGAGTTTTACACTGATGATCATGTCTGTATTTCTTCCTGAAACCTGAGCTTTTTTTTTTTTGCAATGAATTTTTCATTTTTCTTTGCTATTTAAAATCTATTGTTCACAGTATATATGCACACTGCTGGCCAAAAGTATTGGCACCCCTGCAATTCTGTCAGATAATGCTGAATTTCTCCGGAAAATGATTGCAATTACAAATGCTTCGGTAGTAATATATTCATTTATTTTGCTTGAAATGAAAAAAACCCAAAAGTGAATGGGAAAAAAAATAAATAACTGACTGACATGATGGTCGCCACAGTGCCAGAATTTCTTTTCTTTTTTTTTGTCGGTGGGTCAAACCTCCTAAAACCACTGAAATGCAGATAAAACTGCTTTTGGCACAGTTAATCCTATAACATATACAAACAAAAAACTGATTTTCATTCAAAATTGTGTTTTTTTTTCATTGATTTGCAAAATAAAAGTTAACACAAACAGCATTAACCCCAACATCCATCTCCTAATTTTCCCCCCACATTTCCTAAATGCAAAATTGAAGCTAATGTAAACGTTTACCTTTTTTATTTATTTTTTTTACATAGGGTTTTGACAGTGTTCTTCATATTTTTGAGATCAAACTACCGTATATCAGAACGGTGTTCCGGCCCGGAATCTTATACCGGAATGGTGTTCCAGACCGTTCCTGCCCACTTTCCTCCCTGGGTATGACTAAATATTATTTTGTGACTAACTTTTATACACTGCAAGAGTGGAGTTGATGATATAATTGTCATCTCAGGAACAAATACATTTCAAATAGGGTGGCCTGCAGGAGGGCAATTTAAAAATAACCTAGGCTGAAATGTTCCTCTGGTATCAGAGCATGTGCTTAAAGATAATGATCAATGACGCATGAAAATAGCTTGAAAAGCTTGCTAACAAACCACGTTGAGTGTCAATCTCTTAAACTGATCTAGTATGACAACCTTGATTAATCAGTAACCAAATGATTACATTAGCCCTCATGTTGTCACGCCTACTCGCCGTGGGCTTCCTCATTTTGTCACACAAAAAATCTACTGCTCAGAAAAAAATCATCTGTTTTTTGCTTTTTGAACCACGGGGTCAGTAGCATGGTGGGCTTGCTGGATGTGATCTCTCACCCGCTATGGATGGTGGCCACGCTACTACTTTTGATGGTGGTGCGCTCGCAGCGGAGAGGGTCCTGGGACCCTCGCGCCTGCCCCACGCACCTCAAAGGGAAGACCGCAATAGTGACAGGGGCCAATTCAGGTCTGCTTCCTTCCGATGTTCACAGTAATATTCCGGTGTATTTGTTTTATAGTCTTATTTCATTGGTGTACAGTAACGCAAGCCTTGGACAGGTAAATGCTTTGTGCGAATGTCTCATCCCTCATGAATAAAATAGACAATCATGTGATGAACGTTAAATGATATGTAAAACTTTAATGTGACACACTGATAATGCAGTAATAAACAAGAGTGGGAGTTATAAAACAATTATCCATTTATCAGCTTTTTTTATGTACAGTATTAGTATGTTGTTATCTTTAATGCCATATGTCAGTGTTTCTAAACTACAGCTTGCGGGCCAATTGCAGCCCACTGCCCAGTTTTTATTGGCCCACAGCAAATTATTATAAATATCATTGAATTGAATACACACAAGAAGCTTAAATTCAGCCTACGTTCTGTTGCCCTTCTCAGCTTTAATGCTAGATGGAACTAGTCACCTGTGGGAGTTATAGTGTTTTACGAATTATATGCTATGTCATTTTTTAATGTTTGAGTTACATCCTGTTGAGCAATGCGCAGCCATTTTGGCTGACTGAAATATGATACTTGTGGCAGCCCTTTTGGCTCATTGTAAATCATTCCTTGGATGCAAATGTTCCTGTCTTATCTTGTGACCTAATAAACGGACGTTGGTTGAGTCTGTCTGCTCTCCAAAAGGACCATGCTGCTCCTGAGAGCATTTCTATAGTTAGATTACACATGAATTAATGTTTAACTCTAACATCACTTAAATAGTGCGTTTCCATTATTTCCAATCCATGTCGTAAACTGTGTAGAATTTCCATATTTTGTTTTGCATTAATTAACTTATCGAACGATCACTGCCAACCCTCCCAGTCAATATGTTTTGGACTTCCATCGCCGTCAATTGCAGCCAGTGAGTTAATACTTCAAACTATAAATATACATTGTAAAAACTTGATCTTTTTTACCCAATTCCGATCCTCTGTTTAGCAAATGAAAGTGGAAGGATTTCAAGTTGACCCTTGCATCCTTTGATTTTTCTGAAAGCAGCCCTTGGAGAAAATAGTTGGGACACCCTTGCTATATGTATACATACCATCAAATTGTAACAATATTATTAACATTATATTGTCAACATTGTTGTGGTATATTATGACATGATATTTGGATATTTATCTGCATCTATTGACCATTTTTTGCGGGTGCAATCTGGACTTTTTATAACAGGAGGATACACCCATAACTGATCGCCAATTGCATGCCACGTGTATTGCAATGTAAACATACAACCATTCACACTCACAATCATACCTATCCACAAGTCAGTGCTCATCAACCTTCCATGCATGTTTCTGGAATGATGGAGGTAGACATGCCGATTACTGGTTTCAAGGTATACCGTGGTATGAAAACGTCACGGTTTCAAAACCGCAAAAAATTTCTGTCATACCGTCCCTACGGTATTAGCTATTTTTTATGTCCCAAAAATGCAAGGAGAAATCCCTCGCTTGCAGCTGCAAACCTCAACCCTCCCCCACCGGTTGTTGCTGGGTGTCAGTGAGTCAGCTGTGCTACACGATGGCTGGTGGAGGTGAAACTCCTGAACGCCCCCCCGCCCCCATCGAAGAAAACGAAATCGCTGGTGTGGGTATACTTCGGCTACAGAAAAGTTACAGAGGGCCGCAGTTTAAAGGAGAAGGGCCAACAGACATGTAAACATGTTTGCAGAGGGTGGCTGCCGAGGAGGCAATATTTCCAATATGATTTCGCATTTATACAAAATAAAGGTTAATAAACACTGTCATGAACGTTTCCCACCAGCTATGAGAGTTAACTCCAGCATGTTTAGTGTGTCTAGCGGTGGTAAAATGTGGTGTTTTTTTCTCTCTGGTAACTGTCTGTTTTGAGAAAGAGCATGTGTGTGTATAATGTAAACATGATACAAGTCATACACATGTGCTTTTTATGGAAAATAATTAAATTATTGTTGTTATTATGGTAATAACGTTGAGCTTTGGCTGTTGGTTTACGCTCACATAAAGGACTGCATTTATTTTAATTTTATTTAGAATATTTGAGTTTTTTTTTTTTTTTTTTTAAACTTAACATTATACTTATGTTCCAATTTGCTAATATGTTTTGAAAAATAGAAATCATGTTCAATGGGGAAAAAAAGGTTGTTTTTTTTAACCTAGATCAGGGGTGTCCAAACTTTTTGCAAAGGGGGCCAGATTTGGCGTGGTAAAAATATGGGGGGCCGACCTTGGCTCACGTCCTTTTTACGTAGAACAATATATTTAAGCAAAATTTAGCAAGCCACTCAGTGTGTCACATTTGCTTTATTATTTTTTTTAATGAATAATTTCAACAATCTCGCAACTAGCCTTTGCGGCGTTCTCTTTCGACTCTCAGGCTCTTGCGAAATACCACTGCTGTGAAATTAAACTAGCTTCAAGTTGCTTCAATTTCTCGCTGCGTATATTCCCTGAAATCTTGTCGTACATGTCAGCGTGTCTTGTTTGGTAATATCGCCTCACATTGAAATCTTTAAAAACAGCGACTGTCTCTTTACAAATGAGGCAAGACACAGTTGTTGCATATTTTAGTGAAGAAATAATCCAATTTGAACCTATCCTTGAAACGTCGGCCGTCACAGTCAACTTTCTTTTTTTTTTTTTGATCGTCACATTTTAGAAAATGGAAGTAATGGGTCACACAGAGTAATGTTGCTTAGCCATTAAATACCTGCAACATGAAGCAATTATCAGAGAATCCCAAAAATTGAAAAATAAGGTCCTAATTAAACCTATTTTTCAAATTTGTAAAAAGAAAAGTCAAAATGAATATGTGTAATAAGCGCTCTAATATCTATAACCCATGCTAAATCATGTTTTTTTCTCATGGAACCTGCAGATGCATGTGTTGACTTGCATCCATCATTTTTTTTTTCAAAAAGAAATGTCAAAATTCTAAATTAGTCTCAAAATCGTGAGATTTTAAGTGTATCAAATGTGATACATTTGACAATAAAGGGTTAAAGTGCTGCTGCCTTTTAGTGAGTAAATGAGGAGCAGCATTTCGTGTGTAAGCTACTTCATATGCTGGTTGCAGTACTGCTGACCAATTTATTAAGTCTGTGTGCGGGCCAGACGTTACTGATTTTATGACAGAGGCTGGGGGGCGGATGAAATTTGACCACGGGCCGCATTTGGCCCCCGGGCCGGACTTTGGACATGTCTGACCTAGATAGTCATAGTAACACATTTTACAGCTGTAATTACAATACCTTGATACAGTGAAACTGATATTTTTGCTTAAGGTTATCATACTGTCAGAATCTCATACAGGCACATGCCTAGATGGAGGAAACCATGCAAACTCCACACATAACCCCAGATATGAACCCACGGCCGTGAGGCAGATTCACATTTTTCGTGAATTCAGTATTTCAGTTTGAGATAAATCACCATGTTATGTCTCTTTTGATCTGCTGTTAGGCATGTGCTTTTTTTTTTATTTCAAGTCTTAGTCCGTTTTGTTTAGACAAGTAATCAAAAAGCATTATGTTTTTCTCGCATTATGTCATACATTAGTTCTTTATTCATTAGGGGGTTTTGGTAATATTTTTCAGTCACCGTGAAAGAATCTCTTAGAACTGTTTGATAATATCGGCATGGAATGCCGCCACATGCTGCAGTTTCAATGCTTTCATAACTAGTATTGAAGTACTTGAAAATGCAGTCTTGAAGCAACTTTATTTACAGTATATTCTACTGTATAATGGGATGTCAAACGGTTTTTTAAATATTTTACTGGCACACTAAATGAATATTATTGAATGCATGGATTGAAGTTATCATTTTTCCCCAGGGAAAAGCACAGATTTATATTAACACTCACTATAATACATGTTAAGCCCTTCTATAATATCACTTGTGATTGTACTGAGCTACTGCTATTCTCTTACACTCTTCTTCTAGGGATTGGAAAGTTCATCGCCATGGACTTTGCTCGCCGGGGTGCCCGTGTCATTTTAGCTTGTCGTTGTGTGTCCCGGGGATCAGCAGCTGCTAAAGAAATCCGAGAAATAACAGGAAACCATGACGTCCATGTGCGTCAGGTGGACCTTTCCTCTCTGGATTCCGTCAGAGAGTTTGCTGAAACGATTATGAGGGAGGAAAGAGGTCTTCATATCCTCATCAACAATGCTGGAGTGTCTGGTGATACACCTCATACCAAATTATGAGATTATTTGTAGTATTATGGCAAAAACTTTGAAGAGTAAGACTATCTGAATTTAATCAATTTTATGATTTTTTTTTTCAATATGAAAGCAAAAGTAATAGCATTGATGCATATTCACAATACATGCGCTCTAATGATTTTTTTTTTAAACTCTGTTTTATTTTCTCAATGTCAATATTATTAATAGCATGATTAATTTGTACTGATAAGTAAAATATATACTGGTCCTTCTAAAAAAATTTGCATATTGTGATAAAGTTGTAATGTACTGATAAACAGTAGACTTTCATAGATTTTAGATTCATTACTCACAGCTGAAGTAGTTCAAGACTTTATTGTTCTAATATTGATGATTTTGGCAAAAAAGTCCAGAAAAACCAAAAATCCCTATCTCAAAAAAATTTGCATATCATGAAAAGGTGCTCTAAAGAAGCTACTAACCTAATCATCTGAATCAACAAATTAACTCAAAACCCCTGTGAAAGATTCCTGAGGCTTTTAAAAACTCCCAGCCTGGTTCATTACTCAAAACAGCAATCATGGGCAAGACTGCTGACCTGACTGCTGTCCAGAAGGCCATCATTCACACCCTCAAGCAAAAGGCTAAGACACAGAAAGAAATGTCTGAGCGAATAGGCTGTTCCCAGAGTGCTGTATCGAGGCACCTCTTTGGGAAGGAAAAAGTGTGGCTGGAAACGCTGCACAACCAGAAGAGGTGACGGCACCCTGAGACAGATTTTGGAGAAGGGTCGATTCCAGACGTTGGGGGACCTGCAGAAACAGTGGACTGAGTCCGGAGTAGAAACATCCAGAGCCACCGTGCACAGGCGTGTGCTGGAAATGGGAAATTCCCCAGGTCAAGCCACTTTTGAACCTGAAACAGCGGCAGAAGCGCTGGACCTGGGCTACAGAGAAGCAGCACTGGACTATTTCTCAGTGGTCCAAAGTACTTTTTTTCAGATGAAAGCAAATTTTGCATGTCAAGACTTGGGGAGAAGGAAATGCCAAAATGTCTGAAGTCCAGTGTCAAGTACCCACAGTCAGTGATGGTCTGGGGTGCCATGTCAGCTGCTGGTGTTGGTCTACTGTGTTTTATCAAGGGCAGGGCCAATGCAACTAGCTAACAAGAGATTTTGGAGCATTTCATGCTTCCATCTGCTGAGAAGCTTTATGGATATGAAGATTTCATTTTTCAGCACGACCTGGCACCTGCTCACAGTGCCAAAACCAATGGTAAATGGTTTACTGACTGTTGCATTACTGTGCTCAATTGGCCTGCCAACTCTCCTGACCTGAACCCCATAAGGAATCTGTGAGATATTGTGAAGAGGAAGTTGAGAGACACCAGACCCAACACTACGGATGAGCTTAAGGCCGCTATCGAAGCATCCTGGGCCTCCATAACACCTCAGCAGTGCCACAGGCTGATTGCCTCCATGCCACGCCGCATTGAAGCAGTCATTTCTGCATAGGGATTCCCGACCAAGTATTGAGTGCATAGCTGATATAATTAATTGAGGGTTGACTTTTTTTGTATTTAAAAAACACTTTTTTTGTATTGGTCGGCTGAAGGATGCTAATTTTTTGAGATAGGAATTTTTGGGTTTTCTTGACTTTTTTTCCAAAATTTTTCCAAAATTGAAACAATAAAAGGCTTGTACTACTTCAGTTGTGTGTAATGAATCTAAAATATATGAAAGTCTAATGTTTATCAGTATATTACAGAAAATAATGAACTTTATCACAATATGCTAATTTTAATTTTTAGAAGGACTAGTATATATATTGTATAGCAGCTATGGAACAATCAGTTAAGATGCCCTTTTCATGTTTACTTTGAAAGCTCATTGATAAGAAGTATATAGGTTTGGGTTGGAGTTAAAAATCCTTATCACTTTCTTCCATTAGGTTTACCCCGGCAGATTACCAAAGATGGGTTTGATGTTTCTTTTGCAACAAATCATTTGGGGCCATTCCTTCTCACGAACCAGCTGCTTGGTAAGATAGGTAGATAGATAGATCATTTGATACTACTGTGTGTGTTAAATGTTTTGGTGGAATATAATGTTAATGACTAGAAGTATTCATATACAGTACTTTGCACCTTTGCACCTCCACCCTCCAAAACCCCCGTTTTTGTTTCAGACCTGATGAAAGCTTCAGCTCCGGCTCGTATCGTCACCATTAGCTCTGTCAACCATAAAAAGGGTGAAGTGGACTTCTCACATTTCCGTGGGGAAAATGTTACTTATAATCTTGATCGGGTTTATAACAACACCAAACTGCACAATATTATCTGCACTAATGAGTTTGCACGGAGACTTCAGGGAACAGGTATAGGCTGAAATTACATCCATATCTCATTCATAGGATTGCATATTTGCTATTTTAATCATTGTCAATTTGTTTGCTTGTGTGTGGGAAACATTCATTTAGGTGTCACTGCCAACTCAGTCCACCCTGGTGTTGTCATGACGGGAATGATGAGGCACTATCCCTTTAGGATCCGTTGTATCTTCAGCCTCATTGGACTGTTCTTTTTCAAGGTAAGGGCACCATGTATAAGTGTGTGTGATTTGTGAAGTTCAATTCAGACATGCTGAAAAATTACAATGATTATACAGTACACCATCATCTCAAGTGGTGTTGCTTTTATTATACTATAATACGATAATACTTATTCGTCTTAGTCATATTTTAGCCAGCTCAAAATGCGTTTGTCTTCATCTAGTTTTTGTTGACGACAACTCAGAATGATTTCGTGTAGTTTTAGTCGGCACTTACTAAAAAAGATTTCGTCTGTAGAATAAAATAAAAAAATACTCCCAAAATAAATAAATAAATTGAGGTTTCCAACTATTTCGAATGATGAACATTAACAGACAAACACATATTGTAGCGTCTACAAGTACAACGCCAACTTGGTGATTATACAGACTCAGCAGGGAAACAAATTAAAATAATATTAATAGTATAGTATTAATTATACCTACCTGGACACCACAAACTGTGTGTAAAACAAAACAAAAAAACGTCCGAGAGTTTAAAAACGACGCGCGTTGTTAACATTAGCCTAATGTGAACACTATGCTAATGCTAAGAGTTACGTTTAGTGTGAGATGATCACTTAGCACAGACCTTTAAAAGCTAAAGTAGCATTGCATATTCTCTCTGGCCCAAAAAACATACAGTAGGCCAAATAAGTATTTAGTCAACCCCTAATTGTGCAAGTTCTCCCACTTGAAAATATTAGTGAGGCCTGTAATTGTTAACAAGGGTAAACCTCAACCATGAGAGAAAGAATGTGGGGAAAAAAACAGAAAATCACATTGTTTGATTTTTAAAGAATTTATTTGCAAATCATGGTGGAAAATAAGTATTTGGTCAATACCAAAAGTTCATCTCAATACTTTGTTATGTACCCTTTGTTGGCAACTCTTCACAAGCTTTTCACACACTGTTGCTGGTATTTTGGCCGATTCCTCCATGCAGATCTCCTCTAGAGCAGTGATGTTTTGGGGCTGTCGTTGGGCAACACGGACTTTCAACTCCCTCCACAGATTTTCTATGGGGTTGAGATCTGGAGACTGGCTAGGCCACTCCAGGACCTTGAAATGCTTCTTACGAAGCCACTCCTTTGTTGCCCTGGCTGTGTGTTTGGGATCATTGTCATGCTGAAAGACCCAGCCACGTCTCATCTTCAATGCCCTTGTTGATGGAAGGAGATTTTCACTCAAAATCTCTCGATACATGGCCCCATTCATTCTCTCCTTTAAACAGAGCAGTCGTCCTGGTCACTTTGCAGAAAAATAGCCCAAAAGCATGATATTTCCACTCGCATGCTTCACAGTGGGTATGGTGTTCTTCGGATGCAGTTCAGTATTCTTTCTCCTCCAAACACGAGAACCTGTGTTTCTACCAGAAAGTTCTATTTTGGTTTCATCTGACCATAACATTTATTGACCAAATACTTATTTTCCACCATGGTTCTGGGATTTTTGCTCACCGTTCTTGTTATCATTTTGACGCCACGGGGTGAGATCTTGCATGGAGCCCCAGATCGAGGGAGATTATCAGTGGTCTTGTATATCTTCCATTTTCTAATAATTGCTCCCACAGTTGATTTCTTTACACCAAGCGTTTTACCTATTACAGATTAAGTCTTCCCAGCCTGGTGCAGGTCTACAATTTTGTCTCTGGTGTCCTTCGACAGCTCTTTGGTCTTGGCCATAGTGGAGTTTGGAGTGTGACTGACTGAGATTGTGGACAGGTGTCTTTTATACCAATAATGAGTTAAAACAGGTGCCATTAATACAGGTAACGAGTGGAGCCTTGTTAGACCTTGTTAGAAGAAGTTAGACCTCTTTGACAGCCAGAAATCTTGCTTGTTTGTAGGTGACCAAATACTTATTTTCCACTCTAATTTGGAAATAATTTTTTTTTAAATCAAACAATGGGATTTTCTGTTTTTTTTTTTCCACATTCTGTCTGTCATGGTTGAGGTTTACCCATGTTGACAATTACAGGCCTCTCTAATCTTTTCAAGTAGGAGAACTTGCACAATTGGTGGTTGACTAAATACTTATTTGCCCCACTGTATCTTACCGTGTGTGCAAGCCTGGATGGAGAATAGAGACGACACACTGGTGAGTCAGGAAAGGGCGGGGTGAAGCACGTCACAAGTGACACAACCAGACACTGCTACAATGCAGACTAACTGCACATAAAATGTCAGACATTGTGAACATGTAACAGAAACTATGGCGCATTTTCGTCTCTTTCTCGTCACGTCAGACGAAAACTGGCATTCGTCTTGTTATGTTTTAGGCCATGTCCACACGTAGCAGGGCATTTGGCAAAAAGAAGATTTTTTTCTACGGTTTGACCTATCATCCACACGCGCACGCAGATTTAAACCAGGGTTCTTAAAAACGACGGGGAAGGTGAAGATTTGCGAATTCTGTGCTTGTGGCTCCATTATGTGGACACTGATAACCGAAGATTTACGTCACTGGCTGCGACAAATTTTGCCCTCACGTCACACATGAGACCAATTTTTACATTTGGAGTATATTAAATAGGTGCTTTTTTGCTTCCTTTTTTTTTTTTTTTTTTTTTTTTTTTACAAACTCTTGCTGTGCGTCTTATTGAATAATGGGTATTTTGGACAATTAATTTGTTGTTTTGAATGTACTTAAAAATGAATGAAAGCAGTTGGCTGTGGAAGTTTTTTTTTTTTCTATACAAACGTGCAGGTGTGGACGCTATTATTTTTCCCCGACGTATTAGGGCAGAATCCTCATTTTTAAAAAACCCTGCTACGTGTGGACATGGCCTTAGTCTCCTAGAACACGTTTTTAGCTCGTTATCGTCTCGTCATTGTCATGAAAAACATGCTCATTGACGAAATATTTTTGTTAACGTCATCGTTGACGAAAACAACACTGATCTCAAATGAAGTGTTTTTCAAAATAGTTCACGGAAATATAAAGTACCCTTGCACAAAGTTCTATAATTTTATAATGAACCAGTGCCAAGTGTGTCAGGTGTGACATGGCAAATTTTGTTTCGTTCTCAAGTCTGAAATGTATGTAATGTATTTTGTATGAAGAAATTGTTGTTGTTTTCATCTATTTATGCCAACGACTTATAGTGACAGTTAAATACAGTACATTCAATAGTGGCATCCTGGCAAAGAAGATTTAATTACAGTTAAAGTCAGTTGTCAAGCTAAGCCTTCATATTATTCTTTGACTTAAAGTATGTTGATAGCCCATGAATCCAATTTGTTTTCCAATTCTAGGTATTTACAGTATTTATAGAAAAATACTATATTTTAAGAACCGTTCAGCATATTTTGTGAATTATTGATATTATTTTAGCATTCAATATCAAGGATCTCCAAAGTTTTGTGTTTACAGTCTGTTTGGTTGAATTGTTTTGTTTGTGCAACTGACAAGTGTCTGTAAATTTCAATTGAATATACTAGTACTTTCAAATTTTCTCAGTCTGCAGAGGAAGGAGCAGTCAGTGCCATCTACTGCGCCGTGTCAGAAGAAGCGGAAGGCATAAGTGGAAAATATTTTGACAGCGACTGCTCACTGGTCCTCCCCGCCCCCTTAGCCCGAGACAAAGCTCTCGCCGTCAAGGACTTTGAGATATGTGAAAGACTGACGTCGAAGCTGTGAAACAATCTTCCTGGTGATAAAAAAAAGGAGGTCAAATTTCAAATAGGTGTCGTTAAAATATTCAATTTGACATTTGCCATCATGTTCACTCAGCTGTATTTAGTTAAACATTGCAAGATAGGCGATGGAAACCATGGACTGCCATGCTTATAACAACATTGTTACTTAATTTTATGTATTTTGGAAAGTGTCTTATTTATATGGCTGATAAATATTAACAGGGATCATTTGAGTTTCAAGGTTTCTTGAGGTACTTCTTGGGTACTGATTATTGTGAAAGGCTACCAGTGAAATGCACACAAGTTTGTTTGAATCACATTTAATTAGTACATACAGTATGTTATCAATATTTGATCAAGAATAATTTAGTAAAGTATGAAAAATATCAACATGCAACACTTGTTTGTTGCATATTTTAGCTTTTAAATGATCACTTGTACAACATTTGTCAGAAATCACAATATCACATAACAGGTGAACTGTGTTTTTAACAGCCTTATGAACTACTCATGTAGTCTGTAGGGGACTCAATGCTGTTGAATCCTGGTTTGTAGTGTGATCAAAATTTAGCACTTCTATTTTTTAAATCCTGAATTAGCCAAAGGAATGTCTTTGAGTGCAATGAGTGAATAAGGACAATGCATTTGGTTTGGAAAATACAACAAATGCTCAATTAAGTTAGACAAAACCTTTCTTTATTGGCTGATTAATTGAAACAGAAGAAAATATAACAACATTCTGTCCTTTTCAAAGAATTCACAGAGCAATTTTTATCCTCTTCGGTGCTCCAGCACACTACTTGGCTGTTAAGACAAAGAACATGAGAGAACCCAATAAGTGTATTAGCATTTTTCCCAGTTGCGGTATGTTGGTCATCTTTGGATCACTCAATTAGTGGACATTTGTCAACAAAGGTCAGTAAATTTTTTAGTTCCTGGAGTAATTAAGTACCTTGTTGTTGCTCAACAATTTCATGGATGAGCTCCTCTAGCACAGGAGCGACTTGGTCAAGCTGTTTGAGTGAAAGATGTGCTGTGGTATCCACTGTTTTATCCTAGACACACGCAAAGAAAATGAACATCCTGTATCACGTGTGTGCATGTGTCCATTTCTGTACACGTACTGGCTTTCCCCCATGCTCAGTTTGAGGAAGCTGTTGGACAGCAACTTCTTCGCACTGACCGTCCTCTGAACGAGGCGCCATGTCCTTTCTACCCTCTCGTTGCTGGAGAGGAGACATCCACGGAAAACGCAAAGCACATGCACACAGTCACAAGACATTTTGCACACTGTATTGCATATTTCATCTCCAACTCACACTGTTTACCTTTAGCATCCTCATGTCCGACATCTCCTTTGGGCTAAAGAAGGTGATGTGTCCTTGTGTCCTCTCAACCAGCAGGGCCACAAGGCATGTCAACACCATACAGCCAACCACAGCTCCACGCATGCTCATTTTATTTAGCGCTGGACAAATGCAAATATGCACATTTATTGATAATGACAATTGAACAAGATCCATTACAAGACTGGCACCAAAATTCTGACTTGACAACATTTGTAATTCTGTTTTAATTTATGTTCTCCATAAAAATAGCGGGGCAAATAAGTATTTAGTCAACCACTAATTGTGGAAGTTCTCCCACTTGAAAATATTAGAGAGGCCTGTAATTGTCAACATGGGTAAACCTCAACCATGAGAGACAGAATGTGGAAAAAAACAGAATCAAATTGTTTGATTTTTAAAGAATTTATTTGCAAATCATGGGGGAAAATAAGTATTTGGTCTATACCAAAAGTTCATCTCAATACTTTGTTATGTACCCTATATTGGCAATCATGGAGGCCAAACGTTTTCTGTAACTCTTCACAAGCTTTTCACACACTGTTGCTGGTATTTTGGCCCATTCCTCCATGCAGATCTCCTCTAGAGCAGTGATGTTTTGGGGCTGTCGTTGGGCAACACGGACTTTCAACTCCCTCCTCACCCCGTGGCGTCAAAATGATAACAAGAACGGGGAGCAAAAATCCCAGTACCACACGGGGGGACCTAGTCAATGACCTACAGAGAGCTGGGACCACAGTAACAAAGGCTACTATCAGTAACACAATGCGCCGCCAGGGACTCAAATCCTGCACTGCCAGACGTGTCCCCCTGCTGAAGAAAGTACACGTCCAGGCCCGTCTGCGGTTCGCTAGAGAGCATTTGGATGATCCAGAAGAGTACTGGGAGAATGTGTTATGGTCAGATGAAACCAAAATAGAACTTTTTGGTAGAAACACAGGTTCTCTTGTTTGGAGGAAAAAGAATACTGAATTGCACCATACCCACTGTGAAGCATGGGGGTGGAAACATCATTCTTTGGGGCTGTTTTTCTGCAAAGGGACCAGGACGACTGATCTGTGTAAAGGAAAGAATGAATGGGGCCATGTATCGAGAGATTTTGAGTGAAAATCTCCTTCCATCAGCAAGGGCATTGAAGATGAGACGTGGCTGGGTCTTTCAGCATAACAATGATCCCAAACACACAGTCAGGGCAACAAAGGAGTGGCTTCGTAAGAAGCATTTCAAGGTCCTGGAGTGGCCTAGCCAGTCTCCAGGTCTCAACCCCATAGAAAATCTGCGGAGGGAGTTGAAAGTCCGAGTTGCCCAACGACAGCCCCAAAACATCACTGCTCTAGAGGAGATCCGCATGTAGGAATGGGCCAAAATACGAGCAAAAGTTTGTGTGAAAAGCTTGTGAAGAGTTACAGGAAACGTTTGGCCTCCGTTATTGCCAACAAAGGGTACATAATAAAGTATTGAGATGACCTTTTGGTATTGACCAAATACTTATTTTCCACCATGATTTGCAAATAAATTATTTAAAAATCAAACAATGTGATTTTTTTTTTTTTTTTTTTTACATTCTGTCTCTCATGGTTGAGGTTTAACCATGTTGACAATTACAGGCCTCTCTAATATTTTCAAGTGGGAGAATTTGCACAATTAGTGGTTGACTAAATACTTATTTGCCCCACTGTACGTTATGTAACAAAAGGTTTTTTGCAGTGTCTTACAACTGCACTGTATCATAATTAATCCAAATCTACGTACACTCTCATTATATTACAAGTACATTAATCAGCCTTGATAAACTTTTCAAAATAGCACAAAATATCAAACTTACAGGTTTAGTCATTTTGACACAAATTATGAAAGCTACTGACAAATATCTGTGTGCGAGTGCATAAGAGTCACAAGACTGCAGTAGACGCTATTAAAGATAAGCTCCAGTTTACGACAATTATAAAAAGCACAGAGCAATTCACACATAGCTTAAAGAAAGCCTGACAATGAAAAATTCAAGTGGTCAAAATACAGCCTTCTCACCCGTTGTTTGAACCTCGATCAGTTGCTCACAGAGGTGTTAGAAGATGAGAAGAGTGTCTCCTGTCTGAAAGTGAACTTCTCCAAGTCTGCCTTTATATCAAGCCCTCTCATGAACCTCCATCTTTTTACTATCCTCCCTCACATCCGCTCCTCAAAAGAATCACTCACAAGCATTCCCATCCAGGCTCTTAGAAACACAGATATAACACATGAATATGCCTTTTTTCATGTCTGTAAACTAATTCATATCTACTGGCCTTGAGCAAGGTAGAAAGGATTTTGATCAAATTTTTAAGGATAATATTTCTTTATAATGTCACACATCTCCATCTGATGATGGGGAATGTGTGTAATTGTACCTATATGGGATTTTCTGTCCTCGGAGGTCAGCCATAAATTCTCTGCTTCTAAGAATAAGCCAACACAAAATGACATTTATGACTTGTTAGTAATATAGAGTTGCGCACACAAAAGGCTCACATGCATGTGCTCCTAAGAAACCCTGCAACGCTCCAGAACGTTAATGACGCTTTTCCCCAAATCCAACACTTGACTGTGTTCCTGCATGGTGGTGAAATTAGCACATATTGCGGTTTATATTCTTGGACCACTCTGGACAAATGGAGTAATAAAATTTGACTGTTGTTATGTTCCCGTGATTCAAATACGTAAGTTGTGTGTATATGACAATGAAGTATCAGCATGACGCACAAACTCTTATTTGACTTTCATCTCCAAATGTTACACATCTCCAATGCAATAATGTTTTACCATATTTTCAAATCCCTTTTAAAAATACGTGACTGTTTTTGTTATGTTTGTTATATTCATATACTTAATACTTTGTCAGTGCTCCAACAACTTCTTCCCTTGATCTTACTGTACAATAGTCAGTGAGATGGGATATACATTGTTCACATTCAACCAAACACTTCAAAATTGATAGGTGAGAGTACAGGTAAATAAGGGTCCTTAAGATGCTGCAAATCAAATTTGAGAAGATTTGAATGAAGATACTGAATTTTTTTGTGATGACAAAGTCAAAGGCCTAGTCTCAACTTTCTTTTAAATTACTTTTAAGCAGGGGTTAATTTGTGACGGATCCTTCCGGAACAAGATCCGGCACCTCTTGATTTTGGCCTCCCTGTGTTCAGGGACTTATTTGGGCACATCCGGCACCTCTGGTGTATAGAAAATAAGAATACTTACAAAACGTTTTTAAAAAATGTATAAGATAAAATGATGTAAGTCCCACCTGTGGTTATGTAGGCAATTGCCCGTGCTGTGCAGAGTATAGCCTAAATAATTGTTGTCATAACATTTATAACGTGGATATTATCTGAAATTGAGGCTTGTAATTCCAACCGCATGGCAATTGGACATTTCTGTGGTTTTTTTCAGCACCATTTTCTGCGTATGTTCCGCGACCTGTGCCCTTCTCCTCATATTTACTTTGCGTTCCGGCACTTTATGATTTACAAACTAAGCACTGCTTATAAGACAAATGTGAAAACAGCCAGGGAAGCTCAGAATTTAGTGATGTCAATGTGCTACAAATTTTGGGCAGTTACTGATGGTATTAGACCATCTGGAATTTTAAATTTTTACCCCCAATCGTTATATATGTCAGTCAATGACCTAGAAGACCTGAGGGACAATATAAAAACATTGCCATATCATTCACAATCGCAGTTTGTTTGTTTTTTTACCAATCAATATTTTGTTTCAATTCACGCTAACTCTTTGAATATATCATTGATCCAGATCATTTTGTCCTTACAGAAATTAATTTACTGTAACTGGACTGTTCTAGTTGTCTTACATGACTGAACAGGTATACTGTCCTCTCTCATGCTTTCAAGCCATTTGTCTGTTGTATTGTATAGCCTATAGCAGAAGTGCCAAAGTCTGGTCCTATAGAGCCCCTATCCTGCTTGTTTTTCATGTCTCCCTCCTCCAACACGCTTGAATAAAATAATCAGGATTGTTATCAGGCTCCTGCAGAGCTTGCTGATGAGTTGATCATTTGATTCAGTGTGTTAAAGGAGGGAGACATGGAAAACAAGCTGGATAGGAGCTCTAGAGGACCGGCCTTGGGCACCCCTGCTATAGGGTGACTGTTGCTTGTAAGAGTCAGTCCAGATTTGGAAGACATTATCTCTCCACCAAAGACATTTCTAATCATTTGTGCCCAATATGCAATATGAACTTGTGTAAAACCAAAAGGGATTTTAAAGTATTTGTGCAAATACAAAACAGTTCTTGCGCACCCACCTTCAATTTTTTTCACTCAGGGGTTGACCAACAGGATTTTGTCTTTATGGAGTCATTGTTAAAAAAAATCTTTTATCAGAGGCAATTTAGCTTATTTTTCTATGTTTTCAGATGTAATTGAGTGAGTCACTAAATCCTGTAATCATATTGTCGGGGAGGGAAAGGGCACATTTTGGTACAAAATTTTCTTTTTAAATTAAATAGCTGGTGGCGCAGTCGATGAGACGTCCACCTCACAGTTCTGAGATCATGAGTTCATTCCCAGGCTCTGGCCTTCCTATATAGAGTTTGTCTGTCCTCCCCGTGTGGGTTTTCTCCAGGTACTCCAATTTCCTCCCGCATCCCAAAAACATGCATGGTAGGCTGACTGACTACTTAAAATTTTTGCTAGACGAGTGTGTGCGATTTGTTGTTGGTCTCCTTGTGCCCTGCGACTGGCTGGCAACCAGTCCCATGGTAAAATCCGTCTACTGCCCATAGATAGCTGGGATAGCCTTCAGCACCCCCTCGACCAAGGGCTTAAGTTTACATAGGGACGGTATGGACAAAACATTACCAAGTTTTCAGAATACTCGAATCATCCCCACCAATTTTTAAGCAACCTTAATTCCATTATATAATGGGTTCTGTAATATAGGTGAATTAGATTATCTTCCTGAATGTTGTAAGGATAGAATTGACCCAAGCATTATTAAGTAAATAATTTTTATTATGTGTCAAACACACGTTTGCACATGCACTCACAGTCCCAACAGAAATACGACATGTCGACAACATGGCGCCTCCTCTGCAGGGATAGTAAAAGTTTTTTTCAGCCAGCAGCAGCCACTGTAGCTTTCTTTGTTGTTGTTGTTGTTGAGTTTGGCTGTGCTTGTGGACAAAAGCAGTAGTGTTTTACCTGAAAGAAGCCTCCATTTTTGTTTACTTTTGTTATTCCCTAAGACGTTTTTTCAGTTATATTTAATTTCTTTACTTAGACGGACAATGTTGAGTGGCAAATGTTTATTTTTGGAATTTCTGGATAGTTAAGAGATTATTAACAAGTTTGTCTTTATTGTGTATGTTATATAATTTAAGTTATGTTCAAATATTGCTATTTAAACTTGCCAATAAAATCCAGACATTTATTCTGGAAGTTTTCAAAGGGTTTCTTTTAGAGCTGAAACGAATACTCGAGCAACTCAAGTAACTCGAGTTTAAAAACTGAGCCAAGTAATTTTATTCACCTTGAGGAATCGTTTAATTTTGCCAGCTCTAAGCATCACGTTTTGCCTCGACTACTTTTAATGCGGGACAACGCGTTGATGTCACATGCGTAGAGGAAGAAGCAATAAAAAAATATAGAACACCTTTCTGCAGCCGACAGCCGCTACAAACTATGCCGTCATTGCTAAAAACCAGCCCGCATGATGCGGTGGTAGCAGGTAGCATCTGATGCGTCTCATAGATATCACATGTATGTTGACCTAGATGCGAAATTACAGAGTCAGCGGTGTTAGTAAACAGCCGCCATCTTAAAGCAGTACACTTCTCAGCGTTAATAAGATTAACGTTGCTGTCACTCGGTCACGTACGTAACGTTAGCCCTGCGGAGGGTTAGGTTTCTATTAAGACCGCTGTCGATGCGTGGCTAACGTGTCTTACATACAGGCTTTATTCAATCTGTGAAACATAGCGCTGTAGAGTGATTAGGGTGTAAAATGAAAATATGATAAAGCTAACTGTCAATTTTAGCTCAGTAGTCATTGCTGGATAAAACACCAAGTAGCACTGGCCCCTAATGTGCTCCAATACAGCAGGTATCATACTGTAACGTTGACAAAGAGTCACCCGCTTCGTTAGGTTGCAATTATTTCTTTTTTGGGAACTTGTGGAACGACAACAACAACAGGAAGGCACGACTCTCGCTCTCCCGCACCTCCCTCACCCCCGCACGTCACGCGGTGCATTCAGGAACGCATGCAAATATCCCCGCCATATTATAACCTGATATGTTACAATACATTTATTTTGAACACTGCAAAAACTCAAAATCCTATCAGGACTTACAGTTTAGACTAACTTAAAACTTAACTAGAACTTAAAAATGGCTTGACACAAATGGAAATTCAATTGAAACACGTGGGAAAAACACCTAACTTTTAAGTGATGTGTGTTATCAAGCGTAATGGCATTTTTAGGTAAGAAATATATATATATTTTTTATAGGATCTAAAAGTTTTTGGAGAGAAAGCAGTGAATTGGTCTTTTTTTAAAAATTCTAGTCACATCTGAGAGGCAAATGTTGGCTGTTTTCAACAATGTACATCGAAAATAAAGACATTGATTGACTGAAAATAGTTCAATATTAGATGAAATGTCCTTTTTTCTCATGTATATTTATAATTGCTCTTTACCTAAAAAAGGTTTTATCTGATTACTCGATTAATCGATCGGATTTTCAGTCGATTACTCGTTTACTAAAATATTCAATAGCTGCAGCCCTAGTTAGTAGTTTTTGAAAAAAAAGGTTTGAATCGAACAGTGTATCACCTGAACCAATAGATTTGAAAGTAAGTCAATACAGACTTTGCATTGATCATTTAACCTTTCAATTAATTAGGTTCGTATTCATGAAAAAATTTAGCCCTGACCCCCCATTCACCCAATCTGTTTGGTCTTATTAATGTCCCGTCCCCAACAAGAAGTGTACATGCAGGTTATGCTGTTATATCGTCCCTACCAATGTTGAGACCAAACCCACGGCCTTGCCCATGACCCTTGTGAGGATAAGCGGAACGGAAGATGAATGAATAAAATTATATAGCTTGTTATTTTTTTGATCTGACAGTATAGCAATTTAAACACTAACATGTACTTTTGAGCAAAAAAACAAAAACAAAACGCTACGATATAAGCATTGATTCGCAATATTTTTAGTAGAATTACAGAACTACTACATTAATGTACCGTAATTTTCGCATTACAAGGCGCACCTGACTATAAGCCGCTATCCGCTAAATTTTGGCACGAAAATAACATTTGTTTGCGGATAAGCCGCACTGGACTCTAAGCCGCAGCCGTCCTCACTGTATTATGGGATATTTTACACCAAAATATATTAACCAGTAACTCTTTATTTGACAGCAGCATCATATGACTGTCATAAAACCAAATGAACCACCATGACGCTTTGAACCAACTGGCTGCAAAGCTTCATTGTTTCAAGAGGCGTCATTTGGCCATCACTGCTCCCTTGGGGGAGACCGTCAACCGTTGCTGCCATCTGCTGTCAACACTGTTGTTGTCCAACATGCCTCAAAGCATGCATTGCAGTGCTACAGATGTAATCAAAATTCATGCGCTCCGCTAATCATTTCTGCATTTACTTTTCCAGCTGTTTCATTAAATGCTAGTTATGATATTTGGTAAAACTTCATTTGACAGTCGCGCAATAAGACTGTCATTAGACAATCATAATTGTGATATGACACTTTTTCTTTCTTGTTTTTTTCTTCTGTTCCCCCATAACCCCTTCCTGTTCGCTGCTTTGTCATAATAAACGAGGTATGTTGAATGATCACAATGGCAGTATGTCATACTCTCAATGTAAACATTAAAACTGTTCAGACCAACCGGACACTTAGACTTCCATTCTCCGTGTCAAACAGCTGAACAGGACAGGTTTAAAAAAAAAAAAAAAAAAAAGTGATATGACACTGTCATGAGCATTAATGAATGCAAATTATCTGACTTTTGAATGGATGTAAAAAAAAAAATCCAAGCTGGACATAAATGGAGTTTGTGGCATAATTTGCTAGATGACACCTAATGACATATGTCATAAGCATTCAGTGATGCCCCTGATAGTGTCATGTCATACTTATGACGGTCTTATGACAGTCTTGTGATGCCGCTGACAAATAAAGTGTTACCTATTAACCCAAATAAATCAACAAATAAGATGCACTGGACTATAAGCCGCAGGATTCAAAATGAAGGAAAAAAATAGCGGCTTTTAGTCCGAACATTACGGTACACATTATTTCTTGAATGGTAAATGTTCTGTTAATTAAGCAATGTTGATGTATTTTAGGTGCCTAAGTATCTGTAAGACTGTGCCAGAGATAGCAAATAAATATATGCGGGTATGTGATAATGCAAATAAATAAATACGTCGTTATTATTGTTTAATAAAGTTATTTACTTTAAAAGTATTCTTGCTTTAGTACTCTTACCACAGTGTTTTCACTGAAAACTAGTTTTTTGTTGTTGTTGTTGTTTTTTTTATATTATTGAACACTACAAAACATACAAATAATAAATAACACAAAACAACTAGTTCACATAGAATATAACCATCTCAACATATTTACATCATAAGACATACAAAAAAATAGTAAATAAATAAAAATAATACCTCAAGAGGAAATTAAGTACTAAACAATTTTGCATGAGCTTCTATAGTAGACTTGCATTTATTATTTTGTATCATATTGAGTGATGTGAAATATGATTCAAATTCAACCCAAAAAATCTTAAAGTTCGGATTTACCTTTTGAAATTTAGATTTACGAATATGAAATTTCCCTAGCAATATATAAAGATTTAATATAGTAAATATTTTTTTATCTTTGGATTCAAATACAGTAATGATCGCTTTTCCTGTCAAGTCAATGTTTTGTTCAGTTTGACATAAAATATATTTCTGAAGATCCGTCCAAAACTTTACACTAATGGGGCAACCATAAAACAAATGAGTCTTCACTGAAAACTAGTTATGTCCATTGGACGGCACGATGAGCAAATCACCGGCCCTTAAAGGATCTCGCGACGTTTAGCCCGTGATCTCGCGATATTCTGGCTGTTGGCGTCGAGGAGAACTGAAATTTGTTCACTCTTTTACCCTAGCTCCTGCACAGAAGCGCACACGCGTCGTGTGCTGCTCAGATTCATCTACCATGGTAAGAAAACAGATTATATGTTTCTACATCATAGCTATAAACTTACTTTAGGCTTCTCCGCCGATGTGCACACAATGCGATTCAAGTCATTTCCCAAGAAAATCGGCGTTTTAATGTACTTTTTGCAGTCATGTGGAAGGCCTTGTTGAGCTAGTAAGTAGGTGAGCTAGTAAGTAGTTAGCCACCCTGCTTGAAAGTGCGCCACGTCTGTATGAAGCAAAAAATTGCCGTCACTGAATGCGAACGAACACCTATTTATGTTGTAGTACTGCCAACCAAAGCGTCTGGGACGTGCCAACACTAGAAAAACTAGCGTTTAAACTCTGTGTTTAGCACTATTAGCTCTTTGCCTTTTCACCCGCAAGGGTTCGTGCACGTGGCGTCACGGCCAACACGTGGTACGCAAACTATAGCCATACTTATTTCGGAATACATTAAAACAGAATGTTGGACATTATGATCATGACGAAATAAATTTGGAATGCTTTACACCAGTGTTTTTCAACCTTTTCTTAGGCACGGCACGTTTTTACATCGGAAAAAATCTCGAGGCACACCACATAACAAAAATGTTCCAAAATTACTTTCTGTACAGTATATTGAAATGTTAAATAATTTATTTATACTTACTAGGTGTGAAACTTGAGCCTGTTTAGATGAACACAAAGCTAATATCCTGGCAGGAATCTATCTAAAAACATTTACATATTTAATCTGACCAATGCATCTAAAAAAAAATAATAACATGTCATCTGACCAATACAAAAGAGTGTTTTTTAATACAAAAAAGTCAACCTTTAGTCAATTATATCAGCTATGCACTCAATACTTGGTCGGGAATCCTTTTACAGAAATGACTGCTTCAATGCGGCGTGGCATGGAGGCAATCAGCCTAAGGTGCTGCTTCTCTGTAGTCCAGGTTAGGCGCTTCTGCAGCTGTTTCAGGTTCAAACGTGGCTTGACCTGGGTAATGCAGCACCTGTAGCCGATTTCCAGGTTGCTGCAGGTCCCCCAAGTACTGGAATCGGCCCTTCTCCAAAATCTTTCTCAGGGGGCGGTCACCTCTTCTGGTTGTGCAGCGTTTCCTGCCACACTTTTTCCCTCCCACAGACTGCCCACTGAAGTGCCTTTATACAGCACTCTGGGAGCAGCCTATTCGCTCAGAAACTTCTTTCTGCATCTTAGCCTTTTGCTTGATGGTGTCATTTGCCACGTTTACATGGAGCCAAATATTCCGATTACAGTCGGTTTAGATGTTCAAACCGAATAAATGTGTTCCATATAAACACCTCATTCGGAATGAACAGGCCCAAACCGAATGGAATTTCATTCCGATTCACAGGGGTGGAATATTCCTTTTCCCAAACCGATTAGAAGTAAAATTATATCATGTAAACAGGGAAGCGGAATGGTGTCTGGTTGCGTTCTTTCTGCACATGCTCCATACTGACGTGGTGACGTCACTTGCAACATGGCTTCCAAGCACACGCACAGCGCACCTAATTGGAGTCCGGCGGAAAGTTTATATCCATGAATCCCTCCACCAGCCCACACAACTTTTTAAATGAACGGCGTGTCATTCTGAAGTTTTGTTTCCACTCGAAAAATTAAAACAGCAGCTGATCTGACGATCGATCTCCATGTTTTGCAACGTGACGCTTTGTTTTGATTAATCTGCGCATGTCAGACGGCAGTTGTCAAACGTCCTTTCGGAATAAAGGCAGACACATGTAAACGCTGGATTGGAATAGATGAAGTGACATGTAAACAGCTGATCTGAAATTTCCATTCGGAATGATTTGAATCGGTATGAATAAAAGTCAGCATGTAAACGTGGCTAATGATGGCCTTCTGAACAGCAGTCAGGTCGGCAGTCTCGCCCATGATTGCGGTTTTGAGTAATGAACCAGGCTGGTAGTTTTTAAAAGCCTCAGGAATCTTTCACAGGGGTTTTGAGTTATTTCGTTGATTCAGATGATTAGGTTAGTAGCTTCTTTAGAGTACCTTTTAATGATATGCAAATTTTTTGAGATAAGGATTTTTGGATTTTCTTTTTTTTTTTTTTTTTTGCCAAAGTCATCAATATTAAAACAATAAAAGGTTTGAACTACTGCAGTAGTGTGTAATGAATCTAAAATATATGAAAGTCTAATGTTTAACAGTACATTACAGAAAATCATGAACTTTATCACAATATGCAATTTTTTTGAGAAGGACTAGTATATTATTATATTAGGCCTGAAAAGCTCAGAATTATAAGACACGGGGTCTTAAGCAGTGTCTTTAACCGCATCAGGGCCAAGCATCTCGCTGACAATGGCTTTTCATCCAGGTATTATTGTCTCTGTCACAATGTGGGACTTTTTTGATTTAGCTAGTGCTGCAACGATTAATGAAAGTGCAATCTTAGCAAGCCTTTGCTTTATGTCTTAAAAAAAAAAAAAAAATTATGCAGCCCATGAAATGTTCCTAATCCGATTACTCGATCTTTCGAACTAAGTAGTTGATAGATTAATCGACTGCTAAAATAATCGATAGCTGCAGCCCTAGATTTAGCAACAAGTTCAACAAGGTAACTGGCGTTAAGGGCTTTCTCATTTACCCGTGTAGTTTTTCTCAAAAAAAAAAAAAAAAGTTGTCTGTTTCTCTGTGTTTTCATGCATGCAAACAAAATAGTCCATTGACTTGTTTTGAAGGGACGGGTGTTTGTTTGGAGATGTTTAAGCTTGCTTGGCACTTTGGCACTGTTGGATAGCATCTCGTGTCGTGTTCAAGAACTGCTCGGATTTCTAGCCAGCAGCCAAAAGCGCTATACAAGTATAACACCATTTACCATTTACTTTGCTGTCCTCACAATGTGGAATAAAACACAGGGGGAGGATTGCCTGTTGTCAAATATGGATAAAATGATGTACAGTAGATGTGCTGAGGTCCACATTGCTGCGGACAGCAAGGTGGCTGATGGAAATCCAAGCAGTTCTTGAACGCGGCACAAGCAATACATGGCTCACCTGCACACGACCGTAACCTTCTACCTACTCCTTCCTTCTTACTGCAACTCCGCCCGGCAATGTTAAAAATGCGATACTGGATAATTTCTCGTGGCGCACCTGGAAATCACTCACGGCACATCGGTTGAAAAACACCACACAGTTTGAGAACTAAATTGAGAAATGTAAAATAAGTGTGACTCATTGACTGCCATTGAAGGCGATAGACGTCCAGTCCAATTTGACTGGATTGAACGATCGCTGCTAGCCCTTCCAGATAACATGGGTTGGATGCTCATTGCCCACATGTAAGTTCAAGTAAATCTGATGTCAATTGCTGTGAATGCATTAAAGAGCATATGACACGAGAAAAAAAGTCTTAAATGGCATTATTATGTGAATTAGAATCATATTTTGAGACGATTCGACTATATACAACAATCTAGAAAAGCATAGACGAGAAATTAGTCTTTTAATCTGCCGGTTAGCCACGCCTACCATTATAGGGCTTTAGCGTCCCCAACAGGTGGATGACGTCAGCGGTAGACTGGGCTCATCGGTTTTACTATTCAGCCCATTGAGGGGGAATTCTTCAGAACGAGGAAAACGCGACGAAGAGAGCCGCAAAAGTCTCTCTACTCCAATATTTTACAGGATATTCTTTTTATCCAAGTATTTTTCCCCAATAGCTATATAAATGGCTTGAGAAGGACCAGTCAGCCCGTCGAGGGGGAACTATTCACAACGAGGAAAACGCGACGAAGAGAGCCGCAAAATGTCATTGTTTCAGTCTCTCTACTCCAATATTTTTACAGGATATTCTTTTTATCCAAGTATTTTTCCCCAATAGCTATATAAATGGCTTGAGAAGGACCAGTCAGCCCGTCGAGGGGGAACTATTCACAACGAGGAAAACGCGACGAAGAGAGCCGCAAAATGTCATTGTTTCTGTCTCTTTACTTCAATATTTTTACAGGATATTCTTTTTATCCAAGTATTTTCCCCAATAGCTATATAAATGGCTTGAGAAGGACCAGTCAGCCTGTCGAGGGGGAACTATTCACAACGAGGAAAACGCGACAAAGAGAGCGGCAAAATGTCATTGTTTCTGTCTCTTTACTTCAATATTTTTACAGGATATTCTTTTTTTCCAAGTATTTTCCCCAATTGCTAAATTAATGGCATGTTCATGACAAATAACAGTTATGTGCTGAATGGAATATGAAATAATAAAAATGCATTTATTCAGGACGACATGGCAAAATTACTCCATAATGGTCAAAAATGTCGACTTCACCTTTACTGTCGCACCTCCCGAACGATATTTTATGACGCCTAAATCAGACATATGTCATTTCCCTTCCCCGGCTTCGGAGAATGTAAACAAACCAGAAGCCGTGACAGCTAGCTGACATGCTAACCCGAACCGAGTGATGTTTCAAAGTCTTCGAAGTGGAAAATCACACATAACTATCCTGGATTATTTGACATGACGACCCGGTTGTCGATTGTCTTAGTGGATCGGCAAACCGCCCGGCGGAGAGCAATTTACAGTTCGTTCCCCGGAGGAGGGTGGCTGGATTTGTTGTGCAGCTAACGTGCTGCTGCTAATTAGCATTAGGAGAGCTTTTTACATGCCTATCAATGATCAAACGTAAGTAGTCCTTCATTTAAAGGAAGTTTGTAGTGTTTACTTTGTAATCGCTGTATTAGTATTTGACATAATACAAAACAAGATGTTTACTCACTTCCTCGTAAGTCCAATGGTCCCACAGTAAATATCCACGGTGAATGGGAACCTTTTGAAACTCCAAAAAGGCGCATATGCCTCTCCCTCATACAGAATGATTTTTCCGCAGACGTTTGGCTGGCGTGATGCGAAAAATAAACGTATTCATCCGCAAAATCAACTGAATCCTTCGTCCTCATACACAACAGTACGCTGTAGCGTGAAGAGGACGTCTTTTACCGTACACGTCACATCGCCCTCCTCCTCAATGCAAGACCGAAGCCGGAAGTCACTCGTTTTCATGGTGCGGGATTCAAAAAACTAAATAAAAATAGTGATCGCTTCCACACACATCCAAGCGGCCCATATCATTCAGGGGCATAAAATACCGCGTGTATTATGAAATAAACATGCTTTTTCGTGTCACAGGCACTTTATTAAAGTGGAAAACGAAAACGTTACGCATAAATAAGTTGACCAGGAAAAGTGTGGCTCTTCTGAAGTCTTTGGAAATGAACAGTGAGAGTATGAAGATTTATGATCATAATCTTTGCATTTCTGCAGGTGCTGTTGCACGTGTTGTTCGAGCACGCGTCCGGCTATGCGTTATTTGCTGTCAAAGAGGTGGAGGAGATCGGCATGCTGCTGCCTCAGGTGTGTTCCTTTACCTCGCTGCTACATTGTTTTTACCTTACTCTCAAAGACTCATCATTGAAGGTATGTTTTAGGTGGAGCAGTGTGTCCTGAGTCTTGTGAAATTCAACAGCATGGTGAGCCTGGCTGCCTTTTTTCCTTTTAAGTCTGCACAGGCTGCCCTGGAGAACATCAATGCAATTTCTGAAGGTAACTTTTCTTAAAAGTCGCAATATGTATTGATTTATTCCGAATATTTTTTTTTTTTTTTGACTCTTCTCAGATGTGGTGATGTTTTCATATCTGTCAATCCCCTGAATTCCTGTGTTGACAGCTTCCGATCTGAACATCTGAGGATACAATTATAGTTGATAATTAAGTTAAAGAACAAAATAAAAACGGAAAAACACACTGGTTACGGTCCCAAGTCTAAAGTTGATAGTGATGGCGACAGATGTCTTATTAATTTATAAACCAAGAAGACGGGCTGTGAATGCTCATGTTTCAGTACCATTGATGGCGCTGGATGTACAACCATCGTCCTACATTTTAACCGGGCGTTCATTTGTCCCGTCCAGTGAAAATGGATTGGACATCTAACACAGTCAGTGGCAGCCAATGAGTTTAATGAATGCTCTTTAAGGGTTAAAATTAGTTTTGTACATGAAAGTAATACCTGTTAGAGGTGGCAGGCTGTCACAGATGCACTATTTGTCATCTAAAAGCACTTTTCTTCTATCCAGGTGTGGTTCACGCGGACCTTAAGTTGTTCCTCGAGACGAATCTTCCTCAATCCGGCAAGAAGAAAGCGACACTGGGAGTTGGAGATGCCAAAATCGGTGCTGCCTTACAAGAAGAATTTGGTTTCTCCATCCAGACAGGCGGCGTTGTGGCAGAGCTAACAAGAGGTACGTGTTTTTTGCAATCACATATGGCTTGCCCTAAGAATACATGTCGTCTAAATATACATGGCCTGTTTATGATGCGATTCTATGATCCTGACACTCATGAGGGTACATACTGAAAATCTGAGCAGCCGCCCACTCAAACGATCCACCCTTATCCAATTGACGCAATTCAGCGTTCCCTTCATTTTTGTCCTTTCAGGGATTCGCCTTCACTTTCACATGCTGGTAAAGGGACTGACGGCGCTTGCCGCCTCTAAGGCTCAGCTGGGTTTAGGCCACAGCTACTCTAGAGCCAAGGTCAAATTCAACGTCAACCGGGCGGACAACATGATCATCCAGTCTATTGCACTGTTAGATCAGCTCGACAAAGACATCAACACCTTCTCCATGCGCGTCCGGTAAGATATAATTGGACATTTATCACGATGCCCGCTATTTCTCCAAATGACTGAATATGACGTCTCACGTGACTTTCAGCGAATGGTACGGTTACCACTTCCCCGAGTTAGTGAGGATCGTACCCGACAACTCGATGTACTGCCGCCTGGCGCAGCTCATCGGCAACCGGAAGGAGTTAACAGACGAGAGCGTAGAAAGCCTGGAGGAAGTGGTGATGGACAACGCCAAGGCGCAGGCCATCCTAGATGCATCCCGCTCCTCGATGGGTAAGTTTTTTTGTTTGTTTGTTTATTTTACCTCGAACTCTCACAAGCATTTCCAAGCTGTGCCCCTTTTAAACCCACCTTGGACTGATGTGTCCCTGGTGGCTGACACAGGGGGGTAGAGAAACTCTCTCATAAACCTGTAGTGAAGGCTAACATCCTCGCTGCGGATCCTGTCGGGAGAAACATTAATTCTTTTATGGACAGTTTTTTTTCTCTTGAATTGTTTTATATCAGACATTAGTCTCAAACTTGAGGCCCACAGGACAATATCTTGTGGGCCCCATTTGACATCCAGTTTTAGTGGTAGTTGCCTGCATGTGTTTTGCGACGAGCAATAAAATAATTTACCGTATTTTTCGGCCGATAGTTTTTTTTGTTTTGTTTTCCCCCTCATAGTTTGGCCAGGGGTTGCGACTCCTACTCTAGAGCGACTTATGTGTGAAATTACTGACACATTATTAGTGCTGCAACAATGAATCGATTAACTCGAGTATTCAATTAGGAAAAAAAAAGATTTGAATTAAATTTTGGTGCTTCGAGTATTTGTTTAATTAAAGTGGCGTTGTAATGGTTTGTTTTGAAAGTTTGCATTTAGCATAATTGATTTGGGTGGATACACTGCCCTCTAGTCTGCCTCATTTCACATGGCTTAATCCAGCTGCTCCCTGTTAAGACCAACGTAAGATATGTTTTTGTTTGAGCTAGGTTTTTTTTATGCATTCGTAATTTAGTTTATAGGTATATTTAGCTGTTTTTTGTGGGAATATGTGTGTGAACTATTTGTTAAGAGCATTATTAAAAAAAAAAAAAGTTAGCATTTTACAGCATTTAAGCTAGCGGACTTTTGCTATGTAAGTTAGCCAATTGTTCTTTTGTTGTACATAGATCCTCATTTATTTATTTTTTCATACCGTTTGAGGCTCAGCTCAGGTATTTTAATTTTTTATGTTCGTTATTCGAACTAGTTCATCGATTAATCGACTACTAAAATAATCGATAGCTGTAGCCCTACACATTATAATCATTTCACATTTTATTTTGGTGTTTTGAAGTGACACTGGTGGTTTGGTAAACTTATTAGCATGTTCTTTATGCTATAGTTATCTGAATAACGGGTAAGTTCTTTGTTTATGCGTCATGTAATGTTAGCATGCCGTATTCTTATTCAGGCTGTTGTTTCTATATTGTATTTTTAATTTAAATTGCTTTTCAAGATGACATGTCTGATCTTGGATGTTATTAAATACTGTCTATATCCCCCAAAAACACAACTTATAGCCTTGTGCGGCTTGGTCCAAAAATATGGTAAATAATTAAAAATACATTGAAATTAGGGATGTCCTGATCGCATATTTTTGTGGCCGAGTCACCGGATTTTGAGAATCTGCCGATAGTCCTGATCTGATACCAAAAGTTTTTTTTTTTTTGAACAAAAGTTTTAAACATGTTACTGTCCTACTGTGCCACCTTTTTATTATGTGTATTATTTTAAAACAAGAATAGCGGGGGGGGGTGCTTGTTTATTAAATGCTCCATTGATTGAGTCCACTCAAATCCGCTCATGCTGCTGAGAACAGCGTCTCACTTACACAGTGAGTTGCCACAGCACACTACCGCTAGTGTGTAACGAGCTAAACGATGATTGACGCATCTGCGCCTATGATCATGTCTTACCAAATGCGCTACTGCCATCCAGTGGCCAGTTATATTGCTTTAAAATGGATTTTCAGCTTTGTGCTTTGGCGCTAGATTGAGTCAGAACCCAGAGATGTCTCTTGTAAGAATAAAAAAAGGAAAGAGACGTATAAATACGTCTTTGGGACACTGAAAAGATTAAAAATAGAACGTATTTACATGTTTTTGGGAGCAAATGAGTTAAGGGAAGACAGGCTTTACGCAGGGATGACTGACACCCATTTGTTCGCAGGAATGGACATTTCCCCAATCGACTTGATCAACATCGAACGGTTCTCCAATCGTGTGGTGTCACTGGCGGCGTATCGTCTGGAGCTACAGGAATACCTGCGCTCAAAGATGTCCCAGGTGGCTCCCAACTTGGCCGCTCTGATTGGAGAAGTGGTGAGATTATTGGACTTCCATTGTTATAACTCAACTCATGAGGCAGATGATGTTTTACCAAAATCTGTCAATCCCCTGATTTGGTGTGATGAGAAACCTCTGGTGCTGATGGCTCGACTTGTATTTTTTCTTTTAATCTGAAGATAATTCCTAGTATTTACAGTTTTTGTTGATTTCCAGGTGGGTGCCCGTCTGATCTCTCACGCTGGCAGTTTAACCAACTTGGCAAAGTACCCCGCCTCCACAGTCCAGATCCTGGGAGCGGAGAAAGCCCTGTTCAGGTACTGGGGCAACCCCTCCCTGCTGGGGAAGGCTGCGGTTGCGGTGATGGCAGGGCTGGGCCGGAGCAGAGCGAGGTGACCGAGAAGACTTGAAGTCTTGTCTGGAGTGATCCCCGCTCCCCCATTGCATCCCAATGTCTGAGCAACCAAGCACAGCACTATAAATAGATGACGAGAAAATATGGTTAGGAGACGTCTTATTTTAGTGGCGCCTTGACTTAAGAGTAGCAAAAACTTGTTTTCATTTGAGCATTGTCACCGAATATTTCCTCCTGGGTGTGAAAGCAGCTGTCATCTCACGCAGAGCCCTGAAGACGCGAGGCAACACGCCCAAGTACGGCCTGATCTTCCACTCGACCTTCATCGGCCGAGCTGCGGCCAAAAACAAGGGCCGCATCTCCAGATATCTGGCCAACAAGTGCACCATCGCCTCACGCATAGACTGCTTCTCTGGTGAGATCGATGAATACACATATACATCAGGGGTGTCCAAACTATGGCCAGTTATTATTGGCCCCTAGCAAATTATAAAAATATAATTGAACTAGCAGTATGGCCCGGCGTTACTCTGGTTTGTGCAATTGTGTTGTAGCAATAGTAAAAGGACACCACAAAAGGGTTCATGCGTAATCACTTTTCTATCACTGTGTACAGTATGAATATCCACCTGAAATGTTATGTAATGAATGTTACGAAATATTAACACTACAGCATATTTAAATTTGTGCATGACACTGTAAAGCCAACTGCAATATTTCAGTCGCAAGTGCCAAAGGATGGGGCTCCAGCCTCAATTTTTCCATGCTAATTTTTGAAGTTTCAAATTTTCCGCCTTGAATGGAGGCCTACAGAGATCAAACCCATAAAAAAAAAAAAACTGACGCGTATAGTACAAATCTGCCATTTCAGTCCATAGGGAACGCGCACACAGTTAATTTTATATATGGCGGAAAACACTCAGGTGACTTGAAGTCTGCTCTGAGACCCCCAATTTGGCCAAATTTCAAATTTGTACTATATGCATGTGTGATACACCATTGGAAAGCTGAAAATCTCAATTTTCAGCGGGAAGAAAAATTTTGAACAGGAGGGAATTTTAAAAAAAACCTACCTCGAGGAGAGAGCATAATTAAACACTAGAAAACCCAGCAAAGGCCGAATCGGCCTTTCCCCAAGACAAATACTCCTAATATTCCCATATATGAATGGCTCTTGTCTGTCTGACAACAACTTTCCAATTCAAAAGCACTTGGGTCATTTTGGCCACCTCTGTGTTTTTCCGTCATAGAGGCCAAATCGGCCATTGCTTGGGACTATTGGGAGTACAAGAATTTTCTGGGACTTCTAGTGTTAAAGACACCATGATTTTAACGAGATCGCGTACTTGCCTTGTTTCGATCCAAAAACTCTGGGTAGCATGTCTCACCGAGTGTCGACACAGCTGTGAATAGCCACATCCAGACTTTTGGGATTTTTAAACTAAATATTAGACATCAATGAATCTAAACTAAAAATGATACAGTTCAAATAATTACCTTTTTATGGCTGGGTTGAAACAAAAGCGGTTGCGCGGTGTCTGTAAATTGGGGTCTCCAGGGTAAAACGGACAAATTAAAAATACTTCAGGGGTTTAATGCTCCATTAAACTGCTATGGCAGTATATAGACATATTTTTCTATCAAACACAACAGTTGTTTTGGCTTAGAATACAGCAGTTTAAAGAGGGGTGCAAGAGCAGAAACTTTTTAAGTCTTGTCCGTTTTCCGCCATATAACTGTTGTTTTTGGCAGCCCTTTTAATTTTCGTGTCTTTTGAATGAAAGTACTTATAAGTCTTGGTCATATTTTTAGTCATTTCGAAATGTCTCAACTAGGGCTGTCAAAATTATCGCGTTAACGGGTGGTAATTAATTTTTTAAATTAATCATGTTTAAATATTTGACGCAATTAACGCACATGCCCCGCTCAGATTAAAATGACAGCACAGCTTAATGTTCGCTTGTTACTTGTTTTTTGATGTTTGGCGCCCTCTGCTGGTGCTTGGGTCCAACTGATTTTATGTGTTACACCATGAGTGAGCATGGTGTAATTATTGCCATCAACATCATGGCGAGCTACTAGTTTATTTTTTGATTGAACATTTTACGAATTTTAATAAAACGGAAACATTAAGAGGGGTTTTTGATATAAAATTTCTATAACTTGTACTAACATTTATCTTTTAAGTCTTTCTATGGATTGCTTTAAGAGAATGTTAATAATACTAGTACTTATGTACCATATGTTGAATGTATATATCGGTCTTTCCATTCCAACAATAATTTACAGAAAAATTTGGCATAGATGGTTTGAATTACGATTAATTTTTAAGCTGTAATTAACTTGATCAAAAATCGTTTGACAGCCTTAGTCTCAACGAAAACTAGATTAATTTTGTCTATTTTCTGTTGCCATATACTCAAAATGTTTTCGTCTGTTTTAGTCCAAAAAATAAAAGGTTTCCATTTTTTTCCCCAACAATTTCCAGTGAACAATGACAAACGAGCATATATTGTAGCATTTACAAGGACAACACCAACTTCCTGGTCATAATACACTATTAATCATCTTAACAGTCCATTACTTAGATTATAACCAACTGGACGCCACGTACTGTATGTTTAAAAAAACCAACAACAACAACTTGAGTTATGAATGCTTGCCGTTAGCACTAGTCTAATGCGAACGCAAATGCAATGCTAACGCTACGAGTTAAATTTGTTAAATGTGCAATGATCACTCAGCTCAGACCTTTAAAGAAAACAACTCTTACTGTGTTGCAAAAAAGCCTGGAGAGGACACCGATGAGGTGCCGCACGTCACATATCACACATCCAGACACTGCTACGATACAGGCTAACTATACATAAAATGTCACACATTGTGAACGCGTGATAAAAACCATGGCACATTTTCATCTCGTTCTTGTCTCGCCAGACGAAAACTGGCATTTGCTTCGTTATGTTTTAGTGTCTCAAGACACATTTTTAGCTCGTTATTTTCTCTTCATCGTCATGAAAAAAAATGTTGGTCGACGAAATCTTTTCGTTATAGTCATCGTTGACGAAAACGGCACTGATAAATAATCTAGAGCTGTCCCGACTAGTCGACATAGTCGACGTCACCGATGACGTAAATCCGTCGACGAGCACAACATCCCGTCGACGGTTAATGAAGGGTTAAAAAAATATATGCGTGGAAAGTTAGAATGTCGGATGTTCTGTTTGCAAGCGGGGAAAGCGGCACAAAGCCAAAAAAAACGCACCAGAGTGTCCAAAACATTGCCTTATTTCAAAGAAACAAAGGAGAGTACACTCTTCTGTCCTGTCTCTTCAATGCCAAGCTTGGCTGCACGTCGGCCGTGAATAAACACCTCAAGCGCCTTCACGCAGTTTGTAATTTTTTATTTTCACTTTTTGTACACCAGAGGGTACTGTCGCCTTACTAAATAATAATGTTTCATTGACAATGGGCCTATAAGTGCTATTATTGTTCTTAATGCTAATTGAAAGGTTTATTTCATGTTATGGTTTATTTTATGGTATAGAAAATTATATAAGGTTAAAAGGTCATAAATATATACAGTATATACAGTGATTGCATTCAAGGGAGATTGTCAATGATAAGGTAATAAATTAAGGTAAAGGCAATTCATATAGGCAATTCGTTGATATATAAATAAGGTTTAAAAGGAAAAAGGTGGAAAGTTTTTGTTAATTTCTAATTGTGTTGCTTTATTTGTGTGCACCGTAGCTCTTACAGTGTGTTTACATCAAGGATGGAATAAAAGTTGTAAACCATCAGTTTAAGAGACCATCTTTTCAATCTGGATGCTACACTAGTTAATTCTATCACCATTTGAACTCATTGTTTATTTGTGATTTATTATTGTTATTTACGTGTTTATTTGTACTTTAATAAATAATTTGAGTGTTCCAATGTTTTTTGTGAATTGATAAGCGTCAACAAAAATTTCATTGCTAAATTAGTAAAAAAAAAAAAAAAAAAATTTTTTTTTTAATTATTAGATTAGTCGACTAATCGTAAAAATAGTCGGCTGACTAATCGGGAGAAAATTAGTCGTTTGGGACAGCCCTAAAATAATCATTGAATAAGGTGCACCCAAGAAGCTTGCCTACATTGTTGCATTCTTTTTGAATTTTCTGAAAGTTTGGACACCCCTCGACTACATCTTCGGTGAATTTGCGATGATGCTCCTATTTTTCGTCAACAGCATTCAACCTTTGGGTTGATGTTGATAAATGATTTCCTGAGCTACTCTGTGTCACAGCTATCGATGTGTTTTTTAAGACCACTCTTGCTTCTGGGATTGATTTATTTTGTTTGTTTGCCTTTTTCAGAATTGCCCTCTAGCGTGTTTGGGGACAAACTGCGTGAGCAAGTGGAGGAGCGTTTGTCTTTTTACGAGACCGGCGACCTCCCACGCAAGAACGTTGACGTGATGAAAGAAGCCATGAAGGAGGTGAGCTTAATTATTCTGGTGTGCATAGCGCTGCGAATGATGACACGTTTGTCCCTGATCACACCTGAGGGTCAAAACTGATTTAATGAGCCTGATGCAGCATTAATAATGAACCTGTTAAAAGAAAAAAGTTCCAATTGTTTGACCCAAAGTAGGATTGATCGATCTTTTTACTCCCTTGTAGGCAACGGATGTTGCCGCTGAAATGAAGCGGAAACTAGACAAGCAGGAAAGAAAACGCAAGAAGCGTGAGAAGAAGCAAGCGCTTCTGGAAAACGGAGATGCAAACGGAGAGGTAAATTTGCTTTTGAACGCTACTCCGCGTGCTCAGATTTGAGATCTGACTCATGATCCCGTGGTCCCATCTCATTGTATGACACGCAAGATCAATCTGACTCCGAACCATTGACAAGCCCAGAACTGTGGGCTTGATCACTGAAGAGAGTCAAACACTTTGAAATATTTACCGCAACAACAATCAGGGAAATAAGTGGACAACTTGCTTGAATGGTAATTTGATCTTGTCCTGATGCTAGGTTAATGGGGAGTCCGAGGTTCCGGCGGCTGAGAACGGAGCAAGCGACGGTCCTCCCAAGAAAAAGAAAAAGCGCAAGTCTGAGGCGGAGGAACCGCCAGTGCCTGCCGTAGGTGAGGACGAAGCAGAAGACTCAAACGCACCAGCCAAGAAAAAAAAGAAACGAAAGTCAGAGCCCGTGGAGGACGAGCCGGCCGAAGAGATACCTGAACCTCCAGTGTCTGAAAAGAAAAAGAAGAAAAAGAAAAATGTGGAGTAAAGAATGGAATAGATAGGACTTCAGACTGATATTTTTTTTCTTTTTGTACAGTTTTTCATTTTCTCCAGCTGTGGTCAATCTTGTTTAACTATATACAGAGACACTTGACATGTGCCTTGAATTATGTGAGATGTACTTATGTAAATAAATTCTCGGTTCAGAAAATTGTATTCTTTAGTTGTTCTTTTCAAAGTTCTGCAAGTAGTTTTTTAGCTGTTGTAGCTCAGTCAGCAATTAGTGATCCCAGTCCATTCAGTGATTGTTCTGTTTATTAAAATTGTCAATCACAGGGTTGACATTGAGCAATGTGATCTTGCATTTTATGGTATTTTGGGAGAAGTTCAAAGTCTGAG
Organism: Corythoichthys intestinalis; assembly: GCF_030265065.1. Lineage (NCBI taxonomy): Eukaryota > Metazoa > Chordata > Actinopteri > Syngnathiformes > Syngnathidae > Corythoichthys > Corythoichthys intestinalis. The sequence continues at coordinate 37,997,805 of NC_080403.1, read as the reverse complement.
AAACCTTGTCTTTCCAGCACATTAAATAACGAAATAATTTGCCGAGTCAACCTTTTGAAAGTTCATGACGAACCACACGTTCAGCTGAGGTGAAATGGACCTTAAACCTGGAATTAAACCTTGCTGTTATGTTACGGGTCAAAATAACCCATTTTGAAGATCTAGGAAATTAACACGAGTATTATCTGGGAGAACTTCCACAGCCAGACTAGGGGTAAAACTGAAGGGAAAGGAAACCAGTGTTGGGAGTAACGCCGTTATAAATAACGCCGTTACGTAACGGCGTTATTTTTTCATTAACTGGGTAATCTAATTTTTCCGCCGTTACAACGCCGTTACCGTTACGGTCAAAAGCGGTGCGTTACTTACTCTGAATAAATTGAAGAAACTACCAGCCGTGTCGAGTCGACTCTGCTCTGTTGATTTGTCATCCAAGACTTTGGGTGCGTTCAGGTTCGAGAACAGCGCACGTACTTCTGACTCCAAGCTGTTTGTCCCTGTTCATTCAATTAGACAATGCTTTCCAAAGTTTGGTAACGTTTCTGTGTTGGCTACACCTGATGCTAGCCACGTTCCCATCTCCCACTGTCAGCTAGCAATAATTCTGCATCTATCTTGAGGACGGCAGACGCTTTGAAGGTGACGTGAATTGTCGGGAAACGAGCCTACCTGAATCCAGCCCCTCGAGAGATGCGATGGAAGTGATTGTGATTGGCTGAGGGTTAGAGTCATGTGTCGTGGTAAGCCAATCAGAGCCGGTGATTTCACAAGCAAACCGGAACAGCGCGTGCAGCAAACACACACATACAAAACAGATGCACAGGGTCGGGATGGCAGAGCATTCAGAAGAAAAATTGTCTTTTAAGAGGTGGAGATATAGACACTGTTTCAAGTTTGTCGAAATTAAAGGAAAGAACCTACATGTAATGTGTAATTTATGTCCCGGGGCAAAGCTTTTGTCGACATCTGTGGTAAGCAATTCAAATCTGCTGAAGCACCTAACAAGTTAACTACCTGTCTGTTCTTCTCTATTCCACTGACTCGAATACTGCTCAGAAAATGTCAAATTATTTGACATATAACAAGTTCTTTTTAAAGTAACGGAAATAGTTACTTTCACTGGTAACTAGTTACTTTTACTATAGAGTAATTCAGTTACTAACTCAGTTACTTTTTGGAAGAAGTAGTGAGTAATGTAACTAATTACTTTTTAAAGTAACGTGCCCAACACTGAAGGAAACAAAGAGCTCATACAACCCCTAGCAAAACATATGGAATGACCAGTCTCGGACGAGCACTGACATTTTATCATGTAGAACAAATTCCGATAAAAAGCTTGAAAAAATAATGAATTCGTTCAAAATGGCAACTCTTTAGCATTCAGAAACACTTCAAAGAAATGAATAAACAACATTGTGGTGGTCAGTAAATGTTAATTTTATAGGGCAAGTGCAGGGGAAAATATACTAGTATATGGAGTCACTCCATTCTGAGGGAAAATATATGGAATCATGAGAAACAACAAAACACATCTCTAGTATTCAGAACCACCACCTGTGGCTTTTATGACAGCTTGCAGTCTCTGAGGCATGAACTTGATGAGTGCTAAAAATAACAGACATTTCCAGTAATATCATTACTTGCCTTCTTTTTATGGCTAGGTTGAAACAAAAGCGGTTGCGCATTGTCTGTAAATGGGGGTCTCCAGGGTAAAACGGACAAATTAAAAATAGTTCAGGGGCTTAATATGCCATGAATCTGTTATGGCAGCATATACAGTGGGGCAAATAAGTATTTAGTCAACCACTAATTGTGCAAGTTCTCCCACTTGAAAATATTAGAGAGGCCTGTAATTGTCAACATGGTTAAACCTCAACCATGAGAGACAGAATGTTGGGGGAAAAAACAAAACAACACATTGTTTGATTTTTTAATAATTTATTTGCAAATCATGGTGGAAAACAAGTATTTGGTCTATACCAAAAGTTCATCTCAATACTTTGTTATGTCCCCTTTGTTGGCAATAGTGGAGGCCAAACGTTTTCTGTAACTCTTCACAAGCTTTTCATAAACTTGCTGGTATTTTGGCCCATTCCTCCATGCAGATCTCTAGAGCAGTGATGTTTTGGGGCTGTCTTGGGCAACACGGACTTTCAACTCCCTCTGCAGATTTTCTAAGGGGTTGAGACCTGGAGACTGGCTAGGCCACTCCAGGACCTTGAAATGCTTCTTACGAAGCCACTCCTTTGTTGCCCTGGCTGTGTTTGGGATCACTGTCATGCTGAAAGACCCAGCCACGTCTCATCTTCAATGCCCTTGCTGATGGAAGGATATTTTCACTCAAAATCTCTCGATACATGGACCCATTCATTCTTAACTTTACACAGATCAGTCGTCCTGGTCCCTTTGCAGAAAAACAGCCCCAAAGCATGATGTTTCCACCCCCATGTTTCACAGTGGGTATGGTGCAATTCAGCATTCTTTTCCCTCCAAACAAGAGAACCTGTGTTTCTACCAAAAAGTTCTATTTTGGTTTCATCTGACCATAACACATTCTCCCAGTCCTCTTCTGGAGCATCCAAATGCTCTCTAGCGAACCACAGACGGGCCTGGACGTGTACTTTCTTCAGCAGGGGGACACGTCTGGCAGTGCAGGATTTGAGTCCCTGGCGGCGCATTGTGTTACTGATAGTAGCCTTTGTTGCTGTGGTCCCAGCTATCTGTAGGTCATTCACTAGGTCCCCACATGTGGTTCTGGGATTTTTGCTCACCATTCTTGTTATCATTTTGACGCCACGGTGTGAGGAGGGAGTTGAAATTCCGTGTTGCCCAACTACAGCCCCAGAACATCACTGCTCTAGAGGAGATCTGCTGGGAGGAATGGGCCAAAATACCAGCTACAGTATGTGAAAAGCTTGTGAAGAGTTACAGAAAACGTTTGGCTTCTGTTATTGCCAACAAAGGGAACATAACAAAGTATTGAGATGAACTTTTGGTATAGACCAAATACTTATTTTCCACCATGATTTGCAAATAAATTCTTTAAAAATCAATGTGATTTTCTGGGTTTTTTTCCCCCACGTTCTGTCTCTCATGGTTGAGGTTTATCCATGTTGACAATTACAGGCCTCTCTGATATTTTCAAGTGGGAGAACGTGCACATTTAGTGGTTGACTAAATACTTATTTGCCCCACTGTAGACATATATGTACATATACATACATATAACCCTAAACCCTAACCCTATCAAACACTACAGTTCTTTTGGCTTAAAAAATAGCAGTTTATTTTAAAGAGGGGTGCAAGAGCAGAAACTGTTTTTTCAGCCTTGTCTGTGTTTTCCGCCATATAACAGTGTCGTTATTTGCAGTCCTTTTCATTTTCATCTAAGTTTTAGATGAAAGTACATATTAGTCTTAGTCATATTTTAGTCATTTCAAAATGTATTCGACTAGTTTTCATTGACGAAAACGCAGGCTAATTTTGTCTAGTTTTAGTCGCCATTTACTCAAACTGTTTTTGTCTCTAAAAGTTGTAGTCCAAAAATAAAGGTTTCCATTTTTTCCAACAATTTCCAATGGACATTGACAGACGAGCGCATATTGTAGCATCTACAAGGACAACGCCAACTTCCTGGTGATAATACACAGCAAAATAGTCCATTACTTTCAATTAATTATACCCACCTGAACGTGTGTTTAAAAAAAAGTTGTCATCGAGTTCAGGAGAATGCCCGCCGTTAGCACTAGCCTGACGCTACGAGTTACATTTAGTGTGCAAAGATGACTTGGCACAGACCATTAAAGACTAAAGCAACATTGCATATTCTCTCTTACCAAGAATAGAAAACAAATCTTACTATGTGTGTTGCAAAACAAACAAGCAAAATGTCACACAACAATTTATTTGTGTGATACAGCTGCAAATAAGTATTTGAACACCTAAGAAAACGAATGTTAATATTTGGTACAGAAGCCTTTTTTTGCAATTACAGAGCTAAAACGTTGCCTGTAGTTTTTCACCGGGTTTGCACACACTGCAGGAGGGATCTTGGCCCACCCATCAGTCAGATTTCTGGGCTGTCGCTGAGAAACACCAGGTTTCAGCTCCATCCAAAGATTTTCCATTGGGTTTAGGTCTGGAGACTGGCTAGGCCATGCTAGAACCTTGTTATACTCTTACAGAGCCACTCCTTGGTTTTCCTGGCTGTGTGCTTCGGGTCATTGTCATGTTGGGAGGCCGAGTTACGACCCATCTTCAGTGCTCTTAGTGAAGGAAGGAGGTTGTTGCCCAAAATCTCACAATACAGGGCCTCAGTCATGCTCTCTTTAATGCAGTGCACTCGTCCTGTCCCATGAGCAGAAAAACACCCCCAAAGCATGTTGCTACCGCCCCCTTGCTTCACAGTACGGATGGTGTTCTTGAGATAGTACTCATCATTCTTCTTCCTCCAAATACGGTTAGTGGAATTATGACCAAAAAGTTCTTATTTACTCTCTGCTGACCACAAAACTTTCTCCTGACTCCTCTGCATTATCCAAATGGTCATAGGCAAACTTAAGAGCCTTGACATGTGCTGGTTTAAGCAGGGGAACCTTTCTACCAACTTTTGCGCAGTTGTACTTTGTTTCTAGGAGTGTTGTAGATGGGTTTGATCTCGGTAGGCCTCTATTTAGTGTGGAAAATTCGAAACTCCCAAAAAAAATAGCACAGAAAATCTGTGATTGTGCAGTGTTGTATTCTGGTCACTTTACGGTTAGATGAACAAATTTAAATGTGCGGTGATGATACGCCGTGATTTTGAGTAAACTACAAAACGACGCTGGATTAAAAAAAAAAATACAATTTTACTGAGGGATTCATTTCAGCTGGCTATTCATACTCTCGGCGACTGTTATTATATGTTACGCCCGCAATGATTCATGGGTAGTTGTGACAACCATGATTGAGAATGGTGGTTGCTGTTATGTTCTGGTGTTTTCAGTGATGGAAAAGCGGTTGCGCATTAACCCTACATTACAGCTGCATTGCTAAGGAAAGTATATTTCATCTGCCATTTTGTTGTACTGCTTTTACTTTACACAAACCTAAGCAACGCCGGGCCATACTGCTAATATCACATAAATCATAAACTTTTGTGTTCATAACAGCCCTTGTGAACAAAGCTGGATAAACCAGAGACCAGACTCACACAAACAGTTTACAATTTAATTTGGACAAGGATTAAACAAATGTTAAAATGACATCAAGGCCTGGCTTGTGATCAGCCAACTATTAAGAGTTGAGGAATGACAAACGGATGGAGGGAAAACTGCAGAAAAAAAATCTCAAGCTATCAACTCAAGTCACACTTCAAATAAGGATTCACAGATGCAGGAGACCAAAATTACAAAAACATATTTCTTCTAAAAAATAAATGGCCTTAGCCATGGAAATGATGCTTAGAATCTATATACATCGTTCTCAGTTCATGTATGCATACAAAAAGGAATCCACATCACATGATGCTTGTGTTCAAGTATATTCACCAACTTCATGATTTAGCATTCTCATCTTTTTTTTTTTTTGTTTAAATAAAATGCCCTTCAAAATAAAAACAAAATGCAGAAAACCACATTTTATGTTCTACCAATACATATATACTGTATAAATACATACATAAATATATTTTACATACAACAGACATAAATTTGAAAAGGGGATATACAGAGCAAAGGAGAGGTGGTGGTAGTGTGTTTTAGCTTGTGTTGTAGAATGGTTTGTCCCTCCATTATTGTATCAGTCAGACGCATGAGTGTGCTGCATGCACGCTCACACACATAGACACACACGCACTCGCACGCAAATGTCACTCGCGTACACACTCACATGCACATACACGCAGCGTAGCGACTTCAGTTGGCCCAGTAGGGGGAGCTGCCGTAGCTCGACTTATTGACTTGGCTCTTCTGCTGCAGGCTGCTTGACTGGCCGCGCTGACCTGGACCACCCTGAGCAGAGATGGGATGACATCAGTGTTGTTAATCTTACTTTAATAAAGTAATTAATTACAGTTACAAATTACTTCTCCCAAAAAGTAATTGCGTTAGTAACTCAGTTACCTGAATGTAAGAGTAATCAGTTACTTGGCAAAGTAACTGGTGATAATTTTTAGAGCTGAAACGAATACTCGAGCAACTCGAGTAAGTTTAAAAACTGATCCGAGTAATTCTATTCACCTTAAGTAATCGTTTATTTTGACAGCTCTAAGCATCACGTTTTGCTCAGACTACTTTTAATGCGGGACAAGGCGCTGATTTTACGTGCGTAGAGGAAAAAGCAAAAAAAAAAAAAAAAAAAAACCTTACTGCAGCCGACAACAAATGACGCCGACATTGCTAAATACTAGCCCGCACGATGCTACGTTGTTAGCAGGTAGCGTCTGCTGCGTCTTATAGAGGTCACATGTATGTTGAACTAGATGCGAAGTGACAGACTCGGCCGCGTCTGCGCAGCGTTAGTAAACAGCCACCATCTTAAAGCAGTAGAGCGCTAAGCGCTAATAAAGAGCGCAAAGCGCTAATAAATAAGATTAACGTTACTGTCACTAGCTCATGTAACGTTAACTCTGCGGAGGGCTAGGTTTCTATTAATTATGACCACTGTCGATGCGTGGCTAACGTGTCTTACATACAGGCTTTAACATAATATAGCATTGTGGAGTGATGAGGGTGTAAAATAAAAACTTAAAATTGCTAACTATCAATTTTAGCTCAGTAGTCATTGCTGGATAAAACACCAAGTAGCACTGGTCCCTAATGTGCTCCAATACAGCCTGTATATTACATTTATCTTTAACACTGCAAAAACTCAAAATCCTATCAGGACTTACAGTTTAGACTAACTTAAAACTTAACTAGAACTTAAAAATGGCTTGACACAAATAGAAATTCAATTGAAACACGTGGGAAAAAATCCTAACTTTTAAGTGATGTGTGTTATCAAGCGTAACGGCATTTTTAGGTAAGATATATATATACATATATATTTTAATAAGATCTAAAAGTTTTTTGAGTGAAAGCAGTGAATTAGTCTTTTTTTTATTCTAGTTACATTTGAGATGCAATTGTTGGCTGTTTTCAACAATATACATCGAAAATAAAGACATTGATTGCCTGAAAATGGTTCAAGATTAAATGAAATGTCTTGTTTTCTCATGTATATTTATAATTGCTCTTCACCTAAAATTATATTTGTTATATCTGATTACTCGATTAATCGATATAATTTTCAGTCGATTACTAAAATATTCGATAGCTGCAGCCCTAATAATTTTCATGTTTTTTTTTCTCCTCAAAAAAAGAAAAAACAAAACAAGTCACACAATGTGAAGTTTAAAGGTTTTTTTGGGACAATTGGCCCTAGCCCAATTCTTTACCCTAAACTTAACTAGACACAGGAGTATTGCGGATCTTGCAATAACTAGATAGCAGGGGTGTAACGGTACACAAAAATCTCGGTTCGGTACGTACCTCGGTTTTGAGGTCACGGTTTGGTTCATTTTCGGTACAGTAAGAAAACAAAATGCAAAATATAAATGTGCGAGTTGTTTATTACACACTTTTGTGCTTTCAAAAATAGGAAATTAGGAAATTAGACTATACAAAGCTAGAATTCTGCTCAAAAAGTAGTGGGTAAAGATAATCCAACAACAATTTGCCTTTCAGACCCCGCATATAGGTCAGCTTTCTTTCTGAAAGAAAGAGGAAAAAAGAAGTCCTGTGCTAAAGAGAAAAGCAATCCCAATGACAAAGATTTTAACATGTATTTTAAAAATGAAATGCCTCAATGAATCATTTTTTTCTTATGAACGGTTTTCAACAGCTTTATTGGTGGATTTTCTCAAGTTAAAGCGCCACACAGAAATTAATCAATTTAATTGTGTAAGCAGGATCTGTCTATTATTCTTATTATTTAATTACAGGTGTTTTAGCTCATTTCAATTGATTTTATTTAAATGGGCCATTTTGTATTTTATTATGTGTTTATATTTTACAAATGTGATGTGGTATTCATTTATATTGTATAGTCTATTTTGTATAACTTTAGTTCCTATGTGAACATTAGTTCCTACTTGTTTTGTTGTGGTAGGAGGGTTTTGTATTGAACACCGGGCCATGTTGGTTATTATTATAGCAGAGAAGACAGCAGTAAATTAACAAAGACAAGTCAAGTGTGCCCCGATCTACCACTCAAGAGATCTGATGGACTCAAAAAGTGGGTTACGATTGCATATTAGTTTGAAAATCGACCGGATCCACCGTATTTTTACACGTGTGACTTCCGGTCTGCCCGATCCTAGCTACCGGTAGTAGTATTGACGCAGGAGGGTCGCGTCTTGCGTCACATAATAAACTCTGCTGTTCTTTTCGTGTGTGTCGTGTTGAGCCGCTTCTGGGACTTTTCTAACGTCGCACTGCGACTGGTGTGCATTGGCTGATTGACTTTAACGCCAGTGTTTCACTGCGTTCTCGCGGCGGTCACGTTGTCGCGCCGTTGACGTTTCTGGGTTATACTGTTGTACCATGTTGGTCCTCATTATAGTAGAGAAGACGGAGTAAATATGGTCTACACAAAGAAACTGTAACCCGATCGACTTACAGCCTCGAAAAGTAAGGGTTACATTACGTCAGAAACTCGTTCGGTACGCCTCCGTTCCGAACCGAGCACCACGTACCGAAAAGGTTCAAAACAAATACATGTACCGTTACACCCTTACTAGATAGTTACCTTTGCTATGTGTGGAAGTCATTTAATGTTGTGAATCAACCGTTAAAGTTGTTAAAATTGCTCCCAGTATTGCATTAGTTCCCTTCTGTCTACTTTTGACATGTGTAAGTTTTAAAACTATTTCATCATTTAAAGGTAGATTTAAGTCAAGATTTTGCCGATTTAGGAGCATTTCAGATAAAACGTTACTTAGGTTCACTAGGAAGGTTCTCTACAACAGAGCCTTCCTGAGAAGTCTACTGCTTTAAGATGGCGGCTGTTTACCAAGGCATGTAGTTCTTTATTATACATGTTGCTAATGCAGCCGTGTCTGTCATTTGCATCTAGTTCTGTATATATGTGATATCTACCGAAGTATCATGTGGGCGTAGTTTGTAGGCTATCGGCTACAGTCAGGTATTATTGGAGCCACCTAGCATAGTAGCATCACGTTTGCAATGGCGTCACCCTCCCTTGCCTCCTCCCCACTCCTGCTCTGCTCTCTCGTCTCCGTGAGTCCGTCTTTCTTAGACTTTTCTCGCGTCAGTCAACCAACACAGTAACGCACGCCTTTCCCGACTCAGTTACGGTAACGCCGTTGCCAAGATGAGAAAAGTAATTAATTAGATTAGTCACCACTGAAGAAAATAATGCCGTTATATTCTAACGCCGTTATTAACAACACTGGACGACATACATACGCATTACCGGTTTGCCTCTCTTCTCGTCTCGTGTGAGTGTTACCTGTCCATCCTGAGCAAGATGGTGGTGCAACAGCTGCGAGTGTGGTTGCTGGTGAGGCAGGATGTGAAGGAAGGGCGCCGGTGCATAACCTCCAGGCGCCGCTCCTGGATTCAAGGGTCCCGGACCCCCCAACGCAGATGGCAGGTTGAAGGGTGGGGGGGTCCCTGCATGGAAACCCTGCTTATCAAAAGACTAACGGGCACACAGAACAACACTTATTACTCATTGTGCTGAGTTTATACCATTAATAAAGCATTAGACAAATAAATAAATAAATAATAATGATGAAAGTATATATATTTTTTTTAAATGATTTAAAATGTTTCAAATGGGTGAGTCAAGGGTGAAATGTTCTAAAGTGGAATGGAACGCTCACCTGGGTCTTATTGTAAACACTTCCGCTGATGTCTGGCACACCAGAGTTACTGGATGTCACTGAAACACCTAAAAGTGAAATCAGAAGCAAATCAATACAGTCCGCCAGAAGAACTATCATAGACTTCACTATCAGTTGACGAGAAAGCTTCTCGAGACATTGCGCCATGGCTTCCCGTAGGGGGCCGGGCCAGGTAGTGTGTCGTAGAAGCTTCTACTGTGATAAACTCAAACCATAGACTTCATAATGGTATTGACCAGGGGCGTTTACCGGGGGGGGCATTGCCCACCCACGGACACGCTCTGCCCACCCAAAGAATACTGGATGGAGTACTAACGGCAGTCTGGGCACCGCTTACGGTATCCCATTCATATAGTACTGTGTATGTCAGCGGACACTGCCGTTGATTCTCGTGCGTCCTACAGTACACACTGTCAGCTCAGTCCCCAAAGAGCAGCCCCTCCCAGCAGAGAGATGTTAACAACTCTGCGTCCAGGTTGCAAATGAATCGCGCATGTGCCAAAGCGCAACTCGCAGACACCGTTGGTAGTTTAGACACTGTACTTGACGTTTGTCATGCTGCTGTTCATTTATTACTCGTCTGGCTCGTTATTTAGTTTGTCACGTCAGCAATCTATTTCTCCTAGTACTACCACCGTCTCCTACCTTTGCCTCTTGTACTGGACTATTATCATTCATTTCACTCATATTGCGCTTTTTGTCTGTAATCTGTGCGTCCTCTGTTGTGTGTTGTGCTGCGTGTTAGCAAGACTTAGCAGTTACAGTGCCTTGCAAAAGTATTCGGCCCCCTTGAACCTTGCAACCTTTCGCCACATTTCAGGCTTCAAACATAAAGATATAAAATTTTAATTTTTTGTCAAGAATCAACAACAAGTGGGACACAATCGTGAAGTGGAACAAAATTTATTGGATAATTTAAACTTTTTTAACAAATAAAAAACTGAAAAGTGGAGCGTGCAATATTATTCTTTTTATTCCCTTGCGTTAATACTTTGTAGCGCCACCTTTTGCTCCAATTACAGCTGCAGGTTGCTTGGGGTATGTTTCTATCAGTTTTGCACATCGAGGGACTTACATTCTTGCCCATTCTTCCTTACAAAACAGCTCGAGCTCAGTGAGGTTGGATGGAGAGTGTTTGTGAACAGCAGTCTTCAGCTCTTTCCACAGATTCTCGATTGGATTCAGGTCTGGACTTTGACTTGGCCATTCTAACACCTGGATACGTTTATTTTTGAACCATTCCATTGTAGATTTGGCTTTATGTTTTGGATCATTGTCCTGTTGGAAGATAAATCTCCGTCCCAGTCTCAGGTCTTGTGCAGATACCAACAGGTTTTCTTCCAGAATGTTCCTGTATTTGGCTGCATCCATCTTCCCGTCAATTTTAACCATCTTCCCTGTCCCTGCTGAAGAAAAGCAGGCCCAAACCATGATGCTGCCACCACCATGTTTGACAGTGGGGATGGTGTGTTCAGGGTGATGAGCTGTGTTGCTTTTACGCCAAACATATCGTTTTGCATTGTGGCCAAAGAGTTCAATTTGGTTTCATCTGACCAGGGCACCTTCTTCCACATGTTTGGTGTGTCTCCCAGGTGGCTTGTGGCAAACTTTAAACGAGACTTTTTATGGATATCTTTGAGAAATGGCTTTCTTCTTGCCACTCTTCCATAAAGGCCAGATTTGTGCAGTGTACGACTGATTGTTGTCCTATGGACAGACTCTCCCACCTCAGCTGTAGATCTCTGCAGTTCATCCAGAGTGATCATGGGCCTCTTGGCTGCATCTCTGATCAGTTTTCTCCTTGTTTGAGAAGAAAGTTTGGAAGGACGGCCGGGTCTTGGTAGATTTGCAGTGGTCTGATGCTCCTTCCATTTCAATATGATGGCTTGCACAGTGCTCCTTGAGATGTTTAAAGCTTGGGAAATCTTTTTGTATCCAAATCCGGCTTTAAACTTCTCCACAACAGTATCTCGGACCTGCCTGGTGTGTTCCTTGGTTTTCATAATGCTCTCTGCACTTTAAACAGAACCCTGAGACTATCACAGAGCAGGTGCATTAATACGGAGACTTGATTACACACAGGTGGATTCTATTTATCATCATCGGTCATTTAGGACAACATTGGATTATTCAGAGATCCTCACTGAACTTCTGGAGTGAGTTTGCTGCACTGAAAGTAAAGGGGCCGAATAATATTGCACGCTCCACTTTTCAGTTTTTTATTTGTTAAAAAAGTTTAAATTATCCAATAAATGTTGTTCCACTTCACGATTGTGTCCCACTTGTTGTTGATTCTTGACAAAAAAATTAAATTTCATATCTTTATGTTTGAAGCCTGAAATGTGGCGAAAGGTTGCAAGATTCAAGGGGGCCGAATACATTTGCAAGGCACTGTACCTGCCTTTGGCGGGTAGCTCCTCTCAGTCAAATAAGCAAATACAGCCAGACTGAGATATGCACAGGTGGCTCATTAAGAAGCAAGCAGCTTCCACGCCCGCTATCTCCCCTCTACCACCGCCACGAACACCGAGCAGGGCTCCGTATCACTGCCGGGGTCTGCAGGTGATGTGCACCCGGCAGACGCATCATGTCTCGGCGGCAGCTCGGCCACTCTGCCGGCGGTGTCTGAAAGCGTCCCTCCTCTTCTTCCCGTTGAGTCCTCTCACTCTGGCCCTGCTGTGTGTGCTCCTCCAGACTTAACTTGGATCGCCCATCACAACCCATTCTGACTACGTACCCTAGATGGCCATTTGGGAACTAAGGTGCTTTAATTAAAAAAAAAAAAAAAAAAAAAAAAAAAAAAATTATTTAAAAAATTCAAAATTAAATGATTAAAAAAATAATAATAAATTTTAAAAAATAAAATTATATATATATTTATATTGAACTGTTAAATAAATATTAAATTAATAATTAAATATATAATTCAAAAAATATATATTAAATAATTAAATAAAAAATTTCGTATTTCCAATCAAACCCCCCCCCAGGTAAGACAAATGCCCACCCACACCTGGCATCCTGGTAACACCACTGGTATTGACGGTTGAGATCGGTCACGTACTGCGCCTCGCATTCACGTAGGGGGGCCGCCCACATCAAGAGGAGCTATGCACAAACACACGCACGCAGCAATCTAATGCTGTATGAACGCGATACAGCATACAAACAGGAAGGATTGTCTCAGGTAGGGATGGGAATCGAGAACCTGTTCCTATAGAGAACCGGTCCCGTGCATTTCAATTCCATGGAATCATTTTTAAGTTTATCTAAGAATTACATATTATTATAGATTTTAAGCAGCACGAACTACTTCACATGCTTTCCGCATGTTACACACGTTCAAGTCAATAAGTAAGACTACATGTTTATTCTACAAGTGCCCACTCACCACATATAATTCGAAGAGCTGTCGCTGAGTGATCTAGCATAAATTTTCACATGCCAGGTCATTATTCATGAGACTACTTAAAGAAATGGTGATTTTCCCCAAAAAATCAATTAATGGGTCTATTGTAAGAAAAATATTACATATATGCATCTAAAATAATCCTAAACGACTTTATTAGCAATTTTAATTCTCATTTCGGTCGGTAGTCCACCAATCAGTGTTTTTTTTTAGGAATAATTTGAATTTGGTGGGATTCGAGGTAATTATTACATAAAATAGCACCATGCATGCATTTTGAAACACTGAGGGAAAAAATGAATGAATGGAAAAAATTAGCGTAACTTTAGCTTGGAATATTTGCGTAAAATGAATGATAACTGCCCCTTTTTTTTTAACTGCTTTTAACCAATAATCTAGAATGTTTTACCTTCATAGCTAGAGAAATTCCAGGATTTACACATTTACAAGAATTTTCATCTTAAAAGCTCTTTGTTTTGTTACGGCCGCCATGTTGGATTTTGTATCCATACACAATAGCGTAACTTTACATTCAGATAATCAGGTAATTTTTGGCTAACTGTCCATTTTTTGGCAAAAAACTAGTAGTTTAGACATTTCTGAGTCCATACAAAAACAAATCGGCTTTTATGAACGACAAGGGCCAGATAACCGGCAAGACGTGCTGAGGCAATAGTGATTCAAAGATGTAAAGCTTCGCCAAAACATGCACCTCATATAACAAAAGAAAAAGTGAAATTAAGCTAGTATAAAAAAACAGGTTAATGTGTCCACAGACTGGGAATAAAGTGAATAGGTGACTAGCAGCAAGTGGTGATGTAGTGGTAATATAACAGTGTGTATCTGACAATTTACTGTACTCAAGAGTATGAGGCAGATGGCTGACTTGATCTGACTGTGCAAATGACAGTTTTGTGCATAGATTTTGATATAACTGCAAAAATGCTATAATGTAACTGTACAAGTAACTCAGATTGAGACAAATGTCTGAAGACATTATCTAGTAAGATGCATGTGTGGGTTAATTTTAGTTAATATAGTGAACGTTTATAAAATTAGTTGAATTAACTTGCATGATCACGTTTCTGAGCCATATTTAAAATTTTGAGTGAACTGAACGACCCTCGTGAGGAGAAGCGGCATGGAAAATGGAAAATGAATGAATGAATGAATGAATGAATGAACTTGAAATAAGTTGCGTAAATTTAGTCTTATGCCTTCCCCAGACGACATGATTTTTTTTTTTTCCCGACAATCGCAGTGTCAGATTACACGACATTATGTCATGATGTCACAGTAGAGCAGGGCGGTAAACCGAAAATTTATCGTTACCGAAATTCTTCACGATGACCGACGTAATTTTGACCATGTCGGTAAATTCGGTAATTTAATAAAAGAAGAAAATATAGACTTTTCATCCCGCTTTGACTCTGTGTTGTTCGGCTATGTTCATTCCCCTTTAAGAAAGCAGACAGTGTGCTTACGTTTGGAGTCACATGGTTGTCAGGAAGCCAATTAAACAGAAGCCCGGTAGGCTAACGCTAGCAGCTAACGCTAGCGGCTAACGCTACAAGTAAACGGGATGAAGTCGGGCTTAAGTTAGCTTCGCCAAACTTTCACCCGACATTAAGTAAACTTTTGACGGGTTCCAGATAGGGATGGAAAAACCGAGGCTTTCTGAAACAATGAACCACTTTTAAGACAATTGCCCTAAATTGAATCAGTGTTTGACACACTGCAAGAGCCCCATCTACTGGATAAACAGTGCATGTTTCTTTTTAAAAGTAAGTTGACAAATTGCCTCAGTATTACATATCTTCAATAGAATTAAGTGGATGTCGTCTATTTCAACCAGGAGATAGTGTCGTTATTAAGTGTGATTTACACAATTAAAGTTGACTTCTTTAAGCCTGTGTCATTGCTTTTGTCTGTGAAGATGTGTTCAAAGCAGTATTTGTAATACACGACAGTGCTAGTCTTGTAAGTGGCTCGTCCTAGATGACGGGGAGTAACTATGTATTGTTTATTTTTTGTAAAAATTACAGTACAGTAAGCACAGTGCTTGGGAACAGGAATATTATTTATTGCATACTGTAAGGATTTCCAAAATCATAAGATGTAAATAATTGAGCCGAATAAAAGAAAGGAAAGGTTTGTGAAAATTTTTATTTTTTAATTAAGTATAATTTCTGGGGGGCGGGTGGATGTGTCGTATTTGTATCTATTCTAAATATCTAAACGTATGCCACTATCTAGTGTATAACAATGCGGAATGAATTTAATGAAATTCAAGTGATGATATTTTTCAAGTCATACAAGCTGTTATAAATGTTCACACAAGAATTCTTATTGTTTACAAGATTTTTTAATATAATTTAAAAATATATATATAATTTGTATTCCATGCATTGATTCAAATTTTCAAATTATATAACAGTTTGCTTAGGCGAATTTATCGTCATTTATCGTTATCGAGGTAAATCTGCTCAATTTATCGTGATACGTACTTAAGGCCATATCGCCCAGCCCTATGTCACAGTGTGTCTTGGAATGGACGAGTTGATTCTGACATGCCAAACTCCCTGCGAAAAGGTCGCAAGTAAAGATGTCCTGATCGATCGGGACGTCATTTTCAAAGTATCGGAATCGGCAAAAAAATATCGGACATGCCTTTTTTAATATATATACTGTATATATTTTTTAATTCAATCGTTTTCTAATTGTATTTAACGTTACAGACAAAATGTCTTACACTCATCCAGTGTCTTTAGTTTTGGCTTAAAGCAGGGCTATCATATTTATCGCGTTAACGGCGGTAATAACATTAAAATATTTAACGCAATTAACGCATGCGCTGCACTACCCACTCATGCATTGCAGCGTTCAATCTATAATGGCACCGTTTTACGTATACATAGAGCTAAAAGGCAACGTTAAATGAGTAGAGAGAATTTTGACAGCCTTTGACGCCTTTTTTTAATTGGCTAAAGCCTTATAATCCCTCTCTCAACAATTAGAAATATCGTGGGAAGCAATGTGGGGAAGAAAGGTAGTAGTTGATCTTTTTCTTAACACCCTATGTTATTTCCCAATGCAGAGAAGATATACCAATTGTTACCACTACGCACAGTCATGGTTGCACTTCCCATCATGCATTTGGGCAGAAGTTAAATGGCTACAGTATCATTTACTGAAAGCTCAACAAATACACTAGATGGCAATATTTAGTCACAATATACAAAGTCACATTTATCCTTTAAGAATTACAAGTCTTTCTATCCGTGGATCCCTCTCACAGAAAGAATGTTAATAATGTAAATGCCATCTTGAGGATTTATTGTCATAATAAACAAATACAGTACTTGTGTACTGTATGTTGAATGTATATATTCGTCCGAGTTTTATTCATTTTTTTCTTAATGCATTGCCAAAATGTATATGATCGGGAAAAATTATCGGGAATGATTGGAATTGAATCGGGAGCAAAAAAAAAAGCAATCGGATCGGGAAATATCGGGATCGGCAGATACTCAAACTAAAACGATCGGGATCGGATCAGGAGCAAAAAAACATGATCGGAACAAACCTAGTCGCGAGGCATCCGAGACGTCAGATCGGCAGTCGGTAAATATGTCACAATATGTTGTGACAACCCCCCACTACAAAATGTTGGCCATGACAGTCAGCAATTCTCCACGACATGTCTGTCGGGCTAGAATCGGGCTGAAATCATGAGTCAGGTATTAGCCTCAAAAGAGGGTAAGGGCACCTGAGCAGTCAGCTAGGGTGTTTAGCTCATTTGTCTGCATCTCCACTGCCAATACATTAAATTGCTTTTTTTTTTTTTTTTTTTGTTTTACATCAGAACCTGACATTGGTTGACTTGGAATTTGAAGTTTTGCCAAATTTTAAATTTCTTTCTTTTCACAGTTTAGTCACAGGATTAACGTGTCCTACCTTTGCCAGGCCCGCTAGCAGCAGATTTGGCTTGTGCCTGAGAGGAGGAATTGTAGCCTTTACTGTAGTCCACTCCAGCTGGTCCTGCTGTCAGCTCCTCATACCCTGGAAAGAAAAGTGCTAGTTATATACAAAAGCGAAGTAAAAACGGCAAAGAATGTGTTGTGCAGTCGCTGACCTGAGCTGAAGGTGTGCTGGCCATAACCACTGGGCTGCTGTTGCGTCTGCTGCTGGAAAGGGCTGGCAGACGGGTTGCCCAGGCTGAGACCCATGCTGTGCTGCTTGGCTGAGGCCGGTCCCCCCGGACCTCCCGGAGGGACAAACATGGTGGGGCCATACTGGAACGCGGCAGCACTCGGTACGGCGCCCGGCACGCCGGCATAGTAAGGCAGCCCCGTGTAGCTGTAGCCTGGAGGCAGGAAGGCCTGCTGACTGCTGTGGTGCTGTGGCTGGGCCTGCGGCTGAGGCTGGGCTTGAGGAGGCTGAGGCTGGCTCTGGCTTGGGCCTTGGTTCTGACCCTGGGGGGCCTGCTGCTGGGCTGCCAGGCTTGTGGGTGGTGCTGGAGAGGTGGAGTCATTCCTTCCAAACTTTGTGACTTCACCTAAACACAGACAAACCAATGGCCCAAATCAATTTACATTTTGCCTTCATAGGACACTCATTTAACTTAATAGCTTCATTTTGCAATTCATTTTGACTGAGAGGGCTGGCGGCGATACTTCCAGTTAAAATTGATTGGACGTATAATGCCGTCAATGGCACTAAATCAGTGGTTATTAGCTGGGGTTCCATCGAAAACCTGGGGTTTGGTGAATAAGCCTCACAGAGCGGAGCCCTATCTTGTACGCTGACTAAATCTGGGCAAAGTGGCATTTTAGACCAGGTTTGCCCTCAATTTACAGGCTTTTTTTCCATTTCTTTCAACTGCTGACTCTCTATATAATGTGAGGATATATCTGCTCAGTGGAAGGTTGACTGGCACTTGGTATGAGAAGTATAACAGACCTACAGACAGCGTGGACTGCGTAGATAATTTGGGGGAAAAAAAACAACATTTGTTTCATTTTACACCATGAAAATAGTAATTGATGCAAGAACGCGACAATAATATGAGAATGTAAAAATGAAAAAAAAAAAATGAACAGTGTGAAATGAAATGAGTTTCATCTTCCAATGTGAAAATCAACAGCAAAAGGCAAAATTATTTGTAGTAAATTCGAAATCTGGAAGACATTAAAACAGAAATTCACGTAGATGTTAGCTTGCCCGGTTTTAAAATCGTAAAAAAAAATGGCTTTATTATGAAATTCCAGGGTTTGGTGAATGTACATGTGAATCTCGTGGGCTTTGGTACCTTTAGTAAGGTTAAGAACCACTGCACTAAATGATGAGCATTCACAGCCACTGCTCCCACTTTTAAAGAATTGGAAATCAATACTATGATAGAAAAAAAAGGAAAATACAACAATAAAATGCAAACAATTGATGGCCTTTATAAGTGCAATAAAGCCCCATAAAAACCTATATACGTACATAAATAAATAAAGTATTGATAAAAATTAGGGCTGTCAAACGATTAAAATTTTTAATCGAGTTAATCACAGCTTAAAAATTTAATTAATCGCAATTAAAACCATCTCTAAAATATGCCATATTTTTCTGTAACTTATTGTTGGAATGGAAAGACACAAGACGGACATGAACATTCAACATACTGTACATAAGTACTGTATTTGTTTATTATAACAAATCCACAAGATAGCATTAACATTATTAACATTCTTTCTGTTAAAGGGATCCACGGATATAAAGACTTGTAGTTCTTAAAAGATAAATTTGAATACAAGTAATATTAATTTTATATTAAAGCCCCTCTTAATGTTTTCGTTTTAATAAAATTTGTTACATTTTCAATCAAAAAATAAACTAATAGCTCGCCATTGTTGACGTCGCCGAGCGGTGAAGTCACATCAGGCTCCCTGCCATTCTTCCACAGTGTCTTTAACTACGTTAGGTAGTGATTGAAATACACCACAAGGTGTCAATGGCGAGTTTTAAATTAATTAAGGATCTAGCCAAGGCAAAGTGTGAGTAAGTTTTATGCGTATTTTGCGTAGCTATTTTGATTGGGAATGCCAGTTCTTTTTGCATTGAGCGCTTTTCTTTTTGTGAACATTATTTTTTTGAGAGATAGGAATATTATTTTTGTTGTGCTTTCACAAAATGATACTGTAACGACTTAACTGTTCCGCCCAAATGCATGATGGGAAGTTGGGCAACCATGACTGTCAGTGGTGACTGCAAATGATATACAGCAGGGTTCACTACATCCGGACCTCGATGCCACTTTTCCTGTCGTGTTTTCCACGTCTCTCTTCCCTAACACACCTGAATCAAATGATTATGTCATCAGCAACCTCTCCAGAAGCCTGATAATGATCCTGATTATTTTGATTCAGGTGTGTTGGAGGAGGGAGACATAGAAAACACGACAGGAAAAGTGGCACCGAGGTTCCGATTTAGTGAACCCTGATATACAGTATGTTCTGCGTTGTGTTCAATTAGGCGTGTTAAGAAAAAGATTGTCTCCTGCTCCGCCCAAATGCATGATGGGAAGTTGGGCAACCATGACTGTCAGTAGTGGCTGCAAATGGTATAAAATATGTTCAGCGTTGTGTTTAAGTAAGCGTATTAAGAAAAAGATCGTGACTTGCTCCGCCTAAATGCATGATAGGAAGTTGGGCAAACATGACTGTTAGTAGTGGCTGCCACAGCTTAAGCCAGTGCTTCTCAATTATTTTCTGTTACGCCCCCCCCCAAGGAAGACGTAAATGTTTCGCGCCCCCCCCCAACTCTCTGCCGCCACTGTAAATAGTATCATTCGTCTATATTACTATTATAAGTACGCCTCAGCCTAACATTGTGTCCTTTTTTTCTATTAAAGAAAAAAAGTAACATAGATCAACTTATAATAAAGAATAACTTTTTTAACATTGTGTTGCTTGTAACAGAAAAGACTTAATGCGCATCAATTTGCCTGAAGTTAAAAAAAAAAAAAAAAAAAAAAAAGTCACATCCAAACTGTAAAAATACACTCAAGGTACATTTTTGACCATTTGATACTGAAAAATAAAATGTAATAAAATCAGTAAATAATAACAAATTCAAATTGATTAGAAACATTTACTCTTCAGGACAACATGCCAAAAAATTTGACCGAAAAAACAACAAAACTGAATAGAAGGGGAAAAAGGTCTCTGGACAGAAGGAAAGTTTTTTTTCGCTGATTCACCACAGTGCTCACTGGTTTACTGATATAACACTGACAAAGCGGGACGATTGTGACAATTGGCAATATTCGGCACATTTTCGCTGAAAAACAATCAAGCGACTTATCAATGAGATTGAGGTCTAATGTCTTTAAGTGGCGTCTTAACTGATTTGGCTTCTCCGCTATAATCATTTTTAGACTCAGTAAACAGTGGTCTTTCCTCATTTCCCACTATATTAAAAGTCAAAGGCAAACGGCCCGAAAAAAGCGCATTCTCGGCGGCCGAGGGAGAACCGTAGGTGAGGGCGGTGGTCGTGACGATCCCAAGCCGAAAACGGCACTTCTCGGCCGGACACGTGAGAAAGACAGTGGGTCGCTGCATGAGTCCAGCTCTGCATGAGTCTCTTCCGTGTGCTCTTGCTTACTTCAAAAATACTGCACGCACTTTGAAAATGAGAGCGCCACTGCCACCCACGGAGTGGATGTGCAAGTACACTTTATTCTAGTACGGCAAAAAAAAAAAAAGCATGTTCCCCGAGGTCACTTGCGCCCCCCCTGACATCGCTCTGCGCCCCCCTGGGGGGGCGCGCCCCACCATTTGAGAAGTACTGGCTTAAGCCAATAAAAGGCGCGGTCCAATGAACGCCTGTGTCCACTCGCATTTGTCTTCCGTTTTTTTCTCTCAATGTGCAAAAACGGCACCATTGTAAACTGTTTGAGGCAACACATGAACGGGTCATTCCGTGCATGTGTGAACTGCGTCAAATATTTTAACGTGATTAATTTAAAAAATTAATTACAGCCCGTTAACGTGATAAATTTAACAGCCGTAATAAAAATATAATATATAATCAAAAATATCTTGAATAAGCGAAGACACAGATGCGAATTGTGCATCTTTGGACCATCTCTGCTGTCGTGTAAGGACTATGTATATATTTGATGCAATTTATTGTGGCGATTTAACAACAACAACAAAAAGTATGCTTACCTGAGTATGGGTTGTTGGCGAGGCTCCCTTCTCTGCTGGACAGAGTTGCAGTAGGGCCAGGGAATGTGATTCCATAGTAATCCTGCAGGGAGGGCTGATTAAACAAGAAGACATTAGGACCTGATCCAAACAAACAACTGAAGTGTGGAATAATGATGATTTAATGCTCACCATTGGTAGTCTGGACTGAAGCATATGGAGATCCTCATATCCATAGATCTGCTGTGAAACAAATGTGTAGTTAATATCTTAACTGTCCATAGTTTTTGTAATTCAAGTCTACATGAGTATTAACAAGCACTACTGTGCTACTACAGTTTGAAGGCTTTCATCTATTGGCTATACCTACAGAAACAATAAGTCTGCAATCAATCATATCTGAAACAAAAAAATAAAACATCAGGCTTAAGGATCGATAGATATTGTTCTGTGCTACATTGCTACCAAGCGTCAAGACGATAAGTTCATGAGTGACAGTGGAGTAGGACTTCAAAGTTAGTGTCCACAAGAAGGAGATTAACAGCTACTACATGAGTGGCGACATGAAATGCCCTCAGCCTGTAAAAGTGTATTTCTTAGAATACAGGTAACTCCTTGGAATTTTTGCAATTCTCCCGTGATTAAGTGCTGACTTGGTAGTGAAATAAATG
Organism: Corythoichthys intestinalis; assembly: GCF_030265065.1. NCBI lineage: Eukaryota > Metazoa > Chordata > Actinopteri > Syngnathiformes > Syngnathidae > Corythoichthys > Corythoichthys intestinalis. The sequence continues at coordinate 37,975,638 of NC_080403.1, read as the reverse complement.
ACAAATTCTTTGGAATATACTGTTTATTATACATTATTTTGGGGGAGAGGCTGGAATGGATTAGTGGCATTTCATTTCAAATGGGAAGACTAATTTATGTATACGTCGGTAAATTGAGTTTGGTCTTAACAGTGTTGGGAATAACGCCGTTACATAACAGTGTTATTTTTTTCAGTAACGGGGTTATCTAACTAATTATTTTTCCCGCCGTTACAACGCCGTTACCGTTACTGACGGTCAAAAGCAGTGCATTACTTACTCTAAATAAATTGAAGAAACTACCAGCCGTAGCGAGTCGAGTCTGCTCTGTTTATTTGTCGTCCAAAACTTGGGGTGCATTAAGGTTCGAGAATAGCGCACTTACTTCTTATGACTCCAGGTTGTTTGACCCTGCTCATTCAATTAGACAATGCTTTCCAAAGCTTGCTAACGTTTCTGTGTTTGCTACACCTGAATGCTAGTCTCGTTCCCATCCCCCACTGTCAGCAAGAATGCTGCTTCCATCTTGAGGACGGCAGACGCTTTGAGGGTGACGAGGCTACCTGAATGCACCCCCTGGATAGATGCGATGGAAGTGATTGTGATTGGCTGAGGGTTGGAGTCATGTGTCATGGTAAGCCAATCAAAGCCGGTGTTTTCACACACAAACCGGAACAGAGCGTGCAGCAAACACACACATGCAAAACAGATGCAGAGGGATATATTGGCAGAGCATTCAGAGGAAAATTTGTCCTTTACGAGGTGGAGATATAAACACTATTTCAAAATGGTCGAAATTAAAGGATAGAACGTGCATGTAAAGTGTAATTTATGTCCCGGGGCAAAGCTTTTGTCGACAACTGTGGTAAGCAATTCAAATCTGCTGAAGCACTTAACAACTACACACGCTACCACAAAGCTTGTGGCGAAAAATCTTACTGTTTATTTTTGTTGCACTTCAAGTGTAGGATAAATGTGTTGCTGGTGAGGTGCAATAAATATTACAAGGTTCTATAACACAACTACCTGTCTGTTCTTCTCCATTCAACTGACTCGAATACTGCTCAGAAAATGTCAAATTCTTTGACATACAACGACTTCTTTTTAAAGTAACGGAAATAGTTACTTTCCCTGGTAACTAGTTACTTTTACTATAGAGTAATTCAGTTATTAACTCAGTTACTTTTTGGAAGAAGTAGTGAGTAACTATAACTAATTACTTTTTTAAAGTAACGTGCCCAACACTGGTCACGAAACAAATCAAAAAGTCAACATACTACTATACAGTGACACTCACTGGGTATGCTGGCAGCAGTCCACCGGGACCCATGATATACTGGCTCGGCAGCAGAGGAGGAACTCCTTGAGACAGATTAGGTGGGGCTTTTCCTGTTAAACACAATGACAAAATACATGAGACATATGAGTATTATTAATATACTTTATTTTTTGTTTTACCAAAGTGTGTACCAGTGGAGGAAGAAAGCAGGGGTGTGGTCCTTGGTCCAGAGAGGTTGGACGTGCCGGTAGCTCCATTGGAGCCAAGTCCCAGCGCTGTGCTGGTGGCAGCAGAGTGAAGTCCGCTCGTGCCCACGATAGCGCCGACGCTGCTGCTCATGTTGTTGCCCATGCTGGACATGCTAGCCAAGTGGCTCATGCTGCTGCTGCTACTGTTGCTGCTATTGTGGGCTGAGTGAAGCGCTGAAGGAGGCGGTTGCGACGATGTGTAGGAGGCGGAGGAGGGAGCGAGAGAGCTCACGCTGCTGCTGTCGACGCTTGTGTACTGAGGAGTAACAAAGTTAATTTGCTGATGTGTGTTAGGTAGTATCTATTCGAATTGGAATTTATTTTACTGTTAGACAATGTATGTTCCTAAATGCCTTCAGCTACTATAGTTTCCTAAGTATCTACCAAACTAATTGTTTTCAGAACTCCTAATCGAGCCAGGACAAGCAGTTTACGTATGAAAAATAAAAGCATACCACACAACAAAAATGTCCCAAAAACGTTACACGATATACTGCAAATCTGCAATAATGGTAATCTCATTTAAATTTAATCTCGTTCTGTTTTGTTAAAACAACAGCAATATGTGGCTGACTGGACTGGGAAAAAAAGTCGATCGAGAACCAGGCGAGGAGGCCGGGCAAGGTAACCTCTCAGCCAGCTAGATGGCGAACAGCGGCGGGGGCTAGAGGTCATGGGGAAAAGTGAAAAAGACAGGAACTGGTCGTGTGACAAAATTATTGTACACAAGCATTGCAAATGCACATGCATACTTTTTAAAACTCACTAAATTATGTGTATACTGTAAGATTGGTGCAACTCATTAATAGAAGTGCACGATAATTATCGGTCCAATAATTATCGGTCCGATAATAGGAATTTTGACGTCATCCCAAGAAATCTAATAACAATTTATATTATCGGGCCAATTAATAATATTTTTGGCACGGTGTCTGATTGGGATGTGTGCGTTTGTTTGAACTCCTGTTTTGCCAGTATGCAAAGTTTTGTTATTTTCTAGAGGCCGTATTTTTCCTTCACTAAGTTAGAAACCTTACTATGGCAATTAGCAAATGTTTGCATTTTACGGTGTTATGTTTACAAGTTTTAGAGAGGCCTTTTGGTTATTGATAGACTTGCTGCTCTATAATTGCCAGGTTAAGAAAGTTGTTTCATGGACCAAGGTGACAAAAGTCTCCTCTCCTGTTGCACCAAATGTTTTATCTGCTGACAAAGCACAATACCTGTTGGGTTTATGTTTGTTTTAGATCAGTGCTCATTGTTCAGGGGAACACATTGTCAATGATATTGACTGATTGATTGTGATTGACTCAAATTATATTTATTTGAAAAAAATAATATGGGCACTTTATTTGAAGTCAAAACTGTTCTGGTCTTTGTTTTGTTCATTATAATAATGTTCATGTCATCATGAAAATTCTGGTTCGTTCAAAGGCAAATCTATGCTGAATCAACCATTAGTATTTTTGACCTACAGGTGTTGAAAAACTCAGGTGAATATACATTGAAAATTATGTATATATTATCGGTTATCGTATCGGTATCTGCCTTGAGGAGCAGGAAGTTCCCGGTATCTATATCTGTATCGGTTTCAAAAAATGGATATCGTTAACCCCTACTCAGTTAAGAACCAGGAAGAGCAACTTTTAAAAGACTTTTCTAAGCACTCTCGCCAATATTATTGTGGTGTAAAGATTAGAACAAATAGGCCAGGCACTTGCTTAATAAGGAACGGTGTGACGTCACATCATGACCAATTCAAGACCTATAGTTTACAGATAACAACCAGGCTCACTCCCATTTCGACTTATTTTATGCATGAAACAGTACAAAATATTGGAAAATGGCTTTAGTGCCTCTCAAATTGTAATTAATTCTATTGTCCACTAGGAAGTAGGAAGGGCATGAACATACACAAGTTATGATAATTATACTTTCTGCAATCTATAGGAGAAGTAATACTTCTGTAACTATAAAACTCGGCCATAAATCAACACTTTATTTTTAAGTAAAGTAAATCAAGAATAATTGTAAGACTAAGGAAAATACGATTCCTCAGAGTTGGACAAAATTACGTCATGAACCTACCAAAGCAAGTAAGAATATCAGTAGATGATTGTACAAGTTGGTCTTCAGATTAGTTCCAGTAGATTAAAATCGATTAGCATTCCATTCCTAGATCATTCGCATAACTCAAACATTATAAATTTGATGAAAATGCTATTGTCTATCATCGTCTTATCGTCGTCGGGAACCTATGGCTTGAGAGCCAGATCTGGCTCTTTTTACGGCTGCATCTGGCTTGCAGACAAATCTTTAATCATTTAAGAAAAAAAAATGTTTTGTTACACTCCTTTGCGCATTGCGCGAAATGGCGACGGTCACCGGTCATACGCTGGTGTTGTGTAGTAATGAACAGACGTAACTTTCGCTGCGTGAGTTAACTTTTTTAATGCTCCGACAACACTCGAGCACTTCGCACTAGATATCATCAAATGGCAACCTAAATGTACTACTTTAGATCCCGCCCAAGTCCCATGCCATTGGCTGCGTGAGCCCAGGATGATCATGGGACATGTAGTCCATAATACAACCTTCGACTAGAAAGCCGATTCGCAGTAATTTTAGTGGGAAAGTGGCAAACGTACATGTTGTGTCTATCTATCTATTAATTGCATAGGCAAGCAGATGAGGCAGAGACACTGTTCAAGTGGGGTTGCCATATTTTGCTGTCGAAAATAGCGGCCGATGTGCGCGTGTGCGTGAGATCAGGAAGCAAACAATCCACGTTTTCAGTTTCGATTTCCGTATTGTCATCTAATTTTAGAAACCCTTTTGAGGAGATGGCAAAAATAAAAAAATACGAGGAGTATTGTACTTTTCAGCAGGAGATAAAGACACAAATGCGGCACCGTTTTTTCGCTCGCTTTGGATGAATCAACAGACGTAAGCAATTTATCCCACTTAAGAGTGATTGCAAGGTTTTGACTGTGAAAGGGACAACAAGAGGGGAGGATTTATTCAAGTCCTTCACTGAGTTCGCTAAAGAAAAACATTTACCAACTGATAAACTTGTTTCGGTGTGAACTGATGACATAATTGATTAACAACAGCATAACAATTTTATTAAAAAGAATTCAGAGACTTATTGTACTTTAAAAGTGTTGAAATTACTTAAAATGCACACATTACTTGTATTTTTAGTTTTAAACACTCACGGAATTACATTTAAAATACAGTATGTGGTGTTCATGGCTCTCTCAGCCAAAAAGGTTCCTGACGCCTGGTCAATCACAAGCCAACAAATGCAGCAGTAGTGTCATAATTACAGTAAATTGATGCACGCTAAATATTTCACTGTACAGCATGGGCGCTGCCAGACATAATTCGCTGGGGCACATGACCCAGCATACAATTCACCGGTAAATAAATAAATACTTTGGAGTTTTAAGTATGCATGGCATAATCTACATATTGTGCCCAATTCATGGATTTTTAAATGCAAATGATCTGTCTTTTGGTGTAAATAACCAAAAAGAATGTGGAAACGTGGTTTATAAATTTGGCGGATATATCTGTACCACCAAAAACGAGGACCCCATGAAATATGTAAATAGCTAAATGTACTTACAGTTAAAGAATTGGAACCAAGTGCTGAGGAATGACTGTTGACATGGCTGCAGACAGAAAGAGGAGGGTTGCAGCTTGAAATGGATTGTTAAATTTGTATTTGTGTCAGAGCCAGAACAGGTCTGGTACGAATGAGTGCGTCACCTGTTTAGAGCATTGAGTTGGCTGGCTGAGGGAAGGTCTTGTGCCAAGCTGGAAAGCGTGGTGGAGCTTTGTGCAGGCAACGTGGAGGGGGCTAAGTGAGAGGAGGGTGCGGGAGCGCAGGTGGTGTTGGCGTTAAGAGATGGAGAGTCAGGCTTTGGTGTGGAGGATGCTGAAGAAATTGCGCAGAGTACAACAGTGCTTATATAAAAAGTGTATGCACTCATGTAACTATTGATAGATTGGTACAAGGTAACCTACTGTCTAAAGCTGCAGAGGTCCTTACTCCATTCAGACCATTCTAAAAATAGGGGGGCGGACATCATAAGCTTTTTCAACACCAAAAATTTGATACATTTTGTATTCATTTCTTCTCACCATAACTGGGCCAGAGACATCTTTACTCTGCGAGAAGGCCAGTCGAGCCTGAGGGGGCAAGGACCCATCATAACTTCCTCCTACTGAGGAGAAGGGGGGTACGGAGCAGGACGAGATGGTAGATGTGGTCAGTGATGAAGAGGGAGGGGTGCTGGAACTGGCGGGCCCTAATGTAGAGGGCGTGAGACTAGGTAGTGCCACTGAAGACGAGTGATAAACTGGCTCAGATGAGGAGAGGGGAAGAGGGAGGTCGACGGAGAGAGGACTGCCCAGCGATTCACTGCAAGGCACAGAACAAGGATTTTTGACATTTTGAGACAAAATAATACTAGTGAAGAATAAAAAGTGGTGTTATATTCAATTTTGGTCATATGTTTAATACAAAAAAACATGCGACCATTACCTGAGTGGTTTGGAGTACAAGCTTGTCTGACTCTGCGTCCCTGGTCCTGATGCAGGCGCTACAGGGCCTGGCGCTGGAGTGGATTCCCTGGATGCCGCACTGACAGCACTGTCCACAACTCCAAACTCTGGCAAAGCGGACTCAGAGCCAAAGTCTAGTGCTCCAAACTGAAGGTTTAGACCAGGGACATCAGTGGAGCCTGGCATTTCTACAGCTGTGGAGGGGATCTGTCATGACACAAAGTTTACACACATAATTTATGGACGGTGTTTGATTTATTTAATGCAAAAACATAAGAGGTAATTAACTGCTCAGGGGCCTTTGAAAAACAAATAGTGATAGCTCAATACTTAAATCCAGAAAATATCTGGATAATAAAACCCTGAAATGAGAACTATGGCGCACCAAGTAAATCATGTTTACGATGTGTGAAAATCACATTTGAGGTTTCCGTGTGGATTTTAACACTGTTTTGTGAACACAGGCGTAGTTTCTTTTATATTTATGTTTTGATTATTGTTCTTGCATTTACTCTGTGAAACACCTTGTGCACCATTAGGTTGTTGAAAGATGCTATATAAATGTACAGTGGTAGCTCTACATACGAAGTTAATTGGTTCCAGAACCTTGTTTGTAAGTTAAAATGGTCGTATGTCGAGCAGGATTTTCCCATAACAATACATTATAATTCCATTAATTCCTTAATTAAATCCTTAATAAATACTGCTGTTACTATTGCAAATAGCAATTACAAAGAGCAAAACAAATACATTATGAATAAAAATCGGAATAATACATGGCGGAAAACATTCAGGTGACTTGAAGTCCCGCTCGGAGACCCCCAATTTGGCCAAATTTCAAAATTGTCCAATATGCATGTGTGACTCATTGGAAAGCTTAAAATGTTAATTTTCTGGGGGAAGAAAACATTTGGAAAGGAGGGCATTTTTTTTTTTTTTTTTTAAATGTTTTTTTAAACAGCAAAACCCTATCTGGAGGTGAGAGCACGTGAGAGCAGAATTACAGACGCCATGACTTTAACGAGATATTATCGCGTACTTACCTTGTTTCGATCCAAAAACTCAATGTTGCATGTATCACTGAGTGTCAAGACACAACTGGGAATGGCCACAGCTGGATTTTTTGGGGGATTTTATGGGTGAAACATGGTAATATAACAAGGGTCACGATGCAAAAATCGCAGACATCAAGGAGTGGTCGAGATTTTCTTTTTCATATACTTACCCTTTTAAACGTTGTTTTTCAATTTTTCTTTCTTTGGATCGATGATTTATCATCTAACTTATCGGGGAAAATGCGAAAGTACCCAAAAATACAATTTAGCGATAGTTACGAGGTAGATATACTGGACTTTTTTACAAACGCCATTTTTTTCATTGTGACGTAATTTTTTTAAAAGTTTAAAATATGCGAGTGAATAATTTTTTGAAGTCGTTTTTTTTTTTTTTTTTTTTTTTTAATGAAATATTAGAGATCAAGTAATGATTCTAAGCTAAAAATGAGAGACATTTTGAATAATAAATATAATTAATTACCTATGTTTTATGGCTGGATTGAAACAAAAGCGGTTGCGCGACATCTGTAAACGGGGGTTTTGAGGGTAAAACGGACAAATTAAAAATAGTTTGGGGGCTTAATGCGCCATAAATCTGCTATAGCAGCATATAGACATAATGTTCTTTCAAACACAACAGTTTTTTTGGCTTAAAATATAGCAGTTTATTTTAAAGAGGGTTGCAAGAGCAGAAACTGCTTCTTCAGTCTTGTCTGTGTTTTCCGCCATATAATAATAGTAATAATAATACCTGTAATAATGTAACAAATCAGGTTCTAATGTGGCAGTCGTATTTTGTGTGGTGTACCTGAACGCACCGCGGGGCTGACAGCAGAGTGAGAGAGTGCAGTTGAGATAGGATTCCTTTCACTTTTAACGTCCTATTGTTGCGGGCTGTTGGCATGTTTTTTTGCACAAATTCTGAAATACTGTAAATGATTAAAAACATGACAAAGCTGGCGATCTCTTTGCCGATGGTTGTCACCTTTACTCTTAAAGACTGGCAAACGGAGGTCAGAGGAGTATTGTCAAGCAGTTCACGGGCGCGGACCCCACGCTCTTATTTTTCCATTGGTAAGCCTCACCTTTTTTCTCTTTTCACCACCTGCTTTAACATTCTTGGAACCGATGTTGATTTCTCTCAAGAAAATCTATCGTGTGTACGTCTTTTGGGAAAACAATGAAATTGCGAAGCTGTCATAAATCGTCAAATTTCGAGCATTTCGTCGGATGTAGAAACAAATGGCGAGTCAAAATTTAACGTCGGCTGTCTAAAAGATGGTGTGTCAAAGCGATCGTATGCCGAGGTACCACTGTATTTGGAGTGGATTTTGATGTGACAGTTTGTGAACCCAAACAAAATAATCTCTGTAAACTAAGATTCCACTAAACCTCAACCTTGTTTATAACTACATTTTTTGCTCGCAAAACAAAGAAAAAAAATCAAAGTGACAGCTGGCAAATTCGATAACTCAAATGGTGAGTCAAAATATTAATTCCCACAAAATGTAAGCATTTTATTGTGCCAGAGTGATAAAAGTTAGCCAACACAAATACCTTGGAAGTCGGAGGTATCCTTCGTTTTTGACCTTTTAGTTGTGCCCGCTGCTGCTGTGGTGTCCCGCAGCCCTGAGCTTCCAACACAGCTCCGGGGGCCGGATGTTTCGAACCAGCAGCCGCCATTCCTGGGCCTGTCTGCGCTGACGTGCTGCTGTGCTGGGGAGCAGAAGAGACGGACGCAGGAGCCGCTTGTTGAGATGGTGGACTGGGCTGACGTGCCAATGGCAATGAGGGGCCAGTGTGCCTCTGAATGAGCTGGCTCAGCACAAGTGAAGGTTCAGGCTGGAGGCCGAACTCACCTACAGATCCACCAAAGACACATTGCTATTAATTCGATATGTGAAACAAAAAAAGCACAGTTGAACATGACCGTACTAGTGAAGGCTTTGACAAGAATACTTACGGCTGAACTGTGAGGACAGTGTGGCTGTGTTAGATTCTGGCACCTTCATGTCCCAACTGGAGGAAGAAGGTGGAGGTACAGATGCTCCAAGGCTTGGCAGTCGGCCAATTGAAGGGTTGCCTCCTTGGGTGTTGGCAGGATGTGCCACCTGGGACGATGGCAGAGGACCCAAGCCAGGACCCTTGAGCTGCTCCAATATCTGAGCCCCCGCACTGGGTGGAGGCCTTTTGGCTTGGCCCAGGTCTCCAAAACCTGCTCCGAGAACTGACGACTGGCACAGATAAAATTAGGAAGGGTTAGTCTGATGTGTATCTGAAAATGTGTGTTTTATTCAAAAACAAATATATGCTTTAAATAAATTGAATTTCTAACAAGTGAAGAGGATTTTTTCTTTTATTTTTACCAGAGCAGCATGAGCATAGCTGGTGCCACTGGTGGTGCTGCGGCTCGGAGGAGGCTGATGTTGCTGCTGTGGTAGCTGGTGGTGGTGAGAGTTGGTGAAGACCAGACTCTGCGTGGAGGAGGAGGACGGTGCTTCTCTTCCACCGACTACCGGTTTTTGCAGCAGAGAGGCTAGGTCCAGACTACACAACAACAATTGGTAAGGCTGTTTGAACACAATGAACCATCCATTCATTGTATACAGTATACTGCTTGACTACAAGTGAATCCCAGCAGACTGGGTGAGAGGCAGTTCACACACTGGCTGCATACAGCATAGTAGAGCTGAAACGATTTCTCGAATAATTCAAATAACTGAATTTGAAAAATTGATCGAGGAATTTTCTCCACCTTGAGGAATCATTTAATTTTACCAGCTCTAAGCACGACCTTTTGCCCAGACTACTTTTAATGCGGCACAACGCGCTGACGTCACGTGCGTACAGGAAGAAGATAGGCGGCTGATATATTTTATTTCCTCCATGAATGAATATAGAGGTAACGACGATGAAGCCGACGAAAGTGAAGAGAAAGGCACCAAGAAAAAGCAGAAAATGTCAAAAGTGTGGGAGCATTTCAAGCTGGACACCAAGGCGAACACTGTTTCATGTATTCACTGTAAGACAGTGCTTGCATAACACTACAGCACGTCTTCAATGCTGCAGCTCCACCGAAGGCACCCCGTTTACTCCAAGAACGGAGGAGCGATACTCGGGACAAGGTAAAAAATAAGTTAAGGTAGCACAGTAAATAAGATTTTTACTGTACGTTGCTAACGTAACGTTAGACCTGGGGAGGGGCTAGCTTTCTATTAATTATAACTACTGTCGATGCGCGGCTACTGTGTCTTTCATACAGGCTTAATTTAATCCGTAAAAACACAGCGCTGTAGAGTGATGAGGGTGTAAAATAAAAACATAATAAAGCTAACTGTCAATTGCAGTCATTGATGGATAAAACATCAAGTAGCACTGGTGCCTAATGTGCTCCAATACAGCAGGTATCATACATTTATTTTAAACACTGCAAAAACTCAAAATCCTATCAGGACTTACAATTTAGACAAGCTTAAACTTAACTAGAACTTAAAAATAGCTTGACAGAAATAGAAATTCAATTGAAACGTGGGGAAAACACCTAACTTTTAAGGGATGTGTGTTATCAAGCGTAATGACATTTTTAGGTCAGAAATAAGATTTTTTTTTTTTTTTTTAAACAAGACCTTAAGTTTTTTGAGTGAAAGCAGTACATTTGCCGTTTTTTTTCTAGCCATGTCTGAGATGCAATAGTTGGCTGTTTACAACAATGTACATCTAAAAGACATTAAATGTCTGAAAATTGTCTAATCAATATTAGGTGAAATGTCTTGTTTTCTCATGTATATTTATAATTGCTCTTTACAAAAAAAAATGCTTTATCTGATTACTCCATTAATCGATTGAATTTTCAGTAGAATACTTGATTACTAAAATATTAGATAGCTGCACCCCTACAGCATAGCAATAAAAACTTATATTCGCACCAATTTACATTGTATAATTATTAGTCTTCCGCCTAATTAACCCAACATGTATGTTAGGGTTGTTCCGATCATGTTTTTTTGCTCCCGATCCGATCGTTTTAGTTTGAGTATCTGCCGATCCCGATATTTCCCGATCCGATTGCTTTTTTTTTTGCTCCCGATTCAATTCCAATCATTCCCGATAATTTTTCCAGATCATACACATTTTGGCAATGCATCAAGAAAAAAAAGAATAAAACTCGGACGAATATATACATTCAACATACAGTACATAAGTACTAGAGGTGTGCATCGGCACTGCCCTCACGATTCGATTCTATTACGATTCGGAGGGCCACGATTCGATTCGATTCAGAGGGCCACGATTTGATTCGGTTCGATTCGGCAATGCATCACGATGCATTAAAGCCTGGGATGCATTAAAATGCTAAAGCAAAGCATATTTTTCGTGAATCATGAGGCAACACAAGCGGTCAGACATTTAACAACTTTTTATAGGCTCTTGTGTCATTCCTGGTTGTAGTCAAATGAAAATAGTAATATATATATAAAATAAAATAAAAAATAAAAACATCACAGCATTTAATTAGTGCTTTGAATGAGACCAGGGCTTTCTTTTTTTTTTTTTTACACACACCGCATAAGTTTGGTCAAGTTTCCCACCAACCTCATAGAAGCCAAAATGTCTCCATATGCCTGCTTTCAATGTCTTTGGTGCGTCAATAATCTTTCGCACTCCCTCTTTCTCCGCTTCAGCCATTGTTGTTATGTCTTATCTCTCTGCTTTCTCGATTGGCACTGCGCAATTGCGCATGTCTGTGACGTTACTCCCGTGAGGAAGCAAATTTAGGTTCCTCGTCCTCCCTGCATTTCTTGTACAGTAGCTCCCTCTACAGGTAAACATGAGAATAATAATACAAATGGGGAAACCAAATCCATTGCATCACTGGAAGATTTTTGAATGGACTTATATATTTTAATATGTGCTGAATCGATTCGGCTTGTTGCCCGCATCGAATCGCATCGTCCATGGCCCGCATCGGGTTGCATCGCCGCATCGATTATTGTTGACACCAGTAAAAAGTACTGTATTTGTTTATTATGACAATAAATCCTCAAGATGGCATTTACATTATTAACATTCTTTCTGTGAGAGGGATCCACGGATAGAAAGACTTGTAATTCTTAAAGGATAAATGTGACTTTGTAAATTGTGACTAAATATTGCCATCTAGTGTATTTGGTGAGCTTTCAATAAATGATACTGTAGCCATTTAACTGTTCTGCCCAAATGCATGATTGGAAGTGCAACCATGACTGTGCGTAGTGGCACCAATTGATATATCTTCTCTGCGTTGGGAAATAACATAGGGTGTTAAGAAAAAGAACAATTACTACCTTTCTTCCCCACATTGCTTCTCACGATATTTCTAATTGTTGAGAGAGGGATTGTAAGGCTTTAGCTAATTAAAAAAAGGCTCCAAAGACTGCCATAATTCACTTTGCTCATTTTACGTTTGCCTTTTAGCTCTATATACGGGTAAAACGGCGCCTTCATAGATTGAACGCGACAATGCGTGAGTGGGTCATGCAGCGCATGTGTTAATTGCGTTAAACGTGATTAATTAAAAAAAAATTTTTTACCGCCGTTTACACGATAAATTTGATAGCCCTACTTTAAGCCAAAACTAAAGACTCTGGATGAGTGCAAGACATTTTGCCTGTAACGTTAAATACAATCAGAAAACGATTTAATTAAAAAATATATATATTAAAAAAGGCACGTCATATACTTTTTTGCCGACTCCGATACTTTGAAAATGACGTGATCGGACCCGATCGATCGGGACATCTTTAATGTATGTTTTTGGAATATGTGAGGAAGCCAAACAATAATTCTGATGAATTGAAAAAAAAATTCACACTGCAATTTTTCTGTTAGTTATTCACCTTTGGCCAGATGTGACATGATTCTCAGCAGGAGGTGCGCATGAGGAAGTGAACACTTTGGTCTCAGAGAGCTGTAAGAAAACAAGAATACGCAAAATAGAAAGAAAAAAAAAACAATATTTGTTTTAATTTCTGACTTTTCATGAAACATTTTGTGAGTACTTACACTAACATCCTCACTCCAGTCCTCAGGTCCATAGTCTTCAATCGGGTGTCTCCAGTTAGCTAAAGAATAGAAAACAACATATGAAGCAAAAGACTACGCTTGAGAAGACGCCACCTTCCTCAAAAACAGTCCACAATGAGGTATGGTGCATTACATGTACACAACACTAACCCATCTCATCTGTATTGTTGTTAGCCGCTGTGTCCCAAGCCTCACTCTGTGTGGTCCCTGTCCCCGCCTCTGAGGTATAGTCTGCAGGATTGAAGGTTCTGCGAAATAATGCATAATTGTTACTATTTTTATATAATTGGAAAAATATTACAATGGTGTAAGGGGAAAAAACATTGGCCCACAAGTATAAAGTGTTAAAATTACTTGAAAAAATAATAATATTAAGAGAAAAGGTTACAACATTAAGTGAAAAAAGTTGCGATATTACGAGATTTAAGTCCTAACATTATTACACTGCGGATTTCATTCATCAAGGTTTTTTTCAATGTGTACAGTACGTTATTTTGCTGGCAATTTACCATATTTAGCATAATTACGACACAACATAAACGCAGCATCATATTGCGCACGTCAAAATAATTTGTTCTGAATGACGTTCTAATGCATGAACACGCAAGACAGAATCGGATCATTATTTTAAGTGTCTATGAACGAACGCTGATCACATTGAAGAAATGTTGTCCGTGTAAACATACGCAGTGTAAAACAAGAGTTATTTAAAATACAGAGTGCGTGTCAACATACCCCATGCCCTGAGCTGAGAACCTGCTTGCTGCTGGTCCTTTACCTCTGCCTCGACCACCAGACCCTGTATAAAAATCACATGAATATCAACAACATCCACTCAAGTGATGAACAGAACATCATTTTTGGAATTTGCCATCTCACCTCGACCACCTTTTGCCCTCTTCCCGCGATCGGAGCCTCTTTCCACTGGTGTCACCTCCACACCATTTTCCACTGGACGAGCTGCACCTGATGCAAAGATATGACATGCATTAAGGCTGGTGACAGTCTTGTGACACTGAAAATGTAACAAAATTTTATACCCTGTCGGTTTCGATTGCCTCCTTTGCCCTTGCGATTAGATGCCGCACGGCCCTTGCCACCCTCCTTCTCGCCCTTTTTCTCACGGTTCTCCTTGTTCTCCTTGCTTTCTGAAGGACCTTCCTTAATCAGTGGCTTCTTCTTCCCCACTGTCTCCCATGAGGTCTAAACACAAAGTGTTACAAAGGTGTTAAACTGCCATGTCATGATTCATTCATTCATTCATTTTCCATGCCGCTTCTTCCTCACGAGGGTCGCGGAGGTGCTGGAGCCTATCCCATTCATTCAGTCAAATTAAAATCTGTATTACAACAAGCCTACCATATCAGAGGTGCTTTCCAAGAGGAAGTTGATGGCTCTGCTCACGTCCTCGTTGCAGTCATGAAGCGCGACCATACACTCGTCCTGGTTTTTTCCAGTAACCTCCATCAGCTGAGGTAACAATCAAATAGACAAACAAGTGGTAAAAAATGTTAAAGGAAAATCAGTGGTTCCTTTCATTAAAGTATGTTAGCAAGTTACACATTGTAATCTATCCAATTATACGAATATTAGTGTTGCACCAATACAATTTTTGGCCCCGATACTGGTACCTGGCTGTGCAGTATCGGCCGATACCGATACCATAGCAATACCACTTTGTTTGAAATATATATATATATACACACACACAAAGTTAATCCAGTAGAACTTTTTATTGCATACCTGGTATGGGTGACAATAGTTAAATAAACCTTTGGCACATAAAAGCCAAAATAGTGCTAAATTCGTGAAATTAAAACATTTATAATACTAGCCCAACAGTAAGAAAGTAAAAATACAATTAATGAATGATTAACTTTTTTAAACCCGGAGTTTTGGCTCTCAAAGGCCAAATAGTGCAACTTTCATGAAATTATAAGTAATAATAATTGACCACAGCATCCTGTCTCTTCATTAGCCTCCCTCTCTGTGCACCAGCAGCAACACACACTTAGCCACTTAGCATAGCTTACTTTGCTTACTTCTAAAGCACTTAAAACATGTCTCAAATTACTGCGGCATTTCTTTCAGTAAAAGACGATAAAAGTAAAGTAGACGAAGTGAGCTGATCAGGGTTTGTTGCTCCGGTCCAGTCCCCTATCTCTTGGTAGCAGTTGCTGCTGTTGTAGCCTCAAACTCTGTGTTCGTTCGCATTTCGTTTTCAAATGTTTTATCAGGTTTGAGGTATTGAAACTGGCCGATTTAGTTACACCTCTGGAAATTTTCAGACCGCAAATCTTGCATGCAGCCATTGTACTCGACGGAGATTATAAACTGTAATATTTCCAGACCGCCAACATTTTCCTCTCGTAGTTTGTTTTTCCCACATATGAAAAAGCTGCCCCGGCATTGGTTAAGAGCGGCTATTGGCCCGCTCTCATTGGTCTGAAGGAGGCCAATACCGATAGCTGTTTGGCATGCAAAGTGATCACATGTCATCACACATCAGAGAGTGTAGTGAGCGTCAGGAGAAAAAAAGGCTGAGGTCAACAGTTATAATACTGGACTGGTAAATGGTATCGGCGCCCTCTTTGTTGGTACTCACCGATACCACCATTTTAGTGCGGGATCGGCCCCCACCCTGCCGATACTGGTATCGGTGCATCTTTAATGAATACTACTGTAATACTGCACATATTGGTAGTTACAGACCAGATTATTGTACCTGGTTAACTTTGTCTTCAAAGTCAGCATCATTCTTGTCATAGATCATCTGGGCAAGCCGAATTTGCTCAGCAGTAGCCTGCAACAAAAAAGAAACGCTAAAGAGTTGAGCATTTCACCATGTATTTAGGGAAGCCTTCATTAATCACTTTAAAATGTTATAAATTTTCTTCACTATCGAATGTTGTGAATGACCTAAATCTGACTCCAGTAGATATGCAACATGACAGTATTTTCCACACTGTAAAGGCGCACCTTCAATGAATGGCCTATTTTAAAACTGTTGTCATATAAAGCAGTGGTCCCCAACCACCATACTGGTACCGGTCCGTGGCGCTACCGGGCCACAGAGAAATAAACAATTTATTAACGACTGCAATCTGGCCTGTGGCTCTTGACACATTAATATCCCTGTCTACTCTATGGACTAAGCTGAGTTAAGATTTGTATAGGTTGCCAACTAGCGGTTGGCCGCAATTACCAGGGTGTTTGCACACCTATAGCAACCCAGCGCCAGTCAATGTAAACATCAACTTTAGCTGCTGTTGGCTGTGTGCTGCGCGCGGTGACGTCTTTAGACATTTTTTTTTACGGGGAAAAGGCCACCTGCTGAGCCAGAAGAGGAGCCTACAACCAAGTCCATTCTGCATAATATGTGGCTAAAAGCTAGCAAACGAGGCAATGAAGCGAATGGAGAACCGTATTGCTAAAGCTAAGAAACCTTGCACGATTGGAGATGAACTCATTATGCTTGCGACCAAAGATATTTGCCAACAAGTTTTAGGAGCGGCCTCTGTTAAAAAAAAAAAGGTTGATTCAGTGCATGGTGAGTGACATTTTCCCTCCACTTAATATTCGTTTTCAGCCTCGACGTGTTATATTATATTTACTGTCATTTTCTGCCGCACATTACCGGTCCGTGAAAAAAAAGCCCACATTCCACCGGTCTACGGTGCAAAAAAGGTCGGGTATCACTGATATAAAGGGTGCACCGCATTACAGTGATCCCTTGCTACTTCTCGCCCCCAGTCAATCATCATTTAACTTGTTAAACAGTTGCTGTGGCAACTCATTGTTTTTAAGTGAGCAGCTTGAGCGAATTTGAGTAGACTCATGCAATGAAGTATTTAATAAAGACAAGCCTTTTTCTACTTTATTGTTGTTTAAAATAATTCGGTGGGACAGTAACATGTTTAAAACTAATAATAATTATTACATTTGAATTCCTTAAAAATCATTTATTAAAATATATATATTAATTATACTTTGGGGAAAAAAGTGAAAAAACATGTCTTATATGTATCTCTTTCCATGCTAAATCTGAATAAATACATTGAACATTCACACACACACACACACACAAAAGTTTTTCACTTATCGCGGCGGGTTCTGGTCCACATTAATTGCGAAAAACTGTATTTAGGGGCAGTAGTAGTAGTGATTAGGGATGAAATATGCATCCACTAGACAGAGCTGCGCTAAAGGGAATGTCATGCCATGATAGTCAATATTGATTATATATATGGTGCACCTTTTATTGTGGAAAATACGGTACATTAAAAACTTCCAGCGCTTTAGGCTAATATGTTCAAAGTTTGGAGCATTACGTGAAATATATCAAGTCCATGATTTACTGACAAAGAGTTGACAACAGTGAATTAACTTGTCACTGGGACATGATGGAACACTATTCATAAAATCAAGTATCGTGCAAAAGTTTGAAACCACTTTAAGAACACACCGTTTTTGAAAGAAAGTGTGTCTTAGATACTGTAGGTCTGCAATTTTGTGTAGAAAATGAGAGAAACACTTCCCATTCGCATTGCGGAACATAATATTTTTTGCTTGGATTTGCGGAAAAAAAAACAAATGGGTAAAAGGTTGTCAAAAAGAAGACTCGCAGCGTAGTCAGAAGTTTTGAAATCCTGCCAACACTATATGGTATTTCCTCCACCTCCAGTAGGAGCTGAATTTTATGGTTGAATAAAAAAAAGTGTATTTGTCTGCAACACAGAAGATTAACAAGCTAAAATTGCTATAAAAATTTGGGCAATTTTATTTCTCTTGGCAAGCGAAAAATGTGACTAACTGGAGAAAAATCGAGGAAATTAGCAAGGACCTTAACATTAATACTTCATACTTTGTCCTTCACATTCCTGCAGCTCTGGACTCTCACCTGTATCTGTTTCTGTGGTTGAGACGTGTGAGTGGCAGCAGGCAGCACTTTTTCACGAGGGCCCCGGGCCTTTTCGCTGCCCAGCGAGCTCATCATATACAGTATATACAAAACTCTGTATGTACAAAATAGAAAAACCTGCCAACATAACAAGAGAGAAAGAAAAATCACTAACATATTCACATGTCATAACTTAGGAGCAATGTACCGTGTGGAGTTTCTGCTCGGTGGGGGACATAGTGCGTGCTGGGAAATGCACTCCATGGGACACTCTGCTATAATCGGGACTGTTCAAAAACTCTTGAGCGTTGCGAGAAAGGAATGACACACTTGCATTTCCATGATCAAAACCATAAATTATTCTTAGGTGTGAGCATTATTTAACATAATGATCGATGTAAGATAAGACACAGCTGGTCTTGTGACAAAACAGCATTGAGTGATCTAGTTAGAGATAGCCTTTGTCAAACATTCTTAAATGCTAGTACCATTAGGGCTGGGCGATATGGCCTTAAACATGTATCACGATAAATTGAGCAGAATTATCTCGATAACGATAAATGACGATAAATTCGCCCAAGCGGACTGTTATATAATTTGAAAATCTGAATCAATGCATGAAATACAGATTAACTATTTCTTGTTGATTTATTTACCAGCATTCAATTTGATATACTGTATTTAACAATTGTACATGCAGTCTAAACATTAAGTTTATAAAAATGTATTGTAAGCAATAAGAATTCAAGTATGAACATTTATAACAGCGTGTATGACTTGAACAATATACATTGTCAAAATCAATATGCCTGTGCAAACATGTAATTGTAACACAAATGACTTGCAGCTTGAACAGTACACTTCAAAAAGACAACTTATTGTTAATGGCTGCTGTGATATAATTATTAAATACAAGTGTTTACTTTATGGTTTAAGGTTTTTTTTCCCCCCAGTGCATTTTTTAATAAATGCACGCACAATAAAAATAGCTGGGGCCATTTCTCGGTCATTATAAGTTTGGCCGTTGGATTGTACTTTATGCGGAATTCTTTACCATCACAAAAGCTATCAGAGGAATCACACACAGACAGATACAAAATAACGCCACATAGTAATTGCTAGATGCAGTCCGTGCCCAATCCACTCATTAAGTTCAGCCGTTTCGACAAGGTTAGAGCCTCTATCCGACTCCATAACGTTCATTTGTAGCGTTAGCCGCTAGCTAGCGTTAGCCTGGCTACCAGTAGAAAGCACTGAAAGCACCATCTCCGGAAATCGTGAGAACAAAGGAGGACAGCGGGTGAAAGCCCGTCTGGATGCCACCAAGAGTCTACTAAATGTCGGTTGAAAGTTTGGTGAACCTCCCTTAAGCCACACTCCATCACGTTTTGCTTGTAGCGTTAGCTGCTAGCGTTAGCTTACCGGGCTTTTGTTCTATTGGCTTCCTGATGATCACGTGACTCCCTACGTAAGCACATTCACTGCTTTCTTAAAGGGGAATGAACATAGACGAACAACACAGAATCAAAGCGGGATGAAAAGACTATATTTTCTTGTTTTATTAATTTACCGAATTTACCGACATGGTCAAAATTACGTCGGTCATCGTTAAGAATTTCGGTGACGGTAAATTTTCGGTTTACCGCCCTGCTCTAAGTACCATTTTAGCCAATCAAATGCAAGTGACAGTGGTACCTTGACATACTATCGCTAGACACACGATCTTTTCGACATCCGACGTAAAATTTGACTCGCCATTTGTTTCTACATCTGATGGCATGCTCGAAATACGCTGATTTATGACAGCGCCGCAGTTTCTTCATTTTGCCGCAAGAAGGACGGAGGGCAGATTTTCTTGTGAGAGAAATCAACACGAGTTCCAAGAAGGTTAGTGCAGGAGGTGAAAAAAGGAAAAAGGTGATGCTTACCATTGAAATGAAGATGGAAATCATAGAAAAATATGAGCGTGGTGTGTGCATCCGTGAATTGGCTCAACAATAACGACCAAAGAACCTCTACAATCTCGGCGGTCGTCCTCCGACCTCCATTCGCCATTCTTTATAAGTTAAAGTGACAGTTATTACTGTGGTAACAACACCAAAAAAATTGCCAGCTTCGTCTGGCTTTTTATCATTTATTTCAGAACTTGTGCAACACAACACGCCTACTGTCCGCTGCAGGACAGTAGACAACAAAACATTAAAAGAGATAGTAAAATCTCTACCGCACTATTCTCCCTCTGTCATGTCAACCACGCGGTGGGTTCAGGTATAGCACGCAAAACACGTTCGCCACATTATAGTCTGATTCGTTACAATATTACAGGAATTATTATTATTCCGATTTTTATTTATAATTTATTTCTTTTGCTATGGATAATTGCCATTTGAAATAGTACCAGCAGTATTTATTAAGGGTTTAGTGTCGGTTTTCAGGCTGTGGAACAAATTCATGGAATGAGAATGTATTTTCCAATGGGAAAATCCTGCTCAACATATGACCATTTTAACTTACAAACAAGGTTTGGAACGAATTAACTTCGTATGTAGAGGTACCACTGTATCTCGGATTATCCTGCCTATTTGCCACGCATTGGCTACACACTTATGTGTGCCTATCGAAAAAACAAGCTTTAATGGACGCAGGAGGTGAAGCTGAGTCTCAGACAGAGAAAGACGACAGATTGAACAGGTACACAAACTAAAGAGTGTGCCTATTTTCTTCGCTTCCTTTTTTTTCCTTTTCTATAAATATCTATCCTGTTCAGCTGCTTAGACACGGAGAATAGGAATCTGAGTGTCCTTATAGTCTGAGCTACTTTTCACCAGTTTCGAGTGTATCAGCATTTATGTATGTACTGTACGTGCATGAAGAGACTGACATCACATTTGTCACACATTAGATGCGCTTCTACGAGTTTTTATTTTGGGGGATTTTAAACATTTTCTCCAATATAAGAATTGGACAATTAGCATAATCAAATACTTTGTGCAACCGTATTTCACAAAAAGGTTACTTGTACTTGGCGTTGTTGATTGTTTTAAACACACAATGCCACATTATCCAAGTTTCACTCTAGACAAATGCAATAAATGTTTGACAAAAATGACAAATGAACAGCTGATGAATGAAAGTAGATAAATCTTGAATATTTCAAGATTATACCAAAAAATGGTGAAGCACAAAATGAATTTCAAGTATAAATGAAAAATGTGCCCACTGACAGTTGCCTACTGTGAGAACAATAGCAGTGCAGTTTACATCGGTCAAGTGACGTCATCCAACACACTGACACTATTGGCTGCTGGACCGAACAAAGCTAATGCCAAGATTCTTGCTCGGTTGAAGTGGGAAAAGATTTCGATGCTGAGACAAACCGCATTCTCAACAAAAACATTCCTGCACCGCTCACTTTCATTCAGAAACCAAATCAATGTCAGATATTTTATTCGTGTTTTGTTGCTGATAATAGTCCATTCATTGAAAAATACTGTGTTTTTCTGACTAAACCCCACGTAAATAACATGTATTGCATAAACAATTACATTTAACGATGGCATTCGAGCGACTATCCACAAAAACACAGAAAGGGTCGTTTATTTGGAAGAAAAACCCAAGAGCTTGTTTATAGCGAAGCTAACTTCATCCAAATGATATTACTTATTTACCATCCGTGTGTGTTTATGAATTGACATTACACGTTGCGACGGCACGTCATATTATCGTAGTGTTACGCACAAATAAAAATGATAAAACTTAATGCTTGTAACATTAGGGGCCTCTTTGTCCTCAGACAAGCTAACATGCTAACAGCGACCGAGTCTCGGAGGCAGCTGGGGTGAAGAAGCTAACGTTAGCAAATGATGCTATCTAAATCTGGTCCGAGTTGGGAACAATCGACTGTCTATTAACCTCGTTTATGTTTGGGCCATATCGCTATGTAACGTCATTTTTCTTACAGACGAAAATAACACGAGCAAACCAAATAGCGCCAGAAGTAAAGAGGAGTATCGAATTAAACCTAGAAGGCCTTTGAGCGGAACCCAATCCCATCACGACATTGCTCGCTGGGAAACCAAGACAACAGAAAAATTGCGAAAGACACCGCTCACAGCCCCGAGGAAGAAAAAGCTGCGAGGCAAGCGAACGTCTACGTGCGCCAGGTACGCTCGAGAAAACTGATTAAAGGCGTTGGTAATTGGGCGCTGAATTAGCGAAAACATGATTTTAAAATCGTGTTATTACCTGCTTACACGCTTCACTCAGCCAGCAGCAGCAGACAAGGTGGTCACGTGATCAAGGCTACCGCTGTGGATGCTCCTCGGATGTCCTCTGGAGTCTGGACACAACTTGTTTTGTCATGTCAGATTAACTCATTGCCTGCCATTGACAACACCAGATGTCCAGTTTAATCAAACTGAGGCGAATGTCTGAGAATATTCACTTTTTCATGCCATTGACGGCGCTAGACGTCCAATCGCTTCCAGGTCTAGCGGTGCCAATGAAGTAAACACCACTTTATGGTATAGTGTTGACTTACGAAAAAAACAAAACATAACACAATAAACTCCGATACACATTTTGAATTTATTAACGTTTTTTTTTTTGATGATTCAATAACTTGTTTTCCTGATGCTTTTTTTTTTTTTTTTTTACATCCCAAATTGCATCTTGGTAAAAACATTCATATGTATAAAAAACAGCATCAATTAGTAGACACATCAATCCACACACATCTTCAGAAATATACATAAAATGTATGCAAATGTCATTATGTATTTCATACATATATATACCGGTCCACATTTATATAAAATACACGAAGCGTGTTGGTTATTTAAGTTATCGGTGCAGTTGGGTTTTTTCCTTTCAAATCATCAGAAAATATTCCATGTAAAAAAAAAAGATAATTTATAGCCTATGGTATTCTTTCACAGAAAGACTTGTCCGACCAAGGCAAAAAAAAAAAGACTTATGCCTACCCTGCCTCTACCAAAAGACATGAGCAAGATCACTCCTTGATACAAACAATACGTTTTACAACTGCGACACATGCATGTAGTACCAAAATTTTGAGTCGAGCAAACAATGAATCTTAAATCTCTTCTTCTATTCTGATGGCTGAAAGGTTTTCGGAGCTACCGGTTTTTCTTCCATAGTCACCGCAAGGTCTCAGCATCACAGGCAAGTCAACCAAATCAAGAAAGAGAACTATTTGACAAGAAACTATACATATAATAAAACCCAAAATAGGTGAAAATCATCTTGTGATGGCAGACTTAACATATTTAAGTAATAAGTATTGTAAGTATATGAACACAAAGAAGTGTGCAAAACTGCAGAAAGCGTTGTGGTCAGATCGAACAGCAAAGTAACTCAAGGTTTAGGGGAAAGGAATACACCTTCATAAATCAAACACTTCCCCAAGCCATTAAAATGTGGGTGGTGTAAAGGGGAAATAAATAAATATATAATTAATATCATCAGAAACTGTACGCCACTCAAATCAAAATTTGAAAGGGGTTATACATCAAAAGAGACCAGTGTACTTTTCTCCTGTATGATTTTGACCACAAATAATTGCCTAAAATGTCTTATTTTGATTGTTATAGGCTGTCTTAATTTTGCTGTGCTGTAGATTTTTTTGTGTGGTTTGTGAAAAAAAACAATGCGTCGCAGGCTAGGTCCTAAATTCTTCAATCCTCTTTCCTTTTCTGTTTGTAATATTATTGCCATTCAGTCTGGTCAGAAAGCAAACGAAATGGTCCATCTTCACAAAAACATTGTATCTTACATGCTATAAACCAAACCAAAGAGACAAATCACAAATTTTGTTATTGTTAATGAAACAATTTTTAAAAACTCCTCAAGGGTTCTCATTGGCAGCTCTTGTAAAACGGTTGGTTTAAAGTTTTATGTTAAAAAAAAATTGCTTTGGTGGAATGAAAAAAGGAACACTTTGGCGCAGGTTTTCATTCCAACTGATCAAAAGGAGACCTTTTCACCAATCTGTTTTCTTACAAGTGTAATCAGTATATTGAAGTTCGGTACTTCATATTTCAGCAGAAACCGCTGTGGTTAAACGGTCTGTGCTGGATCAGTTTGAACAAAAATCTGAACCCACAGCAGCCCTTGAGGACCGGTTTGACGGACAACAAAAATCAAAGCTGTGATATGGTGGTGGCTATGTCGTTGTCCTGAATCCAACAGAGACATTGGCATCACTTACATGCAGCCAATAACCCTTTTATTGGGGGTTTTGGCAGTAGCCAGTCAAGTAAGCGTGTTTTAAAAAACCAGGATATGAGCATACGTAATCAAGTTTTTGAGTAAGATTTACATGGCCTTGCATACACGTTACTGCCAAAAAAAGATCATGAAAGCGTTATTGGCTGTATGTAAATGTAACTATGGAGTTTGCCGAAAGGGAGAAATGAAGGGAAAGTTTGGATATAACATGACATCCTCTCAGGATGTACTGTAGAGGATGACAGGGCTAGCTCCACAATCCTGCGTAGTTCCCGTGAAGGCCAGAACAGAGTGGTCCGCCGGCTACAAACAGTTTAGTGCCGGAGTCGTCATAGCAGTGCGTGTATACGGCATTTGGAAAAGAGTGAAGGTCTGAGAAATAACTCCTCCATGTCTCATCATGATTCTGAAAAAGAAACAAGATTGCATGGAATCACTCAGGTTCTTCCAAGTTGCTTGCCATGACTAATGTTCCCAATATTACTTACCAGCCAGCCTTTCCCTGTTGTGAGCTTGAGAATGCCCTCTCCCGAGCACTTCCGGTACCCTCCAGTTGTTATCAAAGGGTTCTCGAGAAATCTCTGAGCGCGGATGTCGTAGAAGAGAAGTGACCCTTGACCAGTGCCCACTGTCACGATGTGCTCATAAAAACTGACTGAACGAATCCCTGCACAGACAACGGGTCTCACTCAGTGCACAACTTCAGCGAATACTCAAAATATCACCATTAGATTCATTGCACACACAAACCGGCAATTTTTTTACTCACCACTAGGCGTATGTTATTGATTTCATTCTAAATGACCGGTGCAGGCCTATCAAGTTATAATAAGAATCAACTACGCCCTCATTTCCTTATTCAGAGTACAGTGGTACCTCGACATACGATCGCGTCGACACCCAATCTTTTTGACATCCGACGTAAAATTTGACTCGCCATTTGTTTTTACATCCGGTGACATGCTTGAAATCCGACGATTTACGACAGCGCCGCAGTTTGTTTTCCCACTAGACAAGCGCGTGCCGGATTTTCTTGTGAGAGAAATCAACACTGGTTCCATGAAGGTTCGAGCAGGTGGGGAAAAAAGGAAAAGGTGACGCTTACCATTGAAATGGAGATGGAAACGGAAGAAAAATATGAGCTTGGTGTGTGCATCCGTGAACTGGCTCGACGATATGGCCGTAGAATGTCGATCACGACGGTCCTCCGACGACCTCCGTTCGCCAGTCTTTATAAGTTAAGGTGACAATTATTATTGTGGTAACATCGCCAAAAAAATCGACAGCTTCGTCAGGTTTCTAATCATTTATTCCATTAACTTGTGCAACACAACACGCCTACTCTCTGCTGCAGTTGACACCGGCAGCCAGCCAGCAACAAAACATTACAAAAAGAAAAGAAAATAGAACCGCACTCTCTATCGCACCGTCACGTCAGCTATGTGACGCGTTGAGGTACAGCAAAAAAACATCCGCCACCTTAGAACCCGAGTCGTTACATTATTACAGGAATTATTAGTATTATTATATTATTATTATGATTTTTATTTAAAATTTATTTGTTTTGCTATGTGTAATTGCCATTTCTAATACTACAAGCCGTATTTAATAAGGATTTAGTGCAGGTTTTCGGGCTGTGGTAGGAATTCATGGAAATTAGGGCTGCAGCTATAGAATATTTTAGTAATCGAGTAATCGACTGATAATTCTATAGATTAATCGGATAAAACTTTTTTTTTTTTTTTAGGTAAAGAGCAATTATGAATATACATGAGAAAAAAACACATTTAATCCAATATTAAACCATTTTCAGTCAATCAATGTCTTTATTTTCTATGTCCATTGTTGAAAACAGCCAACAATTGCATCTAAGATGTAACTAGAAAAAAAAATTCACTGATTTCACTCAAAAAACTTCTAGATCTAATAAAAAAAAAAAAAAACATATTTCTTACCTAAAAATGTAATTACGCTTGATAACGTATTTCAATTTAATTTCCATTTGTGTCAAGCTATTTTTCAGTTCTAGTTAAGTTTTAAGTTAGTCTAAACTGTAAGTACTGATAGGATTTTGAGTTTTTGCAGTGTTCAAAATAAATGTATGATACCTGCTGTATTGGAGCACATTAGGGACCAGTGCTGGTGTTTTATTCAGCAATGACTACTGAGCTAAAACTGTTAGCTTTATTATGTTTTAATTTTACACCCTCATCACTCTACAGCGCTGTTTTTTTACAGATTAAATAAAGCCTGTAAGTAAGACACGTTAGCCACGCATCGACAGTGGTCATGATCAATAGAAACCTAGCCCTCCGAAGGGCTAACGTTCCGTGAGCGAGTGACAGTAACGCTATATTTATCAGTGATGAGAAGTCTACTGCTTAAAGACGGCGGCTGTTTACTAACGCTGCCCAGACACGGCCAAGTCTGTCATTTCGCATCTAGTCTTAAATGCATGCGATATCTATGAGACGCATCGGACACTACCTGCTACCACACTAGCATCATGCGGGCGTAGTTTTTAGCAACGTCGGCGTAGTTTGTAGCGGCTGTGTTAATTTTTTTTTTTTTTTTATATAATTGCTTCTTCCTCTACGCACGTGACGTCAGCGCGTTGTCCCTCATTACAAGTAGTCAGGGCAAAACGTGATGCTTAGAGCTGGCAAAATTAAACGATTCCTCGAGGTGAATCAAATTACTCGGATCAGTTTTTAAACTCGAGTTACTCGAGTTGCTCTAGTATTCGTTTCAGCTCTAATGGAAATATAATGTACTTTGTGAAAATCCTGCTCGACATACGACCATTTCTACTTACAAACAAAGTCCCGGAACGAATTAACTTCGTATGTAGAGGTACCACTGTAACTGTTTGATACAACTATGCAAATTCAATGAGCTTTAAAGATGAGAGGGATGGTTTTCAAAACTTTTATAATTTTCTTTGTTTTTAATTTTCAAAAGGTTGATGAACACAAAAATTAATATATCTTAATAAGGAGTTTAATTCCACAGTTAAAGAATGTTAAACGCAAAACATGCATAGAAGCATACATTGTAATATAAAACTCGAAAGGTTGAACAAAGTAAGAGTGAAGTAATAAAAAGTTGCACCGTAACTAGTTTCATAAAGGACTGTTGTTTCCAAGCATAGACTTCATAATGATATTGACGGGTCACAACCGTCATACACTGCGCCTTGCCTTCAAGTAGGGGACCTGCCCACATCAAGAGGAGTTATTCTCAAACACACGCGCGCAGCGCTCTAACGCCGGATTTAGGTTGAAAAAGTACAATAGCTGTACCGCGTACGAACAGGAAGGAATGTCTCAGGAGTGATTTGTTCGAGGACTCAAAGTAATTACTATTTTTTCCATACCATGCATGCATTTTGAAACTGAAAAATCAATGGGTGAAATTAGCCGCTACGGCATTGGCCTCATAGTTCGCAATATTTACATATAATAAATGCTAACTGCATGTTTTTTTTTTTGCTTTTAACCAAGAATCGGGACTGTTTTACGTCCATATCCATAGAGAATTCAGGGATTTAAGCATTTATTCACAAGAATTTTCAACGGAAAAAGATCTTTGTTTTCATAAGGTGGCTGCAGCACATTCGACATATTTACGTAAAATAAACGCTAAGAGCCCGGTTCTTTGCTCTTTTAAATGGCAAATGGAGAGTACTTGTATAGCGCATTTAAATGCATGGTTACCATGCCCAAAGCGCTTTACATTAGGACACATTTACCCAGAATCAAGACTGTTTTACGTCCATATCTATGAAGAATTGAAGGATTTATGCATTTATTCCCAAGAATTTTAAACATAAAAAGCTCTTTGTCTGTGTTTCCACTCGGTCAGCTTTGACGGAGAAAGGCCCCCTATTAATCGTCCCCGCGCTCCGTCAATATCATTATGAAGTTTATGTTCGTAGAATGACTTGTTGTGAATCTGGAGGGAAAAAAATGTTTTAAAATGTTTTTTGAAATCTTATTTTTCACTATTCCCGGGTTAAGCGGTAGATAATGTATGGATGGATTCTTCATTATCCTCGATCCTAAATTTGTACGCAGAGAATGCTCTAATTCATGTATAAACTTATTAAAATATCAGTCAATTTTCCGTACGATTTTAGCACACATTTCTGTTGGAGCACAGTTAAAGCATGAGACCCCATGACTTAAGTATTGATTTATGAATTTCAAATTTTTTTTTTTAAAGGAATGCAGACTTAAGAATAATAGATCGCTTACCACTTCCCCTCTCTCTGGAATTCACTGATTTTATGCTGTGTATCGGCTGACGAGGATCCAAAAAAGACACATGGGCTTGAGATCCGGCAGCGTATACTGACCAGTCCTGCCCGTATGCCAGACACACATTCTCTTTGCAGTGAGGCAGCTTTGTAGACAGAAGCTGCAGAGAAAGAAATGCAACTGGTATTAACAGCATGCCAAAATTTTTACTCCGTTACTCTGTTACTACACACACATAAAGTACCTTCATTCTGGTAATGAAACCAAAGTAGAGACATCAGTAAAAATCATTAGAATAATAAGGGACCAAACAAACCTCAAAATTGTTTTAATTTCATATATATACTTTTAAAACGTTTAACATTTTTACACAAAGCAACAGTTTTTCAACATTTAATAGCAGTTTTGCACTGTTAAGACAACTTCTGTTGTAGGCTGTAAAAAAAAAATTTTTTTTTTTTTTTTTAGAAAACATGTCACTTGCCTTGCACAAAGTGTGCTCAGCTTTCCAAAGATGGAAGTAGCCATCTAAAGATACAGCACCAAGCTCCTGAGAGAAACATAAGATCACTTGGGACACTTGTTTCAATTTAAATCTAACAAACACTTCATATTCTCAATAAGTGTTTAAACATCACACTCACTTTGTGATTGTTGTTAAAGGCCAAAGCCCGAACTTTACAGATGTATGGGTGAGTGTTCTCCTTTGGGATGTCTTTGAGGGCTCGGTGGGATATGTGGGCATAGGAGGGCATGGCTGTTTCATTCTGACTGTGCTGTGCTTGATTCATTACTTCCTCTGTTACCTCCCAAAGACCCATGGAGCCATCTCGTGAACCTGGAAATTGGAATATGAGCAAGACATGTTAGACACGTCAAGTACACCAGTTAAGTAAGCAACCAATCTAAACATGGTACCCATAAACATCAATCACACGCTGACTTTGTTATTCAGCTTGTGTAAAACCCCCAACACCGGTCATTCATACAGAGAACTCACCAGACACTGCCATCCTGTCACTGATCCATGCTATTGAGAAGATCCAGTCATTGTGGCCATCCTAACAAATACATGACTACCATGAAAAAACAAAGCAGGTCACATGGGGCGGCTTAGCTCAGTGGTAGAGTAGTCGTTCCCCAACACAGTGGTTGTGGGTTCGATTCACCACCCTGATGAGCTCATCTAACTAACCATGAGCAAGACACTGAACCCCATGTTGCTCCTGGTGCTACATCACCCGTAAGTTGATAAGGATATAGTGTCAAAGCGCTTGAGTGTCTTAACGGTGGAAAGGCGCTATACAAGTGTAACTTTGCCAATATGTTGGAGAGGAGGTGTGTGCACTTATTTTGTAAAATGAAGTTTGTAATACCAACCAAAAGTAATGTGTGGCAAGATCACATTGATCAAAGTGTTGTTAACCGGACTACTCACATCTCCAACACAAACGGGGTCCAGCGTAGGCAGCTTGTAAATGGCGAGGCTGTTGGGGTTGTCTCCTCCAGTAGCTAAGAGGGTTCTTGAAGTGTTTATTTCAATAGCATGGATCCCGCATCCCTGCTGGTCAAGCCGGGAATGAGAGCTTGTGGTTGTGTTATAATTCTGCACCGCTCCTATCACAGAGCCTCCACCATGACACTCCCTGTCTTTGAGCATGGGAATCCGAGTGATTTGCCCCGTCATGACATTAGTTACAAAAAGCTGAAAGGAAGCAAAACAGCACAACATTTATTTACACAACAATTATGGCTTACGCACACAAAGTCCATCACAACATCAACCTCAAGAAGGGATGTAATTTTAACTGTGCAACAATGTGGACTCGTCACGACCACGTTAACTTGTTAAACAGGCAAACTAACCAGGGCAAGGGTGGTAACTATTACGATCCCTTTATTTTCATTGTACTGTGTACAACAAAATTGCCAGTCAAAAGACCTACATCTTCCAAAATGCTTTGCAGATAAATACAAAAGTGAAACACCAAAACAACATGTTAAAAAAAATAACAATACGGGGAAAAAATGAAAAAAAAAAAATAGAAAAAAATAATACTAACACAGTGTGATGGCTTAGACTTGTTCTTTTACCGTACCAATTTTGCTTGTCTATTTGTGCATGATTTTGTGCTAATGTAGTTTCTGTCTGACAGCAAAAGTTGAAATGAAGTAAAACCAGGATGAAGTCAGTTATTGTTGTTATTTGCAGTGGGAGGTGTCCATCAGGAAGGGCAGAAGATTAATGGACCACTATTTGATCACCAAATTCATAATTCATGAAAGAAGACTAATATCTATATTGCCACAACTACATTATGATGACAAGACCATTTGCAAACATCGTTTTTTACTTTGATAACATTGATCAACAATTAAGAAACTAGTAAATTAATCAACCTACTGTAACAATAATACTCAGTTGATGATAAAAACTAGTGATATTTGCAATACTTAATCTACTGCAGATTTAAAGAAAAATATCTCACCGTGTTGCATTTGGTCCCGCATACAACCTGCTGTTGGTTGAGCCACTGTGAGGCAAATACTTTGTTTAGACGCCCAAGAGAGAACTCCCTCTCTTTCAGAATGCCAGGGAGCCTGCCTGCGGCAAATCCACGAAGGCTCCGCTGGAGCTGCAATTCATGCTGTTGCTGAGGTCTGAACTCTCGGCCCCGGAGGGCGCAGACGACCGAGTGGCGACTGTGCCACCACTGCACATGACGTGAAGAATAAGAGACTCTGCTCCGCTTGTACGGTGCCTGACACCAGCCCAGCTAATGAAAGGGAAGTTGCAGAAAGAAAGGAAATTAAGCCAACAATGGTCAAGATGGAAAAAAATCTGCAAAGCTTGGATCAACTCTTTCCACTTTGAATGCCAACTGTATTATTTCTGATTACATTTGGCTACAATTTTGGGGGGGGGGGAAATCAAGATGTTTTCAGTCCTACAGCTGTTAACAAATCTCTTTCCATACAATCCACATCTGAGTGCAGTTTTTCTCTATCACATGAAGTGTTTTCGCCAGTTTACCTGCTTACTATGTACTTACTTGTACAAAATCCTGAACTTAACTTTGTAAAATGACAGCGCTAAAAGAACATGTCAATATTTCAAAATGTTCATAAAAAAGCAATTCAAGTAAAGTAAAACATACCGGTATATAACGTGATTTCTGGCCATTAAAATGTGTACTCCTCTTATAGAATGTGTAGTTTTTAATGTGTAGTTTTTAATGTGTATATTACATACATTGCTCAACAAATGAGCGCGCTCATTTTGAAAAGGATTTACCCATTTCCTAAATTTCAAGCTTTTGATGACCGTTAGACACAATTGAGGTCAGATTTTTGGGATGGATTCTAAATTTACAACTCTTTACTTGGCTGCCATTGAGATGTTTCTCAACTTGACTATATATACCAGCTAGACATGAGCCGATTACTGGTTTCAAGGTATACCGTGGGATGAAAGTGTCACGGTTGGAAAACCGCAAAAACTTTCTCATACCATGCCTACGGTATTAACTATTTTTTATGTTCCAAAAATTCAGGGAAAAATCCTTCACCTGCAGCTGCAAGGCTCAACTCTCCCAGTGGTTGTTGCTCAGTGTCAGTTAGTCAGCTGTGCTACACGATGGCTGAAGGAGGTCAAACTCCTTCAAACTCCAAACTTTTTCCCCATTGAAGAAAACGAAATCACTGGTATGGGAATACTTCGGCTACAGAAAAGTTACAGACAGCCGCGGCTTAGATGAGGAGGGTCACATTCACGCCACACTGCACCACGACTTCAAGTACGGGGCCGTCCTACACTTCGCTTCAGTCGGTCGCAGTTATTCTCCAACGCCGGATTTAGGTTGAAAAAGTTCAAACGCTGTACCGCATACAAACAGGAAGGATTGTCTCAGGAGTGGTTTGTTCAGGGATTCAAGGTAATTAGTAACGTATTGGCCCGAATATAAGACAATGTTTTTTTGCATTGAAATAAGACTGAAAAAGTGGGGGTGGTCTTATATTCGCGGTCTAGACGTTATACCCATTCACGACGCTAGATGGCGCCAGATATCATTGAAGCGATGTTCTGTCATAACAGATCTCAGCTACTCTTAAGTTTAACCAGTTTGCATTATTTTATTGCAATGTTTTTCCTTATTCAGATTTGTTTCAAAACTACAGTTACAGTTAGACTTCACTTTGATGGTTAATGCAGTTATTGCAATTTTTGTTGTTTTATCACAATAGATTGGTTTATTAAATTTCAAAAAGCAGAAGCCATTCGTTTACGAATGTGATTGCACTTTAGATAGTTAAATGTTCAGATATTAAGATTTGAATAAGGCAAAATAACATGCTTTTTCTCTCAAATATATTGTTATAATCATTTGTTTCATATGTACTGTAATTATTTTCTGTATAAAAATTAATTTGGTGTTCAAAAAGTCTTTTCAAACTTGAGTCTCTAAAAAGAGGGGGTCGTCTTTTAATCAGGGCCGTCTTATATTCAGGCCGATACGGTATATTTTTCGTACCATGCATGCATTTTGAAACGTGAAAAAAATCAATGGGAGAAATTAACCGCTGGCTTCATAATTCGCAATATTTACGTAAAATAAATGCTAACTGCCCGTTTTTTTTGCTTTTAACCAAGAATCGAGATTGTTTTCACCCACATCTATGAAGAATTCAGGGATTCAGGCATTTATTTCCAAAAAATTTCAACATTCAAAGCTCTTTGCAGTGATAATGCGGCACCACAGTAGCTTAAAGGCTAGCAGCACATTTGACATATTTATGTAAAATAAATGCTAACTGCCCGTTTTTTTTTTTTTGCTTTAACCGAGAATCGAGACTTTTTAAGTACTTATCTATAAAGAATTCAGGGATTTAAGCATTTATTCCCAAAAATTTCAAAGTAAAATGCTCTTTGTGGTGATAAGGCGACGCCACAGTGGCTTAAAGACTGGCAGCACATTCGACATATTTACATAAAATAAGTGCTACCTGCCCGTTTTTTTTTTTAAACAAGAATCGAGACTGTTTTAGGTCCATATCTATAAATAATTCAGGGATTTAAGCATTTATGTGCTACCTGCCCATTTTTTTTTTTTACTTCAACCAAGAATCGAGACTTTTTTAGGTCCATATCTATTAATAATTCAGGGATCTAAGCATTTATTCATAAGAACTTTCAACGTATAACCCTCTTTGTTTGCGTTTCCACTCGGTTAGCTTTGACGGAGATAAGCCCCCTATTAATCGGCCCCGCACCCTGTGTACCGTCAATATATTATGAAGTCCTCACGATACGATACGATTTTGCGATACAAAGCTCACGATAACGATCTGACGATATAGCAATACAACGATTTTCGATACATTTGTCAGGAAATCAAGGATATTCTACAAAAAACTAATAAACAGAAAAACAAGCTCTTGCTGTGAATTGGAATGAGCTTATCAGTAGTAGACGTCCATTCCATTTGAACTGGGAGGGTGGCAGCGAATGAACCCTCCCACTTCAAACGGATTGAACGTCTATGGCTGTAAGTGGCAGCCAATGCCAGGCAATGAGTAATTTTGGGCCATTTAAGGTCATTTACCTGTTGATTTTGGGGTATTTTATGGGTCACTTGCTGTTTATTTTGCGTTACAGAACAGGAAGTGACCTGGGAATCACCCAAATGAATAGGCAGTGACTCAAACTCTACAGCAAATGACCTGTAAATGCCCTAAAATTAAAAGCAAGTGACCTTTAAATGCCCCGAAAATCGGACCGAATGACTGTGAATGCTCTGGTTTTGAATGAACGAACGTTCCCAGTCTAAATGGATTGGGCGTCGAGCACCGTCAATGGCAGCCTTTTTTTTTTAAATTGACACCTTTTTACAACGATATCTCGATTCTTGACAGGAGCATATTAGTACTGCAACGATTAATCGATTAACTCGAGTATTCGATTAGAAAAAAATATTCAAATTAAATTTTGTTGCCTCGAGTATTCGTTTAATTAAAGTGGTGTTGTAATGTTTTATTTTGAAAGTGTTTACATTTAGTTTATTGATTAGGGTGGATACATTGCCCTCTGGTCTGCCTCATTTCACATGGCTGAATCCAACTGCTCCCTGTTAAGACCTACGTAAGCTAAGTTTTTCTTTGGGCTAATGTTTTTTAATGCATTCATAATTTAGTTTATATGTAGCCTTTTTTGTGGGAATATGAGTCTGAACCATTTGTTAAGAGCATTGGAAAAAAAGTTAGCATTCTATACCATTTAAGCTAGCGGACTTTTGCTATGTAAGTTAGCCAATTGTTCTTTTGTTTTACATACATCCTCATTTATTTTTAATACCGTTTGAGGCTCAGCTCAGATATTTTAATTTTTCATGTTCCTTTTCCGATTACTCGATTATTCGAACTAACTAGTTCATCGACTACTAAAATAATCGATAGCTGCAGTCCTAGAGCATATCGATAACCTTTTGGGAAACGAAGTATCACGATATATCACCGTTTTAATATTTTGTCACACCCCTACTGTGTGTATAATGTAAGCATGATACGAGTCATACACACGTGCTTTTTATGGAAAATATTTATTAATTTGTTTTGATGGTAATTATGTTGAGCTGTGGCTGTGGGTTTACGCATACCTAAAGGACTGCATTTATTTTCACTTTATTTAGAATATTTCAGTTATTTTTTGTTTTTGTTTTGTTTAATTATATTATTTTTATTTTATTATTATAGTACTATACTTATGTTCCAATTTGCTTGTATATATATATATATATTTTTTTAAATAAAAATACTGTTCATTAGAAAAAAAGTTTTTTTTTTAACCCAGATATCTCAAAGTGACACATTTTAGAGCTGTAAATGAAATACCGTGATATATTTGCATAAGGTTATCATACGTCAGACAGGCAAACAGACAGTTGGGAGTATTCTGCTGTATGATGACCCTTGTAATGATAGGGTCACATTGGATATTTCTGTAATCCAGTTTGGTAGACAGATGGACTAAATAAGGAACTGGAGACGTTCACAAGATCAAATGTTGACCCCGGGATAGTGTTCTCATTCGCTAACTGGCCGCGGCTAAGTGATCTAACACTAGTTATTAATTTCTTGAAAGATAGACACTGACAGTGTAAATACCTGCAGAATTACCATTGTATCTTATCAGTTGGCTCCATATTCGGCTAACGTTAGCACGCGTTGTGATGTGGACATTTGCGGATACAAACGTTATAAATATGTAGTTATCCATCCGACATTGACTACCGAGTGGTTTGGCGACACCGATCGTTCCAGTGTCGCACTGGTTCTATCGCTTGGTGCAGATTAAATGACTCGATCATAGTTCGAACGATGCTAGTTAGCATGCTAAGATCACAGTTTGCATAGCTTAGCCAGTGAGATTCACCGGTTTCCGCCTACCTGTTGTTGGTCCTTGGGCTCCCCTGCCTTTCTTTTCCTGCTAACTGTTTTTCTCGCCATAGTCTGACACACACAATTCCCTCACCCACATGGAGGGTAAACCTGACTCCGGACGTTGGATCATATAATGTCGATAAACGATGTTGTTCTTGGGCCTTTGCTGGCGGCGTCCGATGACAAGCGAGGACGATTACATACGGGATACTTTGCTTCGTCGCTTTTCTGGGGAATTTACCAATTTTAACTCGCTATGTACTAACAAATTTAAACTATAGAATACTAAGTATTGAACCGCTAGCTTAGTTGTTTCTTTGCCCCGTGAATAGTCGCGTCAGCAACGGTGAGATCAACGGCAACCGCGCAGCCGCACTCATTAAACGTCAACAAAAACAAGGTCATTCGTGAACGCGCCCGTGTGTACGCGCTCGTTCACAACGATTGCGCGCGGTCTTTGCTGTATTTAGATAAACTCATTCTAGTACGCACAAGTGAATACGGAACGAAATGTTCACCCGTACAGCGCTGAAAATAAAATACAATGAAGCAATAAAAACAATAATAAATTAAAATAATTGATAAAATTTGAATTAAAAAATATGGGATTTTGAGTACTGTACAACTTTGGGATTATATGCGGAGTTTAAGGGGGGCAGGCCCCCCCGGTGGCCGAAAAGTGTCATTGCATGTAATAGACTTTCCTATATATGTACAGTGGGGAGAACAAGTATTTGATACACTACCGATTTTGCTGGTTTTCCCACTTTGCCCTCCATTGATTTTCTATGGGGTTCAGATCTGGGGACTGGCTAGGCCACTCCAGGACCTTAAGATGCTTCTTACGGAGCCACTCTTTAGTTGCCGTGGCTGTGTGCTTTGGGTAGTTGTCATGCTGGAAGACCCAGCCACGACCCATCTTCAGGGCTCTCACTAAAGGAAGGAGGTTGTCAGCCAAGATCTGGCGATACATAGCCCCATCCATCCTCCCCTCAATACGATGCAGTCGTCCTGTACCCTTGGCAGAGAAGCAGCCCAAAAAAATGATGTTTCCTCCCCCGTGTTTCACGGTTGGGATGGTGTTCTTGGGGTTGTACTCATCCTTCTTTTTCCTCCAAACACGGCGAGCCGAGTTTAGACCAAAAAGTTCAATTTTGGACCACATGACCTTCTCCCATTGCTCCTCTGGATCATCCAGATGTTCAGTGGCAAACTTCAGACGTGTCTGGACATGCACTGGCTTCAGCAGTGGGACCTTGCATGCGCTGTAGGATTTTAATCCATGACGGCGTAATGTGTTTCCGATGGTTTTCTTCTAGACTGTGGTTCCAGCTCTCTTCAGGTCATTGACCAGGTCCTGCCGTGTAGTTCTGGGCTGATCCCTCACCTTCCTCATGATCAGTGATGCCCCACGAGGTGAGATCTTGCATGGAGCCCCAGAACGAGGCAGATTGACCGTCAACTTGAACTTCTTCCATTTTCTAATAATCGCTCCAACAGTTGTTACCTTCTCACCAAGCTGCTTGCTTATTATCCTGTGGCCCATCCCAGCCTTGTGCAGGTCTATTATTTTATCCCTGATGTCCTTACACAGCTCTTTGGTCTTGGCCATTGTGGAGAGGTTGGAGTTTGTTTGTTTGTTTGTTTGAGCATTTATACAGGTAACAAGTTCAAACAGGTGCAGTTACTTCCGGTAATGAGTGGAGAACAGGAGGGGTTCTTAAAAAAGAACTGAGAGCCGAAATATTTACTAGTTGGTAATGTATTAAATACTTATTTCATGCAGTTAAATACAAATTTATTATTTAAAAATTATACAATGTGATTTTCTGGATTTTTGTATTAGATTCCTTCCCTCACAGTTGAAGAGAACTTATGATACGAATTACAGACCTCTACATTTCCCACTTGCAAGTGGGAAAACCAGCAAAATCGGCAGTGTATCAAATACTTGTTCTCCCCACTGTATAAAAGCTGTAAAGCATTAAAGCAAACAACAAAAAAGAATGAAAGGAACAAACAAAAAGATTGTTTTATAATGGGTCAAAATTGTTTTTCGAACAGATCATGTGACTAGCACCTTAGACGGTCATTTGCTTTGCATATTATTTAAAAAAAAAATTATGGGAGGGCAATTTTATTTTTCAAATGATTTTTTTTCTTTGTTTGAAAATATTTTTGGGGGATTGAAGCA
This sequence comes from Corythoichthys intestinalis, assembly GCF_030265065.1. Classification (NCBI taxonomy): domain Eukaryota; kingdom Metazoa; phylum Chordata; class Actinopteri; order Syngnathiformes; family Syngnathidae; genus Corythoichthys; species Corythoichthys intestinalis. The sequence goes on along the minus strand of NC_080403.1, from coordinate 37,937,403 downwards.
ATTTATTGGTGGATTGAATGATTTAGACACAAATGTCGTACCCAAAATATGGCTCAAAAATAAAAAGGATTGATATAATCAAAGAAAACTTTTAAAATTACAAACGCAAATATTTCAGCCTCAAATATTTTTTTTCGCATTAAAAAACTTTTTTTCTATTATTGAAATTTTTCTTTTTTTGATTGAAGTGATTTTTCGTTTGAAAATATATGTTTTGTTTAAAAAAAACTTATTTTTTGACTAATGGAAACAAATGTCCGAGCCAAAATGTGGCCCAAACGCAAAACATTACTTCAATCAAAAAAGTTGCTTCAATCAAAAAAAATTTGACTTCAATCAAAACAAAAGAAAAATAGCTTTCAAATGCATTTTTTGAGTTTCAAATTTATTTTTGCATTCAAACACTTTTTTTTTTTTTTGCTCGATCAATGAAGACAAAAAATCTACTTCCATATGGCTCCGCCCAGAGAATACAATTTTTGACTGGGGTAACTACATTGGCACGACACCGGCGGGCGTACCATTTTCAATGGATGACGATCTTGGCTAAAAGTATAGCTGTCCTAAGCAGCCTGATTTAGAATTCCCTAAGAATGATGAGAAACAAAAAAACGCTCATTTTCAACTTATTATTATACATATTCTTGTAAGTTATTTTTATTGCTGACACTGCGTTTTGGGGTCATCAACATGTTGTGCCCCCCCTGGCTCAAAAGTCAAACTCAGCCTATGCTTTGGGTTCTTCCTTCAGTTAGTTAGAATATTAGCATTTTTACAGTGAGATAATCGATATATAAGGCAGGTGTGGCAGTGCGGTGTATAACAAGTTTTAGTAAGACATTTCAACATGAATCAACCTTTATGCAATACGATTTAAGCAGATTCATGGGTTGTCTCTGAAATGTGTTTGAACTTAATATGACAGACAGGGATCCTGTAATATACAATGACTATGTTTTTTGCAGGGTTTCAAATATCATCTGCAGAAATGTTTAAAAAAAAAAAAAAAAAAAGCAATTGTTATTTACTTACCGTAATTTCTGAACTATAAAGCACATCTGATTATAAGCCGCATCGGCCAGATTTAGCAAATTTTAGAAATAAATCCACATACAGTATATGTCGTCTTAAAATTGGATATTTACATACATGTTACACAGAAATATTTGATTGATCAAAAATACAGGGTGTTCCAAAATGACCCCATTTCGTAGGCGAATAATTTTGACAATTTTCATTGGAATGACCTCAGATTTTCACAGCTTGTGTAGAAACGTTTTAAAAGTTTTTGTAACGTTTGGCATTTCTATCTTTTCAGGTTAAGAAATGCCGTTCACTTCAAAAGAAAAGGCATTTTGCGTGTTAGAGTATGCTCGGATTCAGTCACCGAAGACGGTGCAGCGTGCCTTCTTCACAAATTTGCAAAGAAGGCACCAACTACAAAACAAATTAGGACTTGGCACCAAAAATTTCAAGACATTTCTGCGAGTTTGGCACGAGCTCGAATACGGACTCGACGTGTGCAGAGTCCCAGGCGGCGCTCATAATGAACATTTATGAAAATCTGTCATAGAACAGACAAATATTTGTACTTTTCTTTGAAAATTTAACCAATAAAACTTATGACCTTCAACATAAAGTGTATTCAGTTTCATTAAGATCCATCAAGTAGTTTCCGAGATATGGGCATTTAGAATGGGGTCAACCATTTTGGAACACCCTGTATATTTATTAACCAGATAAACACGAATCAACAACTCGTGTTGTCTGAATGCTTAAAAACAAACTAACTTTAAAAAACAGGTTACTACATTTGCAAAGATACTGTATATAATCCGCTTTACCTTCCCCTCTAAACTGGAAGTGGATGAAATCCTCTTAAAAACGGTTAATAGCTAGTGCTAGTCCTTATATAGCAACTTTGGTGTAGCATTCTGTGGCAATAAAGTCCTCTGAGTGCCAGTTGAAAATTGCTAAAAAACACTAGCATCGCGTTCTCTTGTCGTAGCAAACAGTGGATGCCCAACCATTTCAAATTGTTCTTTTGTAGCAACATATAGCATCAGATGGAGGCATTTTGATCTAGAAAATCCTGAGTTTTTGAGTAAGTCTGACAAGCTTCTGGGAAGCTTTATCGGTAGCGGGTGAGAATCATGTCATGGCAAAATTTGGAAAGCCATTCTTTTAAAATATGTCTAATCATCCATTTTGCGTTATTTTTAACAAGAAAATATGAAGCTCGTTTGTAAAAAAAAAAAAAAAAAAAAAAAATCCATACATAAGCCACTTTCTTTTTAAAGCTGCAAGGTAGAAACGGCAAGAAAAACGTAGTGGCTTATAGTCCGAAAAATACGGTACCACTACCAATTCAGATAATTTTGAGAGTGGTCCAATTAATTTGTGGTTGAAGTTGGGGCATACGAAGGTTTCTCTGCTGCATATCTAATGCACGGACCAATATTTACAGTATTTGTTCCATAAATAGTATCACAACAGCAATTACAGCCTCAATTCTCTGAATCTCTTGTGAATTGTTTCCAAAGGAATTTGAAGCCATTCATTTAGAATACCCTCTCTTTTAGAGATGGCGGTGGAAATCAACGTCCTAATTGAATCTCTAAAACTGGCCATAAATGCTCAATAATGTTGAGGTCTGGGAATTGTGCTGGTGTTATGACGAATAGGTAGGGGTGATCACATGTCAAATGTCCTTCGAGTTCATCTACCATTTTGACTACGTTGTTGTTGCTGTAGTTGGTGCTGCGGGTAGTATATATATTAGGGCCGTCAAAATTATCGCGTTAACGGGCGGTAATTGATTTTTTAAAATCACGTCAAAATATTTGACGCAATTAACGCACGTCCCGCTCAGACAGATTTAAATGACAGTAGAGTGAAATGCCCACTTGTTAATTGTGTTTTATGATGTTTTGCCGCCCTCTGCTGGCGCTTGGGTGCGACTGATTTTATAGGCTTCAGCACCCATGAGCATTGTCTAAGTAATTATTGACATCAACAATGGCGGGCTACTAGTTTATTTTTTGATTGAAATTTTTACAAATTTTATTAAAACGAAAACATTAAGAAGGGTTTTAATATAAAATTTCTATAGCTTGTACTAACATTTCTTTTAAGATCACTTTAACAGAATGTTAATAATGTTAATGCCATCTTATTGATTTATTGTTATAATAAACAAATACAGTCCTTATGTACCATATGTTGTATATATCCATCTTGTGTCTTATCTTTCCATTCCAACATTTTACAGTATATATATATAATTTACAGAAAAACATGGCATATTTTATAGATGGTTTGAATTGTGATTAATTGCGATTAATTACGATTAATTTTTAAGCTGTAATTAACTCGATTAAATTTTTTTATCGTTTGACAGCCCTAATATATATATATATATATATATATATTTTTTTTTTTTTTAAATACATCCATTTTATAGAGCCTTTTTTTGACCACTAAACGCTATAAGCAATTACGTATACGGTATGCAGGAAAGACTATTATAGAATATTGATGATATTGCGAGATAATAGGGTTAGGACGTTAACGTTGTCTGATAAGCAGTAAACATGGGGGTCACCTGGGTTTAATAGTGTTTATTGTTAAAGATATATTTTGATACTCCTACTATAATATCAATATTCTATCTATAATTTATCTACATAAGAATATTGATATTATAGCAGGAGTATCTAAATATATCAATAATTTATCTAAATAGACATGTCAAAACATTAGATTTGTTCAACATTAAGCAGCTGTCAACAGCGTGGAGATTACTTCAACAAAGGAGAGCTAATCGACAGAACACCGGTCATACGAAATGCTCAACTTGAATACAATGCTGCTCATGTCATTCTTCAACAATTATTTTCAATAATTATGATGCCAAAATGTTAGGTGTTTCCATTATTTTTGTCCAACCCCCTGTAAATACCTTATCTTTCCTGTGGAACACCAAGGCGTGCCAGCATATAGAAAGAAATACCAGTGAAGCTCAAGACTACTGAACTGATTTGCGTATTTAATCATTGGGACCTTCCAAGTGACAGAAGAGGAGGCAGAACATTTGCAAGAACCCACAGTTCAAGAAGTCATTCAACTTATAACGTCCTATTATGGACACTCAAGTCACCATACATGAGAACCAACAGAATCCTTCAGATAAATTAGAAGTATGTGCTAACTCTTGAATTGAGTCTATAGCATTGAAAAGGCCCCTAAACCAACTGTACATCCCATAGACACCAAATCTTGCCTGTACCTCAATTTAATACAGTATCATTATCCTCTTCAGTTTGAAGTTGTAGTAAGTGAACAACGATGTTTAAACCAATTAACAGGGAAAACCACTTAACAGAATTGAAGATTAGTGTAATGTTAATAATTGTATTGTGACCCCCCCCCCCAAAAAAAAAAAAAAAACAATAAAAACATTTACAGTTAATGAAATAGGATGATATATTTCTAAAAACTGATTAAGTGTTCATGCCTAGAATATGACATTTTGCCATTCTGGGTCAAATTTTAAAAAATAAACATCCACGTAATATTGTTTGGTATTCTAGTAGGGACATGTACTGATTTGACCCTGACCAGATAGATAATGTTGACCGTCAGTCAAAACTATGTTTCTCCGTTTGCCATTAATGCTTAACAATTTAGAGACTCATTTTCTTGCTGTGTATTATCTTTGACGTAACGTACTGTTTGGCAAAATATCTCATTAAGATTATTCCTCAAAACATATGACTCGGTTAGTTTTGGTGACATAATGTCGAGTCACATACAAATTTTCAGCAAGATTTGAAGAATGTTCCCAATCTCCCAACAACTAAAGCGGCTCAAAGTGCCAGTTAACAGTTAGATTATATCTCTCTATTGCACTGTGATGTGACTGGAAAATAAAACTCTTAACACACATCCTCAAACCTCATCCACGCCTTTCCAGTATGCAAACAAATGAAAGTGTCATTTTTGTTATCATCTTTACATTATATCAAACTATGTTCAAATTAAAGTATCAGTGTACTGAATTAAATAACTTGAAAACTACGAAAGAAATATTTGTGCCGTAAGACATGTCAATGCCAGTGGTGTGTAGATGTATTATATACTTTTTAAACAAAAGGAAAGACCCTCAATCTTTTGCTGCCAGGTTGCTCCAGTGCAGCCGTATCGCTTATTTTCATTGATGCAATAATGAATGCATAAATCAATTAATGTGAAATCTATTGAAAGTGACATGAAAAAGTGCCCAAAACAAGAAGAGAAACGCACATTAAAGAAGAAGGTACAGTGAGCCGGAGCAGAGGGGGCACTTCTTGAGTAAGATCTTTCTCTCTCTGGTCACTGTGCCCTTGATGTTCATACTCACTCTTGATGCTTGTTGGTTTAAATTCAAAGAACCCTTATCCTTTCCATCACTTACAAGATCTGCACTGAGCGGAGAAAGGTGGCAGTTTCAAGAGTTAAACCTCCTCCCAGTTCTGACCCAAAGTCATATCAGCACTTCCAAGAGGAAGCAAATATAGATGGCATTGAAGCCAACAGCCCAATTTTTCTAGATCCTCCTCTCCATTATTGAATACCCTAGCAGTACCAGTTCCTGGAACCTAACCTCAGTCTTTATCAGAAAGAAACACTGTTCAAGTATTGTTACTCTTGGCACAAAGTGCTTGAGACACAATACAATTTAGCATAGGGCTTCTGTCAGTCAGGAGGTATGAAATAGAACAACTACTCTCCCAGTTGTCCCTTCCACAGCCAAGGCAAGCACATGTTGCAGGACATGGTGTGATTGGGTGGGCAGAAAAAAAGGGGCTGTGAGGTGGTACCAGGAAACGAGCCCTGCAGCAGTTACTTCATTGGCTTGGCTCAGCTAGCCGCAGCCCGTGCCATTAAGTCCTCTAGCGCCTTGTCCTGATCGTTGTTGTGGACCAGGAGCACCTCCTTAATGGTCTCCCGCTCAAATCCCATTTCACCGAATCTGGACATCAGCTCAAGGAACTGCAACGCCTGAGAAGAAGAGAGAAAAAGCAATGACCACATCATTAGAGGTGTCTTTTTAGCTTTTTGTGTCTTACAATGAGTCACATTGACAAATTACCTCAACATACGGGAAGATAATTAACCATCTCCCAAAAAGTACAAACCTTTTCTTCTGAGCATTGGTACATCTCTAAACATTCCTCCACTGCGCTTGCATCGAAGCCCCGTTCACAGAGACGTCCATGGACAAAGAGATAATCCAATACCTTGGACAAGTATAGACATGTTTATTCATGATTGATACATTGTATATGACAGATATGCAGCTATGTAGTTTTATGTGTTTGTTGGGCAAACTGAACTGTAACCCATCATGGATTTCTCAGTGATGTCGACCTTACTAGTGTATAGGGTACATGAATTGCACTAATAAAGTCCAATACACATAGAACACAATGTTGGATATTTTCTGCTCATGAAACTGAAAATTATTACTATTATTACACAAATATTCATTCACTAACTGAAATTATTAGATTACATTAGATTTTCACTAAAGACAACTAGAGGAAGAACATTGACTTAATACTTTCACATCTATGGATGTCTAGTCAAATTGAATCTTTTTCTGTGACGGTTACTCCAGAGTGCCAGATGCAGCAGCTAGCTGACGCGGAGCTCAGTGCAAATTTAGATTCAAGAAAATAAGGAATTAGGGTTGCAGGATAGAGTACATGATTCTCCAACATTTTCCTTGTGTCTATTATTCCAGTTTAAATTTCAAATGAATATTTGTGGCCACCAAATTTTTGCTGCAGCCCTATTAAATACTTATTTCAGTAGGGAAGATGTTATTTTTGAGTTGAGCTGGGGCTATCGATTATTTTAGTAGTCGATTAATCTATCAATTAGTTCAAATAATCGAGTAATCGGATTAGGAACATTTATTGTGTTGCAGAATAAATTTTTAGAGATGTAAAACATAGGCTTGCTACTAAGATTGCAGTTTCAAAAGAACATTAAATGCGAATATGAAATAAAATTCCTGAGTGTTTCTTCAAACTATGCAGAATTCCACTTTTATTGGAAAATAAATTAAAATACGGGGGTTTAGTCAGAACGGTACAAAAAAATAAATGAGGATCTAAGTACAACAAGAGAATGATTGGTTAACATGCATAACAAAAGTCTGCTAGCTTAAATGCTATGAAATGCTAGTAGTTTTGTCCAATTAACAGATCGTTCAAACACATATTCCCACAAAAACATAAATTAAATAAATATAAATATACCAATGACCTAAACTATGAATGCATAAAAAACATTAGCTCAAACAAAACTTACCTTATGTTGGTCTTAACAGGGAGCAACTGGATTCAGCCATGTTAAATGAGTTATGACATATTCACTGCTGCCACAAAAAGGGCTGTGTACCCACCCAAATAAATAAAACTGAATGCAAACACTTTCTAAACAAACCATTAAAACGCCACTCTAATTAAACGAATACCCAAAGCAGCAAAATTGGATTCAAAGCTTTTTTCGAATCAAATCACTCGAGTTAATCGATTAATCGTTGCAGCACTAGTTTTAAGTGTGTAAATGTGAAGGGAGACGTAATTATGTGACATGATTGCATGAGTGCTGATTAGAAGTAAGGGGGTCACACCTGCTCCACATTCTGCCCTTGTCGCTGCATAGCCCGAAGAACACCTTCATAAGAATAACCCATGCCCACAAGGGTTTCCACACATTGGCGCTCACCAGGGGTCATGCTAAGCAAGGCTCCCCCACATGGCAAGCCAGCAGAACCTGATCCAGAGTTTGCCTAGGAATCAATATGATAACAATATCAATGAAGTCTATAATGGAAATATTCATCAAACAGCAGTCCACCACGGTGTATGTAACCTCAAGCTAACCTGTTTTGGTCCACCACTCTTATTGAAGCTGAAGTGCGCTGGTGCAACAATAACTTGGGACTTGTGTATAATTGGGGGACTGCCATTAGGAAGGTTCTGTCGTGGAGTAGGCACAGGTGCAGGGCGTGGGCTGTATTTAACTGGCTCAGGATCCCCAGAATCGGAAAGTTTGGGAAAAGTCAGAGAGCGGATATTGCAGGGCCGATCCTCGGCTTCAAAACCTGATCTCCCTTGGTGCCCAACTCTGTCCAAATCCATCAAGGAAACCAAGCCATTGGGTTTATGAGCAAAGCCTGGTTTCACTGGAAGGCTGGTGTTGATAGGAGGAGATGGGCTGTTTCCACGTGAAGCTGGCGCTTGCTGGGACCCATCCGGAGGGGATCCAGAAGGAGCAGGTTGAGGCTGACTCTGAAGAATGTTTCGAAGCTCCTCTTTATCGTCCAACGTTTTAAGCTCCAGTTTGTCAAACGGATCCTCTTCTCGCTCAAAGTCAGCAAGGTTGAGGCCGTGTGGTTGAGGAGTGCTAGGTTGGATTTTCCTCAGACCAAAACTTGGGGCAGGCAGAGGAGTGAGTATAGCATCATGGTTTAGTCCCGCCAGGACAGGGTTCATTGCTGGAGGGGGAAGGTCGTGATCCCCAACAGCAGATTGAGATTTCTTTCCTCCACCGTTATTAGGGTCCTCAGGCTGAGCCGAGGTTTCTTGATTTTCTTCCACCTGCTTTGCTGCGGCCTCTTCTGCACGTGCCTCTGCTTCTCGCGCCTCAGCCAGCTCCATCCCCCAGCGAACAGTCCGCTTCTCCAGAGAAAAGTCATACTGTTGTGATCAAAGAGAGAGGGTATGGACGATGAAAAATAAGAAAGTAAAGAGGAAATTCAATACATTCACTTTATATATAAACTTGTACTAATGTATAAAGCTGAGTGCTACGCTAATTTTTATAGAAAAATCAGTGCATGCAAGTTAAGGGAGTTCCAAAAAAATTGATAATTAGATGCATCGCGATTCGACACTTGACGATTCGATTATGATTCATACAGGTTCAAAAACGTCGATTTTCCCTAATAACTTTTATAACAGCCGCTCGTAGTGGAACAAAATTCAAGACATGTCTGCCGCCCGGACATCTTTAACGGACGCACGCACAACGCTATGATGGATGCTGCCGTTTAATGAGCGAGAGATTTACTCCTTTTCAAAAGACTGGAAAATAAATTTGTGTATGAGACAGGCAGGAGGTGGGCGGTCGCGCTTCTGTACACAAGTTATTTTTTAGAGCGAGAGGGGAAGAGAGATAGTTTGTTGCTGCTTGTCTTTCGTTTGTCCAGCAGTAAGTTCCAGTTGTGTTAATTGGAAAAAGTCCCTTGTGTTTTGCTAATTCCCGTGTCCGTCTATCAGAGGTGACTACAGGAACCCTCTTGTACTCTTTAGCCTTTATTGTTGTTGTTTTTGAGATGTTATTAACTAGCGCCGAGCGCTATGCTAATTAGCACGTGTTTGGTGGTGTACAACTGTTACTCCAGATGCATAACGCTTAAAACCAGGATTAAGTACAGCGGTAACACTACAAACATGTGAAATAGTACAGAAACCTGTGAAAACAAAGTATATAGACACTTTGTTTCTATAAAAATGTGGAATTCATTCCACCAGTGTAAATTTTATTGTATTATTTAGAGAAATAAGTACTGCCTTTGAAACGGATGAGGTTTTTGCACCTTCTTGTTGTATAGGCATGTTGAGAAATAAGTACTGCCTTTAAAATGGTTAATGTTCTTGCACATTCTCGTTTAAAAAAAAAAAAAAAGAAACAGCAGATTAAGGGCAGCTTTTTGTTGTATGGGCATGTTTCCACCGTTCCTATTGAATCATTAGGATATTTTAAATAAATAATAGACATAAATTTGTTTGGCTACTTTATTAATTAGTAACCTATGATGCATCGATAATCGTGATAACTGTGATCATCGTCAATACCGTGAACATCGTTCAATAATCGAATTGGATTATGAATCGTAATCGAATCGAATCAGGGGGTGCCCATTACATTTTTTTCAAGCGAGTAATCGCTGCTAGTCCTCCCAGTCAAAATCGATTGGACATCTATCGCCGTAAATGGCAGGCAATGAGTTAATACACAATACAAAAACTCGATTGCACACTCCTGGTGTAAGGAGTGCAAATTTAACACCCAAGACACTAGAGCTGGGAATCTTTGGGCACCTAACGATTCGATTACGATTACGATTCAGATGGTCCGATTCGATTCTAAAACGATTATTGATGCACCCCCCCCCTTTTTTTTTTTTTTTTAATATTTTGTACATGTGTTCCAAAATTGTTCAAAAATACTCTCAGGCTAAACCAAACTACTATTTCAGTATCAAGTTAACATATAGCAGTAAACAAATATACAAAAATAACAGTAAATAAAAAACTCCAGTCCCCATTCTGCATCAGCAGCTTTAAACTACATTCAATTAATTTAATGTTGTGAATCAACCGTTAAAGTTGTTAAAATTGCTCCCGTTAATCCATAATTTCCCTTTTGTCAACTTTCGACATGTGAAGGTTTTAAAACTATTTTAAAGATAGATTCAAGTCAATATTTTACCGATTTAGGAGTATTTTAGATAAAAAGTTAATTAGGTTTGCTTGGAAGGTTCGCTACAACAGCCTTGCAGAGAAGTGTACTGCTTTAAGATGGCGGCCGTTTACTACGTCTGCATCTAGCTTTTTGTAGATGTGCTGCAAACGCTACCGCTACCGTAGTGCATCTAGTCTTATATAAATGATATCTACCGTAACATTATGTGGATGACGTACTTTTGTAGCAGCTTCAGGTATGTTGTTGTGTTTTTTTATCTCGTGGCATGAGTTGAGCTAGAGCCGTGAGTTGAGCATTGGCATTACCCGAGGGGCCGGGTAATGAGAAGCATGATGTTTAGCTACTCTCGCTCCGTTGCTCATTGACCGCGCGGCGCGCTGAGTGTGTTGTACTTCCGCTTTACTTGGCATATTTCAATAATCGGAATTTGGATGTTTGTGAATCGTTCTCGAATCTTCCACGGCCGAATCGCGAATAATCTAAGAATCGGAAATTTTGCACACCTCTACAAGACACACTACCTATGCCCCTATGAGGTGTTGCAGAAATTAACTAACAATGCTGTGTGAAAGCACGTTTCTGACATGGTAATGTCCCGCCTTGTCATGATCCGTCTAAAAGGGCCAGCCTTATAAATGCTGCTACAACAATTTGGCAGAAAGGTAGAGTGACAATACTCAAATGATTTACCTGTGTGCTCGCCAACAAAGAACTGCAGTCTGGCATACAAAAGCCAACAGGTAGCCCCACTTTGGCAGGACAGCGAAACTTTTCATTGACCTTGAAAGGAACATCATCAAGGTAGCTGATGGGTCCTACATGAAAAGATAAAACAGGCATAAGATAGTTGAAATTAGAATTTGCATTTTGAATTAGTCTTTAAATGTGAAGATTTGAATATCCTTGCCATTGTTGTATGCATCTGATACGGACTTCCTTGTAGCCATTTAGATACCCTGCAGGGTAAAAAAAAAAAAAATGTTACTGACTTGTTCCATGAATAAATTGGGTAATGTTTCCAGTTTCACTGTTTTGATGGGGGGATCAAGTTACATTAAAGGGAACCTCCGACCCAAAGGCTCTAATAAGTCACAATTGTTCTCTTGTACTAAAACATGGTGGTAGAAACACATATATCATTGCCACTGATTTAAAAATCGATACTATTTAGTACATGTTTTGACCTACGGAGGGCGCCATGTTTTGTACGCGCAATGCACTCTAGGGGTGATGACGCAGTTAGGCTGGACTGGGAGAATAGCTGTGTGAGCGAGCAAGCGAAGCTAGGATGATGACTGGCATGATTTTGTCCCTTTCTGCTGCTGGTCAGATTGTTTTGTTACAGAGCTGTGGGATGAGTTCCCAATGTCGTACCTGCATCCAATTCCAGCTCATCTGCAGTGTCTTCAAACCAATCCTAGGCAACTTGCCAAGATATTGACTTGCTGCTATTTGACTGTTTGTATATCTCTTCATTGTGAGTTGCATCATTGCCTTGTTTTTTTGTTTGTCTGCCTCTCATCACAGTATTTCCTTGTTTTTTTTTTAGTTTTTTTTATTAATCCCGACCTACTGTCACAGACCCTATTTGTGTCTCCCTTTTTGCGATCACGTGTTTTTTTGTGTGTTCAATACATCCTTTTACATAATCCCATGTTATTGTTGTCTGCTTGCTGTCTAAAGTGACTTTTTTTCAGCTGCCTTTCCCTTTCAGGTTTTACCGCACAGACAACGCATGTGGGTTGCGATATGTTTGTGTAGTCCTGTGGTCTATGTACTCGTCTGTCACACGGGAAACGCGGGTTGGAATCCCACCGGAGACCTTCGTTTAATTGCTTTTGCTGCTTGTTTTGTGAAATATCAACAGTGCTGACCTGCTCATCACTTTTCCGCTCAGGTTCAAATTAGAAAAGCAGAACCGATGACATGTTTATGTAGCTAACGAGTGATACTGTGGAAGTACGGCAGCGCTGACCAGTGACGTCACTGCGCAGAGTGCATTGTGTCTTCAACAACAATGTCATTTAAGGATCCACCAGCTTCTATTGAGTTAAACACCTGATTGTTGGTACTGTCATATGTACTTTCCGCGATCAGAAGAACATTCTGACAAACAGCTTTCGGCATGCAAAAGTAGTATTTATCATGAAGTCCCAGCCACTTTTTCTAAATTAACTTAAACCACACAAGCAAATCATAAAGGCTTTTTTGCATGCAGTTTTTCTTGATAAACCCTTTTTTTTCTTCAGGGAACTACGAAGGTTCACTTTAAGGCTACGTCTACACTAGGACAGATCGTTTTCTCCATTTTACCGACTATTTTTATACCTGTCCACACTTCGTTTAAGGTGAGTTTAAGGCCCCGTCGCTTCTGCAACGTACGCCTGCATTTGCGCAAACTACGCATGCATAGAAAGGAGAAGCCTAATGTGTTAGGTCATCGCCCGCGCGGTTTACCTCTGAACCGGAAACTCATTACTTGCCTGCGGCAAATTTAGAAATTACAACACATTCTAGAGTGTCATTATTTTGTGATCACTGTTTTTTCGTGATCGTAATCGAACGCATCATGCAGGAGCGAGAGTGAAGGGAGAGCACACTCTGCTTTTCGCACTAAAAACAGCGACGGCATGACTTCCCTTCCTGAGTATCGGAATGTTGTACGGAGACAGCAGTCCATATTGGGCGGCGCACAGGCAGTAAGTAACAGTACTCGCCTACATGATCCGTCTAACAACTAATCCAGATAATAGGTATACTAGTGTAGCCGACATGCCGTATAGTCCAACTAATTACACGTTTAAGGTCATTATCCTAGTGTAGACGTAGCCTAAAACAACAGAAACACATAATCTGGCCCTTGTGTTGCGCAAAAAAATAAATAAAAAAATTGGAGATAAAGAGACTTGGAAAATATACAATGTTTGACACTTGTAATGGGAATTTGTTTGCAATTATATCTTAATTTTAAACATTTTATACAGTCATAATACATGAATATATTAGTACATGTTATATCTAATGTTATTGCACAACCAATACTTTTATTGAAGAACAAAAACATGAATATTGATTTCAATATTAATCATAACTTTGACTCAACTCCAGAATTTAAAAAAATGCAGTCTCGATTCAAAAACACCAGCAGTCTTCAACATTTTTTTTTTTTGCATTTTTGGCTTAATCATTTTAGGCAGTGGGATCTTCTATCCTTCATCAACATCCAACTCTTAACACTTCAGTTCATTGTTGAGTCTTGAAGATTGTGTTATTCTTAAAGAGCCTTAAGGTACTCCAAATATCAACCAGTATTTCCCCGCTCAAATTTGTAAGCCTGATCGCAATCTTTGTGTGTTCCTCAACAGAGACCAATTGCACTCAGAAGCAGCTAAAGATGGACCGATTTGAAGGATGACTGCCAGATTCCATCCCCTGGCTGACGGAGTGAGTGGAGGCTTTGCCTTCATCAGGCCCAGATGTTCAGATTTGACCATGCTTTTAATCAGTGTTTTTGTTCACTTATTTTTTTTATGTCTTGTATATTCAGTTGTAAAGTGTCCCATAGTGTTTGAAATACATGTATTATGATTATTTTGACTACAATGACCACTTCCACAATCCACACGATTTATCTGTTCCCCAGGGAGAATGCCACAATCGTATTTTGGCTACAGCTAGTAAGTAGCTTCAATTGTCATGTGCTCTGCGCTCAAATGGGCTGTAGGGAGGGTTCTAGAAGTCATTTGTGTATGTGACTAAGAAATAGATTAGATAACTGTACCCTCATGAAATACAGCGTTTTAGTCAGGATTGCTCTAGAACATATTTTCATCAACTACATTTAAATTCCCTAACCACCCAATCACTAATCTAGTGAATTCCAGTTTTACTCTTTTGACTTCCCACACATTCCTGTAAATTCACATTGAAACCTCTTATCTGGGTTTACACATTTCCACTGCTTTGAATCTAAGCGCACATAACTTATTTGATCATGTGGCACAAAAATACCTGACAAACAGAGAGGCCATTGTTTACCCATGCGAAGCGAAAATTGATTATCACGGTATACAGAAATATTATCCATGTCTCTAATACTTACGATCAAAAATAGAAGCAATACAGTGTCATCGATGTAAAGCAATATATATTTTACATAAGAGGACAAACGATCGCTATTGTTCTAAAGCCTTACTGTGCGGGCAATAACACTAGAAACATCTAAACAAAACCGGGACGTAGTTTTCGCAATCGATGTCTGTTTCTAGTGAATCAAACAATTGTCAAGCCTTAGATGATGCGTTACTTGCTATAAAAGTACTGTAATTATATTAATTAAAAAAAAAAAAAAAACTAGACCAACATTAGATGATGCATAAGTTATTGATTAGCAACCCCGGCTAAGCTTTCGAACATTTTGCCACTCCACGTTGAAATAAGTTACATCAACAGTATATCTAAAGCCACAGTTTATGTGACTTTTATTGAGAACGAAGGACTCAAATAAGTTAAGAAAATAATGCCTTCATGGCTTACCCTTTGAGGAAAAGTCTGTTAAACGATTGGCTTCGCAAGTGGCCTGACTTCTACTGTTGCCACCGCCCCGAAACGACACTGATCAAACATAAATATGGCTCTCACCTGTATCTGGTCCGTCTCGCTCTTACAAATGTGACTTGGTCTTTTATTGATGCGCTGCTTCAATTGTATTTACGGTCGAAAATGTTTTATATATTATGAAAATGCTTTCCTTTTCTGCCGAGGGACGCCATCTTGATATATCAGGCTCCCTTCCACTGGTTCCTGTCTGACGTCACTCACTCGAATGACGTCAGGGATTTCTTCTTCTTTTTGTTGTTCTTTTCTTCTTCGTCTTTTTTCATATTCTTCTTCTTCATTTGTGTCTTCTTCATCTCTTCTTTTAGCGGTACAAAAACATTTTTTGGTGCCGTTCCGCCGTCAGCTGGTCGGTTGTGTGAATCGGGATTTTAATTAATTCACTACTGCAAAAATCATCATAATTACCTGGGTCTTTCCCAAAGGGAAAGCCAAGGTATTGTTATTCTGCAACTTTAGCCTATTTATATCATAGTTTATTATTATATTTTTTTTTTACAGCGTGTTTCACTTTCTTCATTTGATTTTTTTTTTCTCTTTATGCTGAGTTTCCATGAAAAAGCCTGTTCGTCTGTCATTCTCTCAGCACTACCGACTATGAAACCTTTGAATGCCATAGTAGTCTTTTTTTTTTTGCCAACTTCTAAAAACATAAATACACCTTAACATAGATACATTCATTGTTTCTGCTGCCATGACATGAACTAGTTATATATTTCCAAGATTATGTTTTGCCAGATCATTGCAATTTGTGTCAAGTCATATATCTTGATCATAATCTGCAGAATCATATAGTTTTAAACAAATGTATAGTTTTATTTTTTGAATGAAATTGAATATTTATGACATTATTTATGATTTATGTTGAGGTGAAAACATCAAAGCTTTTCATGGACGCATTAAAGTAATGAATTTACGATTCTAAAATCAGTTAAAAAACATACAAAATACTATTTTGGTTACAAATCGTGGACTGGGGCACATGAAAGACATAACCGTCTTTCTACTAAAAATGAACAATTTCAGATTTTCATGTCTATATACCAAAAATGTTCAAACATATATTAGTAGTTTCGGTTAGCTTCATGATAACTTTTGAATAGATGTCTAATGTAGTGACCACTTTCCCTGAAATGGTTAAACAACAGTAGTACCTATTTTCATTGGCTTCTGATTTTAAAACTAGCTACTGATTATTTTGTGTGTATACACTGTATGTAACAATACACTGATGTAATTATACTTTTATATGGTCTCACTGTCAAACTAGGGCAAAAGTAATCCCTCCAACATGTCCTGGGTCAATGGGGCCTTTCACAGTGGGACCTGCCTGGAACACCTCACTAGGGAGATGTTGAAAAGAAATCCTTAAAATACTTTAAAAAGTTATCATCATTTAAGTCCCAAATTAATTTGACAGTGGCGCTCGAGTATATGTAAAACTTTTGACCACAACTCCATAACACAGACCCGGCGGCATGGGCGGGCATTAGGCGGCCGGGCCCGCGTTGAGAGACTGCTGTGCCCGCCCTAGCTCGATTAGACTGTACTGTGTAATTTTTTTTTTTAAATCTTCCACAAAAACACACACACACACGGAGAGGACGAACCCTCTATTCATCCTATCTTGATCTGTCGTCATTCAATGAAACCAATCTGAGCAGCAAATGAAGGCAATTTCTAGCCAATCACAGATAAGGGGAACGGGCCGAGTAGCCGGCCATTGGGTGCTCATGTTTATCAGTGCATATGTTATGTTTACGCTGAAGCACTTTAGTTGAATAAATGCACACAGAACTGTACCATTGTTTTTTTCGTTTGTCTTATAGATTTTACGAGGAACTACCACTTATGACCTCAGTGACAGAAAACATTTCAGTGCACTGATGTAGTAATGTACGGGTAATAACGCCACTGTTCAGGCTAAATTTACGTTGAAGAAGTGTGCCCCCCCCCAAAAAAAAATGTGAGGCCCCCCTGTAATTTCTTTCTGCAATAACAACAAATGTCAATTAAAAAATAAATAAATAAAAATCTTATCTACAAATTGATATGGGTGATTCACATTAGCTTAACTCATTCACTCCCAGCACAGGTCACAGAGTATGTGTTGTGGCATTTAGTAAAAGGAGGAAATTTGTATTGAAAACGCCTATTGACACTAATAGATCCAATCCATTTCAACCAGTTAAAATGGATTGGACAACTATTGCCATCAGTGGCAGCCAAAGAGTTAAGCTTTGTGAGGTCGCAAGAGATTTTTAAAACAAAATTAAAATATATGATTAGAATTCCCAAAGTAAAAGTGTTGGCTCTGTGTACTTATATCTATTCTTCTTCTTTTTGAATTTAGTACGATTTTTTTACGATAAGTTGTATTTCAAGTTATTTCTATATATATTTTTTATTACTCATGGCTTTTTTTAATTTGCATTTTTGATTATTATTATTGTTTTTTTTTTAAATGCATTATTATTTAAATAATTGATTTTTCCCTCCCTAAATGGATCTTTCAGTTAATCAAGTCATTTTATTTTAAATAATTTATATATACATTTTAGTTGCCGATCACAAAATACGTGCAGGCACCACTAATACGTACTACATTTAAAAGTCAAATGGGGGCTGCAAAGTATTGTCCCATGAGCTGCAATTGGCCTCTGGGCTGCATGTTTGAGACCACTGTCTCATATGAATGTAATAAAAACATTAAAAAAAAAAAAAAAAAAATTTAATCATAATTCGTGCATGAAATAGAATAGAATAGACTTTATTTGCCATTATACATAGTGCAAAGGGTTACTTCATTTCTATTAGTTTAGTGAAGGGAATATGCTTGCAAAATAATCACCCAAAAAAGTTAATTACAAATTTTGGAAATAGATTTATGCATATATTTTCTTTGTTGGACAATAATGATTTATGAGTTTGACACCTTTGATTTTGGGTCAACAATAATTCAGTCATGTTATTCGAAAGATGGGTGAAATAATTACTACATAGGTAGCAAACAAGGATCAAACTCTAAACTTAAGCTAACAGTGAGTCAAATGTGCTAACATCTGGAAGATCTGTTAAAAAAAGGCAAGAACATGTAAAAATTATATGAATATATTTGGATAAAATATTTCAATCCATAAATGAAAGAAATTGTTATTTCCACAAAATGACACTAAACTAGGTAACAATAAAATAAATTATTATGTGCATATTACTATAATCCAGCTAGTTATTACACTTCTGGCCAAAAGTATTGGCACCGCTGCAATTCGGTCAGATTATGCTAAATTTCTCCCAGAAAATGATTTTACAATGCTTTGGTAGTAATATCTTCATTTATTTTGCTTGCAATGAAACAACACAAAATAGAATGAAAATATTTTTTTGATCATTATCATTTTACACAAAACTCCAAAATGGGCCCGGGAAAAGTATTGGCACCCTCAGCCTAATACTTGGTAGCACAACCTTTAGACAAAATAAGTGCGAACAACCGCTTCCGGTATCCATCAATGAGATTCTTACATTGTTCTGCTGGAATTTTAGACCATTCTTCTTTGGCCAACTGCTCCAGGTCTCTGAGATTTGAAGGGTGCCTTCTCCAAACTGCCATTTTCAGATCTCTCCACAGGCGTTCTATGGGATTCAGGTCTGGACTCATTCCTGGCCACTTTAGAAGTCTCCAGTGCTTTCTCTCAAACAGTTTTTCTAGTGCTTTTTGAAGTGTGTTTTGGGTCATTTTCCTCCTGGAAGACCCATGACCTCTGAGGGAGACCCAGATTTCTTACATTGGGCCCTACATTATGCTGCAAAATTTGTTGGTCGTCTTCAGACTTCATAATGCCATGCACACGGTCAAGCAGTCCAGTGCCAGAGGCAGCAAAGCAACCCCAAAACACTACCTCTGCCATGTTTGACTGTGGGGACCGTGTTCTTTTCTATGAAAGCCTCGTTTTTTTCCCTGTAAACTCTATGTTGATGCCTATTCCGAAAAAGCTCTACTTTTTTCTTCCAAAAAGTTTTTGGCTTTCTCGTGTAAGTTTTGGCAAACTCCAGCCTGGCTTTTTATGTCTCTGGGTCAGAAGTGGGGTCGGACGGATAGTACGGGTTAACGCTGTTGTACCAGCGGACTGCAAGGTAGCTTAAAGTTGTTTGGATGTTAGTCGAGGTTCTTTATCCACCATCCGCACAATGTTTCGTTGAAATGTCTCTTCAATTTTTCTTTTCTGTCCACATCTAGGGAGGTTAGCAGCAGTGCCATGGGCTTTACACTTATTTATGACACTGTGCAGGGTAGACACAGGAACATTCAGGTCTTTGGAGATGGACTTGTAGCCTTGAGATTGCCCATGCTTCCTCACAATTTTGCTTCTCAAGTCCTCAGACCGTTCTTTGTTCTTCTTTCTTTTCTCCGTGCTCAATGTGGTACACACAAGAACACTGGACAGAGGTTGAGTCAACTTTAATCCATTTTAACTGGCTGTAGGCGTGATTTAGTTATTGACACCACCTGTTATGTGCCACAGGTAAGTAATTGGTGCTGTTAATTACACAAATTAGAGAATTTTTCAAAGGGTGTCAATAGTCTTGTCCGACCCATTTTTGGAATTTTGTGTAAAATGATAATGATTTAATTATTTTTCCATTTTCTTTTGTGTTTTTCATTGCAAGCAAAATAAATGAAGATATTACTACCAAAGTATTTGTAATTGCAATCATTTTCTGGGAGAAACTGAGCATTATCTGGCTTCACTACATTTCTCACAGTTTAAGGCGAAAACACATACAGGAGGACACTTCTCTCTAAGCAGCTTCCTACTTGAGTTTTTCAGGTTAGCAAATTCACACCGTTTAATGTTAAGTTAACTCTGATGCACGTGGGATTTCCAGTACCAAAATTTGTGGTGTGTCCCCCACCTCCACAACATTGGACGTCTTTTTCGATTACTTACAGTGGCTTCTGGTGCTGCTGGCTGAAAAAAAAACAACTTCTAATATCATCCTCTTTGAAGGGGGCGGAGGAGGCGGCATGTTGTCAACATGTTGTATAAGTAATCAACCAATCAAACATGCATTTGAAGGGAAAAATGGACAGGCACATTCAGCAAGTGAAAAGGGGTAAATGTATGTAAGTCTGAACAAATAATTCACATAATAATGGTAGGGTCAAGTCTATCCTTATGGCGTATGGGAATACAAAGTAATATAGCTGGAGTCATTATACTGTATAATGCAAATAATGTTGCTTAGAAGCTGGTGGGGACAATATGATCATCCTAAAAAATTGGTAGTGTTATGTCCCTACTGTCCCTATGCAAACCTACGCCCTTGCCTGAGCCAATACATATGAAAGTAAATATAATACAGATTTATTTTGCAATGATCAATTAATTAGGTTCATATCACTCAATCTGTATGGTCTTATTAATGTCCCGTCCCCAACAAAAAGTGTTCATACAGGTTAAGCTGTTACATTCACTTCAATTCAATTCAACTTCATTTGTATAGCCCTATATCACAACAAGGTTGTCTCAAAGGGCTTTGCAGAGGCAATATGATACACAGTCAGAAACACTAGATGAATTAAATAAAGTTCTAGTCCAAGTCCTGGGCATCCCTCATCCTTAGACCCTCCATGTCGGCAAGGAAAAACTCCAAAAACCCTTTGGAAAAAATGAGAAACCTTGGGGAGAACCATGGTCAGGAGAGATCCACTCCCAGGATGAATAGACAAGATGCACCAGGACTGCTAATGGGAATTAGCAGACGGAGTTACAGTCTATAGCAGAAATGTCCAAAGTGCGGCCCGTGGTCAAATTTCATCCGGCCCCCAGCCTGTGTCATAAAATCAATAATGTCTGGCCCGCACACAGACCTAATAAATTGTTCAGCAGTACCGCTACCAGCATATGAAGTAGCTTAGGGTGACCAAACGTCCTCTTTTGCCCAGACAAGTCCTACTTTCCCGTAGTATCCTCGTTGTCCGGGCGGGTTTTATAAATTCATAAAAATGTCCGGTTTTTATGATTTTTCACGGGACCAATTTGAAGAGAATCCCTCCGGCCGCTGGGTGGCAGCAGTTGACATGGCTCCTACTAGAAGGGAGGGAAGGAGTAGTTCTTCTTGTTTTTGTTGGCATTTTACCCCTATCATGAGGCATTACCGCCATCTACTGGGTTGACAATTTGGCCACAACGCCTGCCCAGTTGTTAAGTTTTTAACGATAAATACCTAAATAATGGCAACTGTTGACTTCTGTCGGAGCTTTGACTGTAAAATCCCATTTGGTGTCACATCGTTGCGCTGCCGTTGATTGTAAACTTTTCTAGCAAAGTTTGATTTTTGCCTCAGCTAGCTATCAGTAAGCTAAACCATGCAAGGCATTATGGGAAACGTAGTTTTGAACTCCTACGTTCGGAAACATGCTGGTTGACTAGTTTGTCAGTTTACTTCGGTTATTGTTTGTGTGCAATCTAGAACATTGAATGAGAATATCAATTGAATGGGAATAACAATTTGTCAAGAACAATTGTCGTAATAGTAATTTATATAAATGTTTAGTTGGCACATAGCCTACTGTGTGTATGTGTAATGACTGGACTACATTTCCATGGGTCAGAGTGAGGGGGCACACTTTAAATATATTGAAGTGATATAGACATCTTTGAGTGAACTTCGAGTAAAATTCAAGTATCTTGAGGCCGGGCTGAGTGTCCTCTTTTTTGGAAATTAAAATATGGTCACCGTAAAGTAGCTTACACACTAAATGGTGCTCCTCATTTACCCACTAAAAGGCAGCAGCACTCTAAGCAACATTACCCCGCGTGACCCTTTACTCCCAATTTTCTAAAATGGCGACAATCAACAACAACAAAAAAGAACGTTGACTGTGACGGCCGACGCTTCAAGGATAGGTGGAAATTGGACTATTTCTTCACTGAAATACGCAAAAACTGTGTCTGCCTCATTTTCAAAGAGACAGTCGCTGTTTTGAAAGAGTTCGATGTGAGGCAATATTACTAAACAAGACACGCTGACATGTGCAACAAGATCACAGGGAAGACACGTAGCGAGAAATTGAAGCAACTTAAAGCTAGTTTAATTTTACAGCAGCAGTATTTCGCAAGAGCCCAAGAGATGAAAGAGAACGCCACAAAGGCTAGTTGCAAGATTTTGTGGAAATTGTTAATTGAAAAAAAAATAATAATAAAGCAAATGTGACACACAGAATGTCTTGCTAAAATTTGCATTAATATATTGTTCTACGTAAAGGATGTCAGCCAGTTCGGCACCCCACATTTTTACCACACCGATTCTGGCCCCCTTTGCACAAAGTTTGGACACCCCTGGTCTATAGAGATGCAATAGAGTTACATGGTCCCTACCAGGGCTGGCCCAGGCCATTTGGGGGCCCTAAGCAAAATAATGCAAAGGGGCCCATATTTTTGGCCCACCATTTCGTCACAGTGTACTGTGAAACCCATACATGCAATCCAACCCATACGTCCATATTTTGTATATTAATCAGATTTTCTTGCACTGCATACTTCAAACTTCTCACCCCGAATGATTGTCAGTACTTACAGTAGATAGCGCCAAACCTTTTTCTAAAAGAGGAAAGAAAGATGTTAAGGAAGAACTTTTATTTTTTTTAAGCTTATAATCAAGTGTCAAAACTCACAAAAGTCAAATAAAGCAAATTGGAGTAAATAAAATATAACATAAATTAAACAATTGCCAGATTGGGGGCCCCCTAGTGGTCAGGGGCTCTAAGAGGCTGCATAGTCTGCGTATAGACTGGGCCGGCCCTGGTCCCTACCAATGTTGAGACCAAACGTACGCCCTTGGATTCATCGCATGACCTAGCCATCAATACAATTATAAGTCTTGGTAAATTTTTTCACAAAGAATTATGTCATTATTTTTCTTCTATGAAATATTTGAAAGGGGAAAATTCTTTGAAACTGTGTAGAATTGTTGAGGAGCTTTCTCCTTATTTTTTAAATTTATTTATTTATATATTTATTTATCTTTTTAAGTTTGCTCACTCTCTCTACTTATTTCTTTTTTTTTTAAAATTTACATTCATTATGTGATTGTAATTTCTGATGTTGGATTAGTCCTTGGATTGTCTTTAGGACTTGTCTGTTATGTTTAAATTGGACAACAATGTATCATGTCACTTATGTTGTCTTGTTTAAGTGGATGTATAATAATAATAATTGGAAAAAAAATTGAAAATAAAAATACTGCATATACTGAACACTCCTTACTTCCAGCAAAACGACCCATTCTCTGTATCGAGTGCGCGCACGCAAATCACGTTCAGGACGTCGATGACGCACCGCAGACACGCGCAATGGTAACCGGAAGCATCGTTGAGAGGAAAATAAAAATCGACCAAAACCCCAATAGATCTTAAGGGTAACCCTCTCACCTGCCGTCTATTCTACGGCGTAGACCCGCATTGGATAGCCTTTTACACCACCGCTATCGGAGGGGACGAGAGAGAGCGGAAAAAACTGCCCCATTTGACCGAAGTTGCTCGCTAACTGGTTTAGCTGACGTGGGGAGAAGTTGAGACTGCCAGAGAGCAGAGAGACAAACACAAACAAGCAGGGATCAGCTGAGCGTCTCCCCGAACCGAACCAGCAACACTGGGAAATGTCACGGAGGGCGACTTTGCTTTTGTGAGCCTAAGAATGAGCCACGGGAGACGGTGACTTCCATTGAAACTCGCTCCATGTAGACTGTCAACAGTGGCAACACAAAGAATTTCGGCAGCACAACACGAGGATCAGCCATAAGGCAGTAGAAGAACATCCACGACTCCTGTCACTGTGGTTTACTTCGATTAAGCACGATCAATGACTTTGTTCGCCGGTTTTCTGCTGTGACCAAACGATTACACATACTACATTGCAAGAAGACAGGTAAACACTTTTTAAAATTTTAATCCACAGAACCACATCAAATGATAATGTCATTAAAAGGTATTTTTAATGTATTCAAAACAATGATCCAATGGGTAGTAGTGAAAGAGATCCTGGGATAGGTAATAGGAGTGGGAACCTCTTGGTACCTCAAGATACGATACGATTTGCGATACAAAGCGCACGATAACGATGATCTGACAATATGGCGATACAACGATTATCGATACATTGGTCAGGAAATCATTCTAGCATATTCTACAAAAAACTAATAAACAGAAAAACAACCTTCTGCTGTGAATTGGAATGAGTTTATCACTTGTAGACATCCAATCCGTTTGAAGTGGGAGGGTGATTCGCTGCCATCCCTCCCACTTCAAACGGATTGAACGTCTATGGCCGGTAGTGGCAGCCAATGCCAGGCAATGAGGTCATTTTGGGCCATTTAAGGTCATTTTCCTGTTGTTTTTCAGTTACTTCCTGTTGATTTTTATGGGGCGCCGTTTGTAAAGCAGCACATGCTCAAAATTACGACAACATTTTCTCACATTTAGCGCCACACAGTGTTTAAAATGGTGTGAAATTTTTAGAGTCACTTTTTTTTTTTCCCATTTACAACATTATTTAGCAACTTAAATATTTATTTTTAAATAAGAAGTTTTGGACCTGATTGTTTAAATCCAGAACTAAATATTTAATTTAAATCTTAAACTTATATCCTAAATGTTAAATCAGGAAACGGTCGGAACTAAATATTTAGCGTAATATGCAAATTCACATGACTGGAGACCGGAAGTAACAAAATAAAAGCTGGTGGAGCAGCTCCGACTGTCTGTTTACGTTGCTTGAAAATGAATAAAAATGAATAAAACCTACTCAACGTTGGCAGTCTGCTCTTAGACATGAGTCATTGTGATAATAACAATATTTAGGTAAAATACATATTTAGGAGAAACTATTTAAAAGTATTTTGTGTGCTCCAGCTTTTATTTTATTTTCTATTTCTTTTCAGTTTTGTAGAAAAGAATGGGCTAAGATTAGTCCTGATTAATGTGTCAGACTGATCTGCAGCTACAGGAAGCGTCTGGTTGAAGTTATTGCTGCCAAAGGGGGGCCACAAAATATTAAATGTGATGGTTCACTTACTTATTTTTCCCCCTCCAGTCATTGTTTGCATACTATCCTCATTGAAATATGAAAACCTATAAATGTTTGGGTGGTTTTAGTTATAGCAGTTTTTTCATCTGTGTGATTTCGACAAAGATCAGATCACATTTGATGATTTTATGCAGCAATGTGAGAAATTCCAAAAGGTTCAGATACTTTTTCATACCACTGTAAGTACACAAGTAGTAATACAATACATTACATTCTACTATATTACAATAAAACAAACAAATTGAGTCAATTTAGACATCTTCTTTTTTCTTTGGGTTTGGCAACCACTTCCATTACTTGTAAAAAAAAAAAAAAAAAAAAAAAAAAACAAGTTCTGAAATGTCAGATAGCCATAACATTAGGTCTAATGTTTCTGTCATCTGCATGCTGTCCTCTCTGGCCTCTGGTGACAGCGGTGGGATCAACATGGCCCATCAGGCAACCCCTAGTTCTCAGAAGGCCCTGATGATGGAGTTGAAGTCCTTACAGGAGCAGCCGGTGGAAGGATTCCGCATCACTCTGGTTCAGGAGTCTGATCTCTACAACTGGGAAGTAGCCATTTTTGGGCCCCCAAACACCCTGTATGAGGGAGGGTACTTTAAGGTAAGGAGGCATTTGATTGATTGATTTTGATTCATTTTCACAGGATGTACAAAATAAGAAGGACAACAACAACAAAAACACTTGACATCAAAAACAAAAATGACACATTTAGAGGCGTGCGAAATTTCCGATTCTTAGATTATTCGCGATTCAGCCGTGGAAGATTCGAGAACCATTCACAAACATCCAAATTCCGATTATTGAATTATACCAGGTAAAGCGGAAATAAAACACAGTCAGCGCGGTCTTCGGGACGCAATGAGGAGCGGACCGAGAGTAAATATCATGTTCAACTCATGTCGCTAGATTAAAAAAAACAATAATACCTGACTCCAGCCGTCAGCCGCTACAAACAGTGCCCAGTTGCTAGTTGCTACAAACATACGACAACATACGGCTATAGTAGATATCACATATAGCTAGAACTAGATGTGAAATGACAGATGACGGCCGCGTTAGAACATGTACAAAGAGCTAGATGCAAAATGACGCTTTCCCGCGTTAGTAAACAGGCCCCATCTTAAAGCAGTAGACTTCTCTAGAAGGCTCTGTTGTTGCGAACTTAATTACTTTTTATCTAAAAAACCCTAATTCGTCAAAACCTTGAGTTGAATCTATCTTTAAATGATGAAACAGTTATAAAACTTTCATATGTCGAAAGTAGACAGAAGGGAAATTATGGAATAACGTGAGCAATTTTAACAACTTTAACGGTTGATTCACAACATTAAATTAATTGACTGTAGTTTAGAGCTGCTGATACAGAATGGGGACTTGAGTATTTTATTTACTGTTTTTAACTTGATACTGAAATAGTAGTTTGGTTTAGCCTGAGAGGATTTTTGAAAAATTTTGGAACTAATGTACAAAAAATTAAAAACGAGGGGGGGGGGGGGGCATCAATAATCGATTTATAATCGAATCGGAGCCTCTGAATCGTAATCGAATCGTTAGGTGCCCAAAGATTCCCACCTCTAATGACATTTACATAATGAATATAGTGGCATTGAGGGTGGGATTGGTCAGCGGGGCCTGCTGTATAGTGCACCTATAGCTGCAGGGATCAAGCTTTTCCCGAGCCAGGCCCTCCTGAATCTTCTAGTTCTGTACCTTCACCCTGAGGGAATTAGTTTATGTGTTGGTGTAGTGGGTGAGTGGTATCCTGGACTTAAAGTGTTTGCCAATCGAATGATGGACCTGTTATTTGAGTCAGATGGGTTAGGTGTTGGTAGACCAGTGATATTGGCTGTTGTATTTTTAATGCTTGTAAGTTTCGTCCGGTAGCCGATAGGTGACAGAAAGCATAGTGAAGTAACATGCGGAAAAGTGCAGGAGAATGGGTTGAACCATTGATACAATAATAACAGGAGATGGGGTGCTATGTATAGTCCAGGGGTGTCCAAACTTTTTGCAAAGGGGGCCAGATTTGGTGTGGTAAAAATGTGGGGGGCCGACCTTGGCTGACGTCCTTTACGTAGAATAATATATTTAAGCAAATTTTAGCAAGCCATTCTGTGCGTCACATTTGCTTTATTATTATTTTTAATTAATAATTTCAACAATCTCGCAACTAGCCTTTGTGGCGTTCTCTTTCGACTCTCGGCCCTTTGCGAAATAACTGCTGCTGTGAAATTAAACTACCGTAGCTTCAAATTGCTTCAATTTCTTGCTGAGTATCTTCCCTGTAATCTTGTCGTACATGTCAGCGTGTCTTGTTTGGTAATGTCGCGTCACATTGACCTCTTTAAAAACAGTGACTGTCTCTTTGCAAATGAGGCAGACACAGTTGTTGCGTACTTTAGTGAAGAAATAGTCCAATTTCCACCTATCCTTGAAGCGTCGGCCATCGCAGTCAACTTTCTTTTTTTTTTGTTGTCGCCATTTTAGAAAATTGGAAGTAAAGGGTTAGCTAATGCTGCTTAGAGTGCGTCTGCCTTTTGGTGGGTATATGAGGAGCAGCATTTAGTGTGTAAGCTACTTCATATGCTGGTAGCAGTACTGCTGACTGATTTATTAAGTCTGTGTGCGGGCCAGACGTTATTGATTTTATGACAAGGGCGGGGGGCCGGATGAAATTTGATCACGGGACGCATTTGGCCCCCGGGCCGTACATTGGACATGTCTAGTATAGTCCTTTGGGTTTATGGACGGCTGACAACAAAAATGTTGCCTTTTTTGAATGGCTGTGGTGTGTTGTTCTAAGGCAAGTTTATTTTCCAAGGTTACACCCAGGTACTTGAAAACGTCTACTGTGTCAACTGCATGTGAGTCTATGATGTTTGGGTGAGGGCGGGTTGAACCATATTTCTTTTGTTTTATTTACATTGATGTCAAGCTGAGCAGCTCTGCATGTCTCAGTGAAATGTTTGACTGTGTTAAACTAGTCCGGGATGGATTGACTATCAGAGAGGAGTGCAAGAATGGCTATCATCAGGGTTTCTACAGGTATCAGCAAATTTCATTTAATGCTTTTTAATGCCACTTCAATCTAATTTAATACCCATGCCCAACTGCCGATAGTTTCATACACACAAATTGTAAGCAATGAATATTTTTCATCTTTGAAAATACAAATGCAACTTAAACGTAATAACAGCTTGATGCAACTTCAGTTTCGTGAGAACACAAGGCTCAGGAAGGCTGTGTATGTATGGAGGACAGCTAGCAGAAGAACACTAGCAGCCCATCGATGGGCAGGGGCGGACTGGTAATCTGTGGGTTCTGGAGGATCACAGAACGGCCGGTGCCGTGGACGGCCGGCGGCCGCCATTCATTATACATCACTGTTTTTATCCCCTCTATCCTCTGATTATCTACAGTTCACATCCAATCCGACAGGTGGCAGCAATGCGCCTGGCTGTTGACTGCCAATCTGATAGACTAGGAACGAAGAAAGCACAGAGTAGCCTTCATTGGTTCCTTCCTTGTGGAAGCAAAATAGCGACGAGCGTTAATGCACAATATGGATGGTGGTGGCAAAAAACAGAAAAGAGCAGGATGGCGCGGAGAAGGTTAGGGAGAAAAAAATTAAACTGGAGAGTGAAGCATTAAAATGTCATAAGTCGACAAATATTTTCGCAAGCAGCAGTCTGGCTGCAACGGCCACGTCGGATAACAACAGCCCAGCTCCCGGCAATGGTGAGAGGGAGCGGCAGCCGCTCTGACGTGCAGCCGGTGCAGGGAGAGAGAAAAGAAGAGGGAAGTAAGCTGGAGGAAGTTCCCCAGACAAGCGCAGGGCAAGTAAATTGGGATGAAGAGGGTTACTTGCTCGGTATACTGGCAATTGTTATCCACCAGGTAGCTACATTTTAAATGAAATAAATGACAATTAAAGGGTTAGTGCCAGCTAATCGATGTACCCGTTTGCAATCGTGTCAAGTTACAGTATGCTCGTCCTACTATCCCACTCTTAAGAAAAAATATTTTAGCCGTAAAACAATGTATGCACACGCAGCATAGCAATATTAATTCAGAAGAAATATAACAAAATATTAATAAAATGAATAGTTTTACTTTAAAGTTTAGGTAGTTAAACTGATATGATATACAATATATTTTTAATCATTTATATATCGTTTTGTTGTCTGGTTAATACTTTCCAATGAAGGTTATGTATACAGGATTTGTCTTGAAATGTTTATTGTATTTTCATTGAAATTGATTATTTGTATGGCAGGGGTCTCCAAACCGGTCCTCAATGGCCGCTGTGGGGCCTGGGTTTTGTTTCAACCGATCGAGTACAGACAGTTTAACCAATGACGTTTCTGCTAAAACAAGCAGCACCTGACTGCAATCAACTGATTCCACTTGTAAGACACCAGATCGGTGCAGAGGTGTTGTCTTGTTTTGTTAGAATGAAATAGAATGAAATCCTGTGCCCGCCGCAGCCCTATGTGGAATAGTTTGGAGACCACTGAATTATGGCATAAACAATGAAGTCATTTTATAGACAGAGATATATAGAGATATATTATAATCAATTGGATACCTAAAACTTGCTTTGAAAAATAAATTCTTTAATTTGTTTATTCAGGTTGATCATAGAGCTAGTACAGAAAATGAATCCAACTCCAGTTCAGACTTGCAGTACTTTGAGCGCCCCAAGTCAGACAGTCACAGTCTAGACACATTTTCTTAATTTTTCTCTGTAAGTGCACGAAATTGATGCATTTTACAATAAAATGTAAAAAAAAAAAAAATTCTCCCCGGGGGGACATGCTCCCGGACCCCCCTAGGGGTTCTGTGTTTCCTTTCGTAAAGCGATTCTTGTGGGCTGGGCTGAGTCAAAGTCCAGGGCTGCTTTTTAGTCCCAGTCCGCCCCTGTCGATGGGTATTACATTCAGCCCTAAACCTAGCAACTACAGTTGCTACCGGTAAATTAGAGCAATTCCTGGGCGCAAAGCTGAGAAACTCATCCCGAAAAATGAGAGGGCCATAAAAATAAATTTGATTACAATGAGTGAGTAAAAATTTGCATAGAATATGTATAAGAAGCAGTCAGTGGCGAAACTAACTTGGTTTATCACCTCTGCGCCCACACTCACACGTATAATCAAAATTAGATACAGATGAATTAATTATGTAAAAAAAGTTAACTTTCAAGCTTAACTAATTTTTAATGCCCCCAACATTTAGTTTAATGCCCTTAAAGGCCTGAATTTTGACATAATCCATCGCATGACTTTAAATGCTTCTTAATGACTGGCGTAAACCCTGATCCATAGACTTCACCATCAGTTGACAAGGCAGCTCCCACAAGCATTTCGCCACGCCTTCCCGTAGGGGGCCGACCCAGGCAGAATGTTGAGTTGGCTTTCACTGTGATAAACTCAAACACGCTGCGTTCGCCAGATTTAGGTGGAAACAGGACGAAGGTTTTAGTGCTTGCAAGCAGGCAGGAGTATCTCAAGAGTGATTTGGTCGAGGATTCAAGGTATTTATTATATTTAATAGCACCATGCTTTAGCTTGAAATATTTACATAAAATGAACGATAACTGCCCGTGTTTTGCTTTTAACCAAGAATTGAGCCTGTTTTACATTCATATCTAGAGAAACTGCGTGATTTTAAGCACTCATTGACAAGAATTTTCAACTTAAAAAGCTTTTTGTTTTGTGACGGCCGTCATGTAGGATTACAAATACCGTAACTTTGGCTTGAAATGTTCACGTAAAATGAACAATAACTGCCCGTTTTTTGCTTTGAACCAAGAATCTAGGCTGTTTTACGTTTATATCTATTGAAATTGCGCGATTTAAGCATTTACTTACAATGTTTGTTTTGTGACGTGACTGACGTCCTCCATGTTGCATTACACAATACCGTAACTTTGGCTTGAAAAATTTACATAAAATAAACGATAACTGTCCTTTTTTTTTTTTTTTTGCTTTGAATGAAGAATCTAGACTGTTTGACGTTCATATTTATGAAAATTGCGCAGTTTAAGCTTTTATTTACAAGATTTTCAACTTAAAAAGCTCTTTGTTTTGTGACGGCAGCCATGTTGGATTTTGTAAAAAAAAAAAAAAAAAAAAAAAGTTGTTAATTCTGGCAATAACTTGATGATATGTTAAATATTGCTATTGATCCTAAAAACATAGGCGCTTTTCTCTGCATTTGGTGATTTTTTTTTGTGTGCATCTAGCATAAAATCTTAGAATATTATAGCCATTTTAAGTTTTGTTATACTTATATAAAAAAATAATCAGGGTTTTATGATGGAACGACTTTGAATTTTTCAATGCCGCTGCTCATGGAGACTCATATGCCTAAGGGAGGTGCCTGTTTTGGTTTTAGGTCGGTAGTGGCTTTGGTTTTGAAAATATTTTAATTTTAAGTTTTTGAAAATAGGCCCCCTACGGATCGGCCTCGAGCCCTGTGGTCCGTCAACTGATAGTGAAGTCAGGGTAGATGAGGCGGTACAGTACTTCATGTGAAGGTGGCTCTGGATCTTGGCCCTACATTATAACCCAGTAGCCGACGAGTTAAAATTCAAGATTGGGCCACAACGGTGATACTGTTTGGCCGCTGGAATTTTTCAGTAGATAATAATAATGTTTCAACAGAGTGAAAGTCATCAACTCTTGTCACTGTTTTTAATCCTCAATCATATCATAACAATACAATTCTTTCAATGACTTCTAATTTCACAGACAGAGCCCCAAAAAGTCCTTATGAAAATAGTCTAACAAAATAAAGCATAGTGACAGTAACAATATTAGGGTTTATCATCTTTATGAGTCAAAAGTGTCTATTAAATTAGAAAAAAATCAAGGTGTTTAGCTCACTCATGGCAGGTTTGCCTGTGCTAACAGCACAAGATTAAACACGGCCTCATTTTTAACTTCTTTTAACCAGGTGCCGAGTGCTTGTTCTTGTCATAACAGGTTTGTGCCAGCTCTTCAGGAGAGTAGTAACAGTATTCTTAGCTACTGCAGGAGTACTGACTTGTCAATGCAAAAGGAATGCTTTGGTTTCAATGTACAGTAATTGATATTTACATTCAAATCTCTTTTTCCAATTGTTTACTAAAAGCAAGTCTAGGGCACAACCTAGTACTACACTGTATGAAATGTATAGATGTGAATCATCATAAAATCAAATCAAATCATTTGTTTACTTTATTAAAGGGATACTGACAAATGTACTTTGCTTAAAATGTGAAGTAGTCACAATGTGAAGTGGGCAAAAAATAGTAAATGGGCAAAAACATTGCGTTCATAATTGTGTTAATTGAATTTTAGCACCCTGATTCATAATCGAGTAATGAGGTGGCTAAGGTGGACTGTCCCTAGCGAGATTATGACAATATTGCTGCATCAGAGCCACCATTACTTTTTGCGTAAAAAAGTCAGCAAGGGTAGAAATTTTCATGGTTTGTTGAATACTGCAAAGTTCTGACTTGCAACTTTTTCCTGCAAAAGCAATAACTCTGCAGATTTTCACGATCCCACAAGCATTTTAGTCTATTCTTAGCTTTTGTTTCACTCTCCAAAATTGTATTTACTGTTCAAGAGGTTTTCGACTACCAACGATTAGCAACATGTTGAAATTTTAACTGTTATTGTTTTGGAATCCATACACATTATAGCCCTTGGATCAGAATCGGGGGCGTCACTAGATTTCAAAAACGGGTGGGGGGTTGGGGGGGCTTAGCCCCCAGGAGTTACACAGGATTTAAGTGAAAGTAGCGTACAAACACAAAACTTTACAAACAGCTAACATTGACTGCTAATTTATATACTAGTATATACTGTATATACATACATTTAATCATAGAGGCTAATGCCATGACTTTCACTCACAACACAGTAATTGTTTGTTCCAAAATATTTGTAAATCACATATATTACACACACACACACTCACAGATATAACAAAAAATGGCTGTAATTTTGAACACTGAAAAATACTACTTATTACTTGAATTTAAGTAATGTCTGTGTCAGGCTAATTTGCCTTACACACACGCATGCACACAAACATATATACAAACATAACATACATACATACAAACATACATACAGTAAAGGCCAAAAGTTTGAACACACCTCATTCAATGCAACACAAATGAAGGCAATAAATTCCACTAATTAACCCTGAAAAGGCATACCTGTGAAGTCAAAAACCATTTTTGGTGAGAAGGTCTAGAGAATGGCAAGAGTGTGCGAAAAAGTAATCAGAGTAAAGGTTGGCTACTTTCAAGATACTAGAATATTATATGTTTTAGTTATTTCACCTCTTTTTGCAAAGTACATAATGCCACACATGTTCATTCATAGTTTTATTACCTTCAGTAAGAATTTACAATGTAAATAGTCGTGAAAATAAAGAAAACACACTAATGAGAAGTTGTGTCCAAACTTTTGGACTGTACTGTACATGTGTGTGTAGGGGTGTGTCTGTGTGTGTGTGTGTGTGTGGGGGGGGGGGGGGGCGGGGTGGTTGGTATGTATGCTATATACTGGACTGTCTCAGAAAATTAGAATACACAATATTCTAATTTTTTGAGACAGTCCTGTGTATATATACAGGACTGTCTCAGGAAATTAGAATACACAATATTCTAATTTCCTGACTGTCTAAGGAAATTAGAATATTGTGTATTCTAATTTCCTGAGACAGTCCTGTATATATACACAGGACTGTCTCAAAAAATTAGAATATTGTGTATTCTAATTTTCTGAGACAGTCCAGTATAATCATCATCTTGGCTTTCTCGACTTTCTAATCATTACTCTCCTACTCACCTTTTAAATAGAGGTCTCTCTCCCCGTCACCCTCATTGCTCCTCTGCTCTGACTGTTACAGGTCAATAAAGGTGGTGGAGTGATTATTATTATTATTAGTGTATTATTATGACAATGCACAAGTGATAATCGTACGTGAATGAGCTCAGCTCCTGTATTCATCTGCCTAAAGTGAGAAACACAGCTGATGCTCCAGAAGGAAGTCACCCCAAAAATAGTGGTAATAAGAGTGCACACTTAACTCTACTAGGACTTTCACAATGCATTTCAGGCTAACTAGCTAGCAGAAGCTAAGTAGCAGCGTTATTTTAGAGCTGGGATGTAACATTTTACCGCAAAACAACAACCGTAAAAGATGTGCGCAGAGACAGACTGCTGGGGGGTGGGGGTGGGGGGTCGGTAGTACTGACTGCTAGCTACGCCAAAGGGAAAACGCGGACTGGGTTTTCAGCGATGTGGGCGTTCTCTATATGAAGAAGTGGAATGGATTGGATAGCAATACACTGAAGGGGCTCTGTACCTTATTCCAGGAAGTATTTATGATCATATTTAAGTTGAAAATGACAGGTTACATGATTATTGATTTTAATTAATATTCTGCCATCTTCATAGTAATGTTTTTTAAGAAAACATCACCAAATTATTTAGGGGGGCTTAACAATATTTCCCCCCTAAAATAACGACGCCACTGGTCAGAATTCAAGTTCTTAGCTTAAGGGCACACTTTGCTTTGACATGAAAACCCAGCATATGCAACATGTTGGGTAAATGCTAAATGATACAAGTTTCTGGACATGGTTTTTGCTTTGCAGTTTTTGTTGTGGCACTTGCAGTATTTTGCTTTAATTTTACTTGGTACATTTTTGTTTCCCACAATCCCACTGCAATGCTGGCAGTTTTTCATATTCTTCCGGTTATGTCATGTGTAAAATACTAGTATATTCAGATTTAAAAAAAAAAAAAAAATGGTGACCACCAGTACTACTGCTGTGGTCATTACACCAACTTTTTCACTAAAATACTTTTCAGACAGAAACAATTGCTTTTCATTTAATTGGTTGTAAAAGTGAGGTGCCCTGCCCTGGCATTCCAGCATTTACGTTTACAGAGCTCTGATTGTGGGTAAAAATGCATGGAATGTTGTTTTTGACATATACAGTAGCAGCACATGATTACAGAAAAAATTCTGAGCTGTATAGTAGATTCAAGAGGACATGAATGTGTGTTCTCTCTTTCAGGCTCACATCAAGTTTCCAGTGGACTATCCGTATTTGCCACCAACCTTCCGTTTCATCACCAAAATGTGGCACCCCAACATCTATGAGGTATCATTATTATGTTTTCATGTGTTTATGGTATTCACATTGCTATAAGTATACTTGCCAAATGTGTCTTCAAATGACGCCTGTGCTCTCACATATGTGTAATGTGACGTTTTCCCTCAGAACGGCGACGTGTGCATCTCCATCCTGCACCCTCCAGTTGATGATCCACAAAGTGGGGAGCTGCCCTCAGAAAGATGGAATCCAACCCAAAATGTCAGGTGAAGACATTTTTCTTGTTTCGTTGGAGCCTTTTTATGTCTATGATGCTTAAGTAGGGTTAAAAGACAGTTTCATAAATAAGTTGCAAACACAATAGGTCTGTGTTAGGAGTGATGCAGTACTACAGTACACAGAAACGTTACAGGGCTCGGGCACTACCGAATTTTTAGTAGTCACAACGCCTGCAACTAGTTTGGTTGGGGTTTCTGTCTGTCTCTCTTGATCGCTCTCTCTTTCTCGCGTATATATAAATAGTGGATGAAATGTCTACACTTCCCTGTTGAGATGCCATGTTCAAGTAGGCCTGTCGCGATAACATTGTAGTGTACGATAATTATTCTCATAAATTATTGCGATATGCGATATTATTGCGCCCTCTCAATTTTTTTTTTCAACCAATTTACAATAACGCAGTGAGAATACAGTATATATTAATAGATCAGGTACACCCATTTAAACGCGATAAATATTTACTCTTAAATTCAAAACTTCTTTTTAAGAAATCACAACTAAAAACAATAGACAATGCCTCTTAAGTAAAAAAACAACAATATTGATACCGCACAGAAACACAGAATAAATAAAATGTGTTTAAAAAAAAAAAAAAAAAAAAAATTGCACTTAATAACTTAAGTATTTAGGCAAATGAAAACTTTTCTAGTCACAGCTTCTGCAATGGTGTTCCATAGGGATGCAACGATACAGTTAAGTCACGGTTCAGTACGATTTTTGATACGGGGGACACGATTTTCGATCCTATTCAATACATTTAATGCTCTGTAAAAAAAAAATAACAATTATATTTTTTGTTCCAGCAGGGCACACTGTTGATTGCTACAGCTCTCTTAGCAGCTAGGTTTACTACATGAGCAATTTGTGGTCCGAATCCATCTGTGTCACGTACTGAATTAACAATA
This sequence comes from Corythoichthys intestinalis, assembly GCF_030265065.1. Lineage (NCBI taxonomy): Eukaryota > Metazoa > Chordata > Actinopteri > Syngnathiformes > Syngnathidae > Corythoichthys > Corythoichthys intestinalis. Next base: position 37,900,837 of record NC_080403.1, on the reverse strand, counting down.
TTTGGAACATTATCTATAGTCACTGGTATGGATTGATTTGGCCTAACTTCCATTCAGTCATGACAGTTTAGAAGTCATCGATGTTGTATATGGACTACATGTCCCATAATCACTCTGGGCTCACGTAGCCAATGGCATGGGACGTAGCACATCTAGTTTGCCATTTCATGATATCTAGTGTGTGCGCGCATTTAAAAAGTTAGCAAGCGCCGCTGAAGTCATGTCTGCTCATCACTACACAACACCAGCATATGACAATCGACTTTCATAAACAGGACGAGTTTGAAGCACAGCACTCTTAATTTCATTCAGCTGTTCGTTGTCAAAGGGAGGTTGTTCGTAGCAGCCAAGTCGGTAACAATGTTTAGGCGGACTTCGTTGTAAATATCCGGCGTTGTGCCGAAATATAGCCACCCCGCGTGAAATGTCACTCCTGACGGGAGCGCCCACACGTCAACAACACCGGCGCGCCGTAGATGGTCCACAGTCACTCCAGAGCACTGACGCGGCCGGTATACGTTGAACAATAGGATATAATGGGAACGATTGGCTCCGGCGCTAGTTTTTGCCGGACCTGGAACGAAGATGCATTTTGCGCAGTTGGTAACGAGGAATCCGAACTTTTAACAGCATGTCTGCCGCGCGCGCACGCACGTGCACGCGAGGCGATAAATCGCAGCAGAAAAATTACCGTCAAATGTTCATTTATTGCGCGATAAATGGAATTATTGCATATTGCGACAGGCTTATGTTGGAAAAAAATAAATATTAGAATAAGTTGTTTAAAAACCTTTTCCTCCATTAATGTGACCTATAACCTGTCCAATTGAAATGGAGGTGAGGGGGGGCTCATAAAGGGAAAGTCAAAAATAACTAACTGAGATACTAGCTACATTTACGGCTGTGTTCAGAATAATAGCAGTAGTAAGATGAAAGAGGAATAAATTTCAACTTTTAGACCACAAGTAAGTTGCTGGAGGGTATAGGAAAGGTGTGGAAAACCAACAGACGACACGCATGACGTGCATGCTGCTGATCCTGTGAAACTGACTCATTAACTGAAGGGGGTGTGTTAAAAAAAATAGTACTGCTGAGTTCAATGGCGTACCGCAAGAAACACGTGACATCCGCTCATTAATATTCATGACATTAGCAACTGTTGCTAAGGGGGGACATGCCACCGTTTGTCCCTAATAGGAAATGAATAGAAATCGTGTACGAAGGAGATGTTTACAGAGGTAAACCTACCAATTCTCTCCAAAAATGATGTCCCTGGTGCCAAATTCACTGGCAAATATGTGGAAGAACATAAAAAAGTTCAGTTAAAGAGATGGCTTGAGTGTCGAAGGCTGAAAAAGACGAAAAAAGCGAGCCGACCTAAGCATAGCCTTACCTTTTTTATCGACGCGACTGACAATGACATTCTCCTGTTTCAACAAGCTATCCTTTACCACCAGCCCTGTCTTTCTTATATATTATATCTTCTGGTTGTCCTACGTGTCTGACCGTTCTTGGGGGTAATTTAGTTAGTTTTGTGTAGCGATCGCAAATGCTACTCGGTGACAGCCAAAGAACACTTTAAATTTTTTCATTGATAACAAATCTTAATTCTATAATTTATTTACACTTCCCCTTTATTAAAGTTGTTGTATTTTTTTTTTTTTTACAACAGAAAAGGGAACTGGCAGTCAGATACCATTTTAATTCTTTTCAGGTCATTCATTGTCAGACAGAAGCAGCACGGCACAACGTCACGCTAGGCATGTGCCGGTATGAGATTTTCACGGTACGATAACCGTGAGCAAAAATACCGCGGTTTCACGGTATCACGGTATTGCAATTATAGCTCCAAAATTTTGAGATGTATGGGTTTAAAAAATAAATAAATAAATAATCCATTGAACAGGATTTTTTCAAAACATATTTGCAAATTGGAACATGAATATAATGTGAAAATAATTAAATTAACAAAAAATAACAAATATTATATAAAATTAAAATAAATAGAACAGACTATACCCACAGCCACAGCTCAAGTTGCTCAATATTAGAGTAAGAACAAAATAATTGCTATAAAAAGTAAAAACACTTCTAAATAAAATTAAAAATATATACTGTATGACTTTTTTTTGAGGGGGGAAGCTCAAGTGAAGTTTCGCCATTTTCAGCCACTGTGTCAACTCCAGTCTACATGATGCCATGCCTTTGTGTTAAAAAGAACAAAGAATTCATAAGTTAATAAGTTAGTTAAAATGTATAAGTTTTTTAAATTAGTTTAAATTTAAATATTGTTGAGGAAAGGTTTCATCTAAAAAAAAAAAAAGAAAAAAAAAAGTGAGGAGTGATCTGTCAATTAGCGATCTTTGACGCGATTCTTTTTCTTTCCCCTCTGCATTCAAGCTTTTCTCTCACTCAGCGGCTGTGAGACATAAAAGAAGCTGCTCTCCCAGTTTAGCCTAGGCTAACATTCGTCTTTGTAAGTTTTAGTTAGTTTGTATATTGAATTTGAAAGGAAAATGTGTGTTTTGTTTTTGGCGAACTTTTTAATGGAGCTACTGCTATCCTGTTGAACCTAATCACACGTGGAAAAATACACTTGTACAGCGTTTTAAATGTATTTATTTGTATATTTCACCACGATTTGAGAGCTCAATAAATTGATGAAAAGTACGCCTTGTGTTTGGAGGATTAGTTTTTAGGTTTGCTGGCTGTTTAGTGACACTCACGGCAACAAACGGGAAGGGGTTGAGCGGTGCCGCACCAAGCCACTTCGGCTGCATTTTGGCACATGAAAAATAGCGAATACCGTACTAAGGGATGACGGAAAATTTTAGTGGTTTTGAAACCACGACGTTTTCACACCACGGTAAACCGTGAAACAGGTAACCGGCACATGTCTACGTCACGCTAAAAAAATAAGTTAAAAATATTAAAATGGCTTACCTCTTTGTCCTCTGAAAGACCATGCCAACCCAACAAAATGTTTACTGCATTCGAAATGTGAATGGATTCACCGAACTGCCGTTAAAAGTCTGTGCAAGTTGATTCATTCTTCACTTTTTTTCCTCCGAGTTTTTGGTTTCGGGAAAGGTATGTAGAAAACATCCTTCATATGTCTAGAGTCATTTCTACATGTTCCAAAAAAGCAATGTGGGATCGGCATGTTTGTTTTAGAAAGGTTACCGGAGAAGAGTAGCAGAATTAACATTGTTTTTATGCGAGGATAATGTCCCACTCTTGCTTTACTTCCGCTTTACGATGCGGCGTCACGGTCTAAAAATAGCATGCGTACAGTACGCCATTAAGGAGGGTTTCAATTCTGTGGGGTGAAAATGCGTTTAACAGGGGGGCCCATATTTAAGGATTAAGTAAAGTGACATTGCCTATGGCCCAGACAATGATCAGCTCCAAGACGATCAGAGATCTAAACTTGACTGTGTGTGTTGTGCCAATCAGACGATGTCTATGTAAAGCCAATCTACCAGCAGGAAGTCCTCGCAAAGTCCCATTGTTGAAGAATAGACATGTGGTAAAGTGGTCACAGTTTACCAAAGGACACATTGACTGGCCTATAAAGAAAAGGTTTAATATTTCATGGACTGTCAATGAACATAAATCAGGAACTTGGTTGAAGATAAACTTGACAAATTTGCGGCAAGAAATGTTACAAAGGATAGGTTTTAGTTTGGAATATACGAAAGATTTGTTGATATTAGCTGACTTTTTATCGTTTATTTCCAGTGGGGCAAATAAGTGTTTAGTCAACCACTAATTGTGCAAGTTCTCCCACTTGAAAATATTAAGAGAGGGCTGTAATTGTCAACATGGGTAAACCTCAACCTCAACCATGAGAGACAGAATGTGGAAAAAACCCCTAGAAAATCACGTTGTTTGATTTTTAAAGAACTTATTTGCAAATCATGGTGGAAAATAAGTATTTGGTCAATACCAAAAGTTCATCTCAATACTTTGTTATGTACCCTTTGTTGGCAATAACGGAGGCCAAACGTTTTCTGTAACTCTTCACAAGCATTTCACACACTGTTGCTGGTATTTTGGCCCATTCCTCCATGCAGATCTCCTCTAGAGCAGTGATGTTTTGGGGCTGTCACAGACTTTCAACTCCCTCCTCAGATTTTCTATGGGGTTGAGATCTAGAGACTGGCTAGGCCACTCCAGGACCTTGAAATGCTTCTTCTGAAACCACTCCTTTGTTGCCCTGGCTGTGTTTTGGGATCATTGTCCTACTGAAATACCCTGCCATGTCTCACCTTTAATGCTCTTGCTGATGGAAGGAGATTTTCATTCAAAATCTCTCAATACATGGCCCCATTCATTATTTCCTTTACACAGATCAGTCGTCCTGGTCCCTTTGCAGAACAACAGCCCCCAAAGCATGATGTTTCCACTCCCATGCTTCACAGTGGGTATGGTGTTCTTCGGATGCAATTCAGTATTCTTTCTCCTCCAAACACGAGAACCTGTGTTTTTACCAAAAAGTTCAATTTTGGTTCCATCTGCCTAACACATTCTCCCAGTCCTCTTCTGGATCATCCAAATGCTCTCTCGCAAACCGCAGACGGGCATGGACGTGTACTGGCTTCAGCAGGGGGACACGTCTAGCAGTACAGGATTTGAGTCCCTGGCGGCGCATTGTGTTACTGATAGTAGCCTTTGTTACTGTGGTCCCAGGTCTCTGTAGGTCATTCACTAGGTCCACCTGTGTGGTTCTGGGATTTTTGCTCATCGTTCTTGTTATCAGTTTGATGCCACAGGGTGAGATCTTGCATGGAGCCCCAGTTCGAGGGAGATTATCAGTGGTTTTGTATGTCTTCCGTTTTCTAATAATTGCTCCCACAGTTGATTTCTTTACACCAAGCGTTTTACCTATTGCAGATTCAGTCTTCCCAGCCTGGTGCAGGTCTACAATTTTGTCTCTGGTGTCCTTCGACAGCTCTTTGGTCTTGGCCATAGTGGAGTTTGGAGTGTGACTGACTGAGATTGTGGACAGGTGTCTTTTATACCGATAATGAGTTAAAACAGGTGCCATTAATACAGATAACAAGTGGAGCCTCATTAGACCTCGTTAAACCTCGTTAGAAGTAGTTAGACCTCTTTGACAGCCAGAAATCTTGCTTGTTTGGAGGTGATACTTCCACTCCAATTTGGAAATAAATTCTTTAAAAATTAAACAATGTGATTTTCTGTTTTTTTCTGTCTCTCATGGCTGAGGTTTACCCATGTTGACAATTACAGGCCTCGCTAATCTTTTCAAGTAGGAGAACTTGCACAATTGGTGGTTGACTAAATACTTATTTGCTCCACTGTGGGGCTGCAGCTATCGATTATTTTAGTAGTCGAGTAATCGGTGAACTAGTTAGTTCGAATAATCGAGTAATCGGATGAGGAACATGAAAAATTAAAATACCTGAGCTGAGCCTCAAACGATATAAAAATAAATAAATAAATAGATAAATAAGGATCTATGTACAACAAAAGAACAATCGGCTAAATTACATAGCAAAAGTCTGTTATCTTAAATGCTATAAATGCTATAAAACTTTTTTCTTTTTTTTTTTTTACAATGCTCTTAACAAATGGTTCAGACACATATTCCCACAAAAAAACGGCTAAATATACCTATACCTATAGCAAAATTACGAATGCATTAAAATTTTTTTTAGCGCAAACAAAAACTTGTCTTATGTTGGTCTTAACATGGAGCAGCGGGATTCAGCCATGTGAAATGAGGCAGACTAGAGGGCAGTGTATCCACCCAAATCAATAAAACTCAATGCAAACACTTTCAAAATAAACCATTACAACGCCACTTTAATTAAACGAATACTCGAAGCAGCAAAATTTAATTCGAATATTTTTTTTCTAATCGAATACTCGAGTTAATCAATTAATTGTTGCAGCACTACTCCACTGTATATTCAGTAATGTTATTCCTTTGTTGTGCTTTTCAGTGTGTGCGGTTGTGATGTGAAATGTGAATATCCTTTCACATATTGTCTAATATAAAGTTTCTTTATTTAAATTAATCATAAATATTATGTACAAACTTTTCATCCAATACTGTCTTTTGGTCATTGGGGGGGGCACCCTGGGCACCATCCATGCTAGGACACCCTCTGGCAAGGATCCATTGGAAGCCAGAATCGAACTATGTTTCGCATGCTTATATTTGCTTGTTTTTCTTTTAATAGGACCATCCTGCTCAGCGTCATCTCTCTACTCAATGAGCCAAACACTTTTTCCCCTGCGAATGTGGATGCTTCAGTCATGTTTCGCAGATGGAGGGACAGCAAAGGCAAGGACAAAGAATATGCAGAGATTATCAGGTAAAGTAGCACGAGTGTATATGATCCAAACGTTCCGACACATTATGGAACTATAATCTAGCGTAATATAAATTGCAAGATCTGTTGTGACGAATTGATGCTGAATGATCCTACTTGCTTAAATTCAGATAATCTATCTCCAGATGATTTAGATCAGGGGTGTCCAAACCTTTTGCAAAGGGGGCCAGATTTGGTGTGGTAAAAATGTGGGGGGGGCAACCTTTGCTGACGTCCTTTACGTAGAACAATATAGTTAAGCAAATTTTAGCAAACCATTCTGTGTGTCACATTTGCTTTATTATTTTTTTTAATTAATAATTTCAACAATCTCGCAACTACCCTTTGTGGCGTTTTCTTTCGGCTCTCTGGCTCTTGCGAAATACTGCTGCTGTAAAATTGAACTAGCTTCAAGTTGCTTAAATTTCTTGCTACGTATCGTTCCTGTAATCTTGTCGTACATGTCAGCGTGTCTTGTTTGGTGATATCACCTCACATTGAACTCTTTAAAAACAGCGACTGTCCCTTTGCAAATGAGGCATTTTAGTGAAGAAATAGTCCAATTTCCACCTATCCTTGAAGCGTCTGCCGTCACAGTCAACTTTCTTTTTTTTTTTTGTTGATTGTCGCCATTTTAGAAAATTGGGAGTAAAGGGTCACACGGAATAATGTTGCTTAGAGTGCTGCTGCCTTTTAGTGGGTAAATGAGGAACAACATTTAGTGTGTAAGATACTTCATATGCTGGTAGCAGTAGTGCTGACCAATTTGTTAAGTCTGTGTGCGGGCCAGACGTTATTGATTTTATGACAGAGGCTGGGGGCCGGATGTAATTTGACCACGGGCCGCATTTGGCCCCCGGGCTGGACTTTGGACATGTCTGATTTAGATAGTCCTTCAGATCAGGGGTCTCAGACATATTCTGGTTCGCAGGCCACGTTGATGGCAATTAGATCCCGTGTGGGCTGTACAAATTAGAGCCGGGCGTTTTACCGAAAATTTACCGTTACCGAGATGTTCCACGATGACTGACGTAATTCTGACCATGTTGGTGAATTTGTTTTTTTAATGACTCGAAAACTTTAGTCTTTTCAGCTCATTATGACTATGTGTTGTTCGGCTATGCTCATTCCCCTTTAAGAAAGTTCAGCCCATGTGCTTAAGTTTGAAGTCACATGACTATCAGGAAAAACGAACAGAAGCATGTTTGCTATCAACCGGTGTGCTAACGTTAGCATTTAAGTAATTGTGAAACGGCAACCACCTGTTGGACGTATCGCCAATGTAGGACATTTTGGCAGAAAACCGAAAAACAAATGCTCTCTGCGTGGGACGTGTAGTCGCCAAAAACACCGACAGCAGCTCTAACGTTGTCAAAGCGACTGAACTTAATGAGTTGATGCAGAAGCAGTGCTTTTGGCACGTACTGCACCTAGCAATCAGTATGTCAGTTTTTTTGTTGTGTGTGACCTCTCTGATAGCTTTTAAAATGGATCAGCTCAGCATTCACCAAAAAGTATAATCCATGACTGTAGCCTATACTATGAGGGTTAAATGGCCACAGCTACGTATTTTTCCTGTATGTGGTTGCTTTATTCTGTGTCATTACTGCCATCGTAAAATCCTAACTGTTTCATTGGCATAAAGTGTATCATTTCTGCAGATATTTAAGTATATCTTTTCACTGGACAACACTGAAAAAAATGACACTTCGGCACAATTAAAAAGTAGTCTGTGTGCAGCTTATGTAATAGAGTTAATTTATTTTCCTCTCAAAATAACTCAAAATATAGCCATTAATATCTAAACCCCTGGCAAAAAAAGTGAGTACACTGCATGGGAACTACGTACATCCCTAAATGTCCAAATTGAGTACTGCTTATCATTTTCCCTCCAAAATGTCATGTGACTCGTTACAGGAGTGCTGTCAGCATTGCTGCAGAGATTGAAGAGGTGGGGGGGCGGGTTTATTCCCACCACCATGCTTGACTGTAGGCTTGACACACTTATCTTTGTACTCCTCACATGGTAGTCGCCACACATGCTTGAGACCATCGGAACCAAACAGATTAATCTTCGTCTAATCAGACCATAGAACATGGTTCCAGTAATCCATGTGCTTTGTTGACATGTCTTCAGCAAACTGTTTGCCGGCTTTCTTGTGTACCGTCTTCAGAAGAGGCTTCCTCCTGGGGTGACAGCCATGCACACCAATTTGATGTAGAGTGCAGCGTATGGTCTGAGCACTAACAGGCTGACCCCCCCACCTCTTCAATCTCTGCAGCAATGCTGACAGCACTCCTGTAACGAGTCAAATGACATTTTGGAGGGAAAATAACAAGTAACAAATTACATTAGTCTGTGACCACGGATGTACAATTTTTTTGTTGCAGAAAATGTAGCCTGTGTACAAATTCTTTGCCCACGTCAACATATTACAGCTTTTTCATTTAGCAACGACAGGAATTATGTCTTATGAAGACAATGCACATGTATGCATGCTAGTTGTTTAGCTGTAGCTATAGCTAACAACAGGCCGATTTAGGGCATAAAATTACCGAAATTTGCGTAAACAAACGAAATTAACTTACTGGAGTGGAAGTGCATAGAGCAAACTCTGTGTGTAACTGGAGAATCAAACGTTATGCCCTTCCTTCTGATCGAGGCCACCCATGCCATTCTTCGACATTTGGTAAGTTCATATATGACCTTTCCCTCGCCTTTTCTCCATGTAGGGATCCGGAAGAAACTCAATGGGGTTCCGTCGAGCTGTACATTCTTCTTTCTATTCGATCGGTTGTTGCAATTCTTTACCGCACAATAATTTCCAACCATTTTTAAAGAGCGACCTGTGTTGAAATGCCTCACTGTTTTTGTTTCCCGGGGTTCTGACACCGAACTTCTGCTTCCAAAATGGCGATAGCGGCGGAAACCTCGTGAGTGCCACGTCATACGCTCGAGCCTAATTGTACAAAAAGGGCTGAGAAAGTTGATGAATGCTTATCAAACACCTGTTTGGAACATACCACAAGTGAACGGATTAATTAGGAACAGTTGGGAGTCATGAATGCATATAAAGCAAGCTACCCTGAATTGCTCAGTCATCACCTGAAAATATTGGGCAAGGTTCACCTCAATGTGTACAAGTGCGTGATAAAATAGTTGAACTGTAAGGACGGTGTTCCTCAACGTACAATTACAAGGAAATAGGAATTTAATCACCTACGAACCTATGTCAGAACTTAGAATATAAACACAGATAACATAAGAGTGACTTTATTTCCATTGTTTTACAGAAAACAGGTGATGTCCACAGCTGCGGATGCTGAGCGCGATGGCGTCAAGGTGCCGACCACGCTGGCGGAATATTGTGTCCAGACAAGGGTCCCCTCACAGGACAGTAGCTCAGACCTTCTCTACGATGACATTTATGACGACGACATGGAGGAGGATGAAGAGGATGACGAAGAGAGTGAGATGGAGTCCATAGGCGAAGCCGGAGCTGTCGGTGCTACAGAGGATGGCGGGACGACCAACAGATGTTATGACAACCAGGATGACTCTGGCAACGAAGAGTCATGATGGTCTGGATTATTACTGTTCCTTGCCAAACACCCCCCACCTTCCCCTCTGCTTCATTTTGTGTGTGTGTGCATGTGTGTACACAGTGGGGTCAAGAGTCTACTGCCAAAAACTTTTCATCATTTATTAAACAATTAGTCCAATAAAGTCTCCCCCTACTACTTTTAGGTAAGTTTACACTTAAAAGTTTGTTGTCAAGTCACCATTTGCCTTAATTACAGCTTGCACTTAGTCCGGTACAGATATAATACAGAAAGGATTCAGCGTTGAATGCCTGCCCAAGTTGTTTTTATGTTTTGCCGTTTTTCATTTTATCATGTTTTTGGGCGTGATAAAGTATCCATCGTTCTAAACATTAATCCGTAAAATGTGAAAGGACATTTAAAAAATTCACTCTACAGAAGCAGCATAGTTGCCCTTATGAGCCCTCAATGACCACTTTATTAAGTACACATCCTCACACTGGGCTTTAATACAATAACAAAGATTCTGCCCTTAAAATAAGACCGTATAACTTAGTTAAGACCAACTGTCAAAGATATTTTAATAAGCTGTTTCTATAGAGTCTCCCAAAAATCGGCATCCACTTTCTTCAGATTTCCTTCAGTATCATTCAAACAGATGTTACAGCTTCCATCAATCCATTTTCTCCTTGTCTGAGGTCGGGTCTAGGTAGGAAGCAGCTTCAGCAGGGAAGCCCAGACTTCCCTCTTCCCAGCCACTTCATTCCGCTCTTCCAGGAGGATCCCAAGCGTTCCCTAGGCTAGCCGGGAGTCAGTCTCCCCAGCGTGTCCTGGGTCGATCCCGCGGCTTCCTCCCAGTGGGACGTGCTCGGAACACCTCACCAGGGAAGGCATCCTAATCATATGCCCGAGCCACCTCATCTGGCTTCTCTTTAATATAGAGGAGCAGCAGCTCTACCCCGAGCCTCCACCGGATGACTGAGCTTCTCACCTTATGTTCGGGGTCTCCAAACCGGTCCTCAAGGGCCGCTGTGGGTCCTGGTTTTTGTTCATACCAATCGAGCACAGATAGTTTGAGCATTAAGGTTTCTGCTAAAACAAGAAGCACCTGACTGCAATCAACTGATTGGATGACTTGGCAAACACCAGATTGGTGGAAGTGTGTGGCATAGACTTCATAATGTATTGACGGGACGCGGGGCCGATTAATAGGGGGCCTACATTGTTGTCGTTGCCGTCAAAGCTGACCGAGTGTAATCACAGACAAAGAGCTATTTCTGTTGAAAATTGTTGTGAATAAATGCTTAAATCCCTGAATTCTTTATAGATATGGACGTAAAACAATCTCGATTCTTGGTTAAAAGCACAAAAAAAACCCAATGCAGTTAGCATTTATTTTAAGTAAATATTGTGAACTATGATGCTAGTCAGTAAGGAAATGTAGCGGAGGCCTTATGTAAACAGAGCTTTTTCAGTTGAAAATAGTTATGAATAAATGCTTAAATCCCTGAATTATTTATAGATATGGATGTAAAACACTCGATTCTTGGTTAAAAGCAAAAAAACGTGCAGTTAGCGTTTATTTCACGTAAATATTGCGAACTGTGATGCTAGTCAGTAAGGAAATGTAGCGGCGGCCTTATGTAAACAAAGAGCTTTTTCCGTTAAAAATTCTAGAGAATAAATGCCTAAATCCCTAAATTCTTAGTGGATATGGACATGAAACAGTCTCGATTCTTGGTTTAAAGGAAAAAAAACGTCCAGTTAGCAGTTATTTTATGTAAATATTGCGAACTGTGACACCAATTCCGTAGCGGCTAATTTCTCCCATAGATTTTTCACGTTTCAAAATGCATGCATGGCTCGAAAAATACAATAATTACCTTGAATCCTTGAACAAATCACTCCTGAGACAATCCTTCCTGTTTGTATTCGGTACAGCTTTCGTACTTTTTCAACCTAAATCCGGCGTTGGATCGCTGCATGTGTCACTGCGACCAACTGCGAATAACTGAAGCAGTGTGGGATGGCCCCCTACTTGAAGGCGTGGTGCAGTGCCTGTTGAATGTGACCCGTCAATATACCATATTGGCCTGAATATAAGACGGCCCTGATTATAAGACGACCCCCTCTTTTTCAGGACTCAAGTTTGAAAAAAGACTTTTTGAACACCAAATTAATTTTTGTACAGAAAATAATTACAGTACATCTGAAACAAATGATTAGAACAACATATTTGAGAGAAAAAGCATGTTATTTTGCCTCGTTCAAATCTTAATATCTTAACATTTAAGTATGTAAACTAAAGGGCAATCACATTTGTAAATGAATGGCTTCCGGTTTTTGAAATGTAAATAAACCAATCTATTGTGATAAAACAACAGAATTGCAATAACTGCATTAACCATCAAAGTGAAGTCTAACTGTAACTGTAGTCTTGAATCAAATCTGAATAAGGAAAAACATTGCAATAAAGTAATGCAAACTGTTTAAACGAGCGTAGCTGAGATCTGTCATGACAGAACATCGCTTCAATGATATCTGGCGCCATCTAGCGTCGTGAATGGGTATAATGTCTAGTCCGCGAATATAAGACGACCCCCACTTTTTCAGTCTTATTTCAATGCAAAAAAACACCGTCTTATATTCGGGCCAATATAGTAATTATGAAGTCTATGGCTGTGGTCTTGTTTTCATGGAGTGAAATCCTGCACCCATTGCTGACCTGTGTGGAATGTTTGGAGACCACTGCCTAATGTCATATGGGAGCGCCTGGACATCCTACGGAAGAAACTCCTTTCGGCTACTTGTATCCGGGATCTTGTTCTTTTGGTCGCGACCCACGGCTCGTGACCATATTAAGGGCTAGGAATGTAGATTGACTGGTAAATAGCTTTGGCTCAGCTCTCTGTTCCAATACAATGGACCGATGCAGAGTCCACAGCAATCCGCCAGTCAATCTCCTATTCCTATTTTTCTCACTTGTGACAAGACTCCAAGATACTAAAACTCCTCCACTTGACCCAGAGAGGGTATTCCTCCGTTTCCCGACTGAGGACCCTGGTCTGAGATTTGGAGGAGCTAATTCTCATCCCGACCGCTTGCCACTTGGCTGCAAACCGCTCTAGTGACAGTTGAAGTTAGCGGACTGATGAAGCCAGCAGAACTATATCATCTACAAAAAGCAGAGATGCAATACAGCAAGTGACAGCTTCAGCTTTGCAATTTTGTGAGCACATTCCCTTGCCCCTGGCCACCAATATAAATTGGAATAGAGTTGCAAAATTGCCGCCTAAAGTTTTTCTATCACCGACTGCCTTTCAGCGGCAATTTAAAAAGATGTACTGTATTAACATCACGCGCGTCCAAAAGATACTTCAATCTATTGCAAGTTTCTTGAAACAAGATTTATTCTTGACGAAGAGTCAAGATGTGCAACCACAACCAGTGATAAAAACACTGAATTCCTAGAATCTGTGTTCATGCGAAGTATGAAATATCAGCTCTACCCAACATCAACAAAAGCTGCATTCAGTGGTGGGTTCCAGTGCAGCCCTCGAAATAAAATTTTACTGGCTTTGTGTGAATGTTAGCTTTCAAAGATCAGTGTTTTTGACCGGTTAGGTAGTAGGGGTGGTAACCTGTTGGTTACCTCACGATTTGCGATACAAAGCTCACAGTAACGATGATCTCACGATATGGAGATACGATTATCGAGACATTGGTCAGAAAGTCATTCAAGGATATTCTACAAAACAACTGATAAACAAGCTATCTTCATCCTTCTGCTGTAAGTTCACTAGTAGACGTCTAATTCATTTGAAGTTGGAGGGTGGGAGCAAATGAACCACTCCCTCCTCAAACGGACCCCTCCCACTTCTATAGCCGTCAGTGGCAGCCAATGCTAGGCACTGAGGTAATTTTGGGCCGTTTCAGGCATTTCCTGTTGATTTTGTGGCATTTTAGGGCATAAGCGGATTTTAAGGGAGGGGGGGCAGGCCCCCCTGGTAGCTGAAAAGTGTCATTGCATGTAATTCTTTCCTATGTATATATATATATATATATATATATATAAGTTGTAAAGCAATAAAACTGCAACAAAAATGAATGAAATGAACAAAAAAATGTTTTTATAATGGGTCAAAATTATTATTCTAAAAGATCATGTGGCTAGCAACTTAGACGGTCATTTGCTTTGCATATAATCCCCCCCCCCCCCAAAAAAAAAAATTAGGGGAGGGAATTTTATTTTTCAAAGGATTCATTTTCTTTGATTGATTTGATTCTTTTTTGGGGGATTGAATGATTTACACACAAATGTCCTACCCGGATTATGGCCTAAACACAAAAAGGATTTCTTCAATCAAAGGCAACTTTTTCAATGAAAAATTAAGTTTTCAAATGCTAATTTTTCAATCTCAAATATTTTTTCGCATTCAAAAACTTTTATATGACTGAAAGTTTTCTTTTTTTGATTGAAGTGATTTTTCTTTTTGAAAATATTTTTTTTGAAGCAACTATTTTTTGCTTGAATAATAAAGACAAAAATGTCCTAGCCAAAATGTGGCACAAATCAACATTACTTCAATCAAAAAAAGTGCTTCAATCAAAATAAACTTGACTTGAAAAAAGAAAAATGGCTTTCACATGCATTTCTTTTTTTTTAGTTTTTTTTTTTTGAGTTTCTAATTTATTTTTGCATTCAAACACATTTGTTTGATTGAAGAGACTTTTTTTGGGGTTGAAAATATATATTTTGATTGACGCAACATTTTTAATTGAATAATAAAGACACAAATGTACCTCCATATGGCTCCGCCCAGGGGATACAATTTTTGACTGGGGTAACTACATTGGCACGACACCGGCGGGGGTACCATATTCAATGGATGACGATCTTGGTGAAAAGTATTGCCTAAGCAGCCTGATTTAGAATTCCCCTCAAGAATGATGGGGAAAAAAACCTCATTGTCATCTTATTATTATAAATAAGTTAAATAAGTTAAAGTTAATTTTTTTGCTGACACTGCGTTTCGGGGTCATCAACATGTTGTGCCCCCCCTGCCCAAAAGTCAAACTCCGCCTATGTTTTAGGGTCACTTCCTGTGAATTTTGTGGCATTTTATGTTAAACGTAAATAGTGTTATATAGCCCTTTTCCACTTAAAATGAACAGAAATTAACCTGTAAATGCCCAGAAAATCAGAAAGAGTTACAGTGAGTGTGAATGCTCTGGTTTCGAATGAGCCAACGTTCGTTCACCCTTCCAGTCTTAATGGATGGGCTTCAAGTGCCGTCAATGGCAGTGATAGAGTTAACTGAGATACTATTATGGTGGAAAATTTTGATAGCAACTTGTTGGTTCCTGTTGGAGGCAGTCTTTCAGGTCCTCCGCGTGTTCGTTTTCAATTCCGGTGAGACGGCTGGACTGGACTGCTAAATAGAAGACTGGACGCAAGAGATCATAACTGCGCAGTTTTAATTTCAGAAATTTCTGGGTGCATTCAATGACAGAACAAAAGCTGTGTAGAGAAATGCACACTGAACAGAGAGCTCGGCGTTGCTTATATGCTGTACAGATAAGGAGGTGTGTCTGTTTGGTGATTAACTCATCTTGCAAAATAGGTCATGAGCCTTGCTGGCTGGCAGTTAAAAATCCATGATTATTGTTGGCAGTTAAAGTCCACGATCATCTGAGGCAAAACTGACTGTCAGCGGTTTTCTGTGAAAAACAACTCAATTTATGGACATGATTGCATTAGGCGAGATGCATACTGACTTCATTCCTTATTAATTTTTTTAATAAACACTGACACCTTTTTAAAACAGTATCTCGATTCTTGGCATGAGCGTATCGATAACCTTTTGGGATGCAAACTATCACGATATATCACCATTTCGATATTTCGTCACACTCCTAGTAGGTAGTAGAGCTTCTGCGCTTAAGCAGTTCTACTCCATTGTCAATTGAGCCATGGGCAATGGCTGACATATGCTATATGCTATCATAAATGCAGAAAGACAGAAGTGTTTGGTGATTTTTTTTGTGAAAACCAATATATTTGACCTCTTAGATGGTTAAACAAGGTGACCAAGACTAAGACAAATGACCGCCATTGTCTTATTATAGGAACACATTTTGCGAGGTGTAGGCGATTGTGATCCGTTTGACCATTATCAAAGTCATCACTAACGTTTATCTCTTCAAATTTACGCCTTGTCTGCCAATTTGGTGAATCTTAGTATTTGATAAATGATGAAAACAATGGCCCTTTCGCATTTTCTCCAGCCCCACTGTTTCATCCCATGTATCTCTTCTTGTCACTTTTATATGTCCTAAGCGTGTGTGTATGTGGGTGTGGGTGTTGATTTTTCAAGAAATTAGCATAAACAACATGGCAAATGGACAAACTGATGGTCAACAACTAAGCCACAGAGGCCGACCAGGCAAAACGTTTCACGGCAGTATACTTGCCTTTTCGATGCAATCAGCTAAACTGTGTTGACACAAAGCTCTATTGCGCCCTGTACACAGCAGCATCCATCACCACTGATCCCTCAAAAGGGATGAGCAGGCTGAAGACTTTTCTCTGCACCTCTCTCTGCCTCTTAAACCTCAGGGCCTCTATAGACTTTCTCTGAGAGAGGAAAAAGCAACAAGAGACTCACATAAACTGATGGTCAGCTCGTTTTCTTTATTTTCATTTGAGGGCAAATTGTAGCCTTCAATCCCACAACGGAGTGTTTACAAGTGTCATTGTTGGTTATGATAAAAGTTTGTTCCCCCCCCAAAAAAAACACCCAAATCCTAATATTCTGAGTAGAGGATGCTTTACCTCCAGTGGTTGCTCACATGAACTAATGTGAAAATGTTACACTTTTACAACCAGAGGTTTTTATGCTTTGATGCAAATTCGGTGACAATACAGTCCCTGACAAAAATCTTGTCGCTTATCCATTTTGTAGAAACAATTGCTAATAACCTGACTTTTAATTATTCATTTGGTTTCAGAAATGGCTCATATGAAAGCTAAGGCCCCCCCCCCCCCCCCCCCAAGTGATGTTGAATGTCAAAAATGTATTTGTTTCACTGAAAAAAATATCATTTAATGAAGACATAAAGGTCAAATTTTGGCAAGACAAAAGTTTTGTTGCTTACAGAAAGTAGTGTGAAAATTGAACAAAAAATGTACTTACAATACAAAAATATGTTACATAACATAAGTGAATTAAGTAGTGGTGCTGTGAGATCCAAATTTAATATTTTGTATGATTTCCATGGGCTTCGGCAAGGATTCATACAATTCTTTGATGAATTCATCAGGAACAAAGAAAGCAGTATTGCATGCCTCCCAGAGTTCATCCACATTCTTGGGTTTCGTCTTCCATGCTTCCTCTTTCATCCTACCACAGACATGCTCAATGATGTTCATGTCTATTGACTGGGCTGGCCAGTCCTGGAGGATCTTGATCTTCTTTGCCTTGAGGAACTTTGAGGTTTGGCGATGGAGCACCATCTTGCTGCAGAATTTGTCCCTTTTTATGGTAGGAATGTAAAAGGCAGCTAAGATTTGTTGATATATCAGACTATTTATCTTTCAGGGTGCGGACAATTAAAAAAACGCGTGGCATTTACCAAGGCCCACAGCCTGTCAAAAGGATGGACGCTGAAAAAGTGGCAAAAGGTGAATTTTTCAGATGAATTTTCCATTGAATTACACCACAGTCGCCACAAATATTGCAGGAGACCTACTGGAGCCCGCATGGATCCGAGATTCACTCAGAAAACAGTGAAGTTTGATGGTTACATCATTACCAAAATCATGATCTGGGGTTACATCTAGTATGGGGGTGTGCAAGAGAGCTGCAGGGTGGAAGGCAACATAAATAGTCTGAAATATCAATAAATCTTAGCTGCCTCTTACATTCCTAACCTTAAAAAGAAAATTCTGCAACAGGATAGTGCTCAATCCCATACTTCAATCTCTACCTCAAAGTTACTCAAGGCAAAGAAGATCAAGATCATCCAGGACTGGCCAGCCCAGTCACCAGACATGAACATCATTGAGCATGTCTGGGGTAAGATGAAAGAGGAAGCATGGAAGACGAAACCCAAGAATGTTGATGAACTCTGGGAGGCATGCAATACTGCTTTCTTTCATCATCAATAAATTGTATGAATCCTTGCCGAAGCAGATGGAAGTCATACAAAATATTAAATTTGGATCTCACAGCACCAATGTAAATATGTAACAATTTTTTGTATTTGAAGTACCGTATTGACCCAAATATAAGACGGCCCTGATTATAAGACGACCCCCTCTTTTTCAAGACTCAAGTTTGAAAAAAGAGTTTTTGAACACCAAATAAACTTTTATACAGAAAATAATTAGAGTACATCCGAAACAAATGATTATAACAATATATTTGAGAGGAAAAAGCAATTTATTTAGCCTCATTCAAATTTTAATATCTGAACATTTAAATATGTAAACTAAAGTGCAATCACAATCGTTAATAAATGCCGTCTGGTTTTTGAAATGTAAATAAACCAATCTATTGTGATAAAACAACAAAATTGCAATAACTGCGTTAACCATCAAAGTGAGGTCTAACTGTAACTGTAGTCTTGAAACAAATCTGAATAAGGAAAAACATTGCAATAAAATAATGCAAACTGGTTAAACTAAAAAGAGTAGCTGGGATCTGTAGGGTTTGGCATCGTTTGAAACTGAACGATTCCGGTTCCAATTCCGATTCCACGTTTCGATTCCGGTTCTGAACGATTCCCGATTCCGATTCTTTTAAGAGGCAGGGTTAAAAAAAAAAAAAATGCAAGTTCCAAAAAATTGTAGTTTATATTAAAGTCTTAACTTCTCGACGCTTTTTGAAATTAAATGAACTTCTCACAGGGCTAATTATAACTTGTATATAAGTATCACTCTTTAAACTCGAGCAATTTTTTTCCGCTCGTCGGTCAGGGCATCGAAACAAGGAATTGAAATTTTAAAATTCGAACGATTCCGGGAGCATCGGAGTGTTGTGACCGGTTCCCATCGATGCTCGATGCCCAACCCTAGAGATCTGTCATGACAGAACATCGCTTCAATGATATCTGGCGCCATCTATCGTCGTGAATGGGTATAATGTCTAGACCACGAATATAAGATGACTCTCTCTTTTTCAGTGTTATTTTAATGCAAAAAACACCGTCTTATATTCGGGGCAATACGGTACATTTTCTGTTCAATTTTCACACTAAAAACTTTTGTCTTGCCAAAATTTGACCTTTATGTCTTCGTTAAATGATAAATCTTTTTTCAGTGGAACAAATATATTTTTGTACATTCAACATCATTTGGGAGGGTCTTAGCTTTCATATGAGCCATTTCTGAAACCATTTGAATAATCAAAACTCAGGTTATTAGCAACTGTTTCTACAAAATGGCTAAGCGACAACACCTTTGTTAGGGACTGTATAGCACCGGTACTGTGCTGTATTACGGTCCAGTTTATCACCTGTCCATCAGGATTGTGTTCAACATGCAGCTCTGTTTGTGTTTGAATGAAGACGATATTGTGTGATGAGTGCCATCACATTTTCAGGTGGTGTTTAATGAACCACTGTCGGGGTTTTGGTCATGCCTCTGTAGAACTGGTGCAGAGTTGCATCGCTCGATTGGGTTTGCTCACATAACATTTTTATGTTTGCAGTGAGCAACGTTTTAAGTTTTGTTCAGAGGTAACTATAGCTGGGTTTTATGCCAAGGAATTCAAGTATAGTGCAATCATTTCATTTTTTTTAAGTGGAGCAACAGATTCCCAGCTGTTTGAAGAGACACATTGATTTGAATGTGAAACCAAAGGAGTGCTATGGAAACTCACTGAGACAAAAAGAGGAAGTCATGCTCTAAGGTGGATCATGATTGGAACTGATATCATGCAACAATGTGAAGTGGAGTGATATCTTTCGGACATTCTGTTTTGTACTCTACCTAGATGTGATGTCCCCAGCCCCATGATGAGAAAATTTGCTGTATCTCATGTGCGTCTATTGAATGTGAAGCTGTACCACCATCACTTGCACAACCAGCTTCCATCTTAAAATGACTAAAGCAAATATGAGGATAATGATTTAAAAAAAAAAAAAAAGGTTACGTGACCAGGACAGGGCTGATGTTTGACAGTTTCTTGAAAGCAGTGAAAGCTAACTGTCTCTTAACACTTTTTGATTTGTTTATTCATATATGCATCTAGGCATGTGCCGGTATGAGATTCTGATGGTGTGATAATCTTAAACCAAAATATCCCGGTTTCACAGTTTTGCAATTAGGATTTTGTTTTTCAAAACATATTAGCAAATTGGAACATAACTATAATGTTAAAATTAATAGCAAAAAATAACTGAAATATTCTAAATAAAATTAAAATATAAGCATTCCTTTAAGTGAGCCAAAACCCACAGCTCAACATTATTACCATCAAAACTATAATAATTGAATTATTTTCCATAAAAAGCATGTGTGTGTGAGTCGTATCATGTTTACGTCATCCACACACACTCTTTCGCAACACAGACAGTTGCCAGGGAGAAAAAAAAGCCAATTTTACCACCGCTAGACACACTAAATACGCTGGAGGTAACTCTCGTAGCTGGTGGGAAAAGTTCATGACAGTGTTGTTTAGTCAACTTTAATTTTGTATAAATGCGAAATTATATTGGAGGTATTGCCTCCTCGGCAGCCACCCGCCGCAAACATGTTTTAAATGTCGGTTGGCCCTTTTCCTCTAAGCTGCAGACTTCTCTAACTTTTCTGTAGCGGAAGTATTCCCATACCGGTGAGTTTGTTTTCTTCGATGGGGGAAAAAGTTCAGGAGTTTGACCTCCTCCAGCCATCGTGTAGCACAGCTGAGTCACTGACACTGAGCAACAACAAGTGGGGGAGAGTTGAGCCTTGCAGCTACAAGCGAGGAATTTCTCCCCGCATTTTTGGAACATAAAAAAATAGCTAATACCTTAGAGTTGGTATGACAGAAAATTTTTGCGGTTTTGAAACCGTGATGTTATAATACCATGGTATACCTTAAAACCGGTAATCGGCACATGTCTATATGCAAGTGGTTTTAGGAAAACTGGCCAATTTCTGCAAATTTCACCAAAATAAGTCAGCAGTACTGATTAAAATTTGTCGGTGGAAAACAACAATCGGTCCACAGCAGTTCTGGCCACTGTTTTTTGTACTGGTGGATCACTAAAGGAATTCCCAAGTTCTACCGAAGAACTGATCTCCAAACTCCTCTTTCGCAAACAAAACAATGGCTTAAACACTGATTCTCTCAACAGCTGACACTGAGATCCTCATGAGGCTGTCACCTGGTTCCGCAAATACTTATCGGACTGCATTTTCGAGTGTGTGCTCCACAACAATTGATGTTAAACGCTGTATGTGTTTGGCTTTTCATTTATTTTGTCCACTAGTATGTTGTTATTGAGCAAGCAAGTGTCACTGAAAACAATTTGTTAACAAAATTCCAATGTTTTGGTTGTGGCCAGATAGTTTTGCGTTAAGCCCACAAGTCATACTTACACTAAACAAGTTGCTGGTTTTTGATGGGTTGAAAAAAGGGTTTATTTGAAAAATTGCAGAGGGAAAGTTGGTGTGGCGACATAAAAATTCATCAATAAAACAATATGTTTCTGAATGCTGTTTGTATGCAGTACATCTTGGTGTTAGTTTGTGAGAAGAATTTTTATTTTGAAGGTGTGGAGAAGGGGGGCTTAAACTGGAAGATGGTGTCATGGTCAACCAGAGGAGCTCTTTGGACTGAATTTTGGCTATGTGTGCTGTTTGCATTTTATCCTCTTGCTTGAGCACTGAAGAAAGAAAGGATTGATTTATAGCTTTGCATAGACTTCACTTGACTATCAGTTGACAAGACACGAGGCTCAGAGCAGATCCGTAGGGGGCCTATTTTCAAAAACTTAAAATTCAAATATTTTCAAAACCAAAGCCGCTAGTGACCTAAAACCAAAACAGGCACCTCCCTTAGGCATATATGAGTGTCCATTTAGCAGCGACATAAAAAAATTCAAAGTCGTTCCCTAATAAAATCCCGATGGTTTAAAAAAAAATTTTTTTAATACTATTATAACAAAAATTAAAATGGCTATAAAAGTCTCAAATTTTACGCTAGATGCAGAAAAATCACCAAATGCAGAGATAATCACCAATCTTTTCAGGATTAATAGCAATATTTAACATAAGTTTTTTCCCAAAATGGACCTTAAATATTTTCTAATTTAGTTTTAGTTTTGAACAGATAATAAATCACTCAAATTTTCACATCAGAAACTTAATACTTGGGGAAAGCATGCAAAATCATCTTAACTTTACTCAACAAAAGCTAAATTTTGCATTTTTCTATATATATTTACAACTTATCTTGGTTGAATTCCGCTGTTGTGTAGACATACAAAATCCAACATGGCGGCCGTGACAAAACAAAGCGCTTTTTAAGTTGAAAATTGTTGTAAATAAATGCTTAAATCGCGCAATTTTTGTAGAAAAGCAAAAAAACGGGTAGTTATCATTCATTTTTCGTAAATATTTAAGCCAAAGTTACACTAATTTTGATTTTTTTTCCCCCCACAATGTTTCAAAGTGCATATATGGTGCTATTTAATATAATAATTACCTTGAAACCTCTACCAAATCACTCGAGACACTCCTGCCTGCTTTTATGCAGTAAAATCTTCGTCCTATTTCCACCTAAATCCGGCGTTTGAATGCAGCGTGTTTGAGTTTATCACAGTGAAAGCCAACTCAACGTTCTGTCTGGGTCGGCCCCCTACGGGAAGGCGTGGCACAATGTCTATGGGAGATGTCTTGTCAACTGATAGTGGGGTCTTTGATAAGTGTTAAAGAAATGCATGGGGGCATATGACAGTAAAATGACCGCAAATTTCTACTTTAAAACGGTTTAGCTGAGATTGTTAGTAATGTCCTTGCATTTAACCACAATTGAGACTTCAGGGTTTCAAGTTATCAATTTATTTAACATGATCATAATGGACTCTGCACAAAAACTCAACTGTCCAAATTAAATTAACAAGGATTTAACGACCCCAAATGCTTATCAATTCTCATCAATTGTGATTGAAAAAAGGAATTAAATGAAACAAAAGAGGTTGCTTTAACAGTACAACATCTTGAATTTCGTACAGCATTATCCAGTATGCACTTACAGGGGTTTCACAAACACCTATCATTTTGGCATCATAATCATTGAACATAACTGTTAAAGAATGGCATGTGAAACATTCAAATGAAGTTGTGCATCTCGTATGGCCAGCACAGTCCCCAGACCTCAACATTATTGACATTTATGGTCAGTTTTAGAGATTCAAATTAAGACGTGGATTTCCACCGCCATCGTCTCTAGAAGAGTTAGAGAGTATTCTGACTGAAAAATGGCTTAAAATTCCTTTGGAAGCAATTCACAAGTGTATGAATCAATACCTCGGAGAATTGAGGCTGTAATTGTCGCAAAAGGCAGACCTAGACCATATTAAATTTATTTTTGATGATTTTTTGAATCGAAAAGGGCTTCACAGAAACAGTAGCTGACAAAATTCTGTCCTAAGAGATAGTTATGCATTTCAGGAAATCCATTCCACATTTTGCACCCAGGTATCAAAACATTTGGCAGGGAAACATTGTCTTATTTCGACATACATTTAAGGTGCTGATATGGCTCATGGTCTGGAAATTTTAACTGGTTGGATTGTAAATCCGACCCGCGAATTAAACTGGTATTGGCACCCGATACTTCCTCCTTACCTACTCGGAGATACTGATAAGCTAAACTGTCAAGAAAAAAAAAAAAAACATTCATAGGAATTATTATACCAATTGTTGATTGTCATCCCTAATAATAGTAGATTTTCTCGATTGGTTAGTTTCTGACAATACACCACGTTCTCAGAAATTAAGACACAAATCAAAAAAAAAAAAAATCACAATCGACGGAACCCCTTATCATAGACTTCATAATGGTATTGACGGGACACGGGGCTGATTAATAGGGGGCCTATCTCTGTCAAAGCTGACCGAATGGAAACACAAAGAGCTTTTTACGTTGAAAATTCTTGTGAATAAATGCTTAAATCCCTTAATTCTTTATACATATGGACGTAAAACAGTCTCGATTCTTGGTTATAAGAAAAACAACTGCGCAGGTAGAATTTATTTTAAGTAAATATGTCAAATGTGCTGTTAGTCTTCAAGTCACACTGTGGCGCCGCCTTACCACAACAAAGAGCTTTTTACGTTTAAATTCTTGTGATTAAATGCTTTAATCCCTGAATTCTTCATAGATATGGACGTAAAACAGTCTCGATTATTGGTTAAAAGCAAAAAAACATGCAGGTAGCATTCATTTTACGTAAATATGTCGAAGGGCGATGCTAGTGCGTAGCAGTTAATTTCTCCCATTGATTTTTTTCACATTTCAAAATGCATGCATGGTACGAAAAATATAATAATTACCTTGAATCCTCGAACAAATCACTCTTGAGACAATCTTTCCTGTTGGTATACAGTACAGCTTTCTTACTTTTTCAACTAAATCCGGCATTACATATACCGTAATTTCTGGACTATAAGGCGCACCTGACTATAAGCCGCCAGCCACCAAATTTGACATGAAAACGGCATTTGTTCATAGATAAGCCACACTGGACTATAAGCCGCAGTTGTCCTCATTGTATGATGGGATATTTACACCAAAAGATATTAACTGGTAACACATCATTTGACAATGGCACCATAAGACTGTCATGAGACCAAATGAACCACCATTAAGCTTTGAACCAATTGGCTGCAAAGCCTTATTGTCACTAAAAGCTTCATTTGGGAATCACTGCTTCCTTGGGGTAGACAGTCAGCCTCTGCTGCCACCTGCTCTCAACACTGTTGTCATCCAACAGTCCTCCTAGCATGCATGCCGGTGCTACAGATGTAAATAACAGTCATGTTCTGTGCTAATTATTTCTTTAGTTACTGTTCCGGTTGTTTCATTACTTGCTAGTTATGGTATTTCTTAACATTTTCTTGGATAGTGGTGCCATAATACTGTCATAATTATTACATGACACTGTCATAAGCATTAATGAATGCTTATAATAGATGTCGGTTAGTGTCATCCAGCAAATTATCTCACTTTTGAATGGACGTAAAAGATCTGAGCTGGACATAAATGGATTTAGTGACATAATATGCCACATGACACATATTGACATCTGTTATAAGCATTCAGTAATGCCCATGATAGTGTCATGTCATAATTATGATGTTCTTATGACAGTCTTATGATGCCGCTGTTAAATAAAGTGTTACCTATTAACCCAAATAAATCAACAAATAATCCACACTGGGCTATAAGCCGCAGGATTCAAAATGAGGGGAAAAAGTAGCGGCTTATAGTCTGAAAATTAGGGTACTGTGTTTGTGAATAGCTCCTCTTGATGTGGGCGGTTCTCTGCTTGAAGTGGAGGCGCAGTATGTGCCCGGACTGACCTGTCAATACCATTATGAAGTCTATGCCCTTACTTCTGCAAAATGAAACTTTACATTGAAAACAATGTTACTCTCAAAAATAATTGTTTTCAAATGACAAAGACAAGTTATTGTATGACTAGGCAATTATAAGAAGTGGTTTAACACTATAATGGTCATAGTGTAAGACACTATATGATAGGGCTGCAAGTAACGATTATTTTTGTAATCGATTAATCAGACGATTAATGTTACTTTTTTCAATTACCTCTACAATTTACCTTGAAGTTGTATGAGGCATGTTGTAAGTAACAATGACGACAAAATAGATGACTATTTCCTTCAAAAATATTTTATTACAGCTTCCCGACTTAACTGTATCGATTATCAAATTCCTTGGCAACTAATTTATTAATCGATTAGTTGTTGCAGCCTTATTAAGAAGCTAGTTTAGACAGTAAGATGTCTGAAAATTGGCAAAAATGTGAATTGTTGTTTTCCAAAGTAAAAGCGGATTTTTGTTCATGTCCTACTTTGACTTAACAAAAATATAATGAAGAAATCTGGTAATATTTACAACTGAAAATTTATATGCATGTTACAATTTCAAGAAATCAGACAAGTTTAAGGTGAAGAAGGTCCTAAACAATTAACTGGTTATCAAAATAGTTGCTAATTGATTTGCTAATAGATTAGTTGTCGATTAATTAATTGTTGCACCTCTACAATATGATGAATGGAAAAACACCTCTTTACCACATTTACTATATTAATTATTATGATTTCAGTACTTAGTTCGTAGTAGACTAGGGTGCGTTCTGATTTGCCATTGGAAGGGGTCTCTGTTTTCATTACCAAACTCATTTCTTTAATTACACTGGTCTACAAGCAAAATGCTTCCTGAATAAAAGTAATAAGACTTAACTAAATTTGGGTCACTAAAAAAAGAAAAAATAAGGTCAAAAGTGTCAATTGGCTATAATTTTTTAGATACAGTATCTTGCTGTAATGTTAAAATCCAAGCAATTAAGGTCAAATGTATTGCATAAATCCTGTTTTGGAAGTGGACAAAACGCATTAATGCAGAAACATTTCATAAGCGGTCGCACACACGTAAATATCCATCTCATATCAAATGTAGCAACTTATAAAAATGATATAATTACAACAATGTACAGTATCTTTGTTATAACTAGGCACGTGCCGGTATGAGATTGACATTATGATAACCTTAAGCCAAATTATCACGGTTTCACTGTATCACGGTATTGCAATTACAGCTCTAAAATTTGTTACTTTGAGATATTTGGGTTTAATAAAAAACTTTTTTTTCATTGAACAGGATTTTTATTTTTCAAAACATTAGCAAATTGGAACATAAGTACAGTATAGAATATATATATTTTTAAATAACTAAAAATAAACTAGGGCTGTCAAACGATTAAAAATTTTAATCGAGTTAATCACAGCTTAAAAATAAATTAATCGTAATTAATTCAAAACATCTATAAAAATATGCCATATTTTTCTGTAAATTATTGTTGGAATGGAAAGATAAGACACAAGACGGATATATACATTCAACATACTGTACATAAGTACTGTATTTGTTTATTATAACAATAAATCAACAAGATAGCATTAACATTATTAACATTCTAAGAGATAAATGTTAGTACAAGTTATATAAATTTTATATTAAAACCCCTCTTAATGTTTTCACTTTAATAAAGTTTGTAAAATTTTCAATCAAAAAGTAAACTAGTAGCTCGCCATTGTTGATGTCAATAATTACACAATGCTCATGGTGCTGAAACCCATAAAATCAGTCGCACCCAAGCGCCAGCAGAGGGCGACAGAACACCAAAAAAACACAAGTAACAAGTGGAAATGACACGGTGCTGTCTTTTTAATCTGTTTGAGCGGGGCATATGCGTTAAATGCGTCAAATATTTTAACGTGATTAAAAAAATTAATTGCCGCCCGTTAACGCGATAATTTTGATAGCCTTAAAACAAACTGAAATATTCAAAATAAAATTATTATAAATGCAGTCCTTTTTGTGCGCCTACAGCTCAACATTATTACCAACGGAACAAAAATAATTATTTTCCATAAAAAGCATGTGCATATGACTCATATCATGTTCACATAATACACACACTCTCTTTCTCAACACAGCCAGTTGCCAGAGAGAAAAAAACAACAACATGTTTTACCACCGCTAGACACACTAAACACGCCGGAGTTAACTCTCGCAGCTGGAGAGATGTTTTATGACAGTGTTTACTAACCCTTAATTTTGTCTAAATGTAAAATCATATTCATGTCCCCCAGCCATTTTCATACCATGGTATACCTTGAAACCGGTAACCGGCACATGTCTAGTTATAACTAACATTACATATCTTGAATACTTTAGCCAACCAGCACTTAAATGTAATATTTTCCAATCCATGTCACTTCAGCAAGTGCAGTCTAGCCATTTTTATCTCTGAAACAGATATTTTCCAAAATTTTGTAGACCAGTGTTATTAAGGAGAGTTACTTGACATTGTGATCCTCAAATTGTCCATGTGTCACTGCTTGTCGTGCTGAGCCTCCAAGTGTCTCTGTGCCGCTCTCAGAGTATTCTGCATGTCATCATGCTCAGCTAGACTGCAGGCGTCTTCCAACCGGGCCCAGCGGTAGTTCTGGTGCTCGTTGGACAAAGTGACCTCCGTCCCCGGGTCTCGGAGCTCGGCCAGCCAGTAAAGTACCTCTTTGGGTCGGCCTTTCACCTCGTAGCGCAGCTCCTTCAGGAAGCCCTCAATCACCTGAAGGTCCTCGGCGCCAAGGCCTGCCTCCTCCTTGGTCTCTCTAAGGGCTGTGGTGAGGTCATCCTCACCTGGGTCCACGTGGCCTGATGGGAAAATGGTTCATTTAGTTTAAACTGAGGGATTTAGGAAACTTTATGTGGAAATTGTGAGAGTTTAACCGTAACCCTAAATTCTTATTCAATTGACGATTAGTAGCATATTTGAAGTTTACCTTTAAATCAAATTCTAGCCTTCAGAAAAAGGAAAAAAAAATACCAATTGAGCATTTGTGTCTCAAAAAAAACTGTTACGTGTGGCACTTCAGAAGTTGTAGGTTCATGATTAACCTGTGTAACCACCTTTTCGATGTGATTTCTTTTTTCTCGTAAAATACTCAACGAACAAAAAGTTAGGACTGTATGGTTAAGTTTCAGGATAAACCCAGAATCACTATAAACTTTGCTGACAAAATCTAACCTCCAATTTTTTTAATCAACGTGTTGTTCACCAGCAATTTGTGTATTTTGTTAATAATTAGACGTCTTCTTCATTCAATGATGTCAAAATATGAACAGCAAAAATAAAAGGACTATTTAAACACCAATTATAGCTGAACCAGAAAATGTATCGGTCCATTCACTGATCATGCACTTTGCAGTTCAGCTTCGTTTTTTGAGGACACATGTGCGGAAAAATGGAACTTTTGCGCATTTGCATAATAAAGGTTAGATAAAGTTCATTTCAGTTCACATTCAAAAGTTATATGGCAGTTCAAATTCAGCTTATAAACTTCCACGTGGAAGCTGAACATCCTTTAATTTTTACAATTACCTTTTTAATTTTTACAATTAGCTCATTCAAGTTTTAGTAGCACTAGTACTACCACCAGGGGTGAAAGTGCGCCGGAACGAACGGCATGAAAATGGGTCAGGGGTGTTTAAAAGGTGAGAAGGGTGTGGAGAAAGTATGTTACGGTGCACTGTACAATAGGGCTGTCCCAAACGGCTAATTTTCTCCTGATTAGTCAGTCGACTATTTTTACGTTTAGTCGACTAATCTAATTTTTTTTTTTTGTATTATTCACAAAAACATTTTGGAACACTTCAATTCAATGTTAAAGTACAAATAAACACGTAAATAACAACAATAAACCACAAAGAAACAATTAGGCCAAATGCTTATGGCATTAACTAGAGCAAAAGAATATGATGTAAACAGATTCAGAACACTGACTTTGCCTTTCCAACATGATTCAAAACAATTCTTTAAAAAAATATGTAGCATTAACATTATAGTATACTACTATATATAATAGTATATATTATATATATAATAATAGTAGTATAATAATGTTTCATTGTCAGATTTTTCATAAAAGGTGTCATTATAAAACTATTCTTAGTGTAGAATCTGAATTCTGAAGTATGTGTGATTAACTCCAGAAATCGTTATTTATATGACAAACATAACATGCTTTTATTTTGAAATGTTCACCGGAAGTATGTCCGCTAAACCACTAACAGTAAGCTTTACACTCCGCAAAAAAAGCTCCTTTTGTCATTGCGTGTGTCAGTAATCTTTTTTTTTTTTTTTTCGTTTGCAAATGCTGTTAGCCATCGATTTTTCATGTTTGAAGTGTCACCTTTTAACCACCACAAGTTTGCGTTTTGGAGAAGACTGCCAATGTTTTATAGCAGGCTAAAGTAGGTTGTCTTTTTTTCCCCATTAGCCTCAATGTAGCAATGCTAACGTTTTCAGTGTTTAATATAGATGTGTTTCCTTATTTTGTATGCCTGAACTTTTAATTCTACAGTGTGTTGATGACCAATAAACATCTGTGTAAGGAACTGAAGTCTCATATGCCATCAGCACGCACGCACAAATATATGCACGCACGCACGCGACGACAAAACGCAGCCGTGAAAATAACCGTCCTCATTTTTATTTACCGTGCGATAAATGGACTCATTGCATATTGCGACAGGCTTAGCAACTTCAATAAAACATGTAGTTAGTTAGTTAGATGGATTTACAATCTGCCAACTTGTAATTGTCTCCTGTCGTCTTCCAAAATCACAACTGGGTGACGGCGCTTTAGGTGTTCATTCAAGGCCGACGTACAGCAAAGCTTGGCATTGAAGAGACAGGACACAACAGTGTACCCTCCTTTGTTTCGTTGAAATAAGTCGATGTCTTTTTGGGCTTTGTGCTGCTTACCCCGCTTGCATACCAAGCCTCAAACATTAAAAAAAAATCTCCCGACCCCCCCTTAAAAAAATCTCCTCGGATCTACACAATTCACGTAGGCCACTCTTTTTAACTTCAAAACGGCAAATTTCACCGAAAGGAAAGAATACATTTTCATGCCTGTATACTGACATGTGATAAGCATGGATAGTTAGCTCTGATTGGTTCAAATGCACATGTTTCTGAGAAAAAAAAAAAAAAAAAAAAAGTTTCTTGAATTCATGCGATAAAAAAGGGCAATACAAAAGAAAATTGACCAGATCTTTAAGACAAAGGAAAGAGTTGAAGAGACTTATTTTATTTTCTCTGATGGGGAGGTTCAGAACATGTTAACCCTATAATGCCTGATCCCTGAAATAATGAACAGAAAATTCTGCTTTTTTTCTATTTGAAAACTTATGTGGTCCTTAAACATAATTTTGAAAAAAACTGAACATTAAAAAAAAAAAAATAATAATAATTTGTAAATATTTTCTAATTTGTGTCATAAATGATACATTAAGCATTACATGCAGTTCTCTTAGTTAAACAAATATAACTAAAGTGAGAAGGTTAAAAAAAATTTTTTTTTTACTGCAACGAGGTCCATAAATGCTCATCTGAAATGTGATACATTTGGCAGTATAGTTTGTGCACTTTGAACTTATTTTTGTTCCTTTACTTACTGTATGTTAGGCTACTTATTTCCTTATAATATTAAAAAAAAAAAAAAGTCTATGTTTGTGTCATTTTTTTTTTTTTTCAAAATATATTCCATTTCACTGTGCATAATGTAAGTCATTTGTACTTATTTTGTTCATGTATGTTACTTAAAAATACTAATTTGAATTACCCCTGTATACTACACTAACAGTAAAGTTGAAGAGGTAGGGCACAGTGTATTTATTATTTATTGATAAACCTTTAGGTGGGGTCCAGTGGTGGTGTCCATAGGAGGTTTGCAATAGCAGGTACTCGATGTTGTCTGACGGAGGAACACAACTTGCAAGGCGTCGAAACACAATGAAACCACAGGCTCGCAGCGCCATCTTGTGTTGGAGAAGGGGACAAAGTCCAACCGTCACTTTAAATAATCGGGTTTTGGACCTGAATGTACTGTAGATTGCACAATACATTTGCACATACACATAGATTAAGGCAGGGTCCTTATACATTTTACCTTTGCGTTTAAAAAAAAAAAGTAACTAAAAGGGCGTTTGCGCGGAATCAAATACAAAGCCAAGACATAAACAATCGCGCGAACAAATCCTTATAAAATTGAAAAAATCTAGCACTTACAAAATTAATTTGACCAAAAATTTTATTTTGGATTACAATGCCCGTAAACTGTACAACTGTGAGGTAAGTATCTTTCTTACTGGCTACATTATTTGTACGATGGACGGCCCTCTAGCCATGGACATGCTGGAACAACACTTTGGTTTCATTCACATTGCACATTTTTTCTAATCGATATACAGCAACCTGCATTCATAAAAAAATATTCATGGAACTCACGGTTCAATGCGAGGTATTTTTAGCTTGTCAATGACAGGACAGATGCACCCAGAAACCAGTCCGAGCTGATGGGAGACCAAACGTAAACAGTTCCGCCTTGTTTAAAAGACTTTCTCAAAAATTAATTGATGACTGATTATTTTTAAGCTTGTTTGTGTTAAATGACGTTCCCAATGAATAAATATAATAATACATAGGTTAATCAAAAAATATTAATAATGTTTTTAAGTCTGTCCTAAGGAAGTGCCTGTTTTTTTTTGTTTTGTTTTTTTAAAAAAAAAATTGTTTAGTCAACAAACGTATGGTACATGCAGTAGTGGATGAAGTACTCTTTTTTTTTTTTTTTTTTTTTTTTTTTACTGAAGTAAAAGTGCAGTTACAGGTACAAAAAAAAAAAAAAAAAGTAAATATAGTTAAAAAATAAAATAGAAAAAGTGCATGTGTCTAAGTAAAATGTACTCAACTAAAAGTACAAAAGTACTTGCTTTAAAATTTACTTTAGGTATAAAGTAAAAGTATTTTCTCCCAATGCAAATATGTAATATGTGTGTGTGTATATATATTAGGGTGACCAAACGTCCTCTTTTGCCCGGACAAGTCCTACTTTCACGTAGTATCCTTGTCGTCCGGGCGGGTTTTATAAATTCATAAAAATGTCCGGTTTTTATGATTTTTCACGGGACTAATTTGAAGAGAATCCCTCCAGCCGCTGGGTGGCAGCAGTTGACATGGCTCCTACTAGAGGGGAGGGAAGGAGTAGTTTTTCTTGTTTTTGTTGGCAGTTGACCCCTATCATGAGGCATTACCGCCATCTACTGGGTTGACGATTTGGCCACAACGCCTGCCCAGTTGTTACGTTTTTTACAATAAATACGTACATAATGGCAACTGTTGACTTCTGTCGGAGTTTTGACTGTAAAATCCCGTTTGGTGTCGCATCGTTGCGCTGCCGATGAATGTAAACTTTTATAGCAAAGTTTGATTTTTGCCTCAGCTAACTATCAGTAAGCTAAACCACGCTAGGCATTATGGGAAACGTAGTTTTGAACTGCTACGTTTGGAAACATGCTGGTTGAATAGTTTGTCAGTTTTTTTCGGTATATATATATGTATATATGTATGTATGTATGTATATATATATATATATATATATATACATACATACATATATATATATATATATTAGTCATTATTTATTTCTTTTTTTTCAAAATGCATTTTTCCATCCAGATTGAGGGGGCACACTTTAAATATATTAAAGTGATATAGGCATCTTTGAGTGAACTTCGAGTAAAATTCAAGTATCTTAAGGCCGGGCTGAGTGTCCTCTTTTTTGGAAATCAAAATATGGTCACCCTAATATATATATATATATATATGTATATATATATATATATATATATATATATATATATATATATATATATATATATATATATATATATATATATATATATATATATATATATATATATATATATATATATATATATATATATATATATATATACAGTGCTGCTCAAAAGTTTGTGAACCCCCTCAACATTTTGGAATTTTCTATTATTTCAACCTGATTTCCTAATCAATCAATTCAGTAGTTTTTTTTTTTGTTTTTTTAACAGTTGTGTTGTCGAGACTAAATTAAAAAGAGTTTTCATCAACTGATGTAGGTGCAAAATTGAACTGTTTGGTCACAACCAAAACCGCCATGTCTGGCGAAAAGTCAACACTGCATACCACCAAAAGAACCTTCTCCCAACAGTGAAGCATGGAGGTGGGAATGTCAAGATCTGGGCTTGCTTTTCATCCTCAGGACCTGGACAACTCCACATAGTCCAGGGAATCATGAATTCTGAGGAATATTGTCAAATCCTAGAACATAACCTGACGCCATCTGTTTTGAAGTTAAAGCTTGGCAGAAGGTGGATCATGCAACATGATAATGATCCAAAGCATTCCAGCAATACAACCAAGGAATGGCTGAAAAAGAAGAAGATTCGTGTTCTGGACTGGCCCAGTCAAAGTCCTGACCTAAATCCCATTGAAATGCTGTGGCGGGACCTGAAGCGAGCAGTTCATGCCAGACGCCCATCAAACCTCTCTCAACTGACTGCGTTCTGCAAGGAAGAATGGGCAAAAATCCCCCAAAGTAGATGTGAGAGGCTGATTAGTCACTACAGAAACCGTTTGGTTGAGGTAATCTCTGCAAAATGAGGCGCAATATCCTATTAACTGAAGGGGTTCACATACTTTTGCACACATGATATCTGAGTTTTTCTTAAATCAACCACTTTTGTTAAATAAAGAATGACAATATAACTATTTCTTTTGTTTCAGTCCATTATTTGGAATGTCAGTATTGTGGATTTGGGTATAACTTAACATTTAATAAGGTTATTTTAGTTTTTTTTACAAAAAATCTGACCATCGCTGTGGGGTTCACAAACTTTCGAGCAGCACTGTATATATATATATATATATATATATATATATATATATATATATATATACGTTTATATATTTCTATATATGACTGAAAAAGCAGGTTCTGCTCTTCCACTCCTCTTTAAATGAAACTGCTGTACTTTAAGCCAAAACAACTGTTGCGTTTGATAGAACAATATGTCTATATCAGGGGTGTCCAAACTTTTTGCAAAGAGGGCCAGATTTGGTGTGGTAAAAATGTGGGGGGCCGACCTTGGCTGACGTCGTTTACGTAGAACAATATATTTAAACATATTTTAGCAAGCCATTCTGTGAGTCACATTTGCTTTATTATTTTTTTTTAATTAATAATTTCAACAATCTCGCATCTAGCCTTTGTGGCGTTCTCTTTCGACTCTCAGACTCTTGCGAAATACTGCTGCTGTGAAATTAAACTACCCTCAATTTCTCAATTTCATCTTCCCTGTAATCTTGTACATGTCAGGGTGTCTTGTTTGTTAATATCGCCTCACATTGAACTCTAAAGACAGCAAATGTCTCTTTGCAAATGAGTCAGACACAGTTGTTGCGTATTTTAGTGAAGAAATAGTCAAATTTTCACCTGACTTTGAAGCGTCGGTCGTCGCAGTGAACTTTTTTTGTTGTTGATTGTTGCCATTTTAGAAAATTGGAAGTAAAGGGTCACACGGGGTAATGTTGCTTAGAGTGCTGCTGCCTTTTAGTGGGTAAATGAGGAGCAGCATTTAGTGTGTAAACTACTAAATATGCTGGTAGCAGTTCTGCTGACCAATTTATTAAGTCTGTGTGCGGGCCAGACGTTATTGATTTTATGACAAAGGCTGTGGGCCGGATGAAATTTGACCACGGGCCGCATTTGGCCCCCGGGCCGGACTTTGGACATATCTGGTCTATATGCTGCCATATCAGTTTCATGGTGCATTAAGCCCTCCAAATATTTTTTATTTGTCCGTTTTACCCTGGAACCCCCGTTTATAGACGTCGCGCCACCGCTTTTGTTTCAACCCGGCCATGAAACGAAGGTAATTAATTACATTTATTATTCAAAATGTCCATCATTTTTAGCTCAGAATCATTAATTGATATATAATATTTTGTTTGTTTGTTTGTTTTTTATTTAAAAAACATTTTTAAAAAATTATTCACTCACATATTTTAAACTTTTAAACAAATTATGTCACAATGAAAAAAATGGCGTCTGTAAAAAAGTCACGGATATCTACCTCATAACTATCACTTACGGTAGTTATATATTTTTTTGTTACTGTCACATTTTCTCCAATGTGTTAGATGATGAATAATTGACCCAAACAAGGGGGAAAAAAAAAAATGTTCAAAAGGGTAAATATATGAAAAACAAAATCTTGACCACTCCTTGATGTCTGCGATTTCTGCATCGCGACCCTTGTTATATTACCATGTTTCACCCATAAAATCCCAAAAAAATCCAGCTGTGGCCATTCACATCTGTGTCATGACACTCGATGATACATGCTACATGGAGTTTTTGGATTGAAACAAGGTCAGTACGCGATAATATCTCGTTAAAGTCATGGCATCTGTAATTCTGCTCATGCATGCTCTCACCTCCAGATAGGAGTTTGCTGTTAAAAAAATTTTTTTTTTTTTTAAAATGCCCTCCTGTTCAAAATTTTTCTTCCCCCAGAAAATTGAGATTTTAAGCTTTTCAATGATGTATCACACGTACACATCAGACAATTTTGAAAGTTGACTAAAGAGGGGGTCTCAGAGCGGAACTTCAAGTCACCCGAGTGTTTTCCGCCATATATATGTATATGTTGTCTACGTTGCTTTAAAGACGCCACATGATTGAACAGGCCGGCGTGATCATAGAACGGCTAGCTTGAGTCTGATTGGAGTCATGTAATTATTGTTGCCATATCTCATTGGTGAAACTGGTAGAGCTACTGTTGGCATCACTGGCAAAAAAAGTAAAATCTAATATGTAGAATAAAGAGGAAAAATGTCTAAGAACTAGTGTAGTCCAAAGTAGCGGAGTAAGTGTAGTACTTCTTCACAAATCTACTTAAGTAAAAGTAAAAAGTATGGCTAAGTAAAACTACTCTTACAAGTACATTTTTCTCAAAAGTTATTAAAGTAAACGTAACGGAGTATATGTAACGCGTTACTACCCACATCTGAGCTCAACAAGCTCAATAACTCCAAAATTGAGCTTAATGGCGGATTGCAAGCAACTATCGGGTACATACCACCACCTACTGTACAAGAGTGTAAGGGTTTTACTGGTCAGTACCTTACCTAATCTTGCTTGTACTCGTGTTGCTGCCTCTAGTGCTCAATTGCTGTATAGTTGCAAAGGGTTTATCGATTGCACTGGAGGCATTTAAAGTAAAACTATCAATTCACAATGAGAAAAAAAGACAACCAACAAAAGTAACGTGTAATGCAGGCGAGAATTTGTAAAGTAGTAGAGTAAAATGTACAGATACCTGCTGTAAAATGTAGGAAAGTAAAAAGTACCACTTCATATTTGTACTCAAGTAAATTACAGATACACAAAAAAATACTTAAGTACAGTAACAAAGTAGTTTTACTTCGTTACATTCCACCACTGTGTACATGACACCTCAACTTTACCACTTACTTGAAAAATTCTGAAAAATGATGTCACAACCACTCACCTGTCGAGTAGCTGTTCCAACCTGTGCCGCCGCTGATCACTAATCATCATCATCAACCTTCCTCTCATCATTGTCTGATATTTTGCTGCATTTATTATCTAGAAGACGAACCTCTAAAGCTGTTGTGCATGAAGGAAACAGGAGAAAGATGGTGTTGATAAAAGCCACTGAAGGCAGCCTGTGTTGGAAGATAACAAACACGAGGCCACCTTCCCTCATAGTGCCGACTTGTGAGCATTATATTTGCTCGGCTTAGCACCGGGGACGTAGCAGCTCAAGTTAGAGGTAAGAGGATTTATTTTCATTTTCAGGCAAATTGAAAATTGTCTAATATCGGACACGTAAACTGGCACGTGTGTTGGCATATTTAAATGCATAGTTGTCTGGGGAAAAAAGACTGCACTTTCCAGGAAAGAAACTTGATCCAATGAACAGGTAATATTTTTAAAAGAAATAAATCTTTCTGGTTCCCTCATTTTATGTAATTCTTACAATTAGACTGGAGGCTTCTTTACATACGACTTTAATTTAAACTTATGTGTTTACTCAGCCTGCACTGAAGTGCTCATTATTCCACACCATGAACATTCTTGGGGTTAGATTCCCCTGCATCAAGATGACAATGTCACATAAATATGTGATATTGTCACAAAGACTGCACATGGAGACAAGTCTTATCGTATGTGTGGATGGAATGTAGATATTATTAGCCATTTTGAGTGGAGGGGCGGGGGGTTAGACTGCATCATTGATGGGGTAGTACAAGGGTGTCCAAACTTACCATATTCAATGATCGTTTCATAATTTGCTGAGGGTCAATAAAAACTGGGTGACAGGCCGTAGTTTGGGCAACCATGGTGGAGTAGTAAGGTTCAGTTCCTGCTTAAAGCGCGTTAACTTTGAGCCCTGCCCATACTATCTGTTGTGACCGAGAATTTTTCTGGAACCCCATGTGCACGCTTTGGTCATGAAATTCGGCATTCTGTTAATGTTTCTTAAATTCAACCATGATCATCTTTAAATCATCTTTAAATATTGTACATACAAGGATTAGTTTTGTAGTTAGTTTTGAAGTTAATACTTCTAATCATAGGCGGAATTTGACTTTTGGGCCGGGGGGGCACAACATGTTGATGACCCCAAAACGCAGTGTCAGCAATAAAATTAACTTACAAGAATATTTATAATTATAAGTTCAAAATGAGCGATTTTTTGTTTCCCATCATTCTTGAGGGGAATTCTAAATCAGGCTGCTTAGGACAGCTATACTTTTCGCCAAGATCGTCATCCATTGAATATATTACGCCCGCCGGTGTCGTGCCAAAGTAGTTACCCCAGTCAAAAATTGTATTCCCTGGGCGGAGCCATATGGAGGTAGATTTGTGTCTTATTCGATCAAAAAAAATGTCTTTGAATGCAAAAATAAATTTGAAAAAAAAAAAAATGCATTTAAAAGCTATTTTTCTATGAATTCTTTTTTTTTTTTTTTTTTTTTGATTAAAGTATATATTTTTTCTTTTTTAAATTGAAACAACTTTTTTGATTAAAGTAATGTTGTTTTGCGTTTGGGCCACATTTTGGCTAGGACATTTGTGCCTTTATTATTCAATCAAAGTTGCTTCAAACAAGAAATATATATTTTCAAATGAAAAATCACTTCAATCAAAAAAAGAAACACTTCAATCATAGAAAAAAAGTTTTTGAATGAGAAAAAAATATTTGAGACTCAAATATTTGCATTTGAACACTTAATTTTTAATTAAAAAAGTCGATTTTAGCAATCCTTTTTGTGTTTGGGCCATATTATGGGTAGGGCATTTGTGTCTAAATCATTCAATCCCCCAAAAAGTTGCTTCAATCGAAAAAAAAAAAAAAATTCAAACGAAGAAAAAAATCATTTGAAAAATAAAATTGCCCTCACCTATTTATTTTATTTTTATTTTTTAAATAACATGCAAAGCAAATGACCATCTAAGGTGATAGTCACATGATCTCTTCCAAAAATAATTTTGACCCATTATAAAAATATCTTTTTTTGTTCATTTCATTCATTTTTGTTGTTTGCTCTGTTGCTTTACAACTTTTATTTATGTAGGAAAGTCAGTTACATGCAATGACACCTTTCGGCCACCGGGGGGGGGCCTGTCCCCCTGTCCCCCCCTTAAACTCTGCTTATGCTTCTGATAGGCTTCATTAGTTAGCCAGCACAGATAGAAATATGAACATGTAAATACATGCTGAAATAATCTAATTGAATTCACAGTGCCATGGAGGACCCCAAAGAACTATTTCATTTTGTGGGCAAGAAAGAAGACCTAATCAAAGCAAAGCGCACATTCAAAACACTGGATGGTCGGGATGTGTTGATCGTCTACCACCAGGAATGCTTCTATGCTTTGGACTATTACTGCTATCGTGAGTGCACTTCTTGCAATGCTAGAGTCGAGCAAGTTGCTTTGGAAGATGCTGTGGTAAATCAGATAATAGTTGGTATTCATACCCATCAGACTGCAGCAAAACTGCAAATATTTAAATATATACTTAAACTATGAACAAAAATGCTAAAATTTCCATCATTGATGATGTATCCATGGGATGTTTTTTCAAGTTCTCCTTGTCTACTTTTTTGACATACAGTGCTATGAAAAAGTATCTGAACCTTTTGGAATTTATCACATTTCTGCATAAAATCACCATCAAATGTGATTTGATCCTTGTCAAAATCACACAGATGAAAAAACAGTGTATGCTTTAACTAAAACCACCCAAAAATTTATAGGTTTTCATATTTTAATGAGTATAGTATGCCATCAAAGACAGAAGGGGGAGGATAAGTAAGTGAACCATCACATTTAATATTTTGTGCCCCCCCCCTTTGGCAGCAATAACGTCAACCAGACGCTTCCTCTAGCTGCAGATAAGTAACTGAACCCCACTTTGCTCCTGGTGCTGCGTCAACAGTAGGTAGATGGCGAGATAGTGTAAAGCGCTTTGAGCCCCATGAAAGGTGGAAAAGCGCTATATAAGTATAACACCATTTACCATAAGTCTGGCATATTGATCAGGACTAATCTTGGCACATTCTTCTCTTCAAAACTGCTGTAGTTCAGTCAGATTCCTGGGATGTCTGGTATGAATCGCTGTCTTTAGGTCATGCCACAGCATCTCAATAGGGTTCAAGTCTGGACATTGACTTGGCCACTCCAGAATGTGTATTTCGTTCTTCTGAAACCATTCTGAAGTTGATTTACTTCTGTGTTTTGAAACATTGTCTTGTTGCAGCATCCATCCTCTTTTTAGCTTCAACTGTTTGATAAACGGCCTCAGGCTTTCCTGAAAAACATCCTGATAAACTTTTGAATTCATTCTTCCTTTAATGATTGCAAGTTGTCCAGGCTCTGAGGTAGCAAAACAGCCCCAAATCATGATGCTCCCTCCACCATGCGTCACAGTGGGGATGAGGTGTTGATGTTGGTGAGCTCTTCCATTTTTCCTCCACACATGACGTTGTGTGTTACTCCCAAACAATTCAACTTTGGTTTCATCTGTCCACAAAATATTTTACCAAAATCTCTGTGGAGTGTCCAAGTGCCTTTTTGCAAACATTAAAAAAGCGACAATGTTTTTTAAAGACAGCAGTGGCTTCCTCTGTGGAGTCCTCCCATGAACACCATTCTTGGCCATAGTTTTACATGTACGTAGTTGATGTGTTCACAGAGATATTGGATTGTGCCAGTGAATTCTGGAAGTCTTTAGCAGACACTCTAGGGTTCTTTTTTACCTCTCTGAGTATTCTGCGCCGAACTCTTGGCATCATCTTTGGTGGACGACCACTCCTTGGGAGAGAAGCAACAGTGCCAAACCCTCTCCATTTGTAGACAACTTTTCTGACTGTCGAGTGATGAACATCCAGGCTTTTAGAGATGATTTTGTATCCTTTTCCAGCTTTATACAAATCAACAATCCTTGATCGTATTCAGACAGCTCTTTTGATCGAGCCATGATGCACACTAGACAATGCTTCTCATCAAGACAATTCTTACCAGGTGTGTGTTTTATATTGGGCAGAGCAGCTGACTTAAATTGTTTGGTGCAAATTGGTTTCAATTGCTGTTTAAGTTTCCTTAGGCAGAGGGTTCACTTACTTATTTCCCTCCATTCTGTTTGCATGCTATCCTCATTAAAATATGAACACCTATTAATGTTTGGGTGGTTTTAGTTAAGTAAACACTGTTTTTACATCTGTGTGATTTTGACAAAGATCCAATCACATTTGATGGTGATTTTATGCAGAAATGTGATAAATTCCAAAAGGTTCAGATATTTTTTCATACCACTGTCTATTACTAGAGCAACACTTGTATTTTTTTCCTCCAATATATTAGTCTCTTACCCCCTCTAACAGATGCCGCTGGAAAGCTTGAGAATGGAGACATTGAGGTGAGACTTGGAGCTTCTTTCGAAGCAAATATAATTCTATTTATAATTTATTTGGCTCTTGTGTTTTCTTATGCATCATTAAAAGGAGCTCTGATATTGTTTTCTCTATACACAGGAAATAGGTGGCCATTTGTGCATAATTTGCCCCAATCACAAGTACAAGATTTCCCTTGCCAAAGGGGAGGGCATATGCAAGGGTGTTGACAGGACCAAAGTGCCGCCTATGCCCGTTACGTTCTCAAAAGGGGTGAAGCAGCGGGTCCACACAGTGAAAGAGATCAACGGGGATGTCTATGTGGAGCTTTCTAAAGTGCCCGGATGGATCGAGTCAGACTACTTCCAGGGAGAAGAGGGCAAAGAGAACAGGGCCAAAGCTGAAGCCAAGGCGTCGCCCAACAAGGGGAAAGATTCTTCCTAATGGATGAATTTACATTACATTAGCATCCTCATACATGCTCTGACGTTCTCTAGATGGTTTCGTGTTTATATGAAGATTATATAAAATAGTGTTTTTGATCTTTGTATTAATGGTCTACAAGAGGTCTTCTAGCGCATGCAATTTTAATTTACGTGACATTTCTTACAGTATTGTGCCGAAGTACATGCACCACAAGCATTGACTCTTTTGGACATCACACACTTTGACTTTTAAAACAATATATTCTATTATTAAAAAAATACATTTACGGATACCAGAATGTTTTATGTTTTACCAGTTATGATACTTTGGTATTGTTCCTACGTTACAGCAATCAGAATCATCAATGGCTCTTTATGTCTGTTCGTCACCATCAATAAACCACAGGGTAAAGTGTGCCCTCCACTAGCATTTTCGCAATGGTTATTATGACATTACTAAAACAACAAAAGTAATTGTGGTTCAATAATATAAACATGGGAAAAGTACATAAATGTACACAATTCAAAATTAATTCCTAATGTTCAATACTACAGGTAAGATAATGACATTGTTAAAATGACTTTCATTTTCACCAACTAAAATTGCTATAAAAGAGTATGCCCTTGTTATATCCATTCTCCTTATGCATAAAGCGTATTGCAACTGAATCAATGTGATTTAGCAATACATACAGTGGGGCAAATAAGTATTCAGTCAACCACTAATAGTGCAAGTTCTCCCACTTGAAAATATTAGAGAGGCCTGTAATTGTCAACATGGGTAAACCTCAACCATGAGAGACAGAATGT
The DNA here is from genome assembly GCF_030265065.1 of Corythoichthys intestinalis. NCBI lineage: Eukaryota > Metazoa > Chordata > Actinopteri > Syngnathiformes > Syngnathidae > Corythoichthys > Corythoichthys intestinalis. Next base: position 37,858,077 of record NC_080403.1, on the reverse strand, counting down.
GGAAAAAAACTCAGGAAATCACATTGTTTGATTTTTAAAGAATTTATTTGCAAATCATGGTGGAAAATAAGTATTTGGTCAATACCAAAAGTTCATCTCAATACTTTGTTATGTACCCTTTGTTGGCAATAACGGAGGCCAAACGTTTTCTGTAACTTTTCACAAGCTTTTCACACACTGTTGCTGGCATTTTGGCCCATTCCTCCATGCACATCTCCTCTAGAGCAGTGATGTTTTGGGGCTGTTGTTGGGCAACACGGACTTTCAACTCCCTCCACAGATTTTCTATGGGGTTGAGATCTGGAGACTGGCTAGGCCGCTCCAGGACCTTGAGAAGCTTCTTAGGAAGCCACTCCTTTGTTGCCCTGGCTGTGTGTTTGGGATCATTGTCATGCTGAAAGACCCAGCCATGTCTCATCTTCAATGCCCTTGCTGATGGAAGATGATTTTCACTCAAAAACTCTCAATACATGGCCTCATTCATTCCTTCCTTTACACAGATCAGTCCTGGTCCCTTTGCAGAAAAACAGCCCCAAAACATGATGTTTCCACCCCCATGCTTCACAGTGGGTATGGTGTTCTTCGGATGCAATTCAGTATTCTTTCTCCTCCAAACACGAGAACCTGTGTTTCTACCAAAAAGTTCTATTTTTGTTTCATCTGACCATAACACATTCTCCCAGTCCACTTCTGGATCATCCAAATGCTCTCTAGCGAATCGCAGAGGGCCTGGACATGTACTGGCTTCAGCAGGGGGACACGTCTGGCAGTGCAGGATTTGAGTCCCTGGCGGCCCATTGTGTTACTGATAGTAGCCTTTTTTACTGTGGTCCCAGCTCCCTGTAGGTCATTCACTAGGTCCCCCCGTGTGGCTCTGGGATTTTTGCTCACCGTTCTTGTTATCATCAGCCCCAGATCGAGGGAGATTATCAGTGGTCTTGTATGTCTTCCATTTTCTAATATTTGCTCCCACAGTTGATTTCTTTACACCAAGCGTTTTACCTATTGCAGATTCAGTCTTCCCAGCCTGGTGCAGGTCTACAATTTTGTCTCTGGTGTCCTTCGACAGCTCTTTGGTCTTGGCCATAGTGGAGTTTGGAGTGTGACTGACTGAGGTTGTGGACAGGTGTCTTTTATACCGATAATGAGTTAAAACTGGTGCCATTAATACAGGTAACGAGTCAAGCCTCGTTAGACCTCGTTAGAAGAAGTTAGACCTCTTTGACAGCCAGAAATCTTGGTTTTTAGGTGACCAAATAATTATTTTCCACTCTGATTTGGAAATAAATTCTTTAAAAATCAAACAATGTGATTTTCTGTTTTTTTCACCCCACATTCTGTCTCTCATGGTTGAGGTTTACCCATGTTGACAATTACATGCCTCTCTAATCTTTTCAAGTAGGAGAACTTGCACAATTGGTGATTGACTAAATACTTATTTGCCCCACTTAACATGAACAAATGCAATTTTCGTGTCACGTTTGGTGGGTGGCGGCTGACAGTCAGGTGCACCTTATAGAGCGAAAATTAGAGTAAAGTATTCCTGAGGCGCCATCTTGTGGCATCCATTTTAAGTAAACTATGTTGAAGTGAATTCAGGAGCTTCCTTTAGATAAAAGTAGTTTTTGCTGCCATTTTATGACATCACGGTGCCAAGGGATTATGGTGAATTGAGGCATTTTATGTCATATTGTGGCTTCTATAAGCAACTATATATTTTCAATTATTTGAATATATTTATTGGTTACCGTCTCATAGGCAATTTGATTATGTTGTCTAATTGGTACTCCGGTTTTCCTAAGTAGTCTTTTGAAGTCTGTCTGGATGAGACTTAAATCTCATGCGCAGTTTAGTCTCCATGCTTATCGCTTTATAAAAAATGTAATACAAGACCTGGACCCTGTCCAAGAGCCGATGGCCAGATGTTATTATAACATTTTTAAAGTCCACAGGGGTTATTTTAGATTTAATTCCTTTATCAGCTAATAGGCTTTACCTTGTCATTCCTGCGCATTAACCAGCCATGTCTTTATCAATTTATCCAATGAGCATGGAGAATGGAAGAGAGTGTTTTTTGCCCTTGTGGTGTGAAAAGTTGAACAGAATAGATTCCTTTTGTTAGAATTTTTCCTACATAAATAAACTTTTTTTTACATTCCTAACCATAAAAATGGACAAATTCTGCAGTACGATGGTGCTCAATCGCATACTTCAATCTCTACCTCAAAGTTCCTCAAGGCAAAGAAGATCAAGATCCTCCAGGACTGGCCAGCCCAGTCACCAGACATGAACATCATTGAGCATGTCTGGGGAAGGATGAAAGAGGAAGCATGGAAGACGAAACCCAAGAATGTTGATGAACTCTGGGAGGCGTGCAAGACTGCTTTCTTTGATGTTCCTGATGACTTCATCAATAAATTGTACGAATCCTTGCCGAACTGCACGGATGCAGTCCTTGAAGCCCATGGAAGTCATACAAAATATTAAATTTGGATCTCACAACACCACTACTTAATTCGCTTATGTTATGTAGCATATTTTTGTATTTGAAGTACATTTTTTGTTCAATTTTCACACTACTTTCTGTAGGCGACAAAACTTTTGTCCTGCCAAAATTGGATCTTTATGTCTTCATTAAATGATAAATCTTTTTTCAGTGAAACAAATATAATTTTGTACATTCAACATCATTTGGGAGGGTCTTAGCTTTCATATGAGACATTTCTGAAACCAGTTGAATAATTAAAAGTCAGGTTATTAGTAGGGCTGTCAAACGATTAAAATTTTTAATCGAGTTAATTACAGCTTAAAATTTAATTAATCATAATTAATAGCAATTCAAACCATCTATAAAATATGCCATATTTCTCTGTAAATTATTGTTGGAATGAAAAGATAAGACACAAGACGGATATATACATTCAACATATGGTACATAAGTACTGTATTTGTTTATTATAAAAATAAATCAACAAGATGGCATTAACATTATTAACATTCTCTTAAAGCGATCCATGGATAGTAAAACTTGTAGTTCTTAAAAGATAAATGTTAGTACAAGTTATAGAAATTTTATATTAAAACCCCTCTTAATGTTTTCGTTTTATTAAAATTTGTAAAATTTTCAATCAAAAAATAAACTAGTAGCTCGTCCATGTTGATGTCATTACACCATGCTCACTCCCCAAACCCATAAAATCATTTGGACCCAAGCGCCAGCAGAGGGCGCCAAACAACAAAAATCAAGTAACAAGCGGACATTAAACTGCTGTCATTTTAATCTGAGCGGGGCATGTGCGTTAATTGCGTCAAATATTTTAACGTGATTAATTTTAAAAATTAATTACTGCCCGTTAACGCGATAATTTTGACAGGCCTAGTTATTAGCAATTGTTTCTACAAAATGGATAAGTGACAAGACTTGTCTGAGACAGACAGACGTTAATGGTGAGAGAGTGGCGTGCAGTTAATTTGTGTGCGCGTGCAGCCACATGGGAGGATGCCTCTGAGGAGAAGTTTCCTGCATGTCCGTCCATGATCAAACGTGAATAAATATTCCTTTATCGAAAGTTTGTAGAGTTGACTTTGGAACCACTGCATTCGCGGCCATTTTTAACATTACGCAGATGCGCAGAACCGTTTATGGTTGAGAGATGCTTAACAAGTTTGCATTTCTTGTGTATGATTGTTAATATACAGTGGGACAAAAAAGTATTTAGTCAGCCACCAATTGTGCCAGTTCTCCCACTTAAAAAGATGGCAGAAGCCTGTAAATTTCTTCATAGGTGTACCTCAACGATGAGAGACAGAATGAGAAAAAAAAATCCAGAAAATAACTGTCTGATTTTTAAAGAATTCATTTGCAAATTATGATGGAAAATAAGTATTTGGTCAAAAACAAAAGTTCATCTCAATACTTTGTTATATTCCCTTAATTGATAATGACAGAGGTCAAAACGTTTTCTGTAGGTCTTCAAAGGTTTTCATACACTGTTACAGTTATTTTGGCCCATTCCTCCATGCAGATTTCCTGTAGAACAGTGATGTTTTGGGGCTGTCTTTGGGCAACACGGACTTTCAACTCCCCCCAGGGATTTCATATATGGTTGAGATCTGGAGACCGTCTAGGCCACTCCAGGACCTTGAAATGCTTCTTACGAAGCCACTCTTCGGCAATATGTTTGGGATCATTGTCATGCTGAAAGACTCAGACACGTTTCATCTTCAATGCCCATCAGTGGCGCCACCAGGGGGTGGCCAGGGGTGGCCACGGCCACCCCTATAAATTGGTTGGCCACCCCACTGGCCTCCCGCTTGCCAGTATATCGTTAGATTGTTGTAGCAGCAGTTATGCACTTCTTCCCAAATGAATGCATTTTTTTTGTTTTGTTAAATGTAGGGCTGTCAAATTTATCAAGTTAACGGGCGCGAATTAATTTTTTAAAATTAATCACGTGAAAATATTTATCGCAAATTAATGCATTCTCGGTACGACTCATTCACGCATTGCCGCAAACAGCCTGCAATGGCGCCGTTTTACTTACATACAGAGATAAGAGGCAGAGGGGAGTAGATACAAACATTCATTGGGGTCGTGCTTTTAATTGGCAAAAGCTTTGTCCCTCTCCCACAGCAACTATAAATATTGTGGGAAGCGACGAGGGGAAGAATGACAGGAGTTGATCCCTGCAGTGTACTCAACGCAGAGAAGATATAGCATTTGCAGCCACCACACACAGTCATGGTTGCACCACTTCCCATCATGCATTTGGGCAGAACAGTTAAGCCGCTACAGTATAATTTACTGAAAGCTCAACAAATACACTAGATGGCAATATTTAGTCACAATATAAAAACACATTTATCCTTTAAGAATTACAAGTCTTTCTATCGGTGGATCCCTTTCACAGAAAGAATGTTAATAAAGTTAATGTCATCTTGTGGATTTATTGTTATAATAAACAAATACAGTACTTACAGTATGTACAGTATGTCAAATGTATATATCCGTCTTGTCTTATCTTTCCATTCCAACAATAATTTACAGAAAAATATGGCATATTTTAGAGATGGCTTAAATTGCGATTAATTACAATTAATTAATTTTTAAGCTGTGATTAACTCGATTAAAAATTTTAATCGTTTGACAGCCCTAGTTAAATGTACACCTTATGCCTAATATATACATAACACAATAAAACAAAATTGTTGTGGAACTCAAAATGTTGACTGGACAGTTATTGACTATGCACATTAAATCATTAGTAACATGTAACAAGTATGTCAGCAACCGTGTCCTTAAGTCTTTCTGATAGTTTTCCCCTGACGTTTTTACTACAGTAATATAATGAAAACCTGAAATTATGGCTTTTAGTTTTGGTCACCCCAAGATTTTAAGTGGCCCCATCTGGCCACCCCTATGAAAAATTTCTGGAGGCGCCACTGATGCCCTTGCTGATGGAAGGAGGTTTTCGCTCAAAATCTCATAATACATGGCCCCATTCATCCTTTCCTTTACACGAATCAGGTGTCCTGATCCCAGAAAAAATGTGGTAAAGCATGATGTTTCCACCCCCAGGCTTCACAGTAGGTATGGATACAATTCAGCATTCTTTCACCTTCAAACACGAGAAGTTGTGTTTCTACCAAAAAGTTCATTTTTCTCAGTATGACAAGAGGTGCATGGAGTGCTGCTGGGTGTACAAAGTACACTTCTGATGCTCTTCGGTGTGGGGATCAAAAAACAGCTAATAACTCAAAAAACCGAGGCACGCAAGAAGTACAAAAACAAAAAGCCTTCATTCAGTCATGGCTTTATACAAATTAAAAAATGCCGACATGTTTCGGCCGTGTAGGCCTTCATCAAGACAAACAGTGACTCTGCTCAGACCACCCATGTGGTCGTTTTTATGTTGGAAGAACTAAACGCAAATTGAAGGCAAGATTGGCTGAACACAAACATGCCATAAGAACTGTTAATCCATTATATCCTTAGGCTCTACATTATAAAGAAGCTAACCATGGCAGTTGCGATTCTTTAAAGATTTTTGGCATTGGCCCCATCGAAAACTCCATAAGAGATGATAGATTGAAAAGGATTTGGATATATAATGTATATTTTTGGATATATACATTAAAAGCGAACCAATATCCCGGTTTAAATGGAGAATTGGACTTTTCTCCTTTTTTGTAAAGTTTTGGGGCTCCTTGTATTATGCTTATTTCCTTTGTTTTTTTTACCTCAATGCACTATAAATTTTCAGTGTGTCTTGTTTATCTCTTCTTGCTATTAAAAAATAATATACGTACGTTAAAGTCGTTTAAAAGTTTGAAAGAGGTCTTTGAGAACATAGTCAGTCTTGATAGGTATATGTTAGAACTTGTATCTTGAAAAGCTAGTTTAAATAAAACAATGAATTATTATTGTTGTTGTTTTTCTGCCTTATAGCCTTTGATGATATTTCAAGTTGAAACACCTAAAAAAAATTTTTAAGATGTCATCTTTAAAGGTCCTTGGTAGTATTTAATACTTTTTTTCCCTTCTCCTACTTGTGATGGTCTGCTATTAGGATGTTTTTTCTTTGCTGCTCCTAATTGACCTGACCTTTGACCCCAATCAGGTGAAGAGCGTTCACCTGGCTATGCTGAATTTACAATTGTCCACTAGTTTTAAGAGGTGGTCTGAGCAGAGTCACTGTTTGTCTTGATGAAAGCCTACATGGCTGAAACATGTCGGCATTTTTAAATTTGTACAAAGCCATGATTGAATAAAGGCTTTTTATTTTTGTACTTCTTGAGTGCCACAGTTTTTTGAATTATTAAGTTCAATTTTTTGTTTCATCTGACTATATGACATTCTCCCAGTCCTCTTCTGGATCATCCAAATGCTATCTAGCAATCTTCAGATGGGCCTGGACGTGTACTGGCTTAAGCAGGGGGACACATCTGGCACTGCAGGATTTGAGTTACTGGTAGCGGAGTGTGGTATTGATAGTAGCCTTTATTACTTTGGTCCCAAGGTCATTCCCTCTCCCCAGGTCATTCACGAGCTCCCCCCGTGTGATTCTGTAATTTTTGCTCACTGTTCTTGGAATCATTTTGACCCCACAGGGTGACATCTTGTGGGGAGCGCCAGATCAAGGCAGATGATCAGTGGTCTTGCATGTTTTCCATTTTCTAATAATTGCTCCCACAGTTGATTTCTTCACACCAAATTGCTTACCTATTGCAGATTGAGTCTTCCCAGCAAGATTCAGGTCTAGAATTTTGTTTCTGGTATGTCATTTGACAGCTCTTTGGTCTTGGCCATAGTGGAGTTTGGAGTGTGACTGTTTGAGGTTGTGGACAGTTGTCCTTTGTACTGAGAATGAGTTCAAACACGTGCCATTAATAGAGGTAACGAGTGAAGGACAGAGGAGCTTCTTAAAGAGCCAGAAATCTTGTTTGTAAGTGACCAAATACTTCTTTTCCACCATAATTTGCAAATAAATTCTTTAAAAATCAGACAAAGTAATTTTCTGGAATTTTTTTCTCATTCTCTCATCGTTGAGGTACACTTATGAAGAAAATTACAGGCCTCTGTCTTCTTTTTAAGTGGGAGAACTGGCACAATTGGTGGCTGACTAAATACTTTTTTGCCCCACTGTAATATGTGTTCGGATAAGTTAGTATAAGTCAATACAGATTTATTTTGCATTAATGGTAAATGGTGTCATATTTATATAGCGCTTTTCCTTCATTTAGCCTATCAATTAATTAGGTTCATATTGGTGAGAAATGTAGCCCTGACCCCTATTCACCTAATCTGTTTGACCTTATTAATGTCCCGTCCCCAGCAAAAAGTGTACATGCAGGTTATACTGTTATATCGTCCCTACCAATAGACCCCAATCACGTGACGTCACAACTCTGCCCCCCAGACTGGTGCCGCCATATTGAACGTCAGCTCATCGTGTTTACATATTACCGCCACATACATTCCTCCTATTACTGCCTGTTTTTCTGCTTGTCTAAGGAATCACCGTCTAGTAAACTAACCCAAAAACCTTCCTGACAATCGTTAACATTGATTAATCAAAATGGTGAAGGCATGTGTGGCGGTTGGTTGCAGTGACAGAGAAGATAAACGGTCATTTTAGTAGTTGCTGTGTGCCCATTGTTAAAAGGGCAAATCTCGAAAGCAGCACGGTTTGTTTATCTCGGTCCATGATGCGTTTGTGTCGGCAGCCGTTAGACAGCGGCGAAAACATCAATATGATGCCAACACGATCGCAGACATCATCAGACGGAGACTACGAAGCTCGTCGCCTCGGTCACGCAGTAAGAGGGTGAGCGCAACAACAGGTGTTGTGCCGAAAAATAGCCGCCCTGCGTGAAATGTCCCCCCTGACGGGAGCGCCCACACGGAAACAACTTTCTTGTACCGTGAATATGTATTATTTTACTCTGCTTGAACTAATAAATGTCATACCTGTGTGATTGTCATTGGGATATGGTCGTGAAAACCTTTAGACTAATACATTTCTGTTCAAAGATGGTTATGTGGCCCAGTCCACGATTTGTTACTGAAATACAGTACTAATATTTTGTGTAATTTAATTATTTAAAACTGATCTTACAGTCGTAAATCCATTACTGTAATGCTTCCATGAAAACATTTAATGTTTTCACGTCAATAAAGCGTTATAAATAAGCGCTCCTGTCAGGGGGGATATTTCACGCGGGGCAGCTATTTTTCGGCACACAATGGCCCGTTGTCGATCAAGTTTCATTTTACAATCGTGACTATGGTTACGCTCAGCTGACCAAATGTAGGTTTATATTCGGCCCGGTGCCGATTTTGGGTACCCGACTCCTCATCGTGACATAAACTGGAGTATGATTGGAAATTCTGTGGTCTCAGGACGAGCTCTGACGCACGTGACAGGACGGGACGGGAGGAAACATCGGTTTGGGCATCAAATATGGATCTGGCGACTAGATCGACTGACGCTTTTCCAAATAACGGCTTTTATGCAACTCATCCAATGAGTTTACAGCGTCTGAAAGCACCGGGGCTTCCATAATTTGAAAGTGAATCCACCTTTAGAAACTATGATCATTGACAATACGGACAGGGCCGGCCCAGGCCATTTGGGGGCCCTAAGCAAAATAATGCCAAGGGGCCCATATTTTTGGTCCACCATTTCATTGCAGTGTACTGTGAAATCCATACATGCAATCCAACCCATACATACATATTTTGTATATTAATCCGTTTTTTTGTTTCGCTGCTCCAGAAGGATAAATTCTCTTCGACATATTTGTGCATCTATTTTCCAAGCAAGTTTGAGCACCAATCATCGCAAAGCAGGTTCAACGTCACTCCCCAGGTTACCAGATTGTAATGACAAGAAAATGGATGTTTGCATAGATAAATGGCAATGCGTGCCACATTATTCAAATATATAAATGGAAAAAAAACATGTTTTATATGTATCCCTTACCAATGCTAAATCTGAATAAATAAATTGAACAAAAAAAATAATTATACATTTTTAAAAAGTGTGTGTGGGGGGGGGCGCTACTTCGCGGTTTTGCACTTATCGCGGCGGGTTCTGGACCGATTAACCGCGAAAAACGAGGGATCTCAGTACAACCGTTTCACCAATAACCCCAAGCCAACCCAACCATCAGTAAATTAGAGTTTTGCACGTCATACGCGTGCGTGTTGCTGAGTCAGGGGAGCGCTTTAATCCTTCACGCCCCCCACCCCCCATTCTCTCTCTCTCTCTCTCTCTCTCTCTCTCTCTCTCTCTCTCTCTCTCTCTCTCTCTCTCTCTCTCTCTCTCTCTCTCTCTCTCTCTCCCTCGTGATTTTGTTGCCAATAAGACTTTGTTGTTGCGTCCGACGTCATTAATGTTGTCTGCTACGCGTGAGGCTCGGCACCTCTCTGTCACAGTGGTTAATTTTTAATTGCATCCTGCAACTTGTAGTCGTTGATCGAATTCCAACACAGTGAACCGTCGGTCGGGTCGACTGGGTCGAGGCTCCCGCTTTTATGAATGACTAGCGAGGCGGGGGAATGCCAGTTAGCGCGTCCGGGCTCCACTGGGACCAGCCGCCGATGAGAGCGATTAGCGGCGGACCGGAGCCGCGGCTCACTGCGGAAAAAGGCGAGCCTGATTGCCGCAGACTGGTGTGGAAACGCGCCGCGAGGAGGACACGCTCCACAGCGTAGAGCAACAACGGCACCGTGACCACAATGTAAGTTGTTGGTGACCTACAAGTCATTAGAAAGGCGTCACGTAAGGACGCTTCAAAATAAGCTTTGTATATGCACCGGTGCAAAGTAGCAGCATTATAGAGCAGCATGAGTAACGATTAGAACCGCATACAAATGACTATTATGTGCAATATTATATGACAGGGATGTTTGACAACTTTCTCATCCATGGTTGCCCGCAGGGAGGCAGGCATAAATAATACAGCCACAAAAATGCTATTTAAAAGCAAACATTAACAATAAATACACATTTTCTTCTCGGGAAAAAATGCAACAGCAACTCTCTTGTCATCTGTGAAGAAACTAAAAAGTATAGACAAGTACATCAGGAAGTCTGAATCATGATGCAATGAAAAATACAGTGATCCCTCGATTGTCGCGGGTAATGGGAACCAGAACCCCCCTCGATAAGTGAAAAACCATGAAATACCGAAACTCCTAAAACCAACCCAAATTTTTTTTGGGGTGTGTTCAATGTATTTATTCAGCATTAGCATTGGAAAGTAGGGTTGTTCCGATTATGTTTTTTTTTTGCTCCCGATCCGATCCCGATCGTTTTAGTTTGAGTATCTGCCGATCCCGATATTTCCCGATCCGATTGCTTTTATTTTGCTCCTGATTAAATTCCAATCATTCCTGATAATTTTTCCGGATCATATACATTTTGGCAATGCATTATGAAAAAAATGAATAAAACTCGGACGAATATATACATTCAACATACAGTACATAAGTACAGTATTTGTTTATTATGACAATAAATCCTCAAGATGGCATTTACATTATTAACATTCTTTCTGTGAGAGGGATCCACGGATAGAAAGACTTGTGACTTTGTATATTGTGACTAAATATTGACATCTAGTGTATTTGTTGAGCTTTCAGTAAATGATACTGCAGCCTTGCCCAAATGCATGATGGGATGTGGAACCATGACTGTGCATAGTGCTACCAATTGATATATCTTCTCTGCGTTGGGGAACAACATATGGTGTTAAGAAAAAGATCAATTGCTACCTTGCTTCCCCACATTGCTTCCCATGATCTTTCTAATCATAGGGAGATGGATTGTAAGGCTTTAGCTAATTAAAAATAGGCTTCAAAGCTGTCAAACTTCACTCTACTCAATTTATGCTGCCTTTTATCTCTCTATATAGGTAAAACGGCGCCATTACAGATTGAGCGCGACAATGCGTGAGTGGGTCGTGCAGCGCATGCAGTAATTGCGTTAAATGTTTTAACATGATACGTTTTTTAAAAAATTAATTACCGCCGTTATCGGGATAAATTTGATAACCCTACCTTAAGCCTAAACTGAAGACTCTGGATGAGTGTAACATATTATGTCTGTAACGTTAAATACAATTAGAAAACGATTTAATTTGAAAATTTATATATATTAAAAAAAGGCATGGCCGATATTTTTTTGCCAATTCCGATACTTCGAAAATGACGTGATCGGACCCGATCGATCGGCCCGATCGACGATCGGGACATCTCTATTGGGAAGATATACATATAAGACATGTTTTTTCACTTTTCTCCCCAGAGTACAATTGAAAAATTTATGTATGTATGTACATGGCGGGAAAACACAGACAAGACTGAAAAAGCAGTTTCTGCTCTTGCACTCCTCTTTAAAATAAACTGCTGTATTTAAAGCCAAAAGAACTGTTGTGTTTGATAGAACAATAGGTCTATATGCTGCCATACCAGATTCATGGCGCATTAAGCCCCCGAACTATTTTTAAGATGTCAGTTTTACCCTGGAAACCCCGTTTACAGACGTCACGCAACCACTTTTCTTTCTACCCAGCCATAAAACGAAGGTAATTAATTATACTTATCATTCAAACTTTTTTAGCTTGGAATCATTAATTGATGTCTAATATTTCATTTAAATAAAAAACGACTTAAAAAAAAATTATTCACTCACATATTTTAAACTTTTAAACAAATGACCTCACAATCAAATAATGGGGTCTGCAAAAAAATGACGGATATCTACCTGCTAACGATCGCTTAATTGTTTTTTTGTTACTGGCGCATTTTGTCCGATATGTTAGATGATAAATAATCGATCCAAACAAAGAAAAATTGAAAAACGTTTAAAAGGTTAAATATATGAAAAAGAAAATCTCAACCACTCCTTGATGTCTGCGATTTCTGCATTGCAACCCTTGTTATATTACCATGTTTCACCCATAAAATCCCCCCCAAATCCAGCTGTGGCCATTCACAGCTGTGTCTTGACATTTAGTGACACATGCTACATGGAGTTTTTGGATCGGAAGACGGTAAGTACGCGATAATATCTCGTTAAAGTCATGGCGTCTTTAATTCTGCTCTTTAATGGTCTCACCACCAAATAGGGTTTTGCTGTTTAATTTTTTTTTTTTTTAAATGCCCTCCTGTTCAAAATTTCCCCCAGAAAATTGAGATTTTAAGCTTTCCAATGATGTATCACACATGCATATCGGACAGTTTTGAAAGTTGGCCAAATTGGGGGTCTCAGAGCGGAACTTTAAGTCACCTGAGTGTTTTCCGCCATATATATATTAATAAATGGTTTTTAAGCACTTCAAATGTAATAATTATGATAACTTTTAAACATGCTACTGTCGCACCGATTTTTTTAAAACAAGAATAAAGTAGTAGAAAAATGCTTGGCTTTATTAAATGCTTCATTGAGTGAGTCCACTCAAATCCGCTCAAGCTGCTCACTTACACACAATGAGTTGCCACAGCAACTGTTTAACAAGTTAAATGATGATTGACGCATGCGGCGCTTTGAAGCTTTGGCTTACAAGCTGTGTAGCAAGATCAAACCCAAACATATGTCAACATTGTTAACTTTAGCAAGCAACTCGATCGGCTTGGGACAGCTCATCTGTTTTTTTTTTTTTTGTCATGTTGGAAAAAAATCTGCGATGGACTGAGGGTGCAAAGTTTGAAACGCGAAGTAGCGAGGGATCACTGTAATAAAATTTGGTATTGCTTTGGGTGCCGCGGCAGCATCCAGAACGTAAACAATAGCTAGCCCTGATGTCTTCTTTTTGAATGACAACAGTGTAAGGCAAAACTCTTCTTATTGGGAATGTTAAAATGCTCCCTGGCATACACTGGGTTACTATAATTTGTAGGACTAGTTTGAAAAATTGTGTTTTGCGCTTTCGCGGGCCACGTAAAATAACATAGAGGACCAGATCTAAACCGCGAGCCTCGGGTTTGGAGTTTGACAACAGTGTCATATGTGCTCAGATTGCTGGCCTTTCACGTACACACATTCCTCAAGCACTCTTCTTTATTGATATTCGTTCCTTGGCATTCTTCTCCAACTTTAAGGGATAGAAATTACCTTACTTATGTGCAGCCCAGCGGAAAGAATCTTGTTTATTAAAGTGACAAGACAGAACTAAATTTTCCTGATGTGTGATTGTCGTGTGCATGTGCCGGTATGATATTCTGAGGGTATGATAACCTTAACCAATAATATAATGGTTTCACGGTATTGCAATTACAGCTCTAACATGTGTTACATTGAGATATCTGGGTTAAAAAACAAAACAAAAAAAACGTTTTTCCACTGAACAGGATTTTTATTTTGCAAAACACATGAACAAGAAATAACTGAAATATTCTAAATAAAATTAAAATAAAAAACCCACAGCCACAACTGAACATTATTACCATCAGAACAAAAATAATTATTTTCCATAAAAAGCATGTGTGTGTGACTCGTATCATATTTACATTATACACACACTGTTTCTCAACACAGACAGTTGCCAGAGAGGAAAAAACACCACCTTTTACCACCTCTAGACACACTAAACACACTGGAGTTAACTCTCATAGCTGGGGGGAAATGTTTATGACATTGTTTACTAACCTTTAATTTTGTACAAATGCGAAATATATTAAAAGTAGGGCTGTCAAAATTATCGCGTTAACGGGCGTTAATTAATTTTTAAAAATTAATCACGTTAAAGTATTTGACGCAATTAACGCAGATGCCCCGCTCGGACAGATTTAAATGACAGTACAGTGAAACGCTCACTTCTTGTGTTTTATGGAGTTTTGCCGCCCTCTGCTGGTGCTTGGGTGCGACTGATTTTATAGGCTTCAGCACCCATGAGCATTGTGTAAGTAATTATTGACATCAACAATGGCGGGCTACTAGTTTATTTTTTGATTGAAAATTTTACAAATTTTATCAAAACGAAAACATTAAGAGGGGTTTTAATATAAAATTTCTATGACTTGTACTAACATTTTTCTTTCAAGAACTTCAAGTCTTTCTATCCATGGATCGCTTTAACAGAATGTTAATAATGTTAATGCCATCTTGTTGATTTATTGTTATAATAAACAAATGCAGTCCTTATGTACTGTATGTTGAATGTACAGTATACATCCATCTTGTGTCTTATGTTTCCATTCCAACAATAATTTACAGAAAAATATGGCATATTTTATAGATGGTTTGAATTGCGATTAATTGCGATTAATTACGATTAATTAATTTTTAAGCTGTGATTAACTCGATTAAAAATTTTAATCATTTGACAGCCCTAATTGAAAGTATTGCCTCCTCGGCAGCCACCCTCCGCAAACATGTCTTACATGTCAGTTGGCCCTCCCTCTCTAAGCCGCGGCAACCTGTAACTTTTCTATAGCCGAAATATTCCCATACCAGCGATTTCGTTTTCTTGGATGTGGGAAAAGGTTCAGGAGTTTCACCTCCTCCGGCCATCGTGTAGCACAGCTGACTCACTGACACTGAGCAACAACCGGTGGGGGAGGATTAAGCCTTGCAGCTGCAAGTGAGGGAATTCTTCCTGAATTTTTGGGACATAAAAAAATAGCTAACAGTTTAGGGATGGTATGACGGCAAAATTTTGTGGTTTTGAAAACTTGACGTATTCATGACACGGTATACCTTGAAACCGGTACTCGGCACATGTCTAGATTGTGGAGAAAAACATGAATAAAAGCAATTTTTACCAGAAGTAGGCAAAATAGCCATAATCAGACATTGCAGTAAAAATGCCAGTACTATTTTAGCCAATCAAATGTGAGCATTTCAGATTTTCCTTCCTATTCGTCATGCATTATCTTCCCACTGTAGTATACGCTTTAATAGATCAAGGAATTGAAGCAGGTTTGGTCTGAGTCTCAGACTAAGAAAGGAGAAAAAAGAGACAGACTGCACAGGTACAGGATTTATAATGAGCACATTCCTATTTTATTAGCTACTTTTTACATGTTTCGAGTGTATCAGCGTTTATGTGCGGCATGTACTTGTGGTGTGACTGACATCACGTTTATCACACAATGGCTGTCCTTGCAAGTGGTGTCCTTTTTTTGTGTCTAAATGTTATTTTCTCTATTATCAGAGGTCTAAGAAATGTACGTTTTGTATACTTGAAAACTTTGTGCAACCATCTTTCACATGAAAGTCATTCGTACTATGTGTTTGTCTATTGCTTTAAACACCATCAGCAATGTATTGTTTTGTTGAATATATTTGAAAAAAACTAAATCCTTAGGAATGACGTTTGGTGGGTAATAAATTGAGTTGAATTGAAGTTAACAATAAAAACTAATTATAATGCTTTCAATTGTTTACCTACATTTTGCTCTCCCTTTTGTAATGAGGGTCCCTGGTTGCCGAGCTTGTCATTGTCTGTTCCACTGGCAGGAAGGCTGAGGATTAGGAAAAACGAGAGTGTTTCTTTCACATGTACTTTCCCATGGCTCATTTATATACTACCTCACAGGTCCATTCACATTGTGGCTCTGGGGAGCGAGTGCCCTGGTGGCGTCGGGCCAGGAGAAGAGCTGATGGGCCAGGGCCAGCTGCAGGGGGGCCTGCTGTGGAGCTACTTGGGCCACGGAGCGATGGTAGGCCCCAGTGACCTGGAGAGCAGCCTGCATAATCCAGCCTTCATGGAGTACACCTCACGTGTCTTTGGAGATGTTACTATTGTGGTTCAAGATTGTCCCAGCTGGGTGAGTGATGTGTACTTTTGGTTGTTTTTGAACGTTCAGACCTAACTCTTATGTGTGCGGTAAATGGCGTATTAATCATTAAAAGCCTGCAAATAAATTTGTTCAAAAATTCTAATGTCAAGCTTTCAGAAATGCACTTATATACATTGAGGTTATATGATCATCATAGAACGGTAAAAAAAAAAAACCTCATGAAAAAAATAAGTTGAGCACTTAATGATTAATCAGAGTAGAGATTTGTGTACGTCACCCTCTAGTGGTTGGCTGCCATTATTGGAGTGTTTGCACACCTATAGACCCTACTCACGTGACGTCACAGTCACGCCCCCGCGCCATGATGTCCGGATACTAGTCATGTTAATGCATTAGCGCTTCGTAAATTCCTCCTATTATGGCGTGTTTTTCTGCTCGTTAACATTAATAATCAAAACGGTGAAGTCGTGTGTGGCGGTCAGTTGCAAAAACAGAGAAGATAGACGGAGAGACTTGAATTTTTACCGTATTCCGAGAGACCCGAAGAGGAGACCGAGACTGACTGCTGCAATTCGACGAGAAAACTGGGCTCCAAACGACTACCGCAGATTATGTAGTAGTCATTTTATATCTGGTAAGATGCATTTAATATATATTTAGAGGGTTTTGGGCTGACAACCACAATTAAGATCATTGCTAGGCTAATCGCCGACAACATACACGTATGTATGTAGTCAGAGTGCTATCGCTAAACCATATAAACATTAAAAGCCCTAGCTCCATTGACAAATGACATGAAATACATTAGACTTGACAGTGGATGTTAGCAAGAACAAAAGATTTTGAATTGAAAATTTCGTAACTCACCTTCCGAGCACAAGATTCCTGCCGAATTTTCGTGTACGAGGACCTGTTTCACCCAACCAGCAACGTAGCATTTATAAGCCTCCAAGCTCTTAAAGTTTTTCAAACTTTCGTGAGAATAGGCTGATTTTGTGTGGACAAGATAGTTGTAAATATCAGGATATCAGATGTCAGGCGAAGCCAGCGGGTCGAAAAACATCGATTTAGGCATCAAATACGGATCTGGCGAATGGATAAACTGAAGCTTTTCCACGTAACGCCTTTTATGCAACGGATCCAATGAGTTTACAGCGTCAGATAACATCGGGGCTTCCATGAATTGCTCTATAACTTGCTCGACTAATTGAAAACAATGAGAATAGGTCTGAAAAAGAGGTACAATATGGCGGCCGGAAACAGCGACACGCCCATTTTATGACGTAGGTGAGTAGGGTCTATAGCAGCCCAAAGTCAGTCAATGTAAACAGTAATGTTAGCTTCTGTTGAATATGTGCTGCGAGCGGCACACCTCAGCAATGGCCATTGGGGTACTTCTGGTCGTTTTGCTCTGATTAGTCTAAATAGAGCATAAAAATTCCAAAGGTACACTCACCCATAAGTAAATAAAAAAAGTTGTGAAAGTGAAATTAAGAGTACTACCATACGCGGACATTAAGAGGGCGCCTGGGGGGCATAGTACCCCCTGGTGGCCGAAAATGTCATTGTATGTAATTTACTTTCCAATAGAGCAGGGGTGTCCAAACTTTTTGCAAAGGGGGCCAGATTTGGTGTGGTAAAAATGTGGGGGGCCAACCTTGGCTGAGGTACTTTACGTAGAACAATATACTTAAGCAAATTTTAGCAAGCCATTTTGTGTGTCACATTTGCTTTATTATTATAATTTTTTAAATCAATGATTTCAACAATCTAGCCTTTGTGGCGTTCTCTTTCGATTCTGGGGATCTTGCAAAATACTGCTGCTGTGAAATTAAACTAGCTTCAAGTTTCTTCAATTTCTCGCTGCGTATCTTCCCTGTAATCTTGTCGTGCATGTTAGCATGTCTTGTTTGGTAATATCGCCTCACATTAAACTCTCTAAAAACAGCGACTGTTTCTTTGCAAATGAGGCAGACACAGTTGTTGCGTATTTTAGTGAAGAAATAGTCCATTTTCCACCTATTCTTGAAGCGTCGACCGTCGCGGTCAACTTTTTTTTGTTGTTGTTGTTGATTGTTGCCATTTTAGAAAATTGGAAGTCAAGGGGTCACATGGGGTAATGTTGCTTGAAGGGCTGCTGCCTTTTAGTGGGTAAATGAGGATCAGCATTTAATGTGTAAGCTACTTCATATGCTGGTAGCAGTACTGCTGACCAATTTATTAAGTCTGTGTGCGGGCCAGAGGTTATTGATCTTATGACAGAGGCTGGGGGCCGGATGAAATTTGACCAGGGGCCGCATTCGGCCCCCGGGCCGCACTTTGGACATGTCTGCAATAGAGTATATAAATTTAAAATTAAGACTTTGCTGGGAAAATGTTGTCTACAAAAGTTGTAAAGCAATTTAAAAAACACAAAAAATGAATGAAATGAACAAAATATAATTTTATAATGGGTCAGAAATATTTTTCAAACAGATCATGTGGCTAGCACCTTAGAGACGCTCATTTGCTTTGCTTAGCCAAAAAAACAACAACAAACACCTGAGGACAGAAGAGGCAAGATGGATGTACGTAATTTTTTCAAACCACAACTACTGAGTGAGAACCAAGCATTGAAGATGTGAACCATGAAACGCCAGAGAGCACCGCCAAAATGGCGAGCGGAGTTTCAGTTTGCCCCACTCAAGACGTTAAGTGGAGAACAGAGCCACCACCAGACGTGCCATATTCAATAAATAACGATCTTGGCCAAAAGCATAACTGTCCTAAGCAGCCTGATTTAGAATTCCCCTAAAAAATGATGGGAAACAAAAAAACAGTCGTTTTCAACGTGTTATTATAAATGTTCCTGGTTGGAATATTCAGTCAAAAAGGCAAGGCAAGGCAAGGCAAATTTATTTATATAGCAAAATTCAATACAAGACAATTCAAAGTGCTTTACATCACATGAAGATCATAAAAATCACATTAAAATCAATAGATCGTAAAAACAAACACAATCCAAATAGGAAATAAAATTATACATAAAAATCGCATTTAATCATGAATACAATAAAAAAATAAAATAACATAAAATAAAACAAATACTACTACTACTACTGCTAACAATTGAAATCAGCAATGGGGATAAGCACAAGAGAAATAAAAAGCAAATAGATTGAAATACATAGCCAGTTATGGATATGCAGTGCTAAACAAAAGCGTTTTTAGCCCTGATTTAAAGGAGCTAACAGTTTGAGCATACTTCAGACCTTCAGGTAACTTGTTCCAGAGGTGAGGAGCATAATAACTAAATGCTGCCTCACCCTGCTTGGTTCTTGTTCTTGAAACATACAGAAGACCGGTTCCAGACGACGTTAGGGGTCTAGATGTCTCATAGGAATCTAACAAATCAAGCATGTATTTTAGTCCAAGGCCATTAAGAGTTTTGTAGACGAGCAGTAGTATTTTATAGTCTATCCTTTGACTCACTAGAAGCCAGTGTAACGATTTCAAAATCGGTGTAATGTGGTCCAGTTTCCTTGTATTTGTGAGGACTCTGGCTGCAGCATTCTGTACTAGCTGCAGCTTCCTGACTGATTTTTTATCAAGACTTGTAAATATACCGTTGCAATTGTCCAATATGCTGAAAATGAATGCATGCATAAGTTTTTCCATATCTTGTTGAGTCAGAAGATCCTTAATTCTGGCTATATTTTTTCGGTGGTAATAAGCAGATTTAGTGACGGACTTTAGATGGCTAGCAAATCTTAGGTCTGAGTCAATAATTACGCCAAGGTTTCTGACTTGATACACTGTTTCGTGTCTTGTTCTTACGCTCAATGAGTGGGAATGTGGACACGTGCACAATGCTAGTAATCAGCAATGTGATAAAAAGACAATCACCTTTGCGGAAGGAATGTCAGTATAATCAAACGTGTCACTTAACTGATAAGGTTACTTTGCACGCTGCTTGTTTTTTCGATGTTCAATCATTTTCTACTTTCACAGCCGCTTTCTTTCCAAGCACTGATTGCAGGTTTGCGCGAGCAATTTTAGTATCCTTCCCTCAAACTTGAAAGTAGTTTTGTTTTTTTAAACCACTTGATTCAGAGAATTGCTTTGATTTTGTAGCGGTACTTTATGTGCTCTATTGTAGAGCTGTCTTACACTGGCAAGAGGCTGTCACGCATCTTTAGGCTTCTTTGTTTTTATTCAAATGACTCCAAGCATTGCAGAGGTTTTGACAGCTTTTTTAAAATAAAATTTCAGTCAGGTCGGTTTTGCCTTTCTAGCCTCACATAATGTCGAACAAGTATGGCCCAAACCTTTGTTGAGGCAAAGCACACACTCGACATGAGAAAAATTGCACACCACCAAACTAATGTCAAAAAAAGAGGTCTTTCCAATTTAAATGTTAAAATGACTGGCTTCTAATCACTGGTTACAATTCACACAGCTTCACAGTCCTTTAAACTGTGTGGACGCTGGGCGTCTCGAGAGTTGAGAGCGCATTGTTCCACTACAGCGAAACGAGACGAGTTATTGGCTAAAGGCTGGGTTTATCCCGCTCATCACACGCTGTGCGTCTCTGGGGTCTATTGGCATTGAGCGGGTCTCGGCTGGCCCGGACGCTCTGCTTCTCTGCATGATGATTGAATGATCTGTCTGAGGCTGAATCACTTTTTTATTGACAGCGAAATGAGCTAATATTTGCATTTTTTCCATTTTCATTCCTTTGTTCTGAGTTGAACCAGAGACTTTCATAATTATCCTAGCGACACTTGCTTTGTTAAAAACGACAACTGAAAAATTGAGCTTGTATTTCTGGTGTTTTTTGTTTTTAATCGTAGCTGCTTGTGTTTAAAGACTTGACTTCTGGCACTCTAGTTTCTTTCCCTACCAAGCAGCGGATGCTGATACATACATATACTGTATGCATGTGTGTATTTATATATGCTAATTATGTCTAAGCTCTGTTCAGGCCACTTTCAGAGGATCGGAATCGGGTAAAAAAGATCGTGTTTTTGAAATATATTTACTTATGTCCATTTTTAAGTGTTGACTTTTTGGCTGTCATTGATGGGGATAGATGTCCAATCCATTTTGACCGGGAGGGCTGACAGCAATAACTCAATGCCAGACTTGCCGCTTAACATGGCTGTCGAAAACTGTCAGTGGCAGGGTATGAGTTAACCGCTACAATGTAGACTTCACTATCAGTTCACGGGACAGGGGGGTTGGGGCCGATTGATAAGAGCTCTATTTTAAAAAAAGCAAACCTTAAAATTCAAGTATTTTCAAAACCAAAGCCGCTAGCGACCTAAAACCAAAACAGGCACCTTCCTTAGGCATATACAGTGCCTTGCAATAGTATTCGGCCCCCTTGAACCTTGCAACCTTTCGCCACATTTCAGGCTTCAAACATAAAGATATAAAATTTTAATTTTTTGTCAAGAATCAACAACAAGTGGGACACAATCGTGAAGTGGAACAAAATTTATTGGATAATTTAAACTTTTTTAACAAATAAAAAACCAAAAAGTGGGGCGTGCAATATTATTCGGCCCCCTTGCGTTAATACTTTGTAGCGCCACCTTTTGCTCCAATTACAGCTGCAAGTCGCTTGGGGTATGTTTCTATCAGTTTTGCACATCGAGAGACTGACATTCTTGCCCATTCTTCCTTGCAAAACAGCTCGAGCTCAGTGAGGTTGGATGGAGAGTGTTTGTGAAGAGCAGTCTTCAGCTCTTTCCCAGCTCTTTCCACAGATTCTCCATTGGATTCAGGTCTGGACTTTGACTTGGCCATTCTAACACCTGGATACGTTTATTTTTGAACCATTCCATTGTAGATTTGGCTTTATGTTTTGGATCATTGTCCTGTTGGAAGATAAATCTCCGTCCCAGTCTCAGGTCTTGTGCAGATACCAACAGGTTTTCTTCCAGAATGTTCCTGTATTTGGCTGCATCCATCTTCCCGTCAATTTTAACCATCTTCCCTGTCCCTGCTGAAGAAAAGCAGGCCCAAACAATGATGCTGCCACCACCATGTTTGACAGTGGGGATGGTGTGTTCAGGGTGATGAGCTGTGTTGCTTTTACACCAAACATATCGTTTTGCATTGTGGCCAAAAAGTTCAATTTTGGTTTCATCTGACCAGAGCACCTTCTTCCACATGTTTGGTGTGTCTCCCAGGTGGCTTGTGGCAAACTTTAAACGAGACTTTTTATGGATATCTTTGAGAAATGGCTTTCTTCTTGCCACTCTTCCATAAAGGCCAGATTTGTGCAGTGTACGACTGATTGTTGTCCTATGGACAGACTCTCCCACCTCAGCTGTACATCTCTGCAGTTCATCCAGAGTGATCATGGGCCTCTTGGCTGCTCTGATCAGTTTTCTCCTAGTTTGAGAAGAAAGTTTGGAAGGACGGCCGGGTCTTGGTAGATTTGCAGTGGTCTGATGCTCCTTCCATTTCAATATGATGGCTTGCACAGTGCTCCTTGAGATGTTTAAAGCTTGGGAAATCTTTTTGTATCCAAATCCGGCTTTAAACTTCTCCACAACAGTATCTCGGACCTGCCTGGTGTGTTCCTTGGTTTTCATAATGCTCTCTGCACTTTAAACAGAACCCTGAGACTATCACAGAGCAGGTGCATTTATACGGAGACTTGATTACACACATTTGGATTCTATTTATCATCATCGGTCATTTAGGACAACATTGGATCATTCAGAGATCCTCACTGAACTTCTGGTGTGAGTTTGCTGCACTGAAAGTAAAGGGGCCGAATAATATTGCACGCCCCACTTTTCAGTTTTTTATTTGTTAAAAAAGTTTAAATTATCCAATAAATGTTGTTCCACTTCACGATTGTGTCCCACTTGTTGTTGATTCTTGACAAAAAAACTAAATTTCATATCTTTATGTTTGAAGCCTGAAATGTGGTGAAAGGTTGCAAGATTCAAGGGGGCTGAATACTTTTGCAAGGCACTGTAGGAGTCTCAATGAGCAGTGGCATAAAAAAATTCAAAGTCGTTCCCAAATAAAATCCCGATTTATTATTTTTTATGTAAGTACAACAAAATTTAAAATAGCTGTAAAATTCTCAGATTCTCTGTTAGGTGCACAAAAATTGCCTGATGCAATATAATCGCCTATATTTTCAGGATCAATAGCAGTATTCAACAGGTTTTTGCCCAAAATAGGGACTTAAGTTGTTTTTATTTAGTGCAATTTTGACATAAATCCCTAAATTTTCACGTAAAAAACGTAATACTCGAGGAAACCATGCAGAATCATCTTATTTCTATTCAACAAACAAAAACAAATTTTGCATTTTTCTATGTACAATCAGAACTTAAGTTGAATTCTGATGTCACAATTGCTTCATCTGGCCCTCGTTGTTTTTAGATTGAAATGTTACATAAAATAAAACACGTAAAAGGCACATTTTTTTTTGTATGGATGCAGAAATGTCTAAATAACTAGTTTTTTGCCAAAAAATGGGCAGTTGGCCGAAAATGGTCCGATTATTTGGATGCAAGTTTACGCTATTATGTATAGTACAAAATCCAACATGACCATTACAAAACAAGGAGCTTTTTAAAATTGATTTTTTTTTGTATACAAACGCGTAAATCCCGGACTTTCTATAGCTATGAATGTAAAACAATGCAGATTCTTGGTTAAAAGCAAAAAACAAAAAAAACAACAAAAAAAAACGGGCAGTTATCATTCATTTTCCGTAAATATTTCAGCTAAAGTTAAGCAAATTTTTTCCATTCATTTAATTTTTTTTCACATTTCAAAGTGCATGCATGTTGCTATTTTATATAATAATTACATTGAATCCTCGACCAAATCACTCCTGAGACACTCCTGCCTGCTTTTATGCAATAAAATCTTCGTCCTATTTCCACCTAAATCCGGCGTTAGCATGCAGGTGTGTTTGAGTTTATCACAGTGAAAGCCAACTCAACGTTCTGCCTGGGTCGGCCCGCTACTGGAAAGCGTGGGGCAATGTCTGTACGAGCTGTCTCGTCAACTGATGGTGAAGTGTATGGCTACAACCAACAAAGTAATTCGGAGGAATAAGGATATTTAAAAAAAAAAAAACACAAAAAAAATGATAAGTTATATAATATATAAACTGAACTGTATATTTAGACTACTGAAACAAAATGAAAATGTCCAGCGACAGCAAAAAGTCAAGAATATCCTAACCGAGTGAGATCAATTTATCACATTAGATGATGATGATGATTTTTTTTTTAAATTAAAAAAAAAAAGTATTTTTTAAAAACAAAATACTGAAATGATTGAAATCCTACATCATCCTACATTGATTTAACATGTTGTCCGAGCTAATAGGGAGGCACTTTTAAAGTAACTAGGTCCATCTAGTGTTGAAGCTGAGAATTGCAACAGAATGTAGACTCCACTCAATCTTCTTGTGCGGGCCATATTCAATGATATTTTCATCATTTGCTGCAGGCTAATAAAGACTGGGCATAGTTTGGACAACATTCAGTAAACTGTTGTTTAATCAGATATGTCTCTTTCCTTTCCAGGACTTGTTGGACAGTGACTGGGCCAGCGTACGAAAAGTTCTTGAGCAGGCTGACATTTTGGTCATCAAGTATTCGGTGACCGACAAGCTGGCCTTCCAACAGGTCAGGAATGGATATGCCCCAAGACTGCGCCCACTTCTTCGACACTGGGGGGTTCCAGTCATCTTAGTTGCTGTTGGAGCCAGGCTGAACGGTGAGAACAAGTGTGACTTTTTAAATCGGTTTGCTTGTTATTATTGTTATTATTATCTTATTACTGATTTGTTCTTTACCTGTTTTTGTCAGAAGAAAAATAGGCGCTAATGGGCTTCTCATTATCTTTTTCTAGTGGCCTTCTGCCTCCTTTCAAATTAATTAGCATATTCCTATCGCAGTGTAGTGTAATTTTGACTTGAAGAGAAAATGCTGATGTAGGATTAGTTCACTTGTGCAGAAAGGCCTCACAACATGAGGCACAAGTTAATGCAGGAGTCATCAACCTTATTGAAATGGAAAACTACTTGGGGGGTACGTACAGTATATGAGCAATGATACACACATCTAAAATCACAAATTTGCTCAAACTATTTATTTTATATATATATTTTTTTACTTGTTGTGGACCCTAGTATGTCTAGTTTTTTTTTTTTAATGGCAATTTGTACCAACGCTAGTATGACACTGTTATTTTTTGTGCTAATACAGTGAGGAGCAGAAGTATTTGCACCCCTTGTGATTTTGCAAGTTCACCCACATAGAAATCAGGTAGAGGTTTGAAATTTCAATCATAGATGCATTCCAACTCATAGAGACATAATAAAAAAAAATCCAGAAATCACATTGTATGATGTAATTTACTGTTGTTCATAAGTATTTGTACCCCTGAGAATCAGCAATAATTATGACACTCAAAGATTTGTCAATCTACCTTCAAAAAAAAAGTCTACCTCTACCCTATGAGTATCGAACCACCCACCACCTGGGTGCACCCCACAGTCAGTCATAATCCAACTGCTACCATGGACAAGACCAGAG
Organism: Corythoichthys intestinalis; assembly: GCF_030265065.1. Classification (NCBI taxonomy): domain Eukaryota; kingdom Metazoa; phylum Chordata; class Actinopteri; order Syngnathiformes; family Syngnathidae; genus Corythoichthys; species Corythoichthys intestinalis. The sequence continues at coordinate 37,832,259 of NC_080403.1, read as the reverse complement.
AGCTTTCGAAAGACACCAGAGGAAAATTGTTGAGCTCCTCAAAGCTGGAAAAGGCTATTGGACAATTGGATAGCACCTTGGTGAGAATAAATCAACAGTTGCAGCAATTGTTATAAAATGGAAAAGGCTAAACATGACTGATAATCTACCTCGGACTGGGGCTCCATGTAAAATCTTTCCTTGCAGGGCCTCACTCATGAATAGAAAAGTTTCAAAGGCTACTGTCAGTAGAACACTACTGTGCAATGGTTTAAAATCATGCTGTAGGAGCCTAAATTACGTTTGGTTTAGGGCTGTCAAACGATTAAAAATTTTAATTGAGTTAATTACAGCTTAAACATTAATTAATCGTAATTAATCGCAACTCAAACCATCTATAAAATATGCCATATTTTCCTGTAAATTATTGTTGGAATGGAAAGATAAGACACAAGAAGGATATATACATTCAACATACGCTACATAAGTGCTGTATTAGTTTATTATAACAATAAATCAACAAGATGGCATTAACATTATTAACATTCTATGAAAGCGATCCATGCATAGAAAGACTTGTAGTTCTTAAAAGATAAATGTTAGTACAAGTTATAGAAATTTTGTATTAAAACCCCTCTTAATGTTTTCGTTTCATTAAAATTTGTAAAATTTTCAATCAAAAAATAAACTAATAGCCCGCCATTGTTGATGTCAATAATTACACCATGCTCACTCATGGTGCTGAAACCCATATAATCAGTTGGACCTAAGCGCCAGCAGAGGGTTCCAAACAACCAAAAAACAAGTAACAAGCGGACATTACACTCTGCTGTCATTTTAATCATTTTGAGCGGGGTATGTGCGTTAATTGCGTCAAATATTCTAACTTGATTAATTTAAAAAATTAATTACCACCCGTTAACGCGATGATTTTGACGGCTCTAGTTTAGTTCGATATTCATGTTAATTGTGAATAATTTGTTTAGGTTCTGTGGGACGGGCTCGTGGTTTGTTTATTTTATTTGTGGAATTCGTGACGTCATATTTGACGACGTACTATTTAATGCGGAAGAGACTGTGTGGACGGGTAGTTGGCGTGAAGGCAGAAGGACGCATAGGTCACAGATAAGAGACAAAACAGTTTTTTATGTCTCTCTCTCTCTCTCTCTCTCTCTCTCTCTCTCTCTCTCTCTCTCTCTCTCTCTCTCGCTCTCTCTCACTCTCTTCCTATTTGGATTAACGACTCTCTATCTCTTAATCTATTTCTCAGTTGCTCCTTTTTGTTATATTTTTGAATGACAAGTGTTTGGGTTAATTTTTGTTGGATTAAAGTAAGGAACTCAAGAGAGCGGCGTCAGAGTTTTTCTTTGCCGCTGTCCAGCGGTGCGCAAGGGGGATGGAGCGAGGAAATCGTCGGGCTGAGGGCTTTTTACGTTGTGGATCCCACACATGCATTGCTCAGAAGGTTTCCCTTTTGAAGCCAGAAGGCCCTTCTGAAGTTTGCCAGGGACCATCTGAATGATGCAGAGGGGTCATGAGTGAAAGTCATGTGGTCAGATGAGACCAAAGTAGAACTTTTTTTGCAAACTTTATGCGCCGTGTGTGGAGGAAAAAGAAGGATGAGTACAATCCCAAGAACACCATCCCCACTGTGAAGTATGGGGTTGGAAACCTCATGCTTTGGGGCTGCTTTTCGGCTAAGAGGACAGGACGACTGTACTGTATAAAGCAGAGGATGAATAGTGAAATGTATCGTCAGATTTTGAGATCCAGAGACTTGGAGATTAATTGTGGCTGGATCTTCCAACATGACAATGATCCGAAGCACACAGCTAAGCTGACCAAGGAGTGGCTGCGTAAAAAACATATCAAGGTTCTTGTGTGGCCTAACCAGTCTCCAGACCTCAATCCAATAGAAAATCTTTGGATGGAAGTGAAACTGTGTTTCTCAACGGCAGCCCCGAAACCTGACAGATTTAGAGAAGATATGTATTGGGGTGGGAACCTCTTGGTACCTCACAATACGATACGATTTGCAATACAAAGCTCACGATAACGATGATCTGACGATACAAAGATTATCGATACATTGGTCAGGAAATCATTCTAGGATATTATACAATAAAACTAATAACCAGAAAAACAAGCTTCTGCTGTGAATTGGAATGAGTTTATCACTAGTAGATGTCCAATCCATTTGAACTGTTCATTCACTGCCATCCCTCCCACATTAAACGGATTGAACGTCCATGGCCATCAGTGGCAGCCAATGCCAGGCAATGAATTTTGGGCCATTTAACGTCATTTACCTGTTGATTTTCAGTTACTTCCTGTTGATTTTGGGGTATTTTATGGGTCACTTCTTGTTTATTTTGCATTACAGAACAGGAAGTGACCTGGGAATCACACAAATGAATAGGCAGTGACTCAAACTCAACAGGAAATGACCTGTAAATGCCCTAAAATGAACAGCAAGTGACCTGTAAATGCCCTGACAATCGGACCGAATGACTGTGAATGCTCTGGTTTTGAATGAATGAACGTTCCCAGTCTAAATGGACTGGGCGTCGAGCACCGTTTTTTTTTTTTTTTTTTAATTGACACCTTTTCAAAACGATATCTTGATTTTTGACAAGAGCATATTGATAACCTTTTGGGAAACAAAGTATCACGATATACAGTGGGGAGAACAAGTATTTGATACACTGCCAATGTCACCATTTCGATATTTTGTCACACCCCTAATTTGTGTAGAGGAATGGGCCAAAATACCTGGTTTGGTTTGCGAAAACCTGGTGAAGAACTACAGAAAGCATCTGACCTCTGCATTTGCAAACAAATGCTTTGGCACTAAATTAGGGCTGTCAAAATTATCGCGTTAACGGGCGGTAATTAATTTTTAAAATTAATCACGTTAAAATATTTGACGCAATTAACGCACATGGCCCGCTCAGATTGAAATGACAGAAGTGTAATGTCCACTTGTTACTTGTTTTTTGTTATTTGGCGCCCTCTGCTGGCGCGTGGGTCCAAATGATTTTATGGGTTTGGGGAGTGAGCATGGTGTAATGACATCAACAATGGCGAGCTACTAGTTTATTTTTTTAATGAAAATTTTACAATAATAATAATAAAACGAAAACATTAAGATGGGTTTTAATATAAAATTTCTATAACTTGTACTAACATTTATCCTTTAAGAACTACAAGTCTTTCTATTCATGGATCGCTTTAAGAGATAATGTTAATAATGTTAATGCCATCTTGTTGATTTATGGTTATAATAAACAAATACACTACTTATGTACCTTATGTTGAATGTATATATTCGTCTTTTGTCTTATCTTTTCATTCCAACAATAATTTACAGAAAAATATGGCATATTTTGTAGATGCTTTGAATTGCGATTAATTGCGATTAATTACGATTAATTGATTTTTAAGCTGTAACTAACTCGATTAAAATTTTTAATCGTTTGACAGCCCTACACTAAATATTATCACTGATTTTCTCAGGGGTACAAATACAGTGGGGCAAATAAGTATTTAGTCAATCACTAACAATAAAAGTTCTCCCACTTGAAAATATTACAGAGGCCTCTAATTGTCAACATGGGTAAACCTCAACCATGAGAGACAGAATGTGGAGAAAAAAAAAAACAGAAAATCACATTGTTTGATTTTTAAGCAATGTATTTGCAAATCATGGTGGAAAATAAGTATTTGGTCAATGCCAAAAATTCATCTCAATACTTTGTTATGTACCCTTTGTTGGCAATAACGGAGGCCAAACGTTTTCTGTAACTCTTCACAAGCTTTTCACACACTGTTGCTGGTATTTTGGCCCATTCCTCCATGCAGATCTCCTCTAGAGCAGTCATGTTTTGGGGCTGTTGTTGGGCAACACGGACGTTCAACTCCCTCCACAGATTTTCTATGGGGTTGAGATCTGGAGACTGGCTAGGCCACTCCAGGACCTTCTCATCTCATCTTCAATGCCCTTGCTGATGGAAGGAGACTTACACTCAAAATCTCTCGATACATGGCCCAATTCATTCTTTCTTTTACACAGATGAGTCGTCCTGGTCCCTTTGCAGAAAAACAGCCCCAAAGCATGATGTTTCCACCCACATGCTTCACAGGGGCTATGGTTTTCTTCGGATGCAATTCAGTATTCTTTCTCCTCCAAACACAGGAACCTGTGTTTCTACCAAAAGTTCTATTTTGGTTTCATCTGACCATAACACATTCTCCCAGTCCTCTTCTGGATCATCCAAATGCTCTCTAGCGAACCGCAGACGGACCTGGACGTGGTTCTGGGATTTTTGCTCACCGTTCTTGTTATCATTTTGACACCATGGGGTGAGATCTTCCATGGAGCCCCAGATCGAGGGAGATTATCAGTGGTCTTTTATGTCTTTTATTTTCTACTAATTGCTCCCACAGTTGATTTCTTTACACCAAGCGTTTTACCTATTGCAGATTCAGTCGTCCCAGCCTGGTGCAGGTCTACAATTTTTTCTCTGGTGTCCTTCGACAGCTCTTTGGTCTTGGCCATAGAGGAGTTTGGAGTGTGACTGACTGAGATTGTGGACAGGTGTCTTTTATACCGATAATGAGTAAAAAAAGGTGCCATTAATACAGGTAACGAGTGGAGCCTCGTTAGACCTCGTTAGAAGAAGTTAGACCTCTTTGACAGCTAGAAATTTTGCTTGTTTGTAGGTGACCAAATACTTATTTTCCACTCTACTTTGGAAATAAATTATATTATATTAATAAAAATCAAACAATGTGATTTTGTTTTTTTTTCTCCGCATTCTGTCTCTCATGGTTGTGGTTTACCCACATTGACAATTACAGGCCTCTCTAATCTTTTCAAGTAGGAGAACTTGCACAATTGGTGGTTGACTAAATACTTATTTGCCCCACTGTACTTATGAACCCCAGTAAATTACAAATAAATTATTGAAAAATCATACAATGTGAGTTCCTGATTTTTTTAAGATTATGTCTCAAAAAGTGGAAATGCATCTATGACTGAAATTTCAGACCTCTACCTATTTTCTAAGTGGGTGAACTTGCAAAATCACAAGGGCTGCAAATACTTCTGCCCCTCACTGTATATTATGAGCAACCGTCAGATATGCCATATCTTAAGGGAATTAAAAAAAAAAAAAAAAAGGAGCGTGACAGTGGATGATGCACTTTCAGCGGTTGACTAATCGCTATAAACAGTCAAATACACAAATGTGAGTTGACAAGACTCATAAGCAGTACAGTAGGACAAGCGCTAGCTAGATCCACACACAAAGACAATTTTCCAGATGTCGCTCACTAGCCCAGACCTCTTAAAAACACGTAGACAACGCTGCATCAATCACTGTGACGCTTTCTACATTCTCTTTTATCAAGATTTTATTAGGTTATTTGTACAAATGTATGCACCGGCACACTAACCTTTATTCAATGCCGTTTGTGAAACAAGCCAATCAAATTCCCAGAGTTGTATTTTTAGCTTTCCTGCTCAACATTCTATGAGATTCTTCCAGTGAAGCGTCTCAGAAAGATCAGAGCTTAAATGTTGCTCGTGGTTTGTGTGTGTGCTTATGTTTTCAGTGTTGCATGAGGGCAGACAGGAGGCGTTTGTGTTTGTAGTTTGTCGCTGCTACCGAGACTAGGTTCACGCTATCCCCCCGTGACTGCAGAGAATGACAGCTGAGCTAAAATTGCTTCCTGCGGCTTGTCTTTGACCACCGCTGCAGTACGCGCATTAACGTGGCCATTAAAGAAGCGCCGAGCACAAGGCACACTACTCCGCCAAGGGCACACGCGCGCCCTCGTGCACGTAAACACAACACTGATGTGCCAAGTCACCGCCTGACAGACCCCCCCCCCCCCCCTACCCCCCATTCTCACTTTGTCTCACACGCGCACACACAATCTTGGCTGAGCGCCTGTAGGTTATTAGCAATATGATTTATCAAATGCCTCAGCACTTAACCGTGTCCCACTCATTCTCTCTGGTTCTGTTCTTTGTTCTGTCTCTCTGTGGCCCTTTTAGTCCTGCAAGATAATCCCTCTAATTTTCTGTCCTTTTTCCCATGTGCGCATAGCTCAGCATGGCTGGTTCTTGTCTGAATACCACTGCGGATATTACATGATTGAAAATTGGAGAACGCAGCAGGGAACCAGTGTCTTCATTCAATAAATAGAAGAACTCATTCAATTTTATGCTTTTGTGTTCCTCCCTATTACATTATGCATACGAGACATGATTTAAAAAAAAAAATCTCACCCAAAATCTGCTAGGATATGCTATAACTCAGTCGCAACCCTATTGACGATTCACCATTTAGAAAATGGATGGATCAATGGGATACTAGTTACTAAAACCGGGGCAGGTATATCTACACTGGCACAAACCAACTTAATTGTGTCAGGTTATCCCAGGGGTCGGCAACCTTTAACACTCAAAGAGCCCTTTCGACCATGTTTCCACAGAAAAAAACAACATTGGGATGATGTGTCTTCCTGACTGTACAGTGATCCCTCGCTACTTTGCGCCTTGTTCTCTGGTCAGATGAGACAAAAGTAAACCTTTTTGGGAAAATGCATCAAGGCCTTCAAATAACAGAACTCAGTCCCCACAGTCAAACAAGGCGGAGGTTCCCTGACGTTTTGGGGTTGTTTTGCTACCTCTGGCACTGGACTGCTTGACCGTGTGCATGGCATTATGAAGTCTGAAGAATACAAACAAATTTTTGCAGCATAATGTAGGGCCTAGTGTGAGAAAGTTGGGTCTCCCTCAGAGGTCATGGGTCTTCCAGCTCGACAATGACCCAAAACACACCTCAAAAAGCACTAGAGGTGGGAATCTTTGGGCACCTAACAATTCGATTATGATTCAGAGGCTCCGATTTAATTATAAATCAATTATTGATGCACCACAAATCCCTCCCCCACGCTTTTAATTTTTTGTACACTAGTTCCAAAATTGTTCAGAAATCCTCTCAGGCTAAACAAACTACTATTTCAGTATCAAGTTAACGTTAAAAACAGTACATAAAATACTCAAGTCCCCATTCTGTATTGGCAGCTTTAAACTACATTCAATTCATTTAATGTTGTGAATCAACCGTTAAAGTTGTTAAAATTGCTCCCGTTATTCCATAATTTCCCTTCTGTCTACTTTCGACGTGAAAGTTTTAAAACTGTTTCATCATTTAAAGATAGATTCAAGATTTTGCCGATTTTTTTTTTTTTTTGGGATAAAAAGTAATTAGGTTCGCTACAACAAAGCCTTCTAGAGAAGTTTACTGCTTTAAGATGGCGCCTGTTTACCAGCGCGGGAAAGTCTGTCATTTCGCATCTAGTTCTTGGTATATGATCTAACACGGCCGTTGTCTTTCATTTCACATCTCGTTCTAGATATATGTTATATCTACCATAGCCGTATGTATGCCGTTTGTAGCAACTAGCAACTGGGCGCTGTTTGTAGCGGCTGACGGCCGCAGTCAGGTATTATTGTTTTTTTTTTTTTTATCTAGCGGCATGAGTTGAACATGATATTTACTCTCAGTCTGTTCCTCATTGCGTCCTGAAGACCGCGCTGACTGTGTTTTATTTCTGCTTTACCTGGTATAATTCAATAATCGGAATTTGGATGTTTGTGAATCGTTCTCAAATCTTCCACAGCCAAATCGCGAATTATCTAAGAATCGGAAATTGACAATTTGGTTTGAGAGAGAAAAAAATAAAATAAAATATATATATATATATATATATATATATATATATATATATATATATATATATATATATATATATATATATATATATATGGCTGTCAAAATTATCGCGTTAACGGGCGGTAGTTAATTTTTTAAATTAATCACGTTAAAATATTTGACGCAATTAACGCACATGCCCCGCTCAAATATTAAAATGACAGCACAGTGAAATGTGTACTTGTGTTTTTCGGAGTTTTGTCACCCTCTGGTGGTGCTTGGGTGCGACTGATTTTTTAGGCTTCAGCACCCATGAGCATTGTGTGAGTAATTATTGGCATCAACAATAGCGGGCTACTAGTTTATTTTTTTTTGGAAATTTTTACAAATTTGATTAAAACAAAAACATAAAATATAAAATTTCTATAACTTGTACTAACATTTATCTTCTAACAACTACAAGTCTTTCTATCCATGGATCGCTTTAACAGAATGTTAATAATGGTAATGCCATCTTGTTGATTTATTGTTATGATAAACAAATACAGTACTTATGTACCGTATGTTGAATGTATATATCCATCTTGTGTCTCATCTTTCCATTCCAACAATAATTTACAGAAAAATATGGCATATTTTATAGATGGTTTGAATTGGGATTAATTGCGATTAAGTACGATTAATTAATTTTTAAGCTGTAATTAACTTGATTAAAAATTTTAATCGTTTGACATCCCTAATTATATACTTACTTATATTTACACATTTTTATTCACAGAACACTCTCGCAGGTCATGAATTCACCAACTATGTAAAGTCATGGTTGCCATTTGGAAGTCTTTTCACCTGTGAATGGCATGACTTGTGTGACTGATCTGTCGACAAACACACAAAACAGTGAGCCTGACTTGATCTACCTACTAAAGGGAAGTTTATAATATCAAATATTCATTTATTTCATATAGGGTTAGCCGTATCAGAGGGTTCAAATAGCAGCATGTGGCTGGAGAGCTGCTTGTTGCTGGGTTGTCCAAATAGACAAGACACTATATTCAGGTTGAAGTCTCAGCAGAAGTGTGCATTTAGAATCCGTTTTTTACAATGGTTTATGGCAGTGCTCCTCAATAGCTATTACATCGATCCAAGATCAGATGAGATTTGGTGTTCTCAGAGTAGCATGGCTTTAGCCGCACAGTTTTTTTGAGCTGTCAACCATCACATTGTGCATGTTAGGTTGGAGGGCTGGCACACGAGATGAATTGAAAAACTGTTTACTGTCACTTTGTGTTTTGGTTGGGTCAGCAAGTGTATGCCAGAATTTACTCGGCATGCCAAAGATTCACAGACTGCCTGTTACACAGTCGCCGGGTTCACGCAAATGAAATTTTTAACTTTCACAAATACTTTGCCTGCCTGTGGGAGCCTGCTCATACAAAATTGTATGCTGAAAGAAGAATGGACTAAAAAAATGAATATTTCAAAGTTGAATGAGAAACTCAACAGCTTGCATTGTTGCATTTCATCTGATATTGGGGATCAAATCGTGAATATCTAATCATATTTTAATTCAATATTCTGGCAAATTGAATACAGTCACTCTTGAACTGTCATTTGAATACAGACGAGGGTCCTCCTTGCACATGCCCGCTTTGTGCGTCTGACTGGAGCAGCTGTGTGCCTCACAGTGAAGGTCTGCAGCTGTCGCGGGACCTGGGGGCCACCTACCTGGAGTTACCCTCGCTTAACCATGTGTTCGTGGGTCGCTACTTTGGCAGCGTGGTACACAGACATGCACACACGCACTCTCACACACATTTCACCTCCGGCTTATTCATTTTTAAGGTAGAACATCTTATGATGGGAGCAATTTGTTCCCAAAGTGAAGAACACATGATGTAACAACTTATTTTTGTACCTTGTTTTTGAATAAATGTGTTTCTGTATTGTTCAGCTGGAGTACTTCATGATCCAGTGTCTGAAACACAAAGCCAAAGAGAAACCAGAAAAGAGGCGAGGAAATAAAGTCAACGAGCTTCGCCCGCCTCACTTGGAACAACCAGGTCAGAAGAAAGATGTGATATTCAAAACTTAAACTAGTAATATGAAAAATGGTCTTTTAGTACCTGGTGTATTTTTAAAAAATATATATTTTCTTTCTTATATGTTCCCATTTCTTTGCAGTAAAAAGGGTAGATTGTCGTCTCGCAGGTTTTCAGAGCTATAAAAAAGCTATGTGCTAAGGTTTGGGCAGGATCAATAATTCTTTCTTTGAATTTAGATTTAGAAGAGAGATGAAGCGTGAGGTAGACTGTAACTGATGTAAAAATCAATTTTCATTTGGACTGTTTGTTCGCAACACGAGAGTGAGAAAGAGCACCAATTAGGTGTTTTGTTGTGAGGCTGCTCTGATTAGATGGGATTACTTTTATCTTTGAACAAATTAATTTAATCGGTGTTATAAATTTGACTAATTCAAATTCAATTACTTGTTGACTTGTGTCTATTATCCCTTTCAGAGATACTTTTTTGAGACTTGAATGAGAAATTTATGGGGTCCAGAAATATTCTGACATTGCGGTGACCTTGAACTCATTTTCTGCTATTGGCGGTGATGGACGTCCAATCTATTTGAACATGGATGTGACAGGAGCAGTTGTTCGGTGACAGCCGTCTCAGTTTAAAATGAATGTCATCAACCTCTTGCAATGGCAGCTGATGAGTTTATAATTTTGCCATTATACATTACCATTACCATTGATGTAAAAACACCTTGACAGGATCTGTGATATCAATGAGAAAGAAATGTATGTACTGTAATTTTCAGACTATAAGACACTACACTTTAGGGGTGTGACAAAATATCGAAATGGTGATATATCGTGATACTTTGTATCCCAAAAGGTTATCGATATGCTCCTGCCAAGAATCGAGATATCATTTTAAAAAGGTGTCAATGTCAAAAAAAAAAAAAAAAAGAAAATTGAACCAATAAGTTGCTACCTAAATCTTCCACCATAATAGTGTCTCAGTTAACTCTAAGGCTACATTGACGGTGCTCAACGCCCAATCCATTTAGACTGGGAACGTTCGTTCATTCGAAACCAGAGCATTCACAGTCATTCTGTCTGTTTTTCAGGGCATTTACAGGTCACTTACTGTTCATTTTAGGGCATTCACATGTCGTTTCCTGTTGAGTTTTAATCACTGTCTATTCATTGGGGTGATTCCCAGGTGATTTCCTGTTCTGTAACTCAAAATAAACAGGAAGAGACCCATAAAACACCCCCAAATCAACAGGAAGTAACTGAAAATGAACAGGTAAATGACCTTAAATGGCCCAAAATTACCTCATTGCCTGGCATTGGCTGCCACTGACGGCCATAGACGTTCAATCCGTTTGAAGTGGGAGGGATTGAGTGGGAGGAATGTTCATTTGCTGCCACCCTCCCAGTTCAAATGTATTGGACATCTACTAGTGATAAACTCATTCCAATTCACAGCAGAAGCTTGTTTTTCTGTTTATTAGTTGTTTGTAGAATATCCTAGAATGATTTATCGATATTCGTTGTATCGCCATATCGTCAGATCATCGTTATCGTGAGCTTTTTATCGCAAATCGTATCGTATCGTGAGGTCCCAAGAGGTTCCCACTTCTACTACACTTCCCCTCATTTTGAATCCTGTGGCTTTTAGTCCAGTGTGGCTTATTTGTTGATTTATTTGGGTCAATAGGCAACACTTTATTTGTCAGCAGTGTCGTAACACTGCCATAAGACCATCATAATTATGACATGACACTATCATGAGCATAAATTAATGCTTATGACAGATGTCATTAAGTGTTATCCGGCAAATTATGTCACTAACTCCATTTATGTCCAGCTCGGATCTTTTACGTCCGTTAAAAAGTGAGATAATTTGCCAGATGACAGAAAATGTGTCTGTCACAAGCATTTATTAATGGCGGAAAACACAGACAAAGCTGAAAAAGCGGTTTCTGCTCTTGCACCCCTCTTTAAAATAAACTGCTGGATTTGAAACCAAAAGAACTGTTGTGTCTGATAAAACAATATGTCTATATGCTGCCATAGCAGATTCAAGGCGCATTAAGCCCCTGAACTATTTTTAATTTGTCCGTTTTACCCTGGAAACCCCCGTTTACAGACGTTGCGCGACCGCTTTTGTTTCAACCCAGCCATAAAACGAAGGTAATTAATTATATTCATTATTCAAAATGTCATTTTTAGCTTAGAATCATTTATAGATGTCTAATATTTCGTGTAAAAAAAAAATGACTGGAAAAAAATTATTCACTCGCATATTTTAAACTTTTAAACAAATTAAAAAGCGGCATGGAAAATGAATGAATGAATGAATGTCACAATGAAAAAAATGGTGTCTGTAAAAAAGTCACGGGATATCTTTTTTTTTTGTTACTGTCGCATTTTTCCGACATGTTAGATCATAAATAATCGAGCCGAACAAAGAAAAATTGAAAAAAAAACTTTTAAAAGGGTAAATATATGATAAAAAAAAAACTCGACCACTCCATGATATTTTAAACTTTTAAACAAATTACGTCACAATAAAAAAAATGGGGTCTGCAAAAAAATCATGGACATCTACCTGCTAACTAACGCAGCAACAACAAGCTCAAAAACTCCAAAACTTAGCTGAAAAAACAATCAGGTGCATACCGCCACCTACTGTACAAGAGAGTGCAGCACCCATTTAAAGGCGCGCTGCTTTCACTGTTGGTTTTTATTAGTCAATATTTTGTTCACCTGCCTAATCTTGCTTGTACTATTCGTGTTGCTGCCTCTAGTGCTCAGTTACGATATAGTTGCACCGGGCTTATGGTTTGCACCGGAGGCATGAAAACGAAACTATCAATTCACAAAGAGAAAAAAAATGAAAGAAACAAAAGTAACTTGTAACGCAGGCTACAATTTGAAAAGTAGTGGAGTAAAAAGTACAGATACGTGCTGTAAAATGAAAAAATAAAAGTACCACTTCATATTTGTACTCAAGTACTTCTATGTTACCTTCCAATACTGCAATTTGATGACATCTTCAGAAGCACGTACGAAGGGTATTCAAAAAGTAATGCACCCAACTTTATCATGTACAAACGAATTATATTAGCAACATGTATTATACATCAAAAGAAAGGTACAAGTGTGAGGATTTCATTTTGACTTCTCCACATAGTCTCCACCTCTCTCAAGAGCTACAGTCCACCTATGAACGAGAGCATGTATAGACCCTACCCACCGACGTCACAAAACCACATGCTCGCTGTATGGTTCCGCCCACTTGTCCGTCATTTTGTCTCTGTATAAGCATTGGTTTCAATTGATCGAGGAATTTAAAATGCATTTCATGGAAGACCCGGTGCTTTCTGATGCCGTAAACTCACTGGATGTGTTGCATAAAAGGCGTTATGTGGAAAAGCTTCGTTCTATACAGTCGCCAGATCCATATTTGATGCCCAAATCGATGTTTTTCGACCCACTGTCTTCGCCCTGTCTGCCTGACATCTGCTACGCTGATATTTACAATTATCTTGTCCACACAAAATCAGCCTATTCTCACGAAAATTTGAAAAACTTCAAGAGCTTGGAGGCTTATAAATACTTTGTTGCTGGTTGGGTGAAACAGGTCCTCGTCCACGAAAATTCGGCAGGAATCTATCTTGTGCTTGGAAAGGTGAGTTACGAAATTTTCAATTCAAAATCTTTTGTTATTGCTAACATCCACTGTCAAGTCTAATGTATTTCATGTTGTTTGTCAATGGAGTTAAGGCTTTTAATGTTTATATGGTTTAGCGATAGCACTCTCACTACATACGTACGTGTATGTTGTCGGCGATTAGCCTAGCAATGATCTTAATTGTGGTTATTTGTCAGCCCAAAACCCTCTAAGTATATCTTAAATGCATCTTACCGGATATAAAATGACTACTACATAGTCTGTGGTGATTTTTTGGTGCCCAGTTTTCACGTCGAATTGCAGCCGTCCATTTCGCTCTCCTCTTTGGATCCCTCGGAATACAGTAAAACTTCAAGTCTCTCCTTCCATCTTCTCTGTTAGTGCAACCAACAGCCACACACGCCTTCACCATTTTGATTATTAATGTTAAGGAGCAGAAAAACACGCCGTAAATAGGAGGAATGTACGTAGCCGTAACAGGTTAACACTATGTTTAGACGGACAATTGGGCGGTACCATTCAGGAGAGCGGAGTTGTGACGTCACGTAGGTAGGGTCTATACCAGTGTTGTAGAACTCGGCGGGTGATCTCTAAGCCAATTCTTGACTGCAGTCTCCACTTCATCGTCATTGCCATATCGGTTGCCCCCGAGTCTTTCTTTCATTGGACCAAAGAGGTGGTATCAAAGTCTATCCAAATGAAGTGATGACCTCAATGGTCCTGATGCTTGTGTGAGGACGTGCATTGTCATGCTGGAGGAGCACATTTGACATGTCGAAGTTGGGCCGAACACGTCGAATTCTTGCTTTGAGCTTCCTAACAGTCTCAATGTATACCTCAGAGTTAATGGTTTCCCCCTTCGGCAAAAAATCCACAAGGATTACACTTTGAGAATCCCAAAAATTGGTGGCCATAATTTTGCCATCTGACTTTTGGGCCTTGAACTTTTTGGTCCTTGGTGAACTCTTTCACTCTCTTCATGGTCTTCAGTACTGTTTTTAAATCACTGTACCCATCTTTTTACAGTACTATAGTCTATGGTATCATCTTTGTGGACATTTTCCAACCGGTTGTGAATCCTCAGAGGGGTTAATCCCTCTGCATCAAGGAATTCAATTACAGCTCTTTGCTTCTGACAAGCTTCAAGAGGGGCAGCCATTTTGGAAGCTAGTTTAAGCTTTAAAAATCTGAAAATAAGAAAAATACATAAAACAATCGCAAAAAGGGGTGTCCTATCATGTTTGTGCCAAATATAAACAAGATTGGTAAAATCCTGTATGAGCAATGCACATGAGTGCATTACTTTTTGAATGCCCCTCATAGCATTCAAAATAAACATATAAAGCACTCCATCAGCCACATAGGATTTAGGATTTATTGTTTCTTGTAACTTCATCTTATGGTGTCACGGTACACAAGAAAGCCCGCAAACAGTTTGCTGAAAACATGTCAACAAAGCACGTGGATTACTGGAACCATGTCCTATGGTCTGATGAGACGGGCGGGTTTTCTTGTGTACGGTCTTCAGAACAGGCTTCCTCCTGGGGTTACAGCCATGCACACCAATTTAATGTAGAGTGCGGCGTATGGTCTAAGCAATAACAGGCTGACCCCCCACCTCTTCAATCTCTGCAGCAATGCTGAGAGCACTCCTGTAACGAGTCACGAGACATTTTGGAGGGAAAATGACAAGCAGTACTCAATTTGGACATTCAGGGATGTGCGTAGTTTCGAAGGGGTGTACTCACTTTTGTTGCCAGGGTTTAGATATTAAATATTAATGGCTATATTTTGAGTTATTTGAGAAGAAAATAAAGTAACTCTGTTATTTAAGCTGCACACAGACTACTTTTCATTGTGTCAAAGTGACATTTTGTCAGTGTTGTCCCATGAAAAGATATACTTAAATCTGCAGAAATGCGAGGGGTGTACTCACTTTTGTGATACACTGTATGATAGGTAAAAAAGCATTAATGACATAATAGGACTCATTTAGTGTCCGTTATTTTTCTTGGTTGAAAAATATATTATTCAAAAATCACCATCACTACTCTTTCCTAGTATGCTTTCATTTCCTCTCTTTGCTTAGCTCGTCTTCCCCCCATTCGAGTAGAAGAGTCAAGCTTCTCCCAAGACATGCAGTGGTTGTTGGAACGTGGCGTGCAGTTTGCCGACGTGGCCTTCTATGCAGGGGACTCCGGGAAAGAACTGGGATGGGCTCACGCATCCGTACTCTGCGCTGTCAGCCCGTATTTTCGACAGCTGCTCCTGGGGCCCAAGACCAGGTGGGAGATGTATTATCCTATCAAGCAGTTTCGCCATCTGTAAGCACCAGGTGCCTTCCTCCTCCTTTGTGCTGAATGCTGTCCGGTTTGACAGGGAACGGCCACAATCACGCTGTGTCTGCAGGGAGAGGGATGGAGCTCCTCACTCGTTACTCTCCACCTGGGATGGAGGAATTATTGATGACATGCCTCGATCTGAGGGACATTTGGCTGGCCGCCTCTCTCGTCTGGTGGTGAAGGATCCCCTATTATGTATGTGCTTATGGGAGACCCTCATGTTTATTTACAGAGGTAAGCATCAAAACACACCCTTCATAACCATATCCAATACAGAGATTTGTTGAAACAGTAGTAAAGAATGTCTTTACTTTCTTGTGACTTAAAGCTTGAAAGAGCAAATTTTGCTTTTGTCATTTTCTCATAATGTGTGGAGCGGTATCTTGAAAGGACCAGTCACAAGAGATGAAGCTGAGAATGAAAGTAAAGTTATTCTTTGGAGCGCTTGAACCAGAAAGTATTTTGCCTCAATTTATGGCAAGTCGGTGCTTTTTCTTTACTGTTGTTTCATTCGACATGGTTATTAACAGTCATAACAGTTGGAAAGCTTGTGCACTACCTTCTATGACTGCAATTTATGATCACACATGACTATAAATCAACCGCATAGGATAAATAGAATGCCAAAGTACAACTCATCTCTTTTGGAATTACATTTGTATGCCTTGCAAATCTTTCCTAATACCCTACATTTTCCAGGGAAAGTAAATTATGCTTTTCCTGATTGTGTTATTCCCTGCCAACTACTATAAAATCTATTTGTCGTTCTGCTATGTCTGCTCCAACTATCCTAGCATCTCAATGTTTTCTGATAAAATAACTATATTCATAATACGTATTTCAACGTTAGTCATTCATTCATCTACTGTAAACCTTATCCTGAAGGTCGGGGGGGTGCTGGAGCCTATCTCCGCTAACTATGGTTCAGGAGCCGGCGTACACTGTGAATTGGTTGGCAGCCATTTGCAGTATTTTAAAACTATTTTCATATTGGCTTCCGTAATTTTGGGACAATAAGACGCTACGTTTTTTCTTCATTTTCAATCCTGTGGCTTATAGTCAGGGGTGCACATAATTTTTTTGCCCAGGTTCTCAGAGGAGGACCTGGAGATGTGACTTGGTCCTCATTGAGCTTGAGAGCCGACCCGCCTGATGCGTTAAATTTATGACAAGCTTTACTTGAGCCAATTAACTTTAATTAATTATATTAACAATTAAATCTTGATTAACATCAATTGGCACAACAAAATTGCCATTACTTTGAAGTGAAATGTAAAGACATAAAAAGCACCAATTCAAAATAAAGGGCATTATGCGGCTCCCACATCAACTCCAAGCCTTTTTAAAAGTGGGATGTCCTCCTCATAAGACCTCATTGAACGTGCATGTTTAGCTTTGTAAAATGCGAGCAAAAACACGTTTGTCAGTGCATGGCGCTGTTCATTACCTTTATTCTGCCACTTGTCCATAGGGCGAGTGGGGTCCTGTTTGACATCGATAGTTTGCTTAATTGCCACATGCGCTCTGTTTTTTCCGTGAAAGTTTAGATGGCTGAAATTCTTTGACCCTACATAAAATGCGCTGCTTTTATCGGCGACATTGGGATTCTCACGGCACATTTTGTACCGCATTTCCGTGTGAGCATCATTTGCTTCTCGCCATGGTACCTCCTGTCGCCACTTTTCAGCAAAAGTCCTTTTTTTCCGGTAGCTCCGGTGACGTCTCTGTCGTCTGTCTGTCTTTTGACGGGGGTGGGGGAACAAGGAAGTAATTACTCAGTGTGGCCTGCCTCTTCGACATTTTGAGAAGTTATTTTCTCATGTCCGCCGCAAATACAGTGGTCAGCCAACGGTACGCAAAAGCGTATGGAAACCGTTGAGGGCCAGCGCGTTTGTCTACGTCCAGTACGCATGCGCGCATGCGGACCACTTATGTGCACCCCTGCTTATAGTCCATCCAAATCATATGGTGCAGGAGCGCAAAGTACATATGACAGCGCAGGGATGATGAGACTGGCACAGGCCTCGGAACATACGCAGAAAATGGGGCTGAAAACAACACGCAAATGCTCACTTGCCATGCTGTGGGACTTACAAGCCTCAATTTCAGATAATATCCATGTTAAATATTAGGGCTGTCAAATGATTAAAATTTTTAATCAAGTTAATCACAGCATAAAAATTAATTAACTGTAATAAATCGCAATTCAAACTATCTATAAAATATGCCATATTTTTCTGTAAATTATTGTTGGAATGGAAAGATAAGACACAAGACGGATAGATACATTCAACATACTGTACATAAGTACTGTATTTGTTTATTATAACAATAAATCAACAAGATGGCATTAACATTATTAACATTCTGTTAAAGCGGACCATGGATAGAAAGACTTGTAGTTCTTAAAAGATAAATGATAGTACAAGTTATAGAAATTTTATATTAAAACCCCTCTTAATGTTTTCATTTTAATAAAATTTGTAAAATTTTCAAACAAAAAATAAACTAGTAGCTCGCCATTGTTGATGTCAATAATTACACAATGCTCATGGATGGTACTGAAACCCATAAAATCAGTCGCAACCCAAGCGCCAGCAGAGTGCGACAAAATACAAAAAAATACAAGTAACAAATGGACATGACGCTGTCATTTTAATCTGTTTGAGCGGGGCATGTGCGTTAATTGGGTCAAATATTTTAACGTGATTAATTAAAAAAAAAAAATTACCGCCCAATAACGCGATAATTTTGACAGCCCTATCTATATGTTATGACAACAATTTACAATTATTTAGGCTATACTCTGCACAGCATGGGTAATTGCTCACATAGCCACGGGTGGGACTCACAGTAACGTACAGTCTAACTTGTAAAACATGAAAAAAAAATCAGAAATTACAATAAATAACACAAACCCATTCTTTGCGAGTTTCACCGCCCTCGTCTTCTCTGGCCCCAAAGTTCCCACCGTCTTACAAATTGTGCAGCCCAAACCCGAGTTTCCCATAAGGGTACTGGCCTGTTGCTCGGCTGTTGGTGGTCCTCCTAGCTGACTTCTGGCGCTGTAGCTGGCCCCCAGTCCGGGTGGCGCTGAACCTGACCAGCTGCTGCCACGGTAGCAGCCTCCTGCTCCGGCTTGGCTGGCTGTCCGTGAACCTGGCTAGCTGCTGCGGCGCTTGCCACCTGCTTCACCCGGTCCAGCAAGTGAGCATTATCACTGCAGCTGCCCTCATCGCCGGTTGTTGCTTTTCTGACTCGTTTTGAACCATCTTCCATCTTTTAGAAAAAAACAGTAAACGCAACTGTCGTTTTGGCATGTTGAAATACCGTTTTATCCTTTCTGCTTGCTCCCCAGATGCCACAAATTTGAATGTTTTTTTTTTTTTTTTTTTTTTTATGGCAGGGACGTGATTTGTTGGTCCAGCTTTTCAGTTCATCAACAAATCTCCGACTCTTTCAAATGGCTTAAAATGTTTATAAACAACATGCAATTCTTGGCATTTGTTCTGTAAATGAGTTTATGAATATTATTAATTTGTATCATACTGTAATGTCCGTAACTATGCACGGTCCCTTAAAGAGACGCTGGGACTGGAGAGCTGTGAGGTAGTAGGGAAGCGAGGGGAAGACAGGCGAGAAGCAAAAGTTAGTGGTCGAATGTAGCGGAAGTCCGCTGTTATTTTGTTTATTGTTTTCTTATTGTTGCCACAATAAAGTGGAGAAAACCATCAATGACTACACTGTAAAAAAACTGCTGTAAATTTACGGCCAATTTTTAACACTAAAATACCGTTTTTGTGTTAAACAGTTTATTACTGTAGTTAGCAATGCATTGTGGGTTACCAGCATTAAAGCAACAAGACAAATGTTGTAAACGGTATGTTAATGTTTCAATTACATGACACTACCGTATTTTTGGGAAACTGAGTTTTGACTGGAAATTTGGAGCATGGGCAGAAATCTGACATCTTTTACATTGTGGCAATATAGACTATGTTTTTTGCCAATTTAAATTAAAATAACTAGACACCGCAAATAATTTGCCATCAAATCCAGGAGGACATAATTAGCCATAATTTGGATGTTGGAACTCTTCAGAGGATGACTTTAGATGACATTTGCTGCTCTTCAGTGCTTGTTCTTCAACTTATATTGGGATTTATGTGTACCAATTTATAAACGGTGAGTTAATTAAGTCTTACTCATATTACCTAAATTATTGTATATTAAACTTAAGTTCTGAGGATTGCTGAATAGCGATATATAATATTGATGTTAGTTCCTCTGGAGTGCCAGTAGAGGGCAGTTTTCTATTGTTTTGCAAAAGATGCAACTGAGTGAATTTTTTAGGGAAATAAATAAAAGGTGTTTGCCAGTGAGCGGTTAAAAAGGCAAAATCCGAGTGTCTCATATGTATCCAACAGTGGAGTTACAATACGATAAGGGGCGCTACTTTGCGGTTTTTCACTTATTGCGGCGGGTTGTGGTCCCCATTTACTGCGAAAAACGAGGGATCATTGTAGTTCAAAACCTGATGTAATGGCAAAAAACAGATTAGTTTTGAATCTATGCAACCCAAAATAGTTGAAAAATAACTGACAGACCTAAAACAAATTGTAGTGCTTCAACAACTTTAATTTTATAAATATGGGATTTTTGTCATATTTGTTTACAATTTATTTTTTTTTCTTTTGTGTGATCTTAATACACCAACTTCATGCAGTAACAACTTCATACAATCAACACAAAAGTTGTGCATGCATTGAATCAAATGCAACCAGAGTCGTGTATTCCTTATAGCACATGAAGTCTCGTTTAACAAGCGTGTGATATACTCTGCGCCTCATGAAAATCTTCTCAGCGTGCGGCTTAAATTCTGCAGAGCTGTCCTTGCTCGCTGTATGTCAGATTGTGGTGCATGTCATTAAAGACTTCCGTGCTAGAGTCAAACATCTGATTTGCTGCCTTTCATGTGTTTAGGAGCAGAGCGTTGATGAACACGCATATGCTCACATTTGTTATCACACATGCAGGAGAAACACAAACACATGAGCTCTGCGAGAGCTGAGCAGATTATAGGGTTAGGTACTGCATAAAGAAGAATCGCTCACTCCTTGAAGACGTGCTGCAGTCTGCATTGTGGATTTTTCTCATGTGTGAGAGTAGGGAAATGAAGAGAAAGTTGTAAAGATGGTAAAAAAAAAGAAAAGGGAGTGAGATGAGGTAGGGCGGTGTAGCATAAAGGATAATATGATGTGTGTACTGCTTTTGAGCTTGTGGGATAAGGAAGTAAAAGCAGAATATGAACGTAACTTCTCCACAAGACACTTTAAGGAAACAGTGTTACGTCTTGTCTAGAAAATGGCTGTAAACCTTCAACATATTGCTTCTGATTCAATCTCCAATTTAACGTGCAGTAAATTCCTACGTGCGTGTTTTGTTGCGATTGCTAAATTTGCACTTTGCATTGCCCAGGGAAAGAGGGAATCACATTGTTTGATGCTTGTTTGTTTGAAGACTGAAAACAATGCTTTTTCACAAGTCATTTTAGCAGATTTTTCCCTCCTAGAATAATATCATGTGTCTGAGAGAAAAAAAAACTCCCCCCATGAAATAATTTCACGCTCTGGTTTGTCAGTGTGTGTCACAGAGTCCATGATTTTACTAGGTTGATGGTAATGTCGTAAGACTGTGTCTCTTTTTGTAGCGTGCTTTTGAGTTATTTGATTCGTCAGTGGATTACTATTTTGCATAAATATGTATTTATCACATATTGCACAAAGAGGAATTACGGTGTGCGTGAGTAAACCATGATATGTTGATTTAAGGCATTGACTGAGTGAGTGTTTTTTATCTGTTTATTTATTTTCAAGAAGCATGTTTTTGGAATGTGGGAGGAAGCTGAAATACATTAAGAAAAGTCACACAATAAATGAAAATTTTAATTGAGTTGAGTTTTAAAATTTTAATGCACTCATTTTGTTCTTTTTTAATTAACTCTTACAGCGCACTCATTTAACTCATTGGCTGCCATTGACTTTGCTAGAAGCCCAATCCATTTTGACGAGGAGGTGCGAATGAATAAATGTCTTTTCGCCCCTTCCACTGAAATATGAGCATTCACAGCCAGTCTTCCCAGTCTAAATGATTTGGGTGTATATCACCATCATTGGCATGCAATGAGTTAAATACAACAAGGAGAAAAAAAATCAACATTAGAGTCTTACTGGCTGTAGCCAGTGTGTATTTATTTTTTATTTAATATTGCTAATATATAAAGCAGTACTATTTTTGGCAGCTCTTTTCATTTTCGTCTTAGTCTTTTGAATGAATACACTTATTAGTCTTACTCATATTTAAGTCCTTTGGAAATGTGTTCGTCTTCGTCCAGTTTTAGTCAACGAAAACGCAGACAAATTTCGTCTAGTTTTAGTCTGCAATTCTCAAAATATTTTCGTCTATAAACTTCAGAGGTTTTAGTCCATGAATAAATCAATAAATAATTAAAAGGTTTGACATTGACAGGCGAGCACATAGTTGTAGTCTACAAGGACATCACCCTCCTCATGATGATAATACACACTCAGCAGGAAAACAGCACATTATTTGCAATTAATTAAACTCACCTGGACGCCACTAACTTTATGTAAAACGTTTTCCAGGAGTTAAGAAGACACTCGCCCTGCTAAATGCTAACGCAAACACTATGCTAACGTGAATGCTATGCTAACACAACAACTTAGTTTTAATTTGTGATTATCCCTTATTACAGACCTTTAAAGGCTAAAGCAACATGGCAGATCTAGCCAAGATAAGAAAGAAAAACATACCAAGCAGCACGTTTCACAAAAGGAGCCTGGAAGGGGCACAGGCTTACTCACCAATATGTGGGGCGGGGGGCGCAGCACGTCACATGAGTGACACAACCAAACACTGCTAAAACGCATGCTAACCACACATACGATAAGAAAATGTAACACATTGTGAACTTATGAGGGAAACGAAGGCGAATGTCGTTTTCATCTCATCAAACGACAACTGTCATCCATCTCCCAAGACACGTTTTTACTGCGTCATCGTGACATCATCGTCATGTAAAAATTGTTTGTTGACGAAATATTTTCGCTATCGTCATCGTTGACGAAAACAACACCGATTTAAAACAGCACTTGGGAACTTTTCAGTTTTGGTGGATTTTAGCGACGCCAGCAGACAAAAGCGGTAGTGTTATGCCTTAAGGAAGACTTTGTTTCCCATGAGGACCAGCGCTGCGGTTCCCATGAGGACCAGTGCACACCCGCACAGTGTCGTAAAATCATCAATAATTATCATCAATGCCTGCAGATGGATTAAACATTTCTGTTTTCAGCGGCTGTGTGAAGGATGAATAGAAATAAGGTAATGAATCCAGTTGTGGCTAAACAATAGCATATGACGATTAGCAACTGTGTGGGTTAGTGTGGCTAATAGGGGTGTGCCATCTTAGGCACCCCACGATTTGATTCGATTGCGATTCAGGGTGCTACGATTTGATTATTGAACGATGATCACGGTATTGATGATGATCACGGTTATCACGATTATCACGATTATCGATGCATCGTACATTGCTAATTAATAAAGTAGCCAAACAAATTTATGTCCATTATTTATTTAAAATATCCTAATGATTCAACAGGAACGATGGAAACATGCCCATACAACAAAAAGCTGCCCTTAAGCTGCTTTTTTATTTATTTATTTTTACAAGAAAGTGCAAAAACATTAACCATTTTAAAGGCTGTACCTATTTCTCTCAACAATACAATGAAAATTTACACAGGTGGAATGAATTCCACATTTTCTGGAAGCAAAGTCTCTTTAGAAATAATACTTCTTTTAATATACTTTGTTTTCACAGACTATTTTGCATGTTTGTAGTGTTACTGCTGTACTTAATCATGGTTTTACACGTTCTGCACATGAAATACACGTTAGCAAATTAGCTAATTAGCTTAGCGCTCGGCACTAACTGTTATCATCTCAAAAACAACAACAACTAGGCCTGCAAGCAGGACTGAACGGGCCCTCGCAATCTAGCGCAACTCGGACGTCACGCAACTCGGACAGTGTGCAGGTCAGGGTGGTGGCAGATCCTCCTCTCTAATCATCTCATTAGAACCTAACATGCTCCAAAGTCGCCTCTTTACATTCACACACCTAAGAGATAAAAACCCCTATTGGTGAGAGTACTACAAAAAAGGAGCGAATAAAGGGTCGTCACAGCAACAGACAGAGACATGTGGACATGGGCCGTAAAATAAGTATTTCAAAAGGTCTTGAAACTACAATGACCAACCTGAAAAGAACTGGACATATATTAGAAAAATGAGTGACTTTCTATTGCCACTAGTTGGCGCTGTAGGGTTGATGCAAATAACCCCTACAGGACCCTTCAGAGTATGACTCAACAAGCACGAGATGTTTGGCACAGATATGTTGTAGAAGTTATGACTGTTCAAAACTTGTGGTGAGACGAAATGGCTTCAGTCATTTTCACTTCTCCTGTTGGACTCTTCTGCTTCAACCAAACCTCAGTATTTTTCATCAGGCACCTGAACACATGTCTTATGGCTCACCTGATGCTGGTTTCAGGTGAATATATTTTTTTCCTTGGAGGAGGAGCCTGTTTAGTAAAAAAATGCATTTCCTGTTCCCACTAGGGGGCGCTAGGCCTAATGGGTCATGTTTCAATGCACTCATTTTAAGGGTGGGATTCCGCACATACATGCCAGATATGAAAAAGATTGAACGTTGTGTCAAGGAGCTATTAGTCTTTTACTGAATTTGTCATTTTGCCGAAAAAATGGCCGACTTTGGCACCACGCCCAGGTCAGACCCATGAATGAAAACGCACCATTTTGAAAATTTTAGATCACCTATGTCTCCTGAATAGTCTCACCAATTTTGAAAATGATCCAACTAACTCCCTTTGTGACAAGGTCTCAAATGTGCACCCTGTTAATTGATAAAAATTTCACATTCGATCCAAAATACCCGATTTCCTGTTGGGTTTGGAATATGGGTTCAAGAGACTTTTTGGAGCAGTTTTGCACAAGGTATCGACTCCCCAAATTTCATTGCTCTACGTAAAAAGAACCTAATAGGAAACACCTTTTTGAAAAATTCAAGGGGGCGCCACTGAGCCATTTTGTTACTTTTTTTGTAACGTCGCAAGATTATCAAAATCCACGCAAAGCCGCATGTATGTGCAAAATTTGGTGAGTTTTCCTGCATGTTTAGGCCTCCAAATGTAAACTATACTACAAATGGATAAAAATTTCACATTCGATCCAAAATACCCGATTTTCTGTTGGATTTGGAAAATGGGTGCAAGAGACTTTTTGGAACAGTTTTGCATAAGGTATAGACTCCCCAAATTTCATTGCTCTACGTTGAAAAAAACCAATAGGAAAGGCCTTTTTTAAAACTCCTTTCTGTCGCCACTAGTTGGCACTGTAGAGTTGATGCAAATGACCCTTACAAGACCCTTCAGGGTATGACTCTCAACAAGCATGGGAAGTTTGGCGCAGATATGTTGTATATCTGCTGAGTTATGACTGTTCAAAGTTTTTTGCGAGGCAAATTGTTGTTTTCACTTCCTGTTTGGACCCCTCCGCTTCAACAAAACCTCAATATTTTTCATCAGGCACCTGAACACAGGTCTTAAGGCTCCCCTGATGCAGGTTTGAGGTCAACAGATTTTTTTCCCTTGGAGGAGGAACCTGTCTCATAAAAAAAGGCATTTCCTGTCCTCACTAGGGGGCGCTAGGCCTAATGGGTAATATTTCAATGCACTCGTGTTAAGGGTGGGATACCGCACATACATACCAGATATGAAAAAGATTGAACGTTGTGTCAAGGAACTATTTGTCATTTACTGAACTTATCATTTTGCCGAAAAAATGGCCGACTTTGGCACCACGCCCAGGTCAGACCCGTGAATAAAAACGCACCATTTTGAAAACTTAAGCTCTCATATGTCTCCTGAACATTCTTACCAATTTTGAAGATGATCCAACTAACTCCCTCGGTGAAAAGGTCTCAAATGTGCACCCT
This sequence comes from Corythoichthys intestinalis, assembly GCF_030265065.1. Lineage (NCBI taxonomy): Eukaryota > Metazoa > Chordata > Actinopteri > Syngnathiformes > Syngnathidae > Corythoichthys > Corythoichthys intestinalis. The sequence goes on along the minus strand of NC_080403.1, from coordinate 37,806,398 downwards.
GTAAATCGATAAAAATTTCATATTCGATCCAAAATAACCGATTTCCTGTTGGGTTTGGAATATGGGTGTAAATGCTTTTTTGGAGCGGTTTTGGACAAGGTATAGACTCCCCAAATTTCATCGCTCTACGCTGACAGACCCTAATGTTATAGGCCAATTTTAAAATTTCAAGGGGGCGCCACTGAGCCATTTTGTTAGATTTTTTTGCAACGTTGCAAAATTATCGAAATTTACAATTTTCCGCACGTATGTGCAAATTTTGGTGGCTTGTCGTGCATGGCCAGGCCTCCAAATTGGCCGTTTTCATTTGCCCTGAAAAAAAAATAAAATAAAAAAAAAATAATAATAATCCTTTGCAAAACAATAGGGCCTTCGCACGCCTAGTGCTCGGGCCCTAATAAAGGCTAAACAGTAAAAGAGGGTTCGTGTACTCACCTCTTATAGACGCACATGGGTCATAGCAACACACTCAGGACGTTTTTCAATTGAGATGACTTGAAACTACTGCAGCACAACTGAAAGACAGGGAGCAACGAACTATCTCTCTTCCCCTCTCGCTCTAAAAAATAACTTGCGCACAGAAGCGCGACAGCCTGTCTCCTACCTGCCTGTCTCATACACAAATTTATTTTTGAGTCTTTTCTAGCAGAATCCATCATAACGTTGTGCGTGTGTGCGTCCGTCAAAGGTGTCCGGGCGGCAGACGTGTCTTGAATTCCGTTCCGCTACGAGCGGCTGTCATAAAGTTATGAGGGAAAATCATCGTTTTTGAACCTTTACGAATCGTAATCAAATTGTCACGTGTCGAATCGCGATGCATGTAATAATCGATTTTTTGGAACTCCCTTAGTGGCTAACTCCCCCACCCCATCCGAACTCCTCACTACTGATGAATTTGGTTGGGGGGGGCATCTTGCCAGTGCGTGAAAGCCGGGGCCAATGTTTATTCTGCATATCCTGGTAGCCTCCCTTTTATCCCTCCTCAGACAAAACTTTTTGTCTTTTTTGTTGCTCTGCCGTCTTAGCAGAATTTGCTTGAATGGGGAAAGTGGGAAGTGACGTATGCCCTAAAGCATGGTTCACTAAATCTGGACCTCGATGCCATCAATCCTCTCGTGTTTTCTGTTTTTCGTCTCTCTCCCCTAACACACCTGAATCAAATGATTTTGTCATCAGCAACCTCTCCAGAAGCCTGATAATGATTCTGATTATTTGATTCAGGTGTGTTAGAGGAGGGAGACATGGAAAACACGACAGGAAAAGTGGTTCCGAGGTCCGGATTTAGTGAACCCTGCCGTAAAGCATTGTAGGGTTTTTTTGTGTGGCAGGGTTCCTCCTCAAATAGTAATTTGGCACTTAATTAGTGCCGGTGAAAGCATACAGACCCCCTCAAGCTATAAAAGAGGTGTTATTCAACTAGTTGTCAGTCGACATATTATCACAAATGTTATGAAAATATTTTGTAAAGATTGAAATGTTACCTAGTGTTGCTTTAGGTACTGTATTGAAATGTCTAGAAATTGTTTCTCTATGTCCGTTGTATTGACCGCTGTCCCTGAAAGGGTTAAACAATAATCTACTATAAAGCCAGTGCTAATAATCAGCACCAAATGCCAAAAGAGCACGTTTCATTTTTTTTCCTTTTTGTTTTTCCATTATCAACACTAATATGAGGTTTTTGTTGTGCTGGGGGAGAATACCCAACCAAAGCTGTTTCTCATTAAAATGAAATAACACCTGCATAATGTGATTAAAGAAAACAAAAATACCAACAGCTTTAAATGGCACATGATGTAAGGGAAGCAAATGGCAGCTTTCTCCAAGAATTACATTTTTAACTGTCATATTGGTTTAGAAGGTATGTCAGATTCCTGGTTTGGTGTCACAAAAGATATCCAGGCCCCTCATCCATGTGTGTAAAATAGGTGCACTTGATGATTCCCTTGAGCTTTGGAAAGAAGGGGAAAAAATATCACACTGGATTCCAGCACTGAGTGAAGGAAAAATCACACTAAAGACCATCCCAGTTGACTCCGGGCTAAGAAAGGATACAGGATCAACTGATCACCAGTCACTTGCAGAGCACATATAAAGACAGTCATATCCACGCACTCACTGAGTAAGAACTGAACCTGCATTGCCTAATCATCACTATACCACTAAAACATTGATATACAATGGTATGAAAAAATATCTGAACCTTTTGAAGTTCTTACATATCTGCATATAATCACCATCAAATGTGATCTGATCTTTGTCAAAATCACACAGATGAAAAAGACACTGTCTGCTTTAAAACAACCCAAACATTTATAGGTTTTCATATTTTAATGAGGATAGTATGCAAACAATGACGGAAGAGAGAAAAATAGGTAAGTGAACCATCACATTTAACATTTTGTGCCCCCCCCCCCCAACCTTTGGCAGCAATAACTTCAACCAGACGCTTCCTGTAGCTGCAGATCAGTCTGGCACATCGATCAGGACTAATCTTGGCCCATTCTTCTCTACCAAACTGCTGTAGTTCAGTCAGATTCCTGGGATGTCTGGCATGAATCACTGTCTTTAGGTCACGCCACAGCATCTTAATGGGGTTCAAGTCTGGACTTTGACTTGGCCACTCCAGAACGTGTATTTTGTTCCTCTGAAACCATTCTGAAGTTGATTTACTTCTATGTTTTGGATCATTGTCTTGTTGCAGCATCCATCCACTTTTTAGCTTCAACTGTCTTACAGACAGCCTCAGGTTTTCCTGCAAAACATCCCGATAAACTTTTGAATTCATTCTTGTATTAATGACTGCAAGATGTCCAGGCCCTGAGGCAGCAAAACAGCCCTAAATCATGACGCTCCCTCCATCATGTGGTGATGATGTTGGTGAGCTTTTCCATTTTTCCTCGCAACATGACGTTGTGTGTTACTCCCAAACAATTGAACTTTAGTTTCATCAGCCCACAAAATATTTTGCCAAAACTTCTGTCCAAGTGCCTTTTTACAAACAGTAAACGAGCAACAATGTTTTTTCGAGACAGCATTGGCTTCCTCCGTGGAGTCCTCCCATGAACACCATTCATGGCCATAGTTTTACATGAAGTTGATGTGTGCACTAGTGATTTCTAATGCACATCAGACAATGCTTCTTTGAGTATTCTTAGGCACTTACTTATTTTTCCCCTTTGGTCATTGTTTGCATGCTATCATTAAAATATGAAATCCTATAAATGTTTGGGTGGTTTTAGTTAAAGCAGACACTGTATTTTCATCTGTGGGATTTTGACAAAGATCAGATCACATTTGATGTTGATTTTTTTAAAGAAATGTGAGAAATTCCAAAAGGTTCAGCTACTTTTTAATACCACTGTACCACTAAAACATTGATATATTTCGATGTAGTGTGTAAGAAAATGTCAATACTTCTCTCACATCCAGAGGTGGGTAGAGTAGCCAAAAATTGTACTGGAGTAAGAGTAGCGCAACTTTAAAATAATATTACTCAAGTACATGTAAAAGTAGTCATCCAACACATATACTGAAGCACAAGTTAAAAGGTATTTAATGAAAAGAATTCTCAAGCATTAAGTAACATTGTGAGTAACTGTTTACAATGTTTTTTTTTAGTTTTTTTTTAAATAATGGTATTTTCTCACCGCAAAGTTATCTATATGAACTGGTATTATTGTACTGGACAACAACCCATTACATAACCACATTATGCCAAAGAAATTAAAAAAAAAAAAAATACAGAAATGAAGCATCATTCTTCCAAAGAGCATGAGTGCCCTCTAGTGGAGAAAATAGTTCGTAATTTGAATAGCTAAGTAATGAACCGTTTCTTTATAGTCCTGATTATGAAATTAAAAGGATCATATCTCTGGTTTTCCATGGTCAATCGGTGCCAAATAAAACGACGACCCCCTCTTTTTACCAGCCTCAAGTTTGAAAAAAGACTTTTTGAACACCAAATTAATTTTTATACAGAAAATAATTACAGTACATCTGAAAAAAAAAATGATTATAACAATAAATTTGAGAGAAAAAAGCATGTTATTTTGCCTCATTCAAATCTTAATATCTGAACATTTAAATATGTAAACTAAAGTGCAATCACATTCGTAAATGAATGGCTTCTGGTTTTTGAAATGTAAATGAACCAATCTGTTGTGATAAAACAACAAAATTGCAATAACTGCATTAACCATCAAAGTGAGATCTAACTGTAACTGTAGTCTTGAAACAAATCTGAATAAGGAAAAACATTGCAATAAAATAATGCAAACTGGTTAAACTTGAGAGTAGCTGAGATCTGTCATGACAGAACATTACTCTCCAAGTTCAGCATTCGCTTAATAGATATCTGGCACCATGGCGTCATGAATGGGTATAATGTCTAGACCCCGAATATAAGACGACTCCCACTTTTTCAGTCTTATTTCAATGCAAAAAACACCATCTTAATACGGTACTTCATTTGTTACAGTGCTTTGAAGACGCCACGTGATTGAAAAGGCTGGCATGATAATAGAATGGCAAGCTTGAGTCTAATTGGTATAATGGAGTCATGTGATTACTGTTGCGACATCTCATTGGTGAAACTGGCTGAGCCACTGTTGGCGTCTCCGGCAAAAAAAAAAAAAAAGAAGTAAAATCTAATCTGTAGAATAAAGAAGACAAATGTAACGACAAGTGTAGCCCAAAGTAGCAGAGTAAGAGTAGCGTTTTGTCTTCACAAATCTACTCAAGTAAAAGTATGGCTTGGTAAAACTAATCTTAGAAGTACATTTTTCCCAAAAAGTTACGCAAGTAAATGCAACGCAGTAAATGTAACACACTACCCACCGCTGCTCACATTATATCATATTTCACTGCATTATATCACTTCCCCACCAAAAAATCCATGATTTTTAAGTGAACCACAATTCCCTACCCTTCTGTCTCTGTCTTAAACAATACCTTTCAGAGCCTGTCTCTTTAAGGCCCCACAGCCATAAAAGCTGTGCATCATCGAGCAGGTGATCTATGAAGACTTCATCATCAAGACACCAAGACAGGCTGATGTCAACTTAATGTGAAACGTTAAAAAAGAAGGAAGTGGCCATAAAGGGGATATTTTTGGTTCATTCTTAGCACCTTCGCACAAGTGTTCCTCTGGATTTGAAACATTACTTATCACTTTGCATAGGGCTAAATATAAAAGAGAATGTTGCCAAAATGCCTGATATACTGGGACAATTGTAAAGAGATTTTTTAATGTTATAGGAATGTAAAAGCACCAATGACTGTGTACATTGTACACTTAATTTAGAAAGAGACAGAGACTATAAACCTTTACTTCAAACAAAACTGTAAGATCATGACCGTTGCTGATTATATAACAGAGATTTTGAGTCGAGCAATGTACGTTATGTGGGTTGCCATCCAACAGGGCCTGCAACAAAAGACGTTGGGATGGACTTTCTACTTTTGGGGTCCAATCAATCAAAGTGTTTGTTGATGTTTTGTAGGAGCGTGGGAGTGGGAGCACCTCCAGGAGGCCTTGGAAGAGAAACTAAAGAACTCACTTGCAGTGGCTCAGCTTATGGAGCGCATAAGATCACTTATTGGCAGAGAGAGGGTGAGTTGTTAAGTTTGTCCTCTAACATTGTCCTCTGCTTCTTCTCTCATACCTACAGAGTATAGAAACTAGAGGTCAACCGATATGGGATTTTCAAATGCCGGTGCCAATTCCAATATCTAAATTTTTTTTTTTAGCCAAAACCTATTTTGTAAGCCGATATTTGAGGCCGATATACTTTTTTTTTAAAACCCTTTAACACCTAAGCCTATTTTGGCAGAATTTGCATGCATTTGATGTTGCCTTTATATTTCAAAGAAAAAATTGTTCACAATGGCCAAGTTGGGTCCATTTTTTAAGGACACCTTGAACTTCATGTCCAAACTGTTGTTTTCTTCACTGACCAATTATAATCCACATTTTGGACCCAAAAAGACAAAAAATCCCAAAATATTTTTTCTAAATTTGTAATGTTAATGTTCCATTGACAGCTAAACATGCTCGACCAACCGTTTTGAAGCTTGATAATATTTATTCTACTTGTTAGGATAAACATTCAATAGAAAAAAATAAAATTGAATAGTTTTTTGTTTGACAATTCAACTCAAACAGCAAGTATGGTCATAGGCGTTTTTGGCCTTTACACATACTATGGTCAAAACGGGTTTATATACAGTGCAAAATAGAGAAAAAATAATATATATCTAACACAAAATGGGTTTGGAGGATATCTCTTTGTGAAGTTTTAGGTATTATACCCATCACCTTATCTAAAGTATATACGTAAATGCAATCAAGCTTCTCGAGCACTCATCTTTATAAAAATTGAAAAGATTATAGTGAAGAAAAAATATATATAACATTGAAAAAAAGTATTTTAAAAAATATTGACAAGTAGTTCAGTTCAATTCAAATTTTTCTGGCATACGACCCAATAAAGTTTTTTTTTTGCGAACCCAATAAAGCTTCTGCATGAACAGGTCATGGCGCTGCGTCACACACAACGTCACACAGCCTACTCTTTCGCCGTTTGCGGACTTTGCGCGCTGCTGTCAGCCTGTCACTTGTACTCGACGAGACGCCGACTCATCCCAGGAAAACAACGACAAATACGGCTCATCTTCTTCCTTGAGTTAATAAAATAATGCATTAGCTTGCGCTAAATTTAGTTTTAGATTCATTCTGCACGTTTCAAAGTCACTCGCTCAAACCAACCAGCCGTTGCTTGCTTTGCATGTCTCCTTTTCCTTAGTTGGCGCCTCGCTCCGAAATTTATTAAAAATGTCCACATTCGGTTCGGTCGATTGACTTCAAATAAAAACTGGTGTGGACATCAACTTCGGCACTTTCAAATGAGACCAACCAGCGGCACGTGAGTGACGTAATAACAGCGTGACGAAGCTTCAAAGACGACATGCGTAAACGCGTCGCTGCCGACACGTTCGGTGTTAAAGGGTTAAAGCATGTAGATTATGAAAGGCAATTTAAAAAAAAAAAAATCTTCAACGTGTTCAATTTTCCAATGATAACCTGAGATTTAAAGGATTAATTCAGCCTACAGTGATTTTTAACCTGGGTTCGACCCAGGGTTTCGGTGAATGTTAAGACACGCAAGGCCCTATTTTTGGACGCTGACTAAATCCAGGCAAAGTGGCATTTTAAACCAGGTTTTGGACTGGTTAGTCCCCAATTTTCAGGCTTTATTCAAATTCTTTCAACTGTTAGTCCTTAATCTGAGGGGAGGAGAAACTGGTTTGCTCAGTGGAAGGTTGACTCTCACTTGGTATGAGGAAGTACAACAGACCTACGGGTGGCGTGCACAGCGTTTACTGGAACAAAAAAACAACATTTGCATCACATTTTACGCAATGAAAATAGTATGTGAGTTAAGGATGCGATAAGATGAGAATGTCGACATGAAAACAAAAATAGAAACTGTGACATTCATCGAGTTTATTTCATTTTACAATGTGAAAAGCAAATCAAACGGAAAAATGATTTGTTGTAAATTAACAGTTTATTGGATTTGTGAGTAGATTCATGTTTTTTTTTTTGTTTTGTTTTTTTTTTACATAAAGACTTTGTGTTTGAATTTGGCGATCATTTTGTGCAGGGTGTTTCATTATATTTGATATAATTTGAGATCTAAACATGACAGAAACTGCGCGGTCAAGGTTAAAGCAACCAAGCAGATTTAATCTTGAACTATATAAGATATATTCCTCCAAACTTGAATGAAAAATTCTAAGATATGCGCATTGGGTCAGTCTTGGTTTTATTGGTCTGATGATTCTACAGGCATAAAGATAAAACCATACATTTTGGCGTGTTTAAAAACATGCTGTCTAAATGAGAAGAAATTTACTTAGGTTTTAGCCTGCTAGCTTAGATATATTAATTTTGAATTTGGGATAAAAAAAAAGATGTTTCTAATTCCAAAATTTTCCTGTAATGCACTTGCGTAACGATGGTGTTCGGTACCTTTAGCAAGGTTAACAACCACTGGTCTAGAGCTATCAAACCAACAAATGCAGCATTACTTTTTACGATTATGCTCACTCAGCAATAACAGTACATTATTTTCAAATAATTAAATCCACCAGGACGTCACGACGAGAGGTAAACAAGTGCGAGAGTTTAAGAGGATGCTCGCCATACTAAAGCTAATAGTAAGTCGAATGCTATGCTAACGCTAAGAGTTACATTTAGAGTGTAATGATCACTCAGTAAACACCTTTAATGGCTGAAGCAACCTTGCATATTCTCTCATGCAAAATAAAACAATCTTACAATATTTACAAAACAGGCAAGCCTGAAGCTTCCTATGGAGGAAGTCGGCGTGATGTCACGATGACGTCACCTTGCTTAGCAATGTGTCGCCATTTTGTGAAGGGTGTACGCACAGCTAAACATTCCTTAGACAAACGTCTGAAATTCATATATTTTAGGTGTGTTTTGCGTCTTTTTTTCCTAAAAATGTCTTCAACGTGGCTTACTATTATCACTGCCGACAGACACGAAGAGGCGATGCAATTTAAAATTAGCATTTATTGGCGTACAAAGCTGCCGATACAAAGTCGCAGCTGCTAGCTGGATAAACAAAGGAATGGCCTGCAGTGGAGTTCGGAAACATCTACAACTACCTCATAAAGTCACCCAGTAAGTTGACCTTTATCATTTACGTGGAATATGTACTGTGTGGAACTGAGAAAATTGGTAGTATATACGAAATGATTATTTCTGCCGTTACCGGTAATTCGCCTCCAAGCTTTATTTAGCCGTCAACACGTCACGGCAAAATAACCAATTCCCACCAGGCCAATAATATACCGATTGACTAATCAGAGCAGCTCACGACAAAAGAAAAAAAACACTTTGTGAGTTGCCGGTTAAGGTAAAAATAACCACTGCCTAGTCTATTGAATCGTAGCAGCTAATTGGGGCACAAAATAATCGATTAAACTCACCAGTAATAAAATGTCGGCTGCAAACGTAAATGTGCTTGGATTTAGGTTCCCACAGGCGAAAATAGTCCACAGAACCATCTTCTTTTACTGTTCCTCGATTAATTGCGCTCAGCCATTTGTTTCTCCTTTTTTCTCATGTGGAAGAATGAAGAACTTCAAATGCGGCTCCGAACTCTTCCTTTTGTGACAACCCGCAACACAGCAACTTTTAGCCATTCCGAGAGAAAAAAAGACGGCAAATAAGACGAAAGTTCAATGCGTTTCTATCATAAGTGACTTGTCTTTTACCCCATTGTCAGTATGGCGACACTTTGTTGTGGCTGGTGACGTCATTAAATGCCCGGATGTCCGACTGCGTCTATAGCAGCCTACCTTCTAGCTGGGTACAGAGTTCTTCCGGGGTCCTACCAACAGTTGCCACAAAGATGCCAGATCAAAATCCTTTTTTATCGGCTTATTTTCTGTGTTAATCGGCCTGTGCCCGATGTAAAAAAAAGTCCATGTATCGGCCTGATATATCAGCCGGCCGATATATCGGTTGATCTCTAACAGGATTTTTTTTTTTTTTTTAAATCACAGTATTGCTTTCCTCACCATGTAAGGGGAGACCAGTAACCAGTATCATTTATCTGTGAAACCTGATTTTATATAAACATGTTTGTAAATTAGCCTTAATTAGTAAGGTCTTGTTTTGACACAGTGCTGCTTTAATTAGCATATTTACATATTTAGTCACCGTAATCACCTCTCTGATACTGTGGGAATTAACAGTGAATAAACAAGACATGCTCTCAAGGCAGTAAAAAAATAGATTAGCTGTCAGGTCTAAATACAAAACCTCATGCATGAAATGCATCGGCAAGACGTTGAGTGAGTATAAGAGAGGTGGCAGGTGGCCTTTATACCAGCTCGTTTAGAAGAACCAGATCTACGTAAAGATGGATATGTTAGGAGTTGAGACAATACTGAGTTCATTAGATGAACTTCTCTTTTATGTCACACAATTCATCACACAATCTGTTTACGCAAACCAATGAAGTTTGATATTCCAGAATATTGCTGGATTTACGATGCATACCTTCAGAGATTGTTTTCCTTCTCAATCAAGATAAGAAAAAGAAATGCTTGGAATCGACTATTTTAAGATTTTAATGAAGTCTCTTACAAATGTGGACAAAAATCAGATACCTAATGGATATCTGCCAGAGTGCACCGACTGATCAGATATACTTCATCAATGTGAGCTTAACCTCATCGATTGGAGTCAACAAATCAAAATAAACCTCCATTTAAAATACAGTGAACGCATAGGCAGTAAAATAGAACCTAAATACGTTTCATTGGAGGCTTGTCAATCATTATACAAGAAAAATAATTAATGAAGGCAGCCATTAAGGATAATGTTGAGGTTACCGCCATTTGAATCAACAGGAGAATCGTCAGCCCAGGCCAAGTATGTCATTCAAAACTGATTCACTGCCATTGACGCCGATAGACGTCAAACAAATATAACTAAGATAACCTGAGTGAACATAAAATATAGTTTTAACTCATTCTTTTTCCATGAGGACGATAGAAGTCTAGTCCATTTTGACTCGGAAGCAACGATCATTCGCTACCAAACCCCTCCCTGTCAAAATGTATTGGACACCTATCGCCGTCAGTGAGTTAATATTTCTATTTTTTTCTGTAAGGACAGTCATCCCTTGCTATTTCGCGCTTCAACCTTCGCGCCCTCAGTCCATCGCAGATTTTATTTCAATTAAAAACTAGATAAATAACTAATTGCAGTATTTTATAGAGCTGTCCTAATCCGATGACGTAGTCTCTCCCTCTCCCTCCTGCTGCTCTTTTGATCTGGCAGCGCATTGGAGTTGCTTATTAAAGTTAATGATTGACAGATGTTAAGGTTTGAGCTTGCCATAAATGCTTGGAAGCTAAAACTTCAAAGCGCCGCATGCACCAATCATCGTTTAGCTTGTTAAAAAGTTGCTGTGGCAACTCATTGTGTGTAAGTAAGCAGCTTGAGCGGATTTGATTGGACTCACTCAATGAAGCATTTAATAAAGACAAGCATTTTTCTACTTTATTCTTGTTTAAGAATAACTCGGTGGGACAGTAACATGTTTCAAGCTTATAATAATTAAAACATTTGAAGTGCTTAAAAAAAAATTATTAAAATATATACATACATAGGCGGAGTTTGACTTTTGTAGTTGGGGGGTGGGGTAAAAATGTTGATGACCCCGAAACGCAGTGTCAGAACTTGCAAGATGCATGCTCGGATAGTAGCTTAGCCCCTGCTCGTACATACAGGCATCCCAGCTGTGTTTGTGTGCATGCGTGTGTAGTAGTAGACACCACATCCGTTTTGGCTGAATATGCCAGGCAGGAACATTTATAATAATACATTGAATATGAGCGTTTTTTGTTTTGTTTTTTTGTTTCCCATCATTTTTTAGGTTAAACATCTTTAGTGGAGCAAACTGAAACTCTGCTCACCATTTTGGCGGTGCTCTCCAGCATTTGAAGATGTGGACCACGTCCACATCTTCACTCCTTGGTTCTCACTGAGTAATTGTTGTCGCTTTTCAAAGCTTAGGTTTGAAAAAATTACGTATGTACATCTTGCCTCTTCTGTCCTCTGGTGGTTTTTTTGGGAGGGCTAAGCAAAGCAAATGACCGTCTCTAAGGTGCTAGTCACATGATCTGTTGGAAAAATAATTTTGACCCAGTATATATATATATATATATATATATATATATATATATATATATATATATATATATATACATATATATACCGTATATATATATATATGTATATATATATATATATATTTTTTTCCATTTCATTCATATTTGTTGTTTGTTTTACGGCTTTACAACTTTTATAGACAAAATTTTACCGGCAGTCTTAATTTTAAATTCATATTATGGAAAGTCAATTATATACAATGACATTTTAGGCCACCTGGGGGGCTCCTTAATCTCCGCCTATGCATATATACATAAAAGTTTTTTTAATTATACTTTGGGAAAAAAAAGTTAAAAAAAACATGTCTTATATGTATTTCTTTCAAATGCTAAATCTGAATAAATACGCTACTTCGTGGTTTTTCACATATCGGGGCGGGTTCTGGTCCCCATTAACCGCGAAAAACAAGGGATCACGGTATGTTATTTCAATTTTGTTGAACAATGTAAAGGTATTCATTTGAAATTTGGGGCGCGCCGCATGCAGATTTTTTTCATGTGTTTCGTTACTGGAAACAGGAAGCCATATGAGATATGTTTCACGCGATGGTCCAAGTGCTGTACATACACAGCATACAACATCGTTTGATGTTGCGGTTAAATCAGAATTGGGCACTTGGACCTGCAGTGTAAATAAATAAAAGATGGGAGGGGCAGGAGAGGAGACACCTTTCAGTTTGATGCAGTGCACTGCACCGTTGCAAACTTCGGCTGCATGATAAACATCGCCTTGTTCTGATGGTTTTATTTCAAACGGATCTTTCAAAAGATAATTGCACTCATCTTGCGATTGTACTGTATACAATATATTGCCAGTACACGTATTTGTTCAATAGCTCAAGGGACAGGATTTAAGATAGGCATCTGGTTTCCAGTTTTTCAGCTCTGTTCGGATGCGCTTGGCATCGCAATTCAACTGTGTCTGGCCAGCACCGCGTGAGACTTTCACAGGTGTGATTTCATGTATTCCACTGGGGATATGCGATAAACGCTCAGAATATCAATTGCCTTGTAACAAGTTGACTTCCAGCTCAGGTGTTAACCCACTGTGTTCCCCTCGTTTGACTTCACGTGTAGGGCACCAGAGACACTCCGAGCGCACGCGCAGCCCAGCTAGGCCCGCAGACTCTCGTCAACCTCTTCAATTCCCCTCTTTATTCGGATGTCATCTTCATGGTGCAGGGTGGGTAAGGCTGTAATTAAGATTCACAAATGGATGTGCAGTCACACAAGGGAGGAAGGTCACATTTTATCAGACTTGATTGAATTATGTGCTTGCTGACAGGCCTGGTCATCCATAAGAAGATAAAATAAGATAAAACAGTCCAAAGGACAAGCTGTGTTTCATCCCACTGTATCTTTATGAAAGAACCTCTAGGTAATAAGATAACAAGGACAACGAGATTTTCTTCTCTTTGTATTCGTGAGTTCAAACCAGTTCAGTATTATTCTGCGAGGGTATTTTGTTCATTTTTGCAAGAGTAATTGCTGCTTGAGTGCTGGCAGAGCTGTCACTGGCTATGAATGGCACTCAACAAAAATGTCACGGCTTGTGAACAGGCTCCATGTGTCACTATTTCCTGATGATTTCAATAGCCCATTTTGAAAGATCGTTACTCATAACGCCAGCTAAATTGGAGCACACTTTGCCAAAGAAGCATTTATAAAGTGTATAGTCAGACTGCTTTACTTAGACTTTATGATTTTTACATGACACATTTCAGAAGGCCAATCATGAATAAATATTTCTTAAAGGGACAGACAGCACATAGTATAAATGATATTCATGTTAAAGATGGTTGCTCAAAGTATTTTCTTAGACCTCTGATTATAAATACAACAAGCAGTATTGCCAAGTGTTGCCGAGCATACTACTTGTGCTGTGTTGTTGGGGCCAAGGTTTGTTAAATGGACGCATAAGAAACTTCGTAATCAGGGCTTCCCCATGATTTTTGGCCAATTCAGTGGTTTCACACTTACCATCTTGGGCCGCAAGTTGTTTAATTTTGCTCCCCGGAAAATTGGTTGAAGTTTTTGAAACCAAGTCAGATTGCATGACCAAATGAAAACCAAATAATACTGTTTAACACTGTCGGGGGCAATGTAGTTTTTTTCAAATTCAATTTGTTAACCTCCTGGCTTAGTTTCAGGATTTTTTAACCAAAATTTATGTTTTACTCATATAGATTCTTTGTTATTATGCGCAACTAGGAATGGAAATTGATAAGATTTATACAATTCCGATTCCATTATCAATATAGCTTAATGATTCAATTCTTTATCGATTCCCTTATCGATTCTAATTTGGACTAATGGACTATATGAGGTTCTGGGTTCAATATGTTTATAGTTCATTCGCCTCGGAGTGTCGGTTAGAACACAAGGAGCGGAGAGTGGAGTTGGTCTTTGGCACTTTTAATCCAACTTGGCAACAGGCACAACTACTGTATATACAGTGGGGCAAATAAGTATTTAGTCAACCACTAATTGTGCAAGTTCTCCCACTTGAAAAGATTAGAGGCCTGTAATTGTCAACATTTGTAAACCTCAACCATGAGAGACAGAATGTGAAAAAAAAAAAGAAAATCACATTGTTTGATTTTTAAAGAATTTATTTGCAAATCATGGTGGAAAATAAGTATTTGGTAAATACCAAAAGTTCATCTCAATACTTCGTTATGTACCCTTTGTTGGCAATAACGGAGGCCAAACGTTTTCTGTAACTCTTCACAAGCTTTTCACACACTGTTGCTGGTATTTTGGCCCATTCCTCCATGCAGATCTCCTCTAGAGCAGTGATGCTTTGGGGCTGTTGTTGGGCACCACAGACTTTCAACTCCCTCCGCAGATTTTCTATGGGGTTGAGATCTGGAGACTGGCTAGGCCACTCCAGGACCTTGAAATGCTTCTTACGAAGCTACTCCTTTGTTGCCTTGGCTGTGTGTTTGGGATCATTGTCATGCTGAAAGACCCAGCCATGTCTCATCTTCAATGTCCTTGCTGATGGAAGGAGATTTTCACTCAAAATCCCTCGACACATGGCCCCATTCATTCTTTCCTTTACACAGATCAGTCGTCCGGGTCCCTTTGCAGAAAAAAAGCCCCAAAGCATGATGTTTCAACCTCCATGTTTCACAGTGGGTATGGCGGTCTTCGGATGCAATTCAAGATTCTATCTCCTCCAAACACGAGAACCTGTGTTTCTACCAAAAAGTTCTATTTTGGTTTCATCTGACCATAACACATTCTCCCAGTCCTCTTCTGGATCATCCAAATGCTCTCTAGCGAACCGCAGACGGGCCTGGGCGTGTACTTTCTTCAGCAGGGGGACACATCTGGCAGTGCAGGATTTGAGTCCCTGGCGGCGCATTGTGTTACTGATAGTAGCCTTTGTTACTGTGGTCCCAGCTGTCTGTAGGTCATTCACTAGGTCCCCCCGTATGGTTCTGGCATTTTTGCTCACCGTTCTTGTTATCATTTTGACGCCACGGGGTGAGAGCTTGCATGGAGCCCCAGATCGAGGGAGATTATCACTGTCTTGTATGTCTTCCATTTTCTAATAATTGCTCCCACAGTTGATTTCTTTACACCAAGCGTTTTACCTATTGCAGATTAAGTCTTCCCAGCCTGGTGCAGGTCTACAATTTTGTCTCTGGTGTCCTTCGACAGCTCTTTGGTCTTGGCCACAGTGGAGTTTGGAGTGTGACTGACTGAACTTGTGGACAGGTGTCTTTTATACAGATAATGAGTTAAAACAGGTGCCATTAATACTAGTAACGAGTGGAGCCTCGTTAGACCTCGTTAGAAAAAGTTAGACCTCTTTGACAGCCAGAAATCTTGCTTGTTTATAGGTGACCAAATACTTATTTTCCACTGTAATTTGGAAATAAATTCTTTGAAAATCAAACAATGTGATTTTCTGTTTTTTTTTCTTCCACATTCTGTCTCTCATGGTTGAGGTTTACCCATGTTGACAATTACAGGCCTCTCTGATATTTTCAAGTGGGAGAACTTCCACACACATACAAATACATCAACATCTTTCCACCCATGCTCTCATCCGCTCACTGAGTAATTGTCATATCAACTGCCATTGTCTGTATATCAAAAAGCCCGCCTGTCTCATCAGACCATAGGACATGGTTCTAGTAATCCATGTGCTTTGTTGACATGTCTTCAGCAAATTGTTTGCGGGCTTTCTTGTGTACCGTCTTCAGAAGAAGCTTTCTCCTGGGGTGACAGCCATGCACACCAATTTGATGTAGAGTGCGGCGTATGGTCTGAGCACTAACAGGCTGACCCACAACCTCTTCAATCTCTGCAGCAATGCTGACAGCACTCCTGTAACGAGTCACATGACATTTTGGAGGGAACATGACAAGCAGTACTCAGTTTGGACATTTAGGAATGTACGTAGTTTCTAAGGGGTGCACTCACTTTTCTTACCATGGGTTAAGATATTAGTCATTTAGTTATTTTGAGGGGAAAATAAATGAACTCTATTATATAAGCTGCCCACAGACTACTTTTCATTGTGTCAAAGTGTCATTTTGTCAGTGTTGTCCCATGAAAAGATATACTTAAATATCTGCAGAAATGCGAGGGGTGTACTCACTTTAGTGATACACTGTAAATGGAGCTAGTGACATAATTTGCCAGATGACACTTAATGGCATCTGTCATTAGCATTCATTAATGCCAATCATAGTCTTATGGCAGTCTTATGACACTACTGTCAGATAAAATGTTACCTATTAACCCAATAAATCAACAAATAAGGACTACGGACTGGACTATGAGCTGCAGGATTTAAAATGAGGGAAAAAAGTAACGGCTCATAGTCCAAAAATTACGGTATACTGTATATAAATTTGTATACCGTATTGGCCCGAATATAAGACAGCCCTGATTATAAGACGACCCCCTCTTTTTCAAGACTCAAGTTTGAATAAAGACTTTTTGAAAACCAAATTAATTTTTAGACAGAAAATTATTACAGTACGTTCAAAACAAATGATTATAACAACATATTTGAGAGAAAAAGCATGTTATTTTGCCTCATTCAAATCTTAATATCTGAACATTTAAATATGTAAACTAAAGGGCAATCACATTCATAAATGAATGGCTTCTGGTGTTTTGAAATGTAAATAAACCAATCTATTGTGATAAAAGAACAAAATTGCAATAACTGCATTAACCATCAAAATGAAGTCTAACTTTAACTGTAGTGTTGAAACAAATCTGAATAAGGAAAAACATTGCAATAAAATAATGCAAACTGGTTAAACTAAAAAGAGTAGCTGAGATGTCATGACAGAACATCGCTTCAATGATATCTGGCGCCATCTAGCGTCGTGAATGGGGAGAGTAGCTGAGATCTGTCATGAGAGAACATCGCTTCAATGATATCTGGCGCCATCTAGCGTCGTGAATGGGTATAATGTCTAGACCGCGAATATAATACTACCCTCTCTTTTTCAGTGTTATTTCAATGCAAAAAACACTGTCTTATATTCGGGCCAATACAGTAATTAAACACACACAAAAATTACACCGCTTATGAGCGCAGCCATTTTGTAACATCCATTATACTCACACACATAAACACTAGACTCTAACACAGGTGCATGGGACACACTTATATTTGATTGTCTAAAATAGTACCAACATTGAAAAAATGTCTGCACGCAATGAGGGTGGCTACTTCCTGGCTTTTATTTAGTTTTTTTTTTTTTTTTTTTTTTCTATATACTGTTACACATTAAATATTTCAATTTAGGTCTTTTTTCAGTTTATTAAACAAGATTATTTCCACTAGGATGCACACAATAAAGATGCTGTCTGCCCATTTAAGACATCCTCATCACAATTCCTTAGGAATTTGCAAAGTTTGCTTCACTTGCAGTGTAAATTTACTGTGTGTATGATGTGTTGCAGGGAGTGTATTACCAGCACACCGAGCAGTGCTGGTAGCACGCTGCGACGTCATGGCAGCCATGTTTAGCGGCAAATACGCAGAAGCCCGGAGCAGAGTGGTGCCCATCCACGGTGTCTCGTCAGATACCTTCCTGTCATTCTTGGAGTACCTCTACACTGACTCTTGCTGTCCCGGTACGTTTAGTGCATGCATACCACGTTTCCCTGTAAAGTCGTCTTCGTCTGCCCTAATTAAATCCTCCATCTGAGTATGATGCTGAAACTTTCACTCAATGTTTTATTCATTTAATCTCTCTTAGGCTGTGCGTTTGAATTTAAATAAGTAAGGGAGGATAGGGCCATTATAACTCGGCACTTAGTCTTGCAGCAACCTCCACCGTGGCCAAATCTTAATTTAAATGAGCAACAAATACAATCCTTACATAAATGCGCATGTGCAACATATTCTTTATTTTGGCATTAATATTCATGCAATAAAAAGTGGAGAAAAAAAATCATGAAGTAAAAACAAAATGGGGAAATTAATGTTTATCGCTAACATTGATTTGAAAGGGATTTTATGATGGTGAGTTTGCCAGTGGAATTAATTCATTCAATTTCCATTAGGCTATTTCCTATGTGGAAAAAAAATGGAATCTAAATCCAAACAGACTGGAGGATCCACTATTTATGGTGGACATTGTATTTCAAGTGTCCTATTAATACACTGCAATACCAGATGAAAAATGACTTGAGTGTGCCTCTGCAGTGTTTTCCTGCGGGCCTCTCTCACCGAATGCAGCCTACAACACAAGCACAGATGACGAGTCGCATCAACCATCTGTGTGACTGCGACATGCTGCCCCTGTCGTTCCCTGGGGGGCACGAAAAGAACAGCAATGTGCTTAATATGAAATTAGATTTAGCAACGACAACATCCACCCGTGGCTTTGCTATTTCATCTTGGCCAAGGCCTGCTGTCCTCACTTTTTCCTCCCTCTTTCTCCGTATGTCACTCTTCATTTTGCATTTTGAAGTAATTAAAAACGATTATTCTCTTCAGTGATGATATTCAGACCCTGGTGTGTTTAGAATGACATTAAAAAGGTCAACAACAATGTCATAATAAACAATAATCCACCAATAATGAAACAGTTCCTGCTAGAGCAGCGTTCGGTAACCTAAAATGTTGAAAGAGCCATATTGGACCAAAAACAAAAACAAAGAACAAATATGTGTGGAGCTGCAAAAAAATTAAAAGCCTTTATACAGTTGGGCAAATAAGTATTTAGTCAACCACTAATTGTGTAAGTTCTCCCACTTGAAAATATTAGAGAGGCCTGTAATTGTCAACATGGGTAAACCTCAACCATGAAAGACTGAATGTGGAAAAAAAAAAAAACAGAAAATCACAGTTTGATTTTTAAAGAATTTATTTGCAAATCATGGTGGAAAATAAGTATTTGGTCAATACCAAAAGTTCATCTCAATAATTTGTTATGTACCCTTTGTTGGCAATAACGGAAGCCAAACGTTTTCTGTAACTCTTCCCAAGCTTTTCACAAACTGTTGCTGGTATTTTGGCCCATTCCTCCATGCAGATCTTCTCTAGAGCAGTGATGTTTTGGGGCTGTCTTTGGGCAACACGGACTTTCAACTCCCTCCACAGATTTTCTATGGGGTTGAGATCTGGAGACTGGCTAGGCCACTCCAGGACCTTGAAATGCTTCTTACGAAGCCACTCTTTTGTTGCCCTGGCTCTGTGTTTGGGATTATTGTCATGCTGAAAGACAGAGCCACGTCTCATCTTCAATGCCCTTGCTGATGGAAGGAGATATTCACTCAAAATCTCTCGATACATGGCCCTATTCATTCTTTCCTTTACACAGATCAGTCGTCTGGGTCCCTTTGCAGAAAAAAAGCCCCAAAGCATGATGTTTCCATCCCCATGCTTCACAGTGGGTATGGTGATATTCAGTGTTCTTTCTCAACCAAACAGGAGAACCTGTGTTTCTACCAAAAAGTTCTATTTTGTTTTCATCTGACCATAACACATTCTCCCAGTCCTCTTCTGGATCATCCAAATGCTTTCTAGCGAACCGCAGACAGGCCTGGACGTGTACTTTCTTCAGCAGGGGGACACGTCTGGCAGTGCAGGATTTTAGTCCCTGGCGGCGCATTGTGTTACTGATAGTAGCCTTTGTTACTGTGGTCCCAGCTCTCTGTTGGTCATTCACTAGGTCTCCCCGTGTGGTTCTGGGATTTTTGCTTACAATTCTTGTTATCATTTTGACGCCATGGGGTAAGGAGGGAGTTGAAAGTCCGTGTTGCACAACGACAGCCCCAACACATCACTGTTTTAGAGTAGATCTGCATGGAGGAATGGGCCAAAATACCAGCAACAGTGTGTGAAAAGCTTGTGAAGAGTTACAGAAAACGTTTGGCCTCCGTTATTGCCAACAAAGGGTACATAACAAAGTACTGAGATGAACTTTTGGTATTGACCAAATATTTCTTTTCCACCACGATTTGCAAATAAATTCTTTAAAAATCAAACAATGCGATTTTCTGTTTTTTTTTCTTCCACATTCTGTCTCTCATGGTTGAGGTTTACACATGTTGAGAATTACAGGCCTCTCTAATATTTTCAAGTGAGAGAACTTGCACAATTAGTGGTTGACTAAATACTTATTTGCCCCTCTGTAAGCATTATGATGAATGCAACACATCCTGTATGTACAGTATCTACTAGTATATTGGCTATATTAGCCTATTATCAAAATGACTAAGTTGGCTACAAATACATAATGAGCCGTCATGATTAAGTGTTTGTTTTCGCTGCAGTGCATCCTACAGAGAATGACGCACCAAGTGACTACTGTGTTGTACGATGCCGCCTCAAGTTGAACTTTATTATAATATTAATGAATTAGAATCATGTTTGTGTCATGTTTATCCTCCTACAGCAGGGGTCGGCAACCTTTAAAACTCAAAAGACCCAATTTCCATGCGAAAGACAACACTGGGAGCTGCACACACATTTTGCCATCTATATGCTCAGATAGAAGATTCATGGCGCATTAAGCCCCCAAACTATTTTTAATTTGTCCGTTTTACCCTGAAGACCCTCGTTTACAGATGTCGCGCATCCACTTTTGTTCCAACCAAATTAAATGTCTGTCATTTTTAGCTTAGAATCATTAATTGATGTCTAAAACTTAGTTTAGAAAAAAAAAAAAAAACGGCTTTAAAAAATTATTCATTCGCATATTTTAAACTTTTAAATAAATTACATCACAATGAAAAAAAGTTTCTGTAAATAAGTCTACCTCATAACTATCGCTTAATTGTATTGTTTTTGTTACTATCGCATTTTCCCTAATATTTTAGGTGATAAATAATCGATCTAAAAAAAACCCAAAAACGTTTAAATGGGTAAATATATGAAAAACAACATCTCGACCACTCCTTGATGTCTGCGATTTCTGCATCGCAACCCTTCTTATATTACCACGTTTCACCCATAAAATCCCCCAGAAATCTGGCTGTGGCCCTTCACAGCTGTGTCTTGACACTCGGTGATACATGCTGCAGTACATGGAGTTTTTGGATCGAAAAGAGGTAATAGTCGAGTAGTCGAATTTTTTTTTTTTTTTTTTTACTAATCTTGCAAATAATTTTTTGTTGATGATTATTAATTCACAAAACATTTCGGAACACTTAAATTCTTTATTAAAGTACAAATAAACACATATATAATA
Organism: Corythoichthys intestinalis; assembly: GCF_030265065.1. Lineage (NCBI taxonomy): Eukaryota > Metazoa > Chordata > Actinopteri > Syngnathiformes > Syngnathidae > Corythoichthys > Corythoichthys intestinalis. The sequence continues at coordinate 37,784,943 of NC_080403.1, read as the reverse complement.
ATAAATCACAAATAAAAAATGAGGTCAAATGCTAATGGCATTAACTAGTGCAAAAGAATGGAATATAAACAGATTCAGAACAATGTGACTGCACTTTTCCAACAGGATTCAAATTGTTCATAGCATTAGAGTTAGCACCAGCGTAGTAAATAAATAAATGTCACGTATCACTGGAGTGAAGTACATGAAGAAAAACCTAATGATACACATAGATACAATGCTACGACGGAGTATTAGGGCCAAATAAATCAATTTTAAAAAAGAACGACATTAAAGTCATAATATTGCTACAAGAAAAAAAGCTGTAAGCTGCTACGCACTTTACATACATTTACCTTAACTGGGAGCTATGACAAAGCATTAGTATAAATTCTTCTATTGATTATAATTTGACGTAGATGAAGCAAAATAATAAGAATTTGTAAAACCGATTCTAAAACTCATTATGCTATTTTAACGGAGGCAGCAACGCGCTACGTTAAGTATGTTGCTGCTTATTCAGCTACATTAGCCTGACATTAGCCCCTAATACTCTGTCGTACAACCCACATAAAGGCAACTTCAATTAAAAAATTGTCATAATATGGACTTACGATCCGCAGGCTTGTTGTCTCCTGTTGTCTTCCAAATTTATACCTGGGTGACGGCGCTTCAGATGTTCATTCACGGCTGACGTGCTGCCGTGGTATGCAAGCTTGCCATTGCAGACTGCACATGACAGTGTACCCTACTTTGTTTCGTTGAAATAAGTCATTGCTTGGGTCACTCTAGTGCGCTTTTTTGGCTCTGTGCCACTTTCCCCGCTTGAATCCCGAGCATCCGCTCGATGCATTTACGTCATCGATGACGTCGACTGTGTCGCCTAGTCGGGACAGCTCGAGATTAAAGAGCAACATCTGGCTGCGAGCCTCAGGTCGCCGACCCCTATGCTAGAGTAAAACCCTTAAGACAAAGTCAACACTTTGCTGGCAAGAGGAAACACAGGACCCTTAACCCTTTAATGCCTGCAATATGAACCAATTGTCAGTGAATCACAAAATATGAAAAATAAGGTCTTAATGAAACCTTTTTTTCAAATTTGTAAAAAGAAAAGTCAAAATGAATATGTGTAATAGCGTTCTAATATCTATAACCCTTGCTAAATCCTGTTTGTTTTTCTCATGGAACCTGAAGATGCATATGTTGACTTGCATCCATCATTTTTTTTTCAAAAAGAAATGTCAAAATTCTGAATTAGTCTCAAAATCATGAAATTTTAGGTTTATCAAATGTGATACATTTGGCAATAATGGGTTAATAAGTGGTGCTCGTGCCTTAATGCAGCATTTTGAATAAATCAAAGTAAAATAATTTTGTATTCATCATAACATTATAATGCAGTTACATGTTTTGGGGAAGAAGGCAGCTTTCACATGTATACAAGGAGGATAAGAAGGTCAGTTTTAAACCATAGGATTTCATTTGGAGTCATGAGAATGAAAAATTGAAGCTATAAAAAAAAGAAGGAAAAAAACTCCTGAGGCTGCATCTGCTGACTGTTGTGTAAGAGCCCAGAATTCAAGGGCATAGTAAGGTTACTTCACCAAGGAAGGAGGGTACCATTTGCATGATCCCCATACCTTGAACTACCACACGTAGCCTGCAGTACGTTTTGTGCACATGGATCAGAAAGAATGAGTATTTAAATTTGACAACCGGATACCTCCTGTCTGATAAGGTGCCCGCAAGCAACTTCATTAAAGCAAATAAAGCATCCAGAATGATGTTGTTTGAGTGATGGCAGTCAGGTCACGTTAGGAGACAGAATTGTATTTACATAGTGAGATTACATAAAGGTGCTGGCCTGTGTAGTTGTCATTTGACATCTTGGCAAGAGCAACAGTATAGTTGATGTTATAGTAAATATGACCTAAATCCGGACACGCATACACAAGCACACGCATTATGCAGCTGTGGAGCCATGTGATATAGTGCTATCTGTCACGTTCGTATTCAGTGCCGTTTTGTTATTCAATTGCCTAAAGATCGAAGGAGGGCGGTTCATTCTCTCACACGCCTGCTGGCAGTGTTAATCAATAAGAGTTTAACGCTCAGTAGAATTACTATGAATGCCACTGCGATATGGTTGGCAGCTGGATCGCAGGAATCACAGTTCTACAAAATAAAAACAATCAAGTTTGTTTCATTAATTTTTTTGATCCAGCCTTCATTTGTTTTTGTTTTTAACCTAGGAAACCTCTTTCAAGGGCGTTCTGGCTAAGAGGCAAAAAAATTAAAATGACATAAATGGCAGGAAATAGTTAGCTTCAACACAATTAAAAGTACACTCAAGTTAGATTTTAAAAAAAAGTTAACGGTTAAGGAGGCTTTCTCAAGTGCTCTCAGTCTGGATCTGAGTTCATTCAGTGAGACAAGTTCCGTAACTTCCCAGTCCTTTTGTAACAAAGGTTGACCAAACGTCCTGTTTTGCCTGGACATGTCCACTTTTTACATCCTGTCCGTGGCGTCCGTCGGATTTTTATAATTTCATGAAAATGTCAGTTTTTTTTTTGCCTGATGATGTGCACTGAATACTACGGTACTGTCGGGCCTGTGACATGTTCCCAATGAGCCTGCCCAGTTAAGACTTGTGTTCAATACTTACCGTATTTTTCAGACTATAAGTCGCACCAGCCATAAAATACCCAACGAAGAGGAAAAAAATCATATATAAGTCGCATTTTGGGGGGAAATTTACTTGATAAAATCCAACACATAGAACAGATATGTCATCTTGAAAGGTACGTTGATATAAAAATACAATAGAGAACAACAAGCTGAATAAGTCTACAGTATTATGTTACATGATGCATGAACAACGAAATGCGTATATACTGTCCTCACCAGGACGCTACGGCTCAGTCCTGGCTATACAGGGAGCTAAACTCCCAAATAACGATGCTGGACATCCGTATAATTTGCTGAATCAATTTCATCCTTAATACCAAACAGATTCGCATCAACGTAAATAAAAGATAATTAGGTGCTATTACAGCAATGACACAAACGGTTAGCATGCGTTCGCTAGCATTAGCGCATCGTTCAAAACGCAACTGGCTTTAACTGTCGCGGGTTTAAAACACAGAAAATAAACAGGAAAGATGATACACACAGGCGTTGCCTCTGCGTAGCTGTCCGTCTTCTTCTGGCGTGTGAGCGCTCTTCTTCGCGTAAACAAGTGCGAGTGCGCCCCCACGTGGGCGTGAATGCGCCACACACTAAAAGCATGCATTTCAATATAAAAAAGTCAATAATACAATTGAGCACACATTGCCAAAGGCAGAATGCGAACGTGGCCATAGCTATTAAGAGTTATTCAGATAACTATAGCATAAAGAACATGCTAACAAGTTTACCAAACCATCAGTGTCATTCCAAAACACCAAAGTAACATGTGAAATGATATCATAATGTGTTAATATTTTCCACACATACTGGACTGTCTCAGGAAATTAGAATACACAATATTCTAATTTTTTGAGACAGTCCTGTGTATATATACAGGACTGTCTCAGGAAATTAGAATACACAATATTCTAATTTCCTGAGACAGTCAGGAAATTTCCTGAGACAGTCAGGAAATTAGAATATTGTGTATTCTAATTTCCTGAGACAGTCCTGTATATATACACAGGACTGTCTCAAAAAATTAGAATATTGTGTATTCTAATTTCCTGAGACAGTCCAGTAAGTGATATAAGTCGCACCCCCAACCAAGGTATGAAAAAAACTGCGACTTATAGTCAGTAAAATACGGTATATAATCAAATGCTCGTGAACCTACAACTGTAATTAAGTCGAAAATACCTTTATTCTGCTTTGGATACAAATTTGCGCATGCGTCCTCAGTTACAGATTGGCTTTATCATGGCGTCAACTGTCAGTTATCATTCACAAACAAACCTTCGTGAGTTGTGACTACAGGAGGTCCCAGGCTATCGTTATGTTCACTTGCTAAGATTACCTTTCGACAACTGCTGACTTCTTCTTACGCTGCCTATGATTGTAAACTTCTATAGCAATGTTTGATTTTTGCCTCAGCTACTGGTGCTAGCTGTCAAGTGAGGTAAGCCGCGTTAGGCATTATGGGATATGTAGTTTTGAAGTGCTGCGTTTGGAAACATGCTAGTTGAATTGTTCATGAGTTTATTTCGGTTATTTGATTGTGTGCAGTCTAGAACATGAATAATAATTTAGTGGGAGGAACAATTTGTCAACGACAATTGTGATAGTCTTGAGGCTACGGTTTATTTGACATTTCACTGGAATGGGAAATGAGCCTTTTGTTAAAAATGGATTTTCTACAGAAGAGGTATTACTTAGAACATTGTTTCAGATTATTTATTTTTTTCAGTAAGAATTGAAAAAAGACAGCTTGTATTTTGTTCAAGGATTATTCACAGTAAGTATTCGCCAATACATAAGAGGCATTTTTTAATCACCATTTAAGCCAGTGTTTTTTTGCGTTATTAATTAGGAATAAGAAAGCCTGTTAGGTAACCTCTGCGAATTTGAATTTGTGTCTTTGGTTAATATAGCAATTATTATTATTATTATTATTATATATATATTTTTTTTTAATATAAAACTGAATTTTTCTATCCAGACGGAGGAGGCACACTCAAATATATTAAAGTGATAGGGCATCTTTGAGTGAACGTCAAGTAAAATTTAAGGATCTCAAGGCTGGGCCGAGTGTCCTCTTTTTTAGGAAATAAAAATATGGTCACCCTCTATGTAACAGGTTCCATGTGGAAGGAGCAGAGAACAGGGTTCCTACAGGTTTCCTCAAGTTAAATTTAAGACATTTTGAAACCTAATTGAGACTTAACACCGTTTCGCAGCCATATCAACAAAGAAAAACAAAATCCCTTCGTTTGTGTTAATTTATTTCTCCAAAGTGGAAATGTGGAATGTGTGCAGGATGTAAGAATGCAATGTATCGAATAGGCTACTTACGCGACACCACCACACAGCGCAGACACAGACAAAGGCCAAGTAGAGGCGTTCTCATTAGCATTTAGCGTGGCGAGCGCCATCTTAAACTCTTAGACAACCACAACACTTCTGCTTTCATGGTTGCTGTGGATTGTGGACCCAAACGATGTGCGTAGATCGACTCTCGCAAATACTCTAGCAATCGTAGCTGGGCTAGGATGCAGGGGGGCTGCAGCACTAGTTGCTAGCTGGCTAGTGTCACAGGCTCGCGCAACACAGCCCAAACCGTTTGACCGACTGTCACTGTTCAAATGTCAAAATGAATTTTGAAACGCTACTTGTCCTACAATTTTTGTCAAAATAGCATAAGTTACACATCAAAAATTCCAGGACGATAAGAGGCATTAAAGTTGTATAAATAATGACAAAAATGTACAGTTCCCCCATAATTCACCAAAAACTGTCCCGTTCATATCCAATGGGATGCCAATGACAGCCATGTATGCCCAAATTTCCCATTTATTTTCAATGGCAGGAAAACATAGGTTCTTGTGATTTTTGACCATTTAACATTACAGCCAATTGACATTTTATAACATGACGTGTCCCCAAATCAACAGGGAGTGACCTGATAAAAGCAGGAAGTGAGCTCGAAATGTCCCCAAATTAACAGGGACCTGATATCAACAGGACGTGTCCCCCAGGTGGATATGAAGAGGACATGCCCCCCAAATTTCCCTAAATTTACAGGAAGTAACCTGATATCAACAGGACATGTCCCCGAAATATCCCCAAATCAGCAGGAAGTGTCCCCCAAATGTCCGTAAATTAACAGAAAGCAACCTGGTATCAACAGGACGTGTCCTCAAATGGATTTTAAAAGGACATGTCCCCCAAATGTCCCTAAATGAACAGGAAGAGACCTGATTATCAATAGGACGTGTCCCCGAAATGTCTCCAAATCAACAGGAAGTGACTTGGTAGCAAGAGAACGTGTCCCCGAAATGTCCCCAAATCAACAGGAAGTGACCTGATCAAAGATCTATATCTACCACAGCAAAGCCCCATCGTAATTTCTTCAGAAATTGCAGTTTCTAGTTTAGCCTACAATATTCAATCAAAACAACAAATTACACTTTTGAGCAGAAATGAGACACAGAGAAGTTACATACACATATCTGTCAAGTTGTACGGTTTCGGCGTAATTTGTACAAGTGAGCACTGATTTTTAAATGTGTACGCCGTACGTTCAAAATCTGTATGTTTTTCGTGCATTACATTTTTTCCCTCCGTTCGGATTTTGTCATCGTTTTGGCAATGAGACAATGTGCGTTACTATGTTGGTTGAATGACCCGAGAAAAATCAGACACAGAGAGAGAAGAGCGGGAGTGGGAAGTGTGTTGTGATGCTGTTGCAAACGCGATGCTAGGCTAGGTGGCTCCAATATTTCCTGACTGTAGCCGACAGCCTACAATCTACGCCCACTTGATGCTACACTAAATATCACATGAATATAGAACTACATGCGACTCGGCAGCGTTAGTAAACAGCCTCCATTTTAAAGCAGTAGACTTCTCAGAAAGGCTCTGTTGTAGTGAACCTTCCTAGCGAACCTAAGTACTTTTTATCTAAAATACTCCTAAATCGGCAAAATCTTGACTTGAATCCACCAGTTACTTTGCCAAGTAACTAATTACTCTTACATTCAGGTAACTGAGTTACTAACTCAATTACTTTTTGGGAGAAGTAATTTGTAACTGTAATTAATTACTTTTTTAAAGTAAGATTAATAACACTGGTCATAAAGAAGTGACGAAAGCGGAGATTTTATTCTGCCAATTTGTTGCCGAACACAATTTGCCTGCAACTATTGCTGATCACTTCTCAGAATTAGCATTAGAAATGTTCCCTGTCTAAAAGATTGCATCGGTAAGTTAATTTCACCAATTGACCTTTTCAATTTATAATTGGACACACGAACGAACTACCTTCAAGTCAAACTGAATAGCAAGCTGAAATGCCATGAAGTGCAGCCATCAAAAGACATGATAGAAATTGCCAAAAGTGCTACAATTATAACAAAAGTCACTGTTAAAGTTTAGTAATCATGATGTAGATATTATAGATATTCATTGTTCTTTGATTGCACCAGTTTATATGTGACAATATTACCAATAAATATTATTTTAAAAATCGAGTTTCATTCTTGTTTCATATTGCACGCTATATAAAACGTTGTAAGATTAGAGAAGAATGTGTAAGGGCATAAGTCACTATTTGTAAGATTGCCAATGGCCTCGGGTTGACAGGTATGCATACATCATACATTTTAGGATCCAGATATGAAAATTGAATACTTTTGTTTGAAGACGGTTTGAGGTATTATTTCCAAATTCATAAATTCAATACTTTTAAGATTTTTTAAGACCCTGCGGGACCCCTGAGAGAAGAAAAAAAAGTCCTTTTTACCCACTCTGTGCAAGTGATTACCCAAGTTAATGATGTACTTCCCCCCCAGCCATCTAATGGTAATGGTGATACATTAAATTGTCCTATCTGTCATTACATGTGGCTGGCAGAGATCAATATAAGAGGATGCATAATTTGTGACACATAGATTACATTTGGACACCAATTGAGTGAAAATTGATTACTTGCCAAGTTGTCATGGAACAGGAGTGAGCCAAAGCACACTGGTTAGGAATCAGGAATAGTCACAAGAGCAATTTTCATACATTGGATGAGAACACTATTCACTTCCCAGGTTTTCACGTTTCTAAGTCACCTCTCCATATGATGTACAAGACTGCACTAACACCTCGCACTATGCTTTTGTTCCTGGTGTTTACAGCCAGCGTGTTGCAGGCTATGGCCGTGCTGGTGTGTGCAGAGATGTACCAGGTGAAAAGGCTGCAGCATCTGTGCGAGGTGTGTGTGTGCGCTTACCTTCAAAGCATGCCCAGTAGAGAGCTGGCGTCAACCGGCATCAGCGTGGTTCGACTTCTCAGACGGGCAAAGGTCAGTGCCTTGATGAGTGACATCATTTTGAAGCACTGTTGTTTTTGGCAGCCCTTTTAATTTCGTCTTAGTCTTTTGGACAATAATACTTATTAGTCTTAGTCATATTTTAGTAATCTCAAAAATGTCTCAGAATCTTCGTCTAGTTTTTGTTGATGAAAACTCAATACTAATTTCGTTTAGTTTTAGTCCACGTTTACTAAAATTGTTTCGTCTGTAAAATTTAAAAGATTTACTCCAAAATACATAAATGTTTCCAACTATTTTGAATAAACATGGATAGACGAGCACACACCCAGATAGCAGACAGACGTTGAATAAACGTTGATTTTCCATCAAAATCATCGGTATGGTTGACATTGAAATTTTCGACAATAAACAATGTTGAATCAATATTGCAAATACAGATGACACCCGACATTGACGTTGAAACAACATTGTTCTATAGCGTGTCAGACGATGGTTTGGTTAAGATTGTTTTATAGTTGATAAAATAATGTTGACAAATAGTTGATTTTTGATTGACCGGGAAATATGATTGAAAAGTCATCGAATTATGAATGAGCGGGTGTTATGGTCAAAAAAATAATTGTGTTCCTGGTGGAGCGGGAAGACAGCGTATAACCTCAAACGAACTCCACTGGAAACGCCTTATTAAAGGATAGCCATATTTTTAAAGGTAAGCCTGTTGCTTTTATTTAGAGCCTTTATCAGCAATGATGTCCTACAGTAGAATAAACCGCGTTTGTCATCAAAGTTTTACATAAAACGGTTCGCCTGACACAACATGACAAAGTTGCCAAAATTGTAAGAAACGGTGCATTTGCTGTGATTGGCATACAAGTGAGGACCTACTTAGCCTGGATGTTAGCCAAGTAGAACTTTATTCAGGCAAACGTAATTCTTTTTCCAATTAAAGCACTAAAATCACTAGATATGACACAATCGAGCCTTGTCTAAATTAATTTATTGAACACAAAGACAGTGCGGTCATTTTTTCATTGTAGCTAGCTAGCTAACTCCATTCCCATACAGTGGGGCAAATAAGTATTTAGTCAACCACCAATTGTGCAAGGTTTCCTACTTGAAAAGATTAGAGAGGCCTGTAATTGTCAACATGGGTAAACCTCAACCATGAGAGACAGAATGTGGAAAAAAAACCAACAGAAAATCACATTGTTTGATTTCTAAAGAATTTATTTCCAAGTTTTATTGGAAAATAAGTATTTTGGTCACCTACAAACAAGCAAGATTTCTGGCTGTCAAAGAGGTCTAACTTCTTCTAACGAGATCTAACGAGGGTCCGCTCATTACCTGTATTAATGGCACCTGTTTTAACTCATTATCAGTATAAAAGACACCTGTCCACAACCTCAGTCAGTCACACTTCAAACTCCACTATGGCCAAGACCAAAGAGCTGTCGAAGGACACCAGAGACAAAATTGTAGACCTGCAACAGGCTGGGAAGGCTGAATCTGCAATAGGTAAAACGCTTGGTGTAAAGAAATCAACTGTGGGAGCAATTATTAGAAAATGGAAGACATACAAGACCACTGATAATCTCCCTCGATCTTGGGCGCCATGCAAGATCTCACCCCGTGGCGTCAAAATAAGAACGGTGAGCAAAAATCCCAGAGCCACACGGGGGGACCTAGTGAATGACCTACAGAGAGCTGAGACCACAGTAACAAAGGCTACTATCAGTAACACAATGCGCCGCCAGGGACTCAAATCCTGCACTGCCAGACGTGTCCCCCTGCTGAAGAAAGTACACGTCCAGGCCCGTCTGCGGTTCGCTAGAGAGCATTTGCATGATCCAGAAGAGGACTGGGAGAATGTGTTATGGTCAGATGAAACCAAAATAGAACTATTTGGTAGAAACGCAGGTTTTCGTGTTTGGAGGAGAAAGAATACGGAATTGCATCCGAAGAACACCATAGCCACTGTGAAGCATGGGGGTGGAAACATCATGCTTTGGGGCTATTTTTCTGCCAAGGGACCAGGACAACTGATCGGTGTAAAGGAAAGAATGAATGGGGCCGTGTATCGAAAGATTTTGAGTGAAAATCTCCTTCCATCTGCAAGGGCATTGAATATGAGACGTGGCTGGGTCTTTCAGAATGACAATAATCCCAAACACAAAGCCAGGGCAACAAAGGAGTGGCTTCGTAAGAAGCATTTCAAGGTCCTGGAGTGGCCTAGCCAGTCTCCAGATCTCAACCCCATAGAAAATCTGTGGAGGGAGTTGAAAGTCCGTGTTGCCCAACGACAGCCCAAAAACATCACTGCTCTAAAGGAGATCTGCATGGAGGAATGGGCCACATTACCAGCAACAGTTTGTGAAAAGCTTGTGAAGAGTTACAGAAAACGTTTGGCCGCTGTTATTGCCAACAAAAGGTACATAACAAAGTATTGAGATGAACTTTTGGTATTGACCAAATACTTACTTTGGCCCTTGATTTGCAAATAAATTATTTAAAAATAAAACAATGTGATTTTCAGTTTTTTTTCCACGTCTCTCATGGTTGAGGTTTACCCATGTTGACAATTACAGGCCTCTCTAATATTTTCAAGTGGGAGAACTTGCACAATTAGTGATTGACTAAATACTTATTTGCCCCAATGTAAATAGCCCTAATTTTGTTTGGGATTGGTTGAGAAACTCACTTCACCACAAAACACTAAGTATGTTAAACTAACCCATGACACCTGCTTGAATTCCTTAAATATGAATTAACTGTGAATGCCGTTTTGTTTGTATTTTTATGATTCACCGAAGAGGCCAATAAGGATGGCCACGTCACAATATGCATTTGCTGCTGTCGTGCAGAAGCGGCTTCGTTATGCCCAAGATCACACTGGTGGCAAAGTTCGCAGTGAAATAAAGCAGGACCTTAAAATACGGGCATATTTGAAAGCATTAATTGCATCATGGTTTAAAATGAAGGAAAACATAACATTGATTCAGCGTTGTTCCAATAGTATTAATAATCAAAATTACGTTTAGGTTTTGTTAGGATTTCAACGTTGAAATAACATTAATAGAGGCGGAATGTTGATTCAACATCATTTTAACTTGTCTGCTATCTGGGTATTGTAGTGTCTACGTTGACAACGCCAACTTGGTTATAATACACACTCAGCAGGAAAACAGTATATTATTTTCAATTAATTATACCCACCTGGACGCCATGAACAGTATGCAAAAAAAAAAAAGTGAAGGAGAGAATGCTCGCTGTTAGAATCAACCTAATGCTAACGCGAATGCAATGCTATTGCTATGAGTTACATTTAGTGTGTGAAGCTCACTCAGCACAGACCGTTAGGGGCTAAAGCAGTGTTGCATATTCTCTTGGCCAAAATAAGAAATCATACCGTGTGTGCAAGCCTTGAGAGTAGAGAGCACACTGCACTGGTGGGGGGTGCAGCACATCACATGAGTGACACAACCGGACACCGCTATGATGCAGGTTAATTACACATAAAATGTCACATATTGTGAACACGTGATAGAAACTATTGCGCATTTTAGTCTTGTTCTCGTCTCCTCAGACGAAAACTGGCATTAAGCTCGTTATGCTTTAGTCTCCCAAAACACGTTTTTAACTCGTTGTCGTCTCGTCATCATCATGAAAAAATTGTTCGTTGACGAAATATTTTTGTTATTGTCATCGTTGACGTAAACACTGTTTTGAAGATTCATTTAATGTCTTGAAATCTTCTTTTCCATGGACTTTTCAGTTTTGTTTGTGGCTCCTATTATGTGTTGAAACTTGAAACACTATTCGAGGTAAAATTATTTTCTCTGACCGATAGTGTCACAATGCAGAGCAGCTGTATGTGTGGCTCCTCCACTTCATTGCCAACAACTACCTGATCTTCAGTCACAAACCTGACTTCCTGGAGCTTTCAGGTTAGTGTATTTCATGTGACTATTAGGGGAAAACAGTGAAAATAGTAGACTCGTGTCTCAATTCATTAGTGGATCTGTCCTCCACGATTAATAAACCCACTCCATTCCTAAAACCTAACTCTAACAAGGTTTGGTCAGATGAGACCAAGATTGAGCTTTTTGGAACCAAACACTCTAAGTGGGTCTGGCGTGCCACGAAAGATGCGCATGCTGAAAAGCCCCTTGCACCCACTGTGAAGTATGGGGGTGGGTCAGTGATGCTGTGGGGCTGTTTCACTTCCAAAGGCCCTGGGAACCTTGTTAGGGTGCATGACATCACGAATGCTTTGAAATACCAGGGCCTTTTAAATCAAAATCTGTTGCCCTTTGTCCGAAAGCTGAAGATGGGTCGTCACTGGGTCTTTCAGCAAGACAATGACCCTAAACATATGGCCAAATCAACACAGAAATGGTTCACCAGACACAAAATCAAGCTCCTCCCATGGCCATTTCAGTCCCCAGACCTTGTTTTGTTGGCAAAAGGGGGTTGTACAAAGTATTAACACCAGGGGTGCTAATAATTGTGACACACATTATTTGATGTCAAATAATTATTTCTTTATGAGGGATTTTTTCCCCACTGAATAAATGCACTTGTATTGAACTTTGGATTTTTCTTTTTTTTTTTTTAAAAAAAAAACACATCTTAACCAGGGGTGCCAATAATTATGGGGGGCACTGTACCTACCAAATATATGGGGGAGTTGCAATTTTAGTTAGTGTCCTTTCCAAGGTCAAACAAAGTAGGTTTTTGAGATCTCCCTTTGGGCAGTCTAAAAAGAGCCCTTTTGAACAATTGTGTAATGTATCAAAACAATAAGCATTCTGTAGAAATTCTGAAATAAATCCAGCAAATAGTATTAATAAGTTATAATAATGCACTTGTGGTTTCATATAGTAATATCCATAAATAATAAAAGCACAAATGAAACCCTACACTCTAATTAAAAGTCTGGTTAATGAAAGAAAAAAATCAAACTGCAGTGAATACCCAGTGGTACATATTTTATTATTATCCCTTTTACACACAAGCTTAGTTTTTTAATCTTTGGACGGGAAGTGGAAGGCACAAGACAAATTCAAAGGCCAAGAAAGAGTATAGGAGCGGAAATTAATCTGTGCCTTTCTGTTTTGATACAGCAACATGGAAGTGAGATTTTACAGTACTGTGTGTGTGTTTCAGAAGAAGAGCGTGAGCAGGTGGAGAGGCTGCGTTGGCCGTCTCGAGGATATTTGCAGGAACTCAGCGAGTACCAGCAACGGCGACGCAAATTACGCAAGTCCCGCTGCTTGGTCATGTGATGTCACCTGGATGCAGACAAGAGACCAATCAACATAAAGAAAATGAATACATCAGAGTCCCTTTACCAGAAGCAAAGTGTTCGGAAGATGCAACATCATCCACTGGTTTGCAAAGTGGAATTTCCAGAATTATTCCAGTATAGGAAATATTCCACATTTGCCATTTGAATTGTGGAAATCAACCTGAAATTGAAGTCTTTCGTTTTTTCACAAATTCATGCTAAATGCGTAGCTGGTTTAGCTCAACTATTGCTCAATTTCTAATGTACCTGCAGCAAATCTGGTTGTTTTAGTCAGCATTATTAGCACAACTACACGCAAGTTCCCTCAGCTTTTACTTTTGTAAATTCCTGGTTTGGTAGCTTCCTATGAATTCACATGAAAAAAAAAAAAAAAAAAAACGCAACCTTATGTGTGACTTCACATACTTTGCATAAAGACTATTCCATTAAGGGTAATACTAAACGATGATGAAAATAAAACACATGCACTGTAGGAGATTCTATTTCAGGTTGGTGTCTGCAGTGTTGTGACTCTCAAAACAGTGACTTTAAATGGCTCCATTACATGGACAACCAACCATCCAAATGCTGGACATCCCATCAGGATTATGTGCTTGCTCTTTCAAACCTTTGCGAGTGACCACTCGACTGGACACAGATGAAGCTTGCGTGGTTTCCCTTTCTACTCAACACTTGCCATGTCAGGATGTGTAGCTCCCATGTAGTGGACACAATTAAAACATTTGTATATCATGCCTCTATCGGAGATAGAGCAACAATCCAGCAATGGTTCTTTTAGAATTTCCTTCAGCAGAGGCCAACAGTAACATGGAGGAATATGAAAGGCGACGCAACATATTTTTATGACAATTTATTGTGCTCATATGCATTGGATTCTTGCCAATCTATACTGGGAACAGATTTGATTATTACATGACATTGCATTCATTCATCTTGTAGTCCGTGCCAGACGTGGACATTTCAAATTGGCTGAGAATTAAATCATCAATGTACTCAACATCTGACTGCTGCATATACCAAATCCAAGATAGTAATAGACAGGCAATAACTTTTGTCACACTTGCATGATCAGGAGCATTGAGATTTAGGGGAAACTTACATATCCATCCATATGTTGGTATATTAAAAACCACAATGCCTCTGGTTAGATACAAAATTTGTTGTATCAGTTTATATTTGAACAAGTTTAATTTAATTATGATTAATTGGTGCTGTGATTATTTTTGTAATATATGCACACACATTTTTATATCCCAACAGTATTTTTGTTTTGTTTATTTAAATGTATTGTATCACTGATGATTTTCATAAAAGCTTTGACATTCTTGATTAAACATAAATGTTTACTGTGGATTTAAAGGGTCATGGAGTACAATTAAGAGTAGATAAATGAAGAGTGCATGGATCTAATACATTGTTCCAAATGTCAAAAGTTGAATAGAGGCAACAGGCAGGAAGAAAGTTCCATCTCAGGGCAGCACAGTGACCTAGGGGTTAGCGCGCTAGGCCTGAACGATATTGGGAAAAAATATTGCGATTTTGGGGGAGTTTGCGATATATAATGCGATAGTAAACTAGCAGAATTTTCACCAGATAACTTGAATATTTGTTTGGGATAGGCCTGAACGATAGAAAAAAAATTAACACTGCGATTAGGGGTGTGCCATCTTAGGCACCCCACAATTCGATTCGATTACGATTCAGGGGGCTACGATTCGATTCTTGAACGATGATTACGGTATTGACAATGATTAAGGTTATCCCGATTATTGATGCATCGAACATTACTAATTAATAAAGCTGACAAACAGATGTTTGTCCATTATTGATTTAAAATATTCTAATGATTCAACAGGGACGATGGAAACATGCCCATACAACAAAAAGCTACCCTTAAAGAGCATACGACAGGAGAAAAAAAAAAGTCTTAAATAGCAATATTATGTGAATTAGAATCATATTTTGAGACGATTGGACTATATACAACAATTTAGCAAAGCGCAGATGACGAGAAATTAGTCTTTTAATCTGCCGGTTAGCCACGCCTACCATTATAGGGCTCTAGCGTCCCCAACAGGTGGATGACGTCAGCGGGTGACTGGGCTCATCGGTTTTACTATTCAGCCCATTGAGGTGGAATTATTCAGAACGAGGAAAACGCGACGAAGAGAGCTGCAAAATGTCATCGTTTCAGTCTCTCTACTCCAATATTTTTACAGGATATTCTTTTTATCCAAGTATTTTTCCCCAATAGCTAAATAAATGGCTAGAGAAGGACCAGTCAGCCCGTCGAGGGGGAACTATTCACAACGAGGAAAACGCGATGAAGAGAGCTGCAAAATGTCATTGTTTCTGTCTCTTTACTTCAATATTTTTCCAGGATATTCTTTTTATCCAAGTATTTTCCCCAATTGCTAAATAAATGGCATTGTCATGACAAATAACAGTCTTGCGCTAAATGGAATATGAAATAATAAAAATGCACTTATTCAGGACGACATGGCAAAATTACTCCATAATGGTCAAAACTGTCGACTTCACATTTACTGTCGCACCTCCCGAACAATATTTTATGACACCTAAATCGGACTTATGTCATTTCCCTTCCCCGGTTTCGGAGAATGTAAACAAACCAACAGGCGTGACAGCTAGCCGACATGCTAACCCGAACCGAGTGATGTTTCAAAGTCTTCGAAGCGGAAAATATCACATAACTAGCCCGGATTATTTGACATGACAACTGGGTTGTCGATTGTCTTCGCCGATTGGCAAACCGCCCGGCGGAGAGCAATTTACAGTTCGTTCCCCAGAGGAGGGCGGCTGCAGTTGTTGTGCAGCTAATGTGCACGAGGAGAGCTTTTTACATGTCTATCAATGATCAAACGTAAGTAGTCCTTTATTTAAATAAAGTTTGTAGTGTTTACTTTGTAATCGCTGTATTAATATTTGACATAATACTAAACAAGATGTTTACTCACTTCCTCGTAAGTCCAATGGTCCCACAGTAGTAGGGCTTGGCCAATATCCACGGTGAATGGGAACCTTTTGAAACTCCAAAAAGGCGCACACGCCTCTCCCTCATAAAGCAAGATTTTTCTGCAGCCGTTTGGCTTGCGTGATGTGAAAAATAAACGTATTAATCCGCAAAATCAGCTGAATCATTAGTCCTCATACACAACAATACGGCTGTTTAGTGAAGAGGACGCCTTCACCCGTACACGTCACAGCGCCCTCCTACTCAATGCAAAACTGAAGCCGGAAGTCACTCATTTTCATGGAACGGGATTCAAAAAACTAAATAACCAAGTGGTCCATATCATAGGAGCATAAAATACCGCGTGTATTATGAATAAACATGCTTTTTCGTGTCACATGCACTTTAAGCTGCTTTTTTATTTATTTATTTTTACAAGAATGTGCAAAAACATTTTAAAGGGAGTACTTATTTCTCTCAACAATACAATAAAATTTACACATGTGGAATGAATTCCACATTTTCTGGGAAAAAAAAAAAATGTCTCTAGAAATAAGACTTCTTTTCAATCAATCAATCAATCAATCAATCAATCAATCAATCAATCAATCAATCAACTTTATTTGTATAGCACATTTAAAAAATCCGCCAAGGAGACCAAAGTGCTTTACATACCATAAAACAGCAAAATACGTTAACTTTCAAAGATAAAACAAACACAAAAATCAAATAAACAGTCATTGCACATTAAAAGCTGTAGAAAAATAAAATGTTTTAAGGCGTGTTCTTTTAAACAATATACTTTGTTTTCACAGATTTCTGTACTATTTCGCATGTTTGTAGTGTTACCACTGTACTTAATCATGGTTTTACACGTTCTGCATATGAAATACACGTTAGTGAATTAGCTAGTTAGCTTAGCGCTCGGCGCTAACTATTAACACCTCAAAAACAACAACAATAAAGGCTAAACAGTACAAGAGGGTTTGTGTACTCACGTCTTATAGACGCACACGTGTATTAGCAACACACCAAGGACATTTTTCAATTGACATGTCTTGAAACTAGAGCTGGACATCAGAAAGACAATGAGCAACGAACTATCCTTCCCCTTATCTTCCCCTCTCGCTGTAAAAATAACTGTTCGGTCGCGCTTCTTTGCCTGCCTGCCTGTCTCATACACAAATTTATTTTCCAGTCTTTTGAAAAGGAGTAAATCACTCACTCTGTAACAGGTAGCATCCATTATAACGTTGTGCGTGCATCCGTTAAAGGTGTCTGGGCGGCAGACGTGTCTTGAATTTCGTTCCACTACGAGCGGCTGTCATAAAGCTATGTGGGAAAATCATCGTTTTTGAACCTTTATGAATGGTAATCGAATAGTCAGGTGTCGAATCACGATGCATGTAATAATCGATTATTTGGAACTCCTCTAAAGATAAATATGGCCAAGGCTCCATACTTACTTTTGGCATTGCTTGGCAACTTTTTTCTTAAGGTGCACCAGCATAAATTGTAGGTGCACCAACATTTTCCATTGCATCACCTATAACGCTATACTTTTAATCACTCTCTATGACATTCGTATAATTCATATGAGTGAGCCAACTCAAATTCACTCACGCTGTTACACTCACGCTGCCGAGAACAGCCTTTCACACAATAAACACGTTTAAATGGAGCCAAATATTCCAATTACAATCGGTTTGGATGTTCAAACCGAATAAATGTGTTCCATATAAACACCTCATTCGGAATGAACAGGCCCAAACCGAATGGAATTTCCTTCCGTTTCACAGGGGTGGAATATTCCTTTTCCCCAAACCGATTAGAAGTAAAATTATATCATGTAAACAGGGAAGCGGAATAGTGTCTGGTTGCGTTCTTTCTGCACATGTTCCGTACTGACGTGGTGACGTCACTTGGTGACGTAAGTAACGTCACTTGCAACATGGCTTCCAAGCACAGCGCACCTAATTGGAGTCCGGCGGAAAGTTTGTATTTAATTCTAACTTTAAAAGAATTGAATATAATTGCTCGCTTAGACGGGCGTAAAACGAGGAACAGTGAACTATTTAAAAAAGTTCACGAGAGGTTACACGAAGCCGGAATAGACCGGAGCGTTGACCAGATTAGAAACCGGTGGAAAACGCTGAAAACCGGCTACTACAAGGCAAAAGAGCAAAACAGCAGCACTCTGACGATCGATCTCCATGTTTTGCAACGTCACGCTTTGTTTTGATTAATCTGCACATGTCAGACGGCAGTTGTCAAACGTCCTTTCGGAATAAAGGCAGACACATGTAAACGCTGGATCGGAATAGATGAAGTGACATGTAAACAGCTGATCTGAAATTTCCATTCGGAATGATTTGAATCGGTATGAATAAAAGTCAGCATGTAAACGTGGCTAGTGAATGAGTTGAAACAGCACACTTCAGACTGGGCTACAAGTTTAACGATGATTACCACATTTGTGCCTTTGATCGTAGAGCTACAGAGGCTTCTCTGGCCAGATCAAAACTACAAACCTGTCAATCATCGTTAACTTTAAGTACCAAATGCCAGCTGCACTGGTGACCAAGAAAAACAGTTTAGTCGCACTGCTTAGCCGGAGGGAGGGTGAGAGGCTGTGGCGCTGTATGAGTGTGAAGCAGAAAAACAAATATATCTTTTTAATCAAATCCATAGACTTCATAATGGATTGACGGGGCGCGGGGCCGATAAATAGGGCTGCCTGCCTTGTTGGCTAAGCCTACAAAGCTGATCGAGACAGAGATTTTTTTCGCTCAACATTCATGTGAATACTGTAAATGCTTAAATCCTTGAATTCTTTATAGATATGGACGTAAAACAGTCTCGATTCTTGGCTAAAAGCAAAAAAAACCAAAACAAAACGTGCAGTTAGCATTTATTTTACGTAAATATGTCGAAGTACAATGCTAGTCTGTTAGTGAATGTAGCTAGCGGCCCCTAATGTAAACAGAGCTTTTCTGGTGAAAATTCTTGTGAATAAATGCTTAAATCCCCGAATTCTTTATAGATATGGACGTAAAACAGTCTTGATTCTTGGTTAAAAACAAAACAAAACAAAATAAACGTGCAGTTAGCGTTTATTCTCCAGAGATGTTGGAGTTTTGTATAGAGGTGTGCAAAATTTCCGATTCTTAGATTGTTCACGATTCGGCCGTGGAAGATTCGAGAACGATTCACAAATATCCAAATTCCGATTATTGAATTATACCAGGTAAAGCCGAAGTAAAACACAGTCAGCGCGGTCTTTGGGACACAATGAGGAACGGACCAAGAGTAAATATCATGTTCAACTCATGCCGCTAGATAAAAAAACTATCATACCTGACCAGAGGTTGCGCTAGACTTTTTCGTTGTCTGTCATTTTGACTGACAGGGTCATAAAAATCCGGCCATAATCTATTTTTACCCGTCACTTAAATTTTTAAAATGACTATATCTTGATGCAGTCACTATATGTATATACACAATAATACAATAATACTTTATAATATAAAGTAACTAACATTAGTGCAGTCATGGATTGCAGTAAGCAGGCCAGTACTGTGTTTCCATATATATTTTTATTATATTATGTATATACAGGATATATATATATATATATTCCTCCCACCCCCAAGTGGGACCTTCTATGATCCTAATACATTTAATAATAATAAAATATGATATAATTCCATTATATATATATATATATATATATACACATACACACATATATATATACAAAATGCACGTTGATACGACGCACATAAAGGCAACTTCCAATTTTTAAAAAAATCGTTAGAAAGTTGTATGGACTTACAATCCGCTAGCTTGTTGTTTCCTGTTGTCTTCCGAAATACACCTGGGTGACGGCGCGTCAAGTGTTCGTTCATAGCCGACGTGCTACCGTGGTATGCGAGCTCAGATTAGCAAAAAGAGTACACACAGTGGTGGCACCCTCCATATTTTCCTTGAAATAATTTCAGGCTCTGGATAGTCTGGTCCGCTTTTTTGGCTTTATGCCGCTTTCACCGTGTTACTAATTCTGCCCTTCTTGGTAATTGGCGGCGTTTTCAACTGCTCGCCGCAGCCGCAGTGAGGAGTGAACCGGCGATTCACTTGATTCGTTGTCATCCTTCACTGCATCAGTCCCTTTTTTCACCTTTTATCAACGCCATCGTCGTTTTGGGGCTTTTTGAAGAAACTTCAGACACTCAGTTGCCTTGACCTTTTTCCAAGTAAGGCCACCGACGTCATGCATCAAAAGAGACAATAGCTAATTAATATCCTCACTCGCCACCCTGTGGTCTGGGGTGTGAATTGCAACCTGTCAAAATGACAGATGGACTTCAGTTTTTTCCGTCACCGTTGTAAAAAACCGGTCAACGACGGAAAATATTCAGTTAACGTGACCCCTGTACCTGACTGCGGCTGACAACCGCTACAAACAACGCCCAGTTGCTAGTTGCTACAAACATACGGCTACAGTACATATATATGTAGAACTAGATGTAAAATGACAGACTACGTTGATATTAGAACGTGTATTATTGAACAGAGATGCGAAATGACAGACTTTCCTGCGGAAGTAAACAGCCGCCATCTTAAAGCAGTAGACCTCTCTAGAAGGCTCTGTTGTAGCGAACCTAATTAACTTTTTATCTATAATACTCCTAAATCGGCAGAATCTTGTCTTGAATCGATCTTTAAATGATGAAATACTGTAGTTTTAAAACTTTGACAAAAGTAGACGGAAGGGAAATTGTGGAATAACGTGAGCAATTTTAACAACTGTAACAGTTGATTCAAAACTTTAAATTAATTGAATGTAGTTTAAAGCTGCTGATACAGAATGGGGACTGGAGTTTTTTATTTACTGTTATTTTTGTATATTTCTTTACTGTTATATGTTAACTTGATACTGAAATAGTAGTTTGGTTTAGCCTGAGAGGATTTTTGAACAATTTTGGAACTAATGTACAAAACATTAAAAAAAAAAAAAAAAAAAAAAAGAGCGGGGGTGCATCAATAATCGTTTTATAATCGAATCGGAGCCTCTGAATCGTAATCGAATCGTTAGGTGCCCAAAGATTCCCAGCTCTAGTTTTGTAGCAGGCTTTGGGTGCTCTTAAAGTAGGTAAAAAGGGTGAAAGGTATCAGTGAAAATGACCCCGGAGGTCCTGGAGGTGTTCCGACGGGGAAGGAATGCTCTTTTCAGGTCCAAAAAAAAAATCGTTAAATAAATAAAAAAAAAAAAAGCTTGAAATTTCCCCCGGAAGATGTAGAGGTTTGGAGCTTGCTTTAGGTAGAATATCATTTATAAAGTATAATTTAAAAATGGTTGCGCTTGACTTTTTGCTGTAAACAAAGTTGCTATTTCTTTTGGATGGGTGTGTTGTCAAACATGTTTGATGAGGCAATAACATGTGACTACACTAAAACCTAAAATGTGACTCATATTGACAGTGAATAGTTTGCACAGGTATTATAGATTTGTTCAATTTACTGCAAAGAATCAAACAACCACAGCAGAGGGTGTCATGCATTTGTCTTGATTGAATTCACAAGCAAGTGAAGCAACTTTTATACTACCTGATATTTTAGTGTGGATCACTGCAGAGCCCCGATGGATTGCAGCATTCCCTCCAGTTTCCCACTCTTATGCAGAGCCGCCACGTCACTGCCACCGCCAATACAATCCTCTCCGATGAACACTCTTGGGACCTAAATACCAATGAACAGCACAAAGGAGGCTACAGTATCTGGAAATCTGTACTCCACTTTTCTAAGCTTTTAGGGTTGAAGCTGACATATTGGTAACATACCTGGACAAAATTAAATAATATTAATAAACTAACTTTTCCTTTGGCCTTGTACACCAGTACTAGTGAAGCCCTACTTGTTAACTAATAGTTATATTAATTTTAGCCACTAATAGAGGCATAAATCACCAATTTTAGGACGATATGCTATAATATCGATTCTTTGGTAAATGGAGATTACTTATATAGTGTATTTATCTACTGTACATTGTTAAACGCCCAAAGCGCTGCTCTTTGTTGGTCAGGTAGTGCACTGGAGTTGCCCATTAAATGGTAAATGGTATTATGCTTGTATAGCACATTTCCACCTTTCAAGGCCATCAAAGCGCTTTACACTACATCGCCATCCACCTTCTGGTGACACAGCACCAGGAGCAACGTTGGGTATCTTGCTCAAGGATATGTAGACGAGTTCATCAGGGCTTGGGGGACAACCACTCTTACCACTGAGCCACGCCACCCCACATTAAAGTTAATGATGATGGACAGACGTTTAATGTTTGATCTCACCACCAATGCCTGGAACCCGAAGCTTCAAAGCGCGGCATGTGTCAATCATCGTTTAATTTGTTAAACAGCTGCTGTGTCAACTCATTGTAAGTGAGCAGCTTGAGCAGATTTGAGTGGACTCAGGGGCCGTTTACATGGTGACTCTCCGAGAATACGAAAAATGTCAAATTTGCATTTGAGTCTCCATTTGAACAATGTCGCGATTCCGCATGAAAATAGTATTCATGCCAGGCCCTAGGGGGCACTGCAGATTTACTGGGCGACAGAGAATGATGCACTTTGACCCCACCAAGTTCCCGCAGCCCGGAAAAAAACATATACCACTCGAAGCGATGTCATTTTTCTTTTTTTCAAAAAGGCACAAAAATTGAAACGTTCAACATATTTAATTTAAAAATACTATTAAAACAGTAAATTAAAGCCGACATTCCGCCATATTTGCTGTTTTTAATGTTTAGTAGCACCGCTGCGCACGCCCAATGTGACGTGTACAAGTGCTGACGTTAACAACGCGGTCTCGCGCCGCAGGAGCCTTTGATGTGCATGCCGAGGAAGCGCAATCGGATTCTTCCACTTTGGAGGCAGGATTCAGAATTTTTCGTCTTCACCTTCAGTCTTCGCCGACACCATATGCACGCGAGGCGAGTCCGCAACTCAGTCATTGCGTCTTTGTGTCACAGCGTCGCCATGTAAACTGCCCCTCATTCAATGAAGCATTTAATAAAGACAAGCGTTTTTATAATTTATTCTTGTTTAAAAATAATTTGGTGGGAGAGTAAGTTTTTTTTAAATTATACTTTGGGAAAAGAGTGAAAAAGCATGTCTTATATGTATCCATTTCCAATGCTAAATCTTAAAGTGATCCTCTACCTTAAATACATGTAGGCTCTAATAAACCACAATTGTTCTCTTGTACTAAAATATGTTGTTAGAAACACATAAAATGTTAAGTCAATGGCAATATTTTATAATATTTAGTACACATTTTGACCGATAGTTGGCACCATGTCTTGTGGGCGCGCAGTGATGACGTAAATGGGATGTTTCTAAATGTGTAGCCTATACAACAATTGCATATTGCTGCCTAAACTCGCTGAGTAAAATGCCACGATGTGCTGCTTTTGGATGCAATTTCCAGTCAAATTGAAACAAGGGGAGTGACGTGAGTGGTCAAAGTGGATTTTTTTTTTTTTAATAAATGTGCATAAGTGGAAGCCTTTTCCCTTTTTGGTCCCTATATGCACGTACCCTACCTACCACGCATTACAACTGGCGCCCGAACATTTTTCCTGGATCCTTAGTCAAGTAAAGGATCCGTCTATTTTCTGGATCTGACGGTCCCACCGCGGCTGCAATATTGGTTTCGCATCTGTCTATTTTCTGGATTCGACGCTCCCACAGCGGGTTTTCGGATCAGTCTATTTTGAGGATTCGACGGCCTGATCGCGGCTGCAACGTTGCCATGGGATCGGTCTACTTCCTGGATCTGCGAGTGAGTGAAAAAACGCAGATTTGGATTACTATTGTTATCTTTCTTGACTATTCTTCGTGGGAGTTTTCCCCAAATCATACCAAATAATTAAATAGAGCTGGGAATCTTTGGGCACCTAACAATTCGATTCTGATTATGATTCGGAGGCTCCGATTCGATTATAAAACGATTATTGATGCACCCCCCTCTCTCTCTCTCTCTTTTTTTTTAATGTTTTGTACATTAGTTCCAAAATTGTTCAAAAATCCTCTAAGGCTAAACCAAACTACTATTTCAGTATCAAGTGAACATATAACAGTAAACAAATATACAAAAATAACAGTAAGTAAAATACTCCACTCCCCATTCTGTATCAGCTGCTTTAAACTACATTCAATTAATTTAATGTTGTGAATCAACCGTTACAGTTGTTAAAATTGCTCCCGTTATTCCATAATTTCCCTTCTGTCTACTTTAGACATGTCAAAGTTTTAAAACTGTTTCATCGTTTAAAGATAAGATTCAAGACAAGATTTTGCCGATTTAGGAGTATTTTAGATAAAAAGTTAATCAGGTTTGCTACAAAAGAGCCTTCTAGAGAAGTCTACTACTTTAAGATGCCGGCTGTTTACTAACGCCGGCAAGTCTGTCATTTGGCATCTCTGTTCAATAATACATGTTCTAACAGCTCCGTCGTCTGTCATTTTGCATCTAGTTCTACATATATAGGATATCTACTGTAGCCGTATGTTTGTAGCAACTAGCAACTGGGCGTTGTTTGTAGTGGCTGTCGGCCGCATTCAGGTATGATTGTTTTTTTATCTAGTGGCATGAGTTGAACATGATATTTACGGTACTCTCGGTCCGTTCCTCATTGCTTCCCAAAGACTGCACCTTCTGTGTTTTACTTCCGCTTTACCTGGTATAATTCAATAATCGGAATTTGAATGTTTGTGAATTGTTCTCGAATCTTCCACGGCTGAATCGCGAATAATCTAAGAATCGGAAATTTCGCACACCTCTATAATTAAAGCACTATGGCACGCTACAGTGACGACAGTGACTGACATGGACCTTGCTTTTATGTTGGAGTTCGTCTGGGATTGCGTGTGTAAGTAGCGCTGAGCTCCCGAGTGACGAGTGGTCAAGGTGGAAATATTATTTTTTTTGTGAACAAATGTGCATAAGTGGAAGCTTCTCCCCCTTTTGGTACTTTTATTCATGTATCCTACCTACCACGCGTTACAATGTACAAGAGATGGATTACACTCGATTCCAGGATTTGTTCCCGTCAGATGACGAATTTAATGAGGACAGTCAGCCACGACACGACTCCGATCCTGACTATCACACTTGTGCATTCATAGTTTTATTACCTTCAGCGAGAGTTTATAATGTCAATAGTCATGAAAATAAAGATGCACGAATGACAAGGTGTGTTCAGACTTTGGCCTGTACTGTATGTAAAGCACACGACAGCCCTGGATGCTAAAAATCTACATAATTATACTGGGATAAGTTTGAAAACGCAATAGCTTACCTTGAGGATCTGCACATAAACCGGAGTTCTCAACAGCATACACTCTCTAGCTCCACTGTCATTGAGATGCAATTGCTGCGAGTACATCACCAGTTTTTCCCAACTCTTGTCTTATCAGGTACTGTATTTCCTGCTCTCATTTTTCCTTTGCTGCTCGACTTGTGAACGACCAACAGTGCTGTCCTGCTCTTCACTTTTCCGATCTGGTTCAAATTGGAAGGGCAGAACCGACGACATGTTGAGGTAGCTAAGAGTGACACGCTGAAAGTTCGGCAACGGGCCCGGTGACGTCACGCACTGCAAAGTAACAAGAATGGCGACCTATCACTTAAAATAATTTTACAAACTTTATTAAAACGAAAACATTAAGAGGGGTTTTGATATCAAATTAATATACCTCATACTAACATTTATCTTTTAAGAATTACTTGTCTTAAAGATCGAGGATCACTTTAATACATTGAACACACACACAAAATATATACACCCGTATATATACCCATATATATATATATATATATATATATATATATATATATACAAATATATATATATTTACAGTGTATCACAAAAGTGAGAACACCCCTCGCATTTCAGCAGATATTTAAGTATATCTTTTCATGGAACAACACTGACAAAATGACTTTGACACAACAAAAAGTGGTCTGTGTGCAGCTTACATAATAGTCATTTCCCCCCCCCAAAATAACTAAAAATAAACCCATTAATATCAAAAACCCTGGCAACAAAATTGAGTACACCTGGCGCCATCTAGCGTCGTGAATGGGGAGAGTAGCTGAGATCTGTCATGACAGAACATCACTTCAATGATATCTGGCGCCATCTAACGTCGTGAATGGGTATCATGTCTAGACTGCGAATATAAGACGACCCCCTCTTTTTCAGTCTTATTTCAATGCAAAAAACACCGTCTTATATTCGGGCCAATACGGTACTTAAATATCTGCAGAAATGCTAGGGGTGTACTCACTTTTGTGATACACTGAATATATATATATATATATATATATATATATATATGGGTATATATACGGGTGTATGTATAAATTTTTGTGTGTGTGTATGTTTGTGTTCAATGTATTAAGATTTAGCATTGGAAATGAATACGTATACGACATGCTTTTTCATTTTTTTCCCAAAGTATAATTTTTAAAAATTTGTTTTTTAAGCACTTCAAATGCAATAATTGTAAGTTTTAAACATCTTACTCTCCCACCAAATTATTTTCAAACAAGAACAAATTATAAAACCGCTTGTTTTTATTAAATGCTTCTTTGAATGAGTCCTCTCAAATCTGTTCAAGCTGCTCACTTGCACACAATGAGTTGACACAGCACCAGTTTAACAAGTTAAGTGATGATTGACACATGCAGCGCTTTGAAGCTTCGGGTTCCGTGCATCGGTGGCAAGATCAAACATTAAACGTCTTGTCAATCATCATTAACGAGGGATAACTGTAACAGGCATCTCTGTAAGAAAAGCATTGAGGCTGCTTTGATTGTAAATGTCAATACTGTATTACATTTCGCCACAATAGGCATGAAAATGTCATGTAATGAACAAAAATAAGACTCGCCCTCGAAATATGATTCAGTTTTTAATTTAGCTGTTATTGATGAATCATATGTTGTTATCCCATGAGCCTAATTACCCCCCCCCCCCCCCCCCCAAAAAAAAACAGTCATGAATTTTATGTTGTTCGCCAGGAAGGACTTTTACCGTTTGATAAATTTGAAGTCGATTTCGCTCAAAAATGCTGCGTCACGTAGAGACTGACAATTTCTTGTGTTGACAATGTCGCTCTTCTGCGTAAATGGAGTTGTTATACTGCTAATGATATGCAAATTACACTAGTGGCATTGAACACGTCCTTCTGTGACCGCTGAAATTCCATTCTACTTATTATATTAAGTTGTATAAGACAATAGAGACTCACGGTGCGGGCGCCGGTGAGTTCCAGGAAGTAGTCCTGCATGCTGCTCATGTCTTGTCGCGCACTGATGTCAATACACTCCAGATGTCCTGGCTTGAACTTGTATTTGGACAAAACATCATTGGCTGTGATACAGTACGGGCATGTTGGCTTAATAAACAAGACTACTTTGTCTCCTTTGATTTTAGCCTGGACGAATTCCTGCGCCATCTTGAGTTTTCAGAGCGAAGGAGGGCGGATGAGGTAACCGGAACTCGGCGTCTCAGAGTCGGCATCAACACCAGCGGAGCACGGTGGGCAACATGTGCACTGCAGCTCATTAATAAAGGTTTGATGTTAAGTTTTGATTAAGATCAAAACCATCTTGTCTACCCGATCACAACATTTACGCACTTGGAAAGGACTGCACCTCTTCTTAAGTCACTCTTTTTGGTCATTAACTTGTCCAGTTGACAGTTTATTCAAAAGTTTAAGAAAATGTTCCAAGAACAAGAACCAAGATTTTTGTTTTGTTTTGACACGTGACCCTTTCTCGGGCAAGTATTGAAAAAAATTAAATATTAGCAATATTTTTAAAAAATAATCAATGTTGGACTTTATACACTTATAATAAATACATTTAACAATTAATAAAAATGTTAATCAAAACTAATGAAATGACAATTATTAAAAATACACACTGGTTATGGCCCAAACTATCGCTTTCAAGCTGATTTTTCTGTCATACTAGTTATAATATAGACTTATAGTTTTTCACGGTTAATGCCCCCCCCCCGCGATAATCGAAATACACGAAGTAGAGGTTTATATTAATTTTGTTTTCAATGTATTTATTCAGATTTAGCATTGGAAAGCGATACATAAGACATGATTTTTCCCTTTTTTTCGTCAAAGTATAATTATCATATGCGTCATTGAGAGTCCTCTCAAATGAACTCATGCTGCTTAGAACAGCACACAACACAATGAGTTGCCATAGTACACTATGTTTAACCAACGTCAATGCCAATGTTTAACAAGTTAAACGAGTTGGCGCCTTTGAAAAAGCTTCTCTGGCAAGTTCAAAGCAGCTCCCTTGTCACTAAAGAAGCTGCAGCTGCCTGGTGAGAAAGAAAAGCTTCAGGAGGGAGAGTGAGAGGCTTTACGTGAAAGGATGGGACATCTCTATAAACACCTGCATTCATTTTTCTAATTGAAAAAAAAAATCTGCAATGGCCTTGAGGGTGGGATGTTTGAACTGCAAAGTTGCGAGGGATCACTGTATTTCCAATTCATTTAAACCGTGAGGACTAGCTGTGAACTCATATTCAATCCATTATGACGTTTGTTCATTCGCCCTTCCCTGAC
Organism: Corythoichthys intestinalis; assembly: GCF_030265065.1. Taxonomy (NCBI): domain Eukaryota; kingdom Metazoa; phylum Chordata; class Actinopteri; order Syngnathiformes; family Syngnathidae; genus Corythoichthys; species Corythoichthys intestinalis. The sequence continues at coordinate 37,756,036 of NC_080403.1, read as the reverse complement.
AAAATGGATTACACATCTAGTGCTGTCAATGGCAGCCAATGAGTTCAATGACTGTCCCATAAAGGGTTAAAACCCTAATAACTAGGGTTGGGTATTGCAACTTGAAGCCTATTGCGATATGATCAAATACTGCAAAAGCATATTGCAATATGCATTTCAGTATGTTGGGCAGTGCTTGTCAAACCTTTTTTTTTTTTACGTTCACAGATCAATGAAAGTAAAATTAAACATTTTTTTCTGTTTAACTGCTACTTCATTTTTTTTTTTAGAATAGCCAATACCATATAGCCAGGCAAAAGTATTTGACGATGATGTACAAGCCAGTTAAAAATCGTGATACTGGCATCCCTAATTCAATGTGTCTAGTATCCATTATCGATGGTTGCAAGTTGCTTGAAAAGATGATCACCAGTGTGTGACCTTCATCTGTAAAGTCACATGGTAAAATGGTATCTGAGAAAAATTGATAAATAAAATAGCTTTCACAAGAAGATATTCACACAATATATTGGAAACCAATCGTCGTATTGCGATATGCGTATTGCCATTTTGTCACAATATGCAGATAAAGCAATATTGCCCCACTCTACTAATAACTAAGGGTGTGACAAAATATCGAAATTGTGATATATTGTGATACTTTGTATCCCAAAAGGGTATCGATATGCTCCTGCCAAGAATCGAGATAGCGCTTTAAAAAGGTGTCAATGTCCAAAAGAAAAATGAACGAACAAGTTGCTACCAAAATGTTCCACCATAATAGGTTCTCGGTTAGCTCTTAGGCTGCATTGACGGCGCACAACACCCAGTCCATTTAGACTGGGAACATTCGTTCATTCGAAACCAACGCATTCACAGTAATTCTGTCCGATATTCAGGGCATTCACAGGTCACTCGCTGTTCATTTTAGGGCATTTACAGGTCATTTTCTGTTGAGTTTGAGTCACTGCCTATTCATTTGGGTGATTCCCAGGTCACTTCCTGTTCTGTAACTCAAAATAAACAGGAAGAGACCCATAAAATACCGCAAAATCAACAGGAAGTAACAGAAAATTAACAGGAAAATGACCTTAATTGGCCCAAAATTACCTCATTGCCTGGCATTGGCTGCCACTACCGGCCATAGACGTTCAATCCGTTTGAAGTGGGAGGGATGGCAGCGAATGGATGAATGTTCATACCTTGTATCACTAAAGGTTATCGATATGCTCCTGCCAAAAATCAAGATATCGTTTTAAAAAGGTGTCAATGTCTAAAAAAAAAAATAATAAAAAGCAACCAACAAGTTGCTACCAAAATCTTCCACCATTATAGTGTCTCAGTTAACTCTAAGGCTGCATTGACAGTGCACGACGCCAAATCCATTTAGGCTGGGAACATTCGTTCATTCGAAACCAGAGCATTCACCGTCATTCTGTCCAATTTTCCGGGCATTTACAGGTCATTTCCTGCTGAGTCGCTACCTATTCATTTGGGTGATTCCCAGGTTACTTCCTGTTCTGTAACTCAAAATACACAGGAAGTGACCTGTAAAATATCCAAAAATCAACAGGAAGTAACTGAAAATCAAAAGGTAAATGATCTTAAATAGCCCAAAATTACCTCATTGCCTGGCATTGGCTGCCACTACCGTCCATTGACGTTCAATCCGTTTGAAGTGGGAGGGATGGCAGCGAATGAACGAACGTTCATTCGCTGCCCCCCTCCCTGTTCAAATGGGTTGGACGTCTAAAAGTGATAAACTCATTCCAGTTCACAGCAGAAGCTTGTTTTTCTGTTTATTAGTTGTTTGTAGAATGATTTCCTGACCAATGTAATCGATAATCCTTGTACCGCCATATCGTCAGTTCATCATTATCGTGAGCTTTGTATCGCAAATCGTATCGTATCGTGAGGTACCAAGAGGTTCCCACTCCTACTAATAAGACTAAACATTTCATACACACGGTTCAATTTCAAATAGTACATAATGAAAGACGATTCCTTTAAGTAAAACCAAGTGGATTTTATTGAAATTTCTTGAACATTCTTACATGGACAGGATCAGATTTCATTCAAAATTCACTTGTTTTTTCCTTTTCTTAATCCATGGCCAATACTGAAGGGCCTTTCATAATGTATCATTGTATTTCACTTAGATTTTTTTTTTTAACGATGCCTCCTTAAACCAGGTCATGAGAATATAGTCTTTTTTTTTTTTTTCAATTAAGCAAAACTCTTTGGTGGTTGGGTGAGATGTATAACACTTACAGAATGTATAAGCCTTTATCTTCTGCATAGTTTCAGGTGGCACACAAGGCCCATGACCCATGCAAGTCCCTCATCCGCAGTGAGGTCCAAAGGTACATTTGTGGCAAAATAACCTCTCCAGCAATCCAATTCCCAATCAGAAATCTTACTCCATGTAAGTGAACCAAAAAACGTATTTAATTATTCTAACACAGGTTTTGTAAACGTTTCCCTTGTTAACATAGACTCAAAAATATATTTTCATTTGAAATAGAATGCATTCATTGAACATTGTACTGAACTCAAAATGATCAAACACATTTGACCTGAATATAACATGTTTATCCTCCGGTGGATGAACTTGGCGAGGAACCACATCAACGCAGAAAGAAGAGGCACATCATTGGTAACTCAGAGTGCTCTGGCTGGTCAAACACAATAGCAGCTTTTTTTTCCTTCTCATTTTAAGTTTTCAAGTTTCTTTTTTTCCCTCCATTTTTCATTTTTTCCCCTCCTAATATCACACAATCATTCAAACACTCGTACCGTTTGTAACACACCTTCCAGGCTTCATATCCCTTCTATTTCTGCTTCTGACACACATACACACACATCTACATACACACACAGCCTGTTGCCAGGCAGATGTAGTTTCTTTGTATTGACTATGAACCAAAAGGGTGAACCTTCACCAACATCTTGGTAAACACCTTAAGGCACCATTGACATGAACACTGTTGGTGCAGGGGGAACACTGCCCCCTAGGAGGTCTATACCTTAAGTTGTCTCCCAACACCCTACATGGCCATTAGAACAGTTTACAATCCATGGACACATCGGCTCACTAAATTCTCACATTCTCGCTGTTAGTTCTCAAGCTCGGCCCATTTCACATGACCTTCAGCAGCAAGAGAAGACAGTAGAGAGACAGGAGACATTTTTTGCCAAAAGAGCTATCTGGATCTTATGTGCAAAATGGCTTACAATGTCAAAACAAATAAGGCCCATAAATTGTTTTGGGTATTTTTTTTTTTTTGCATTGTTTACCAAAAGATAATCATCTGTGGACTCTTTTGCACTACAAGTCCCAAAAATAAATAGATCTTATTTTTCTTAAATACAAATTAATAGCTCATCTCAAGCTCAAAATACTTAATTCCTGCAAGATAAATTCCTTCAAAATAAGAGATGAAAAGTCCCACCAAACCCATTTGCTCTATATGAAGCACCCTGAAAAGCTAGAAAAGGAAAAAAAAAAAAAAAAAAATTGAGAGGGTAGCCAAAACCCAGGGGTTTGGTAAGTCAAGGCAGGGATTCAGAAGTTAAGGCCTTAAGACAGCCTGTGGAATCAAAACTTGGAAAAAGGAAGGAATGAAAAAGGGAAAGTGGGATAAGGACAAATTAAGAAAGGAGGAATTAGGCAGCAAGTGTGCGGCTGTTAATAAATAAGGGCCGGTCGGACCCGACACGCCGTTTGCAATACTGATCACTTGACGTGGTGAGAGCTCTCTCATCACCAGGTTTGGGCTCGGCGCTGGTCAAAATCTGCTATGAGCCGCTTGATGTGCGCCAGCTTGTTGTGCAGGTACTCACAGCGCTGTTTGTCCCTGTGGTAGTTGGGGCTGTGCTGGAATCACAATTGGCAAATGTTAGACCAAAACCAGTATCCAACCACGTTCAAAAATAACACACGCATGACTTGACAAAGTGGAAGCATGTAGAGCTCATGGATTAAAGTGGAAAAAATCTTTTAACTGAAACTTTTTTCTTTTTTTTTTAACATTCCCGAGATTGGGTGGGGCGCAGTCTAGCTAAATCCTAGCTAGACCGCAAGCTAAACTGTAATCTTTCCCCCCTCTCTCACTTGGCTGCGCGACTTCTTCGTGGTGCACACACGCTCTTCTTCATGTGCGCAAATACGTTCTTCGTGCGCACATGTGCTCTTACCCGCGTGTGGAAGTACTACTTTAGAGCTGAAACGATTACTCGAATAACTCGAGTTTAAAAATTGATCGAGGAATTTTATTCGCCTCGAGGAATAGTTTTAATTTTGCCAGCTCTAAGCATCACGTTTTGCCCGGACTACTTTTAATGTGGCACAACGCGCTGATGTCACGTACGTACCGGAAGAAAATAGCGGCGCCGGATATATTTGATTTCAACCATGCATGGATATACAGATAACGACGAAGAAGCCAACGGACACCAAGAGAAATGCACCAAGAAAAGGGTGCAGAAAATGTCAAAAGTGTGGGAGCATTTCAAGCTGGAGACCAAGGCGAACACAGTTTCATGTATTCGCTGTAAGACAGCGCATTACACTAACCCCGCCCGGCCCCGGCTACCTGTGGCCCCGGCGACGCTTCAGCACCCCTCGCTGGACCCTGCAATCAATGACTACCCCTGAAACCCGGGCCGGGCGCTACCACGCGACCTGCCTGCCTAGCCCCCGCTCCACCAAAGGTGCTTACTCCGAGAGCAGAGGATCGATACCCGGGACAAAATAAGATTAAATTAAAGTAGCGCTAATAAATAAGATTAACGTTACTGTACCTTGCTAACATAATGTTAGCCCTGCGGAAGGCTAGGTTTCTATTAATTATGACTAGTGTCGATGCGTGGCTTTTTAATCTGTAAAAACACAGCGTTGTAGAGTGATGAGGGTGTAAAATAAAAATATAATAAAGCTAACTGTTAAGTTTAGCGCAATAGCAAGTAGCACTGGTGCCGAATGTGTTTCAAATCTAGCCGGTATCATGCATTTATTTTGAACACTGCAAAAACTCAAAAGCCTATCAGGACTTACAATTTAGACTTACAGTAACTAGAACTTAAATAGCTTGTGGAAATGGAAATTCAATTGAAACACGTGGGAAAAACACCTTTTAAGTAAAGTAGTAAAACAACTATTAAGTGATGTGTGTTATCAAGCGTACCATGAGAGCTTGAATAAAACTGTTTCTAAATAATGATTTGAAGCGATATCACACATGCAGCAGCATACCTGTTTCATCTTTTTGTACTCTTTCACGACTTGTTCTTGCACCTTCTAGAAAATAAAATGAGAACTCACGTGAGCAAATGAACCTGTTCTGTGCCTCTGCTCACATCGATCAGTAGCAGTTCAGAAAAAAAAAAAGACCTGATACTCTTTGGTGCCTGGTGCCAGTCTGCGGCACTTGGAATCCAGTTGTGTGAAGCGACGCGTGATGTTCTCCACGCGAGCATGAAGCAGACGGTACTCATCGTACTCAGCATTAAAGTCGTCCTTGTAAATCTGTCTCTGGTCCATGGATACCAGTGCCTTGTACTTCCTGGAAACAATAGGATGTGCTGTTGTTTTTTTCCCAACATTTAACCTGGTAAAGGGAGGTATTACAATTCCACAGAAGATAATGTTTATGTAAATGTGACACGGCTAACAGAAGATTTGTGCAGACAGCTGTAGTCAGTGGTTCCCTGATGGTAAAAGAAGGAGCAGGAGTGAAACCTCCCCCACACTCAGTGTTATTTCTTCGCACTTTGTCGTAACTTTTTAGTACTCGGTGCACTGCTATTAGTTGCTGTACTGGAAGGTGCTTTCGTTTGAACTGATCGTTTTGAAAGCGTTTTTCTAGGGAACTTACGTTTCATAGTCAGGAGCCTCGATAGTGGATGAGAATACAGTAGATTGGCTGGGATTCTTCTCTTTTTCTTGGTAGTCTGAGAAGAAAATGCATAATTTTCATTACTTGAATATGCATGACTTGATGCCTGATTGCTTGATATTCAAGTCTTAAGAAATGTGAACCTACATTTTTTGTCACCATAAATATGACACTTGATTGGGGCTGAATGATTGGTTTTACACCAAAATAGATATCACAATTGCCAAGGCCACATGTGCACTTGACTGGCCCATGAGCGCCCAGTCTCTGATGCAGTTAGGCAATAACCCATTCATATTATGTTTATAAATATTATTTTGTGAGATTTGCAGTGCAGCTTGATTTGAAGACAACCGTGAATGGGATTGCACTATTGGCCAGAAATATCACAATATTTTTTTCCCTCTAAAACTGCTCAAACCTCGAAGTGATGATACAGCCAAATCTAATGAAGAACTGCTAAATAAACAAAACAAAACAGTTTAAAGCAGACATGTCCAAAGTACGGCCCGGGGGCCAAATGTGGCCTGTGGTCAAATTTCATCCGGCCCCCAGCATCTGTCATAAAATCAATAACATCTGGCCCGCACACAGACTTAATAAATTGGTCAGCAGTACTGCTACCAGCATGTCAAGTAGCTTACACACCAAATGCTGCTCCTCATTTACCCACTAAAAGGCAGCAGCACTCTAAGCAATATTACCCCGTGTGGCCCTTTACTCCCAATTTTCTAAAATGGCGACAATCAACAACAAAAAGTTGACAGCGGCGGCCAACGCTTCAAGGATAGGTGGAAATTGGACTATTTCTTCACTAAAATATGCAACAACTGTGTCTGCCTTATTTGCAAAGAGACAGTCACTGTTTTTAAAGAGTTCAATGCAAGGCGATATTAACAAACACGACACGCTGACATGTACGACAAGATTACAGGGAATATACGTAGTGAGAAATTGAAGCAACTTGAAGGTAGTTTAACTTCACAGCAGCAGTATTTTGCAAGACCCCGAGAGTCAAAAGAGAACGCCACAAAGGCTAGTTGCGAGATTGTTGAAATGATTAATAAAAATAAATAAATAAATAAAGCAAATGTGACACACAGAATGGCTTGCTAAAATTTGCTTAAATATATAATTCTACGTAAAGGACGTCAGCCAAGGTCGGCCCCCCCCCACATTTTTACCACATCAAATCTGGCCCCCTTTGCAAAAAGTTTGGACACCCCTGGTTTAAAGCAATTGGAGCGTTACTGCACTTACCAACAAAGTATTTTTTTCCCCATGCAATTAGTCTTGGCTGTTAGTCTTGGGTGTTGGCTAACCTTAGAATGCCTTTATAGTCATGCACTTGTGCCGGTGTCCTTTTGCAAACTGGTACAGTCACACAGAGATCTATAGCTCAGTCCTACCTGGGTTGAACGCAAGCTGTTCTCTTTATATGAGGACCTCTGTGTTCATCTTTCATTAAATTGACTACAGAAGTTTGTACTTTTGAGGCTCTAAGAAGTGTCGTTTTACTGTGTGAATCCCATTTATACATAACAGGGTTAAGAGATCAAATTAAATCATCCTCTCTCTAAAGGCTTTACCAAAATCAATTATCTTTCAAAAGAAGGTTGTATCATCCATCTCTCCATTTTCTATGACGCTAATCCTTGTTAGGGTCTTGTGCTGGAGCCTAGCCCAGATGAAAATTCACAAAGCCAAGATAGAAAAACAGTAAGAGGCAAAATATGTTAACCAGTTGGCCACTGAACCGCAAGTTGTACAGTACGAAAGTCAAAGTAACGTGTGTGATTTGTCAAATGATTTACCTATCAACGATGGAAGGGATTTCAGAGTAAAGTTCCATTTAAAATCAGACTTCAGTATGGAGTTTCGATCTCTACATATTTTGGGGGGGCTGTTATTTTAACGCCATAGGCCTGTTGGTTAAAAAACCTAATTTAGTTAATCTCAGCCTTAGATACTGGCACAAAGATAGTCTAATACTATTATCATATATTCTCTGAGATCATAAAATCTGAATTTTGGATTAAATGTTCCAGTTAAACCTCTTTTACATCAGTGAAATGATTAACTTAATGTAAGGCAGATGAAGCTACACAGGAGAAAGCAAATAGATGAACATCTGAGCTTTCAAATGAAATTAAATATGCAGGGCTCCAGACAGTGTGTGTGTGTGTGTGTGTGTGTGTGTGTGTGTGTGTGTGTGTGTGTGTGTGTGTGTGTGTGTGTGTGCACACTGTATATTCTATGTTCTGTTGCCGGTGTAGGTGCACTATCCTATTCCCCTCACTATCCACACGCGGGGGCCTGCGCTTGACAGTGACGTTCCTTTTTCTCGCTATATGTTTATACAACTTTAACATTTGTTAATAATACGCTCTGCGTGGAGTATCATCCATCGCTTTTCCTTTTTAAATGGGCACTTTTAAGCGAACGCAAGAAGTAACAACGGGAACATTTTTAAACAGGCATTTCACGGGACAGCATTTCCTCGGCCAATTATATAGCTTATATAGCGAGAGCGAGTGGATAGTGAGGGGAAGAGGATAGTGAACCTACACCGGCTTGTCAGAGTCAGTTTTGTCAGCACCGTTTCTTTCGTAAACACTTTTGAATGCATCACACTAGAGGGAGAGCGTGGTCATGCTCTGCTCTTACAAGCAGCCGAAGAGTTGCGATTGAAATAAATCTTGAGAAAACGAAAAAGTCTAACATCGTAGCTTGTGATGTTACAATCGTTGCACACTCACCACTTGTAAAATACCAAATAGAAACATGGTGTGGCGCCACATATATTTCCTGGAGGCGCATATCACAACTGAAGACTACCAGGGGGACATGTGCGTAAATGTGGCCGAGGCAAGTGGAGCCTCTCGGGCAGCCGTTTCGTGAGTCACGCTCTCCTGGAAGTGGTCCTGAGTATTTTCCCTTGGCAAACCAGCTCGTTACATTACTGCGAACTAGTCAATTTAACCGCGAGGGAGTTTGTCAGCAAAAAAAATAAAATAAAAATGCAATCTTACTGGTCACGCATGTGCAAGTAGATGAAAAAAAATACACGCACTAGCTCCAATTTTAGTCACAAAATGCCCCACACTTGGGAGCAGTCTGGAGCCCTGATATGTGATGGACATACAGACAAATTAATCAGACATTAAAAATAACCATTAGAACAGCACCTTGATTCTTGATGGTAACTTCGCTTTCGTCTTCGATATTCTGCTGCCTCTTAGATTTCTGACACTCCTTGACCTGCTCAACGAGGCTTGGAGAATTGTTGCTGCCCTTTTCTTTCCGTTTCCCTTTGTCTCGTTGGTGATCCTTGTCTTTGTGCTTTTTGGCTTTCTTCTTAAACTTCTTGTTATTAGTGGTGGATAACGGAGGGCTGCTGATCACAGTGGAGGTAACAGTGAGCGAGGCACAGGGTGGAGGGCTCGGTGAAGTTGCCGGTGTGGCCACCAAAACTGGAGGCTGGTAATCCTGCTGCAAGATTCTATCCGATGACAAGGAATTTGGAGAAGTGTCCCTGCAGGCAGAACTCTGGTCCATAGGCAGGTCTTGGGTGCCGCAGCCCTCCGGGGTGCTGGGTGAGTTAGAGCTGGAGACTGGGCTTGGCTGCTGGTGAGAGGGTGCTGGAGGGTGAGAGGGAATTGGGAGATGGCTGGGAGGGCCCAAGACGGCATTGGAGGGCAGAGAAGAGGATTTAGCACCAGGGCTCCTGTCATCCTCGCGGCGCTCTGAGGATGATAAGGACGTGGCTGGCCCACGATTGCTGAGATGGGAGATGCGGGCTTTCTTTGGTGCTAAAGGGTCTATAAATTCGAAATCTGGCTGTCGCTTCTGCCAAGGGGAAACATATATTAGAAGAATGTTGAACGTGTGCATATGCGTGTATGTGTGCTTATGCAAAAGTTACCTGAGGGGATGAAAGCAAACTGTCTTTGGGAGAGCTGTTTGAAGAAAGTGCCTCAGTAGGAAGACCTAGTTTGCTGGTGAAGGAGAAAAATATGACACAACAGAAATGTGTTTACATTATCACAACATTCTACATTTGGTCTTGTTACTCTCAGTGCAAAAAGTATTTCAGAGCGAAACGAAAAACACCCTTTTATCCAAATTCTCGGCCTAAGATTTCAGACATGGATTTTCAGGTGCATCACAAATAAAAAGTATAGATCCATTCAAAATGACAGTTCACGTTTCAAGCCAATAGCTTTGGTCTGGTTTGAAATCATAGGCATTATGTTCTGTAAAGGTGAAATTGCATTATTTGACATACATGTACAGTAGTAGCCTACTTTACAGCCACAGCTAGTGTATGGTAATGATTAAACACAAAGAACTTACCGAGTCAGAACACGCTCCACCTGTGTCTTCTCTTCCTCAGAGTAGCCGGGCCAGTCTTTCTGGACGTCACGGAAAACAAAGTCTCTCAATGAATATGTATTGTCTTTAGGGTTAAGAGTTGCCACCTGTTTTGAAAAGAAAAACAGTTTCAAGTTTAGATATGACTGTAAATTGTGCAAAATATTAAGAAACTGCACATATCCTGTGGTGGACACATCTGTGCATGCAAATAGCGCTCACCAAAAAACTCAGGCAAAACCCAACGTTTCTTTAAAACATCTGAAACTTTACTACACCTGTTGCAGAGTGGTTCCCAGGGAGTTACGATCCTTTTGGTTGATTCCATCTCTCTGCAAACGGGCAAGCATTTCCAGCTTCTTGTAGGACTTTAGTGCCAACAGGTGAACGATACGGTCCCGAAATGGCCGCTGGGATACAGGGTTGTTGGAAAGGCACTTGCGGATAGTATTGGCTGGGTTGATTGGTGTTGATCGCTTGCGCTCTGGGACGACTTCGGGTGTAGACAGCGCTGGTTTACGAGAATGTATTTGCTTTCCTGGAAACAGAGTTTTAACTGTTAACCACATTGAGGTCATTATCCAGCTAAGACTTGGCTATGTACATTTCTGCTCTCCAGTGGCTATCAACATGCTTCAATCGCTGTAGCTATAAAAAAATGCAGTCAACATTCACAGCTTCTTAAATAAACCAGCAATTGTCCTAACTTCCATTACTAGTGTTGTACTGATACTAGTATCGGTATTATCAATGATATGATACTAAAACGTTATTGATATCGGGGCCGATTAAGAAATAAGGCAATGATGCTGCGCAACCCTTCCCAAGATGATGATAGATGATAATGATAACCATGTGGTGTCCACTCATCCTTTGCTGTAAATTTCAATCAATTTATCACAAGTAGACATCCAATCCATTAAATGAATTGGTGGTGTTGACATCGAATTGACTGATCTTAATTTGCAATGCTGGTACGATGATGGCAGATACAATTAGGATCTTAGATGTGAATAAAGAGCTTTATCCTTATTATTTGTACGTGGAGAGGAAAGCAAGTCGGCGTTTGAGGTGTGTATTGAAGCGGATCTAAATAGGACTCAAGAATTAAACCATTCTTTCTGTATGACTGTACAGGATATTACTCAATGGAACCCACCGCTGCCCGTTTAGTTTCACACCTAACTTGTTAGTGAACGTGAACGACAAATTTGATCTACTGCAGAACGGACACTTAAAAAAATATATAATAATAATCTCTGCTTCAAGCATCAGAATATTTTCAGTCTTCACATGCACTTATTACAATAAACTAATGCTGCAACGAATAATCGATTAACTCAAGTAATTCGATTAGGAAAACAGCGTCGAATCACATTTTGCTGCTTCGAATATTCGTTTAATTAGAGTGGCGTTTAATGGTTTGTTTTGAAAGTGTTTGCATTTAGGTTTATTGATTTGGGTGGATACACTGCCCTCTAGTGGCAACAGTGAATATGACATTCATTTAACATGGCTATATCCAGCTGCTCCCTGTTAAGACCAACATAAGCTAATGTTTTTTTATGCATTCGTAATTTAGTTTAGAGGTATATTTAGCTGTTTTTTGTGTGAACGAGATTTGTTAAGAGTATTGTTAAAAAAAAGCACTAGCATTTTGTAGCATTAAAGCTAACAGACTTTTGCTGTGCACGTTAGCCAATTGTTCTTTTGTTGTACTTAGTCATTTATTTAATTTTTAATACAGTTTGAGGCTAAGCTCAGGTATATTTATTTTTAAATGAAAGTGCAATTCTTCATACATGAAATTTTATTTTGTGTTTCCAATTAATGCACTTTTAAAAGTGCAATCTAAGCAAGCCATTGTTTACATCTAGGGCTGCAGCTATCGAATATTTTAGTAATCAACTTAAAATTCTATCGATTAATCGAGTAATCGGATAAAACATTTTTTTCTTAGGAAAAGAACAATTATAAATATACATGAGAAAACAAGACATTTCCTCTAATATTGAACCATTTTCAGTCAATCAATGTCTTTATTTTCGATGTACATTGTTGAAATCAGCCAACAATTGCATCTCAGATGTGACTAGAATAAAATTAAAAAAAAAAGACATTCACTGCTTTCACTCAAAAAACTTCTAGTTCTTATAAAAATAAATGTATATTTCTTACCTAAAAATGTCATGACGCTTGATAACACACGTCACTTAAATGTTAGGTGTTTTTCCCACTTGGTTCAATTAAATTTCCACTTGTGTCAAGCTATTTTTAGGTTCTAGTTAAGTTTTAAGTTAGTCTAAACTGTAAGTCCTGATAGGATTTTTACTTTTTTTCTGTTTTCAATATAAATATGATATCTGCTGTATTGGATCACATTAGGGACCAGTGCTACTTGGGGTTTTATCCAGCAATGACTTCTAAGCTAAAATTGACAGCATTATTAAGTTTTTATTTTACACCCTCATCACTCTACAGCGCTGTTTTCACAGATTAAATAATACTGCTTTAAAATGGAGCTGTTTACTAACGCCGCCGACTCAGTCATTTCGCATCTTGTTATATAAAAATGATATCTATGAGACGCATCAGCCGCTATCTGCTACCACCGTAGCATCAGCCGCTACCTGCTACCACCGTCATGCGGGCGTAATTTTTAGCAGCTGTTGGCTACAGTCAGGTATTTATTGCTTCGTCCTCTACGCACATGACGTCAGCGCGTTGTCTCACATTTAAAGTAGTCGGGCAAAACGTGATCCTTAGAGCTGGAAAAATTAAACGATTCCTCAAGGTGAATAAAATTACTCGGGTTAGTTTTTAAAATCGAGTTACTCGAGTATTCAGCTCTAGTGCATCTCCTAAAATTTATTCTGCAACGCATTAAATGTTCCTAATCAGATTACTCGATTATTCAAACTAACTAGTTGATAGATTAAGTGACTACTAAAAAAATTATTAGGTGCAGCCCTACAATAAACTCACCACTTGTGATTTAGTCTTTGTTGATTATTAATGTCATTAGTCGCTGACATAACAATACGAAACATAAGAGTTCAGGAAATATAGGCGTCAATCTGAGTGTTCGAGCACACTGACGTCATATTCTTTAAATAATGTGATAACCAGCTCGATAACATAGCATTGTTCATAGTTGTAGCGCCCAAGATTGTAATGCCAGAAATGTGACGAGAAAAACTGATGGCATTTTTATACCTGCACTGCCAGCCAAACTCTGTTTACCATATTGTGTTTACATTCTGCCTGCAAGAGTGGTCACTGTGCATTGAAGGTTCACCACTGTTCTTAGTTTTCTCAAATTGTGCATAATGGCTGGATGTTTTAATAATATTTTTTAACATATAAATTGAGTGATTAATTGATTATGATTTGCCTAAACTCTGTCTAGTTGTTCATATAGGAGTTCCAAAATAAGGGTTGGTGGCAGAACAAATAAAATGTTTATGTTAAAAATTTCTCTGAAGCTACAAAAGGAAACATCCACTAATCCTACTAAAAAAACTAACCAATTTGTTTTGTTACCCTATCTTGAGTGACTTCATTCTTAATCAGTAATATGCCAAGTATCTAAAATGAGGTAAACAGAAAAATTGTTTGAACATTATTGTAAAGTGAAGAAGACTTCACTGCTTGTAAAGGATGCATGTTTCAAAATGTTTTTATTAGGGACATGTTAGTAAAACACAAATTCTTCATCTATACCTTTTGCCTTTATCAGTCTGACTGTTAATCTGGAAAAACGCCATGATAGTAAAATGGCTTAGTCAGTAGCCTTACGGGCTTCGAATGGAGTCAGTCCTATTCAGGCCCTGACAAGAGACAGTTTAAACTGAGTGGAGAGCAGATGATCGGCTGCAGAACAATTCTGACGTCAAACTATAGGGGCTACCAGAGCCAGAAGGTTTTTAAGCAGTGTGATGAAATTTTAAAAGGCCTTGCCTCTGTACTGGCCCCCAGGTTTGATGACTTTGGTCCCACGTTCACGTGTGTCCTCCACAGCCTGGGTCATGCGCTCTCGAGTCACCTTGTAGGAGTCATTTGTAGCGCATATTGTGACCTTGTTATGTACCGTTGCCAACGATGCCAGGTGAGAGACCCCTGAGCTGGAGATATGAGGCAAGTGAGATAAAGGTGTACAACATCTGACAAAGTGCAGTAAGACATGAAGAGGTAATTCAAACGGTACCTAGAAATATATTGACGGATGCAATCAAAGCTTCCCTGAGGGTTGTCTTTGCCAACATTAGACAGGTAGAAATCAAAATTGTGGGATGCATCGGAGGAAGAACCTGACCTGGGTATTTTAATGGACTGAAATAATTAACACAAGGGGGGAAAAGCAAACTATTAGAAATTCCAACACACCAAAAGTTATGTTTCACCGGATATAGAAAATTTTCATTAATCCACTAAATCAAGAATTTGGGGATGCTCTGACACCAGGCCCGCTGTATTGCTCAATATTGAAGCACAGTTCCCCTGGCCTGCATTCACATTGTTGTTGCAATCATCCTTGGCGAAGCACAATTACATCTGTCACCACTTTGTGATACACCCTAGCACTAGGCTGTTAATAACTGAGAGGAGGATGGATTAGTCAACACATCACTGTTTCATAACTCCAAATAAACAAAATGTTCACTTCAACTACAGCTACAAATAGAGCTGGGAATCTTTGGGCACCTAACGATTCGATTACGATTCAGAGGCTCCGATTCGATTATAAAACGGTTTTGTTGCACCCCCCCTCCTTTAAAAAAAAAAAAAAAATTATTATTATTTTTTTTTTAAATGTTTTGTACATTAGTTCCAAAATTGTTCAAAAATACTCTCAGGCTAAACCAAACTACTATTTCAGTATCAAGTTAACATATAGCAGTAAACAAATATACAAAAATAACAGTAAATAAAAAAACTCCAGTCCCCATTCTGTATCAGCAGCTTTAAACTACATTCAATTAATTTAATGTTGTGAATCAACCGTTAAACTTGTTAAAATTGCTCCCGTTATTCCATAATTTCCCTTTTGTCTACTTTCGACATGTGAAAGTTGTAAAACTATTTTAAAGATAGATTCAAGTCAATATTTTACCGACTTAGGAGTATTTTAGATAAAAAGTTAATTAGGTTTGCTTGGAAGGTTCGCTACAACAGCCTTGCAGGGAAGTGTACTGCTTTAAGATGGCGGCCGTTTACTAGCGCCCGCATCTAGCTTTTTGTAGGAGTGCTGCTAACGCTACCGAATCTATATTGCATCTAGTCCTATATAAATTATATTTACCGTAACATTATGTGGATGTACTTTGTAGCAGCTTTTCGGCAGCAGTCAGGTATGTTGTTGTGTTTTTTTTATCTTGTGGCATGAGTTGAGCTAGAGCCGTGAGTTGAGCATTGGCATTACCCGAGGGGCCGGGTAATGAGAAGCATGATGTTTAGCTACTCTCGCTCCGTTCCTCATTGACCGTGCGGCGCGCTGAGTGTGTTGTACTTCCGCTTTACTTGGCATATTTCAATAATCGGAATTTGGATGTTTGTGAATCGTTCTCGAATCTTCCACAGCCGAATCGCGAATAATCTAAGAATCGGAAATTTTGCACACCTCTAGCTACAACTGTGTGGGAGGTAGCCAAGACTACCATGTTTTTAGCAATGTGTCAGGAACTCCCAGAAAAAAAAAAACAGGTTGAGTTCATCCAGCATGAGAGGTGCTTCAATGCAGACTTTTTAAATTGTAGACAGCTCTCTATATTCACTTTAATCGGTAGTGGCAAATGTCCATTCTTATATTTTACAGTTAAAAATTATGATTTTGGATTAAGGCTTCTACATATCTACAGTATAAAACTTACATGGAATGTTGGTTGTCTAATCCATTTGTTTGTAATCCATTTCAGCAGCAACCGTAGCACAGTAACCGAATAAATGGTTAATTTCATATTACTGAAGTCAATAGAATATTACTTGACATTTGTTTAGTATGCTTATAAACATACTGTACAACGCTGTGGGAAAGGTTTTTGCACTGTTCTCAAAATAAGCTTATTTTTGCATAGTTTCCCCACTCTGTTTCTTAGCAATCTAGCCTGATGTGAAGAGGTAATTCATTGACCCTCTAGTTGAATCAGGAACTCTGACAAATCGCTTTTTTGGGAAAGCAGAGGCTATTTTCACTGCCCGCACCCAATTATGATTACCTCAATACCTATTCAACTAATGGAACACTTGAATTTACATCAATCTGGAAAGAATATGAACGTAAACCTGTCACGATATGCTATAGGTCAATTAATCGCACTGTAGATAAAAGCGGTAATTTTGTGCATGCATTTGCGTGTGCTGCGTGCACTCAGCATACATGCGTGTTGATTGCATGTAAGACTCCATTTACTTTCACAGAGGTTAATTGGTCATCAATACACCATGAAATTAATAATAATAATATTCAGACTTACAAAATAAGGAAACACATCTATATTAATATAAAATGTTAGCATTGCTACATTGAGGCTAATGGCAAAAATGCAATGTGCTAACCACTTTAGCCTGCAATAAAACATTGGCAGTCTTCTCCAAAACACAAATTCGCGGTTAAAAGGTGACACTTCACACATGAAATCTCGCTGGTTTACAGCATTTGCAAACGATACGGTGGGGGGAAACAATTGGATTACTGAGACCACATGCATGACTAAAATGGAAGTCACATCCTAAATGTGAGATGCAACCAGTAATACTACTACTCTATAAAGTACTTAATGCAAATAGAAACAGCACAGCAATATACATTTTTTTAAACAAAAGCAAAGCTATCTAAACCTGCAATTGGCTGCCAACCAGTTCAAGGAGTACCTCCTGCCCATAGTTAGCTGGGATAGGCTCCAGGCCATTGGCAAGATGGCAGATGAACATTATAGATTCTAGAAGGTGTGTATAATGTTATCTCACGTACAGTGGGGAGAACAAGTATTTGATACACTGCCAATGGGTTTTCCCATTGGCAGTGTATCAAATACTTGTCAATGGGTTTTCCCACTGGCAGTGTATCAAATACTTGTTCTCCCCACTGTATATAAGACATCACTTTAGAAAAAGAAAGCTATGTAATCAGTAATGTGATAGCCTTGAGCCGCTTTGCCAGGTCAGGATATAGAAACCTTACTATGATTGTTTGAATAATGAATTCTGCTCTTTAACAGAAAATCCTCGTGGACAATGTCCTTCAGTTCGTAACCTCAAGATGATTCACACTTGGGCTCTGCAGCAGGACAATTCAATACAGACAAACCCCTTCTGAATAGCTTTGAAAAAGAAAAAAAAATAAACAAAGGAAGGAGAAAAAAACTGAAGTGTTGCCGAATTAAATTAATTCTGCATATATGAGTAGGTCAAAAATATATCCAAAGACATTGCCAGTAATATTACTCTGTCACACTGTATGTCCATTGTTTTTAGCAGCTAAGGGTGACCCTATTAGGTTTAAGGGGTGTTTTTTTTTTTTTTTTTTTTTGGTTTAAACAAAGGGCCATGTAAATTTGAGTAGTTTTGCTTCATTTCATCAAAAGTTATCATTTCATCATCTGTTGTTTTCTTGGTTACATTTGTTTGATGAACTTAAACATTAACACATTCACTGCTAGGGGTGTGACAAAATATCAAAATGGTGCTATATCATGATACTTTGCATCCCAAAAGGTTATCGATATGTTCATGCCAAGAATCAAGATATCGTTTTAAAAAGGTGTCAATGTTTAAAAAAAAAAAAAAAAAGGAACCAACAAGTTGCTACCAAAATCTTCCACTGTAATAGTGCCTCAGTTAACTCCATAGCTGCCACTGATGGCGCTTGACGCCCAATCCATTAAGACTTGGAAAGACGAACGAACATTCGTTCATTCACAAAGAGAGCATTCACAGTCATTCTTTCCGATTTTAAGGGGCATTTACAGGTCACTTTCTGTTAATATTGAGTCACTGCCTATTCAGTCACTTGCTGTTCTGTAACCCAAAATCAACAGGAAGTAACCTTGAAATGCCCCAAAATCAACAGGAAATGACTGAAAATCAACAGGTATTTACCTGAAATGCCGCAAAATAGAGCTTGTTGCCTGCCATTGGCTGCCACTGGCCCGTTTGAAGAGGGAGGGGCTCATTCGATGCCACCCTCCCAGTTCAAATGGATTGGACGTCTACTACTCATAAACTTACAGCAGAAAGATGAAGATAGCTTATTTTTCTGTTTATCAGTTGTTTTGTAGAATATCCTAGAATGATTTCCTGACCAACGTAACGATAATCGTTTTATCGCTATATCATGAGATTATCATGATCGTGAGCTTTGTATCGCAAATCTTATCGTATCGTGAGGTAACAAGAGGTGCCCACCCCTATTCGCTGCCACTGACAGTGATCAACATCAAATCCATTTGAAGTGGGATGGCCGGCATAGAGTTATCATTCTTTACTGCTATTGACAGCAATAGGCGTCTAACCCAATTTGACTCAGGGCGCTGATCGAATGATTGCTGCGAACTCTCTCAACAGTGAATGGTAGCCAATGAGTCAAGGTAGAGAAACCATGCAAACTAGATTGCAAAAAAAGAGGCAAATATGTTTTCACAGCAATGTAGGACAAATACTTTGCACTTGTACCATACCATTGTGTCTGATTTTAATTACAAAAATATTAACTGTTATAATTTGCTTAATAGGGCACAGAGCATTTTTTGCTTTTGAAAAGAAAATGTGACTGCTTTGCTGTTAACTTATAATAAAAAAAAAAAAAAAAACATTTATAGGAGCTCATTTCGAAAGATTAATATCAAGACCTGAAAGCTGTTAGGTGGGTTAATTGCCAAAGGGCATTACTGGATAGCAGTATAATCTTAGTTGTACAATTAATTGTTTTTGTGCTGTAGAAAATTCATGTTTTATGAAAATTTGAAACTCAAGAGACTATTGAAGATACGCAGTGATACCTTCCCAATCGACACCATAACTGTCATAACAAGTTGCATCTTGCATACTTACAACCAATTTTACTTACTGACTACTAATAGCAGAGATTAGTGCTAAAACAGAAGCAGTTAAGCAGCTGATTAACCTGCCTAGGTGTGAGAGTGAATGAAGAAGTGTTGTTTGTGGTTCCACAAGAACTGCAAAATATATAGAATTTCTTCTAAATAAAAAATACATTCTTACCCCTTGGAGCCCCTTGAATTGTATTGTTGGCTGCAAATGAGATACATTCTGCAAAATAAAAGCAAAAATACAGTTTAACAAAGTGCAATATCACACAAATGTAAAATACACTCATGAGAGACTTTCTTGTCAGGTTAGTCAGAGACTATTGCCACAAACCCAAATTTAGGAAAACCTGCATTACAATTGACTGACACATGAGTACTTAAAACATCTTGACACAGTAGCAGAGCCTTAGGGGCCTGTCACACCAGGAAGACCATGCAGACAGGCAATACAACAACAAAAACTTGTTTCTAGATAATCGACATTTGATAAAAGAAACGACAAAAAGAGACATTATGCTACTTTGTTACTGACCGATACAAATTGTCAAAGCAAGGCTCTGAACTTATTTGACAGTAGCTATTTCAGAAACGTTTGTTATTTTATGTAGGTTTTCATGTGTAATTGGACTGGAGTCGATTGCCACAAATATGCAGAGGCTTCACTGCATTATACAGTAGGCTAGGGCAGAGATGCATTGGACTCCCGGCATCCTCGCCAAAGGAGCAAAGACTTCCGAAATGGTTACGTCAGCCATTTTAAGTGGAATATGCATTTTATTATACAACAGCATCCCTAAATGACTTGCAATCTCCGACATTGAGATAAGCAAAGATAAATGTAAACTTTAAATGGGACAAAACCATCCATACCAAGGTTGCAAAATTACAGTCCGCCCTAACCCACTGATTGTCTCCACAATAGAAAAATGAAGCAGTCCTGATCACATTTCAGAACAGATAATCAATTCACTTCATAAGCACAAAGATAGCCAACTCACATAGCAAGATGACTAGTTCAGCTTTCAGCTACACCACACATTGCCCAGGGGGTTAGGAAAAAAAAAAAAGCAGGCAGGTTTGGCTGCTCAGTCAGCAAGAGATGGCAAGCCGCTCCAAAACAGCGTGCACACCATTACCACATCCAATTAGGTGCACAAAAGAATTCCTTCAACTTAGCAATTAACCTGTTGGCCATTTCATCACATCGCAATGAATAGAATGTCACATTGTTTCAACAACAAAGCTTGACCACAGGGTTAAATTCTAGCTTGTGTATAGGTGTGACATACATTATTGCCATAAAGACCTCTGAACATCATGCTCAGCTTGGTTCTATTGGCCCTGACAGGGGCCTGAAGCCCTGTAAATGTTATGTAACAGTATTGTTGTTGCCAAAGTTTAGGTCAGGTAGACTTAGGGCATCTACAACTTAAACTCTTCAACTTAGATCACCTGTCATATATTGGTGTGGTAACACTATGTGTGTCTAGTTTAAGATTAGCAAGTTAAATATATCTGCACAGTTATGCACTGTCCGAATAGCACACTAAGTTTTACTCAAATAGCTTACCAAGTTAAGTCTTCTGCCAAGAACCAGAATTACATGAAGTACCCATGCCAAACACTATGTTAACATGCAAAGAAATTTGTCAACTAAATAGTCAAAAAGACTAATGTAAATTTACATGTGACACACAGCTAACAGCCTTCCTTTCTCCTGACATGCAAAAGAATTTGACTGACTCAGCAAACACAGCAAAAAATTAAGCCTATTTCCACGTAAAGTCAGAAAGGCACTTGTTGATACATGTTCAAAATCTTGCCTAAAAGGTAGCAGAACTGCCTTTAGCCATTCCAAAATTATAGTGGGTACTCTGGAAATTAGCAATGTGGCTTTCTGGCCCATTATAGTTTTCATATTGGAGACTATAATTCTTGACAAAACTTTTAGTTTACATGGCAAACTGACTTTCCAGTGTCACGGTTAAAATGGCATTTACTTTTGCCTTGCATAATCATTTTATTATTACCTCTATACACTAAACAGTAAAACTAATTGCCACAGATAAGGAGTTCTATTTTCGAGCTGCAATTGTTAACGTTGACCGTTAAGTAAGTATACCAGAAGCAAAAAAAAATTTCAGAAAATGGTAGATGGAAAAAACTACTACAATTGTCTGCCTACACAGCACTAAAGCTTCTCACAAACATATTGCTAACGAAAGCTTTTCGGAGTGTCATAGTTTACATCAGCTATTTTCGGTGAAAGAACGTTTGTCAGTTCATAAAACTCAATCGGCACAAACGTATGAAGCCCATTTCATCGTTCTCTATTGATGTATTTAACGGCAATAAACCAAAATGGTCGAAATTCGACCGTTTATATCACAGCCAAAAATTCAGCTACCGTAATAGCTGTACAGTGCGTGGCAGTAGGCTTCAACTCCCCGGTGATTATTTTCACTCGAAGCAAAAACATCTTACTCACCGTGCATTTTTGGTAAGTCTCAATCGCTCTCAGTGCTGTCTCGGTCAATTTGACGTGCAGAACGGTAACTTTGTCTGCGCCGTGTTGTCCACAATTTAATCCGTACCTCCCATCCTCGGAGAGCGCCGCCATGTTTAGCAGCCCTCCACCATCGTCCCTCTGAAGCAGCAGCATTTAGCGCACCGGCTCCCCTCTCAGCCCTTAGCGGCCCGGGGAGGGACTACAGCTACTCCTCACAGGCCTGCTCCCTCTCCATTGGTTACTTTTTTATGCTTTTACAGCTACACTGACCTTGCCACTTTGGCTACATTACTACTTTAGCCTTTCCCGATTCTTTGGCGTTCGGTGTTTTAACATGTGTGCAGTGCGTGAACTGTACAATTCTTTCGTCACTGTGGTAGGTAACATGTTTGAAGTAGTTCAATATCCAGTACCAGTAGCTGGTTCACACTCATTCCCATATATGAATTTTGGTAAACCTGCTTCGGCTTTGTAGTGTTGTGCTGATTTAGATTGGGATGACCAAATGTCCTCTTTTGCCCGGACATGTCCACTTTTTAATATCCTGTCTGTGGCGTCCGGTGTTTTTTTGTTTTTTTACCGGTTTTCATTATTTTTCACCGGCTCAATTAGCGTGTGTTGAAATTGACGCTTTGCACAAAATACAGTGGTACCTCTACATACGAAGTTAATTTGTTCCAGGACCTTCTTTGTAAATCGAAATGGTCGTATGTCGAGCAGGATTTTCCCATAAAAATACATTATTATTACATTAATTCGTTCCACAGCCGAAAAACCTACACTAAATCCTTAACTCATTCACTCCCAGCCATTTTCACCGGAGCAAGACCCTTCGGTCGCGGCCGTTCTCCTGGATTTTGACTGATTTTGCAAGGGCCACAGAAAATTCTGTTCTATTGCTATATAAACATGGAACCTACCAAAAGAAAGATTAGACTCTCTTCTTTTAGCAGAAAAAAAGTTAGTTAATATCTTTTTTCATTCTTTAGAAATCAGCATTACAAAATAGCTTAGTTTAAGCAATTTTCCAATTTCTGATGAAAAAACTGAGAAATTGAGCTTTTTGTGAAAGCATACATTTCAAACATAACTTTGACTTATACACAGCTATTTTTTGCTTTAGTTACATCCCAAACATCTGAATTAGGGGTGTGGCAATATATCAGAATGGTGATATATCGCGATAATTTGTATCCCAAAAGGTTATCAATATGCTCCAGCCAAGAACCGAGATATCGTTTTAAAAAGGTGTCACTGTTAAAAAAAAAAAGGGAACCAACACGTTACTACCAAAATCTTCCACCATAATAGTGTCTCAGTTAACTATAAGGCTGCATTGATGGTGCTTAACGCTCAATCATTTAGACTGGGAACGTTCGTTCATTCGAAACCATTCACAATCATTATGTCTGATTTTCAGGGCAATTACAGGTCACTTCCTGTTGAGGTTGAGTCACTGCCTATTGATTTGGGTGATTCCCAGGTAACTTCCTGCTCTGTAACTCAAAATAAACCGGAAGTGACCCATGAAATACCCCAAAATCAAAAGGAAATAACTGAAAATGAACAGGTAAATGACCTTAAATGGCCCGAAATTACCTCATTGCCTGGCATTGGCTGTCACTGACGGCCATAGACGTTCAATCCGTTTGAAGTGGGAGGGATGGCAGCAAATGATTCGTTCATTCGCTGCTACCCTCCCAGTTCAAATGGATTGGACGTCTACAAGTGATACTCTTTCCAATTCACAGCAGAAGCTTATTTTTCTGTTTATTAGTTGTTTGTAGAATATCCTAGAATGATTTCTTGACCATTGTATCGATAATGGTTGTATCACCATATCGTCAGATCATCGTTATCGTGAGGTACCAAGAGGTTCCCACTCCTAATCTGAATAATGTTTTCCTTTTACAAAATAAGATAAACAACAAGACAAATAGAGCTTTTGATCGCAAATTAACAATTTATTTACACATAAGTAAACTATTGAAGTGTTGAACTATTTGCGCACATAACAACAGGGAAGGCTCTCGGCTGCTCCCGTGGCTAATCTGATGAGTCCGGATCAAGATCGGTCTCACTTTTTTCATCATCTTCATCGTTGTTTCAACCTCGGGCTAAGGAGTAACGCAACGTGAGCTCCGCAGAACGCATGTGGAACCTGACGCTGTTGTGGACGTCACCGTCTGTCTCATCAAGATAGATTTTTTTGAATCCTTCTTTGACGATGGTTTCGTTTTCTTTCCAAAACACTCCTCCAGTGTCGTTTGCCTTTTTTCCCCCAATCATTCTCCACATTTTTCTCAAATTCTCACACGTCTTCACAAGATCCCTCCAACATGCGTTTCCTGACTATTTTTCTTCACTTCCGTTCTTGGCCCGAGATGAGTTCTTACCAAATGCGCTACTGACCTGCAGTGGCCTGTTTTATTCCTTTAAAATGGGTTTTAAGCGTTGTGCATTATATTTTAGATAGATCGGAACCTATAGATGCCTCTTGTCAAAAAAACGCAAAAGACGTATAAATAGGTTTTTGGGACACTGAAGCAATTAAAAATAGAATATATAGATAGAATAAAAATAGAATAATTTTGGGAGCAAATGAGTTAATAAATACTGTTGGTACTATTACAAATGGCAATTACACATAGCAAAACAATCTATTAATAAAAACCAGATTAATAAAATAATAATAATAATTCCTGTAATAATGTAACAAATCAGATTCTAATGTGGTGGACATGTTTTGCATGATGTCCCTGAAAGCACTGCATCGCTGACGTGACAGAGAGAGGGAGCGGTGCAGTTGAGAGCTTATTTTCACTTTCAATATTTTGTTGAAAGAACACAGTCAACTGCGGAGGACAGTAGGCGTGTTGTGTTGGACAAGTTCTGAAATAAAGGATAAAAACTAGGGCTGTCAAAATTATCACGTTAACGGGCGGTAATTAATTTTTTAATTAATCACGTTGAAATATTTGACGCATTTAACGCACATGCGCCGCTCAAACAGATTAAAATGACAGCACAGTGTCATGTCCACTTGTTACTTGTGGTTTTTGGCATTTTGTCGCCCTCTGCTGGCGCTTGGGTGCGACTGATTTTATGGGTTTCAGCACCATGAGCATTGTGTAATTATTGACATCAACAATGGCGAGCTACTAGTTTATTTTTTGATTGAAAATTTTACACATTTTATTAAAACGAAAACATTAAGAGGGGATTTAATATAAAATTTCTATAACTTGTACTAACATTTATCTTTTAAGAACTACAAGTCTTTCTATCCATGGATCGCTTTAACAGAATGATAATAATGTTAATGCCATCTTGTTGATTTAATGTTATAATAAACAAATACAGTACTTATGTACAGTATGTTGAATGTATATATTCATCTTGTGTCATATCTTTCCATTCCAACAATAATTCACAGAAAAATATGGCATATTTTAGAGATGGTTTGAATTGCGATTAATTACGATTAATTAATTTCTAAGCTGTGATTAACTCGATTAAAAATTTTAATCATTTGACAGCCCTAATAAAAACGTGACGAAGCTGGCAATTTCTTTGGCAATGTTACCACAATAATACTTGTCACCTTAACTTATAAAGACTGGCGAACGGAGGTCAGAGGAGGACCGTTCAGATCGTAGACATTCTACAGCTGTATTGTTGAGCCAGTTCACGGATGCGCACCCAACCCTCATATTTTTCTATCATTTTCATCATCATTTTAATGGTAAGCGTCACCTTTTTTCCTTTTTTCACCACCTGTACCAACCTTTTTGTGTTTTTGTGAGAGAAATCAACATGGGTCAAAAGAAAGTTAGTGCAGTTGGTGAAAACAGGAAAAAAGTGACGATTACCATTGAAATTAAGATGGAAATGATAGAAAAATATGAGTGTGGTGTACGTGTCAGTGAACTGGTTCGACAATACGACCGGAATATGTCTACTATCTCGATGGTCGTCCTCTGACCTCCCCTCCCCAGTCTTTATAAGTCAAGGTGACAACTATTATTATTATAGCAACGGCAAGGAAATCACCAGCTTCGTCAAGTTTTTAATGATTTATTTCAGAACTTGTGCAACACAACAAGGCTACTGTCCGCCGTAGCTGACACCAACAACAACAGAACAAGAAAAGAGAAAGTAAAAAGTTTCCAGTCTTTCGCACCGTCAGTCACACGTTGCGTTTAGGAACAGCATGCAAAAACACAACCGCCACATTAGAACCCGATTTGTTACATTATTATATCATTATTATTCCGATTTGTGTTAATAATTTATTTGTTTTACTATTTGTGATTGTACCTGCAGTATTTATGAAGGATTTAGTGTAGGTTTTTAGACTGTGGAACGAATTAATCGAATTATAATGTATTCTTATGGGAAAATCCCGCTCGACAAACGACCATTTTGATTTTACAAAGCAGGTCCTGGACCGGATTAAATTCGTATGTAGAGGTTCCACTGTATTGAATATGGCGCGCACAAGAAGCCTGCATTCTGTCGCATGTTTGAACTTCAACATCAGATGGAACTAGTCACTTAAACAGCGCCTCTCAATAAGCATAGGGCTCAAAACCTGACTTTTCGACGTTAAAATTAATGCGTTAATGTTTTCTTTTTAATTATTTTTTTCGTAGGATCCTATCCTGGATTATTTTGTTGCTTGTAGCCATTAACTCATTCACTGCCATTGAGAGTTATAGACATGAAATCCATTTCAATTGGATAGCCGTCACTCAGTTAAAATAGATCGGACGTCTATCACCAATAATGGCAGCCAATGAGTTAATACCTACAAATAAATCAATACATTTTAAAAACCTGATCTTTTTTTTACCTGATTCTGATCCTCTGAAAATGACGTGATCGGGCCCTGGACACACCTAATCAACGCCCATTAAGTTGGACTCTGGTGTTTGTTCATTAATCTTTGTAAAAAAAAAAATATATATATATATATACTAATAATAATTAACATTAATAATTTCCCCACCTTTAATACTGGATTTGTTTTAATTTCAAGCAGTCAAACTTTGCTGAATATGATATATTTGTACACCCACCACAGATGACAAATGATGCGATATGATGTGCTTTTCTTTAATGACGTGTCATAAAATGAGGTATACTAGCCCCTTCTCTTGCAATGAGTTGCAGTTCACTATCTACAAGTAGCAGCCCCCAAATGCAAGAGATTAGGGCAGCATGTTTTGGTGTGTCCTTGCCTCAGGCTGGGTGTGGAAAGACCTATTTGAATCCAACAGATTAACATGGCTCTTCACCCCGCCCAACCCATGACAACTAACAATAACCCCCTCCCCCCGAAACACACACTAGTATTTTCATCTCATGGGCCTTTAAATGTTTGCCATTGAATTAATTGCAAAACCCTTTTAAAAAGAACAAAAACACATTCATAATATTTTTAAACAGTGGGTGATAGAAACATCTGAAATCACACTGTTCACTTTGGAGGTGCTTTCATAAAACCTACCTACTAAACTCACACAAAAGATTCAATTGGTTGACAGGGTAGTCTGAGATTAAGACATTCCTGCATTGTTCATGCTCTATATTTGACTATTGTTTGACTATTATTAATATTACTATTTGACTGTATTTGATTCATAATCTTGGAATACATGGTATTTAATTCCTGGTGTCTTCCAATTTGTCTCTCAGTTTGCCTGCTGTGCAAACAATTAAATAGGTCTTATTGATTTTAGACAATTTGCATATACAGAAGCCCTATGGTGTCACATGATAGAAGATTAATAGCACAGTAGAAGTTAAAATGACAGTCTTTGTTTAGGTTAAACAGTAAGCGCAAAAAATGCCACGGGCAATCCAATTGTGAAGTTTGGTTTGTTTACATTTGGGCTAAAAGTGTGTCACATTTTTCAAATGTTGCTTAAGTATTTGCTCAAAGCCGTTTAGCAGATAAAGAAAGTTGTTGCAAAATTAGCTATTTCTTCGCAGAACCAGAATTTCAATTTTGCAATTCAAATGGAAGCCCTAGAACATGTGCTTCGTTTTGAATATGTATCAGTGCAAGATCTTGCAAAGCAAGTATTTGGAGAAATAAATGTGGATGAAACGGTTGCAAATGATCGGTCATCAATGTTTCTTTTAGATCAAAGTTTCAAAATAGACATGTTCACAAAATTTCATGAATTTTTACACTTTTTTTGGGCAACACACAAAGTGCATGTTCTCCCCTGAGTTATTATTTTTTTTCTTTCTTAGATTTATTTGCTGAATATGCTTATCATTAATAACATGAGTCTACTCTGCACAATCTGCTTAAATTCAACACAATCATGGCTAATTTCTTAATGGCGCAGGAAGTGGAGTGCTGAGGGTGCTGCAGCACCCCCTGGTGTTGGGGAAAAGTTTTGGTAGATTTTTTTTTGGGTTATATTAATATAAATAAATCAATAAATAAAACATTGAAAACATTTCACAATTTGAAACAATAGCATATTTAACTTTGGGGATTAACTATACAGTATATGTTGAAAAGATTTTTTTTTTTTTTTTTTTTGTTAACAACATGGTCACCACCTGACAGCTTGCTCGCTACCAGGTCACGCTGAATAAGGCACTATCGGAACGGAAAAGTTAACTGTTGACAGAGGAGGCGTTAACATGGCACAAAAACGAATTTGTGATTTGTCCTTTTTTTTTGTACACTTTGTTTATTGAGCCCATGCGATACATGCACGTGAGGTATCACCATTTGAACATATCGAACACGAAAAAAAGAAAACATGAAAAGTCCAAAACAACCACAAAAAAAAAAAAAAAATCCAGCCAAAAGAAAAAAACCTCAAACAAATACCCACGGCACATATCTCCCAAAACGATATCATCATTATTTCCCTTTAAAAGGGAAAAGGGCATATATATACTGTATGTATATACAGTATATATTTTGATATTGCGATTTTTTTTTCTTTCCAAAAACAGCTATTCAGAACAGTCCTACCAGAAATCTTGTGGAACTACAGCCGCTTTGTGAAAAAGATTGGTCCAATATATTCATCCTGGTTGTGAACGCATCTGATCATCAAATACAGGAAACCTTTTTGCTGCCAGATGGCTTTGTGCAATTCCCTCCCTGTCCGTAGAATGTTTGTTATTTCACCGAAAATTATTTTTAAAAACGTTTTTTGTGTGTGTGTTTGTGTGTCGTATTATTTTCAGTAGCCTCTGTTAATGTATTCTTTTGATTTTGATAAAGATTATACTGCATCTCACTGTACTAGTATATTGAATAGTGTACACACAGACAGTGTTGTCAATTCCCCAGTAAGGAAAGCAGCTATTGGCTGTCCTAAAAATCACTAGATGACGCCATAACCTAATTTGCATAATTGTGCATTTGCCTGTACTGTAATTGTAATGGACGCTATAGGAGAAATCGATAATGTCACGGGAGAAGCAAAAAGCGAGTTAAAAAAACCACTAGAAAAAAAATCGCTAGATTTGTCGCTAGTCGCTTTTGACAAATGAAGTCGCCAAGTGGCTTTGAAAAGTTGCCAGATTTAGCGAGAAAGTCGTCAAATTGGCAGCACTGCACACAGACTACAGTCTACATGATTATTTTTTTACAATAACCTTCTTGTTCAAATGTCTTCTCTATTTTATTATTTTCTATATCCACCATCACTGCTGAACAGATGCAAATTTCCCCATTGAGGGGATAGTAAAGTTAATCTCACGCATTTTCTTTTTACGCTAATTTATTATTGAAACTGATATTATGTCTGCCTTGAGTATGAGATAACAATGTTAAAGAAAGACCTTTCAGTATGATGCATCCTCACATTCCTAAATGAACTTTCAAGAATATTGTTGGATTAAAATCTGCCCTCTGACAGTCACCAGCTCATTCCATTTTACTTTTAGATCTTTCTTTATTGACGGTTGCCTGCTGTTGGAAATTCGTGAGAGTGAACCTGTTGGGCAGGTAAACAATAAACTGAAACTTCCTTTTAGCTTATTTTATACTTGCTGTGGTGTAAAATATTCACATGGCCTATGTCTTTTATGGTGACAGGAAGGAAGACACGTGATATTGTGATCCTTGTCTCTTTGGTAGGTGCATGGTATCATTTCTTGTGATCATTTGGCTGACAGTTAATTTTAGGGACAATGGATTTAACACCCCCCCCCCCCAAATAAAATTAAAAAAGCTTTTTTTCGGTATTTTTTTTTGTTTTGCTGTTTGTGAGAAAAAAAATGTGGCCAAGACAAATAAACAAGCAAACAAAAAACATTAATGTGACCATGCAGCAGTGTTGTTTTCATCAACAATGACGATAAGGAAAATATTTCATTGACAAACAATTTTTTTAATGACTATGACGAGCTAAAAACGTGACTTGGGAGAATAGAGCATAACGAGACTAATGCCAGTTTTCATCTGACTAGACAACAAGAAGACGAAAATGCAACATCGTTTCTGTCATACTGTATGTTCACAATGCATGACATTTTCATATTGTACGAGGAGTAGTTGAACTTGCATCATTCGATTCATCATTCAAGTGAGCTCTCCTTCACTCTCCTTACCGGAGTTTAAGATATATCTCAAACTAGGCTGCGCTCCATCTTGCTCGTTTGGAAACACTGTAAGATTTGTTTTCATATCTTGACAAGAAAGAATATGCAGTATTGCTTTAGCCTTTAAAGTTCTGTGCTGAGTGATCATCAGAAGCTAAATGTAACTCATAGCGTTAGCGTACCATTCACGTTAGCATTAGCTCCAGAATGGCGAGCGTTCTTTTAAAACATAGGCCTGTCTAAAGCAGAGCCACTTGGATTTTCTTGTCAGTAAGTCTAGAGGATGTTAAACGGTCGGACATTTTTTTTTTTTTACATAGCCTAGCGTGGCTTCTAGGTAGGTTTAATTGAAGATGATTTACTGGTTTTCCTGCTGAATGTATTTTCACAAAGTTGGCTTTGTCCTTGTAGACGCTACAATAAGTGCTCAGCTGTCTATGTTCATTCGAAATTGTTGGAAACCTTTGTTCATTTTTGGACAAAAACTTTTGAATTTTACAGATGAAAACATTTTGAGTAATCGTCAACGAAAACTACACGAAATTTGTATGAGATTTTGTCGCCCAAAACTAGATGAAGACGAAAAAATTTTCAAATGACTCAAATATAACAAAGACTAATAAGTATTTTCATCCAAAACGTTAAGACAAAAATTAAAGGGGCTGGCAAAAACAACACTGCCATGCAGTATCTTTACAACTCATTAAAAAATATACTTCTAAGACCAAAAGTAAAAATAATGAAATGCTGTAATGCAATTGTACAAGTATGTGAGAACTTTTGTAAGTGTGATGTGGCTACTATACAGTATGTTAAAAAATTCACAAATCACATTCAAACTCATGCTAAATTACATTCAGCGCACAACTGTCACCATTTAAGATGCCTCTGATTGATGTCCAAAAAAGTTAAACTGTTCTTGTCGGCTTCTGAAGACGATTCAAATTTTGAAGCAGAAGCAATAAGGCTTGGTAAAAAATATATATATATATTTGACAGAAATGCAGCAGTGTCCATCATCTTTCAACTTGACCTACTTAAAGGGACTGTAGATGGCATTTATCCATCGGAACTTATAGTAGTGAGCTTGGACCCAATTAATAAATAATGAGCAGAGTCTAAACTTTAAATATACTTTAGATAAGTATGGGCTTTAATAAGAGGAATTGTGACATTTGTGTGAGATATCCATTCTTGCATTGTGTCATAAGCTGTTGCCAATGGGTTCCTTGACCCTAAGAAAACCACATGACATGGATTAAATTCTTTAAACTGCTTTGCATTTTGCCATGAAAGGGTGTACTCATAGTGGATCAGGTAGCCTGAAAGACATGAAACACCCTGTGTGTGACAAATAGGAATCGGGTTGCTTCTGTGATCTGAAGTTCAACTCCAACTTCACTCCACGTGGCGAACTGGCCCTAAGGACACATTCTTTTGGCAGTGAGAAGGAGCCATCTGCTGTGTTTAAACCCTCCCATTAAAACTAACACACATGGAAACAAATGCTGATTGGAGAAATGTGAGTGTGAGAGAAAGATAATGCTGTAGATTTATTTTGAGTCATTTATTCATATCCATGTAACTTTTTCTATTCTTTGAAAAGGAGGCTAACATATTTGGGAAATTCTTCAGTACCACTATCATAGCAAATCTATTATTGTTTTTGGTCCAGTCAAAACACAGCAGCTGATAAACACGTGTAGCCTGAAGGAGTGTATCTCTGCCCCCCTCTCCTCTACTCACTTGGTATTTAAAGACCTTGAAACAGCAGTGCTTCCAGTTAATGATTGTCCATTGAGGGGGAAAGTGTGCACTGACACTGTTGACTCTTATCGCCCCTGGCCACAAAGCCACTAGAAGAGTATCTGCAAGGCTGACATTAACAGAGAGATACTGTATATTCTTCTTTTAAAGGGACAATTCTCTTTCCCCCACACGTTTTGGTAAACCTAAGAGTGTTGTATTTGTTTAACTACAAGCCTCAACAGGAAGTTGAACAAACACACATTATAAATTTATTTCCTTATGGTGCAGTCTAGAAAAACGGGAAGTCAACCTACAAGTAGGGAAAGTTGTGATTTACGAAACTATATACAGTATTTATATTGGTTTATTTTTTACTAATTTAGTAAATATTTTTTGTTGACGCTTATCAACATCACAGCAACTACTAAAATGACCGTTTATCTTCTCTGTTACTGCAACCAACCGCCACACATGCCTTTACCATTTTGATTAATCAATGTTAACGATTGTCAGGAAGGTTTTTGGGTTCGTTTACTAGGCGGTGATTCCTTAGACAAGCAAAAAAAAAAACACAGAGTAATAGGAGGAATGTATGTAGCGGTAATATGTAAACACGATGAGCTGACGGACAATATGGCGGCAGCAGTCAGGGGGACGGAGTTGGGACGTCACGTGATTGGGGTCTATATCCGTGTCAGGTTTGCGGGCAGGCAGGTGGTGTGTGGACCCAAATGCAGGAAAATGGAGGCCAGGCAGATGAATGGTGCAAAAATGATTGAATTAAAGCCCACAAAAAACAAAAGCTGTGGTGACCCAAAGAAAGCACAGAGGCAAACAAAACTGTCACTAACAAAAGACTGGTTTTCATAAAACGTGGAACACGAGGGCTTGGATAGACGAGAATAATGCTGACCAGAACGTGGACATGAACATTGACAATGTCGTGACAAGACTCAACAAAAACGGGGAGGTTATATAGACACAGAGACGGTAACGAGTCAACGAGGAACAGGTGGGTGACACAGGAGGATGCAGATTGGAGGATACACTAGGAGCAGGCACAACAGGTGAAATCAATGGGCAATCACAGGGACAAGTCATACTAGGAGAAAACAAACAAAACCTAACAATCTGCATGTTTTTTTGTTTTTTTTTAACCCGTCATTACCCGTTGACGGTATGTTGTGCCCGTCGTCGCATTTACCTCATCGATGACGTCGGGACAGCTCTAATGTAAACAATATCAGATTTTATTGGTTTTACTAAAACATGTTCCCTTTCTAAACAAATAAAAATTTAGAGTATGTTTGTGGTCAGCCATGTTAAAGATTTATTTTACAAAACAGCTGTCATAACATGTCATAACAGCAACCAAAAGAACAATATCAATTCAACATCTATGCTTTTCTCTCTTCTCAGTATCAAATGCCTCACATTGCCTTCCCAGTGAGACCAGCCTTTTTTCAGGCACTTCCACAGCCTGACCAGAATCCCACCAGTTGTACTCTGGAGAAAGCACGCAAGTCGGCCGGTGAGTGATCAAGTATCGGTTCAAGTAGCTCTCTTCACGGCCGCTAGCCATTATGCCATTTGATTGGTCCTTCAGAATAAGCAAAGAACAACCAAGAGCCATTCTGTACGTATCGTGAACCAGCCCACCAAAGAGTTCAGAAGTGTAGTAGTAGTCTCCTTCATCCTCATCCACGTAAGCTGATGAGTCTTCATTCTTTTCATATGGAAATGCCTTCCGTGGTTTGCCATAGAGTTCTGGGTGTAAGGTGGCAACTAGGTCACCAAGTATTTCTTCTTCCACAGGAGCCACAAACTCCTGATCAATGTCAGCACAGAAAATATATTCAACCTCCCTGCCTATTTTGTTTTTTAAGGCATCAGCAAAAAGGGGCATACGACGATAAACCAGGTTGTCCCAACCTGGGAACTCTGCGACAGGAAGCACTTTCAGCTGTCGTCCAGGCCCCAACTTGACGGGGGGCTCTAACGTGCGAGGATTATCAATGAGTATATAGTACGTAACCATCTGACTGGGGAGGAAGTAGATTTCTGCAGAGGAGATAAAACGTCTTACGTGATGGGCGTATGTACCCACCACTAGGGACAGCAGGCCTATCCGAATTTCTTGCTGTGCGAATTCAGTCCTTCTTCTGACTGAGTTGCGGTTGTCACCCCAGACTAAAGGTGCGCCCCAAGGAGTCTCCACAGGAGTTTGCAGTGTTGCTACCTTGCTGTTCTCCATGTCTGTCCTTTCTTTTTCAATGGCATGTTCCATGGCGCGAAAGTAAGGATGAGGAGACTTCATATTTCCACCAGCTTTACGCCCATGGAGGAAGTCTGAAAAAACAAAATGTTTGTTTTACACAGCACACACTGGACTGGTTACGAGGCAACTGCTATGCACATTCAGACAAAAAAAAAAAACGGTTACCTGTCTTAACATGTTTAATTTTGGATAATTCAGAGCCGTAATTATGCTTTTTTTTTTTTAAATATGAGAGGAAGCTGGAGTACAAAGGGAAAACCCACACGAGCACTATGAGGACATAAAAACTACATGTACTGTAGGAAGGCCAGGGCAAAAATTCAAGCAACATAGCAAATTTGTTATTTGTAACTATAATGAGTAAACGTTACCACAGTGTAGTGATGTAATATAGTAGAGTAGAGCAGATTGCATTCAGTTATGTCACAGATTATTTGAAAAAGTAGTTTAATTACTGACTATGCCTCAAAAAAGTAATCTAGTTGGTTTACTAAGTTACTTTAAAAGTAATTTATAGGTTACTTTTGACCAATTTTTCTCCCTTTGCCGCCTCAACATAAAAATGACAATAGAAAAATGTCATAGTATGTAATTGACTTTCTGATAATTGAATTTAAAGTGGAAAATCTGAATTTTTCACATAAACTTAATCTTTGTGTTAGCGGAGGTTTAATTAGTCAATGGAGTTGATTTCAACCACCACTGACATGTGCTAGCTTAGCCACTCTGGAGCCCTGAAACTAAAAAATAACTGACAAACTGCATGGAATTTGTTGAAATCAAGTCCACCGACTAATTAAACTCCACTAACTCGAAGATTAAGCCTAATGTCAAAAATTCTTAATTTCGAGTTAGGGTTTAGGGGTTAGGGTTAACAGCATATGAGTGGCAATGTAAAACAATGCCAATTGACTGCCCAATAATCAACAACACACAACATTCCCTCAACAGGTGGCTGCACTCGACTCGAATGTGCTTGCCATGCACAGCCAGACTGTTCTCCCTGTATTATTCAAACACAGGGAGAACAGTCTGGGACCCCAATCAGATTGATTTAGTTGCATGATGTGTTCTTAACGGGCAACGTCACTCTTGCGCGTCGGAAGTCGTCTCCACAATAACACAGATGGTGAACGGGAGAGCCAAGAATATGTTCCAATACGCGGTAAATTTAGTTTTAAATTATCAAAAACACAACAACGCAAGTCACAGACAACAGTTGTCTTGCGCTATCCATGGTGAATAAACTTCTCTGTTCTCCACTCTCCTCGTAGGTTTACTTCCTAGCGCTAGAGTTTCTTATCGCTTTACCAACGTCACGTCCGCCCGTTGCTGATTGGTCCAATCCCCTGTCTGTTTGCTGTGGTTTGCTTCGCCCTGGGAATTTGATCCGCAGAACGGTTGCCAGACTATCGCTAGAACAGCAGTGAGTCTGGAGTTCCAGGTAACGACTGTGCACCCACGCTGGCACACGCCTTTTTCATTCCCAAAACACTTAGCACGTGTGACTCGAGACCAAAACAGGAAGTAACTATGAGCAGTTACCGTGGAAACAAACATGTTGCAGGAACCTTTTTAACATTTTCTATTCAAAATTAGACTGGTACACCAGACTTACCGCTGTTCCAGCTATAGAGTCTGGCGACAAATGAGCGGATCAAATTTCCAGGGCGTAGCAAGCCACGGCAAACAGACAGCGGAGTGGACCAATCAGCGACAGGCAGACGTGACGTTGGTAAAGCGACAACTTGCGCGAGCGGAGAACGGAAAAGTTTATTTAACATGGCTAGTGCGAGACAGCCAGTTGTCAGTGACTTGCGTCTATGTGTTTTTGTTAATTTAAAACTGATTTTACCGTGGATTGGAACATATTCTCGGCTCTCCTGTTCGCCATCTGTGTTGTTGTGGAGACAACTTCCGACGCGGAAGAGTGACGTTGCTTGTTAAAAACACGTCACGCAAATAAACAAATCTGATTGGACGGATGATTTTCGTAGTGACTTGAGAGGCTGTTAAGGAGGTGGGCCCCAGACTATTCTTACAGTGTTTGAAAAATACAGGGAGAACAGTCTGGCCGTGCCAGGCAAAGTCAAAATACTCTTTGTACATGACTACATGTACTACTTCATTCTACATACATTATGAGGCAATAACAAAATAGTAACGCACAGACACTAAGGAAACTATCTTTAATCAGATTACTGGTTTGGAAAAATGAACGCGTTTGATTACTCGTTACTGAAAGAAAGTGATTGAAAGAGAGTGAAAGTGAACACTGATTGCATTATACACTTACATAATATAAGGGACAGGAGAAGACAAGACAGGATCAGCTGTATCTTGGACACTCTGATGGCTCCTGTTTGGAGGAGAAATACATAAATGGGCAAATTTTACTCAAGCTGCAGAAGGAAAACAATGTGCAATGAAAGCAACCATAGTTGCTGGGTTGTTCGCTCTGGTCTTCAGTGGAATGAAAAGAATCTGCTGCTCAATATCATGTGTCCCCACGGAAATGTGGCATGCTGCATCAAATGATAAAACCTTCAAAGCACACATGCTTGCATCAGTCTGCACAATATAGTATACTGTATTCAAAATCGTGAACAATGATTTGTATTTATAATATTGTAAGACTCCTTGTAATGTAGATGTTTTGTGTAATTTGTTAAGTCAAGGTTTAATGATATTTAGTTATACGAAGCACAGTTAGGGCCTAAGTGAACGTAGACGAGTTGAGCAGTCAACCCGTCTTGAACTAATACACCAAAAACATCTAATTAAATTCCTTGACACGTTTCCATCAGATTACGGGCTGTTGATGCAGCCTTGCATTTAAACACACGCAGGTCAAGCAGATCTGATAGAAGCAGAGGAGGTGGAACAGAAACGGTGACTCAGGTTGTACTGACCTGTGGTTGTCTTGCAGAATGGGAACAGCGCCATGCTGTGACCCGCTGCTGGATAAACAAACACTATGCCAAAATATCTCGTTTTCTCCAGCGTTCTATAAAATCGTGCAGCTTTCTGGTTTTAACTCAACTCTTACGCCCTCTTCATCTCTCTTTTGTCTCCTCGCTTTTCCCCCTTTTCTAAAAGTTCTCCTCCCCCATTTCTTCCTGACTGCTGCGGTTTCCACTTCTGTGGCGAAACAGAGAAACCAGATGTGTCTGGAATCTGGGAAATGAATACAAGTATAGTTACTAGAATCATTTTCATTTTAATCTACAGAAAATGAAAACAGCACGGTGACAACTACGTAGTGGGAGATGGGAGGTGTAAAGTTTTGCTAATATGCTGTTTTGGTGAGAAAGTTCTCCATGAGTTAAAGTACCTGTGACACAAAAAAGCATGTTTATTTCATGTTACATGCGGTATTTTATGCTCCTGAATGTAATGGACTGCTTGGATGTGTGTGGAAGCGATCGATATATTTATTAAATTTTTTTAATCCAACGCCATTAAAATGAGTGACTTCCAGCAAGAGAGTAGATTGTGGGAGAAGGCGAATGTGACGTCAGCTGACTAATCATTTTCACAATACAGCCATTACTATCGATTGCAGAACGACTGAGGATTCACCTGATTTTGCCGATTAATTCATTCATTTTTTTTTTTGCGTCATGCCAACCCAATGTGCTGCAGGCTTTTGTTGCTACACCAGGGAGATTGGCGTGAGGCTTTTTGGATTTTCAGAAGATCCTGTTCACCGCGAAGAATGAGCAAAACAAGCCGAACCCGACAATCAAGAGACCACTGGACAGATCACAAAGTGAGTAAGCTACGTGTCTTATATTATGTCAAATACTTTTAACGTTTTAATAAGGTGGCTTGCATTTTCTGGGTGACAATGCTCCCTGTCCACAGACAAGGTCACTCGGGCTGACGACCAGCGGCTTGTCGCACACCATGGTTGCCGGCCGATAAAGGCGTGCCCGCCTATAGAGCGCTATCCTCGGTTTGGGCCCGGGGAGCCCTCCGCTATCATCTCCGGTTCTCGATTGTGTCGAGACTTCGACCACCCTCCTCCTTCTTCATGTGCCCACCTAGAGGGCGCTATATTCGGTTTGGGCCGGGCAGCCACGCTCTCCGACGTCGACAGGTTTGTTCACCGAGAATGCGCCATTTTAGGCGTTCATTCCCCTCTGCATCCCTGGCGACGAGCAATGCCTGCATGCCTGGGCCGCAGCAGATAGACAAGCCGAAAATTATTCACCGCCAGGGGCTGGCCGATCGCTGAAGACAATCACCCCCGCTGCCGTGTGTGACATGAGTCTAGGTAGTTTTGTGTAATTTTTCAGTTTTCGAAAGGCGAGGAAGAATCCGCTCGGTTGGGGTTAGCATGTCGCCGAGCTCTTACACCTCCTGTTTTGTTTACGGTCTTTCCTCTGTCTCCGAAGCCGGGGAAGGGAAATGACAAAAGCCGGACTAACTCCGGTGGCATAAAATACCCTTTGGGAAGTTTAAGAAATCGGCAGTTTTGGCCATTATGTTATTTAGCCCTGTCATACTTAATAAATGCATTTTGAATATTTCACATTCCAATTAGCACAAGACTGTTATTTGTCATGATCATACAATTTATTTAGCAATTGGGGAAAATACTCAGATAAAAAGAATATAGCCTGTAAAAATCTTGGAGTAGAGAGATAAAAACAGTGATGACATTTTGCTGCTCTCTGTCGCATTTTCCTCGTTCTAAATCTTCCTCCTCCATTGGGATGAAATGTAAATCAGCTGAAATCGTTACTCTGCCGACATCATCACCCAAATGGCGGCGCCAGAGCGCTATAATGACAGTAACAGCTAAACGGCAGATTGAAAGACTCATTTCTCGTCATCTGCACTTTGCCAAATTGTTGTATATAGTCGAATCGTCTCAAAATATCATTTTGATTCACATAATAATGCTAATTAAGATTTTTTTATGGTGTCACCGGCACTTTAAATATGCCATTACATACTCTAAGCCTTTTGAAGTTGGCTGAATAGTTTACTGGTCAGAAAGGTGTCGAAACAAATACAGATAGAAAATCCACACACTCAAGAGGTCGCTTTGCAGTTTATTTTACGATAAATCTCTTATTTTTGTACATCCACTACAGAAACCGCAACATAATGCTGGTTTGTGCAAACAATTCTGAACGGAAGCATCAGCCAAAAAAACAAAACAAAACATGAAAGAGCAAAATTTAGGCTACGTTATTGATAATTTACAGTGCAGCATTTCCCCCATACATTATCCTTGTCCTTTCACCTGGTTGGCAGAGAAGCGGGGCTGACAATTCCATTCTGGATTGTAGGGGCTCTGTATAAAAGCTCATTCAAGACAAACAAAAACTGTATTAAAATTGGTCACTATGGGGAGATGATTATGCTAATAATAATCTAAATGCTTTGTAGACAAATGTACTTGCTGGTTGTCATGCAGTTTCTATCCCACAGCTGAAGTTTCTAGCTTGATAGGTCCAGTGGTGCTTTCGCTTAATTAATACTGCAACACTTAAAAAAAAAACTGCTTGTACGATAATTGCACATAAAGAACAAACACATTTTTAATTAAATACACAGAAGCTTGCCAACTATTTGGCAGTGTTCCTCTTCTATCTACAGAGAGGTTGCAATAACCAAGTGAAAGAATAAACTGTTTAGGGTTTTATATATTATTTCCATAAAATATGAGGATCTTAGAAAAATATTTCCTTTAATGCAGCATTGTACTTATACAAAATAAAAATAAAAAGATGCAAAAGAAAGTTAATTTTTTTGTATTCCCTCGTATTTAATTTAAATAAGCTAGCATACTCTAAGATATCTAACTGGGATGCAGGGAGAAGGGAGGCCACTTCTTTAATAGCCAGACAAAACATTGTTCTATCTATGTGTTTCCTTTGTTTGAGATTTCAAATAATATCTACAGTGTTAGAGAGGTCTGTAGAAACCCTGAGAATATTACTAATCATCAAAAGTTTCAATCTTTATAGACCTGGTCAATGTGTAAGCTGATTTCTGATTTAAGTACTGTTCACTATTGAAAAATACATATCTCGTCAAATACACAAGAGGCACAGTGTTGTGCAAAAGTCTTGAGCCACCATCAGATCTGTTGTTTTTGTCTTTATATCTCTGTTAAAGAGGTCTATTAACAGAATGACTGTTTACATTCTGATTTGGGGGTTGGCAGATGTCAGGTAGTTCCATTTGTTACCTAAATAATTCCTATATCCTTAATTCAGATCGTCACCAAAATTGTATGGGCTCCTATTATAGCCATCTTGTTTTCTATTCCTGGGATAATTCTAATACTGTAATTGTAGCTGTTCTAATGTTTCTTCTTTGACTTTTTAAAACGAGCTAGTGACGGCCTTTGACTCTTACACAGTATTCAAGGTCACCTATACAACACAAAACAGTACAGCAAACTGAATGGATGTTTACTAAATCACACGACATTCATCATATTTGTAAGTCTAGGTCAAATTTATACAATTTTTAGTGAGTCCATAAATGTTTATCTCGGTATGAGAGGAATGTAGGAGACTGACTTATTGCCAACAGTTGAACCTGTTGTACAATTAAAGTGCAATGACTGTTTACTCTATTAAGTGTTACAGAGATGTGGGTCTTAAACAGTGGTGAGTAAAGTATAGACCTCATGGCCCACCCAGCCTTTGCTCGGTAGTCTATTAATCTATACAGCTAATCGATTATTAAATCAGCAACTACTTTAATCATAGATTCATTGCTTAGAGACCTTGCTAGAATAAAAATTGTCCTAATCTTTGGAATTTCAGGGTCCAATGGGGTTAACTGAATCATTTTTGCATTTTCTCTGATACAAATATCAATTTTTTTGTTTTTGGTGTTTTTAGTGTTTAAAAAATAATAGTACCAAAAGGTAGTGCATTTGTTTGGGCCAAATGTAGGTCTGTGAAGCTCTTTGAGACCTATCTGTGATTAAGGGCTATATCGATAAATGGGATTCGACTTGTCTACGATAAATTGATTTTTTTTTTTTTTAATTAAAATATTTTAATTATTACATTCTTGAGTAGGCAAAATGTGCTCTAAAATGACTGCAGAGATCTCAACAACTGGGAGAAAGTTGTTACATGGATTAATAAAATAATGAACTCAATAATTGCAAGAGAGATTAGATATGCAGCATTTGGGGGACAACAGAGAACCAATTAAAAGACCTTTGAGGTCTCTTTTTTTTTTTGCCAATTTCATTCCACTTTTATCTCTTTCCGTGTTCCTATATTTTCCAATATATCTCTCTCTCTCTCTTTCTTTCATTCCTAGTCATCATCATCAATCATCTGAAACAGAGCTTGCAGCAGGCGATCATCTCTATGCCTGTATGGCTTGCTGTTGTAAAAGCCATCACTATAGTCATTGTAGACACTTTGCCCGAGGCCACCATATTTGTTGATAATGTCCAGAGCTTGATACAGTTTCTGTGGTGGGGTTTTTGTTGCCAGTAGAGAGGAAATCCTTCCAGGCTGCTGCCAGCCCCTGACTGATTGGGGCAGCTTGGCAGTGGGGCTTTGCCTGTTAAAGGCTGTCTGCAGAAGACGCAGCAAGGCCTGTGTGGGGGAGTATGGTGTGTTTGCTGGCTGCTGGGGTTTTGTTCCTGCATCAGAAGAAGCCAAGGCTTGTCCTTTAGTCTTCAGAGATGGATGGGCCGGAGTCGGCTCCTGCATCAATCAAACAGATATGGAAGATGCAATATCATGTCAATTATGCCATCAAACTTAAAAAAAAATTGTAGTAATGCCAGTAGTAAATACAGTGATCCGTCGCTACTTCGCGCCCTCAGTCCATCACGGCTTTTTTTTTTTTTTTTTTTTTAAATGAAAAAATAAATACAGATGAGCTGTCCCGATCCAATCACGAAGTCTCACTCTCCCTCCTGCTCTTTTCTTGGTCAGGCAGTGCATTGGAGTTTCTTATTAAAGTTAACGATGATTGACAGATGTTAAGGTTTGATCTTGCCAGAGATGCCTGGAAGCCGAAACTTCAACGCGCCGCATGAGTCAATCATCGTTTAACTTGTTAAACAGTTGCTTTGGCAACGCAGTGTGTGTAAGAGAGCGGATTTGAGTGGACTCAATCAATGAAGCATTTAATAAAGACAAGCATTTTTCTACTTCATTCTTGTTGAACAATAACTCAGTGGGAC
This sequence comes from Corythoichthys intestinalis, assembly GCF_030265065.1. NCBI lineage: Eukaryota > Metazoa > Chordata > Actinopteri > Syngnathiformes > Syngnathidae > Corythoichthys > Corythoichthys intestinalis. The sequence continues at coordinate 37,713,432 of NC_080403.1, read as the reverse complement.
AGTAACAATTAAAACTTATCATAATTATTACATTCAAAGAGCTTAAAAAACATTAATTAATTAATATATAGATTTTTTTTTAAATTATCATTTTAATTATTTTTTTTTCTTTTTCCAATGCTAAATCTGAATAAATTGAACACACACAAAAAAAATATATATATATTTTTTCTTTTGGGGCGGGGGGGGGGGGGGGCACTATTTAGCTGTTTTTCACTCATCGCAGCGGCTTCTGGTCTCCATTAACTCATTCACTCACAGCCATTTTCACTGTTGCAACCCTTTCTATCCTGGCCGTTTTACTGGATTTTGACTGATTTTGCAAGGCCCACAGAAAATTCTGTTCTATTGCTATATAAACATGGAACCCACCAAAAGAAACATTAGACTCTCTTCTTTCAGCAGAAAGAAAAAGTTAGTTCATATCTTTTTCCATTCTTTAGAAATCAGCATTAGAAAATAGCTTAGTTTGAGCAATTTTACCATTTCTGATGAAAAAATTGAGCTTTTTGTAAAAGCATACCGTATATTTCAAACATAACTTTGACTTTAACACAGTTATTTTTTGCTTTTGTGACATCCCAAACATCTGAATAATGTTTTCCTTCTACAACATAACATAAACAACAAGACAAATAGAGCTTTTGATAGCAAAGTAACAATTTATTTGCACATGGCTGGACTGTTGGGCTTGGAGATGCTAGGAGTTGCTCCTTTGGAATATCCCCTGTTAGGATAGTTTGTGTACGTATATGTGACTAACTGTTACTGCTGATTTAAATTATCATGGAATTAGGCTGCTTGCTCATAAACTCTAAGGAATCAGTCAATAAAGCCCATTTCGGCAGTTTGTCAGCGCTATTGCTGATACTTAGATGGCGTTTCACTCTATCATGGTAACAAACAAAAGTTTGACAAATGTCTTCGTAGGAAGACCGTCTCCACTGCTAGTATGATTTTGCTATAAGCCATATTATGATGGATTAACAATGGATCTAAATTACAAAACCCAAACGGGGGTCTTTATTTTGCCATAACACAGAAGCAGAGTAAGCAACAAAAATAAAAAACGTTTTCCATGAGTCGAAGTGTGAGGCAAAATTGCATCCACATTTACCATTTACCATCAGTTCAAATTTGTTTATCATTTTTCTGAAAATGTGGAAGATATAACTTTGAAAATCCCTTCAAACATCACATATACTGCCAGTGCCAACAGTAAATTAATTTAGGGTAGAAGTCCGTTCATGTTAAAGTTTCGACAAATAATGCCTTTTTTCTCCCTAACAAGAAGGCTGTGGAAACACCTGGGACATTATGTAATGTTTTTGAGCAGCTCTAGACCGAACTGACAAGGCGTGTTAGACCGGTAATTTCATAGACACGTGCAAGCACTTCTGTTTGATGTGTCATTGTGTTTTGGTGGTTTACACTATTGAAGGTGTAAACTGACAGATTCCATTCACCACCATTTAAAGCGGCTCCTTTCGTTTCCTCAAAATGTGCCTCACTGACGTGTCTCATGGAGAAATCACTGAGCAGAAAAGTATGCAGCGATCCATGCATGACCCTAGATTGTTACTAGGCTTGGCTGATATGGCAACAGACAACATAAGCAGTTAGCCTCATTAAACAAGCCAGATAAAATCACTGATGACTTGAACATGTACAGTGGGGCAAATAAGTATTTAGTCAACCACTAATTGTGCAAGTTCTCCCACTTGAAAATATTAGAGATGCCTGTAATTGTCAACATGGGTAAATCTCAACCACGAGAGACAGAATGTGGGGGGAAAAAAACAGAAAATCACATTGTTTGATTTTTAAAGAATTTTTTTGCAAATCAAGGTGTAAGTATCATAAGTATTATAAGTATTTTGTCAATACCAAAATATCATCTCAATACTTTGTTATGTACCCTTCGTTGGCGATAACGGAGGCCAAACGTTTTCTTGTACTCCTCACTAGCTTTTCACACACTGTTGCTGGTATTTTGGCCCATTCCTCCATGCAGATCTCCTCTAGAGCAGTGATGTTTTCGGGCTGTCATTGGGCAACACGGACTTTCAACTCCATCCACAGATTTTCTATGGGGTTGAGATCTGGAGACTGCTTAGGCCCCTCCAGGACCTTGAAATGCTTCTTACGAAGCCACTCCTTTGTTGCCTTGGCTGTGTGTTTGGGATCATTGTCATGCTGAAAGACCCAGCCACGTCTCATCTTCAATGCCCTTGCTGATGGAAGGAGATTTTCACGCAAAATCTCTCGATACATGGCCCCATTCATTCTTTCCTTTACACAGATCAGTGTTTCTACCCTCATGTTTCACAGTGGGTATGGTGTTCTACGGATGAAATTCAGTATTCTTTTTCCTTCAAGCAAGAGAACCTGTGTTTCTTCCAAAAAGTTCTATTTTGGTTTCAACACATAACACATTCTCCCAGTCCTCGTCTGGATCATCCAAATGCTCTCTAGCGAACCGCAGACGGGCCTGGACGTGTAGTTTCTTTAGCAGGGGGACACGTCTGGCAGTGCAGGATTTGAGTCCCTGGCGGCGCATTGTGTTACTGATAGCACCTTTGTTACTGTGGTCCCAGCTCTCTGTAGGTCATTCACTAGGTCCCCCAGTGTGGTTCTGGGATTTTTGCTCACCGTTCTTGTTATCATTTTGATGCCACGGGGTGAGATCTTGCATGGAGCCCCAGATCGAGGGAGATTGTCAGTGGTCTTGTATGTCTTCCATTTTCTAATAATTGCTCCCACAGTGGATTTCTTTACGCCAAGCGTTTTATCTATTGCATATTCAGTCTTCCCAGCCTGGTGCAGGTCTACAATTTTGTCTCTGGTGTCCTTCAACAGGTCTTTGGTCTTGGCCATAGTGGAGTTTGGAGTGTGGACAGGTGTCTTTTATACCGATAATGAGTTAAAACAGATGCCATTAATACAGACACCGATAATGAGTTAAAACAGATGCCATTAATACAGGTAACGAGTGGAGCCTCGTTAGACCTTGTTAGAAGAAGTTAAACCTCTTTGACAGCCAGAAATCTTGCTTGTTTGTAGGTGACCAAATACTTATTTTCCGCTCTAATTTGGAAATAAATCCTTTAAAAACCAAACAACGTGATTTTCTGTTTTTTTTTTCCACATTGTGTCTCTCATGGTTGAGGTTTACCCATGTTGACAATTACAGGCCTCTCTAATCTTTTCAAGCAGGAGAACTTGCACAATTGGTGGTTGACTAAATACTTATTTGCCCCACTGTACGTGGACGAGGGTTAGCCTCAAAATAATATCTTTGACAGACGGGAACGAAATTATTGAAAAATATGGATGCAATTTCTGCTTCAGATTAACAGAATTTTTTATTTTATACAATATTTCAACCACGCTTGTTTTACACAGCAGTGTAAATAGGGGAAATCTAGCCATGGCCAAGTGGTGTTTAACCGAGGAATTCAAATTTAACATAACAGTTTAAAACTTCCTTTTTATTACTTGAACTTTAATTTTTACATTTTAGTTTCTAACAACAATGAACGCCATGACATCAAAGAAAGCTGCAGCCAGTAACATTTCTAGTTCTTGAGGAACAAATACAGGGCAAAGATCCTCCCTCTCATAAACTTTCTCTTTAACGACAATGTAGTTTGCCATAAAAGTGCTTAATATTAATGTGTAACAGTGTCCTACTATATATTTATCTTTATATTTATAATAAAATTATTATACAGTATTTGTAGCAATCAGTGTGAAAATAGCGTCATGAATAGCGAGGCCTAACTACGTCGACAGTATGAGTACTGTAAACGCAATCGAATCGGATGTGATCCATTCAAGATGGCTGTCATCCGGTAAGTTGTTAATTAATCGCAATTCAAACCATCTATAAAATATGTCATATTTTTCTTTAAATTATTGATGGAATGGAAAGATAAAGACACAAGACGGTTATATACATTCAACATACGGTATATAAGTACTGTATTTGTTTATTATAACAATAAATCAACAAGATGGCATTAACATTATTAACATTCTCTTAAAGCGATCCATGGATAGAAAGACTTGTAGTTCTTAAAAGATAAATGTTAGTACAAGTTATAGAAATTTTATATTAAAACCCCTCTTAATGTTTTCGTTTTAATGAAATTTGTAAAATTTTCAATCAAAAAATAAACTTGTAGCTCGCCATTGTTGATGTCAATAATTACACCATGCTCACTCATGGTGTAACACATAAAAACAAGTAACAAGCGAACATTAAACTGTGCTGTCATTATAATCTGTTTGAGTGGGGCATGTGCGTTAATTGCGTCAAATATTTTAATGTGATTAATTTAAAAAATTAATTACCGGCCGTTAAGGCGATAATTTTGACAGCCCTAATTTTTTTCAAACCTAAGCTTTGAAAAGCGACAACTACTGAGCAAGAACCAAAGATTGAAAATGTGGACCATGTAATGCCAGAGACCACCGCCAAAATGGTGAGCAGACTTTCAATTTGCCCCACTAAGGATGCTAATTGTACAACAGAGCTACGACTGGTGTCTTGCCAGTGTAGTTACCCCCGTCAAAATTTGTATGCCCTGGCAGCGGGAGCGCACACACACACATTAGTTATAAGTTATGTCGACTTTAACAATTAATTGAAGCCAGAAAAGAATCACAGTTATATATTTTGGACATTGACGTTTATTAAACTGGAGAAACTCCATTCAGGATTTGAATTACAGTATAAACAGTTATAGGTCATCCTGCGAGTAAAACAGTAAAACACTGCCTTTTTTTTTTTTTTTTTACGTTCAGTGCAGATGTTATGTTATACGAAAGGGAAAAAAAAGTTTTTTTTTTTTTTTTTTTTTATGGATAGGCCATGTTTTAAAACCTCGTAGATGACAACATCACCAAAACACGAAAATCAAACAAATCAGTGCAGCACAGTGTCTCCGCCCAGTGGATAAATTTTTTGACGGGGTAACTACATTGGCACGACACCGGCGAGCGTACCACATGCAATGGATGACGATCTTGGCGAAAGGTATCGCTGTCCTAAACAGCCTGATTTAGAATTCCCCTCAAGAATGATGGGAAACAAAAAAACGCTCATTTTCAACTCATTATTATAAATATTCTTGTAAGTTAATTTTATTGCTGACACTCCGTTTCGGGGTCATCGACATGTTGTGCCCCCCCCCGCCTCAAAAGTCAAACTCCGCCTATGATGCCACCCCCACTCCGGATTGCTTGTGTGTTACCAATTGCATTAAAAGTGTCGCCTGATTATCTGCTCTAAACTACTTGCCGAACTCACCTCCATCATGTCATCCATATGTTCCACACCACGACGGTCATTCTGCACAGCGTTGTAGGGAATGTACACTCGAGGCTTCTTCATGTGCTCCGGCTTCTCAGATGTTCCATGGAGAATCAGTTTCCAGTTCAAAATCCGACCCTCATTTTCCATTCGGCCCGACTGTCACAAAAAAACACAGTTACGCTCAGGTGCCATGTGGCAAAAGGTAGAACATTAGTGGAGACTCATTTTCAAAAGTGGAATTAAGTTTGAGTTTTGGAGCACTAAAAATTCTGAATAAGTTTCTATTTAAATACAGTTGGTCACACAGTAACCTGGGTAGTGAATCAATAATTTCATGACAATACAATATTGATTCATTGGACAATGATACAATATTTGTTGATATTAAAAAGTCTGATGTGATTTAATTAGATTAATGGGCCTTTGGTCGATTTAATACAGTAGTACATTGTATACATTCAGGGGTGCTGGAAGTGACTCAAAGCAGGGGGTGCTGAGGATCTATCTTTTTTCCCTCATCCAAAAAATGTTCTGCACTGCGGCAGTTATTTGAAGTTCTCCACTGTCTAAATCTGCAGCTAACTTTTCCTTGCCTGGCACGATTACACACTATCATAATGATTTTCAAATTTTACAAAATTTCGCTGTTTTTGTAAAGAAAAAATTGCTAATTCATTTTTGTGCCATGTTAACGCTTCCTCTGTCAACAGTTAGCAAGGTGTCAGGTGGTGACCATGTTATTAACAAAATATTATATATATAATATATATTTAATCCGTAAAGTTAAATACGCTATTGTTTCATGTTTTATTTCTTGATTTATTTAAAAAATAATAATAACAAATATATAAATAAGAATCTAATAAAACACTATAAATTCTCCCCAACACCAGGGGGTGCTGCATCACCCTCAGCACCCAGTTTACACGCCACTGCTGCATTTAACACAATCAAACATTTTTATGTTTTTCACATTTTGTTGTTGAAACATTTCAGACATTTGAATTAAAAAACTGTATATGGCAGAAAACAGAGACAAGACTGAAAAAGCAGTTTCTGCTCTTGCACTCCTCTCTAAAATAAACTGCTGTATTTTAAGCCAAAAGAACTGTTGTGTTTGATATAACAATATGTCTATATGCTAGCATAGCAGATTCATGGCGCATTAAGTCCCCGAACTATTTTTAATTTGTCTGTTTTACCCTGAAAACCCCTATTTACAGACGTCGCGCAACCGCTTTTGTTTCAAATTAGCCATAAAAAGAAGGTAAGTAATCGTATTTATTATTCGAAATGTCTCATTTTTAGCTTAGAATCATTAATCAATGTCTAATATTTAGTTAAAAAAAAAAAAAGACTAAAAAATTATTCAGTCGCATATTTTAAACTTTTAAACAAATTACGTCACAATGAAAAAATTGGCGTCTGTAAAAAAGTCACGGATATCTACAGTACTTCATAACTATTGCTTAGTTGTATTTTTTCGTTACTGTCGCATTTTCCCCATTATTTTAGATGATAAATAAACAATCCAAGCAAAGAAAAGAACCAAAAAAAAACATTTAAAGGGTAAATATATGAAAATTAAAATCTCAACCACTCCTTGATGTCTGCGATTCCTGCATCGCGACCCTTGTTATCTTACCATGTTTCCCCCATAAAATCCGCCAAAAATCCAGCTGTGGCCATTCACAGCTATGTTTTGACACTCGGTGATACATGCTGCATGGAGTTTTGGTATCGAAAAAGAGGTAAGTACGCAATAATATCTCGTCAAAATCATGGCATCTTTAACTCTGCTCTTGCCTGCTCTCGCCTCCAGTTAGGGTTTTGTTGTTAAAATTTTTTTTGTTGTTTTTTAAAATGCCCTCCTGTTCAAAATGTTTATTCCCACAGAAAATTGAGATTTTAAGCTTTCCACTGATGTATCACATATGCATATCGGACAATTCTAAAATTTGGCCAAATTGGGGATCTTAAAGCAGAACTTCAAGTCATCTGAGTGTTTTCTGCCATATCTAAAAGATGATGATGTTGATCTATGTTTTGTGTTTAATTGATTTCTATTAATTTTTTCTTAACCAATCAATGTATTGATCCATATAGATGAATTGTTACGCCCCTAGTAAACATTGCGAAATATGTTTTGCCAAGGCCCAACTCACAGTGTCTGTTATCTTGAGGGTCCAAGTACCAGAAGGATCTTCACCCCATGTATGGACTGACATGAAATCCCAGTTTCTAAAACCATTAGAGGACGTATCGCGCTCACGTTCAGCTAGTAACACTGTGCTCGTGCCTGAGGGGAAAATAAAATTGGTTGGAACTTCACTTAAATTCTTTTCAGTGTGTTCGTGTGTGTGGGTTTCTGTCAGCTTGTCTGTGCATTTCTCACCAGCTGGAGAGGTGAGTGTAATATGCAGATCGCCTCTCCTGGTGTATTCAATACTGGCTTCCACCTGCACATGCTCCAGTGAACCAATGGAGTTCTCCTGCCCTGCACAGGCTTTTGTTGGAATCTCTATGGTGGTTTCCCCAGCTGCTTTCAAGTCCCTGTGAGATACATAAAAATAGCAGGGAACGTTAGAAGCAAACAACGCCTCATGACGACAGAGCGCCGTCAAATCTGCAAGGTGAGTTACCAGGTGTGTTCTAATTTTTTTTTAACTGTCTAACAACAATAGAGAAAAATAACAAAATACTTCCTGCACACACCCAGCGAGGTTAGGGTATGATTTTAAGTCAACGCTAAAGCCATCTGATCACTTGGGTGAAAAAAATGATATCGAAACATAAAATGTCTTACATTTTACAAATGTTACCGATGTCTGCTGTAAATAAAAATTGGAGTAGATGTAACAGTTAATCAGCACAATTGCTCATATTATTTTTGGGGTCAAGTAGTGTGTTTGCCAGGCCAAATTCATAGATTTCAATTGCAACTGTGAAATTAAGTTTAAACAAACTAGAGTCTGCCCATTGTACACATTAATTTTGAAATTGCATACCTGCTCAATATGTTAAAAAAAATTTGAAAAAAACCCCTGAAAATCCCCAAATGAAGAGTTGCCTCAATTAATTTTGAAAAACAGTTCATCCTTAACTCCACCAAACAGGAATGAAAAGATTTCCATGTTCAACCTGGTGTACAGCAGTATGGAGTGGGGTGTGTAGACCAATAAACTAAGACAAAAACGTAGACCCAAATCCTCAGGATTAAACATGTAATAAGGTAATTTTATGAAGGTAGATTTGTGTCTTTATTATTAAATTTAAAAAAAAAATCTTCAATCAAAAAAAAGTCGCTTCAATCAATATATATATATTCAATAAAAAACAAAGTCACTTTAATCAAAAAAAAAAAGTGTTTGAATGCAAAAATGAATTTGAAAATCAAAAAAATTCATTTGAAAACTGCTTTTCTTTGATTGATTGATTTATTTTTTGAATTGCAGGCAAGTTTTTTTTTGTTTGATTGAAACAACTTTTTTGATTGAAGTAATGTTGTTGCCTCCCGGATCATAGAGGCGCTGCCTCGCATCGAAGTCATCCGCCTTAGGTGCGCTATTTTTGGCTTGGACTTGAGCCAACGCCTGGGGCCTGATGAGTGGTGGCCATGATTCTTGCTTCATCATGCTTTTATGGCTTACGCCCATTGGTGTAGTCACTTGTCAACCAAACATGTCTGACCAATAGCGCGAAGTGAACATTTGTGTCAAAAAAAAAAAAAAAAAATCCCTTCAGAACTTTTTCCTCTTCAATACAAAAGGTAGTTCAAAACTTTTTGCTCTTCAATACAAAAGAAGGTAGTTCAAAACTTTTTGCACTTAAAAAAACTGAAACTTCAATGAAAAAAAAAAAAAATTTTTTTTTTTCAAATTATTTTTTTCTTTGATTGAAAATATATATATATTTTTTCGGATTGAATGATTTAGACACAAATGTCATTTCCATAATATGGCCCAAACACAAAAGGATTGCTTCAATCAAAGAAAACATTTTCAATGGAAAATTAAGTGTTTAAATGCAAATTTTTGAGTTTCATATATTTTTTCGCATTCAAAAACATTTTTTTTCTATGATTGAAATTTTTCTCTTTTTGATTGAAGTGATTTTTCTTTTGAAAAAATTTTTTTTTGTTTGAAGCAACTTATTTTTTGATTGAATAGTAAAGACATAGATGTCCTAACCAAAAAGCAAAACAACATTACTTCAATTAAAAAAGTTGTTTCAATCAAAAAAAAAAAAAAAACAAACTTGACTTTAATCACACAAAAAAATCAAAGAAAAGTAGTTTTCAAATGCTTTTTTGAGTTTCAAATTATTTTTTGCATTCAAACACTTTTTTTTTAATAATTGAAGGGATTTTTTTGTTTTTGGATTGACAATATATATTTTGATTGAAGCGACTTTTTTTTTGTTTGTTTTTTTTGATCGAAGCAACTTTTTTTGGATTGAATAATTAACACAAAAATCTACCTCCATAGGTAATGAGGCAATTTATGGTTAGGGCAAAATGGATACCAAATCTAAATTATTAGATAAAGTCTGTCCAAATTGATGATTCTTGGTGGTAAAATGTAAAAGCCGGAAAAAATTCAAAACAGCATGCTGTTTGAATTCATTCTCTAATCCAAACATAATTCCATTCGGATTTCATTGAAAACAAGCAGAGCAGATGTGTGTGTGTTTGTTGTGTTGTACTAAAATTGTCATCTTTGCATTCCCTGGGAATCTCAAATCATGTTTGGCAATTACTAATATGGCTTACTTTCTAAATTATCACAGATGGCAAGGTTTGAAAAAAAAAAAAAAAAAAAAAATTCAATTCCTGTCATGGTCTCCGGATTAGTGTACGGTGTCTATTTTTTTACTGTCACGACTATCATCCGGAAGCAACAGATGCGTCTTTAAAAACACAGATGGTTCAAGATTTCAAAAAAGATTTTTAATTATGGAAGGCACTGTATGTCTCAAAGTTATACTCATATGGCACAACAATAGCACAATATAAGCATCTGAGATAGAATTTAGAAGAAAAAATTGGTTATGCGATTCTTTGATGGGAAAAAAAACAAAAAAAACATTTGTAAGATCTACTTCCATAGTAAATTAATTTACCTGGGCTGGAAAGAGTCATCCCTCACTATGCACTGCTTTTTTTCTGGCACATGCTTCCAAGTTGCAGGGTCAACAAGGTCAACCAAGGCTTTGGCGTTGAGAAGTCCAAAACCAAAGCGACTGTTAACCATCAATCCCGCTCCATTCCGCTTCCAACCTGGATTATTGGCTAAGGGATCGTATTCTGACGTCCAGACCACAACGTGCTGCAAGTCCCTCCATGTCAGATCTGGACTAAAAGGCAAATGTTGATAAGGATGCAGGTCAGCAATTTGCTTACATTTATAAGCAGCAATTTTCAATCATTTTCCATTTGTACAGTTGCATACTTTTGTTCCAGTGCCAGGGCAAATATTCCAGCAGCTAGCGGGGCTGAGGCCGACGTTCCGGTGTGAGTCTGAGTGCACTCATTATGTAGATCAGCACTAGTCTATAAGAAAAATAGATCGTTGAAAATACTTGTTAAAGAACTGCGGATGCTGTATACTTGAATAACTACTCACAATCCTCTGATCAGTGTAGTCTCCACTGCTGTACGCTGTAGCCAGAGTGGAAGAGCACTTTTCAGCGTACCACGGAGACAAGCCCTGCTGAGAGGCGCTGCTGATTGAGATAGTGTAGATGCTGTCTGTGTAGCCATCACAGTCACAGTTATCACCCTGGCGACCACCGTTACCTGATGCCCAAACAAAGATTGAGCCCTTTCCACCTCGGCCCTGAAGGAATGTGTGGTGGAGAGCAGTAAAGCGAGAATTGAGACAATTGCTTTTTTTGTCAACCAGTGATTTATTTGCGATGTGAAAAACTCATTTAATCTGAAGCATACAGTAGTTTTATTGGTGGCATTAAATGTGAAGATTTGAAATGCTTCGAAGCAAAGCAGCTAAGCCTTTTTTTATTATTGCTTATTTTATGTTTGATTACCACCGTGGGCAGAAAACAGACCCTTAAGAAACCTCAGTGGGAGATCGTGCCTGCTAAGAAAGATGGCTAGTGTGGAATTTACCTTCTGAATGCCGTATTCGAAGGCTTTTTGAGCCAGACGACCTGGGCCCTCAACAGTTTTGCCATCATCATTGGGTCCCCAACTTGCACTATAGATGTCCACGTGCTCTGGATTGAAGCCAATAGAGCTGGCCTCAATAGCATCTGTCACAATTCCATCCAGCATGCGAATGCCTAGGGAGAAAGAACCAAGAATATCAAATGAAATTAAATTGAAGATGCTTATTACATTATAAGATACAGAGGGGCAAATAAGTATTTAGTCAACCACTAATTGTGCAAGTTCTCCCTTGAAAATATTAGAGAGGCCTGTAATTGTCAACATGGGTAAACCTCAACTATGAGAGACAGAATGTGAAAAAAAAAACAGAAAATCACATTGTTTGATTTTTAAAGAATTTATTTGCAAATCGTGGTGGAAAATAAGTATTTGGTCAATACCAAAAGTTCATCTCAATACTTTGTTATGTACTCTTTGTTGGCAATAACGGAGGCCAAACGTTTTCTGTAACTCTTCACAAGCTGTCATTGGGCAACACGGACTTTCAACTCCCTCCACAGATTTTCTATGGGGTTGAGATCTGGAGACTGGCTAGGCCACTCCTGGACCTTGAAATGCTTCTCACGAAGCCACTCCTTTGTTGCCCTGGCTGTGTGTTTGGGATCATTGTCATGCTGAAAGACCCCGCCATGTCTCATCTTCAATGCCCTCGCTGATGGAAGGAGATTTTCACTTAAAATCTCTCGATACATGGCCCCATTCATTCTTTCCTTTACACAGATCAGTCGTCCTGGTCCCTTTGCAGAAAAACAGCCCCAAAGCATGATGTTTCCACCTCCATGTTTCACGGTGGGTATGGTGTTCTTCGGATGCAATTCAGTATTCTTTCTCCTCCAAACACGAGAACCTGTGTTTCTACCAAAAAGTTCTATTTTGGTTTCATCTGACCATAACACATTCTCCCAGTCCTCTTCTGGATCATCCAAATGCTCTCTAGCGAACTGCAGACGCGCCTGGATGTGTACTTTCTTCATCAGGGGGATATGTCTGGCAGTGCAGGATTTGAGTCCCTGGCGGTGCATTGTTTTACTGATAGTAGCCTTTGTTACTGTGGTCCCAGCTCTCTGTAGATCATTCACTAGGTCCCCCCGTGTGGTTGTGGGATTTCTGCTTGCCTTTCTTGTAATCATTTTGACGCCACGCGGTGAGATCTTGCATGGAGCCCCAGATCGAGGGAGATTATCAGTGGTCTTGCATGTCTTCCATTTTCTAATAATTGCTCCCATAGTTGATTTCTTTACACCAAGTGTTTTACCTATTGCAGATTCATTCTTCCCAGCCTGGTGCAGGTCTACATTCGACAGCTCTTTGGTCTTGGCCATAGTGGAGTTTGGAGTGTGACTGACTGAGGTTGTGGACAGGTGTATTTTATACCGATAATGAGTTAAAACAGGTGCCATTAATACAGGTAACGAGTGGAGCCTCGTTAGACCTCATTAGAAGAAGTTAGACCTCTTTGACAGCCAGAAATCTTACTTGTTTGTAGGTCCCCAAATACTTATTTTCCACTGTAATTTGGAAATAAATTCTTTAAAAATCAAACAATTTGATTTTCTGTTTTTTTCTTTCCACATTCCGTCTCTCATTGTTGAGGTTTACCCATGTTGACAATTACAGGCCTCTCTAATCTTTTCAAGTAGGAGAACTTGCACAATTGGTGGTTGACTAAATATTTATTTGCACCACTGTATATTGGTTGGCTACATCACCATTCAGGACTATGTATGTATCTATTTGGCTGTTAGTCATTGTTTGGGTGTAATTTAATAAAATGATATTATGTAACCAGGCAGCATGAAAATGTGGTCTTAATCAGGAAACCCTTCCGATACCCATAACAGTATATGAAACACAGTTTGTCCATGCACAACAATGAGCTTTTTTTTTGTACTCAAGACCCATTTTCTCACATGAATTTAGTTTATACCAAGGGTGTAGGTTTGCATATGGACGGTAGAGACATAATACTACCAACTTTGCAGGATGCTCAAATTATCCCCACCATGTTTTGGGCAACCTTATTTGCATTATAAAATGACTTCATTTATATAGGTCATTTAGATTGTCTTCCCATATGTCGTAAGGATAGAATAGACCCTACCATTATGAAGTGAATTAATTTAATTGTGTTCAGATTTACATTGACCCCTTTTTTACTTGCTGAATGTGCCAGTCCATTTTTTTCCCTCCTCAAACGACCGTTTGATTGGCTGGTGACTTGCTCCCCCCACCACAAATGCAGTATGCCGTTTCCTCCGCCCCCCTCGAAGACGAGGGAGATGTTAAGTTTTTTTTCCGCCAGCAACAGCCACTGTAAGTACTGTAAAAAGATGTCAATGTGGGTGGGCGGTGGGGAACACAGCACTAATTTTGTCACTGAACGTCCGACCTGCATCAGAGTTAGCAATTTAGCATAACATTAATCTGAGCGAATTTCTCGAACTCGAAGAGGAAGCTGCTCTGAGAGAAATATCCTCCTGTAAGTTTTCTACTGTTAATGTTAATCAAACTGTAAGAAATGTAGTGAAATAAGGTTTACCTCCCTCTCTCTAGTTTTCATTTTGATTTTATTTATGTGGTCTTAAAGCAGCCCAAAGGAGCTTTCATTTTTTGTTGAGTTTGGCTGTGCTTGTGGACAAAAGTATTTTACTTGAAGGAAGGCTCCATTTTTATTTATTTTTGTTTTTCCCTGACTAAAAAGTTTTTTATAATATTTAAATTTATTCAGATAGACAATTTTGAGTGGTATTCAGACAAATGTTTATTTTTTTGCATTCTGGATAGTTAAGAGATGGTTAACAATTTTGTATTTCTTTGTATGTTAAGACACAAATTTGGGTTCAAATATTGCAATTTAGATTTGCTAATAAAATCCAGACATTTATTCTGGAAGTTTTTAAAATGTTTCTATAGCAGTTTTTGAAAACAAAGGCTTGAATTGAACGGTGTATCAGCTGAACCTATACATATGCACTGCACAAACCCACCCTCTTAAAAATGAAAAAAAAAAAACTGTGTAATCAGTGTAAATCTACTAGAAATAAGTGAAATTATCCTCCAGTGCTTCAAGTAAATTTTACTCACTTAGAATTCTTCAAATAAGAAAAATAGCTAGCTGAAAATAAGCTTAACAGACTTATTTTAAGCAAAAAGTTAGTATGTTTAATCTTAAAAAAAAAACTTCTTTGTCAGAAATGTTCTTAATTCAAGAACATATATTGTTCAAAACATTATTTGAAAGCAATTTTTTCTAGATTTATGTGAAAAATTACCAAATTTTAGATGCATAGGCTTAATAAGAACATAGGATAGCTACTTAAAGTAAGTGGATTAATCTGACACATTCATCTGTTAACTAGCCTTTCACACTCAAAAGAAGATGGAGATAATTATTCGACTAGATTTAAGAAAAATTATCAGATTAAGACGGTATTAATTTGCATATGAAAGTTAGTATGAGTCAATACAGATTTATTTTACATTAATCATTTAGCCTATGAATTAACATAAATTTCATAGTGTATTGACGGGACACGGGGTGCGGGGCCGATTCATAGGGGGCCTATCTTCGTCAAAGCCGACCGACTGGAAATACAGACAAAGAGCTTTTTCTGTTGAAAATTCCTGTGAATAAATGCTTAAATCTCTGAATTCTTTATAGATATGGATGTAAAACAGTCTCAATTCTTGGTTAAAAGCATAAAAAAAAAACGTGCAGGTAGCCTTTATTTTACGTAAATATTGGGAAATATGAGGCTAGTCAGTAGGGAAATCAGCCGCCGCCAAATGTAAACAAAGCTTTTTCCTTTGAAAATTCTTGTGGATAAATGCTTAAATACCCGAATTCTTTATAGAAATGGACGTAAAACAGTCTCGATTTTTGGTCAAAAGCAAAAAAAAACAAAAAAACATGCAGGTAGCATTTATTTTACGTAAATATTGCAAACTATGAGGCTAGTCGGTGAGGAAATTAGCGACCGCCAAATGTAAACAAAGAGCTTTTTCCGTAGAAAATTCATGTGAATAAATGCTTAAATCCCTGAATCCTTTATAGATATGGATGTAAAACAGTCTTGATTCTTGGTTAAAAGCTAACAAATGTGCAGATAGCATTTATTTTAGGTAAATATTGTGAAGTATAATGCCAATGCTGTTGCGGCTAATTTCTCCCAGAGATTTTTTCGTTTCAAAATGCTTGCATGGTACGAAAAATAGATTAATTACCTTAAATCCTTGAACGAATCACTCCTGAGACAATCCTTCCTGTTTGTATGCGGTACAGCTTTTGTACTTTTTCAACAAAATCCGGCGTTGGCTCGCTGCATGTGTCGCTGCAACCGACTGCGAATAACTGAAGCTGATTGTGGGTTGGCCCCCTGCTTGAAGGCGTGGCCCACTTAAGGTCGAATCTGACCCGTCAATCATTATGAAGTCTATTGAATTAATTACGTTCATATTGGTGAGAAATGGAGCCCTGACCCTCGTTCACCCAATCTATTTGGTCTTATTAATAGCCCATCCCCAGCAAAAGTGTACATGCAGGTTATGCTGTTATATCGTCCCTACAAATATTGACATCAAACCTACGCCATTGGTTCATACTTTTTCTAATGCGTCAATCTGCATTCCTCATTTTGCAAAATAAAATCCTCTTACCGCCAACTTTGGAATTGAAGGCCACACCAACACCACATTTATTATTGTCTGCTTGCATGGCGATCTCGCCAGCACACCTTGTTCCATGCCTGAATGACATCATTAAATGATGCAATCAAAGTCATTGTAATTTTTTGTGTGTAAAACTGTACTGTATTTCACAGATAAATGTGGTATCTTAATAAAAATAAATGAATAAATAAATAAACAGAAGCAAATATACACTACCAGCATTTCAGTTACATTAAAATCGAAATCTAAGTACCTAAAAGCTGTATAAAAACGTATCTCTATGGAGGAAATGGAAATAAAATAGGCCTTTGCCAACATACTTGTTTTCATTGGTGGCGTCGTATCTGGGGAATGGGTCAGGGTCATTATCATTGAAGTCATAGCTGGCTGCTGCATCCTTTAATATAAAATTAAAAAAAAAAAAAAAAAAGGCAGATGATGAGCATAAATTTCTATGGAACAAATGAGCTGATGTCAGATTGTCTCACATTTACATGTAAATATGTAAATTGAATGTAATTTTTGTTATACTTTGTTATATAATTTAAGTAAGCGCCCAAGTAAATGAAGAAAATTAGAGCTAAATCAAGCTGAAGATGTCTTGCATTGCATGGTGTCACCACCAGCGTTGCTGTGGAAACTGCAGACTGAGACGACATGGCAGTCTCCATGGAAACAGTATCTTACGTAGTTGGAGTAGATGTCGGTGTGATTCCACTCCAGTCCGTCATCCAGAACAGTGATGACCACTCCTTTGCCCGTAATCCCTTTCTGCCACACTGGGATCACGTGCAGGTCCAGCTTTGGAAGGGAAGACGACGTGCGTGTGTCTTGCTGCATGAGAGAAAATGACAATAATTGGTTATCTAGAATACAAAGTGTATCCAGATAGGCTCTCTAAATGTTATCATGTGTTGCAAAAGGTTAGGTGAGTCAAGCTTTTCAGCTGTATACATCGACATTTATGGAATTTCAAGACTATTGTTGACTTTTTTTTTTAAAATGTCATTGTTCAAGTCCACTCCTACAGCCACTTGTTAGGGTCCGATTAAGCTTTTGTGCTGTCTAGTGCCTGGTTAATTCATTACTCAACTGCATTATGTTGCAAACAGCATACTTTTTCATTCGTCTTATGTTTGTTCCCCTAGTTTAAAATTTAAAGAAAAAAATGCTATTTTTTTTTACAATTACTCCTCTAAGACTATTAAATACTTTAGAAGTGCTGTAGAAAAATAGCTAAATACAAAATAACCTTTTTTTTTCAAACTGTTGTTGTCCTTGCGCATTCTGCACAGACACTGCAGAACGCCACGTCAACATGTGAGTCATACTTGTGATGTATTGTTCTTTTTAATCCTCTCCTCAGCTCCTGCATTAGTTCTTTTTTTGAAACCTGATCTATTTCTTTTCCATTGCAGACTCCAGTTAAATCCCAGTTGAAGGATGTTATTTTTAAATATTGTATATACTTTCTTTTTAATAGAGTACAAATTCATTGATGATGAAACAACATACCATGAGCGTTGAACATGTGTACAGTTAATAAACACACAGCCGAGATCAACAGATAAAAGCAGATTTTGAAGGAATCAGATGATTTAATCAGCGATGAAAACTAACATTTGATGCTAACGTTGCATTGACACAGACTGACACTTACGCAGGCACACGCACAGCCATGCAGGCAAGCAATGAGTCACACCCTGATTAAATTTTCAGAAAAGGCATAATAGCATCTCGCTCAACTCTCCCCTCTGTTGCTTTGCTGCATTGCTCACCCAACTCCGTCACACATGTAGCTCCGCCCTCTCTAATATAAGCACGTCATATCTGCCAACATCCCCATTCTCTGACCCGTGCTCCTTCATTTGCCCTCTTTACTTAGTCACCACTTCCCTTCACTCATACAGTGGGGGAAATAAGTATTTAGTCAACCACCAATTGTGCAAGTTCTCCTACTTGAAAAGATTAGAGAGGCCTGTAATTGTCAACATGGGTAAACCTCAACCACGAGAGACAGAATGTGGGAAAAAAAACAGAAAATCACATTGTTTGATTTTTAAGAATTTATTTCCAAATTAGAGTGGAAAATAAGTATTTGGTCACCTACAAACAAGCAAGATTTCTGACTTTTAAAGAGGTCTAACGATGTCTAACGAGGCTCCACTTGTTACCTGTATTAATGGCATCTGTTTTAACTCATTATCGGTATAAAAGACACCTGTCCACAAACTCAGTCAGTCACACTCCAAACTCCACTATGGCCAAGACCAAAGAGCTGTTGAAGGACACCAGAGACAAAATTGTAGACCTGCATCAGGCTGGGAAGACTGAATCTGCAATAGGTAAAACACTTGGTGTAAAGAAATCCACTGTGGGAGCAATTATTAGAAAATGGAAGACATACAAGACAAATGATCATCTCCCTCGATCTGGGGCTCCATGCAAGATCTCACCCCATGGCGTCAAAATGATAACAAGAACGCTGAGCAAAAATCCCAGAACCCAACGGGGGGACCTAGTGAATGACCTATACAGAGAGCTGGGACCACAGTAACAAAGGCTACTATCAGTAACACAATGCGTTGCCAGGGACTCAAATCCTGCACTGCCAGACGTGTCTCCCTGCTGAAGAAAGTACTGCGGTTCGCTAAAGAGCATTTGGATGATCCAGAAGAGGACTGGGAGAAAATGTTATGGTCAGATGAAATCAAAATAAAACTTTTTGGTAGAAACACAGGTTCTCGTGTTTGGAGGAGAAAGAATACTGAATTGCATCCGAAGAACACCATACCCACTGTGAAGCATGGGGGTGGAAACATCATGCTTTGGGGCTGTTTTTCTGCAAAGGGACCAGGACGACTGATCTGTGTAAAGGAAAAAATGAAAGGGGCCATGTATCGAGAGATTTTGATTGAAAATCTCCTTCCATCAGCAAAGGCATTGATGATGAGACATGGCTGGGTCTTTCAGCATGACAATGATCCCAAACACACAGCCAGGGCAACAAAGGAGTGGCTTCGTAAGAAGCATTTCAAGGACCTGGAGTGGCCTAGCCAGTCTCCAGATCTCAACCCCATAGAAAAGGGAGGGAGTTGAAAGTCCGTGTTGCCCAACGACAGCCCCAAAACATCACTGCTCTAGAGGAGATCTGCATGGAGGAATGGGCCAAAATACCAGCAACAGTGTGTGAAAAGCTTGTGGAGAGTTACAGAAAACGTTTGGCTTCTGTTATTGCCAACAAAGGGTACATAACAAAGTATTGAGATGAACTTTTGGTATTGACCAAATACTTATTTTCCACCATGATTTGCAAATAAATTCTTTAAAAAATCAATCAATGTGATTTTCCGTTTTTTTTCCCACATTCTGTCTCTCATGGTTGAGGTTTACCCATGTTGACAATTACAGGCCTGTCTAATATTTTCAAGTGGGAGAATTTGCGCAATTAGTGGCTGTCTAAATACTTACTTGCCCCACTGTAAATGCAAACATTACAAATGGAAGGTGTTTTTTTGTACTGTGTGATGTCGTATCTACTTGTATTTCTGCATTGTTTTTATTTTCATGAATGACTCACAATGCATTAAATAATGTGCCATTACAATAAGTGGCATTTTAAGGCATAGTCATACTACTTCGATGGGGAAAAATGATGTTGTTTTTGCTTTCTCCACAAATGTGTGAATCATACTGTATTTGGTCACTACAGTTATGGTGAAGTGGTAGGTAAGTGGACTTTCGAAAAGCAGCAGTCCACTAGGCAATACTGTATAGTTTACATTTTGAGTAAACGTTCCCCAGTTAATGAATTAAGTGGGTTGGTTTTACAGGATTTGATCCATTTAATATCAAGACAGTCTGATCTGAGACACTGTTGAGTGCGGATTAACAGGGTCAGCAACCCAAAATGTTAAACTTTATAATAGCCCCTTTTAGACTTTTTTCCCTGTAAATTCCCGTGTAAGGTGACGCGGGATTTACCCGTGTCATGTCTTTCAGACATGGAGAGATGTCCCGGGAAATACAATAAAAAGTCGACACTTTCAGACTTGTCCCGTGTTGGTGACTTGATGCTCTCTGTGTGGGAAGGGTGGCTGGTGGGATTTTAAAACCCTGACATTACATAATTGTTGGTGGGCATCGGCAACAAAATAAACCACACATATCCAAAGTTGGACAATGGACTGGCTCTTCCTCGGCTGTATAATCCTGTAGCAATTTAATTTCTTTATATTTCCAGTTTAATTTAGCTATTTCCAGTTTGACATGTTGATAATTGCCCTGTTTGTTTACCGCTTTTCATCTTACTGAGAAGAAAGAGGAAATGCCAATCAACCCGCCATGATATGTACGTCATCAGCCTTCTCGCTGTGACCCTTGAGTTAAACACCTGCTTCCACACGTGCTACTTCCTGGGTAAGTCCCGGACATTATACTAGGACGCGACCCAGTAAATGTCCGTGTCATCTCTGTGTCAGTCGACCCAGGAAATTGCTTTCACACATATGGACTACCAGTTTAAATCCTGGGAATTAACCGGAGGTCAGGTATGTGTGAAAGGGGCTAACACATGCTGCATGTATCCAAATTAGCCTACTTTCAAAACGACTACAAACACATAATGAGCCTTCATGAATAAATGTTTATTCCCTGCAGTGCATCCTATCGAGCAGTGTTTTTCAACCTTTTCTGAGCACGTTTTGAAATTGGAAAAAAATCTTATGGCACACCACAAACCAAAAATGTTCCAAAATTCCTTTCTGTACAGTATATTTATAAAATAATTTCTCACTATTAATACTTACTCAGTGTGAAACTTGAGCCTGTTTAGGTGAACACAAAGCCAATATCCTGGCAGGAATCATCGTAAACAGCTCTCAGTCTCTCTTTTTTCATTTTTTTAAATAGCAGTTTGGCTTGAAAAGCTCAGAATTATTAGACAGGGGTACTTAAGCAATGTCTTTAACTGCATCAGGGCCGAGCATCTCGCTGACAATAGCTTTGCATGCAGGTAGTATTAAGGTCTCTGCCACAGAGTGGGACTTTTTTGATTTAGGAACACAAGGTTACTGGCTTTGAGGGCTTTCTCATTTACCTTTGTAGTTTTTCCTCAAAAAAGTTGCCTGTTTCTCTGTGTTTTCACAAGGCGAACAAAATAGTCAGTACTTTGAAGCGACAGGTGTTTTGATTGGAGATGACGTTTAAGATAGCTTCTCGTGTCGCGTTCAAGAACTGCTCGGATTTCTAGCCATTTTGCTATCCTCGACAATGTGTTGGAATAAAACACAGGGGAAGGATTGATGCTCGTCACATATAGATAAAATGGAAAGGACACTTGACGAGTCTAATGAAATGACGTACAGTAGACGTGCTGGGGTCTACATTGTCACGGAGAGCAAAGTGGTTGATGGTTAGAAATCCGAGCAGTTATTGAACACGACATGAACAATACCTCGCTCATCTGTACACGACCGCAACCTACTCCTTCCTTCCTACTGCAACTCTGCCCAACGACGTAAAAAATGCGACATTAGATAATTTCTCGCGGCACACCTGACCATCTCTCATGGCACACTAATGTGTCGCGGCACACCGGTGTTCTGCCAAAATCTCCTACATCGGCAAAACGTCCTACATTAGTCGAATTTGACACCCAAAGTACTACCGTGCACTCCAAACTTGTTTTGTTTAGATGCATACAGGCATAACGCACTAAAAAAATGCCTGAAGAAAATGCTTAAATATAGTTATATCAAATAAGGATGGTTTAAATTCGCTACGTGACTAATGTGGTCAACTGCTTCAAAACTAACACAAAAAAACAAATGGTTAAAAGTAGGGTGTCAAAATTATTGCGTTAACGGGCGGTAATTAATTTCTTAAATTAATCACGTTAAAATATTTGACGCAATTAACGCACATGCCCCGCTCAGACAGATTTAAATGACAGTACAGTGAAATGCCCACTTGTTAATTTTGTTTTATGGAGTTTTGCCGCCCTCTACTGGCGCTTGGGTGCGACTGATTTTTATGGGCTTCAGCACCCATGAGCATTGTGTAAGTAATTATTGACATCAACAATGGTGGGCTACTAGTTTTTTTTTTTGATTGAAAATTTTACAAATTTTATTAAAACGAAAACATTGAGGGGTTTTAATATAAAATTTCTATAACTTGTTCCAACATTTATCTTTTAAGAACTACAAGTCTTTCTATCCATGGATCGCTTTTACAGAATGCTAATAATGTTAATGCCATCTTGTTGATTTATTGTTAATAATAAACAAATACAGTACTTATGTACCGTATGTTGAATGTATATAACCGTCTTGTGTTTTACCTTTCCATTCTAACAATAATTTACAGAAAAATATGGCATATTTTATAGATGGTTTGAATTGCGATTAATTACGATTAATTATTTTTTAAGCTGTAATTAACTCGATGAAAAATTTTCGTTTGAATTAGAAGAATGTTTGTGTCATGTTTGTCCTCCTACAGAAACCATATTAAAACAAAAATGTATATTTCCCTCCCCTATCTTTTTCAATTTTCAAACATTTTTGAAAAAGCTCCAGGGAGCCACTAGGGCAGCGCTCAAGAGCCACATGCGGCTCTAGAGCCGCGGGCTGCTGACTCCCTAACTAACATAAGGAAAAGTGCTACTCTGTACAACATCATTCAAAGGGGGTCAATGCACGGTCAGGATGTAGTCGACATGTTAGTAATGTAACCCGGAAGGGTGCACATGGCTTTGAAAAAAGGCTGTTCTGAGCTTCAACATGGACTGGATTTGTCAAAAAATCCTAATCAGGGTATATTGGGACATAATACATTGTGCTCTACTCTGTTCTATCCTGTTGGATTATAGTCCCTCCATCCCTCTCATCCCTACTTGAACAGCATAACCAATCAAGCAAATGGCTCTTTTGGCCAGAATTCTTGTTTTATTGTCTTGCATGTTTATTTAGTTTCAGAATTAGTTCGGTCCATTGTTAGTCAAAACATGTTGAGCTCCCCATGCAGTCATGGAAAGGCTTAAGAAGCAACTGTCGCGAAGGCCATCAAAAATGACGCGTATGTTAAATGACCCGTTGTGGAAAGCAGAATTTAGCTCAGAAAAGTGTTCAAACACACTTCTGATGCTTAAAAAAATATTTCGATCATGAATTCTGTATGTTTTTCACAGACTTTGCCACAGTGCAGTGGTTAGGAATCAATTCTTTGTCACGCAGACTCACCAAGTACCACTGCTGGTTCCACATGGGATCATCAAACAGCTTGTCAGCCGGGCAGTCCCTGCAACGCCCAAGGGATGCTCGCTTGCTGCGCCGTTTCTCATACTGCTGCTCTGCCCATACCACCTGTGGAGAAAGATTAGGTGACTTTGAATTTGAGGTGGGACATAATAAATGCCTAGAGATATGCTTATCCGATCATTAAAAGACACCATTTACCCGATCATCCTCCGACAGCTGCCTGGTGACGTGCGTGGCACTTCGCTTCATTCTGCGGGGATGTTTGCTATGTCTGAACAAGAAATGGTCCTGCAGGGCCCCAATCTACAAGATATTAGGCTGAATTAAGAAAATGGATGTAATGGCACTGAATAATTTGATAATAAGCCTTTTGATTAATTTTGAGATAATAGCATTGGAAATTTTCATCATTCGATGTTGATGTTTCTATTATAAGTAAAGTGGTAAGAGTGAAATTCAATTTAGAAGAGACCAGAGAAAAAAAATAGGGACAGAACAATAACATGAGATGACCTTATACAAGAACTGAGACAATAATGCTCTCAAAAGTTATTAGCTTAACTTATTCACTGGCAGCCCAGGTCAGTGAGTGTGTTGTAGTTGTTAGTAAAAGTAAAACTTCATATTAACACACCAATTGACGGCTATGAATGTCCAATCCATTTCAACAATTTAAATGGATTGGACGGCTATTGCCGTCAATGGCAGCTAATGACTATGAGGTCATAAGCGATTTATAAAGCAAAAGAAAGAATGAATGAATAAATAAAGAGTATTACAAGCGCAAAATACTTTTTCCCCCAAATTGTTACAAATTTTTGAAAATGTGATTTTTGAAGTTATTGTTTTTAAAGTTTAAATATATATATTTTTAGAATTATTTATCTTTCAAAATATTATTTGTTGTTTTTTTCTTAATCTATTACCATTTAAATCATTGCCCTCCCCCCATGGATCCATCAATTAATTCACTTATTTTATTTAAAAATATTGTTTTTTTAATTGCCCAATGCAAAATAAGTGCGGGCAACATTATTACTACAATTGAATAATGATAATAACAATAACAACAGTTATTATTATTATTATAATGAAGCACTTTATATCACAGACCCCTCTCAAAGTGATATTAACGTAATGACAGTATAAACAGTTGAAAAAGAAAAATAGATAAACCAGCTAAGGCTGCAACTAAGGATTATTTTCATAATCCATTAATCGGATAATTAATTAAACGATTAATCGGATAAATGTCACTTCTTTCAATTACCTTCACAATTTACCTTGAAGTTGTTTTCGGCATGTTATAAGTTGCAATGATAACAAAACGGATGACTATTTCCTTCAACTTTATCGATTATCATATTCATTGGCAACTAATTTGTTAACCGATTAGTTGTTCCAAAAGCTAATTTAGACAGTAAGATGTCGGAAAATGAGCAAAAATGTGAATTGCTGTCCTCCAAAAAACGCAGATTTTTGTTAATGTCCTACTTGTACTTAAGAAAAACATATTGATGAAAGACGACAATATTTACAACCGAGCAGTTATAGAAATGGCATAATTTCAAGAATTTAGACAAGTTTAAGTTGAAGAAGGTCCTAAACGAATAATCAGGTATTTAAAATATTTGTCGATTAATTTGCTAATCGATTAGTTGTCAATTAATTGACAACCAAACCAGCTCAACAAAACATGGGGAAATATGGATGGATGTTAAATGTGGGCCACAAACTGTTGACCTGTGGGTCGCAATCATGCCCTGGGC
This sequence comes from Corythoichthys intestinalis, assembly GCF_030265065.1. NCBI lineage: Eukaryota > Metazoa > Chordata > Actinopteri > Syngnathiformes > Syngnathidae > Corythoichthys > Corythoichthys intestinalis. The sequence continues at coordinate 37,688,226 of NC_080403.1, read as the reverse complement.
CACAGTTTTGCGACCCCTGTCCAACATTAATGTAATAAAAACATTGGGTGTGAAGGGAGGGGCGTAATTCGTGCTTGTAAGGGTTAAACTCAGATTTTTCTTTACTTTCCGTTTTTTTTTTTTTAAATTGGGTCTCATTTAATTATGTTTTCCTAATGGTTAGTGGCCGTAATCTTTTAATTCGTGCTTTAAAATTTGAATATAAAGCGAGTAAGTATTATAAACCAGCATAATATAAAAATTCCATGTTGTATTTCACTGATTTGACAAAGCACTGAAATGTCAATGCTGCTGACGTTTGAAACACGCACCAACAGTCATTTACAGCGAGTTCTAATATGTTTGCATAAAGATATAAAATTCTGAAGAACACAAGGAAACAAACCACCATTTATGGTATAAAGCAAAAAATACAATGAGACACAGAATTTTAATTAATATCTCGTGTTTCTGTGAGTGCTGTTAAGAAAAAATAAAATAAAAACATGAACTCAAATCTTATAATGAATAATAATGAAAACCATGTGTTTTTGATTCAGTGCATGTGATTACCTGTCGGACCAGTTGGTAGTCCAGCTCCCGGGCGATCTCCGCCGCCGCATCCAGTCCACCCGGAATCTCGACGGCCCACTCGTTTAGATATTGTCTGTCCACGGATGGCGAAGCCACGGAGCGGGGAATCACGGAGGAGAGGACGGCGAGGAAACAACACATCACCGCGGGACGACATCTTACTTCCATTTCAGATGAAATTCAATCAGTTGAGGAATAAAAATCACACAGCGCGGGTTGGATGTGCCCCAAACACGTAGTTTAATCTCTTCTGGTTTATTGTGATTCTTTTTCCTCTGAACAGATGGACGGAGGAGCAAAAAACTGTGCGTTTTTTCTCCGTCAAGGAAACACTTGACGATGGTTGAGTGCGTGTGCTTGTGCGCGTGTGTGGTCACGACGATGGGCGGGTGTTCGCACGTCAAATTACACTTGCTCTGACGTCAATTCGGCGTCTACCTTCAGTAAAGTATGCGAACTCGGGTCCCCTGAGGAGCAAAGTAGGAGGAGGGAGGGGGTCTGGAGATAAGACTAAAAATATCCCAGAAAGAAGAATCAGGACGAAATATGATCGGATGAGAATGAATCCCAATTTTAAAATATATGGAAATTTTAATGTTTGTTATTCCAGTGGAGAGCAAGATGTGTAAAAGTGATATAAAAATCAGGATGATTTGTTTAACTACGTAATCATGATGTTACCAGAAGATGAATAAGTGTCCAGGACCAAGGACAGTTCTCTGTCCTCTGCAGCCTCGTGAGACGTGTTGAGAAATTAAATAGGACAGAGGAGAGGGTCTAACGTTACATACAGTGGGGCAAATAAATATTTAGTCAACCCTTAATTGTGCAAGTTCTCCCACTTGAAAATATTAGAGAGGCCTGTAATTGTCAACATGAGTAAACCTCAACCATTAGAGACAAAATGTGGAAAAAAAAAACCCAGAAAATCACATTGTTTGATTTTTAAAGAATTTATTTGCAAATCATGGTGGAAAATAAGTATTTGGTTAACACCAAAAGTTCATCTCAATACTTTGTTATGTACCCTTTGTTGACAATAACGGAGGCCAAACGTTTTCTGTAACTCTTCACAAGCTTTTCACACACTGTTGCTGGTATTTTGGCCCATTCCTCCATGCAGCTCTCCTCTAGAGCAGTGATGTTTTGGGGCTGTTGTTGGGCAACACGGACTTTCAACTCCCTCCACAGATTTTCTATGGGGTTAAGATCTGGAGACTGGCTAGGCCACTCCAGGACCTTGAAATGCTTCTTACGAAGCCACTCCTTTGTTGCCCTGGCTGTGTGTTTGGGATCATTGTCATGCTGAAAGACCCAGCCACGTCTCATCTTCAATGTCCTTGCAGATGGAAGGAGGTTTTCACTCAAAATCTCTCAATACATGGCCCCATTCATTCTTTCCTTTACACAGATCAGGCGTCCGGGTCCCTTTGCAGAAAAACAGCCCTAAAGCATGATATTTGCACCCCCATGCTTCACAGTGGGTATGGTGTTCTTTGGATGCAATTCAGTATTCTTTCTCCTCCAAACACGGGAACCTGTGTTTCTACCAAAAAGTTCTATTTTGGTTTCATCTGACCATAACACATTCTCCCAGTCCTCTTCTGGATCATCCAAATGCTCTCTAGCGAACCGCAGACGGGCCTGGACGTGTATTTTCTTCATCAGGGGGACACGTCTGGCAGTGCAGGATTTGAGTCCCTGGTGGCGCATTGTGTTATTGATAGTAGCCTTTGTTACTGTGGTCCCAGCTCTATGTAGGTCATTCACTAGGTCCCCCCGTGTGGTTCTGGGATTTTTGCTCAGCGTTCTTGTTATCATTTTGACGCCACCAAGTGAGATCTTGCCTGGAGCCCCAGATCAAGGGAGATTATCAGTGGTCTTGTATGTCTTCCATTTTCTAATAATTGCTCCCACACTTCTTCACTTCAATTCTTTACACCAAGCGTTTTACTTATTGCAGATTCAGTCTTCCCAGCCTGGTGCAGGTCTACAATCTTGTCTCTGTTGTCCTTCAACAGCTCTTTGGTCTTGGGCATAGTGGAGTTTGGAGTGTGACTGAGGTTGTGGACAGGTGTCTTTTATACCAATAATGAGTTAAAACAGGTGCCATTAATACAGGTAACCAGTGGAGCCTCTTTAGACCTCGTTAGAAGAAGTTAGATTTCTTTGACAGCCAGAAATCTTGCTTGTTTGTAGGTGACCAAATACTTTTAATTTTCCACTCTAATTTGGAAATAAATTCTTTAAAAATCAAACAATGTGATTTTCTGTTTTTTTTTTTTTTCCCCCACATTCTGTCTCTCATGGTTGAGGTTTACCCATGTTGACAATTGCAGGCCTCTCTAATCTTTTCAAGTAGGAGAACTGGCACAATTGGTGGTTGACTAAATACTTATTTGCCCCACTATAGATGATTAACAGCCATTAAACGTTTAGGGACCTGAACTTAAAATCTCCAAACTCAACAATAAATGTTTGCAGACCATAGACTTCATTACCTATTGACGTGACACTTTGTCATTCTATGCGTCACGCCTTCTCAGGCTACGTCTACACTAGGACAGATAATTTTCTCCAGGGTATTTTTCTGACTATTCTTATACCTGTCCACACTTCGTTTAAGGTGTGTTTAAGGGCCCCACTGCTTCCGCAAGGTACACCACGCATGCGTAAAAAGGAGAAGCCTCATGTGTTACGTCATCGCCCGCGCGGTTTACCTCTGAACCAGAAACTCATTCCTCGCCCGCGGCACATTTAAAAATGACTACACCTTCTAGAATGTCATTACTTTGTGATCACTGTTTTTTCCGTGATCGCAATCGAACGTATCATGCAAGAGCGAGAGTGGAAGGGAGAGCACGCTCGGCTTTTACGAGCAGGAGCTGAGTTGTGATTGAAATAAATCTTTATAAAACAACGAAAGCCTGACATCATTACTTGGGATGTTACAATCGATGCTTGGTTGCGCTCTCACCACTTGGAAAATAACAAATAAAAGCGTATATTGTGGCGCTGGGTATTTTTCCTGGAAGCCGCAACCAGGCTGCTTGTGCATAAAAGTGGCGATCCTGGAAGTGGCAACAGTTTTGACGGGCAGAAATGTCTTGGAAAAAAAAACTGATCGTGCGCCTCTTTCACTGGGGGTACCACGCAGGTCACTTTTCGGGGTTTAATTTTCCTCTATGCATTTTTATATACAGTACTTATGTTCTGTCGGCATTGAGTTGGGAGGGGCCAGCCCCGCAGCTGGCTTATGTGAGACAACTCGGGAAACGAGCTCTATAAAAAAACGCTCATCTCCACCTCATCAGGGATGGGAGGACCCCAAATGAGGACTGAATTGAAGCATATTATAGAGATGTAGTTTGTAGGTTCAAGAAAAATGTGTGGAAAAGAGGAGCAGGAATGCCACGTCGTGATCGTCCACCTCCATTGTTTACATTCTGTCATACCGTACTAAAAACAGCGACGGCATGACGTCCCTACCTGAATATCCGAATGTTGTACAGAGATAGCAGTCCATATTAGGTGGCGCGTAGGCTTCGGGTAACATTACCCGCCTACGTTGTTAGGTTTTGTGTTTGGTTTCTCCTTGTGTGACTTGTCCCTGTGATTACCCATTGCTCTCACCTGTGTGTGTTTTCCCAGTGTATCCTGCAATCTGCATCCACCTGTGTTACCCAGCTGTTCCTCGTCTCGTTACCCCTTGTCTGCGTATATAATGATCTTGTCACTCCTTGTTGCGTTATTGTCTATGTCCGTCTCTGCCAAAGTCAAGTCCGTTCCAAACCCTCGTGTATCCGTCCTTCCGATTTAAGTAAGTTTGGTTTGAATCTTGCCCTTTTGATCCCCAGTGGTTTTGGTTGTACTTTGTGTTTTTGTTAGATATCATTAAAACGTTTTTTTTTAGTTCATCGCCATCTGCCTCCTGCCTTGCATTTTTGTTTCCTGCGTTTGGGTCCACACACACCTGCCTGCCCAGCACTCCCTGACAGAATGACGCAACCACTAGTGGACCCAGCGGGAAAAATCCAGCACCGGCGTCCACGCCGACGACCATCCGCATGTTCCCCTGATTATATTCTGCCTCGCCACGTTTTTTTAGATTCAGATTTTTCTGATTTTGAAGAGTATCACAATTCATATGATTTTTTTTCTGACACCGACTCTGACCCAGATTTTGATTCCATGCCCTATTCTTCACCCTCTCAGTTTTTCTCACGCCTCAGTCATTCCACGTCCCCTTCCCAGCCTTTTTCTCTGGACCCTTACCTGGGTTCCCGTTTGGCCATCTACACTGGACCTCCGCGTGGTGGCCAGCGGGGGCGCCCAGGTAAGGGCCGTAGTTCCTTCACCCCTCCTTCAATCCCACCATGTAATGTTCTACACAGTCTACCATCGAACACCGTACGGAAGCCTCGGCGTGCTCAACCACGCCGACGTCCCGGGCCCGCGCCGGCTCCCCGCAGTCAAGTTCCTCCCGCGCCGGCTCCCCGCAGTCAAGTTCCTCCCGCGCCGGCTCCCCGCAGTCAAGTTCCTCCCGCGCCGGCTCCCCGCAGTCAAGTTCCTCCCGCGCCGGCTCCCCGCAGTCAAGTTCCTCCCGCGCCGGCTCCCCGCAGTCAAGTTCCTCCCGCGCCGGCTCCCCGCAGTCAAGGGGCTCCCGCGCCGGCTCCCCGCAGTCAAGGGGCTCCCGCGCCGACTCCCCGCAGTCAAGGGGCTCCCGCGCCGACTCCCCGCCGTCAAGGGGCTCCCGCGCCGACTCCCCGCCGTCAAGGGGCTCCCGCGCCGACTCCCCGCAGTCAAGGGGCTCCCGCGCCGACTCCCCGCAGTCAAGGGGCTCCCGCGCCGGCTCCCCGCAGTCAAGGGGCTCCCGCGCCGGCTCCCCGCAGTCAAGTTCCTCCAACGCCGGCTCCCCGCAGTCAAGTTCCTCCCGCGCCGGCTCCCCGCAGTCAAGTTCCTCCCGCGCCGGCTCCCCGCAGTCAAGTTCCTCCCGCGCCGGCTCCCCGCAGTCAAGTGGCTCCCGCGCCGGCTCCCCGCAGTCAAGTGGCTCCCGCGCCGGCTCCCCGCAGTCAAGTGGCTCCCGCGCCGGCTCCCCGCAGTCAAGTGGCTCCCGCGCCGGCTCCCCGCAGTCAAGTGGCTCCCGCGCCGGCTCCCCGCAGTCAAGTGCCTCCCGCGCCGGCTCCCCGCAGTCAAGTGCCTCCCGCGCCGGCTCCCCGCAGTCAAGTGCCTCCCGCGCCGACTCCCCGCAGTCAAGTGCCCGCGCCGACTCCCCGCAGTCAAGTGCCCGGGCCGACTGCACCAGCAGACTCCTGCGACCCCGCTGCTGTCCCGCCAGCAGACGACCAAGCTGCTGTCCCGCCAGCAGACGACCACGCTGCTGTCCCGCCAGCAGAAGACCACGCTGCTGTCCCGCCAGCAGACGACCACGCTGCTGTCCCGCCAGCAGACGACCACGCTGCTGTCCCGCCAGCAGACGACCACGCTGCTGCCCCGCCAGCAGACGACCACGCTGCTGCCCCGCCAGCAGACGACCACGCTGCTGCCCCGCCAGCAGACGACACCGCTGCTGCCCCGCCAGCAGACGACACCGCTGCTGCCCCGCCAGCAGACGACACCGCTGCTGTCCCGCCAGCAGACTCCGAAGTTCCTGACCCTCGCCCCGACGATGCTGCTCCCCGTTTCCTGCCACAACGTGGCGGTATGGACGACCGAGCACTACCTCGTCTGGGACGCCCGCCTGATCTGCCCGTGCGGTCACCCAATGTCTGGCGCCCCGGGCGCCCTCCCGATCGACCCGTGCGATCGGCCCACGTCTGGCGTCCTGGACGCCCGCCTGACTGGCCGTGACGGGCTGGTGTTGCTCCCTCCTCCGAGCAACCTTCTGACTTTTTGTTTCCTCGGGGCGTCTGGGATCCGTCCCTTGAGGGGGGGTACTGTTAGGTTTTGTGTTTGGTTTCTCCTTGTGTGACTTGTCCCTGTGATTACCCATTGCTCTCACCTGTGTGTGTTTTCCCAGTGTATCCTGCAATCTGCATCCACCTGTGTTACCCAGCTGTTCCTCGTCTCGTTACCCCTTGTCTGCGTATATAATGACCCAGTTTCTTGTCACTCCTTGTTGCGTCATTGTCTATGTCCGTCTCTGCCAAAGTCAAGTCCGTTCCAAGCCCTCGTATATCCGTCCTTCCGATTTAAGTAAGTTTGGTTTGAATCTTGCCCTTTTGATCCCCAGTGGTTTTGGTTGTGCTTTGTGTTTTTGTTAGATATCATTAAAACGTTTTTTTTTTAGTTCATCGCCATCTGCCTCCTGCCTTGCATTTTTGTTACCTGTGTTTGGGTCCACACACACCTGCCTGCCCAGCACTCCCTGACATACATTAACCGTCTAACAACTAATCCAGATAATAGGCATACTAGTGTGGCCGACATGCCGTATAATCCAATTAATTACACGTTTAAGGCCATAATCCGTCCTAGTGTAGACGTAGCCTCAGACAGGGCCGAGCTTCATTTAGTATACTAGTCAGGCGAAGACGTGTCTGAGCTGGATTCAAGCTGGGATTTTTGAAGAACTACGAAAGCTGTACTGCTTACAAACAGGAAGGATTGTCTCAGGAGTCATTTGTTTGAGGATGCAAGGTAAATATTTTTCGTACCATGCATGCATTTTGAAATGTTATGAAAAAAATCAATAGGAGAATGGTAACCGCTACGGTATTGGTGTCATTCTTCTACATATATACGTAAAATAGATGCGTAACTGACCGTTTTTGCTCTTTTGACAAAGAATCGAGACAGTTTTACGTCCATATCTGCAAAGAATTCAGTGATTGAAGCGTTTATTCGCAGGAATTTTCTTCTTTGTTTACACATGGAGGCGGCTAATTTTTGTAACTGACTAGCCTCACAGTTGGCAATATTTACGCGAAATAAATGCTACCTGCACGTTTTTTTTTTTTTTTTTTTTTTTGCTTTTAACCACGAATCAAGACTGTTTTACGTCCATATCTATGAAGAATTCTGGGATTAAGCATTTATTCACAAGAATTTTCGCCAGAAAAGCTCTGTTTACATCAGGCGGCTGCTAGCCTCATTTGCTAATAGAGTAGCATTGTAGTTCGACATATATACGTAAGATAAACGCTAACTGCACGGTTTCTTTGCTCTTAACCAAGAATCGAGGCTGTTTTATTTCCATATCAATGAAAATTCGGGGATTTAAGCATTTATTCGCAAGAATTTTCGCCAGAAAAGCTGTTTACGGCAGGCGGCCGCTAGCCTCATTCGCTAACAGTATATAGCGTATAATGATAATAAAGGGCTATTCTATTCTATAAGAAGTTGTGATTATATATAGAATTTATTAATAATCTATTTACATATTATTTATAATTGATTCTCCATGTTTTCATTAAGTATTAAGTTTCTGATGTTAAATTGAGTGATTTATTAGCTATTAATATCTTGCTAAATAAATAAAAAAAATAATGAAGTTGCTATTTTGGTCAAAAACTTATATGACATGTTAAATACTGCTATTGATCCTGAAAATATAGGTGATTATCTCTGCATTTTATGATTTCTGTGCATCTAGTGTAAAATCTGAGACTTTTATAGCCATTTTAAGCTGCGTTATTCTTTTAAAAAAAATAATTAATCGGGATTTTATAAGGGAACGACTTTGAATTTTTTTATGCCACTGCTCATGGAGACTCATATATGGCTAAGGTAGGTGCCTGTTTTGGTTTTAGGTCGGTAGCAGCTTTGTCTTTTAAAATATTTGAACTTGGAGTTTTTGAAAATAGGCCCCCTACGAATCGGCCCTGTTTCTTGTGTCATGTCAATAGGTTATGAAGTCAATGTTGCACACATCTGTTGTCCTCATTGAAAGCAGATTTTATGTACTTATTTATTCTTAGAATTTTACAAAACCATGATCAACATTTTTGATGATTTTCTGAAAGATACAGTTGTGTTCAAAATCATTCAACCCCCACAGTGGATGATGAGTGTTTTTGCAAGTTGACATTCATTTTTCATTCTGTGTATAATCACATCAAATAATGACATGTCAAATTGACAAATACAACTCAAATAAAAAAAAATATTTGGGGGAATATTCCAACAAATGGCCTTTCTGTGATTACCTCATTGACAAAATTATTCAACCCCCCCATATCCACTACTCTTAAGAACAAAGGTTTCCATCAGGTGTTGTCAAACAGCTGATGAAAACATCCGTACTTATGGACGGAACCCTAATGAGCAGCAAATAAGCAGATTTTTAAAAAACTGTGACACATGGCGCTTCTTGGCAGTTAATGACATCTTTACAACATGGTGAAGTCCAAGGAATGGTCAAAACAGTTCAGAGAGGATGTCATTTGACTCATTTCACTTCATAAGCAAGGATATGGATATATCAAGATAGCAAAAGGACTAAAAATGTCAAGAGACACAACTGGGAGCATGGTCCGCACGTTTAAAGCTAAAGGCACATTTGAAACGCTACCTGGGCGTGGTAGAAAGCGGTTACTGACTGCAGGTGCTGTGTGATACCTGAAGCGAAAGGTGGAGAAAAACCCCTTGGTGACAGCTGAGGAACTACGACAGGACATGTCATCGGAAGGTTTTCAGGTTTCATCCCAGACAATAAGACGCACACTGCGAAATGATGGCTTCCATGCAAGAACTCCCAGGCGCACCCCTTGCTGACTCCAAAGCACAAGAAGTATGCCAAAAACCATGTGGATAAACCACAAAGGTTTTGGGATACTGTTCTCTGGAGTGATGAGACCAAACTGGAACTTTTTGGGCCAACGGATCAATGGTACGTGTGGAGGAAAAAGAATGATGCCTATAAAGAAAAGAACACCCTACCTACTTTGAAGCAAGATTCAGTGTGTGCAAGGTATTGTGAATTCAGTTCAATGCCAGGAGATCTTGGATGCAAATGTCATGCAGTCATTGACAAAGATGAGGCTTGGGTGAGGTTAGACCTTCCAACAGGACAATGATCCTAAGCATACCTCAACATCTACGTCATCTTGCTTGCGAAAGAAATGCTGGAAGATTCTGGAGTGGCCATCACAATCACCAGACTTAAATCCCATTGAAAATCTCTGTACTTGAAGAAGGCAGTGGCAGCACACAAGCCCAAAATTGTTAATGAACTGGAAGCCTTTGCCTTATGAATTTTGTTCATTGAAGTGGTGCCTCTTCTGCCGCCACTGAATAAAACAAATACCACAGAATCACTACGTAGACATCCTGGTTTTGACTGTTAGACTCTATGGTAAGAATTTTCAATAGACGATAACGCTCCAAAGAATGTAATCAACCAGACTTTGTTTTCTTCGTCCATCGTGCCGTCTGGTTTCTGCACATTTGTGGCATTTGGCAGCTGTTTGACTGGCGCTACTGTCATATTATCCTGACTACTACTTGCTTAAAAATGCAGACCTGATTGAATTTGAGCAATGTGCTTCTAACTGTGAAGTAGGCATGTGCCGGTTACCAGTTTCAAAGTTTACCATGGTATGAAAACATCATGGTTTCAAAACCACTAAAAATTTCCGTCATACCGTAGTTACGGTATTAGCTATTTTTGAGGTCCCAAAAATGTAGCGAGAAATCCGTGGCTTGGAACAGCCACGCTCACCCCTCCCCTTCCAGTTGTTGCTTTGTCCTGTGTCTGTCGCTGTGCTGTAGAATAGATACAATGGCTGAATGTGTTGAAACCAGGGCCGGCCCAGCCTATATGCAGACTATGCAGCTGCTTAGGGCCCCTGCCCACTAGGGGGCCCCCAATCTGGCAATTGTTTAATTTTTATTCTATTTCGTTTACTACAGTTTGCTTTATTTGACTTTTGTGAGTTTTGATACTTGATTACAAGCTTAAAAAAATAAAAGTTCTCCCTTAACTTCTTTCTCTCCTCTTTTAGAAAAAGGTTTGGCGCTATATACTGTAAGTACTGACACTCATTTGGGGTGAGAAGTTTCAAGTATAGTGCAACAAAATCTGATTAATATACAAAATATGGACGTATGGGTTGGATTGCATGTATGTGTTTCACAGTACACTGTGACAAAACGGTGGGCCAAATATATGGGCCCCTTTGCATTATTTTGCTTAGGGCCCACAAATGGCCTGGGTTGAAACTACACCTGAGCTTTGTCCCCCCTCAAAAATAGACAAAGTCGCTAGTATGGGAGTACTTCGGCTACCGAAAAGAAACAGACAGCCGCAGCTTAGAGGAGGAACGTCAGCCGACGTGCAGGCAACACCTCCAACATGACTTCACATTTTCGTCCGTCACTTTACACAAAATTTAAGGTAAGTTTCCCAACAGTTACGAACGTTCCCTCAAGCTGGTTTAGTGTGTCTAGCGATGGTAAAACAAATACTATAACGTAAGCTTGTTAACGAGGAAGACAGCGTGGCTAGTTAGGATGCCAAGACGGCTAACTACTTTCCTCTCTACCATTAGCCTACTTTTGTAAAGTCTTCCGCTATTGTAAACACCTGCCAATTTGCAAATTTGTTGTGAAAAATTAAAAAAAATCCTGTTCAATGTAGAAGCTGTATTTTTTTGTTTTTTTTAACCCATGTATTTCAAAATAACACATTTTAGAGCTATTATTGCAATACCGTGAAAAAGTGAAACCGCTGTACTTTTGCTCAAGGTTATCACACCGTCAAAATCTCATACCGGCACATGCCTACAGTGACGTGACCCTGCAGCATTGGCAGGACAGCGCCGAAAAAAAGGAATGATTTTGCAGACATCAGCTGAGACCCTGGTAGCAGAGACTGGATACCAACATCACCACGGATGACCCCGCAGTATTTGATAAATGGCGGAAAACACAGACAAGACTGAAAAAGCAGTTTCTGCTCTTGCAACCCTCTATAAAATAAACCGTTGTATTTTAAGCCAAAAGAACTGTTGTGTTTGATAGAACAATATGTCTATATGCTGCCATAGCAGATTCATGGCCCATTAAGCCCCCAAACTATTTTTAATTTGTCCCTTTTACCCTGTTTACAGACGTCGCGCAACCGCTTTTGTTTCAACCGAGCCATAAAAAGAAGGTAAGTAATTATATTTATTAGGGCTGTCAAAATTATCGCGTTAACGGGCGGTAATTAATTTTTTAAATTAATCACGTTACAATATTTGACACAATTAATGCACACGCCCCGCTCAAACAAATTAAAATGACAGCACAGTGCAATGTCCATTTGTTACTTGTGTTTTTTGGAGATTTGTCGCCCTCTGCTGGCGCTTGGGATAGACTAATTTTATGAGCTTCAGCACCCATAGGCATTGTGTAATTATTGACATCAACAATGGCGGGCTACTAGTTTTTTCTTTTGATTGAAAATTTTACAAATTTTATTAAAACGAAAAGATTAAGGGGGTTTTAATATAAAATTTGTATAACTTGTACTAACATTTATCTTTTAAGAACTACAAGTCTTTCTATTCATTGATCGCTTTAACAGAATGTTAATAATGTTAATGCCATCTTGTTGATTTATTGTTATAATAAACAAATACAGTACTTATGTACCGTATATTGATTGTATATATCCATCTTGTGTTTTATCTTTCCATTCCAAGAATAATTTACATAAAAATATGGCATATTTTATAGATGTTTGAATTGCGATTAATTACAATTAATTAATTTTTAAGCTGTATTTAACTCGATTAAAAATTTTAATCGTTTGACAGCCCTAATATTTATTATTCAAAATTAGGGCTGTCAAAATGATCGCGTTAACGGCCGTTAATTAATTTTTTAAATTAATCACGTTAAAATATTTGACGCAATTAACGCAAACGCCCCGCTCAAACAAATTAAAATGACAGCACAGTGCAATGTCCATTTGTTACTTGTGTATTTTGGAGTTTTGTCGCCCTCTGCTGGCGCTTGGGAGCAATTAATTTTATGAGCTTCAGCACCCATGGGCATTGTGTAATTATTGACATCAACAATGGCGGGCTACTAGTTTTTTCTTTTGATTGAAAATTTTACAAATTTGATTAAAACGAAAAGATTAAGTGGGTTTTAATATAAAATTTGTATAACTTGTACTAACATTTATCTTTTAAGAACTACAAGTCTTTCTATCCATGGATCGCTTTAAGAGAATGTTAATAATGTTAATGCCATCTTGTTCATTTATTGTTATAATAAACAAATACAGTACTTTTGTACCGTATGTTGAATATATATATCCGTCTTGTGTCTTATCTTTCCATTCCAAGAATAATTTACAGAAAAATATGGCATATTTTATAGATGTTTGAATTGCGATTAATTAGAATTAATCAATATTTAAGCTGTAATTAACTTGATTAAAATTTTTAATCGTTTGACAGCCCTATTCAAAATGTCTGTCATTTTAGCTTAGAATCATTATTCGATGTCCAATATTTCGTTATCAAAAAAAAAAAAAAAAACACTTTAAAAAATGATTCACTTGCATATTTTAAAGTTTTAAACAAATTACGTCAGAATGAGAAAATTGGTGTCTGTAAAAAAGTCACGGATACCTGCCTCATAACTATCGCTTAATTGTTTTTTATTTTTTCTTTTTTTGTTACTTTCGCATTTTACCCGATATGGTAGATGATAAATAATCGATCCCAAAAAAAAAAAAAAAAAAAAAAATGTGTAAAAGGGTAAATATATGAAAAACAACATCTCGACCACTCCTTGATGTCCGCGATTTCTGCATCGCGACCCTTGTTATATTACCATGTTTCACCCGTAAAATTCCCAAAAAATCCAGCTGTGGCCATTAACAGCTGTGTCTTGACGCTCAGTGATACATGCTACATGGAGTTTTTGGATCGAAACAAGGTAAGTACGCGATGATAATTCGATAAAGTCATGGCGTCTGTAATTCTGCTCTCGCATGCTGTCACCTCCAGATAGGGTTTTGCTGTTTAAAATGTTTTAATTTTTTATTTAAATGCCCTCCTGTTCAAAAATTTTCCTCCCCCAGAAAATTGAGATTTTAAGCTTTCCAATGATGTGTCACACATGCATATCGGACAATTTTGTAATTTGGCCAAATGGGGGGGGTCTCAGAGCGGAACTTCAAGTCACCTGAGTGTTTTCCGCCAAATACTCAGCGCAAAGGGAGTACGATAATGTAACTTTGTGCTTTTTAGTCACTCTGAAAATGAATACAATCAATAAAAGTCTTTGTGTGATCTGTTTTTGGGAACCCTTTCCAGAGCCAAGTGAACATGCAGTGGTGAGTTAGCAAGCATATTAATCCTTGTCTTGAACCCAGGGGTGACAGGCCAGGATGCCAACTCTCTAACACTACCCATATAAAATGTGGAGGCCATGAAGGTACAGAGACAACATAAATAATAGCAAACACCTCAAGTGGTAAGCTCAACAACATCCAAAACCCTGGAGGAGAACAGTAGACAACTTAAGTGCGGAGAGATGATGGAGGAATCCTTTCCTTGGTGAAAATAAACAATACTTCGACATCAGCAGAAGCCCAGAATACACTATGATGAATGATGTGTGCACATACAGTATCCTTGTCAAAATCTACGATCAATAGAACTCACTGTGTATTAATGCTTTCAGGGACAATGGTCACTACGGTGGATATATATTTAAAAGTTATCATTAGCTTAACTCATCCACTGCTAGCCTAGGTCAGAGAGTATGTGTTGTGGTAGTTAGAAAAAGGGAGAAATTGATATTGAAAACACCTATTGACTACAATAGACGTCCAGTCCGTTTCAACTGGGAGGGGCTGGAAGTGACCATTCGAGCACACCCAGTTAAAATGGATATGAATTCAACTGCCGTTAAGGGTAGTCAAAGAGCTCGGATATGTGAGATCACAGGAGATGTATTTCTTTCTTTCTTTTAAAAACAAACAAACAAAACAAACCAACAAAATCTACTTTCCAGATCCTAAGACACACGGGCCGCAATTATTTGAATTTAACTTTATTTGAATTTGTCTTTATTATTTTTTTCCCTTAAATTTATTACAATTCTTTTTCATTCAAAGTTTAATTTGTATTTTATTATTAGGCTTACTTTATTTTGAGTTACAGTGATCTGTCATTTTTCGCGGTTAATATGGACCAGAACCCGCCGTGACAAATGGAAAAACTGCGAAGTAGTGCCCCCCCAACCACCCCAAAAAAGTTTTTTATGTGTGTTCAATGTAATCATTCAGGTTCAGCATTGGAACGAGATACATAAAGTAGAAAAATGCTTGTCTTTATTAAATGCTTCGTTGAGTGAGTCCACTCACAGCAACTGTTTAACAAGTTAAACGATGATTGCATGCAGCGCTTTGATATTTCAGCTTTCCAAGCGTCTTTGGTAAGATCAAACCTTAACGTCCGACAATCATTGTTAACTTTAACTCATTTGCTCCCAAAAACGTATAAATACGTTCTATTTAAAATTCTTTCAGTGTCCCAAAGACGTAAATACGTCTTTTACGTTTTTTTCCACAAGAGACATCTCTAGGTTCTGATTCGACCTAGCTCCAAAGCACAATGCTGAAAATCCATTTTAAAGCAATAAAACTGGCCACTGGAGGGCAGTAGCGCATTTGGTAAGACTCCCAACCCAATTCAACGGCATGAAAGGCCAGGCCACAAGGCCGGGGCGCCGGCGGGTGACTACCGAATGGACGTTCAGGATGCCAGGCGGCGGACAACCGAGCAGAACAACCGGGAGGACGTCCGGGATGCTAGGCGCTGGACGACTGAGCAGAACGACCAAGACCAACAGTGCAGCAGACGATGCCGTTGAGTCCGTGCTGCTCGCCGAGCTGAGCCCACGCCGCCGTGCTCGGCCGCTCACGTCCCCCGCACCCTCCAGTGTCACGCGACTCAGCCAGAAACGCGCACGGCCAAACCAGTTCCCCTCCAGGGACACAAGTTCCCCAGGCGAACTCCGCCACGAGGCAGTGGTCACGACAAAAGAAAGACTAAAAAAAATCCATCTTTATGAGACAGGCGGCGATGAGGGAAAAGTTTACACCGGCTGGCGCGGCCACAACAGCGTCATCTCTCAGTTAGTTATGTGTAAATATATTGTTACTTTGCTATCAAAAGCTCTATTTGTCTAGTTGTTTATGTTATTTTGTAAAAGGAAAACATTATTCAGATGTCTGGGATGTAACTAAAGCAAAAAATAGCTGTGTTAAAGTCAAAGTTACTTTTACAAAAAGCTGAGTTTCTCTTTTTTTTTTATCAGAAGTTGGAAAATTGCTCAAACAAAGCTATTTTCTAATGCTGATTTCTAAAGAATGGAAAAAGATATGAACTAACTTTTTTTTCCTGCTGAAAAAAAGAGAGTCTAATCTTTCTTTCTTTCTTTTGGTCTTTGGGTTTCATGTTTATATAGCAATAGAACAGAATTTTCTGTGGGCCTTGCAAAATCAGTCAAAATCCAGTAAAACGGCCAGGAGCAAAGGGGGTTGCACCGGTGAAAATGGCTGGGAGTGAATGAGTTAATAAGCAACTCCAGTGCACTGCCTGACCAAGAAAAGCGGCAGGAGCAAGAGTGAGAGACTACGTGATCGGATCGGGATTGTATAAAATACTGCATTTATTTATTTATTTATTTTTATTGAAAACAAATCCGCGATGAGGGCATGAAGTTTGAAGCGCGAAGTAGCGTGGGATAACTATATTTACGTATTTTATTACTCAAGATGTGCGTTTTTCCAAATTCATTTCTTTTTATTACTGTCTAAATACTTGATATTTTCCCCCCCAAAAATCCTTTTATCAATTCAGTCATGTTATTTAAAAATGTTTTTGTATATTTTTTATCGCAAAAAACAGGCAATATTAATACTACAACTGGATGACAAATGGGGTGGCCATAAAATATTATCCTGTAGGCATCAATAGGCCCCTAGGCCACAGATTTGAGACCTCTGTGTTTATGAATATAAATTAAAAAAAAAAAAAAAAAAAAAAAAAACTAAATAGCTATTGTTCAAATAGTTTACTGATTTCCGTAATGTACTGTAGAAACTGTATATACTGTAACACCACTTTTTAATTTCGTGTAGAAGAAATACTACTGTAAATGATTTTATAATCAAATGAATAATACCATTATACATAGTAGAGGTTGCAAATGTATACTTTGCATTTTAATGTCTTTGTCAATGGTTTTTCAGGTGGAAGAGGAAGTAAGCCCTGCTGACAATGACAGCTAGGGCTGTTGTCGTTGATCTCACAGTGGAAGGAGAACAATGACGAGGGCAGTCCATACAAGACAAGCCTTTTAACAATAATGTCTTCACAAGAGCACTGTTGCGCATAAAGGATTTGTACTAAACAGGACGAAGTAAAAAGATGCGGTTCAAACATAATGTGCTTCTCAATCACTGTGATTTGGACGTGGGAACACTCATACTGACTGATTAGCTATGCTCATCTGGTCATGAGCAAACAACTCCACTCCGGAGCAGCAGTATAATCCACCTTTACCTAGCAACAACTGTTTGCTTTGAGAGGATGCAGTGTGCAAACGCACACACATGAACACATACGCACTCAATCAGCGAGCCGCAGAAAACAACAGCGAAATGAACATTAGCATTTGCAGTACTATATGGTCTCTTCACTGAGCTGTCCTCATTGATTGTGGCCTCATCTTTCTGTCTGATGACTGTCCACCTTTCACAGTAATGGACTCAGATCAATCATGTGGCTTCCCCTTGACCAACCCACAGAAGAAAAACATTGGGTGAGGTCAGAGGAGTGACTGCATTTAGTCCACTAATCATTTTTCCAGTGCTTTGACAGAGCGAAAGGCACGCTTACAGCTCCTGAATGACGCACATGAAGCTGCAGGGACGAAAGAGAAGTCAAGTCACTGAACTGTAATATACCCTAAATCAATTGCCGTAAATGTAGTAAATATGATAGAAGACTCTGTGGGTTTGTTAGTGGCTCATTGGTTCAGAAAATAGGAATTTGATTGAAACAATTGAATAGATGTTAGTAAAACATGACCTACCTTTGTCAGTTCTGACGTTTGAATTTTAGCACTCGTCTCCTGTTGGGAATTGGGAATTTTCTCCCTACGACGTCATTTTTAATGCTGGTGGATAACACCTGAGAGCAACTACTCTTCCCAAACACAACGTATCAATCAGCAAATTGGACGTTGTTCCGTTTCATATACAGTGGTGTGAAAAACAATCTGAACCTTTTGGAATTTCTCACATTTCTGCATAAAATCACCATCAAATGTGACCTGATCTTTGTCAAAATCACACAGATGTAAAAACAGTGTCTGCTTTAACTAAAACCACCCAATCATTGATAGGTTTTCATATTTTTAATGAGGACAGCATGCAAACAATGACAGAAGGGGGGGGGATAATTAAGTGAACCCTCTGCCTAAGGAGATGAGTGGTTTAAAGCTGTCCTGCCCACTATAAAACACACACCTGGTAAGAATTGTCTTGATGAGAAACATTGTCTAATGTGGATCATGGCTCGGTCAAAAGAGCTGTCTGAAGACAGCGATCAAGGACGGTTGATTTGTATAAAGCTGGGAAAGGATACAAAACCAAACTCTAAAAGTCTGGATGTTCATCACTCGACAGTCAGAGAAGTTGTCTACAAATGGAGACAGTTTGGCACTGTTGCTTCTCTCCCAAGGAGTGGCAGTCCACCAAAGACGACGCCAACAGTTCAGCGCAGAACACACAGACAGGTAAAAAAGAACCCTGGAGTGTCTGATAAAGACTTACAGAAACCACTGGCACAGTCCTATATCTCTGTGCACATATCAACTAGAAACCACTGGCACAGTCCTATATCTCTGTGCACATATCAACTATATGTAAAACTATGGTCAAGAATGGTGTTCATGGGAGGACTCCAAGGAGGAAGCCACTGCTGTCTAAAAAAAAACACTGTTGCTCGTTTGGTGTTCGCAAAAAGGCACTTGGACACTCCACAGAAGTTTTAGCAAATATTTTGTGGACTGATGAAATCAAAGTTGAATTGTTTGGGAGTAACACACAACCTCATGTGTAGAGGAAAAATAGAACAGCTCACTAACATCAACACTTCATTCCCACTGTGGAGCATGGTGGAGGGAGCATCATGATTTGAGGCCGTTTTGCTTCCTCGGGGCCTGGACAACTTGCAATCATTAATGGAAGATTGAATTCAAAAGTTTATCAGGATGTTTTGCAGGAAAAGCTAACACCGTCTGTCAGACAGTTGAAGCTAAAAAGATTATGGATGCTGCAACAAGACAATGATCCAAAACACAGAGGTAAATCAACTTCAGAATGGTTTTGGAGAACAAAATACATGTTTGTGAGTAGCAAAGTCAAATTCCAGACTTGAACCCCATTGAAATGCTGTGGCATGACCTAAAGACAGCGATACATGCCAGTCATACCAGGAATCTGACTGAACGATAGCAGTTTTGTAGAGAAGAATGAGCCAAGATTAGTCCTGATCGATGTGCCTGACTGATCTGCAGCTACAGGAAGCGTCTGTTTGAAGTTATCGCTGCCAAAGGGCACAAAATATTGAATGTGATGGTTCACTTACTTATTTTTCCTCCTTCTGTCATTGTTTGCATACTATCCTCCTTAAAATATGAAAACCTATCAATGTTTGGGTGGTTTTAGGTAAAGCAGACACTGTTTTTTCATCTGTGTGATTTTGACAAAGGTCAGATCACATTTGATGGTGATTCTATGCAGAAATGTGAGGAATTCCAAAAGATACTTTTTCATACCACTGTACTGTAAGTCAGTGAGAGCATGAGAGCATATCAGAATTTTTCAGAATTGATGATCTTTATGCTCATTGTTTGCAACTTTGCATCAACAAATCACCCTATATGTTGGGTTATGCAGATTTTTTTTTTTTTTTGGTTTAGAGTGACAATATACTGTATGCGTCATCAGAAAATTTCATCATTCGTACTGCTTATGTACTTGCTTCAGCAGTGATCTGCATAAATAATGCACAATGTGGGGGATAAGTCCTGATGAGAACAGAGAAAGTGATTAGACATACTGTACTTGAGTGAAGAGTGCTATAGTCTTTCTTCTCTCAGTATTCTTCAACCCTGCAATTTAGGTTTACCAAAGACTTTAAATTGTCTATAGGTGTGCCTGGTAGATGGAAACCAGTCCTGGGTGTCCCCTCTAATGTGGAATTATTGTGTGGAAAAATAACAGTGTTTAGACATTGGTTTCACTCTTCCTTTGTGGCCAAAGATGTACAATGTTAATGTCATGTGTCATCATCAGTTGATGTAGCAGAAATGTCAGTTCGATGTAATCTAAGTTGGCATATAGGAGAAGGAAATGAGACACCGATGTGGCACAATGCATATGGTTATCAAGAAGTATGAAGGTCAGATGGTCGGTTTGGGGTATTGGAATTGCTGTCGCTCCAATGTCATGTGCATTTGAAAGCATAAAACAAGTGCAAGGCTTTTTATGTGTTCACTTAGCTTTTTATGACACCATATACTGTACTGTATATGCATCAACTCCACTTGCCACACTGCTGGCCAAAAGTATTGGCAACCCTGCAATTCTGTCAGATAATGCTCAATTTCTCCCAGAAAATGATTGCAATTACAAATGCTTTGGTAGTAATACCTTCATTTATTTTTCTTGCAATGAAAAAACACAAAAGAGAATGGAAAAAACATTTTTAGATCATTATCATTTACACAAAACTCCAAAAATGGGCCGGACAAAAGTATTGGCACCCGTTGAAAAAATCATGTGATGCTTCTCTAATTTGTGTAATTAACAGTACCTGTTACTTACCTGTGGCACATAACAGGTGGTGGCAATAACTAAATCCCACTTGCAGCAGGTTAAAATGGATTAAAGTTGACTCAACCTCTGTCCTGTGTCCATGTGTGTAACACATTGAGCATTGAGAAAAGAAAGAAGACCAAAGAACTCTCTGAAGACTTGAGAAGCAAAATTGTGAGGAAGCATGAGCAATTTTAAGGCTACAAGTCCATCTCCAAAGACCTGAATGTTCCTTTGTCTACCGTGCGCAGTGTCATCAATAAGTTTAAAGCCCATGGCACTGTGGCTAACCTCCCTAGATGTGGACCGAAAAGAAAAATTGACGAGAAATTTTAACAAAAGATTGTGCGGATGGGGGATAAAGAAACTCGACTAACATCCAAACAAGTTCAAGGTGCCCTGCAGTCCGAGGATACAACAGTGTCAACCCTTACTATCCGTCGGCATCTGAATGAAAAGGGACTTGATGGTAGGATACTCAGGAAGACCCGACTTCTGACCCACAGACATATTAAAGCCAGGCTGGAGTTTGCCAAAACTTACCTGATAATGCCAAAGATGTTTTGGGAGAATGTTCTCTGGTCAGTTGAAACAAAAGTAGAGCTTTTTGGGAAAAGGCATCAACATGGACTTTACAGGAAAAAAACAACGCCTTCAAAGAAAAGAACACGGTCCCCACAGTCAAACATGGCGGAGGTTCCCTGATGTTTTGGGGTTGCTTTGCTACCTCTGGCACTGGACCGCTGGACCGTGTGCATGGCATTATGAAGTCTAAAGACTACCAACACATTTTGCAGCATCGAGAGAAAGCACTGGAGACTTCTAAAGTGACCAGCAATGAGTATGTCAACATAAAAAAAAAATTAAAATAAATAAAAAACAATGAAACAAGTACATATGTAAAGTACGATACCTCACAATCAGTGTTGTTAATCACGGTGTTAGATTTTTTTTTTTTCACGGTTTATTTCTTCAGTAGTGAGTAATATAATTAATTACTTTTCTCATCTTGGCAACGCCGTGACCGTTACTGAGGCGGGAAAGGCGCGCGTTACTATGCGTTGCGATGTTGGTTGACTGACACGATAAAAGTCTGAAAAAGACGGACTTACGGAGACGAGAGAGCAGAGCAGGAGTGGGGAGGAGGCAAGGGAATGTGACGCTGTTGCAAACGCGATGCTACTATGCTAGGTGGCTCCAATAATACCTGATTGTAGCCGATAGCCTACAAACTACGGCCACATGAGGCTTCGGTAGATATCACGTATATACAGAAATAGATGCAAATGACAGACACGGCTGCATTAGCAACATGTATAATAAAGATTAGATGCGTTAGTAAACAGCCGCCATCTTAGAGCAGTAGCCTTCTCAGGAAGGTTCTGTTGTAGAGAACCTTCCTAGTGAACCTAAGTAACTTTTTATCTCAAATGCTCCAAAATTGGCAAAACCTTGACTAAATCCATCTTTAAATGATGAAATAGTTGTAAAACTTACACATGTCAAAAGTAGACAGAAGGGAACTAATTCAATAAAGGGAGCAATTTTAACAACTTTAACGGTTGATTCACAACATTAAATGACTTCCACACATAGCAAAGGTTACTATCTAGTTATCGCAATATCCGCAATACCCCTGTGTCTAGTTAAGTTTAGGGTAAAGAATTGGGCTAGGGCCAATTGTCCCAAAAAACACCTTTAAACTTCACAGTGTGTGACCTTTTTTTTTTTTTTTTTTTTTGGGAGAAAAAACAACAACGTGAAAATTATCACCAGTTACTTTGCCAAGTAACTAATTACTCTTGCATTCAGGTAACTGAGTTACTAACGCAATTACTTTTTGGGAGAAGTAATTTGTAACTGTAATTAATTACTTTTTAAAAGTAAGATTAACAACTCTGCTCACAATAATAACACACAAAATGGATTTAATAACGATGATGATCATGATGCGTTTTAATTCCACTAGAGGGCAGCATTAAACGACTACTGCACAGCTTCACCGGTGGAAACAAAATGACGTAACTATGACTCATCTCGTCCATTGCTTTGGGGCGTGTTATGAAAATACTTTGCTGGCTAAGTTGAAAAAGGATATTGACATACCATTTAACATTCACATACTCTATTTAACGTACTCATGCCCGAGACAGTTTTTAACTTGAAAAAAGAGATGTATTGCTGCGTCTTTACAGAATAGAAGGCAAATTTTAAACGGGAAAATTACCATTTGTTGTATAATTATTTTACATTCAACATCACACTAGAATGCTATTTTCCAAATGTGTTTTCCACCAGCAGAATCTTTCGAATTTCGCTATTTTTTCTTGTTTGTGTAGTTGAATAAAGTTGGGAAAGGGAAAAAACGTGGTTGTGGGTGTGTCCAATAATACTGGCGTTGTTGTGTTTTTCGTCGTGGAGGAAAACAGGGGTTTCAAATGAATCGAATGAAAATCTAAAAATAGAATCATTGTGTTTGTTAAAGTGAAGGCAACCAATGCGTTTCGCTTTATGTCCAACTCAAACCTACCATACACATAAACACAGCTACATTCTGTTTGTGGTAAAACATCTTTAAACCATTCACAAGTCTGACAAAAGTGGTGCCAGCGGGAGGGGCAACTTTTCTTTTCTTTTTCTGCTTCAAGGGACTTTAACGTCCACTTTTGATTGACTGCGCCGAGAAGTGAAACTGTATCAAGATGCCGCACAAGAGGCGAAACCACGACCACCACAAAGACGCAAAAGCCACGACAGAGGTAAGTAAAAGCTGCAAGACACGCTAAAACACGTCGACCTCACCATGGAGGAAGATGCAAACGCAGTTTTTTCCTTAAATGATGTGCATATGGTTGAGTTTGTTGGTAAAAGACAACGTGCTCCAAAGCAGTTTTTGAAAATGTATTTTTTCTTCATTAAAAAAAAAACCAAACCTAAAATCAATATCTCATTGACGGTGTTAGACATCCTTCCAGTTCAAATGGACTGGACGTCCGTCACCGTCAATGACGGACAATGAGTTACAGTGATCCCTCGTTTTTTGCGGTTGATGGGGACCAGAACCCGCCGCGATAAGTGAAAGACCGCAAAGTAGCGCCCCCCCCCCCTCCATTTTGTGTGTGTGTGTGTGTGTTCAATGTAATTATACAGATTTAGCATTGGAAAGAGATACATATATCAAATAAGGCATTTTTTGCATTTTACCCCACAAAGTATAATAATAAAAAAAAAACACCCCCCAACTTTTTTTTTGTTTTTTTTGTGCGTTGAATGTATTTCCTCTGATTTAGCATTGGAAAGCGATACACATAAGACATGTTTTCCCCTTTTTTCCCCAAAGAATAATTTTTAAAAAATCTATATTTTAATAAATGTTTTTAAGCACTTCAAATGTAATGATTATGATAAGTTTTAAACACGTTACTGTCCCACCAAATTATTTTTTAAACAAGAATAAAGTGCTGTACTAGAAAAACGCTTGGCTTTGTCAAATGCTTCATTGAGTGTCTCCACTCCACTGCTCACTTACACACAATGAGTTGCCACAGCAACTGTTTAACAAGTTAAATGATGATTGACGCATGCAGCGCTTCTGAAGTTCTTGACTCTGGCAAGATCAGACGCAAACATCTGTCAACATCATTAACTTTAATAAGCAACTCCAGTGCACGGCCTGACGAACAAAGAGCAGGGAGAGGGAGGGAAGGCGGGAGGGAGAGTGAGACTACGCAATTGGGTTAGGGTTAGGGTCAATTGAAAAAAAATCTGCGATGGACTGAGAGTGCAAAGTCTGAAGCGGGAAGTAGCGAAGGATCACTGTAATAACTGTTATGTTTAATATTGTTATGACAGTGGCTAATTACATGAATAATAAACAAAGACTAGCTCACAAGCGGTGAGTTTATTGAAGGGCTGCAGCTATCAATTATTTTAGTAGTCGATTAATCCATCAACTAGTTAGTTTTAATAATCGAGTAATCGGATTAGGAACATTTAATGCGTTGAAGAATAAATTTTAGGAGATGTGAAACAAAGCCTTGCTAAGATTGCAATTGCAAAAGAGCATTAAATACGAATACAAAATAAAAATTCCCGAGTGTTTTTTCAAACTATGCAGGATTGCACTTTCACTTAAAAATAAATTAAGATAGCTTAGCTCAGCCTCAAGGCGTTTAAAAGATATTAAATTAGGATGTAAGTACAACAAAAGAACAATTGGCTAAATTGCAAGGTAAAAGTCTGCTAGCTTGAATGCTTTAAAATTTGTTTTTAATTTCTTTAAAAATATATATTTATTTTTACAGTTCTCTCAACAAATCTTTTAAACATATAGTCCTACAAAAAACGGCTACATATACCTATAAACTACAATAAACAATATCTCAAACAAAAACTTACAGTGCCTTATGTTTGTCTTAACAGCGAGCAGCTGGATTCAGCCATGTTAATTGACTCATGTCCTACTCACTGTTGCCACTAGAGGGCAGTGTATCCACCCAAATCAATAAAACTAAATGCAAACACTTGCATAGCAAAAGTCTGCTAACTTTAATGCTATGAAATGCTTTTTTTTTTTTTTTTTTTTAAATACTCTTAACAAATCGTTCGAACACATGTTCCCACAAAAACAGCTAAATATACCTCTACCCTTAATCAAAAATGCATAAAAAAAACATTAGCTTACGCTGGTCTTAACATGGAGCAGCTGGATTCAGCCATGTTAAATGAGTTATGTCATATTCACTGTTGCCACTAGAGGGCAATGTAGCCACCCAAATCAATAAAACTAAATGCAAACACTTTCAAAACAAACCATTACAACGCCACCCAAATTAAACGACAACTCGAAGCAGCAAAATTTGATTTGAAGCTTTTTCGTAATCAAATTACTCGAGGTAATCGATTAATCGTTGCAGCACTAGATGTGTCCTTTTTTTTTTTTTTAAATGATGAAGTGTTCAAGACTTCTTTGGAATGACTGTCAGGTTTTTGGTCAACCGTGAGGAACTGAGAGGTGGAGCACAAAAAGGTCATACAGTTGTCAACTATTGTTTAGTGGGAGAGGAGGATGTTGTTGGAAAAGAATGATTTTGATGTGACTTGGGCAGTGACTCAAAAGGGAACAGCACAGACAGCTTTGTGTTTTAATTGCCCACAGTCAGTGTGCTGGGAGTGGCATACACACATGTTGGAGTAGAATGAGAAAGTTAGTGTAGTGTAAGAAAAAGAGGTCCACAGGAGTTGTGTTCCAGTGCTGATTTTTCTCAATTCTAGCTGTGTGTTGCCTCCTCTTTCCTCATGGCGTATGCAGCTTTCTACAACTACCAGTATGTTGTGAGTACTGTCCATATTCTTTGAGCCTATTGTCTTGCTTTAAAAACTTGAGAGGAACACACCTTTTTCACTCACTTACTTACTCTGTGCGAGGTTTCTACATCTGATAACCTTTAGGATAAGTATGAATGCACATGATATAGTGTCTAACATTCCAACTTTAGTGTGAATTTTATTTGTATGCAAGGTAGAGCAATAGTGCTTCTTTAAAAAGGCATCTCTCAAGAATGGTGCAAACATTTTGCTAAGACAATATAATCAATTTAAAAACAAACATGAGCTTAACTGTGCGTAGTAAGTTAGTGAACCTGTGAAAGCCATTATTTGTCTGGTGTTAAATGAGTTACAGAGAGAAACAATAGGTCGAAGCACAGCATCCTGTCGCGTTCTGTCAGAATACACTCTCTCACAGTCTGTTGCTAAACAATAATGCTCGAGGACATTTCTGGACCGGGGTTTTTCTTTTCTTTTCTTTTTTTTTTTTTTTGGGGTGTTGCCGTAATTTGCCGAGTTTCAATTTTACACCCCTGTGAATCGAAAGAATAACAAAGCGTCACCAACATAGATGTAATATAGAACATTTTCTAACCTAAGATAAGGCTATAATATGTGCCTTTCATTATCCAGAACGGTATACTACATTTGTTCTGCTTTAAGGAAATCTATGAAACTGCACATAACGATACTGTTTAAATTCAAATTCAGCAAATCCTTACTTATCGTTGTACTACACTGAAGGCGTGCAACTTTAAATTTGATTGAATATACTTACATAATGTAAAACTAAATGAGGCAAAATACACTGGTATTACATATGAAGTTAATTCGTTCCAGGACCGTGTTTTGAAGTTGAAATGGTCATATGTGGAGCAGGATTTTCCAGGATTTTCCCATTAATTCGTTCCACAGCCCAAAAGCCTGCACTAAATCCTCAAATAAGTACTACTTGTACTATTACAAATGGCAAATACACATCGTAATAGAAATAAATTATTAATAAAAACCGGAATAATAAAAACATAATGATAATAATTCCTGTAATAATGTAATGAATCAGGTTCTAATGTGGCGGACGTGTTTTGAGTGCTGTACCTGAACGCACCGCGTCGCTGACGTGACAGAGAGCGGTAGAGGTGCAGTTGAGATTTTACTTTCTCTTTTAATGTTTTGTTGAAAACATCATCAACTGTGGCAGACAGTAGGTGTTTTGTGTTGCACAAGTTCTGAAATAAATGATAAGAAGCTGGCGATTTCTTTGCCGATGTTACCACTATAATAATTGTCACCTCAACTTATAAAGACTGGCAAATGGAGGTCTGAGGAGGACCGTGAAGATCGTAGACATTCTACGGCCGTATTGTTGCGCTAGTTCACGGATGCGCACCCCATGCTCATATTTCTCAATCATTTCCACCTTCATTTCAATGGTTAGCATCACCTTTTTGCTTGTTTCACCACTTGCACTTAACTTCTTGAAACCTGTGTTGATTTCTCTCACAAGAAAGTCCGCCTTGTGTCCGTCTGGGGCGCTGTCATGTCGTCGTATTTCAAGCATGTCGTCGGATGTAGAAACAAATGGCGAGTCAAATTTTACGTCGAATGTCGAAAAGATCGTGTGTCAAAGCAGTTGTATGTCGAGGTACCACTGTACCCATAAAATATACTAAGATTAAGACTGCAATGTGCAACATATAGAATATAGATATCGAGTACATATAATGTGTTTATCAAATTATGTACAGTATGTATGTTATGTATTGATGTCTCTGTACGTACAGAAGGATAGCATTACTGTGTACATACAGTACACACCAAAAGTTTGGCCACACCTCATTCAATGCAAGACAAATGAAGGTCCCAACCCTGTTGATAAAGCAATAAATTCCACCAATCAAGCCTGAAAAGTAGGGGTGTAACGGTACACAAAAATTTCGGTTCGGTACGTACCTCGGTTTTGAGGTCACGGTTCGGTTCATTTTCGGTACAGTAAGAAAACAAAATGCAAAATATAAATGTGCTAGTTGTTTATTACACACCTTTGTGCTTTCAACAATACGAACATTAGCCTATACAAAGCTAGAATTCTGCTCAAAAAGTAGCGGGTATTTAAAGATAATCCAACAACAATTTGCCTTTCAGACCCCGCGTATTGGTCAGCTTTCTTTCTGAAAGAAAGAAGAAAAAAGAAGTCCTGTGCTAAAGAGAAAAGCAATCCCAATGACAAAGATTTCAACATGTATTTTACAAATGAAATGCCTCAATGAATCATTTTTTCCCTTATGAACGGTTTTCAAAAGCTTTATTGGTGGATTTTCTCAAGTTAAAGCGCCACACAGAAATTAATAAATATAATCGTGTAAGCAGGATCTGTGTATTATTCTTATTATTTAATTACAGGTGTTTTAGCTCATTTCAATTTATTGTATTTAAATGGGCTATTATTTATTTTATCAATACGTTTATATTCTACAAATGTGATGTAGTATTCATTTATATTGTATATTTTATTTTGTATAACTTTAGTTCCATGTGAATATTAGTTCCTACTTGTTTTGTTGTGGTAGGAGGGTTTTGTATTGAACACAGGGCCGTGTTGGTTATTATTATAGCAGAGAAGACAGCAGTAAATCAACAAAGACAAGTCAACTGTGCCCCGATCTACCACTCAAGAGATCTGATGGACTCAAAAAGTGGGTTACGATTGCATATTAGTTTGAAAATCGACCGGATCCACCGTATTTTTACACGAGTGACTTCCGGTCTGCCTGATCCTAGCTACCGGTAGTAGTATTGACGCAGGAGCGTCGCGTCTCGCATCAAATAATAAACTCTGCCATTCTTTTCACGTGCGTCGTGTTGAGCCGCTTCTGGGACGCGTCTAACACACGGCCGCACTGCGACTGGTGTGCATTGGCTGATTGACTTCAACGCCTGCGTTTCACTGCGTTCTCGCGGCGGCCACGTTGTCGCGCCGTTGACGTTTCTGGGTTATACTGCCCTACCGTGTTGGTCCTCATTATAGTAGAGAAGACGAAGTAAATATAATCTACACAAAGAAACTGTAACCCGATTGACTCACAGCCTCGAAAAGTAAGGGTTACATTACGTCAGAAACTCGTTTGGTACGCGTCCGTTCCGAACCGAGCACCACGTACCGAAACGGTTTAATACAAATACATGTACCGTTACAGCCTTATTGAAAAGGCATACCTGTCAAGTCAAAAAACATTTTTGGTGACTCCCTCTTGAAGCTCATCAAGAGAATGGAAAGAGTGTAAAAAAGTAATCAGAGCAAAGGGTGGCCACTCTACAGATACTACAATATTATACATGTTTTTAGTTATTTCATCTTTTTTTTTTTTTTTTTTTGTCTAAGTACATATTTCCACTCGTGCTAATTCATAGTTTTATTACCTTCAGTGAGAATTTACAATGTAAATAATCTTGAAAATAAAAAAAAACGCACGAATGAGAAGGTGTGTCCAAACTTTCGGCCTGTACTGTGTGTCTATTCATCCGTCATGTCTATTTATCTTTCGTCCATCATCAGTTCATCTATGCCTTATCTAATGTCAAAAACATGTGAAGAGCATTTGTTTGTCTCCCTCTGCTGCTAGAAGCACTCATGTTGATGAATGATAAATGTGCTCTCCAAAAACAGGTGTGTAAATACGTATGTGCGGGTGCGTAGTTTTAAATTGAGCGCTGTAAAATGGTAGAAATATGAAATGTGTTGGATTCCTTTTGTTACCTCTAAATCATGCACTCTACTGACTCTGAATTGCACAACCTGACACAAGACCCAACGTAGCTCTGTGAATGACACTTTGTCATATTGCAAACTTGTGCAACATGTCTCTGTGACTGAGGTTTTGAGTCATTTAAGTTGTAACACCCAAAACTATGCAGACATCGCAAATTCACTGGATGTGAATGGCACACCCACATTACGAAAAGCCACTCCTGTACAAGAGAAAGCTGTTGATATTCATTCAACCGAGGTGTATGGACAAAAATGCTTCTTAAAACGGCTTGCACAAATTACATTTGCATGAATAAGTAAGGCATTTATTAAAAAAAACTCAGAAATTACTTATACGGTTTGGATATGTAGTGTTAGTACACTTTTATTACACTCATACTTCATTTGAAGTCATTCATATCACTACCGATCCTTTCCAGTTATAATGGATTGGATGATAGCCAAAGAGTTAAGCGATGTGAGATCACAAGTTTTATGAAACTAAAAAATAAAATTCCCAGATCAAAATACTCATGTGCCACACTTACTATACATGAATTTATGCCATCTTTCCCCCCCATTTTCAGTTTTAATTTTATAATGTTTATTTTGAATTATTTATTTTTTTTATAACTGATGGCTTATTTAATTTGCTTTTTTTTTTTTTTTAAACATTTTTTTAATTAATCCCTTTTAAGTAGAAAAATTCCCCCCCAAAAATGGATCCTTCAAATAATTCATTCATTCATTTTATTAAAAAATATTTATATATTTTTTATTGCCCATCGCAAAATTTGTGCAGGCAACACTAATGCTACAAATGGGGGCTGCAAAGTCTTGTCCCGTAAACCACAATTGGCCCTTGAGCCACAGGTTTGAGACCACTGTCCCATGTCCTGTGTGAATGTCAAAAAAAAAAAAAAAAAATTGTGCACGAAACTGTTCCGTTCAGATCTTTTTTCTAACAATGTGTGAATACTGAGCTAAAAAATAAGTTAACACACCCCTGTTCAAATACCAGAGTTTTGTGATATAAAAATGGATTCAGATTCAGGGATGTATTTGTCATTGACACCAGCTCTAACAAGATGAATAGATGACAACGAAATTCCGTTCGATGAGTGACCATCGGGCCGCTACAGACGTTCCGCTCCGCCAACTTCTCTATCTTATCCAGAAATTACAGAGCAAGTTACAAGTAGAGCAGTTACAGAAGTTACAGTACACACACACACACACATATCATACAACATAGCATGGCTATGACACGACGCACAGGTCACGTGCAGGGATTTTTTTGTACGAAAAAAAAGGAGAACTACCAGACATGGTTGGAGTAAGGGAGGGGGTCAGTGATAGTAAGAAAAAGGTAGTGGCGGACTGGAGGGGGGGGGGGGTTGTGTGTGAGTTAGTGTATTCACAAGTGTATCAGTATGTGTACGTGTCTGTAGACAAAATAAGAGTCGCAGGGCCCTGAGACCGGCCTTGGGAAGAGAATCAAGGCAAGGGATAGGGCCATTTGCGCAGCTCTCTCCAGGAGAAGGGAGGGGTGGGATAAGGGTGTTCAGGAAAGGAAAATTATAATCGCATTAAGTAGGGGTGCAACGGTTCAGTTAGCCCACGGTTCGGTTTGAACCTCTGTTTTAGGATCACGGTTTCGGTTCGGTTTTGGTTTGCGTTTTTTTTTTTTTTAAACTTCCTTTATTTTGCTTTTTAAAAAAATGAAATAAACACTTAAAATGTAAACATTTTCGACTGTTAAAATGCCTCTTAGCTCTTTGGCTAGTGTAGTTACTGACTACTGAAATACACAGTAGTAAAACAGTTACTTGGCAAAGTGGTGATACCTTTCATGTTTTCTTTTTTTTTTTCATTAAAAACAAACAAAAAAACAAATAAACAAACCCAAAAACATAGTAAACTTTTCTATGTTTGGTGGTCATTTAATGTTGTGAATCAACCGTTAAAGTTGATAAAATTGCTCCGGTTTTTGCATGAGTTCTCTTCTGTCTACTTTCGACATGTGAAAATTTTAAAACTGTTTCATCCTTTAAAGATAGACTCAAGTCAAGATTTTGCCGATTTAGGAGTATTTTAAATAAAAAGTTGCTTAGGTTCGCTCGTAAGGTTTACTACAACAGAGCCTTTCTGAAAAGTTTACTGCTCTAAAATGGCGGCTGTTTACTAACGCTACCGAGTCTGTCATTTCGCATGTAGTTCTATATGCATGAGATATCTAGGCGTAGATTGTATGTTGTCGGCTAAGTCAGGTAATATTGGAGCCACCTAGCCTAGCATTGCGTTTGCTACAGCGTCTCAACAAACACTCTTCCCTCTCCGAATCTCTGACTTTTCTCGCGTCATTCAACCAACGCATTGTCTCGTTGCAGAAACGGTGACCAAATTCGAACGGATGAAAAAAAAAAACGGAATGTAGAAAAACATGCAGATTTTGAACGTAACGTACGGCGTACACATTTAAAAATGAGTGCTCACTTGTACAAATTACGACGAGACCGTACAATTTGACAGGTATGAATTATAGTGGACCGTCACAGTTAGGTAGTAGCACTCTGTAGCACGGGACGTCCAACTTCCAACTATCAGTGGTCAGGGCGAAACTGTGTGCTTTAGCGAAATCATCTTCGATGGCTTTGCGTGCCATTTCATAAATGTCGGGGATTACGTTGTTGGAGAAATATATCTGCGAGGGAACAATGTAACGCGGGTCAAGCGTTGCAAATAAATTAACGAAGCCCGCCGTGTGTTTTCACTGGTGTCATCTTCGGGGTTGTCCTACCCTGAGAAAGTGATATCTGTGGGTGATGCAGGCTGAGGTGCCGGAGTCATGTTATAAAAGTGTTGCCATTAGCGTGGGGAACAAGCGCTGAGCAATGCTTGCAATTTTTTTTTTTCTTCAATATTTTCTCTCCCTCCCCATTGTAGTCCACGGGGAAACCAAAATGTTGCCACACCGCAGATTTGAAAGAAGCCGGTGCTTCCTCAAAATTCGGTCTCTCCACTCCTCCGCTCACCATAGCAATTTGTTTTCTTTCTTGTTTCACTTTCACTTCGCTCGTAAGTGAGAGAGGGCGTTACTCAGCTTCTACACAGGTGCTTGACAGCGATCCGACATTTACTTGCGGGGCGGGAATTTCTCCACAGCGGTGCTTCACGTCACACACAGGCACACAGAGCTCGATCAATTCATTCCACAAGCGTTCGGAATACATTCATTGCAAAACCGAAAAGGCGCGATTCATAAAGGCGTATTGAACCGTACAGGGCGAACCGTATGGTTCGGCTTTGAACCGCAAACCGTTGCACTGCTAGTATTAAGCCAAATAAGTAATTTAATATGTCCAAATACAGTTGGTCTTCAGTCAAATTTGCGCTCCCAAGGGCATAGGTGAGACCTCAGGTCCCTTAAGTCATTGCCAATAGTCGTGGTCTGCCTCGACAGTTCCGTCATCTGGCGCAAGGGAGAATCAACTTTTCTCCATCCTTCCTCGGACCGAACCGTGAGTCCACGGAACCAGTTCTCGATCCGAGCCTCGACACGGTCTTCCAATGCCTTGAATCACACCGTTTGATCCATGGTCAATTTGTTGATTTCCTTGAAAGCTGCCGTCTTGGAAACTTTCCGATAGAGCAGGGCACCTCCTAAGCCAGCCAGAAGGAACCCCATGACCGTCACGCCAAACAGCCAAATATCCTCGACATCTTCCACAGATAAGACAGTAAGACACGCTGGCTTCCAGTGATCCCATGAATCTCTCACGTGTCCAGCGGCGAAGGTACCATCTGGGCAGGACGGCTCTTCTGGTGCACCGTGTCTTGTTGAAAAAAATCTTGTCAATTGCACTGAAAGACCAACTAATCAGATCCATTTTCGTATGAGAGACCGGCAACAGTTGATCCACAGAGGACATACAAAAAAAAAGCAGACAGACTAGACTGACGAAGAGAGCAGCAGGAGCAGGGAGGAGACACGTCTGCCCCCGTCGAAGGCAGGAAGAAGATAACTGACCAAGACAAATTATTGATCCATCCAAATAACAAAATCCAGCTTCGTGCTGTTAACAATGCTACACATAGTGATAATGTGTTAAAGACGGCTTCTATAAAAAGAATAACCGCATCGCCAGGGGAATCCTGTTACATGCCTTTGTGGTGCAATCAATGGCGGACTTGGCAATTTTGGGGCCTAAGGCGAACATATCCAGGGGCCCTCTTCATGGGTCAGGGGTTAAAAAGGTGAGAAGGGTGTGGAGGAAATATGTCCCGGTACACTAGGGCTGTCCTAAACGACAAATTTTCTCCTGACTAGTCAGCTGACTAGTTTTACGATTAGTCGACTAATCTAATAATTTTCTTTTTTTGTTGTTTTTTTTTTTTTTTGTAATTTAGCAATGAAATTCTTCTTGATGCTTATTAATTCACAAAACCATTTTGGAACACTTAACTTCTTTATTAAAGTACAAATAATCATGTAAATAACAATAATCACTAACAATGAGGTTAAATGCTGATAGCATTTACTAGTGCAAAAGAATGGAAAGTAAACAGATTCAGAACACTGACTTTGCCCTTCCAACATTATTCCAAACAATTCTTAAAAACAAATCTAGCATTATTAATTAGGGCTGTCAAAATTAGCGCGTTAACGGGCGTTAATTAATTTTTTAAATTAATCACGTTAAAATATTTGACGCAATTAACGCACTAGGCCTGCTCAGACAGATTTAAATGTCAGTACAGTGAAAGGCCAACTTGTTAATTGTGTTTTATGGAGTTTTTCCGCCCTCTTTTTAACTCATTTCAGTCTGGATTTCGACCACAACACAGCACCGAGACTGTGCTTATCAAAGTCCTAAATGATATTCGTCGGAATACCGATGCAGGCAAATCATCTGTTCTGCTACTATTGGATCTCAGCGCCGCATTTGACACGGTTGATCACAACATACTACTCAGCAGATTGGAACAGTGGGTAGGGCTTACTGACACTATTCTTCAGTGGTTCACATCCTATTTACATGATAGGGATTTCTTTGTGTCAATCGGAAACCATCAGTCAGAACGAACCAAATTCACGTGTGGAGTCCCTCAAGGGTCAATTCTTGGACCACTCTTATTTAACATCTATATGCTTCCGTTAGCTCAGATAATGGAACAGTATGACATCTCCTATCACGCCTATGCAGACGACACACAACTGTACATTTCTGTGTCCCCACATGATTATAGTCCCTTAGTCACCCTGAGCAAATGCATTCATCAAATCAATGAATGGATGTGCCAGAATTTTCTCCAGTTAAATGTGTAGAAGACAGAGGTGATCATTTTTGGGCGAAAAAAGGAAAGGTCAAAGATAAGCAGCCAACTTAGCACAATGTCACTTACAGCTACAAATCAAGTCAGAAACCTTGGCGTAATTATTGACTCAGACCTAAAATTTGATAGCCATTTAAAGTCCGTCACTAAATCCGCTTATTACCACCTAAAAAATATAACCAGAATTAAGGGGCTTCTGACTCAACAAGACATGGAAAAACTTATGCATGCATTCATTTTCAGCAGATTGGACTATTGCAACGGTATATTTACAGGTCTTGATAAAAAATCAGTCAGGAAGTTGCAGCTGGTACAGAATGCTGCAGCCAGTCCTCACAAATACAAGGAAGCTGGACCACATTACACCAGTTTTGAAATCGCTACACTGGCTTCCAGTAAGTCAAAGGATAGACTATAAAATACTACTGCTCGTCTACAAAACACTTAATGGCCTTGGACCAAAATACATGCTTGACTTGTTAGAGTCCTATGAGACATCTAGACCCCTAAGGTCGTCTGGAACCGGTCTTCTGCATGTTCCAAGAACAAGAACCAAGCAGGGTGAGGCAGCATTTAGTTATTATGCTCCTCACCTCTGGAACAAGTTACCCGAACGTCTGAAGTATGCTCAAACTGTTAGCTCTTTTAAATCAGGGCTAAAAACGCTTTTGTTTAGCACTGCATATCTATAACTGTCTATATATTTCAATCTACCTGCTTTCTATTCCTCTTGTTTTTATCTCCATTGCTGATTTCAATTATTATTAGTAGTAGTAGTTTTTGTTTTATTTTTATTTTATTTATTTATTTTTATTCTGTGATTAAATGCGATCTTTTGTCTTCGTTTCTACGTTGTGTTGATTTAAATGTGATTTTTATGATCTTCATGTGATGTAAAGCACTTTGAATTGCCTTGTGTTGAATTGTGCTATATAAATAAATTTGCCTTGCCTTGCCTTGCTGGCGCTTGGGTGTGACTTGCATATGTTATGTGGCGTAAGGTCGCCCTCTGCTGGCGATTCAGTGCAGCTGATTATTTGGGTTTCGGCGCGCTTTTCTGATGTGATTACAGGTATATGTCGACGCGAACTCACACTAATAGACAGTGCTATTCAGACCAGCTAACGTCCGCATCCAGTATTCAGTGGCAGTTCTCATAGCCCCATCACACTGTTTGTGTCTAATACGTGCATCGCTTGTGAGTTATATTCCTCCTTTGTTTATATTCATGAGCATTAGATAGTTATAGATGATGTGTATTTGAATTTGTTCACATATATGGTGAAATGCAGTTACATTGTTAGATGCTTGTGAGCTAATTGGCTAGTGCTACTGCTCAAATGGACACGTGTGTGTACATTTTATGTTATTTTGTGATTTATGCAAGTTATTGACACATTGCCTTGTTATTTTCAGTTTTACAAAAATAAAAGAAACGTGCTCCTGTCAAAAAGAGATGACTTCAGTCAAGCCCATGCAACTTTGCCACACCGTCTGATTTCTTTTTGGAACTTATGTTCGCTATCTGTCAATTTGTGTACTCACACACATTGAGGACAGAATAGGGCTACTAGTTTATTTTTTGATTGAAAATTTTACAAATTTTATTAAAACGAAAACATTAAGAGGCGTTTTAATATAACATTTCTATAACTTGTACTAATATTCATCTTTTAAGAACTACAAGTCTTTCTATCCATGGATCACTTTAACAGAATGTTAATAATGTTAATGCCATCTTGTTGATTTATTGTTATAATAAACAAATACAGTCCTTATGTACCGTATGTTGAATGTATATATCCATCTTGTCTTATCTTTCCATTCCAACAATAATTTACAGAAAAATATGGCATATTTTATAGATGGTTTGAATTGCAATTAATTGCGATTAATTACGATTAATTAATTTTTAAGCTGTAATTAACTCGATTAAAAATTTTAATCGTTTGACAGCCCTAATTATTATAGTATACTAGTGTATATAATAGCAGTATAATAATTATTCACTGCCAATCATATTTGTCATAAAGAGTGTCATTTGAAAGCTATTCTTAGTGTAGAATCTGTATTCTGTAGTATTTACTCAACATATTATAATATTAATTCTGAAGTATGTGGGATTAACTCCAGAAATCGTTATTTATATGACAAACATGACATGCTTTTATTTTGAAATGTTCACCGGAGGTATGTTGGAAAAACCGCTAACCGAAACCTTTAAAAACATTCTTCGTCATTGCTTGTGGTGTCACTAATAGATTTAATTTTTTTTCGTTAGAAAATGCTGTTAACCAGCTGTTGAGTGTTATTGTATGACTGATTGGAACTGTACTGCATTGTTTCGCCACAGGGTGTGCTGTCGTGTATTTTATGTTCGGTGTAAAGAGAAGAAGAAAGTTAAAAGAGGCCTGTTCTCAACTTCTCCCTCACTGCACTTTGGCTCTCATGGAGAGCACGTTCGCTCATGTGTTCGAAATACCCGATAGCCGACGTGCAAAGTAGCAAGTGAGCTGTAAAAATAGCAAGCTTAGTGGCGTGAAAAACGCGGGAGAGCTAAGTGACGCTAACGAACAGCTAAGGGGAGCTAAGCGATGCTAAACGGAGCTAAGCGGAGCTAAACTGTGCTAAATGAAGCGAAGCGACTGATACTCTGTCATCATGGAACAGTCCATTGTAGAGTGTGTGTGTGGGGGAGAGATGATATAAATGCAGCATTCAAATGGCTTTCTTTTTTGTTTTGTTATTTGTTTGTTTAGTATGCTGACATAATTATACATGACGGGTGCTGCTGGCTCCGGTGGCCAAAGCTCTTGCTTGTTGGGGCAAGGGCAGCTGGTTGGGGGCCCCCTACTGGTTGGGGGCCTAAGGCGATCGCCTACTTCGCCTGAATAGTAGATCCGCCTATGGGTGCAATACACAACAGTACACAGTATTATGATGACAAAAATGGCAATGCCAAGAATGCATTTAATTTTCTCTTCTCCTAAACGCGCCGATCACAATAAATCTACATGACAGATAGTGAGTAACCACAGCTTTCGTTCGAATTGTCTCCCACAGTACATCAGCTAGTTTGACAGGCTGGTTGAAACTTCACACTGCAAATAGTCTGATTGTCTACATGACAGGGAGTGTGTCATGTGTGTCAAGAGAAAGACAAATGAGTTGAAACATGACATGTAGTGACATGTTCTCTACATGCTTTTTCTTCTTGAAATAAGGGACACCAGTCCCCAAGCTCAACGTTGACACACTGGCTTTTGAAAATCCTGGAATAATATTAAATATATAGTGTAGTATATAGATTTACTATGATCATTTTGTGCTTATATGGCCTTTTGCAATATACAGCAGTATTCCACCAGAATAGCGGTCAGCCTGGGTCTTGCGTTCCAGCTACATATCACAGAGTGCAATAACACTGACTCATTTATATTTGGCACCCATAACCTGTTATGCTGTATGTGGTAAGCAGGCCCTGGACTTGAGGGTTCACTGACCAGTTGATCTTGTTATCACAAACAGGAGCAGCAAGTTTTAAAGGCATTAATAATGCAGACCACATACCAGTTCTATCTCGATGACTCATGCATAGGCTCCACCAATTGTGTACACACTCCACCCAAGTATGGCCCGAAGAGGCACACAATGTGCATGAATGCAGACTTTGCACTCAAAAGTTACTTTAGGTGACAAGTTAAAATAATAGCTTCAAAATCCCTCCTACATTTTTGTCTTTGTGCGAGTGTTAAAGGAAGAATATTAACTACAGCTCTTTTATTGGATTGTATTTGTTAAAAAGGTTTATGTTTAGAAGCTATGAACACCCCTCATGTAGTTAATGTGCCCGCTAAATTACTTTACTGAGTTCATAACATTAGTATAGTGTTATAAATGCATATAATTTGTCTAAAACTTGTATTTCTAAATAAACAATACGTATATTAGAGCTGAAACGAATACTCGAGTAACTTGAGTTTAAAATTTGATCCGAGTAATTTTATTCACCTCGAGGAATCGTTTAATTTTGCCAGCTCTAAGCATCACGTTTTGCCCGGACTACTTTTAATGCGGGACAACGCGCTGACGTCACGTGCATAGAAGAAGCAATAATTTTTTTTTTTTTTAAACTACAAACTACGCCGACGTTGCTAAAAACTACGCCCCCATGATGCTAGTGTGTTAGCAGGTAGTGTCCGATGCGTCTCAAAGATATCACATGCATTTAGGACTAGATGCGAAATGACAGACTCGGCCGCGTCTGGGCAGCGATAGTAAACAACCGCCATCTTTAGGCAGTAGACTTCTCAGCGCTAATAAATAAAACGTTACTGTCACTCGCTCACGTAACATTAGCCCTTCGGAGGGCTAGGTTTCTATTGATTATGACCACTGTTGATGCGTGGCTAATGTGTCTTACATACAGGCTTTATTTAATCTGTAAAAACACAGCGCTGTAGAGTGATGAGGGTGTCAAATTAAAACATAATAAAGCTAACTGTCAGTTTTAGCTCAGTAGTCATTGGTGAATAGAACACCAAGTAGCACTGGTCCCTAAAGTGATCCAATACAGCAGGTATCATACATTTATTTTGAACACTGCAAAAACTCAAAATCCTATCAGTACTTACAGTTTAGACTAACTTAAAACTTGACTAGAACTTAAAAATAGCTTGACACAAATGGAAATTAAATTGAAACACGTGGGAAAGCCACGTAGCTTTCAAGTGATGTGTGTTACCAAGCGTAATTACATTTTTAGGTAAGAAATGTTTTTTTTTTTTTTTTTTTTTTTTATAAGATCTAGAAGTTTTTGGAGTGAAAGCAGTGATTTTTTTTTTCCAGTCACATCTGAGATGCAATTGCTGGCTGTTTTCAACTAGGTATGTGCCGGTTACCGGTTTCACGGTTTACCGTGGTGTGAAAACGTCACGGTTTCAAAACCACTAAAATTTTCCGTCAGACCGTAGTACGGTATTCGCTAATTTTCATGTGTCAAAAATGCAGCCAGAAGTGGCTTGGCGCAGCAGCACTCAGCCCCTCCCGTTTGTTGCTGCGTGTGAAAGTGACGCTATCGGCTTGACAGCCAGTGAACCCAAAAACAAATAATCCAAACATAAGGCGTACTTTTCTTCAATTTATTGAGCTCTCAGATCATGGTAAGTGGAATATACAAAATTAATACATTTAAAACGTTGTACAATTGTATTTTTCCATGTGTGAGTAGCATCAACAGCTTAGCACCATGAAAAGTTCGCCAAAAACAAAACACACAATTTCCTTTCAAATTCAATATACAAACTAACTCAAAGCTTACAAAGACGAATGTTAGCCTAGGCTTAGCTGGGGGAGCAACTTCGTCGAGTGTTACAGCCGCAGAGTGAGAAAACCAGCTTGATTCGCTTGAATGAAAAGGAAAAGGGGATAGCATCAAAGATCGCTAATAATGAAAGATGCTCTTGCCCTAAGCACAAATCCACGTTCGCTGGATCAAGGAGAGGTCTTACTCCCAATGTTTTTTTTTACTTCTTTGTTTAGATGAAACCTTTCCACAACAATATTTACACTTTAAACTAACTTATACATTTTTAACTTATGAACTTATGAATTCTTTGTTTTTTAACACATAGGCGTGACATGTATAACTAGAGCTGACACAGTGGCTGAAACTTCACTTGAGCTTTTCCACCCTCAAAAAAAAGTCATGCAGTAAAATAAAAAAAAAAATATTCAGAAGTGTTTTTACTTTTTTTATGGAAATTGTTTTGTTCTTGCTCTAATCTTGAGCAACTTGAGCTGTGGCTGTGGGTATAGTCTATAAGTTATATTTATTTCAATTTTATTTGAAATATTTGTTTTTTTATTGATAATTTATTTTAACAATATATTCATGTTCCAGTTTGCAACGTTGCAATGTTCTGAATTTTTTTTAAAAGTCCTGTTCAATGGAAAAAAAATATTTTTAACCCATACATCTCAAAATAACACATTTTGGAGCTATAATTGCAATACCGTGATACCGTGAAACCGCGGTATTTTTGCCCACGGTTATCGTACCGTCAAAATCTCATACCGGCACATGCCTATTTTCAACAATGTACATCGAAAATAAAGACATTGATTGACTGAAAATGGTTCAATATTGGATTAAATGTCTTTTTTTCTCATGTATATTTATAATTGCTCTCTACCTAAAAAAAATTTTTTTATCCGATTACTCGATTAATCGAGAGAATTTTCAGTCGATTACTCGATTACTAAAATATTCGATAGCTGCAGCCCTAACGTATATGATTAATAACTTTAGTGACCTAATATATATATACAGTAATTTTCTGACTATAAACTGCTACTTTTTTCCTTTATTTGGAATCCGCGGCTTGTAGTCCAGTGGGGTTTATTTTTTGATCTGAGTTAATGAGTAACACCTTTTTTTGACAGCGGCGTCATAATTCTGTCATAAGTCTGTCATAATTATGACATGATACTGTCATGGGGATTAAAGGGGACGTTCAGAATTTTTGACATCAGGCTTAATCTTCGAGTTAGTGAGGGTTTCATTAGTCGGTGGAGTTGATTTCAACAAATTCCATTTAGTTTGTTAGTTATTTGTTAGTTTCAGGGTTCTGGAGTGGCTAAGCTAGCGCGAGTCAATTGGGCCATCTTGGCATGCCACCAAAAAACAACAAATGCACACATGAAAATCATCGATGACCAATGCAATCAATAGTGTTGTCTATGTTTTCAGGATAAAGTTTTTAAAACTTACCATTGCATGTCAATAATTGCAGTATGAACAGCAACATTTGTAATCCAGAAGCTCAACAGAGAAGCTGGGCGGAGTGATATCAAATAGTTTTTTTTCACCGCTGATTTTTTATGTCGTAGCCAGCAGCAAGTAACCAGTTTATATTGTTCCTCATTCTTCATAGGGAATTTGTGGAAACTTTCCTTTGCCCATTTCTTCTGTCTGTTTCCACAGCCTATAAGTGCACATTTTGCCATTTTGCCGGCCTTCAGTTAACTCAGCAGACTGTTGCTGCATTCGAGGAAGGTGGGAAGTCAGAGTTTCCAACCTACGATCTGGAAAAATATCATTGGAACACCTCCATTTTTTGATCACTTACGAGAAGGCAGGTTTGCTGGAGGTCAAAATGTCTTCTAATGGCCATCAGCCATCTTCGCTTGGAACGCTTTGAGGTCGCAACTGGTACCCTCCGCGTGGGATAAGTTCGACTTCCAACCTTTCTCGAATGCAGCGTGAGCATGAGTGGCTGAAGCACTCCTCTCTGTTGTGGTCGGAGTACGTATATTTAAAAAAAAAAAAAAGTCCTGCAGAATAAAATATATTACAACAGTTTGGTGTGACATTGTTTTGGCCGCATGGGTGTTTTGGAACAATGATCTGTGTGTTGGATTTATTTGACTATGTTGGCTCTGTTCGTAGATCTGTATAGTTTTTTATTGGCATGCTAGGAAGGTGCCATTGACTCGCGCTAGCTTAGCCACTCCAGAGCCCTGAAACTAACAAATAACTTGCAAAATGCACAGAATTTGTTGAAATCAACTCCACTAATTTAACCTCCGCTAACTCGAAGATTAAGCCTAATATCAAAAATTCTGAACTACCACTTTAATGAATGCTTATGACAGATGTCATTAATGCTCATGACAGTCTCATGTCATATTTATGACGGTCTGATGACAGTCTTATGACGCTACTTTCAAATAAAGTAGGCCTGCAGATATTGATTGTTTTAGTACTCGATAAATTGGTGAACTTGTTAGTTTGAATAATCGAGTAATCGGATAAGGAACATAGAAAATTTAAATACCTGAGCTAAGCCTCAAACGGTATAAATAAAAAAATTACATCGGAATCTAAGTACAACAAAAGAACAATTGGCTAACTCACATCACAAAAGTCCGCTAGCTTAAATACTATAAAATACTTTTT
Organism: Corythoichthys intestinalis; assembly: GCF_030265065.1. Classification (NCBI taxonomy): domain Eukaryota; kingdom Metazoa; phylum Chordata; class Actinopteri; order Syngnathiformes; family Syngnathidae; genus Corythoichthys; species Corythoichthys intestinalis. The sequence goes on along the minus strand of NC_080403.1, from coordinate 37,645,440 downwards.
TTTAATTTTTATTTTTATAAAGTGCTCTTAACAAATGGTTCAAACACATATTCCCACAAAAAACTGCTAAATATACCTATAAACTTAATTAATTGCGAATGCATTAAAAAAAAAAATTAGCTGAAACAAAAACTTAGCTTATGTTTGTCTTAACAGAGAGCAGCTGGATTCAGCTATGTGAGATGAGTAATGTCATATTCACTGTCACCACTAGAGGGCGGTGTGTCCACCCAAATCAATAAAACTAAATGCAAACACTTTCAAAACAAAACAAACCATTACAACGCCACTTTAATTAAACGACTACTCGAAGCAGCAAAATTTAATCAAATATTTTTGCTAATCAAATTACTCGAGTTAATCGAATAACAGCACTAAAATAAAGTGTTAACGGTTAATATCTTTTGGTGTAAATATCGCATAATACTGTGAGGACAGCTGCGGCTTAAGCCTGAGTTATACTCCTGCGTTGCGGTGACGGTGCAGCGACTACGGCGTCATTCGACATCCGATAGTTCTGCGGTGAGGGAACGCGTTGTTCTGTAATTCACCCCCAAGCCACTAGAGGGGTGTGGCGTTATGTTTGTACGGTTTTGGGGCATGCTCGTTGACTTCCGCTAGTCTAGTTTAATGGAGAAAAAAATAAACAATGCAAGATGGAACTATTGAAAGTAAATATTATGCTCATCAACACTGAATAAATATTGGACATACAAATGTTGAGGGGCAGGCGACGCAGAAGATGGTTTCGAGGCGGTCTGGCCGACTTTTGATGCCGCACAGAGAGTTTTAGACTCGGGTGGAGAGAGCTAGCTGTGGCGGCTAGCTTCAAACTGGCGTCGAGCACTGCGTTCAAGGTCTGCAAAGTCCTCATGCCCGATTTGTTTGCCGTGTCCTACAACCAGCCAGTGGGAAGCCATAGCAGATTTCTGGTGTCTATGGAACTTCCCAAACTGCGTTGGGAGCCTTGATTTTAACATTATCATAAAAAGCACCGAGGCACTCTCAATCAGTGATGATGTATCGTGTGTGAACTGTCTGTTATTGAAAATTAAAGATCAAAACAACTCTTTTGACACCAAATCTGTGCTTTATTCTTCATATGCTTGAAGTGTGACACGTAAATAAGTCACAGACTCACAGCAAACATATGTACACAATAAATGATGAAGTGCACCAACCAAAAATACGACATAAAGTGATAAAAAGTTGGCAGTTTTTGGCCGACTGGGTCACCGCTTCGTGTGGCCACTCGATTCCGAACACACACGTCTCGGTGGTTCTTCCATTTTTTTTTTCTTTTTTTTTTTTTTTCAATCGCCGACCTTGCCATTTGGCAATCACAATAATGTCTTGACGAGACTTGCTCTTCGATGATAGTCCCGTCGGCTTGGTCCATTTTTTGCGTGTAGAAAATAATGTTTGATTCAATTTTACAATGGCGGTGATTTCGCGCTGAACCGGAAACAACAGTCTGAGCGGACCAATCACAGTCCGTTTCTGGCATGTCATACGCGTCTACGCGACGCGAAGGTTAGAAAATCCAAGAGGAGCGCGTCAGGCTACGGCGCAGGGTCGTAATTCGGTTCTTCCTTGACGGCGCAGGTCTGACGCGGAAGTATAACTCAGCCTTTATAGTCCGATGCGTCTATCCATGAACAAATACTGTTTTCTAGTCAAATTTGGTCGGTGTGTCTTATGGTCCGAAAATTACGGTAGCTATAATGTTGGGATAGCTTTGTTCAAACTGGGGGGGGGGGGGGGGGGGGGGGGGGGGGGGGTGGATTTGGATTTGCTTTTTACCCCCTCCTTGATACATTTCTGAGATATCGGATCAGGACTCTGTATCGGCAAACCCTGAAAAGCACCTTTAGCTTAAGTTTAGCTGAAATAGCATAGTTAACAAAATGTAAATTTAGTTAAAGTGCCTGTGACACGAAAAAGCATGTTTATTTCATAATACACGCGGTATTTTATGCCCCTGAATGATATGGGCCGCTTGGATGTGTGTGGAAGCGATCGCTATTTTTATTTAGTTTTTTGAATCCTGCGCCATGAAAATGAGTGACTTCCGGCTTCGGTCTTGCATTGAGGAGGAGGGCGCTGTGACGTGTACGGTCGAAGACGTCCTCTTCACGCTAAAGTGTACTGTTGTGTATGAGGACGAAGGATTCAGCTGATTTTGCGGATTAATACGTTTATTTTTCGCATCACGCCAGCCAAACGGCTGCAGAAAAATCATTCTGTATGAGGGAGAGGCGTATGCGTCTTTTTGGAGTTTCAAAAGGTTCCCATTCACCGTGGATATTTACTGTGGGACCATTGGACTTACGAGGAAGTGAGTAAACATCTTGTTTTGTATTATGTCAAATACGAATACAGCGATTACAAAGTAAACACTACAAACTTCCTTTAAATGAAGGACTACTTACGTTTGATCATTGATAGGCATGTAAAAAGCTCTCCTAATGCTAATTAGCAGCAGCATGTTAGCTGCACAACAAATCCAGCCACCCTCCTCTGGGGAACGAACTGTAAATTGCTCTCCGCCGGGCGGTTTGCCGATCCACTAAGACAATCGACAACCGGGTCATCATGTCAAATAATCCAGGATAGTTATGTGTGATTTTCCACTTTGAAGACTTTGAAACATCATTCGGTTCGGGTTAGCATGTCGGCTAGCTGTCACGGCTTCTGGTTTGTTTACATTCTCCGAAGCCGGGGAAGGGAAATGACATATGTCCGATTTAGGTGTCATAAAATATCGTTCGGGAGGTGCGACAGTAAAGGTGAAGTCGACATTTTTGACCATTATGGCGTAATTTTGCCATGTCGTCCTGAATAAATGCATTTTTATTATTTCATATTCCATTCAGACCAAAGACTGTTATTTGTCATGAACATGCCATTTATTTAGCAATTGGGGAAAATACTTGGATAAAAAGAATATCCTGTAAAAATATTGAAGTAAAGAGACAGAAACAATGACATTTTTCCGCTCTCTTCGTCGCGTTTTCCTCGTTGTGAATAGTTCCCCCTCGACGGGCTGACTGGTCCTTCTCAAGCCATTTATATAGCTATTGGGGAAAATACTTGGATAAAAAGAATATCCTGTAAAAATATTGGAGTAGAGAGACTGAAACAATGACATTTTGCGGCTCTCTTCGTCGCGTTTTCCTCATTGTGAATAATTCCCCCTCAATGGGCTGAATAGTAAAACCGATGAGCCCAGTCTACCGATGACGTCATCCACCTGTTGGGGACGCTAAAGCCCTATAATGGTAGGCGTGGCTAACCGGCAGATTAAAAGACTAATTTCTCGTCATCTGCGCTTTGCTAAATTGTTGTATATAGTCCAGTCGTCTCAAAATATGATTCTAATCCACATAATAATGCCATTTAAGACTTTTTTTCTCGTGTCATATGCTCTTTAATGTTAATGTGAAAGATGCAGGAAGAATTCAACTCTTAACGCCTCCCTTTGTTGTTGTCAGTAGGAAGTTGGCCTACATGCTCCCTTATATAACAGTTGATTGATCTGTGTTTGTTCATAGACCAAAAACTGGATGTGTGCATGTAGACTGACTAAAATCTTAGATACTGCAGCTTTCATAATGAGAGATTAAAAAAAAAAGTCACATCATATTTATATCCACAGTGTTCATGTTTGCGTGTAAGAGCATGAGATGAATGTGGTGGCTCAGATCACTCCTGTTTTAATCCCAGAGAGTTAAAGCCCAGCCTCTCAGTAGCTCATGCGCGTTTGAGCCTCCTCTCCTATCCTTCCACGTCACGCCCCTTTCCTCTCTGTCCCCTCCTCCTTTTCCTCCATTTCCCCTCCCTGCATGTTGGAAACATGCTGCGAGCCGACAGTCACGCCAGCGGCTGACAGACAAACACTCACACATAAACACACACTGGTGCCATCAGCCAACATGGGGCAGATACTGAGCTGGATCCGAGGCCCCCGTGAGACCCCGACCCTGCAGGATGTTGCCGTGGAGGAGCAGGTGTGTGTTAATGTGTGTTAATGTCTGTGAGTGCTTGTGCCATGAAATTTGCTGGGCAACCTACTGAAAGTATCCACGTGTGTTTTGTTTTGTTCCTGTAAATCAGCCTGCAAAGAGGCAGATACAAAGCTTTCCGTGCAGTTTGTCTTTTACTGTGCGCCACTAAGAGAAAGTCTTACGAAGGAAAACTGCTGGCACAAGTCCAAGCCAAGACCTCTCTCACTGGTTTTGGAATGTGGTGCTCCTGGTCAGTCCTTGCAAGTGGAAAGTTCTTTTTTTAAGCAGTGAAACAGTAAAGCATTGCCTGCACAAGGCGTTCACTGTTGGCCTACATTTTCTATAGGCACACAAGGGAGTTTGTTTTCTTTTCCATTTTGCAGAGATTGTTGATATTCAGGAAAAGGCTCTGAGTCCTTGGAGAGTTTCTGTCTGCGTCTCGCCCAAATAGCATTCTCATGTGATAATGTGCTGCGAAGGAGTAATCTGAATGGGTGTGTTGCAGGTCTTGTGTTTGAATGTGCTTTTTCTTCTTTGAGCAACCTCAAACGGAGACACGTGACCTTTAGTGCAGTTGACGGTTATTCGGTTTAATATTTTCATGAGTGTTTTGGGATTATATAACAGATCTGCATTGACTATTCAGTTTTCAGTATTCCTATGTTTGTTTATGCATGACTGGCCAGCAGAGAGACATGATCATTTTCTTTGGAAGGTTGTTATGTTCAGGTTCAGTCCGACCATTCCCAGTAGCCCGGAAGCATTTTCATTACAAGCGCAGGAAACAGTCTCTGGGAAAACATATCAAGTCGGCACATGCACGAGCATTGGAGCAAAGTCCATAGATAAGAGGAGTGCAGAACCATTAAGGTTGAGTTGTGCTTTTTATTACCGTATACTTTAGGGGTGGGAATCATCAAACAACTCCAGAGAGATGCATTAACCCATGATACATTACAATAATCACATTGTCACATGTTGCTTAGTTACCATTAATGACTTTAGAATTTGAATCTGATCTCCAAAGTTTCCAATTCAATCTGTTTGGGGTTTGTCTGTGATTTAGGAGTGGTTTACTTCTGTGTTTTAAGTAACCACAGGTCCGCTGTGTTGGTCCGTGTCATGTTCAGGTCACTGCACATTTGTTGCAACTTGTCTTGAGTCTGAAGTGTAGCCGTCATCAATAACTTTTTATTTGAAAGTGGCTTATGTCATTTTTACATGTATGTGATGCAAATCTTAAAATAGGCAAAGGGGATTTGCTGAATGTTTGAGATGAACATCTTTCTATATTTAGTACAGCGTTGTGTAATACAAAAGTAAATTAGGCGCATCTGATGGATTTTCCTATGGAGTAGTTATAAATTGCATTTAAGTTGATTGTAGAAAAATACTCAGGTAGCAGCCAGGTGTAATTTTGAAGGTTTTTTCCACATCTGTCATCCAAAATCAGTTTCACAGGCTGAAGGGCTTACCTTTCCAAATACTTTACATAGTCTTCTGTTTTTGTTTCTCCTGTCTGCCTGTTTGTCCTGATATGTAAGCAGTTGAGATTCTTGGTTTGAGACGTAACATGAACACGTGGCTGTGAAAAACGTTGTTGACATGCAGTGTTGTTTTTGGCAGCCCTTTTAATTTTCGCTGTCTTTTGGACGTTAAAATACTTTTTAGTCTTAGTCATATTTTAGTCGTTTCTAAGTGTGTTCGTCTTGTTCTAGTTAAAACTCAGAAAAATTTCATCTAGTTTTAGTCGACGATTACTCCGAAAAATTTCGTCTAGTGTTAGTCGACGATTACTCAAAATGTTTCTGTCTATAAACTTCAAAAGTTTTAGTCCTTTGATAAATAAAGGTTTCCAACCATTTTGAATGAACATTGACAGACGAGCACACAATTGTAGAGTCTACAAAGACATCACCATCTTCGTGATGATAATACACACTCAGCAGTAAAACAACACATTATTTTCAATTAATTAAACTCACCTGGACGCCACAAACGTTATGTAAAAAGTTTTCCAAGAGTATAAGACAACACTCACCACGCTAAATGCTAATGCTAACGCGAACGCTATGCTAACGCTACAAGTCACACATTGTGTGAAGATCACTCAGCACAGACCTTTAAAGAGAGACAGCGAGAACGAAAAGTGGTATTTGGTATGTGGCAAAATAGATTTTGCCATGTGGCATTTTTTTCGCTACGTGGCATTTTTTTGGTATGTGGCAAAATGGATTTTGGCATGTGGCACTTTTTTGGCCATGTGTAATTTTTTTTTTTTTCGTAAGAAGGTAAGAAACAAAATGGATTTTGGCAGGTGGCATTTTTTTTCGCCATGCGGGCATTTTATCGTGTGTGGCAAAACAGATTTTGCCATGTGGCATTTTTTTTGCCCTGTGGCAAAATATATTTTGGCATGTGGCATTTTTTTGGGGGAGGGGGCATGTTGCAAAATGCATTTTGGTATGGTTCATTTTTTTGGGGGGGTATGTGGCAAAATGGATTTTGGCATGTTGCATTTTTTTTGTTGGGGTGAATGGCATTTTTTGCAGGCTAAGCACGTCCATGCCATTGACGGCCAGGAACGCTATGCTAACGCTACAAGTCACGTAGTGTGTGAAGATCACTCAGCACAGACCTTTAAAGAGAGACAGCGAGAACGAAAACTGGAATTTGGTACAGTATGTTGCAAAATTGATTTTGCCATGTTGCATTTTTTTGCCATATGGCAAAATGTATTTTGCCATGTGGCATTTTTTTTGGTATGCGGCAAAATGGATTTTGGCATGTGGCACTTTTTTGCAATGTGGCATATTTTTTTGGTAAGAGGCAAAGTGGATTTTGGCAGGTGGCATTTTTTTTTGTTTGTTTTTTTTGCCATGTGGCATTTTTTTTCGTATGTGGCAAAATGGATTTTGGCATGTTGCATTTTTTGTTTCTGGGTGTATGGCATTTTTGCAGGCTATTCACGTCCATGCCATTGACGGATATGCACGTCCAAATTTCCCATTCATTTTAAATGGCAGAAAAACGTGTGGCTGTGATTTTTTTTTTTTTTTTTTTTTTTTACCATACCCTTTATCACCGGCCAGTGAGTAGGCTTGTGTGTGGGGCGGGGGGAAGGCGCAGTGAGTGACACGACCAAACACTGCTAAGATGCGTGCTAACTACACATACAGTAAGAAAATGTCACACATTGTGAACTTACGACGGAAACTATGGCAAATTTTTAGCTCATTCTCGTCTAGTCAGACGACAATTGGCATCCATCTCGTTATGTTTTAGTCTCTCAAGACATGTTTTAGCTCGGCACCGTCACGGCATAGCCATGAAAAAAATTGTTCGTTGACGAAATATTTTTGTTATTGTCATCATTGACGAAAACAACTGTTGACATGTCATCAGCGTTGTGATTATCATGCACTACTTTTCACAATTGCTAGGGAGCTTTAACTCAATATCTTGATCTCGTTAAAAGCTGTATGTGCTTTCCGAAAGGAGATAGACTGACAGTTGGAGGGTAAGTTAAAGTGAAGGGCAAAAACTAGGGGATGATATATGGGGCTAAATTTAGAGAAGGCAGAGCAAAGGACACCGAAAGTGGGAGGATATAGATGCACAGGGAAACTGGAGAAGTTTCTTTGCTGCATTTAAACTTTCAAGCTCATGTAGAACTTGTTTAGGCCTCCACTTAGCCCAGTTCAGATGCGAAAAGCTTTCAATGTGAGCCTGAGGAGGATGAACAGTAGACTACATCATGTACTTTTATGGCCACATGTTGTCTTAAGAGTTTGGCTTTGACTCTATATTATTTATTAGAGTGTTTTTGCAGTCAGTTTATGGCATTGCCCTCCTAAGCACTGGAATAACACTAGAGGAAAGTCAGGATCCTGGTAAAATGCTAAAATAAAAAGTAAAAGCGCTCTCTGTAAAGCGCTTACTCTGCCAAGGTGCCAAGGTATTATTTATTATTATAGTTATTGTTCGTGTTTTTCGAGCAGTAGCAGGCCAAATGGGATCATAGCACTTATGATTCTGGGGAAGGTACAATTATTTTGTTAGGTTTGAAAAATAAAATAAAACTGGTCGAACCAAAGTTGAAACAGTATACCACACCATATTATTTATTTCTCCTGTCTTTTGTGTTCCTTATCCAGCTGCTATTTAGTTGATGGAGAGTGACATAACATTAGAGATAGGCAGAACGCTCCCATTTATGGTCTGGGGCAGAGAAAATACACTAATTGCATCATGACCCAAAAATGGAATGAAAACGTACTGTCGAATATACAGTATGTATGTGGGAAAACATTGCTGTGTTGTTTATTTGATATTTTTCAATGACATAACTACAGCTTTTTGAAATTGACACAGTTGAGCCAACTACCGTAATTTCCGGGCTATAAGCCGCTACTTTTTTACCTCATTTTGAATGCTGCGGCTTACAGCCCAGTGTGGCTTATTTGTTGATTTATTTGGATTAATAGTTACACTTTCTTTGACAGCGGCGTCATAAAACTGCCATAAGACCGTTATAATTATTACATGACACTATCAGGGGCATCAATGAATGCTTACTTTGCTTACTAATGCTTGCTTTGTCATCCGGCAAATTATGTCACTAACTCCATTTTTGTCCAGCTCGGATCTTTTACATCCATTCAAAAGTGAAATAAATTGCCAGATAACACTAAATGACATCTGTTCTAAGCATTAATGCTCTGTCATGTCAAAATTATGATAGTCTAATGACAATGACGTCTTATGGCGCCACTATCAAATAAAGTGTTACCAAATACCATAACTCGCAATTAATGAAACAACTACAGTAACAACAGTAACTGAAGAAGTAATTAGCACAGAGCATGCATTTTGATTGTAATTTACATCTGTAGTGCTGCAATGCATGATAGGAGGCATGTTAGACAACAACAGTGTTGACAGCAGGTGGCAGCTGAGGTTGACTGTCTCCTCTTATATTCCAGTGCGGCTTATCTCTGAATGAATGCCGTTTTTGTTTTGGTGGGGGTCAGCTTATAGTCAGGTGCACCTTATAGTCCGAAAATTACGTTATATACTGTATAGAGTTGGTACAACTACAACTTTCTTTTTATTTAGGTAATGCTTCACAGTATGGTTCTTTTCAAAAACCTACCACATGAAATAAGTAGAACAAAATATAACAGAATAATTAAATAATAAAAAAATATACACATAAAAATTATTAGGATAATATTCCACCTAAGGGTGTAACAGTACATGTATTAAACCGTTTCGGTACGGGGTGCTCGGTTCGGAACGGAGGCGTACCGAGCGAGTTTCTGACGTAATGTAACCCTTACTTTTCGAGACTGTGAGTCGATCAGGTTACAGTTTCTTTGTGTAGATTACAGTATATTTACTCCGTCTTCTCTACTAGAATGAGGACCAACACGGTGGGACAGTATATAACCCAGAAACGTCAACGGTGCGACAACGTGGCTGCCGCAAGAACGCAGTGAAACGCGGGTGTTAAAGTCAATCAGCCAATGCACACCAGTCGCAGTGCGGCCGCGTGTTAGACGCGTCCCAGAAGCGGCTCAACGCGATGCACGCGAAAAGAACGGCAGAGTTTATTATTTGACGCGAGATGCGGCCCTCCTGCGTCAATACTACCAGCTAGGATCAGGCAAACCGGAAGTCACTCGTGTAAAAATACGGTGGCTCCGGTCGATTTTTAAAACTAATATGCAATCGTAACCCACTTTTTGAGTCCATCAGATCTCTTGAGTGGTAGATCGGGGCACAGTTGACTTGTCTTTGTTGATTTACTGCTGTGTTCTCGGCTATAATAATAACCAACATGGCCCCGTGTTCAATACAAAACCCTCCTACCACAACAAAACAAGTAGGAACTAATATTCACATCGGAACTAAAGTTATACAACATAAAATATACAATATAAATGAATACTACATCACATTTGGAAAATATAAACACATAATAAAATAAATAATAGCCCATTTAAATAAAATAAATTGAAATGAGCTAAAACACCTGTAATTAAATAATAAGAATGATACACAGATCCTAATTACACAATTAAATTTATTAATTTCTGTGTGGCGCTTTAACTTGAGAAAATCCACCAATAAAGCTTTTGAAAACCGTTCATAAGAAAAAAAATGATTCATTGAGGCATTTCACTTGTAAAATACATGTTAAAATCTTTGTCATTGGAATTGCTTTTCTCTTTAGCACCGGACTTCTTTTTTCTTCTTTCTTTCAGAAAGAAAGCTGACCAATATGCGGGGTCTGAAAGGCAAATTGTTGTTGGATTATTATCTTTAAATACCTGCTACTTTTTGAGCAGAATTCTAGCTTTGTATAGTCTAGTGTTCTTATTGTTGAAAGCACAAAAGCGTGTCATAAACAACTAGCACATTTATATTTTGCATTTTGTTTTCTTACGGTACCGAAAATGAACCGAACTGTGACCTTAAAAACCGAGGTCCGTACCGAACCGAGATTTTTCTGTACCGTTACACCCCTAATTCGACTGTAATGACTAAATAAACACATAAAACTTTACTAGCAGTAAACCTAACCCATTTTTTCACAATTTTTTCTGACATTTACACATTCAAACACGGTGACATTGATCGCCCCTTTAAGTAATCATCAATAATAAAAAATTTACAAACATATAGTTTTTTTGTTCATTATTGTGACCAGCGGGTTGCAATGGGTTCATATCAAAGGCTTAATGAATCTTTAAACTTACTTACTTTGTCGACAAAATGAACAACTTCGACAACTTAATAAACCTGTAAAACCTGATAAGTATTTATCTTTCACTTCTGTACCAGAACCACACTGGAAAATAGTGCTTCCAGTATATCCCTCCTGTTTTACTCACAAATAATTTCATGACTCATGAAATTTGTATCTGAATTTAAAGCTATGATTTTCAATTCAAAGCATTGAATCATCTCCAATGGGTCTTTTAGGAACAATTAAATTATTTTCGCTTCTTATATTGAAATTAGGGCTGTCAAAATTATCGCGTTAACGGACGTTAATTAATTTTTAAAATTAATTACGTTAAAATATTTGACGCAATTAACGCAGATGCCCCGCTCAGACAGATTTAAATGACAGTACAGTGAAACGCTCACTTGTTGTGTTTTATGGAGTTTTGCTGCCCTCTGCTGGCGCTTGGGTGCGACTGACTTTATAGGCTTCAGCACCCATGAGCATTGTGTTAGTAATTGTTGACATCAACAATGGCGGGTTACTAGTTTATTTTTTGATTGAAAATTTTACAAATTTTATTAAAACGAAAACATTAAGAGGGGTTTTAATATAAAATTTCTATAACTTCTACTAACATTTTTCTTTTAAGAACTACAAGTCTTTCTATCCATGGATCGCTTTAACAGAATGTTAATAATGTTAATGCCATCTTGTTGATTTATTGTTGCAATAAACAAATACAGTCCTTATGTACCGTATGTTGAATGTATATATCCACCTTGTGTCTTATCTTTCCATTCCAACAATAATTTACAGAAAAATATGGCATATTTTATAGATGGTTTGAATTGCGATCAATTGCGACTAATTACGATTAATTAATTTTTAAGCTGTAATTAACTCGATTAAAAATTTAAATCGTTTGACAGCCCTAATTGAAATACAATTTAGATGTACAATGGATTACTGCAGTTGCACACTATTTGGTTGTTGCAATAAATAAGTTGTGATTTCTTGGGTCTTTCAGTGGATTATTGTTTTGCTGTACATCACATGAATGTAAAGTTAAAGCCAAAAGCAAAACATTAAATACTGTATTTCTACCTGTGTTTTGACCACAATGAAAGATCAAAATCATGTCACACATGAACATATTTATAAGTGTATGTTGCTATACAAGCTTTCAGTTGCAGTTTTTTGGCTTTGCAAATGAAGGCATGCGCACACACGTCAGATATGTACTTCCTGTTCACATTTACTTTGGTGTTCTCAGCAGGAAATTGCAAAACTGTCTTCAATAGCTAGCTATGACGTATATTTTGTTTGCCATCCGTTTTGAATCACTGAAGTCTGCTGTTAATGGAAAAAACTTGCCACTTTTTAATGTTTCGTCGCATCTACGCAATTCCAGTTTGTTCTTTTTTTCCTAATATAAACTATCATTTCACTCCTATCAGATGCAAGACTTCCATGCTCTGAGATGAATAACTTTACAGATTACAACTTCTAAATGGGTGGGGTCAGGGTCTGCTTTGGTTCATTATTTGACAACACAGATAAGTGTTGTGAGGGGTTACAGAGTAAGGCATTTGGCTCCAGTGCGAGCATGCAGTGTTGTCTTTCGGAGACACACTTGCTCTTTGTTGAAGTCAAAAGCAGAATGAGAGACTCTGTTGTCTTCGTTGGTAAACCTGTTAAAGTAGATTTATTCTACTCAGATCCCACAGCACCCAAGTATTCCTAATAGGAAGTTTTTGTCCTTTTGAGGGTTTTTCTTTTTTTTGAAAAGGGTAAAGTTCAAATATTTAGAAACTAGGGGGAGCCCTTTGAACATACAGGCACGCCTTTGTGAAAGTTCTGCTTTAATGAAGACTGTAATTTGAGTTTTATAATCATCCACTCTCTGGATTTGAGGCAAGTCCAGTCATGTGATGTTTTCACGATTCAAACACATGTTCACATGCAAGATCCAAAATTTGCATAAAAAGTTACTGGCCACAATATTAGATACACTTGAACATAATGGTTATTAGTCTATTTAGTTTCGTTAATAGGGCTTATTCTCTTTAAGAGTCCCAGGCGAGCTGAAGACTATCCGAGGGTTACTTTGAGCAAGATGTGTGGTACAACTTCACATTTGGTTGCTACCAAATTTTAGGGCACTGGCATATAAAGAATTATTATCACCTATACCTAGATTAAAGCTCCAAAAATACACTCTTATACATAAAAAAAGTAAGTTAACTAGTCAAATCACCACAATCACAATTATTTGGTGAATGTGTAACTTAGAAAAACACTGCAAGCCATTTACTATTAATACAATCAGTGGCATCGTTCTTAAATAATTTTCTAATAGTTCTCTAAATAATTTGGTGTTGTTGCATTTAAAAAGACAAAACATTATTTAAAAAATGCTGACATATTCACCATGAAGTTGCCAGAATATTAGTTTGAATCAATAATCATATAACCTGTCATTATTAACTTAAATATTATCATAAATCTATCACATCAACAAAAATATAGTCCACGTTTTCACTGTCACCTTGCTCACAGTCGGTACAGGCGTTTTGACGAATGCAGTTCACGCAGGGGTGAGGTTGGGCATCGAGCGTCGATAGGATACGGGACTAACACTCCAGTTACACTCCTGGAACCCTTTGAATTTTTCTATTTCAAGTTTCGATGCTCTGACCGCCGACCGGAAAAAATAGCTGCCGAACGTCACGAAGAAGAAGCAACATGAAGACTAGCTCCGTTATGAGCAAATCATATTAGTTGCTAATTTAGCTTAGCACAAAACCGTGTTGCTTTGCTTCACAGAAATGACAACCAAGTAACAGAATAAACACACCAAAATGATATCATATCCTCTGTTAAAACATGCAAACTTACAGATTTTGTTTTATCAAGGGTTCCCAACGATGTGTAGTGCAGAGAGGAGGTGTGTAGCGTCTGTACACCTCAAGGATTCTTTTCCAACTAAAGTAGTAAGTTGTTTTTGCCTGCTGCTTCCAGTAAGTCAACACTTGGGAAAGCCAAGCGCACATAGCAAAACCAAAGAAAAACTGTAGAGTCCAGAGTTACAATCGTGGACGGATGAACAATATATCAGTTTAGAAAGAAATCAAACTTAAAAAAGTTAAGATCAAGGGACAGAACAATTGTCAGCCCTTAACTAATTTGTAAACGATACAATACAATAAATTACTGCGGCATAAGACACTTTAAAACATAGGCAAAAGAATATGTGTAAATGTTTTCTCCGTGTGTTTTTAAAAAAACAAACATCTTTGTGAAGTATTTTAACATGATTAATTTTAAAAAATTAATTACCGCCCGTTAACGCGATAATTTTGACAGCCCTAATTTATATGCAAGTTAAAAATAACCCTGTGAGAAATTCATAGCAAAGGTAATTGAAAGTTCATATAATAAAAAAAAATAATCAAGATGTTAAGAAATTCATATAAACCCCTCCCTATTAAAAGAATCGGAATCGAGAAACATTTGGAACTGGAATCGAAACGTGGAATCGGAACCGATCAAATTCAAATGACGCCAAGCCTACGCAGGGGTGCATTTTTCGGCACAACAACGGCAGCTTGTGTGTGTGTACCTCTGACGCACACGGAGCAGAGTGTGATGAATGGATGATGGAATGGAATGGATGAAGGATGGACATAAGAAGGTTTTCCAAGAAAGTGAGTATTTAGCACTGCTGGTAGTAACAGTTAGTTAGCTCCAGCCCTTAGCTAACAGCAGAAAGTCCCATGTAGTTAATAACAAATGCTCCGTGATTGAAAAATTAAAACCTAGCTTGCAAATTGCTGACTATCTCTGCGCACGTCGTACCTTTGTTGTTTTGCTGTCAAAAGTTACATCCCAGCTCTAAAACAATGCTGCTACTTAGCTGCTGCTAGCTAGTTAGTCTGAAATGGATTGTGAAGGTTTGGTTTGGTTGTTTACAGAGTTAAGTGTGCGCTCTTTTTACCACTATCGTTGGGATGACTTCCTTCTGGAGCATCAGCTGTGTTTCTCACTTTACACATAGATGAGTACAGGAGCTGAGCTCATTCACGTATGATCATCATCAATGATAGTCATAATAAAACTAGGGCTGTCAAAAGTAACGCGTAAACGGGCGGTAATTAATTTTTAAAATTAATCACGTTAAAATATTTAACGCATTTAACGCATGCGCGGAACGACCCACTCAAGCATTGCCGCGAACAGACTACAATGGCGCCGTTTGAAGTATATTGAGCGCTAAGGGCAGAGACAAGCAAGTGGAGTGGACACAGGTGTTACCGGCATCTGCCAAGTGGGCCGCTGTTATTTTCAGTGTGACCGGCATTGTCAGTTTGAGCAATGAGGAAGATAGTGGTCGAGCGAGAGAGGGAGCGAGAGAGTAGAGAAAGTGAGCAGTTAGCGCAGGCTCAAGTGCTGCGTCCCCCACATGCTTTTGTTTTGTTAATATACTGTAAGTACCCACAAAAAGTCACCCAGCGCCTCTCGGTGTTTATATGTACGCCGCGATCTTCCTCAGGAGGAAATCGGACGAACTGAGCCAACCGACCACAATGAGCCAACATGAATCACCGGTCCATAGCACCGCCAATTACTAAGAAGGGTGTATTGGCAACGCAGGCATTTATTGGAGCCGCGCTATTTAATGGAATAAGCGGTGGCATCTCTTCCGCAACTGTTATAACCATTGCGGCAAGCGACATGGGGAAGAATAACTGGAGATGATCTTTTTCTTACCAGATATACCATTTGGAGCAACCACTGTGACTCATGGTTGCTCAAATTCCCATCATGCATTTGGGCAGTTAAGAACATTTAAGTTGCTACAGTATCATTTAGGGAAAGCAAAACAAAAATAATATTCCAATCTCTCAAACATAAAATAATGTTCACAAAAAGAAAAGCGCTCAATGCAAAGAGATCTGGCATTCCCAATCAAAATAGCTATGCAAAACAATACTCTATTCAAACATTAAGTTTAGCTCAACATATACACTAGATGGCAATATTTAGTCACAATATACAAACTATCAAAATTACGATAACTTGTACTCATATTTATCTAAGAATTACAAGTCTTTCTATCCGTGGATCCCTTTCACAGAAAGAATGTTAATGTTAATGCCGTCTTGTGGATTTATTGTTATAATAAACAAGTACAGTACTTATGTACAGTATGTTGAATGTATATATCCGTCTTGTATTTCCATTCCAACAATAATTTACAGAAAATATGTAAATATAATAAATTAATTTTTAGGCTGTGATTAACTCGATTAAAAATTTTAATCGTTTGACAGCCCTAAATAATACACTAAAAATAATTGCTCCACCGCCTTTATTGACCTGTAGGAGTCAGAGCAGAGGAGCAAAGAGGGTAAGAGGGGAGAGACCTCTACAGGAAAGGTGAGTAGGAGTGGAGAAAGCCAAGAAGATGATTATATATAGCATACATACATACTCACACAATGGCTGCATCAAACAATGGTTCAGAAAAGATTTCACAGTCTTGCAGTCACGTCAATTGAAAAAGATGTGCTTTAGCATCTGAGTCAACAGAGTGAGTGACCGATTTGCCACCCTTAAAAACAGATTTTGAACAACTTTGATGCTTCCATCTACTAAGGAACTTGCATGTGTAGCCATTTTTTCCTGCTGATGCATCCATCCACTAGGTAACTTGCATTTGTAGCCATTTTCCTGTTGTTCTACTGTATTTAAAAAAAAAATGACAGAAACCACAACATTAATAATAGTAATTATGAATAAATGATCAGTGTTTGTTAGCTGTTTGTGAAGTTTTGTGCTTGTATGCTACGTTCAGTTAAATCCTGTGTATCTCCTGGTGGCTAAGCCCCATCTGTTCTTAAAACCTAGTGACGCCCCTGAATACAATATAATAATATCTAACACAACCTTGCCACTTTCATGTATTATTCCAAACCATTGAAGAACTAAACTACCACTTTAACTCAAAATTTGACCATAGTTAATGTTGCGGTCAGCACACGCATAGGCAATGACTGTTTAAGCCTGCTGGATTTAACTAGAGTGACCCACATTTAAACCAGAGTGTTAATCATGAAGCAGAATATAGCACTAAGGTGTGTGATGACAAACATGGAAAGCCCACACTTCATTGTCACTTAAGTGTTGTGAGTATTATTAGACACAGGGAGGTGCTGCAAATTCTTCTCACGACACTTAAGTAGTTAAAATGATTATCTTGCAAAAGCAGAACAAAGGAAGCCAGCCTTACATATTTTTTTCACCCTTGTTATTCTTATGTAATATTTGGCTACTGACTAGAAGTTTCCCGTGTGTTTGGGGTTATTTGTAAATATTTGAAGTTCTGTGAAGGCCAGAGGAAACGACTGAATTTGTCTTCCTTAGTCCTTTTGTTCTTTTTCTCTATATGAACTACTTCTTTATTTACCACCATGTTGGGTTGGGTCACAAGAACATGTGATGAGATCCGCCTCCTTCTTTTCTCTTCTTTCCAACCGCACACACTTAGTCTCTGTTGGAGTGGCTGTGCAGTCTAGATTCCAGAGCAGTGAGTCTATCAGTCACACCCAGATGCTGCTGAACAACACACCAAGTTTTGCTTCTATAGCCCTTTCTGTTTCTTATTTCGCATCTAAACTCTCCCTGCGTGTAGCCCACCGTGCCAGTTATTGAACTGCCACATCCCTATTTATGACGCCCTGATCAGGGACACCCCAAAGCTCCTGCATGGGTCAATGTTATTTATTTATTTTTCCACGCAGGCAAGTAGGCGGTTCTATATTGGATAGGCTGTCCAATCTGACTGAGCCTGCTCAGCTGGGTTCAGGGTGAAGGGGAGGGCTTTGAGACATGCCAGCCTGTGGTGCACTTCCTAAAGGGCGGAGCAGCAAGTTCTGCTCGTTGGGTGTGTGTTTTCAGACGTGTGTATGTGTGTGCGTAGGTGCATCAAAGTGGATTTAAGGTTTGCAGAGATGATCTAAGGTAACGTAGCCAGAAGAGAGAAGATTTTGGCCGTGCATTCAACAATTCATATAGAGGATACAATCTGTAAAGCAAACCTATGGTATGTATGCGGATGGCAGTTCTCTTTGATAAATGTGCTTTGTTTGGGTGTGTGGAAGGACTTCCTGACTGTTACCTGTCAACCCTTCTAAAATTGCCGGGTGAAAGATTGTTTGTCAACACTTGGCTTCTGCTTTTAAAAGAAGTTTACTTTGCGTTGAGCTATCAATAGTGAAAAGAAGCCTTCACAGACTTGTTGTCGCAGTAAACAACACAACTGTTCTATTTATATCGTCCATGTGGCATCTAGCTCCATTAGTAGTTCAACAATAGTTTTAAAAACAACTCCTTAACATGTGGTCCGGTGGCATCACAGAGGTTTAGCGTTAATTATGTTAGGCTCATAGTTAATGGGTCCTGTGTTGTCAAATGCCAAGAATACTGTGTTTGGGCCTCCTGTATAAAATTTGCATACTTTTCTATGTTTTTGTGGGATACACCGGCTTCTCAAATAATAAAAAAAGATGAATGAATGAATCACTTTAAATTATTGATTAGTAAAGTTGAATGTGTACACAGTACCCTGCCTCTTGCCTATAATTGGCTGGGATAGATTGTAACTCAACTAGGGCTGCAGCTATCGAATATTTTAGTAATGGAGTATTCGACTGAAAATTCCATTGATTAATCGAGAAATCGGATAAAACATTTTCTTTAGGTAAAGTGCAATTATAAATATACATGAGAAAACAAGACATTTCACCTAATGTTGAACCATTTTTAGACAATCAGTGTCTTTATTTAAAATTTTTGAAAACAGCCAACAATTGCATCTCAGCTGTGACTACAAAAAACCCCCCAACAAATTCACTGCTTTCATTAAAAAAACTTCTTATTTCATTGTCATTACGCTTGATTACACAAATCGCTTAAAAGTTTTTGTGTTTGTCCCACGTGTTTTAATTGAATTTTTAGGTTCTTAGTTAAGTTTTAAACTTAAGTCTAAATCGTACTTCCTGATAGGATTCTGAGTTGCAGTCTTCAAAATGCTGTAAATGTATGATACCTGTTGTATTGGAGCACATTAGGCACCAGTGCTACTTGGTGCTTTATCCATCAATGGCTACCGAGCTAAAATTGACAGCTTTATCATGTTTTTCATTTTACACCCTCATCACTCTACAGCGCTGTGTTTTTACAGACACATTAGCCACACATTGAAAGTAGTCATAATTAATAGAAACCTAGCCCTCCGCAGGGCTAACAAGGCAAGGTACAGTAACCAGGGCTGTCAAACGATTAAAATTCTTAATCGAGTTAATTACAGCTTATAAATTAATTAATCGTAATTAATCGCAATTCAAACCATCTAAATAATATGCCATATTTTTCTGTAAATTATTGTTGGAATGGAAAGATAAGACACAAGATGGATACAGTATATACATTCAACATACTGTACATAAGGACTGTATTTGTTTATTATAACAATAAATCAACAAGATGGCATTAACATTATCCATGGATAGAAAGACTTGTAGTTCTTAAAAGATAAATGTTAGTACAAGTTATCGAAATTTTATATTAAAACCCCTCTTAATGTTTTCGTGTCAATAAAATGTGTAAAATTTTCAATCAAAAAATAAATTAGTTGCCCGCCATTGTTGATGTCAATAATTACTTAAACATTGCTCATGGGTGCTGAAGCCTATAAAATCAGTCGCACCCAAGCGCCAGCAGAGGGCGGCAAAACTCCATAAAACACAATTAACAAGTGGGCATTTCAGTGTATTGTCATTTAAATCTGTCTGAGCGGGGCATGTGCGTTAATTGCGTCAATATTTTAACGTGATTAATTTAAAAAATTAATTACCGCCCGTTAACGCGATAATTTTGACAGCCCTCACAGTAACATTAATCTTATTTATCAGCGCTACGTTAACTTAATTTTACCTCGTCCCGAGTATCGCTCCTGCGCTCTCGGAATAAAGCAGTGCCTTCAGTGGAGCGGGGGCTAGGCGGGCGGGTCGCGCGGGTGCGCCTGCCCACATTTCGGGGGCGGTCATCGATTGCTGGTCCAGACAGGGGTGCTGAAGCGTCAGCGCGGCCGCGGGTAGCCGAGGCCGGGCGGGGGTAGTGTCATGCAAGCGGTGTCTTACAGTGAATACATGAAACAGTCTTTGCCTTGGTCTCCAGGTGAAATGCTGCCACACGTGTGACATTTTCTGCTTTATCTTGGTGCCTTTCTCTTCGCTTTCATCAGCTTCTACATCGGAACGTCTATGTTCATGCGTGGATGAAATCAAATATATCGGCCGCCTCTCCTTTCTTCCTCTATGCACGTGACTTCACAGCGTTGTGCATTAAAAGTAGTCTGGGCAAAACGTCATGCTTAAGAGTTGGCAAAATTAAACGATTCCTCGAGGAGGAGAAAATTCCTCGATCAGTTTTTAAAATCGAGTTACTCGAATTATTTGATTAATCATTTCAGCTCAAAACTCAACTATGAGTTCGCCCTCTCGGGTTTTGTCAAATTGATAAAACGCTTGTCTAATGTTGCTCAACCCTCACACCAGAAAAAAATCTATTGTACTGGTCCTTTAAAATATTGGTAAACCCAGTTTTGTTAAATTCAACTAGTCTTGTGTGCATGAGCATGTCTACAAAGAGAGCCTGGCTTTATTGCATGAAGAAGCAAGAGTTGAATCAGGACAACTTGCGGTTGCTTCATCATAACAACGCACAGGCTTACAATGCTGTAAGTAACCTAATTTTCTGTTTGAGTGGGGCATCATTGTGCATGAAGATGTTGTAGAGACCTGAAGGGGTTTACTTTTCTTCTTACTTACAAATGGTCGAAACAAGAAACATAAAACGTAGCTTTTCAGACACTAGCCCTGCAACTTTTTTGATATTCGTCAGATGTGATATGCAAGTATGCCCAACTTAGCTCTTTCAGAAGCTTGAAAATAGCATTGCTCAATGAACGGTATGTCTCAAAATCTTTTGTTCCGGTGTTCTCTGACTGTGTTTCCAGTCGAATTGATATCCCTAAGCACTACTGAGCATGCACAGGCAATCACCCCACCCCCAAAGTTTATTACAGGTCAAATATCCGTCAATTTTATCTACTATTTTGACGTCTTTGCTGTTGTTGTTGTTGCCTGCAAGTGAGTAATATTTTTAGAGTATTTTCAGTTTATAGTGCCTAATGACCACTAACCTCTTTAAGCAATTATATATGCACGAAAGACTAGAATAGAATATTGATGATATTGCTAAGGAAGTTAACGTTGTATGATGAGCAGCAAACAAGTGGGTTGCTTGGGTTTTAATGGCGTTTTGATTATTGTTCAATATAGAATATTGTGATTCTAGTGGGAGAACAGTGGGAGAATCTAAATATCCAATATAATAATATATCTAAATAGACGTGTCAACATTTAAGGTAGATTTGTTCAATGTTAAGCTGCTATCAACAACGGGGAGTTCAGTTTACTTTGACGCAAATCAACAGAACACCGGCATTTGAAAAATATTGCAAAAATTGATTTGCAGAGGTATAAGCAATTTGTATTAGTATGAGTAAATCACATTGAACATGCTACATGCTTCTATTCCTCCATTGTTGTTGCATTTTGGTACCAAATAACTATGGTAAAGTGAGTTGAGGAGCTTCATTTAGCACAGTTTTGCAGCAGGGCTTATTTCCTGCGAAGTAAAAAAAAAAAAAAATTATATTGATTATTCACATTGACAAACATCCATCCATTCATCCATCCATTTTCAAGACTGCGTATCTGTGTCAGCGTTGCGGAGTGCTTGGGCCTATCCTGGCGGACTACACCCAAAACTGGTCACAAGTCATTTGTAGCATTTACAAACAATGTCCTTTCTTTTTTTTTTTTCTTCTTCTATTAAATATCTCTGTCAGCAGCTTTAGTGCCAGGCAGAACTATTCCACTGAAAACAACTAAGTACCTCGCCATTGAGCCTACAGTATATGCTTGAGTCTGTATGCTTTTTAATAATAGTTTTCTTGTTTTTGGTGTTGTGCTGTGAAATAGTCTTATAAAGTAAAATATGTCTGGCTCAATGCAGGTTGAAAAATAATGCGTTATAAACAGTTAAGGTTTAAGATTGTGCAAAACAGGCCAAACAGCAGTGACGCTTGCTAGAAAATAGCCCAAGCACATTACAAAAACACTGATACATGGTTTAGTCCCCTGGGTTTGAAAACTTAACTGTTCAATACTCCACTGAGCCTGACAGTGATACTGCATAATAAACTTCACTCTCTTACACTCCTGCCCCTCACACCTCTCTTGCTTTCCACCTTTTTATACCATGATGATGTACACCACACTTCACACCTCTTTGAGCTGCCAGCTCTATTTAAATGCTTTAGCACTAGCTAGAAAAGCAGCTGCTGCCATTTGAGCGCATGTGTTCGTCTGTGGTTGTGAGGGGCGGAGCCCGAGATTAGTCATCAGTTTTCAAAACAGGCTCGAGCTCAAACTACTTAGTTGGGTAAGGCCTGGGCCTACTGCATTGTTGGTGCTCTGACCTTGTTGTCCTCATGTTATGTATTTGATAGCTCACAGGTGATGGTGTGACATTTGACGTCTGTGAATCACACCCATCGAAACCAGAGTACAAGCCATGGATTTGTTTGGCATTATGTCTCTTCTTGTTGGTTTGAGAATATGTCACTTTTCAAGCCATTAGTAAAAACTTGATTCTATTTTAGGCTTGCACAAGTTTTGCAATCCTGAATTGACCAAAGTTGTTTGTACTAGAGGTGTGCGAAATTTCCGATTCTTAGATTATTCACGATTCGGCCGATTCAAAAACATCCAAATTCCGATTATTGAAATATGTCAAATAAAGCTAAACTAAAACACAGTCAGCACGGTCTTCGGGACGCAATGAGGAACGGACCGAGAGTAAATATCATGCTTATCATTACCCGGGTAATAACAATGCTCAACTCATGGCTCTGGCTCAACTCATGCCGCTAGATGAAAAAAAAAAAAAAAAAAAAACCTGACTGCAGCCGGCAGCCGCTACAAACTACGTCCACACAATGCTACGGTAGATATCACATGTGTAAAGAATTAGATGCGAAATGACAGATTCGGCGGCGTTAGCAGCACATGTATAGAAAACTACATGCAAAATGACAGACTTGCCGCCGTTAGTAAACAGCAGCCATCTTAAAGCAGTAGTCTTCCCTGGCAGGCTGTTGTCGCGAACCTTCCAAGTGAACCTAATTAACTTTTTATCTAAAATACTCCTAAATCGGCAAAATCTTGACTTGAATCTGTCTTTAAAACAGTTTTAAAACTTTGACATGTCGAAAGTAGACACAAGGGAAATTATGGAACAACAGTAGCAATTTTAACAACTTTAATGATTGATTCACAACTAGGGTTGTTCCGATCATGTTTTTTTGCTCCCGATCCAAACCCGATCGTTTTAGTTTGAGTATCTGCCGATCCTGATATTTCCCGATCCGATTGCTTTTTTTTTTTGCTCCCGATTCAATTCCAATCATTCCCGATAATTTTTCCCGATCATATACATTTTGGCAATGCATTAAGAAAAAAATGAATAAAACTCGGACGAATATATACATTCAACATACAGTACATAAGTACTGTATTTGTTTATTATGCCAATAAACCTTCAAGATGGCATTTACATTATATTAAAATTCTTTCTGTGAGAGGGATCCACGGATAGAAAGACTTGTGACTTTGTATATTGTGACTAAATATTGCCATCTAGTGTTTTTGTTGAGCTTTCAGTAAATGATACTGTAGCCATGCCCAAATGCATGATGGGAAGTGGAACCATGACTGTGCGTAGTGCTACCAATTGATATATCTTCTCTGCGTTGGGAAATAACATAAGGTGTTAAGAAAAAGATCAATTGCTATCTTGCTTCCCCACATTGCTTCCCATGATATTTCTAATCATCGGGAGAGGGTTTGTAAGGCTTTAGCCAGTTAAAAAAAGGCTCCAAAGGCTGCCAAAATTCACTCTACTCATTTTACGCTGCCTTTTATCTCTCTATATAGGTAAAACGGCGCCATTACAGATTGAGTGGGACAATGCGTGAATGGGTCGTGCAGCGCATGCATTAATTGTGTTAAATATTTTAACGTGATACATTTTTTAAAAAATTAATTACCGCCGTTATCGGGATAAATTTGATAACCCTACCTTAAGCCTAAACTAAAGACTCTGGATGAGTGTAACATATTATGCCTGTTACATTAAATACAATTAGAAAACGATTTAACTAAAAAATATATTTAAAAAAAGGCATGGCCGATATTTTTTTGCCGATTCCGATACTTTGAAAATGACGTGAACGGACCCGATCGATCAGGACGCCGATCGATCGGGACATCTCTATTCACAACATTAAATTAATTGGATGTACAGTACTTTAAAGCTGCTGATACAGAATGGGAACTTGAATATTTTATTTACTGTTTTGCACTGTTAACTTGATATTGAAATAGTCGTTTATTTAAGCTTGAGAGGATTTTTGTACAATTTTTGTAACTAATGTAGGAAACATTAACCACAGCTAATAGCTGGGAGGAGGGTATGTGCATCAATAATCGAATCGTAGCCTCTGAATCGTGATCGTAATTGCATTGTTAGATTCCCAATTCTAGTTTGTGCACTATCTGTGTTCTCAATTAAACATGTTAGTCACTTTATCAAGAAGATGAATAAAAGAGAAAGGATACTTTCTGTCCTGTAGCAAGGTTTTAGTTTTACATGGGACTCTGATTGTTTTCTTTTTTGATATACTGAAACGAAATGCTGCATTCTGAACAAATACTCTTTGCTTAAGGTGTGTGCAAGGGTAGATGAGGGGTGAGGAATGTAGGAATTCTGCAGATGGGAATTGAAGCATAGTTTGGGTGGGCCTCATCTGAACTGATATTGGGTGCGTTCTTATGAACAAAACGTATAGAATATCTAGGCGTGATCTATTGGACAACGTGTATATATGATACTTGTTCAGTTGAGGATCACGTTGAAGGAATGAAAAACACTGTGGAAGTTTTCTTTGTTGTGGATTAGTTATCCGTTTGTCCATGAGGGACCGCCCAAATAAAAAGCAAAACAAACTAAGGACTCCTCAGTGAATCAGAATCCCTGCATTGTCGTCCATTCTTTATGCTATATGTCCATATATTTAAATTCTTTATCCTGGTAAATATTTATGAGTGGAGATCCCTTACTACTTGCTATCTATTCTGCATCCAAGTTTCCAATGTGATACCAATCCACTAAAAATGAAACATGTCTTCAATGCAGGCAATAAGGTCATTAAACGCTTAGGAGTGGACCAAAATATGTGCATGTAAATGCAAATTTAAAAAAAAAACAACAACAAAAAACAATAAGAACCCTGCACTTGCTAGTCTGACTGAATCTTGGTTTTGCTGTAATACGTTTTTATCAATGTGGCAATAGGCAATGTTTTATGACAAAATATAAGGCCTTTTCATATTAGTTGAATGTTTTTTCATGATACTTGCCAATGAAGTTAGGCACCATGGATGAAGCACTCTGCTATTTCTACTAAAAATTGCATTAGAAGTCAAATAAAGTGCATCTACTGCATTAATCTGCAATTCTCAGAAACTTAGTACAGTTTGTCTTATCAAAAAAGCTTTTGTAACGCAGTGAGATGTTGTTAATTACAGCAAAATATCTTAAATGTAGGTTAATATACCGGTTTTATTGCCATGGCAACCTTAAATAAATTTTATGTAAACCATCTTGAAGCTAAATCAGTTCTGGTATGCAAGTTAAGAAAACAACTACTTTTCCCACTCTGTTCTGTGATTTGTGTTCTGAACAGTTTCCTCCATTATAACAAGGGATTGTGTAGGGCAAAAATGTCTAGGGTCAGATATTAATGTACTATATATTAAAGCTGGCTAATAAGAAGGTACCGTATTTCAGACATTGTCTAATGGCTTTGCTCTGTACACTCAGCATGGCTGCACTTTGACATGTGCAACAGTTTTCAGTCTCAGGGATTTACTTTGTTTTGTGAAGCATAAAATGTAGGCAGAGCCTTGAATGCAACGCTGGGGTTGTTCATGTATGGGAAACAGACAAAGACACTCGAAGGCGAAGGACGCATTTTCCTGAGCTCCGTTATCTGTCTCTGATAACTCAGGCGCCAGCTGGAAGAGAAAACCTCCCAAATATGCCTAATGCACGGAGAAGAGGAGAAAAGACTGACAAGACTGAAGAAATGGAAGATTTAAAATCTTCTATGCAAAAATTAGAGCTAAAATTAGAGCAAATTATGGCTGAATTCCCGAATTCTGAATTCTTGGTCAAAAATCGGGACCTCTTGAAGCAGAATCAAGACATCTTGAAGGAATTCCAATTGCTGCGGGCTGAAAACGAGCAACTGAAGAAGACGATGAAAGACAGAGATGATCGTATCAAAAAATTGAAAGCGAGAACACGCGCATATTCGCAAGTTCTTCAGGGTGACCACGAACCAAACTACGCAACGGTGGAAAAACAGGTGACTGACAAGTTACAAGAATTGGGAATAAGAGTGGAACAGCAATTCATTCAACAATGCTTTCCGCTAGCTTCACGAGTGAATAAACCGCCAATGATACTTATGAAGCTTACTGATCGAAAGAATAAGATAGCTCTCCTCAAACAAGGTCGTCTCCTGAAAGGATCCAACATCTTCTTCAATGAGAATCTAACCTGCCGCAACGCTGAAATAGCTGAAATAGTTGAAATAGCTGAAATATTAGACACTATCTTTACTAATGTCATGCTAAATGAGACCCAAAGTGGTATCTTAATTACTGATATTACCGACCACTTACCAATTTTCACTAATAATACTCTGCACTTAAGTAACACAAATTAAAACTACGGCAATCTATGGGAGACTTAGATCAGAGCAAAATATCACAGAATTAAAAAAGGACTTGTTAACTCAAAGCTGGGACTGTGTCTATCATACAAGTGATGTAAATGAAGTGTATGGCTGTTTCATAAAAAAAAATAATATAAAATAAAAAAAACTAGAACAACTATGATAAACACTGTCCTATGAGCCTCATTCACAGACAACGCAATTCTCAAAATAAACCTTGGATGACCAAGTCCCTTATAAATGCTTGCAGAAAAAAGAATACTTTATACAAAATTTTCATTACCCAAAAGACAAAACAGGCAGAGGTTAGGTACAAAAAATATCGAAATAAATTAAAATCTATTTTGAAAGCTTGTAAAAAACAGTATTATACAAAATTATTAGAAGATAACACAGACTACACTTGCAGATTATGGAAAATCATGAATGAAATTATAAAAAACAAAAAGTCTGTACAAGTGTATCCAAATTATTTTTATGCTAATGACTTGAAGATAACTAATACAGATGACATTGCAAATAATTTAAATGAATTTTTTGTTACAATCGCCGCTCCTAGGTTAGCGGAGAACATTCCACATGTACATTACCATACCAAACAGCAAAGGGCCCTGCACTCCTTATTTTTGCACCCTGTGAAGGACACTGAGATAAGGCATCTGGTTGGGACATTGGGAAACAAAGCCTCGACAGACGCGCAAGGCATGGACATGAGGCTTATAAAACTTATAATAGATGACATTCTTCAGCCTTTAACATATATTTTTAATCTTTCTTTTTAAACTGGAACATTTCCGAATGAAATGAAAATAGCGAAAGTCGTCCCCGTATATAAAGTAGGGGACGCACACGTATTTAACAACTATAGGCCTATCTCCATTCTGCCACAATTATCCAAGATCCTCGAAAAACATTTTAATAACAGACTTGACAAGTTCATATCAAAGCAGAGCTTACTAAATCATAGCCAGTATGGTTTTAGAAAAGACCACTCAACTGCACAAGCGCTGACGGAGTCAATGGAAATTATTACGGATGCGATTGATCAAGGACAGTATTCTGTTAGAATTTTCTTGGATTTGAAAAAAGCATTAGACACAGTAGATCATAATATATTATTTGACAAATTAGAGCGACTGGGAATTAGAGGAATAGCTCTAGACTGGATACGTAGTTATCTATCTAAAAGGCATGAATATGTGACAATTAGTGGGAAAAGGTCGGAAAAACTTGAAGTTATATGTGGAGTACCTCAAGGCTCTGTGTTGGGACCAAAATTGTTTCTACTATATATAAATGATATATACAAGGTATCCAGCATATTAAAAATGGTGCTTTTTGCTGATGACACCAATATCTTTTTCTCAGGTAACGACCTAAACAGAATGACCCAACAAGGGAATGAGGAATTAGGCAAGCTACAAGAATGGTTCAATGCCAATAAACTGTCACTAAACCTTAGTAAAACTAAATATATGCTATTTGGCAAAAAAGGACTGAAAGAACATCTAGACATTCAAGTAAACAAGGTGGCGTTTGAACGTGTTAGAGAACACAAGGTATTAGGTATAATACTTGATGATTCATTAACATGGAATGCACGTATAAGAGAACTGAAAAATAAATTAGCTCGGAGCGTCTCCATTCTTTACTGAGCTCAAAATGTAATAGATCACAGGGCCCTCCAAATAATTTATAGTGCACCGTTTTTGCCCTATTTGATGTACTGCGCCGAAATTTGGGGAAACACCTACAAATCTCGTTTACAGCCTCTGTTGGTCATCCAAAAAAAAGCAATACGAATTATTCATAAGGCAAAATACACAGCACATACACACGAGTTATTCATCAAATCCAAGTTATTGAAACTGTATGATTTAATAAATTTCAAAACGGGACAGATGGTGTACAAAGCCTCAACAAATAGCCTTCCGTATAACTTGCAAAGTCGTTTCCAGGCTAGGGAATCGAAATACGATTTGAGGGGAGAAAATGTGTTTAAACTTAACTATGCTAGAACAACACTAAAATCATTTTCGGTTCCTTACTCTGGTGTAAAGCTTTAGAACAAACTAGATTCTGCAGTGACCAGCTCCGGGTCATTGGCTGTTTTTTAAGAGGAGGTATAAACAAACCTTATAAAATAATTATGTTGCTGACTCACACTAACTCTTGGTCATAATAAGAACGGTACAAATGTTAAATAATGTCTGGGTGGCAACTCAAACCTGGAAGCAAAACCGAGTGTACCCAAAACAATGGAAGGCAAAAATAAAAGAGGAAAAAAAAAAATATATATATATATATATATATGTATATATATATAAAAAAAACAAAAAAACAAAGGTGACTCAAAGCCAATGCAAACAGAACTCACAAGGACATATCATCTGTTGGCTGTAAATACACAGACAAGTGACTTCAAATTCTGTAACGACATGGAACTGGTCGATTGGCCACTGTCCTGCCCAAGATCTTTACAATGCGGTCAGAACGTGGAGAACGCGCCTGCCCAAAAAACACCTTAAAGTCTGGATATTGTGGAGGATAGCTGGGGTAGATGGCGGCCGCTGTGTCTGACCACACTCGAAGTGGAATGATATCGAGGATGTTTCCTTTTGGTGCGCTGCTGGCAGCTACTCTTCTGATTGTGCCAGGTGGGACAGTGATCGCTGAACTGAAGGACCTAGCGACGCCAGTCCCCCAGGCCATGAGTCCACAACCGGAATGGCGATGCAACCTATTACTAAGCTGCCCAACCTTGAGATGAATGTTCGTCGGGAGTCAGCAAGGAATGAAAACTGCGACGAGGATTAAGTCGACAAAAGGAGGGTGGCGGACACGGCCTACCATCGGCCCTCGGCTATCCCCTATCCTCTGGATCAAATCAACGGAATAAACTAATTAGTGAATTATGAACTAATCTACTGGATCTAATCATCATAACGAGCACGTTGCCACGATCGACAATGGACTATTGGGAAAATAAACAATCAGAGGGGATGGTTAATATATTTAAAAAAAACAACAACATTGTAATCACTACGAAATCTGAACGTCAAATATTGATATTCGATATTTTCTGCGTCCTATATGGTATACTGGGGACGGGTTTCAATAAGCTTCGGCTTCTCCCGTCAGCCCTTTTCGTTTAGGGTCGAATTAATTGTTAACACATATAAATCCTGTATGTTTGGATTTGTCATGCCTGAAGGGAAAATAAATAAATAATAAAGATTAAGGAAGTGTCGGTGAACTGTGATCCCCTTTGGATTAAGCTCTGTTTACTTTGCATCAATATCAATCAGTCAATAGTTATTTTGACTTCTTATTCTTTTTGCATGTACAGTACAGTATTATTCATTCACTTATACAACTTATATAAGGGATAACTACTTTATACCAGTTACAAGTATTTGGCAATGTATAAGCGATAACTGCTTTATACCAGTTAAAAGGTAGCATTGGTCAAATGTTCCCTTGCATTCGGACTCGTCTTCAGTTGTACACTGCCTTCATATGACCAAAAAGCATATGACTCACCCAATCCTGTTGGGTAACTTCCCAGTAAACTTTATGGCACAAAAATATTCTTGTGCTGAATGTGGTTAAAGAGAAGTGTGATTTTGTTATCGTATGTAAGAATCGGATAGAGAAAAAGATGCGTCATTTTACACTTTCTCATGTTTCACCTTGTCATTGTTCAACTGTCAACTTCTGTATCACGGTATTCTGCCTCTGCACCATTCATGTCTTTCTGATTGTCAGAGGCACTTTTAGAGTGTTTAGATTGCTGACAATTCTGACACACTCACAGGGAACTACTATATCAATTGAATTAGCTACCAATTTGTGCCGCACATAAGCCCCTTTTACACATACCTAAACACCGTTAAAATCCCGGAATTTAAACTGGTAGCCTGGGTCGACTGACACGGAGCTGACGCGGACATTTTCCGAGTCGCGTCTTAGGGGCAGTTTACATGGCGACTCTGCGACACGAAGACACAATGACTGAGTAGCGGAATTGCCTCTCGTGCATATGGTGTCGGCGAAGACGGAAAATTCTGAATCCTGCCTCCAAAGTGGAAGAATTCGATTGTGGGGGCTTGAGAGGGGCTGGCTCCGCATGCATATCAAAAGCTCCTGCCGCGCGGGACCCGCGCCGATAACGTCAGCACTCATATACGTCACATTGGGCGTGCGCAGCGGTGCAATTAAACATTAAAAACAGCAAATGATGGAACGTCGGCTTTAATTTACTGTTTTAATATTATTTTTAAATTCAAATATGTTGAATGTTTTCATTTTTGTGCCTTTTTGAACAAAAGAAAATGCCATTGCTTGGAGTGGGTTGGCATGTTGTCTTCCAGGCTGAGGAGGTCAAAGTGCATCATTCGCTGTCGCCTTGTAAATCTGCACTGCCCCCTAGGGCCTGGCATGAAATTATACATCGTTTTCATGTAGAATTGCGACATTTTTGGAATGGAGACGGAACCGTATCAATGCAAATTTGAATTTTTTCGTCTTTTTGGAGAGTCAACATGTAAACTGCCCCTTAGTAAAATGTCCGGAACTTTCCCGGGAATCGGTATGTGTGAAAGTAGGCGTTAAATTCCCGGGTCACAGCACGATGGCTGATGACTTAAATATCATGGCAGGCCATCGTCATTTCCTCTTTCTTCGCAGTAAGACAAAAAGCGATAAACAAACATCACAATTATCAACATAGCAAACTGGAAATAGCAAAATTGAATTGAAACATAATGAAATTTAATTGCTACTGGATTGTAGAACCAAAGAAGAGAGTCCATCGTACATCTTTGAAAATGTGAGGTTTATTTTGTTGCCCATGTCGACCAAAAATGTAATGTCTTGGTTATAAAATCGCACCAGTCGCCCTCCCCACTATGGATGCAACGATAGTTAAGTCACGGTTTGGTACGATTTCTGATACGAGGGACACGATTTTTTATTCGATTCAATACATTTAATGCTCTGAAACAACAAATACAAGTGTTATTATTATAAATTTTTAAAATGTTTTTTATTTTTTATTTTGCTAGCATGCAAAAATAACTGCCATCATATAAACACGCATTTTAGTGCATAATATTTATGTGCTTACTTCTTACTGATCTGAAGAAATTTTTTATAAAAGTGCAGAGAACAATCTTCACTGTTTGTAAAGTGAGGCGGAGCACACTGTTGCTTGCTACAACTCGCTTAGCAGCTAGGTTTTCCACATGTTCAAAATATCCTATTTGTGGTCCGAGTTCATCTGTGTCATGTACTGAATTAACATTATTTGCAGCATTATCTGTAGTCACTGGTATGGATTGATTTGGCCTGCTTAACTTCCATTCATTTACGGCAGTTTTTAATTCATCAATGTAGTGTATAGACTACGTATCCAATGATCCCTCTGGGCTCACGCAGCCAATGGCATGGTATCTAACGTAGCACATCTAGGTTGCTATTTGATGATATCTAGTGTGTGCGCGAGTGTTGTCGGAGCATTAAAAAAGTTAACAAACTCCACAGAAGTCATCTCTGCTCATTACTGCACAACACCAGCCTATGACAATCGGCTTTCAGCAACAGGATGAGTTTGAAGTACAGCGCTCTTAATTTGCCACTCATTGTACAGCGGATCTGTACGACGTTGAAGCCGCCTTCTTAAGCTTTTGTCTTTCCTCGCTAGCAATGATCCTCGTGTGCCATAAACAAAAGCAGCTCCCGCCCAGTTTGGGGGAGGAAGAGAGGGGGGCTGCTAGCGGGGAGGAGCTCTTTCGTTCTTTTCAAGGCAAAGTGGGCAGCTTGGCCAGCGCGGCGAACATTTTAGCGGGAGCAACAAAAAAAAAAGTTTGGAAAATACATTTTGGGAGCTTTTCATTTGGATCGAATATTTTTGCTTATTGAACTGAAGACTGTATATTGAACCGTTCAGTATAAAACCGAGTATTGTTGCATCCTTACTCCCCACACAGAGAGCGCCAAGTCGGCAACATGGGACAAGTCTGTGAAAGTGTTCAACCCGCGTTATTCCCGGGATATCTCCTCGTGTGAAAGCAATGACGCGGGATTACGTGGTAATGGACTGGGATATAAGTCTGAAAGGGGCTTAAGTTCACATAACACTTTCACGTGATCGATTCCCATTTAGTGACAGTGTGAATATGAGTGTGAATGGTTGTCCGTCTCTACAATAATTGCCGTGCGACTGACTGGCAAACAGTTCAGGGTCTAGTTTGCCTTTCACCTAAAGTGTGCTGGGATATGTGTCAGCACCAACCTTGACCATTACCCCTTTCCCTCTGGCCAAAAAAACCTGTGTCAACCCACTAACAATCGGCTTTTGGTGGCAGTGGGAAAGGTGCAGCGACCCGCCTCAACCCGTGTCAATCAACCCGCCGATCCCGCGTTAAAATCACCTCGGCTCCGATCGTCATGCAGTGTGAAAGCAAAACCCTGGGTCAACAGTCAACACCCTAACGTAGGCTCTTACGTGATGCGTCATAACAACATGATCCCAGTCGCCTCCCATTTAACACGCCCCACAGTTACGTCGATGCTAACAACAAAGCTAGTAGAAGAAGAGCTCACGTCGCCTACATTGCCTCAGCACAAGCAGAGTGTTGATCCTTTGCCACATTTCGACTATTTTGAGGGCAGTAAAAAGCATGAAAACAGAGAACACAAACGGAAAGGAGGCTTCCATAATGCTCTGCATTGTTAACTTCCATGAATAGAATGAATTTGTTCGCACTTGTCGACGTTGATCTTAGCGTGGTGATGTCACGTAACCTTACGCACGGCTGAGGAGGGGTGAGGGGTTAGACGGGTGAAAAAAAAAAGACACGGCTTTTTTTTGTCAATGGGAAAGGTGCCAAATGCCAATTGCTAGTGGGTTGCATCGTCTTGGAAAAAACGCGAGTTGACCCATGAGTTTCAGTGGGAAAGGGGCACATGATAAGCATTGTTGAAAATGGATAAATGGAAATTCTAACTCAAGGGACTTTTCTTTAGTGCTAACTGATCAAAATGAAAACATCCCAGATCGTGGACTATTTTCACACTGAAGTTCAGTCAGCAACTGTGTGGTAACTTAGCAACAATATTATTTACTGCAGAAACCACAGACACATGACTAACAAGTGGCAGTGTGATGCCCTGGGTGCTGTATGAGCTCACTTCATAATTATCTTCCGCCGCCACAGCTTTTCTCTTTCTCATCATAGATAGGTGACACAGTACGACCATGAGTTGTTGTTGAGGAGGTAAAGCGAATGTGACAATGCTTGTGATTTGCATGCTTTGTCAAGCTTATGACCTACTTTGTGTTACATGTTACAACACGGGTCCATGAGGCGGTCACTGGTGTTTAAGAAACAACCCAACCCCTCTTACATATCTGCAGTATTGCAACAGAAAGGTTTCACTATCCTGATTGAGCTAATGTAGTCCACTCACCCAGTCTTTCAAACTCCACACTCCTTTGAATCTAAACACAATCCTTGACTCTTATTACAATACCTACAATTTGTATTTTTTCACTCACTTTGGAAAGTATTTACCTCCAGAAATGTATTACCTTTCTTACCTTGATATTTCGACAAACTGTCACTTAAAATTTTTATGCAAAGCACTAGTAACAATAAAACTACATGTGCCTTATTGTAGATGCCTGTGCCAGGCACGTAATTTTTGCTACACATGGCGGGATGCTGGTGGTCATTGAGGTCTGCATCATACAATTCTATGTCAGTTGACCTACTCCACACTGGCCTCCAGTACAGTTAGGAGATCCAAGAGAAAAGAAATTAGGGATACCTGATCTACAGTAGTCACCAGAAACACATTAGCAGTTTTGAAAGGGTTACTCACTAAAACCTTGAACTGCTTTGGAAATAGACTAGTGATATTTGGGGGATTAATTCTAATACCACAGAATTATTAAGTGTTTAGCATAAGAGAGGTTTAGATATTGTTTAGCAAGGCACAAAACAAGTGCATTAAAAAGCTGAAGAGTAATTTAATGGGAAATAATAATGTTCTCCAACTAGACGGGCCAGTTCTTTTCAAAATACAACAGGGCAGACTGCAATCATGCTACTGTTGCGGCGCTTTTTAATTGCACCCCTAAAAGGAATCAGGCACTGTTACTGGGCTCCGCCTAGACCCCGAAAGAAAGTTAAGCCACTTTGTTATGCCTTGTATCATATTGTTTGGGTTGATATCAACAGAATGCCGTTTATTTACTCGCCTCCCATTTACTATCACCGTTTATCCACTTAAGCTCCATTTCGAGGGCAAAAGGACATGAGAACAATAAGCCACAATGCTCAAGATGACCCAATGACCCAAAAACTTGCATTCATATTTATGGTAATTAAGGGGTGTGCCATCTAAGGCACCCCACGATTTGATTCGATTATGATTCAGGGTGCTACGATTCGATCATTGAACGACGATCACGGTATAGACGATGATCACGACTATCACGATTACCGATCCATCATACATTATTAGTTAATGAAGTAGCCCAAAATATGTACAGTATGTCCATTTTTTATTTTAAAATATTCTAATGATTCAACAGGACCGATGGAAACATGCCCATACAACAAAAAGCTGCCCTTAAGCTGTTTTTTTAACCATTAACTATTTCAAAGGCAGCACTTACAGTATTTCTCAACATGCCTATAATACGCAAAGCTGACCTTAAGATGCTTTTTTTTTCACAAGAAGGTGCAAAAACATAAGCTGTTTCAAAGGCAGTACTTATTTCTCTCAACAATACAATAAAATTTACACTGGTGGAATGAATTCCATATTTTCCGGAAACAAAGTGCCTTTAGAAATAAGACTACATTAAACCTGTAAACTTTGTTTTCACATATTTCTGTACTATTTCGCATGTTTGT
The DNA here is from genome assembly GCF_030265065.1 of Corythoichthys intestinalis. Taxonomy (NCBI): domain Eukaryota; kingdom Metazoa; phylum Chordata; class Actinopteri; order Syngnathiformes; family Syngnathidae; genus Corythoichthys; species Corythoichthys intestinalis. The sequence goes on along the minus strand of NC_080403.1, from coordinate 37,609,776 downwards.
GGTGTTACCGCTGTACTTATTCCTGGTTTTACACATTCTGCATATGGAGTAACTTTTGTACACCACCAAACAACGTACAAATGGTCATGGAAATACATGTTAGCGAATTTGCTAATTAGCATAACGTTCGGTGCTAACTAGTGACATCTCAAAAACAACAACAATAAAGGCTGAACAGTACAAGAGGGTTCATGTACTCACCTCTCTGAATTTCGTTCCGCTAGCAGAGGCTGTCATTAAGTTATTAGGGAAAATAATCGTTTTTGAACATTTATGAATCATAATCGAATTGTCACGTGTTGAATCTCGATGAATCTAATAATCAATGTAATGGCACACCGCTACGGTAATTACCGCAATCTTGATAGACAAGCAGAACATTGGTCCAACATACAGGTCCCACAATTATAAAGGTTGTTTACCATGTCTTGACACATTACGATCTTGACACATTACGACAAACATATTAAAACCATAGACTTTTAGTCAGGATGTTTTCAGGATACCATAAGCCCACTGATTTTACAGTACTCTACATTCTGCCTATTAAAGTGGAATTAATACATGCGGTTACAGTTGTGATATAGAGTTTGACTGATGCCATGGAAGTTTAAATGGTGGAAACAAATTCTTCTGTCTTTACCAAAGATTTAAAAACAACAACAACAAAAACAATTTTATTCTCCATCCATGCAGGAACTGATTTTCGCAAGACATCAAAAAGTATCCATTCTATATGGTTTGCAATTTTCAATGTCCAAATGGTTGCTGTGGAAAAGTAATCAAAACAACACTGATAATATTACATATTATCATTCACAGATTGTCTGTGTTCGTTTCTCAAACACTTTGAGCATGGCAATTATTGTATTACACGCATAGCACATCAATGACTAAACTAAATGACAATAATATGCCTCTTGTGCCTCAATGCTTGTGCTCTTTGTGCATGGTTCAACAAAACAGACACACCCAATAGTCACACATCCAAACGGGTATGACACCGACACAGATGTAAGTCTCACCTCATGTGAGCACCGCCCCTATCAACCGGAATTGCATCGCTGTATGATTTATTTGTTTTTGTGTATTTCTGTCTGTGTTAGTTTTGTTGTTGACTTTTTAAAAAACTTTTCTGATTTCACATTCCTCAGATCCTAAGATAAATAGCTTGGAGTCTTTTTTTGCGACATGATCTTGAAATGATCACTCCAGTTTTGTGTTGTTAGATTTTTTTTCCCTGCCGGCTAACTTGTCTGTGTGTGTGTGTCTCTTTGCAGTCGCAACCCAAACAGGCCACACCCAAACCAGCAGCTCAGGTCTCCACTGTGACGTCTTCTCAGTTTGAGGTACTAAAACTTCCTTTTTAATAACCGCAAAGCTCTTATCTGACGAAGCATTTTCTCCATTTGCATACCTCCGACTGAGATTGAGCGGATTTTTGTCTTGATGACCTCTGACCCTATTGTTATATGCTATGTGAAGTAGTGTTGCTGCTTTTCCTGTTTCAGTGCCAGATATTTTGATAGCAATGTCTTATAGTTGAAAGAGGGAAGTGAAGTGATTTAACTTGGAAGTTGTGAAGTTGGTTTATGGAAATTCCCCTTCCAGTGTTCATGGGGCAGTTTACAGCTAAAATAACAAATATTGTAGGAAACCTTTGTACAGAAAACTCAAAACTGACATCATGAAACTGTCCAATTCTCTCTCGAGCCTTGGGTTATTTGAAATACTATTACAATGTGTTCTCTACAGCAAAGAGGAAAGTTGCAACTTTATTTGAATCATTGATCTAAACCTAGTTTCAGATGTACTCTGTCTTTAGTTTCATCTTTAAGCCATAAGAGTCTTATTTTTAGGTGGTGCCCTTTATGCCCTTTATTAATGCCTATTCAGGTCAGTTTACAACTGCCTGCCATTCTGCAGGTGTGACGATTCAGCTCTCACTGTACTCCATGCATTTGTTTCATGCCATATTTACCCATAAAAGCACATCTTTCTACAAGTGCTATTAATGCAAATCTGTAGGCATCCGCTAATGCTTGCTGATTAGTTCACAGCAGCTGTCAACAAATAACTGAAACAGTGATAAAATTCTGTATCATCTAGGGATGTGCGCAACAAGTCGTTTAATCGTTTAATGGCCTACTCATAATTAAACGTTTCGTATTTTACTAGTCGATTTAACGCAGCATTGTGCATCTTGAGCCCCTTCCAGACATACACAGCACTCAGGTAAATCCCGGAATTTAAACTGGTAGCCCTTATGTCTGAAAGCAATTTCCTGAGTCGACTGACACGGATATGACATCGCATTAACTGAGTCGAGTCCTAGTATAATGTCCGGGATTTCACCCGGCTGCGGCACGCATGAAAGCAGCCTGTTGTTTCCTCGGTCACAGCACGAAGGCTGATGACGTAAATATCATGGCGGGCCGATCGTCATTTCCTCTTTCTTCACAGTAAGACGAAAAGCGGCAAAAAAATATTGCAATAATTATCAACATGTCAAACTGAAAACAAATAGCAAAATTACATTTGAAACATAATGAAATTAATTTGCGACGTAATCTTAGAACCAAGGACAAGATAGCCCATCGTCCATCTTTGGAAATGTGTGGTTTATTTTGTTGGCGATGCCGACCAAAACTGTCGTAATGTCCGGGTTATAAAATCCCGTCCCTTGCCCACTACACACAGAGCGCCGAGTCGCCAACACGGGACAGGTCTGAAAGTCTCCGTATTTCCCGGTACATCTCCCAATGTCTGAAAGCCATAACATGGGAAAATCCCGTGTCACATTACATGGGAATAGGGCTGCAGCTGTCGATTATTTTAGTAGTCGATTAATCGATGAACTAGTTAGTTCGAATAATCGAGTAATCGGAAAAGGAACATGAAAAATTAAAATACCTAAGCTGAGCCTTAAATGGTATTAAAAATAAATAAATGAGGATCTATGTACAACAAAAGAACAATTGGCTTACTTACATGGCAAAAGTCTGCTAGCTTAAATGCTATAAAATGCTAACTTTTTTTTCCAATGCTCTTAACAGATGGTTCAGACTCATAATCCCACAAAAAACGGCTAAATATACATATAAGCTAAATTGCAAATGATATTAAAAAACATTAGCGCAAAGAAAAACTTAGGTTACGTTGGTCTTAACAGGGAGCAGTTGGATTCAGCCATGTGAAATGAGGCAGACCAGAGGGCAATGTATTCACCCTAATCAATAAACTAAATGTAAACACTTTCAAAATAAACCATTACAACGCCACTTTAATTAAACGAATACTCGAGGCAACAACATTTAATTCAAATATTTTTTTCTAATCGAATACTCGAGTTAATCGATTAATCATTGCAGCACTACATGGGAATTTAGCATGATATAAGTCTAAAAGGGGCTTTGGTCTTCGCGCCTCTGCCTCTTTAGCACACGCCAAAACACCGTGAGAATCGCGTTATCTAAACGGGCAGCTCTTGTAAGTGAATGCAATTTCCCGGGTCGACTGACACGGAGATTACGCGGACATTTCAAGGGTTGCGTCTTAGTATAATTCCCGTGAAAGTCCTGGGACGAGACTTATGGGAAAGCAAGCGTTAAATTCCCGTGTCACAGCACGATGGCTGATGACGCAGATATCATGGCGGGCCGATCGTCACTTCCGCTTTCTTCGCAGTAAGACGAAAATCGGTAAACAAACATCACAATTATCAACATATCAAGCTGGAAATAGCAAAATTAAACAGAAAACATGACGAAATTAAATTCCTACTGGATCGTAGAGTCAAGGAAGAGAGTCCATCGTCCATCTTTGGAAATGAGTGGTTTATTTTATTACCGATGTTAGGGTGTGCAACTGCAGAAACAAGGTTGTAGCTCAAAGCAGAAAACAACGGAGGGATCCGTTCAAGGATTTATTGATTACAAACAAAAATACATGCGAGCGTTGAAAAGGGGGAATAACACAATGGATCTGTGATAGTGTGACCTACTGTGACAGTAGGCCGACGGGGATCAATATTACTAACCGAAGCGGTAGGCAGAGATAAGACAGCATAAATGCACTCAAATACCAGCACAACGTAGGGGATTTCAAATCACGCCTTAAAACATTTTATTTTTCTTCAGCTTTTAATGTGCAATGACTGTTTATGACCTTGTCTTTTATTTATTTAATTTCTTATGTGTTTTTGTTTTATCTTTGAGTGTTAACTTATTTTGCTGTTTTATGGTATGTAAAGCACTTTGGACTCCTTTGCAGATTTTTTAAAATGTGCTATACAAATAAAGTTGATTGATTAATTGAAAGGGGATTTCAAAACGAGGGCAGCAGAGGTGCCGAATGGCGCCAAGCAAGTTTATATCTCGGCACCCCTCTCTTGGATCGCCTGGGCTTGAATACAGTCTTGATGAGTTTGAATTGGCTGCAGTTCCCTCTGGAACAAAACACGATTTGACCAACATTGTGACAGCTGATGCCAGCCAAATATGACGTAATGTCCGGGTTATAAAATTGCGCCAGCAGCCCTCCTCGCACAGTGAGCTCCAGTGGGCAACAAGGGACAGTCATTCTCGGGACATCTCTACATGCGTGAAAGCAATGACGCGAGTAAATCCTGTGTCATCTTACACGGGAATGTACCTGGATATGTTTGTGAAAAGGGCTTTTATAAACAGGCAACCAGGAAGAGAAATCCCCCTCATATACACAGACACATAAGAGGGGTCCGCGACACAAAGTTTGGGGTAGTTTTGGCGAATGTACCAGGAATGTATTTCTCTTTCAATTGTTTACCATTATTCATTCAGTTTTTGCATTGGGAAGAAACACACAAGACATGTTCTTTTCACTTCTTTCCCCAAAGTATGATTAAAAAAAAAAAATCAGCTTGAGTGAGTCCACTCAAGCTGCTCTCGTACACACAATGAGTTGCAACAGCAACTGTTTAACAAGTTAACCGATGATTGACGCATGCGGTACTTTGAAGCTTCGAGTTCCAGGCATTTGTGGCAAGATCAAACATTAAACGTCTATCATAGTTAACTTTAGTAAGCAACTCCAGTGCACTGCCTGAGCAACAAAGGGCAGGGAGAGAAGGGGAGGGAGGTACAGTGAGACTACGCGATCGGCTCGGGAAGCTCATCTGTATTTTATTAATTGAAAAAAAATACGTGATGGACTGAGGGCGCGAAGTAGCGAGGGATCACTGTAAACAACTTGTTCTGAATGTTTGGGCTAAAATATCTCGTAAATACACAAAACTTTTGCATTTTAGACTTTTTATTTAATATGTGTATTAAATTCCGTGTTTTCTTGCTTACAGACTTTATTTTATAATTAGTCGCACACACTTGCACAAACTTAAAAAAAAAAAAAAAAAATTTGAGTGAAAATTCTTACCAAGCAAGTTCATTACTACACAATTTTCAACTTGCAAGTTCCTCTTGTGATTTTTAGATTAACATATCATATATAGTATAATAGCAAGTAATGACCCTGCAGTTGTGTTTGAATGAGATTGGATGAATGAGTCTATTGATAGACCAATGAGTCTATTTTGACGAGACAATCCTTACTCTTGAGTCAAATTAAAAAAAAAATGAAGTTGTTCAACCCTTACTCCTATATACAGCACTGTGATTTGAGCCATAAGGTACTTTATGTAATTGAGGGCCGATGATGGACATCTTCACTCCTGGTGCTTTTCAGAAGGCATCATCGGGATCCACCATGGCTTCAAAGCCTGGCGGGGTTACGACCCCAAAAGGTGTCACGGCGGGAAGTACTTCCATCGGGACAGCAGGACAGGGGGTTCCAACAGCGAAACCCCAGGTAGACTGACGCTGGGTGATGACGGTGAAAGCGTAGGGGCTTGACTTTAGTGTGACAGGAACTTCTTGCTTCCTTTTTCTGGCTTTGCTCGCTTATCTTGATGCCAATCTCTGGCTTCTTCTTTTTTTATGTGCGTTGCCTGAAGCTTTCTCCATATCATGACCCTTCAGTGTTATCTACAGCACAGCCTTGACCTGTCCGTCTTCATTTTCTGGATTGGGGGCTTTCCCACAAGCTTTTGAGCTGCCTACACACATAACCTCATGGCATCCAGTAAACACTTGCTCCTTGGTTTGTAGACTAACACCAAATCCACTGTTATTGACATGTCGTCTGCTGGGTCAACTGTTGTCAACATGACATTGTCTGGGACGAGGGGAAGTCCCAATATGATATCGAAGGTAACTGCTCATCTTGGAGCTCAATGGGTGATAGAGGTTTGCATTTGTTAGCTTTTTGCCTTCAACGTTATTCTGAGACATTTTTGTCATTTTGTATCTTTTGACTGAATTGACGATGTGCGTTTTTGAGTAATAGGTATGGTTTGGTTTATAGACGCCACCTGTCACCACTGTAAAGTCGTCTTCTGCTGCCAGTGGAACAGCAGTGACTACAGCAGCAGCAGCTAATGCTGCCATATCGACTTCTAAAGGCTCGCCAAAAAACACGGCCAAGGTATACTTGACCGTTCAACCGCCAGAGCGCCAACTCATTTGTGTCATCATGGGCCACATTTAGTTATGGTTTCCCTCGGAGGGCGATTTTAACTGTAAACCATAAATGTATGTACAGTATTATTGCATAGTTCCTTTTTTTACATATTCCATACACAACAAATCGATCGACCACAGCTTTACTTTGGAAATTAGAAGTGAAGGAAAATTCTACTGTATTCTATTTATATGAGGGGTTCTGTGACAAAAAAATGCGTCTTCAACATCTTTAAAAGTGAAATCAGTCTGCAGAGTAGGTATAGATTTTAGCAAGAACCATGAAGTAAATGATGACGTAATAGATTTGCTTTAGCTGGCTCAGGGCTCCAGAATAACATTTTTTTTTACTAGGAGTACTGTGGCCCCTTTTTTAGGGGCACAAGCATAAGTTTCAGGCAGCTGAACACTCAGCAATTGGGAAATATCAAACAGAAACACAGTGAGGCGCATACAGTGCCACGTATGACGACCGGAGACGACCAGGGAGACGTGTGCGTACAGTGGCCGAGACAGGCAGAGCCTCTCCGGGTGTCTGTTTCGTGAGTCTCGCTCTCCTGGAAGTGGCAACAATTTGACAGTCCAAAAAGTCACGAAAATGAAAGCGATTTCACACCTGTGTCACTTGGGGTACCACGCGTTTTTTTCGTGGTTTAATTTTCCCCAATGCATTTTTATATACTCCAGTTCGTCCGGCATCAAGTCAGAAGGGGCAGACCCTGCCGCTGGCCGAGCAGCGACCGCTTCACAAATTGTCCACCGCCACCTTTATTTTCTTCTGTTGTCTTTTCCCTTGGCAAGCCAGCTCGTTACATTACTGCCAACTAGTGGATTTAACCGTGAAGGACTTTGTCAGCAAAAAAAAAAAAACTCAATGTTTCTGGTCGCGCATGTGCGAGTGGATGAAAAAAATACTCGCACTGGCTCTAAATTTAGTGCCGAAATGCGACCATCTCTCTGGAGCCCTGCAATCTACATGAAATGATGCGTTGGTTGGAATTAGGGCTGCAGCTATCGATTATTTTAGTAGTCGATTTATCGATGAACTATTTAGTTCGAATAATCGAGTAATCGGATTAGGAACATAAAAAATTAAAATACCTGAGCTGAGCCTTAAAAGGTATGTACAACAAAAGAACCATTTGGCTAACTTACATAGCAAAAAGTCCGCTTAAATGCTATAAAATGCTAAGGCTTTTTTACAATGCGCTTAACAAATGGTTTAGATACATATTCCCCCAAAAAATGGCTAAATATACCTATAAACTAAATTACGAATATGAATTGACCAATTGACGAATTAAAGCAAAAATTTGCTCAAACAAAAACTTTGCTTCTGTTGGTCTTAACAGGGAGCAAATGGATTCAGCCAAGTGAAATGAGGTAGACTAGAGGGCCGTGTATCCACCCAAATCAATAAAACTAAATGCAAACACTTTGAAAACAAACCATTACAACCCCATTTTAATTAAACGAATACTCAAAGCAGCAAAATTTAATTCGAATCTTTTTTTCTAATCGAATACTCGAGTTAATCGATTAATCGTTGCAGCACTAGTTGGTAATGACACCTCTGGTCCATGAAATAAGATGGCATTGGTTTATAGCACTATATTGTGCTTTTGTTATTGATTGGGGGGGGGGTTGTATTTGCAAGTTCGCCTCTGACTCCTTTATCATCACTTCAGAATGTAATGAAAAACACCCAACTTTTCCCTGGACACTATGAGTTTTGCACAACGTTGATAAGTTGGAAGCTTAACCTAAAAGAAGGCATCTAGTTTTTTTCATCAGTTGACCATACTGAGACTATAATGACAATGTTGATGATTATATACTATACTGTATGTATACAGTATATCCATGTGTGTCTGTTGGAAATATTTGCCTATGTATTGACGTTCCATGCATTCATTTAGATTCTTTGTTGCAGGTGCAAGTGGAAGTTCCTCGAACAGTAGAAACAATAGGAGCCAAAGAGGTAAAGAGGCAATCATCTGCTCTGGAAAGCATGTTGGCGTGTAGCTTCCACGCGTGTGCTCAATTGATCGGCATGTACAGGGCTCTGCAGTAGATCCATTTGACGCCTTGGCCAGTATACTTCCACCAGTTGATCCAGTTAAACCTCCTGAACCTATATTCACTGGGCCTGAGGTCAAAGAGGTACTTTAATGTGTTACTGTAAAGAGATAAGATGTACGATTTATTGCACTGACAGACAGCATGGCTCTGGTTTTGCATAACTGTGTGTTGCATGTGTCACAGCATGATGCCACATCTGAGGAGGCTCCCAAGTGTGGAGAAAGAGAGGATACGCTGCCTCCAGGTTACAGATTTGAAAATATGGTCAGTTATATTTAAAGAACAATGCCTGTTGCAGAATCACGTCGAATCTGTGATTTGATTTTTGGTTTTCCCTATCTATCGATGTTGCTCACTTCTAGTAGAGGGAGTTTGAGTTTTTTTGGGTGACAGTTTATAGCAGGGGTGTCCAAACTTTTTCTCCGAGGGCCGCTTTCATAAAATCAAATGATGCAAGATCCAACTTGAAATCCTTTCACTTTCATTAGTTGAACAGAGGATCGGAATCGGTGAAAAAAAAAAAAAGATTGGGTTTTTAAAATGTATTGATTTTAAGTAGGGCTACAGCTATCGAATATTTTAGTAATCGAGTAATCGACTGAAAATTCTATCGATTAATCGAGTAATCGGATAAAACATTTTTTTAGGTAAAGAGCAATTATACATATAGAGGAGAAAACAAGACATTTCATGTAATATTGAACCATTTTCAGTCAATCAATGTCTTTATTTTCGATGTACATTTTTGTAAACAGCCAAGAATTTCATCTGAAAAGGGCTAAAAAAAGACTAATTTATTGCTTTCACTCCAAAAACTTTTAGATCTTATAAAAAAAATATATATATATATATTTCTTACGTAAAAATGGCATTACGCTTGATAACACACGACTTAAAAGTTAGGTGTTTTTCCTACGTGTTTCAATTGAATTTTCACTTGTGTCAAGCTATAAGTTCTAGTTAAGTTTTAAGTTAGTCCAAACTGTAAGTCCTGATAGGATTTTGAGTTTTTGCAGTGTTCAAAATAAATGCTGTGCTGTATTGGAGCACATTAGGCACCAGTGCTACTTGGTGTTTTATCCAGCTAAAATTGACAGTTACCATTATTATGTTTTTATTGTACACCCTAATCACTCTACAGCGCTGTTTTCACAGACTAAATAAAGCCTGTATATAAGAGTTAGCCACGCATCGACAGTGGTCATAATGAATAGGAACCTTCCCCTCCGCAGGGATAACATTACGTGAGCGAGTGAAAGTAATGTTAATCTTATTTATGAGCGCCGAGAAGTGTACTGCTTTAAGATGGCGGCTGTTTTATTAACGCTGCCGAGTCAGTCATTTGGCATCTAGTTCTACGTACATGTGATATCTATTACACGCATCAGATGCTACCTGCTAGGCTGCTACCACCGTAGCAACAAGCGGGCGTAGTTTTTAGCAACGTCGCCGCAGTTTGTAATGGCTGTCAGCTGCAGTTAGGTATTTTTTTTATTGCTTCTTCCTCTGCGCACATAAAAGTAGTCCGAGCAAAACGTGATGATTAGAGCTGGCAAAATTAAATGATTCCTCGAGGTGAATAAAATTACTCGGATCAGTTTTTAAACTCGAGTTACTCGAGTTGCTCGAGTATTCGTTTCAGCTCTAATTTTAAGTATTAAATCGTTCGCTGCCATTGATGGCCGTACCTATCATACATGTAACCGGTCTGCATGGAGCTGCGCCGCAATCCGTCCCCCTTGTCCAAGTTAGGACAAGCAAAGGAGGACTGGCAAAGCCTACCGAGTCAAATTAGACTGGAAGTCACAGTCGCTTTCAATGACCGTGAAACGTGATCACTCAATGCCAGCCTTCCCAAAAATAGATTTGATGTCTATAACTGTCAATAGCAGTGAATGAGTTAAGGGCTACAAGCAACACAATAATCCAGAGAAGGAAGGTTCTTCAAGAAAAAATACTGTATTTACTGTAAATGTGTATGTATATATATAATATATTTACTAGGGCTGGGACGATCCACTTTTATCACGATCCATTCCGTATTTTGATACTTGTGTGGCGATCCGATACGTATTGGGATACTTCAACTATGACAACATATTACCGTTTAAAATGTATAAAAACCCAGAGGCATGTACAGTGGGGAGAACAAGTATTTGATACACTGCCAGTGGGTTTTCCCATTGGCAGTGTATCAAATACTTGTTCTCCCCACTGTATCTCTGTTTAAACTAGATGCCATTTGACATTTTTTTTTTTTTTTTTGCATAGAAAAGTTCATTGTTGCATCAACTGTTCCTATGCAAAGTAGAACAAAAACAATTTAAAACACTTCAAATTTTATACTGAAAAAAAATGTTCAAAAAAATCTAAAATAAGATTTTAAAACATTTTTTTTTAGTTTTAAACATGTTGCTTTCCCACTGAGTTATTTTTACAAGAATAACGTACAAAAATACTTGTCTTTATTAAATGCTTCGTTGAGTCAGTCATCAATCCGCAATGAATTGCCACTCACACTACCGCAAGTGTTTAAACAAGTTCAACGATGCGGCATCTTTCAAGTATAGCGCTCTCAGGCTTCTCTGGCGACATCACAGCCTCAACAGCTGTCACTCATCGTTAACTTTAACAAGCAATTTCGAGCGCACAGACCAAGAAAAGCAGCAGTACGGAGAATGATCAGATCGCGAAATATCTAGTTTGTTGGCTTGTGGCCGGCGCTGCGTTGGGGCAGCACATTAAAAGTATCTAAAGTATCGGTACTCATAAAAAGTATCGATACTCTGATTGTGATATAAAAGATCGCAATATATCGCCAGATGATTTTTTTCCTAGCTTTAATATTTACACTACTGAAACAAACTTTGTAGAATAAAAAGAAAATGTCCAGTGACAGCAAAAATTTTAAGAAAATCACAACCAAGAGATCTCAATTCATCGCATTGGATTGTTACTTATATAGGTTTATTTGTGTAAAACAAAATACTGAAACTGTACAATTTCCTACATTAATTTCAAAATGTTGTTAGGATTTGACCGATGAGCTAATAGAGAGGTGCTGTTTAAGTGATGAGCTCCATCGAGTGTTTAAACTTGGCTATGCAACACAATGCAGACTGAATTTAAGATTCATTTGCGAACCATATTCCATTATGTTTTCATAATTTGGTGTGGGCCAATAGAATCTGGGCAGTGGGTCACGGTTGTCCCACGGGCTGTAGTTTGGACACCCTTGGCTAACAGCGTCACAATGAGATCAATAGCACATTGGGTTTACAGTACTTTGAAATTAATCATATTCAGTGTTAGGCCTGTTTGTCTTTTTGAACAAACTTTGTACAATTTTATTTTGGGAAATGTTCTTGTAATTGTTTGGCCATACTTAATCTTTGCATGTAAACAAATTGCAGAAAAAAATTGAATGTTGTCAAAAAGTTCTATATTGATTTACATCTTTATGAATTAACATTATAATTTGTTCCCATGGTGAATTTGAGTGTTTCGTGTATCATTTATTTTCTATAACTATCAAAAAATAAAAGCCAACCTGTGTGTGTAGTGAATCTATAAAACACATGACTTTCTCCTAATTAATTTTCAAGTCCACAATATTTTATTGAGAAAGTGAGATGAAAAACTATACATGTTGACATTTCCTAGAAGAAATATGAATTTTCAATTTAAAACCAAATGATTACCAAAGCCAACCAAATTGGAACCAAGAAATATAACGGATACAAAAATGTTTCTTTTCAGTGTTTCTATAAACTGATATTTCGATTTCCTTTTTTTCCCCCTCACTGAATACTCATTTTTAGGCTCCGGTCCCTGGAGACGCTATACCCAAGGATGTTCCTGTAAGTATCTACCATTTCTTAGGACTATTTTTTTTTTTTATCTATAGACACAGTTAAAAGACACACGAGCATGAGGAATGTTGCACTGTCTTGCTGGGTGTTGTCTTTGCAAGCCGCTCAGGACCTACCATCCATACTGGATCTTGTTAGCTCTTGTCCGAAGTTCACCCACACAATTGGACAAAACATTCATAGATCAATCAAGAATTTACCCTGACCTCTAATTTTCCCCGCATCGTAATTCCTCAACAAATTTTACATTTGCTTGCATTTTCATGGACTTTGAAAAGCCACAAGATCTAGTACAGTTCTTTTGCTAAGTGTAGCGTGCTTTCACATTTGCACACACATTTAATCTACAAGTTCACCCTTCACTTTTTACTTGCGGTCCTCACTACCTCACTTCTAATCAAGCGGTCTTACTTTGGTCTTCTTATGTTGTAAGAAGTGCCTTTCTTCATTCTCATGACCTTTCCACTCATTTTCTCTCCCCAATGTTATGGGATTTTAAGCTTTAGAGTTTTCAGCATGCGTGTGCTAAAACAATTTTATCTTTCATGTGTAATTCCAGGTCGTTTATCACAGAATGTTGACTCTTGATGGAATTTGATGGGTGTGTCTGTGCTTTTTCTTCACTATAATGTGTGCCAATTTTTTTCTTTTGCTTGTGTGCTGTCCAAAATGCCCTCTAGTGGAGGATTTAAAAAACCTTGGGGTCGTTCTTCTTTTTGTTGTTGGCAGAAAATATGTGCATAGATAATTGTGAACTTGTATTTTTTTACACAGAAACCATTCAGTACAGAAGAGGCCCTGGATTGTCTTTCAGCGGGTTTCACATCAACGGTTCCAACTGCACCCAAAATGCAGGTCAGACACGTATGTGTCAAATGTAGAGTGCTTTACTCACCTCAGCAAGTTATTAGAGATGGTATACATTTCTTTTACGATTCCCATTTTGCATATTCTCAGCAAAAAGACAAAGCTGCTGCCTCATCTGCTGCCCCGTGTTCCATTGCGCCACCACTGAAGGTAGAGAAAGATGTTCATTCATTAGGTGCATCAGTTATTTAGTAAATTACTTGCATCTTCATTCGCACCGGTGGTGTTTCCAGAAAGCTGAAATCCCCGCACCTGAGCCTTGCGTAGCAGTCTGTCCGCCAGCTGATAAAAAAGCCAAAATGGAAGTCGATAACTTTTCATTGTCAGCTGGTCTTTCCGCTGCTCCATTCAAGGTAATAAAAACAATTTCCAAACGAATGAGATTAGGTAAATGTTGCTTTTCTGATAAGCCACCATTCGATATATAGATTGTTTTTAATCATTTCACCCTAATGCCCACAACCGTTCTTAACATTTTACCTTCTCTTCCATGGTTCGCAGAAAGCTGCATGCGTGGCTCCACCAACTGAAGTAAAAGAAATCCAAGTGGCTAAAGACTCTTCTTCTGGTCTCTCTCTGAAAGCAGGGCTTGACATGAAGTCCAAAACCGATGAGGTCTGTGAACATCCATATAATTTCCTGCACTCATCACACGGTACTGCTACTGTACTGCCTTTTACTATATTACAAGAACACTGCAAAAACACACCTCCTTAAAACTAGTTAAATTCCCTTGTTTTGAGTGTAAATCTACTAAAAGTCAATGAAATTACTGTAATTTCCTGAATATAACACACACTTTTTTCTTTCAAAATCAACTTGTAAAATCATGGTGCGCATTATACACGGGTACAGGGATGGAGACAGAAATATATATATATATTATATATACAGAAAGACCGATTTTTTTTTATTTACACGGCCATGTTGTGTTGAAGAAAACGTATGCGGCGATCCGTTGCCGACCATTACGGTACATGACGTCACCATTTTGTTTCGGTAATACTTCACTCTGATTGGTCGAATTATTTTGTCTGTGTTAAATTCTGCTTTTTTCATGCTTCATAAAGCACAGAATTTAGTTTCTTGAACTCATTTGAGTCAACGTTTATTGCAACTCGGCAACTCGGACCATAACAAACGTAACACAACAGATTTCCCGTGTCCGTCAATTATATCTGTCCATCGGGAAACTCAAACCCAAATAACAATAGTTCCTCTCGTTAGTCAACAGTGATGCACTCGTTCCGATTTCCGACTTCAGTCCCCACTTTTATTTTACCGTATCAATCCATGGAAGAGACATTTATTCATCATGATGAAAGGAGCAAGTTATACAACAGCCTTTAAAAGAAAAGTCACATCTGTTTTGTTTTCTCCTGGATTCTGGTAAGTTGGAGAAGTTGTGAGATCATATTTCTACCATGCATATTGTCAGTTTACGGTAATGTTTTGAACTTCCAATGTGCTATGCGTCTGCTGTGTTTCACCAGTCAGTAAAATGACATTTCTGTATCTGTACACGAGCTCTGTTTTCTTGTATTCTTCTATTTATTGGTGCTAAAATTAGGGTGCGCGTTATCCACGTATGCAATAATTTTCACTAGATTTTACAAGTAAATTTGGGGTGCCTGTTATACATGGGTGCGCCTTATATTCGGGAAATTACGGTATCAGCCAATGCTTTATGTAAAGTTTACTCACTTAGATATCTTGAAATAAGAAAAATGCAATCTGAAAGTGATTTAACAGATTTAATTTAAGCAATAATTTAGTATCTTTAATTTTAGAAAAAGCTTTTTTGTCAGAAATGTTCTCAATTCAAGAATATATATTGTGAAAAATATTATTTGAAAGCAAATGTTCCTTAATTAAGTGAAAAATTACCAACTTTTAGATGTATGGGTTTAATAAGAGCAAATGGTAGTACGGTATTTACTTAAAGTGCAATAATCTGACACATTAATCTGTTAATTAGTCTTTAACACTCAAAACAAGATGGAGAATATTATTTGACTAGATTTAAAAAAATAATAATAATCTGATTAGGATGCTATATATTTACAGTGGGGTACAGTGGAGCCCGGCTACTTTTCCTTCTCGCACATAGCATGACTTTCCAACATTCCAAAAACGCCACTTTTGAAAATAGTCCTATTAACGGTTTATCAATTGTCAATTTATTGCTCTATTTGGGGGCGCTCCGGTGCGAAAATTTCCACGGTGACTGTAAATGACCCTAATTAAAACCGACATACGGTTTATTGAGTTTCTGCACTATTAAAAGTTCTGCAACCTTGGAACATCTGAGAAACACTATTGAGGTCACTCTGTGAGTGTGCCAAATTTGGTTAAAATCGGGTCATTCCTTCTGCAACCCAGTATTTTCGATTATCGAGTTTTGATACTTATCTGGGGTACTTGGATATAAAACCTACCTAAGAACATTCGCAGATGCTTATAGTACAAATGTATAAATTTTCCAGACAATCAGTTGAGCCTTTACAGAGCCCATAGGTCACACACATACACGCTGGCACGTCCCCCCCACTCCCACAAACACACAAAGTTTATATTAGATAGATATGATTAATAAATTAACTTTCTTGCTTTATCTCTATAATGCAGATATTTTAGTGGACAAAACACAAATTGTGTGATTATACCAGTGGCTATCGTACTTGACTAAGTCTGGATAGCAATGTGCTCCTCAGGGTGGCGTTATGTCTCCGGGTGCTCTCAGTGCTCTTGGTGACATGTTGGCGGCACCAGAACCCAAACCAGAACCCAAACTGAGACCAGAGGACATTGTCTCCGTAAGCAGAAATCTCAGTGTCGCATCGTTACAAGCCTCCAGGCTATAGACTAAACTAGTACTACACATAATACCTTATGAGAATAACTCCATAAATCCATTTCTTAGGAAGAAAAACACAAGGAGGAAGATGCTGTGCGTGTAGGGGAGAGGGAAGACTCAATTGCACCGGAGTACAGGTTTAATAAGGAGGAACTCAAGAAACTGCCTGCTCCTAAACCTCAGGTAGACTACATCACTTAAAGGCTCCAAGGCTGTAACGCCATTGCAAAAATGTATCCATTTTTTAAATTATTCTGCCATCCGCAGCCCACCATGAATACTAATGAGGCTCTGGACATTCTGTCGGGAGACATTCTAAGCTCCTCAGCTGCTCCCACACAGGTACACTGCATATCTGACAGATAACAGCAACCACAATGACACAAACAGGATAACGCAGGGTTGTTTTTTTTCTACTGTTTTTAGAAAGCTGAAGTATCTGCATTTGCTCCAACTGTCTCTGTGTGTCCTGCTCCACCCAAACCGTCTCAGGTAAGCATGCAGATTTTTTTTTTTCTACGTCGTTACATTTTTCCTCTTCATTCTACATAGAATTACATTTTACAGTGGCGGTACCCTTTTTCACCAATGACACGTGACAACAATAATCACATGAGACAGTTATACCAATCAGATGTAACAGTACAGTCACATGACCACACACAAGCTTATAGTCGGAAGTCCTATGTTTACGCTGGCCTGTTCAATCATATGATGTCTTTAAAGCATCTTAATAAAAACTATTTGATATTAGGAGTAGGGTTGTTCCGATCATGTTTTTTTGCTCCCGATCCGATCCCGATCGTTTTAGTTTAAGTATCTGCCGATCCCGATATTTCCCGATCCGATTGCTTTTTTTTGCTCCAGATTCAATTCCAATCATTCCCGATAATTTTTCCCGATCATATACATTTTGGCAATGCATTAAGAAAAAAGTGAATAAAACTCGGACAAATATATACATTCAACATACAGTACATAAGTACTGTATTTGTTTATTATGACAATAAATCCTCAAGATGGCATTTTCATTATTAACATTCTTTCTGTGAGAGGGATCCACGGATAGAAAGACTTGTGACTTTGTATATTGTGACTAAATATTGCCATCTAGTGTATTTCTTGAGCTTTCAGTAAATGATACTGTGGCCATCCCAAATGCATGATGGGAAGTGGAACCATGACTGTGCAACGTGCTACCAATTGCTATATCTTCTCTGCGTTGGGAAATAGCATAAGGTGTTAAGAAAAAGATCAATTGCTACCTTGCTTCCCCACATTGCTTCCCACGATATTTCTAATAGTAGGGAGAGGGATTGTAAGGCTTTAGCCAATTGAAAAAGGCTCCAAAGGCTGCCAAACTTCAGTCTACTCATTTTGCGCTGCCTTTTATCTCTCTATATAGGTAAAACGGCATCATTACAGATTGAGCATGACAATGAGTGAGAGGGTCATGCGGCGCATGCATTAATTGCGTTAAATATTTTAACGTGACTCATTTTTTTAAAAATTAATTGATAACCCTACCTTAAGCCTAAAGACTCTGGATGAGTGTAACATATTATGTCTGTGACGTTAAATACAATTAGAAAACGATTTAACTAAAAAAAAATATATATATTTAAAAAAGGCATGGCCGACATTTTTTTGCCGATTCCGATACTTTGAAAATGATGTGATCGGACCAGATCGATCGGGATATCTCTAATTAGAAGTGTGCAAAATTTCTGATTCTCAGATTATACACGATTCGGCCGTGGAAGATTCGAGAACGATTCACAAACATCATTTAAATAAACATTATTTAATTATAGCAGGTAAAGCGGAACTAAAACACAGCCAGCGCGGTCTTCGGGACACAATGAGGAACGTACCGAGAGTAAATATCATGTTCAACTCAAGTGCCGCTAGATAAAAAAAAAAAAAATACCTGACTGCGGCCGACAGCTGCTACAAACAACGCCAATTGCTAGTTGCTATAAACATTCGGCCACATAATGCTACGGTAGATATCATATATATTTAGAACTAAATGTGAAATGACAGACGGTAGCGTTAGAACATGTATAGAGAACTAGATGCGAAATGCCAGACTTGCCGCCGTTAGTAAACAGCCGCCATCTTAAAGCAGTAGACTTCTCTGGAAGGCTCTGTTGTAGCTAACCTAATTAACTTTTTCTCTAAAATAGTCCTAAATCGGCAAAATCTTGACCTGAATCTATCTTTAAATGATAAAACAGTTTTAAAACTTTCACATGTCGAAAGTAGACAGAACAGAAATTATGGAATAACGGGAGCAATTTTAACAACTTTAACGGTTGATTCACAACATTAAATTAACTGAATGTAGTTTAAAGATGCTGATGCAGAATGGAGACTTGAGTATTTTATTTACTGTTTTGAACTGTTATCATCAACAGTTGATTTCTAATCGAATCGTAGCCTCTGAATCGTAATGGAATCGTTAGGTGCCCCAAGGTTCCCACCTCTATTTGATATTGCGTCAACATTACTCAAAAGTGCAAATGTCAACCTCTCCCAATTTTTATTTGGCACCGATAGACCACGGAAAACCGGAGATATGGTCGTTTTAATTTCATGGTAGGAAACGTTTTTTCCCAACTCGAGGGCACTCATGCTCTTTGAAAGGGTGACATTGAATTTTTTAGTCTGAATTTGATTATTTCTGCCTAATATGGTCGTGTAATATGTTATAGTAAAGTAAATAACAGTTCATATAGATGTTGTGCTGAGAAAAAAAATCTACCATTGTTTAAAAAAAAAAAAAGACATTGTAAGCAGTTTTCACTGAATACATTTTTATTGGTAATTGAGTACATTTTTTGGATGACTACTTTTACTTTAGTAATATTTTTTTGAAGTAACGCTACTCTGATTTTAGGCTACTCTACCCACCTTTGGTTATTGCTACAGGAGTAATAGAGCGCCATCTATTGGTTTCTCCTCAGGTTGGCTCCTTGCCTTTGGATGCACTCAGTGCTCTGAGTGATTCTCTACCAGCCGATAAACCAAAACCTGAACCCCCGAAGCCCAGACCCGAAGATATCGTCTCAGTAAGATCACGACAACCACAACTTTTCTAGTCATTAGAATTAACACTAAATTGACTTCTTTGTTTATAACAGGAGAAAAAACACAAAGAGGAAGATGCTGTGCTAGTAGGAGAGAGAGAAGACTCAATTGCACCAGAGTACAGGTTTAATGAGGAAGAACTTAGAAAATTACCTGCTCCCAAACCTCAGGTGAGACAGGATCAGCAGTACTTAAATGGTTCAGAGAGGACACCTTAATTGATATTTACACAATTCACAAATGGGAGTAGTTATGTTTTGAGTAACATTTCAGAATGAATATGAAATTAGTTTTAACTAGTGACGTCACAGATTACTTGGGAAAAAAAGTAATTTAATTACACCTCAAAAAAGTAATCAAATTTTTTTACTGATTACTTTATTATCAAAGCAGCTGAGTTACTTTACACTAATTTTTTCTCTCTTTGCTGCCTCAACATAAAAATGACAACAGAAAAATGTCATTGCATGTAATTGACTTTCCAATAATTGAATTTAAACGGGACGATCAGAATTTTTCGAATAAGGCTTAGTCTTAGAGTTAGCGGGGGTTTAATTACTCAATGGAGTTGATTTCAACCACAATTGACTCACGCTAGCTTAGCCACTCCGGAGCCCTGAAGCTAACAAATAACTGACAAACTGCATGGAATTTGTTGAAATCAACTCCACCGACGAATTAAACCCCGGCCAACTCGAAGATTAAGCCTAATGTCAAAAATTCTGAACTTTGGGTTAGGATTTAGGGGTTAACAGCATATTGCTGCCAATGTAAAACAATTCAAATTGACTGAACAATAATTTGGGTTGGGCATCGAGCATCGACGGGATAAGGTTTTAACACTCCGATGCTCCCGGAACCGTTCGAATTTTTAAATTTCGATTCCAAATTTCGAGAAAAAAAAATTGCTGCCGAAAACCACGAAGAAGAAGCCACAAGAAGTCTGTGTTTGTGCATTGCAACTCGACACGGTGCGGCGGCGCTAAAAAGTTTGGCTCAACTTTACAAAAAAAAAAGATCAGTCAGCTCAGTGCAACATTTGCAACACAACTATTTCATGCAAAGGTGGCTGCACGACCAATATGATTAAACACCTCCGGTTTAATGGAATACAAGTGCGGAGTAGCAGTATTATAACGGAGTAGTAGTATAACTGAGTGCTGCGTATTTGACACGCTGCGCCGGACCTTTAACCAGTCAGAACCGGGAAAGTAAAACAATAAATTACGTCTGTCCTCTGCTGTCCCCGCGACCCAACTTGGATTAAGCAGTAGATGATGGATGGATGGATGGATGGATGGATGGATGGATGGATGGATGGATGGATGGATGGATGGATGGATGGATGGATGGATGGATGGATGGATGGATGGATGGATGGATGGATGGATGGATGGATGGATGGATGGATGGATGGATGGATGGATGGATGGAATAGTACGAGAATAAGTCGTATTATTACGTCGGGCTACGGTAGATATCACACGTATGTAGAACTAGATGCGAAATGGATGGATGGATGGATGGATGGATGGATGGATGGATGGATGGATGGATGGATGGATGGATGGATGGATGGATGGATGGATGGATGGATGGAATAGTACGAGAATAAGTCGTATTATTACGTCGGGCTACGGTAGATATCACACGTATGTAGAACTAGATGCGAAATGAAAGCCTCGGTGGCGTTAGCAACTAGATGCGAAATGACAGACTTGCCGGCATTGGTAAACAGCCACCATCTTAAAGCAGTAGACTTTTCAGTCTATATATCCTATATAAGCAGCTACGTACTTTACATAACGCGTTGCTGCCTCCGCTATAATCAACAGTATTAAAAGAGCATCAAATTATAATCAATAGAAAATTTATACTAATGCTTCGTCGTAGCTCCCAGTTAAGGTACATGTATGGCAAAAGAATATGTGTAAATGTTTTAAACTTCATGACGTTCAAGTTCAAAGACTGGTTTTTATATACAAGTTAAAATGAGCCCTGTGAGAAGTTCATATAATAAAAAAAATAATTGGACATTAATATAAACTATGCGATTTTTTTTACCCTGCCTCTTTTTTTTCACCCTGCGTCTTAAAAGAATCGGAATCGCGAATAGTTCGGAATCGAAATGTGGAATCTGAATCGTTCAATTTCAAACGATGCCCAACCCTAACAACAATCAACAACACACAGGTTAAGAGGGCGTGTAATTTCATGAATGGTGCCTAAACCCCCTAATATAGCCAGGCTACCAGTATAATAATCGGATACAAAGGAAGTGACACTACTGAGCGCACCATTGCCATTACGGCCTTGTGAACAATCGAAGCGAATGGTACAGAAGTGGCTTTCCTGCTCCTATTTTTACTACTGAAAGAGCTTGCAAATTTTACACTTCAATATGTCTAGAGAAGACAATGAACAATGCCGAAAAATGATAAACTTACGGTTCATAGGTTACCTGCGCCGACCTCCTTTTTGCGCAGGTGTCCCTTGCAGGACCGTGGCAGTTATAAACGCACCTTTAATATTGTGCGGACTAGTCCGGATTAAAAGGCAAAAAAATGATCCATTCTAGTGTAGACGTAGCCTTAAGATTTTTAACCCTCTATAGCGCAAGTGAATATTTTTGTAATTGAATTGTTTGTTGTTTTGTTTTTTTACACTTAAGACCTACAACCCTTTATAGAGCAATTAATTGTTTTTGGTCAATTTAAAAAAAATGAAAATATATAAATAAACATAATATGAATAGCAGATTTCTGTAATAGAATTCAACTCATTGCATGCCATTGATGGCAATATTCATTGAATTCATTCATAGACGTCCAATCCATGTTGACTACAAGTCCAGTCAAAACGAATTGGATATTTAGCACCATCAAAGCAGCCAGTGAAGTAAATGAGTTTTAAATTAAAAAAAAAAAAATGTTTAGCAAAGGTTAAATTAAGTTCACTTGTAATTTTGAAGTGCAGTTCAGATTTATCCTGAAAATGAAACTCTTAGCTTTTTAAGTGTCTAGTGTAATAAAAGCCGTGGTAACCTTTTGAAGCCTTGATTTCATGCGTCATCTTTTTTCCCTTTGTGTTTTTTGCAGCCCACCATGAATACTAATGAGGCATTAGACCTTTTGTCAGGAGACCTCATGAACTTATCAGATGCCCCAGTACAGGTAAACAGTACTTTAATAACTTTTTAAATCTGAAAAGGAATGTGGTGTCAAACTAAATAGCGACCTCATTTAAAAAATGTGACTTCATGTTGATTGTACTCCTTTACAATGATCATGCCAGTGTGATTACATGTTGACTGAATGCTGTTCTCTGTGTTTTCAGCCCGATCAGGGTGTTTTGGTTGCAACTAAATCGGCTGGTGTTCATGCATCACTTCCGCCTTCGACCATAAAGAAACCCCAGGTAAAATTTGTAAATCATTTTTGGGGGTTGTTTGTCACCTTCAACTTTCTGTCTTCAAACTCTGCGTTGTATTTCTTCAGGTATCAGATTGCCCTCCAGTGTTACCACCACAAGACAAGCTCAAGGCTGATGAGGTCATCTTGAAGATCAAAAATAAAATTTTACCTCATTAAAGCTTTATCATAATTCTGTAATTTTGATATTGGTTATGAAGTTTTTCTTGTCTCTTCAGGGTGACTACATGCCTTTGGATGCTCTTGGAGCTCTTGGTGACACGTTGGGAGCACCAGAACCGACACCAGAACCTCCCAAACTTAGACCTGAGGACATAGTTTCAGTAAGAAACACACGTCATTGTTGGCAGTTTGTTTTTAGCGTAGTTTTTATGTGGATAAGAATTAATCTCTGACTACTACATGAATTTACCTAATAAATTAAATCTTTGTAAAAGGAGGCAAAACATAAGGAGGAAGATGCGGTGCTTGTAGGGGAGAGAGAGGATTCAATTGCACCAAAATACAGGTTTAATAAAGAGGAACTTGAAAAACTTCCTGCTCCTAAACCTGAAGTAAGTCTTGAGCAGCATCACTTTGAGTGTTTAAAATCTCAACAATTTACATAACAGAGATGGCATATACTCCCATTATAATTGTCAATCTATACTACCTGTAGCCCAAGATGAATACCACTGAGGCCCTGGACATTCTATCTGGAGACCTTTTGACATCCTCTGCTGCTCCTGCTGTCCAGGCTCCTTTGGTCTCCTCTTCTGCTGCTCCTACACAGGTATGTTGCATTTTCTTATGTCTTACGTCATTAAAAAATCCTGAATAATGCAAGAATGGGTCGTGCTTAACTATGTTTCAGTAATTCCCATCCTACAGCTTAATGTGTTGCAGACTTTTTGATTTCCGTGGTACTATTTGTTAAACACTGGATGATTTAAATAAGCAAATCCGAATGACAGAATATTTAATGAGTGACTGTGTTTGTCCCTCAGTCTTCTGCAGACTTGGCTCTGGATGCATTAGCAGGAGACTTTCTTTCATCCTCTGCTGCCCCTACAGTCAAATCTGCTGCTTACGCCCCCACAGAATCCTCCTCGCAGGTATGTAACAAAAACAAAATTAAACTATTTGTAAAATGCAAATGTCGTCAGAAAATGATTTGCCCTTGTGCTTGTTTTTGAATGCAGCTTTCGTCAGGAGCTGACAGCGCCCTGGATGCTCTATCGGAAACTCTGGTAACGGAAATTACCCCCGTCCCTCAGCCAGCGCCCATTCCTGCCAAAGACCTTGTTGAGGTGGGCAACGATAAAAGAGCACGAAGGCCTTGTTCAGACTGGCAGCCAAAATCTTAAGGGCAGTTTACATAGCGACTCTGCTTTTCCGGGCTGAGGAACTTTGGTGGGGTCAAAGTGTATCATTCGCTGTCGCCTTGTAAATCTACACTGCCCCCTAGGGCCTGGCATGAATACTACATCGTTTTCATGCAGAATTGCAACATTGTTCGAATGGAGACGGGCCCATATAAATGCAAACATGACATTTTTTGTCTTCTTGGAGAGTCACCATGTAAAAGGCTGCTTAGTTTTAGCCCATTCATATTGAATCTGGGTGGCTCTTTTGTAGTCTGAACAGTCACAAAGCACAGAAATCGATGAATTGAAACCACATACGGGGGGGTTTCATATCAGTTATGGATGACATGCTTCTCAGTCTGAACAGCTCAGATGGGTTTTGATAGTCTGTGACGTCTTTCTCTGCTGGATGATGCCTTGCTGTCACAGCAACCTGCCAGGTGTGTCACTAATATAGCCCAGTCTTAACAGGCCCAGCTCTGATTTGGACACTTGCTAAAAATAGTGTGAACAGCCAGCCCTAAAAATCAGATATGAGGAAGAATCTCATTGGAGTCAAATATTCCTACAGTCTGGACACAGCTTAATAGAATTAGCATCTTGATACCTAAATTAATTCTAAATCCAATGGAATTAAATATGATACGAACAATTTTCATCAAAATTACTCTATCCTCCAGTTTCACACTTTAAATTAGAAAACTTTACATATTATTCATCACTTCAAAAGGTTGACAGTTTTTAAAGTTAGATTATTATTTATATGCTATCAAAATACAGATCAATTTAATCCTTTGAGCATCAAAGTCGCAAAATTGCGACAAGATTGCTGATTTACACAAGCCAGAAGTACAAATATGATGTATGGTGAATATGATGAAGTAACTACTTTACACCAAAAGATGGTAGATATCTGCCATCTGTTGGTACAGAGTAGTTACTACGTGAGGCACCACATTTGCAGCTCTACCTTAGTAATAGTCTCCAATGTTGCTTGACTTTGGTGCTTAATAATATTCTTCATCTTTAGAAGGATGCCTATCGTTTTGTGGATCATCTTGTCTCAAAAACTGTAGACAAGAAGCAGTGCATGAATTAATTTGCAGTCACTTTCCAATTGCTCATGAAACGTGTGTCCTTTCTTTCTTCCTCATTTGTGCGTTTGGCGTACAGGAGAAGAAGGCGGTTGAAGAGAGGCTCATTAAAATGGGAGAACGAGATGACACTCTGCCACCAGAGTACAGACCCACTGAGGAAGATCTTAAGGTAACATACAACTGTATTCATGTAGAAATGCAGAAAAGCCCTTGATCGTATTGTACCGTATCGTCTAAGCTGTTAAGCAGATACAAATTTTGCATCCCCAAGCAAAAAATTCTCTTCAATCTTTAATAATCTTGGTGACAGAATAAGGAGAAATATTTAGCTTTTTCACTCATTCTCAGAGGTTGGTAGAGTAGCCAAAAATTTGATTCAAGTAAGAGTAGCTTTACTTCAAAATAATATTACTCAAGTAAGAGTAAAAAAGTACTTGGTGAAAAGAATACTAAAGTAATGAGTAACAGCTTCATTTTATTACTATTTTTTTTCAAACAATGCTATTTTTTTTCTCAGCTCGAGGTTATCTATATTAACTGTTATTATCCTGTACTACAACCTATTACATTGCATTAATCCAAAGATATACAAAAATGAAAATCTTTGAATTCTGGCAAGAGAAAAAAATCTGCAGAACTAAAGCCCAAAGAGCATTTGTGCCCTGTAGTGGAGTAAATAGTTCCTAGTTTGAATAGTTGAATTTTGACTACATTGGTACCTCAGCATATGATCTCATCGACATCCGACGAAAAATTTGACTCGTCATTTTTCTCGACATATGACCCCATGCTCAAAATAAGATCATTTATGACAGCGTCGCAATTTCTTTTCCCGCAAGACGGACGCATGGCGGATTTTCTTGTGAGAGAAATTAACATGGGTCTCAGGAAGGTTATTGCAAGTGGTGAAAAAAAGGAAAAAGGTGACGATTACCATTGAAATTAAGAAGGAAATGATGAGTGTGGTTTGCATGTCACTGAACTGGCTCGACAATCTGGCCGGAATATTTCTACGATGTCAAGGACAACTCTCATTATTATTGTAACATCGGCAAGGAAGTCGCCAACTTCGTCAGGTTTTAATCATTTATTTCATAACTTGTGCAACACAACACGGCTACTGTTCGCCGTAGCCGACGCCAACAACAACAACAACAACAGAATATTAAAAGAGAAAGTAA
This sequence comes from Corythoichthys intestinalis, assembly GCF_030265065.1. NCBI lineage: Eukaryota > Metazoa > Chordata > Actinopteri > Syngnathiformes > Syngnathidae > Corythoichthys > Corythoichthys intestinalis. The sequence continues at coordinate 37,583,396 of NC_080403.1, read as the reverse complement.
AAACTGCTGCACCTCTCTTACTCTCGTCAGTCACACGGTGCGTTCAGGAGCAGCATGCAAAACACAACTGCCACATTAGAACCCAATTCGTTATATTATTATAATTCCAATTTTTATTTATAATTTTTTTGTTTTGCTATGTGTAACTGTTATTTGTATTTGTACTTACAGTATTTATTAAGGATTTGGCGTAGGTTTTTGTGCTGTAAAACAAATGAATCAAATTATAATGTATTCCTATGGGAAAGTCGCTCAACATATGACCATTTCGACATACAAACCAGGTCCTGGAACGAATTAAATTTGTATGTAGAGGTACCATTGTAGTTCCTTCATAGTTCCTATTATGAAATTAAAAGAATCAGGTTTTCTGTGGTCTGTCGGTGCCATATAAAAACTGGGAGAGAGGTCAAAATCTGTGCTATGGAGTCACGTTGAGGGTAGCACTCTATGTCAAATACTCCCAATTTTTACGGTGCTTTAAAGACGCCACGTGATTGAACAGGCCAGCGTGATCATAGAACGACAAGCTTGAGTCTGATTGGTATAATAGAGTCGTGTGATCATTGTTGCGATGTCTCATTGGTGAAACTAGTAGAGCCACTGTTGGCATCTCTGGCAAAAAAAAAAAAAAGTAAGATCTAATATTTAGAATAAAGAGGAAAACTGTAACGATTAGTGTAGCCCAAAATAGTGGAGTAAGAGTACCGCTGCCTCACAAATCTACTAAAGAAAAATAAAAAATATGGCGTGGTAAAACTATTCTTAGAAGTACATTTTCCTCAAAAGTTACTCAAGTAAATGTAACGCGTTACTACCCTCCTCGGCTTATTCTGTGCCAAAGATGTGTCTTCTAAGTCTTTTGCATTTTTTTCCACGGGAAGATGCGTAGGGGACGTCTATGGCTGCTCTATTGTGAATTCAAAATTTTTTAGACACACTAACCGCATTTGCTGTCAATGACGTGGAAACCGATTTTGAAGTCTATTCACGTCAATGGCAGTGAAAATATTCAGTGTGTGTATTACAATGTGACTAAAATGAATGTTCTTTTTGAAGAAAATGGCCGAAGCCAAGGCGAAAGCAGATACCACTCCAAAGACGGTGAGCCCCGCCCCCCCACGCAATGAGATAATACATGGATATAATATGCATATTGAGCTTCCTTGTTTCATTCTCTGTACCCCTGGTGAAGTCAATGGATGAAAAGACGGCTTTGGACTTGCTGTCCACCGATTTCGTATCGTCTGCTGCTGCCGCTACAGAGTTGACACCTCCTGCGCTTGACTCTCAGCCCTTGAAGGTAACACATATTTTCAGAAGTTTAATCACCCAAGGAACCTATCGTATTTTTCGGACTATAAGGCGCACCATCAATGAACAAATTAATTTTCATACATAAGGCTCATTAGTGCTTCAATGTAATGCATTTGTCCTTTATTTTGAACATTGTGTAATTTTATTTATTTACTTGTTTTATTTATGGTTTTGCTAAATGCGTGTCTTGAGCACTTTATTGGAGCAGTACAATATAATTATGCTCCAATAAAATAGGCTTGAGAGGTCATGAAGCTCAAGCAGAATTCATACATAAAGCAGTGTCTTTTAATGGGGAGAAATAAAAGGATTATAAGTTTGCTTTACAGTCCTAAAATACGCTATTTCACATTGTAAGAGGCTGTAAGAAAAAGTACGTAATGAAAAAAATAAGGATCTCGTCTCAATTTGCTCATCCACACCAAGCAATTCATCTGTTGTTTAAATGAAAACATGTACATATTGACGTTAGTTGTATCTTCTGCCACCTCGTGGAAGATAATTTGCTTGTTTAGGCTTTAAAAATGGATTGGAGGCGTAAGATGAAAGAAGATGGCATGGAAGAAATAAATATTTGTTGATCAATTAAGTCAACTAAAACACAACTCACTCCCTTTCTCAGTGGTTCGAAATGACAATGAAATAGTGCAATCAAACTGAGCTACATTCAATGGTTGAAAAACACCCCACAAACATGATGGACATACAGTGCCCTCCATAATTACTGGCACCCCTGGTTAAGATGTGTTTTTTGGTTTCTAATGTTTTTTTTACTTCAAATAATATGGGATCTTAATGGAAAAAAAGAGAAAAATCCAACCTTCAATACAAGTGCATTTATTCAATGGGGAAAAAATCCCACATGAAGGAATAATTATTTGACATCAAATAATGTGTGTCACAATTATTAGCACCCCTGGTGTTAATACTTTGTACAACCCCCTTTTGCCAACAAAACAAGGTCTGGGGACTGAGATGGCCATGGGAGGAGCTTGATTTTGTGTCTGGTGAACCATTTCTGTGTAGATTTGGCCATGTTGTCTTGCTGAAAGACCCAGTGATGACCCATCAAAGCACACGGTCCCAGTTGAAGCCTGGGACCGTGTGCTTTGGTCAGATGAGACCAAGATTGAGCTTTTTGGCAACAAACACTCTAAGTGGGTCTGGTGTGCCACGAAAGATGTGCATGCTGAAAAGCACCTCATACCCACTGTGAAGTATGGGGGTGGGTCAGTGATGCTGTGGGGCTGTTTCGCTTCCAAAGGCCCTGGGAACCTTGTTAGGGTGCATGGCATCATGAATGCTTTGAAATAGCAGGACATTTTAAATCCAAAATCTGTTGCCCTCTGCCCGAAAGCTAAAGATGGATCGTCACTGGGTCTTTGAGCAAGAAAATGACCCTAAACATATGGCCAAATCTACACAGAAATCTCCCAGAAAACGGTAAATGCTTAAACTATTACTGTACTACATTTAATTTTATGGTTTCGTTTCATTATTGTTAACATTTATATGTATTTAAATGTTGCCTAAATTTATTTTTCATTTTGTAATAAAAAGGCAGCACCATATTTTTCTTAAACATCTAAATCACCACAGCCTATAGTTAGCTGGCATAGGTTCCAGCACCCACGTGACCCTTGCGAGCATAAGCGTTAGAGAAAATAAATGTATGGAATAAATCACAATTATTATTAACATTGAGTACTGATACCCGGTACCAGTGTCGGAACAAATGTGAACAGGGCCTGGGTGCGATGACCGAGTGGGCCGTCCAACAGCGGATGGAGGAATGCTAATGGGCAATTATTTGCGGGCCCCTCAAGACGATCGTCAGTTGTATGTGGGTGTGTGTGGAGTAGAGCCTAGTTCGGGCCTAAAAAATCCAGCCCGACCCGACACGGCCCGCTGGTATTGAGGCCCGACCCGGCCCGAGCTCGATCACTTAACTAGATTTGCAGGCCCGAGCCCGAAAAACCCGATTTTTTTTTTTTTTTTTTTTGAGTGACGCGGAAAAAACGCAGCAGCAGCAATTTATTTTCATTTCTTCGAGTTGGCAGAAAAAAACGCAAGTTTTCTTAATGTTTAAATAATCTACATATTTTTTTGAGAATTATCAAAGCATTCACACAACGAAATAACGCTGGGAAAGTTTGTTAAACATATTTCTGAGTGTGTGGGATATTGTTCTCACATGGACGCGCCTCTCTGACAAGGAAATGAAAATGAGGGCGGCGCCTCGGCCGTGCCAAACGGTACAGCGGGAGGACAAGAATAAAGAGCGGCCGGCGCCACGGCGTTCGTGCACACGCACAAGCAAAAGCGCAATACAGAGAGCCTGCTCTCCATTTTTTTTTTTTTTTTTTGAGTGACGCGGAAAAAAACGCAGCAGCAGCAATTTATTTTCATTTCTTCGAGTTGGCAGAAAAAAACGCAAGTTTTCTTAATGTTTAAATAATCTACATATTTTTTTGAGAATTATCAAAGCATTCACACAACGAAATAACGCTGGGAAAGTTTGTTAAACATATTTCTGAGTGTGTGGGATATTGTTCTCACATGGACGAGCCTCTCTGACAAGGAAATGAAAAAGCGGCCGGCGCCACGGCGTTCGTGCACACGCACAAGCAGAAGCGCAATACAGAGAGCCTGCTCTCCAATTTTTTTTTTTTTTTTTTTTTTTTTTTTTAAATAATTTATTAGTCCGGCATGGCGGCCCGACCCGAACTGACCCGAACGTGAATGCTTAAAATGTGGGCCCGGGGTCGGGTCGGGTTCGGGCACAAAATCTTAACCTCTAGTGTGGAGTGCAAGTGGAAAATCCCTCCCTCCCCCTCGCGCAACCACGCCCACGTTATGCCCGCAAACCTGGGTGCAGTCATACCCCCATAAGTTCTGCCCCTCCCTGGTATCAATTTGGTACCGGCTCTGACGCAACCGGTGGTAACCGGACGGAATAATTTTTTTTCCCTGTTTGTTCCATAAAAATGTCAGTGCCGTCAGTGGCCCTATTCACGAGCTAGAGAGTCAGACAGCACAGAAAATGATTTTGTTTCATATTGATTTATTTATTATTATCATATTACTTGTATTTATAATTATTCTGCCCTTGCCACTTCCCCGATTTAGCTAGACAGATACACAACTCCTTCATTGAATACACCCGTAGAAGATTCTTGTCACTTGTCACTGCTGAGATGACTCAAAGGAAGTGTAAGAATTAAACAATAAACACAGCAAAACAGTTTACATGCTGTCTGGAAATAAATTACACAGAACACTGGGGTAATTTGGTCTGCAACGTGAGTTAAAAAGTGCAGTGTGTTAAAAAGCACCAAGTAGTCATTGTTAATAGATAAAACCCAAATGATACCCATCCCCATGTCTTCAACCAGCACACCCTCCTTTGGCTCTCTGTGTTTTGTTATGAAAGACTTTGTAATTTTTATTAGACCTTCCACATCAGTGTGTTTACGCATTCTCAAGAGATTAAAACTGAAAGCATATACTGGACTGTCTCAGAAAATTAGAATACACAATATTCTAATTTTTTGAGACAGTCCTGTCTCAGGACTGTCTCAGGAAATTAGAATACACAATATTCTAATTTCCTGAGACTGTCTCAAAAAATTAGAATATTGTGTATTCTAATTTCCTGAGACAGTCCAGTATATCATATATAAATCAAGATGAACTGGATATTTACAATATGTTTATTTCTTACCTTTGGCAGCCATTGCCCCGTCCTGTTGTGGAGAAACTCTCTGACACCCTCCTTCCAGATGATCCAGCATTCAAGGCAAAGACAAGCACAGCCAAGGTACATAAACAAAAATGGCTTACATGGGATCTTAATGTAATATTTATTAAAGATACTGTTAATTAGTTTATCTGAATTAATATAAAATACATCTTCAAAGACATCTTGATCCACTCTGATGATTGTTCTGGAGATCGACCATAAATGATCCTCACTTTCTGACCCATACAGTATGTAATGTAGATTGACTTAGGTGTCAACTTTGTTACCTACAGAGCAAGAGAAAGTCAAAGTCTAAAGTAAGCAACCTTCCTGTTGCATGAGGATATGCACATCATGCACAAAATTTATATTTGCGTAACATATGTTTGCAAGGCTCTCTGTGCTTGATTCTGCACACGGCTGCATGTTGTGGGCTGTCTGTATGCTTCACTCTATGTTAACGAATGTATTAAGCCCCCTCTTAGTTAAATACTTAAACTACCCTTTTGTTTTCCAGAAACAACATGCATCAGAGCCTCCTGCTGACACCCAGCTCTGTGGCCAGCCAAGCTCAGACATTGTACCAACATCTACACAGCAGGGGAAGAAAAGCTAGACTACACACTGACAGGTTAGTGTCATTATCTGTACTTAAGAGCAGGAAATGTAGCATGTTCACACTAAACAGTTCATACAAATTTTTTTTCATTAAAGTACTTTTCCTCTGTGGGAAACGTTTTTATTAACAATGACGATAACAAAAATATTTAGTCGCCGAACATTTTTTTACGACGATGACGAGACGATAAACCAAAAACGTGTCTTGGGAGACTAAAACATAACGAGACGGATGCCACATTACGTCAGATTAGACAAGAACGTGACGAAAATGCACCATAGTTTCTGTCTGTCATATATTCACAATGTGTGACATTTTCTTATTGGACGTGTAGTTAGCCTGTATCGTACCAGTGTGTGGTTGTGTCACTCGTGTGACGTGCCCCCCCACCCCACCCGCGCGCAAACACGCATTCTCACCGGTTTGCTCTTCAGGCTTGCTTGTTTGAAACACACAGTAAGATTTGTTTTCTTATCTTGCCAAGAGAGAATATGCAATGCCACTTTCGAGATTCTTGTACTTGTTATGCACTGTAAAGGGAGATGCTCCGCAATTTCATTGTACAACCGTATAATGACAATAAAGGGCTATTCTATTCAATGTTGCTTTAGCTTTTAAAGCTCTATGCTGAGTGATCCTCACACATTAAATTTAACTCGTAGTGTTAGCATAGAATTCGCGTTAGTCGTAGCATTTACCGTGGCAAGCGTCATCTTGAACTCTTCGGCAACTGTTATTTACGTACAGTTCGTGGCGTCCAGGTGGGTATAATTAATTGAAAATTATTTACTGTTTTCCTGCTGACTGTTTATTATCATCACCAAGTTGGTGTTGTCCTTGTAGATGCTACAATATGTGCTTGTCTGTCAATGTTGTTTCGAAATTAGGGTTGTTCCGATCATGTTTTTTTGCTCCCGATCCGATCCCGATCGTTTTAGTTTGAGTATCTGCCGATCCCGATATTTCCCAATCCGATTGCTTTTTTTTTGCTCCCGATTCAATTCCAATCATTCCCAATAATTTTTCCCGATCACATACACTTTGGCAATCCATTAAGAAAAAAATGAATACAACTCGGACGAATATATACATTCAACATACAGTACATAAGTACTGTATTTGTTTATTATGACAATACATCCTCAAGATGGCATTTACATTATTAACATTCTGTCTGTGAGAATGATCCACGGATAGAAAGACTTGTAATTCTTAAATGACAAATGTGACTTTGTATTTTGTGACTAAATATTGCCATCTAGTGGTGGATTTTTATGAGCTTTCAGTAAATGATACTGTAGCCATGCCCAAATGCATGATGGGAAGTGCAACCATGACTGTGCGTAGTGCTACCAATTGATATATCTTCTCTGCGTTGGGAAATAACCTAGGGTGTTAAGAAAAACATCAATTACTACCCTGCTTCCCCACATTGCTTCCCGCGATATTTCTAATTGTAGGGAGGGGGATTGTAAGGTTTTAACCAATTAAAAAAAGGCTCCAAAGGCTGCCAAAATTCACTCACTCATTTTACGCTGCCTTTTAGCTCTCTATATAGGTAAAACGGCGCCATTACAGATTGAGCGCGACAATGCGTGAGTGGGTCGTGCAGCGCATGCATTAATTGCGTTAAATATTTTAACGTGATACATTTTAGAAAAAATTAATTACCGCAGTTATCGGGATAAATTTGATAACCCTACCTTAAGCCTAAACTAAAGACTCTGGATGAGTGTAACATATTATGTCTGTAACGTTAAATACAATTAGAAAACGATTTAATCAAAAAATATATATATATTAAAAAAAAAGGCATGTCCGATATTTTTTTGCCGATTCCGATACTTTGAAAATGACGTGATCGGGACATCTCTATTCGAAATTGTTGGAAAGCTTTATTCATTCATTTCTTTTTGGACTAAAACATTTGGAGTAATTGTCGACTAAAACTAAACGAATTTAGTCTGCATTTTCGTCAATGAAAACTAAACGAAGAAGAACACAATTTGAAATTACTAAAATATGACTAAGACTAATTATTTTCATCCAAAAGACTAAGACAAAATTTTTAAGGGCTGCCAGTAACAAGTGAACAAGAATTTGACAAACTATTTCTTTGCCAAACATTCAGTTAGATGTTTATCAGAGGATTTTTTTTTTTATTTAATGAAAATAATCTTTCAGTTATTTTGAAAGCATTTTTATTTTTGTACAACCATTACAAAAAAGAATAATGAAATGTTTGTGATACAGGTTGCTGGTGCAGTTTGACCTCAAGATGCCTTTGAAGACGCTCCAGTGGGGACCCTACTTTCTGCATCTCGGCATTGAGATTATACTTTATTCTATCAAGGTTGTACACTAGTTGAACAGCAACCTAGACACGCACACATACTCTAACATACAACCATGCCTTTCTTGCTTGGTTTCAAATTAGTCAACGAGCTTTTGGTTTTGTTTTCTGTGTGGCAAGAGATGCTGGGAAAATAGATTTTGCTGGTCAATGTGGATAAATAAGAAGGGTGTCGTCCATGTCATGTTTTAGTTCTCCTGTGCCGCTATCGACATCCGTGTGAGCCTGTCGACTTTTTGGCTTACACAAGCTGCATGGAGTGAGTGTATAGTATTAAGATGTTGTGCAATGCTTTATGCAAATGGAAATTGTTTCTTTATATCCTCAAGTGCCATTAAGACGCTAGTGTACAGCTTTGATTACTTTCATTTTTACTTACAAATATGCAGAGCTTTTCAGGAGGCTTAATTCTTTGCAAATGCCATTTAGAGAAACATTGATGGGGTCTTTGGTATATATTTTTGTAAAAAGTACTGGTGTCCACAATTGCACTTCGTAAACCATGGTGGTGTTTACAACAAACTGTAAAAAAAGAAAAAAACAAACAAAATGAAAATAAAAAAATATATATATGATTTTACTCTAAGAAAACACTGTATGACTTACAAAGGGCTTTGATATGTTAAGTAAAATCAAAGATGTATTTTCTTGCTCTGTGGTTTGTTTGGATGTGCATTGAGAGACAGACGTGCGATATTTTAGATATGGGAATACTAATTAAACCTAATTAGTCTGATAACCAGTATATGTGTATTTTCAACATAATTTGTGCCTAAAAAGCTAAATACTGTTAAGAACATCTGAAAAGAATTTTTCCTTAAGGTGTAAGGGAACTGTGTGTGTGCCAAAACTGAAAAGAAACAAAAACTCCTGACTCTGTGGTTTGTACACTCTGCAAAAGGGTATAGCAGCACACTTCCTGTTCACTTCGGGGGTCTTAAAAACAAGACATATATTTTGCTAAACGCATTAAATGTTTTAAATATTTTAGTCAAGATCCCGAATGACTGATGGTGATGCAAATGAGTTGAAATCATAAAGTGACAAAACAATGAGCATAAATAAAGACAAACAATTCATTGAAATTAAAATGTCTAATTTGTCTTTGATTTTTCATATTACTTTGCCTCCCAAATTTAGGAATATTAAAAAATATTGTGCCCATATTGTGTGAATAAGTGGCTTTATTGTGTTTGAAACGGCAACATCAACACAAATGCTTTATTGAACTTGTAAGGTCTAAGTGCTCATTTATTTAAAATATGAGACATTTCTTAAATTTAATAAATCAAAAGTATGGTGTGATTAGATTTACTACAAATTACATACATTTCACGGGGGTGTGGGGTAGAAATATATACAGGGTGTCCCAAAAAAATGTATACACCCTTTTGCAGCTAATAACTAAACACACACACTTGAACTGCATTTTCATACTTCCAGTAGCATTTGAGAATTTTTTTTCTTTTCTTCAAAGTTTAGTCTGGCTCTTGCCATCATTGATTCAGTGTGTTTTATCTACAAAAAAAAAAAAAATCCATAGACAATTAGGTTACCAACTGCAACATTTTTGGGGACACCCTGACTGAGTACTTTTTTGTAAAAACGTTACAGAAAGCAGTCATCTAAAATGTTACATTCCTAATGTAAAAAGGTAAACAGTGCTATATTTTATGCAATTTTTTACAATTGGAGGAATACACAGTTGTTTTGAATCCATATTAAAAAGTCCACTACAGTTATCCGGATACGTAACAACCCTGCAGCTATAAAATATTCTTTCGCTGTAAATGCTCAACACTCAATCATTAATACACATAAACTATTTCTATTTTTCAATTTTTTAACAAAGTATGGTATAAATTCTGTTTTGTGGTTGTTGTTTTTTTTTTGTTTTGTTAAAGTAGAATTCATTACCAATAAAACTGACAAACTGAGGGGAGTTGTAAAAAGGAAGCTGCTATTTTAAAAATCTTTTTATGCATCTACTTACAGTTTGGAAAGATATGTCAACACAATAGAATCTAAAAGTGTACAATGATCATTTTTGTTGCTGCTGTTGTTTTCCAAGAGGCACTTTGTTCCGCAGTCTGTAGAGAGAGAGAAAAAAAAGCTTATTTAGATTACGGCGTTTTTGTCATGACCACTTGTTGATTTTTTTTAAAAGAAATATTGAAAATCTAATTTCTAGAATTTCAATTACTAACAATTATTGGCAGGATCTATTCAATTTCATAATTACATTTAGAAATTTGCTCCATTATTATCATACTAATTCACCTTCCCATCTAATATGAACAGTATGCATCTTTATTTTATTTCATTGGCCTGTCTCAGACATGGGCAACAATTTAAATGATAACAATTATGAAGTTGCATAAATAAATGATTAAATAACATACTTTCTCTTGTAATGATGCGGGCACCTGCGTGTCCTCACGCCTGCAATAAGAAGAAACATTTGGACTTCAGTAAAGTGAATCTATTATCCAAAGTGTAACGAAGCTATCGTAAATTATAATGGGATGCCATAGTCTTTACGACGGCCACTTAAGTCTTTGACATAATACTGCATGTGAATATTACTGAAAGGGACTTACGATTGCAGTACACTACAATGATGGCGATAAGTAGCAGAAGAAGGCCACAACTGCCTGCCAGTGGAATCAGTATGATGGGGTTACACAACATGGAGCCATCTGGTGAAAAAAAATGTTTCCTTGGCTCGTTTAAAAAGGACTGCAGACTGGGAGTGACATGACTAGTAAATTCTCTACCTTGCGTAGAAATCTCACAAACACAGGGCAAAGTGGTTGTGGATGGATTGAGCTTGACAGGCCTCACCGTCACTTTTGGCAAAGCTTCAACTTTATCTTAAGAAGAAAAATGTTTCATATTGTCAAACAACACTATGTCATTATAATGCTTGGAATCATTTTAACCAGATTTTTTGAAAATTAAAACAATTAAAAAAAATTTTTTTTTAAAGTTCACCTCCAGTCAATCGGGTGACCTTTCCAAATTTCAGTTCGTTGTTTTTTAGAGTTGCACACCCGTAAACACCACTGTCACGAGCTTTCGTAAAGGCCTGAAGCACGAGGATATCATCACGGATTTTTAGATCGTTAAATGTGGATGAGAATGAGTCACTATGTGACTTCTGCATGCCATTGTTAGAGAAAGATGCCAGGAACTCCATGCCAGAATTGTCCAGCGCTCGAAACCACATGATCATAGAGCCCACCTCAGAAGGCTTGCAATGAATTTCAACCTTCTGCCCTTCTTTGCACATGTGCTTGCTGCCTGCAGTTAACTCTGGAAAAACAACACAAAATGGGTATCGACCCGCAACTCAATAACATGGCATGAAAAATATTTCTGGTCAAATTTCCAAGGAACTTACTGTTATTAAATAAGAGCATCGCCAGGATGCAAATCCACTGTTGATCCATTTTTAAAAGCGCACATCCGCCGTGAATACGATGGTGGTGTCGAGACAGATTCTGCTTGTGAAGGAGGACAGGCAAACACGCCTCTCTCAAGGTGTCAAACAGCCTCATTGCAGCACTTGGTAGCCACCAAGTGCATTGAGGTTGCACTCTACGTAGTGTTAAAGGAGGAGCGTGCTGATCTCCATGTCACCTGCTTCATGACATCCTTTTGCCAACAAGTACTCTAACAGTGATCATGTACATACAGTATCTTTACACGCCCACACTAAAAGCTCAAAAAATAACTGTAGAAATGGATAGTTCTTTACTTTATATTTATCTGTTTGTGCACTGTGAACTCTCTGTAGTGGACTCCGACTCATTTAGTCTGAAATTAATCAAAATCATATTTTTGTATGCTGCATATTTACGAAAATGTGCCATTCTGAAAATTGACCCACTTTGATGTAACAGTGGGCCTAATTTACATGAGTCAAAAGGGCAGGAGAGCTGCACTAACTTTTGTTGGATACACAAATAAACATTAGTATGGTGCTCTGGAGCTTCACTAAACAGCCAGTTAGCATGTGCCGCATACACAAACCTCCACCCTAATTGACAAGTACTTTGAAATGGAAGAAGAAAGAGATTCGCTCCATTCCAGGTGTTCAAAGCGTGCGAAGTATGAAAAAGGATGCAAACCTCCACAGATAGATGGTGTAAGGTTGGTGAGCGAGACCCCAGAAATCAACTCACAAACTCGTCAAGACAAAACAGCAAGAAATTCAGTGAGATTTGAAGTAAGACTTTTTGTTTAATTAATAATGTTTGTAAAAAGTCAAATAAAGAGAAATCTACTCCAGTTAGGCATGGAACTCACGCAAGCAATATCATCAACAACATCTACTATAAAATCACAACAGAAATTTCTCTACCACATGTCAATCTTAAGACAACTGCAGTACAGTCTGGCAACATCTGGCAACAGTTTCATTAAAATATGTCTCACCAGTTACTGTAGGGGGAAAAAACATGATCGTTTGTATTTATTTCTTTTCAGTAGGTATGTTTTAAATGAGTGACGAATTCTCACTTCACTATATATGTCTGTAATATTATTGAGATTTTGAGTCCCTAAATCCATTATTGCTGTTGTTACGCGTCTTCAACAGTGTTGGACACGTTACTTTAAAAAAGTAATTAGTTATAGTTACTCACTACTTTTTCCAAAAAGTAACTGAGTAACTGAATTACTCTATATAAAAAGTAACTAGTTACTAGGGAAAGTAACTATTTCCGTTACTTTAAAAAGAAGTTGTATGTCAAAGAATTTGACATTTTCTGAGCAGTATTTGAGTCAGTTGAATAGAGAAGAACAGACCAGTAGTTGTGTTATAGAACCTTGTAATATTTATTGCACCTCACCAGCAACAGATTTATCCTACACTTGAATTGCAACAAAAATAACAGATTTGAATTGCCTACCACAGATGTCGACAAAAGCTTTGTCCCGGGACATAAATTACACTTTACATGCACGTTCTTTCCTTTAATTTCGACCAACTTGAAATAGTGTTTATATTTCCACCTCGTAAAGGACAAATTTTCCTCTGAATGCTCTGCCATCATATACATCTGCATCTGTTTTGCGTGTGTGTGTTTGCTGCGCACGCTGTTCCGGTTTGTGTGTGAAAACACCGCCTCTAAAGTACGTGCGCTATTAGGCTCGAGCGTATACGTCACAGAATGGTGGATCACGTGAGATTTGACAACATCGCAGCCATATTGGAAGCAGGTCTGGCTCGCGGGACATTAAACTTAAACTTGCCAGTTCGATAAAGACACAAACTCGTTACCGAGGCGAAGAACAGATATGAGATTAAACTTAAGGATGTGAAAAATGTTGACCCTTACGAGCAAGCCGAAGACAAATGTTGTAAAGATGTCAACGGGCTTTCACAATTACGCGAAATGGACATTCTGCTGTATTTATTGTTTGGTGTATGTTACTAAACTCATCAGCGATTCCGAAATTACAAATCGTTACAAAGCTACGAACAGTTTTGCTGCGGATGGGTGCAGGACCTGCACATTATGACCCTATCAAACGGCAACTCCATCGTTCTTGCAAAGGTAGGCTATGTGTGTTTACTATTTTCATTGCCATGAACCTGAACGCACCCCAAGTCTTGGATGACAAATAAAGAGAGCAGGGTAGACTCGCTATGGCTGGTAGTTTCTTCAATTTATTCAAAGTAAGTAACGTACCGCTTTTAACCGTCAGTAACGGTAACGGGGTTGTAATGGCAGAAAAAATAGTTAGATTACCCCGTTACTGAAAAAATAACGGTGTAATTCCCAACACTGGTCTTCAATGTTGTCCTCTCTAACTGTTATAAGTTTGTTGTTTTTCGTTTTTTAACAGTGAGGGAATGGTGGAGGTGTGTGGTTGTGTGAGATGTGGTCCATTGAGGATTTTACTATTTTTCACAATCTGGTCAGACGGGCAGTTTTATGGTAAATGCAGTTTCATTTTTATTGTGCATTTCTACCTTCAAGGTACTAAAATGATTTCACACAATTACCTCATTCACCTACTCATCAGGGGCAACGTAGGGTTCAGATTTTGCTCAAGGACCCTTCGACATGGTCACCAAGGTGAGAGAATGGAACCAATGGCTTGGAAATATGTCACCACTTAGCCATGTAGCCCTACTAACAACAAGGCTTTACGTAATGCACTTGTTTTGTTTACAAAACAAACATCCAGACAAAGACTGTAGTTCTAATGTTCATGTTCATGCCACCCTAAGCCAATCTGTGGGCTACTGTGCATTTTAGATCCTTTTGCATTTGGTTCCAAGCTAACATGTCCTTGGGTCCCTTGAAAAGTGTGCCATAATTAGACTAATAACTATTATCGTGATCAACACAAAAATTCAGAACATACAACACTGAACTCAAACGATGAGGTCTGAAAGTCGGCATTCATGATATTAGTAATTTAGTACTGTATATATGTCTACACCATATTTTTCCTTTAACAGCCTATGCAAGTGAACATTCAAAAATGCATAAGTGCCAATGCAAAAATAGTGGCTTCAATAAATCAGTTGATATCAATCTTTTGTGATTAAAAAAAAATATATACAATAGAGTAGTTCAGGAGAAACAAAGTGAATTTTCCATTCTTGGTTTAGAGCTCTTTTCTAACATCGGCTCCATTTCCTCTTCACTGATGGAAATTAAATACAGTACAACAGTTGAGTAGTGGGCAGTGCATTCACTGTGTTGTGGGTTTTTATTTATTCCGTGGCGGGGAGACATAAAAAATAAAGCAGAGCAACGTCTGAATAACTGTCACACTTGTGAATGTTCTGATGTTTTCATTATCATTTAATGTAGCATTTAAAAAAAGAAATTATAGGGACTCTAGCTGTATGTTAATTTTCATCTCATCAGGGGATTCGTTTGTTGCTTCATTGTGAGAGGGAAGACCCAAAGTGACACTATGTTTCCTCTGTGTATCATTTGCAAACACCTCCATGGGCTTCCCTGTCTGAGTCACAATGAGAATGTCCAACCTCATACTTGAATGTGTGCATGTGTGTAAAAGAGCTCGATTATAATAGGATCAAGAATGGCGGAGAATGATACAATATCACATGAGCAGCTTCAAACACAGAAAAAGGACATTATACTCAGGTCATCCATCGAAGCCACTTTGTATGTACATAACCAATCCAAAATGTTGAGAGCATTATAAATAAGTGCTTTATTTTAATGCGAACCTGAGCTGGAAAACAAAAATGTGTGGCTCTTAGAACAGACTGTAGTTTGTTACAAATCATGAAGGGTCCAAAACAAATATAAACTTGAGCGTTTATATGTGGTAGGCTATATTAAAACCATTATATAAAATATAACTATTTTGTTTTATTGTATGATTTGGGCTTTACAAGAAGAAGAAAACAACCAATACGGTAAGTTCTTGTGATTGTGTATAATGCAAATGCCACATGTAGATATTGATGTAAAGAGGATTTATTGCCATTTCATATTTTCTCTTGCAATGTTTTTACATGTGTAATGTGTAAAAATACATATGGTACAGTTAAGTAAAATACAGTACAGAAAAAATATTTTCAAATATACATAAAAACGAAATCATTTAAAAATGTTTTAAAGAAGTCATGATGATTATTATGTTTTATTCCCTTTGTAAACTCTGTTGTCTCTGTGCTTTCATAGTACTTGTGGTACATGTTGTGGTACTTTTGCGGTCTTTTTGTTCCAGTGTAAACGAGGAGCACAAAGGGTAAACAAGGCTCGAGCTTCTTGCACACAGGAAAGAGTCGCACGTACTCCCTTAGCTTCCAACAGCTCAGTTCCCCCCCAAGCACACACACACACTTCTATCACACAGGTGTGTGTGTTTGTGCACAAAAGAGGAGCCATAGAGTCATATACAAAATAAAATACATGTTGTTTACAGTTGGAATTCAAACTGAAGTTAAAATGTGCATAGGCAAAAGAACAACAAAGCTCTTTCCATTCATAATGCAATTGCACATGAAATTAATCAACTTCCAGCGTACAGTAAATTTGATGTTCTGTATTTACATGACAAAATGTACAAAAAAATACTGTATTGAATTTATGATATGTAAGTCTTCTTTAACATGGTGGTTGACTTGAGCTTTATACTGCAAAGCGAAGGAAAAATATATCAGCGTGTCCTAAATACGCTTCCGACCCTGTGATCCCAGACACAAATACAGAGAATTTAAAGATATTTTGTTTTTTAAAGATTTCAACATACAATAGTGAATTCATATACAAAATAAAATACATGTTGTTTACAGTTGGAATTCAAACTTAACATGTGCATAGGCAAAAGAGCAACAAAGCTCTTTCCTTTCATAATGCAATAGCACGTGAAATTAATCAACTTCCAATGCACAGTAAATTAGATGTTCTGCATTTACATGACAAAATGTACAAAAAAAATACTGCCTTGAACTAATGATATGTAAGTCTTCTTTAACATGGTGGTTGACTGGAGAATTAGACTGCAAAGCGAAGGAAAAAGATAACTGCATGTCTTAACTACGCTTTCGCACGTGATCCTAGACACAAATGACAGTATTTGAAGATATTTTGTTTTGAAAGATTTCAACATGTAATTGTGAATTTATAAACATTTCTAGAAAATAGCCAACTTTATTTCAAAACCACCACTCAAAATGGGAGGAAATCGTACAAACTTAATCATTTAACAGACCGTGAGAAACACAATACCTAAACATAGTTTCAACAACTACATTTTGCAATTATTTGAAAATAGTCTGGAGCAAAGAACCTACTTCGGCAGGTATGCTGTTCATTCAGTACCTTGTTTTTTAACGCCGCCTTTAAAACAAATTGAAGAAACATGTTTCATTACGTCAAGTCAGCTCACATTACATTTCAGAAAGCTTACGTAATAAGCTCTCATGTTATACAGTACTCACTTCACAAATTGGTGGCGACATTTTTTTGGAAGTCCTGTAAGAAACAATGCATACAGACACATAAAATAATATTATCCTTCAAATTTGAAGTGTCATTAAAAAAAAAAAAAGTTAACACAAATACATTAGAACTATGTTTGGACTACTCACGGCTGAAGTAGTACAGGGTGCAGAAAAGAGTGGTCATCAGGACTGTGACGAGACCAACCAATGCCCAAAGTATAAGTGAGTCGCAATCATCTGCTGCACAATATTCAGTAAAAAAAAAAAAAAAGAAAACAAATCATTTAATGGACAATGTAACAAATGTAGTGATCAAATGATCTTTTGCATTTTTTATTGCCATACCATCTACCATTAACTTATTAATAAACAGCATTAGTAATTTAAATGTATGAATAGTGGAACTGCACGTAAAACATTTACCTGGTGATGTCTCATTGCAACTACAGTCAAGTTTGCGTGGTGATTCAGTTGGTATTGTTGGTGGCTTTTCTGTGATTTTAAAGAAAGAAATACAGAGGCATTTTAACAAGGACTACATTCTTCATGCTAGTATATCAAAGAAATAAAGCCACCCATTAGAGCACCAACAGGCTTCTCTACATCTACATCCACAAGAATGCAATAGGTCTTTTGTTTTTACTTTTCAGCTTTTGGCATTACGACGAAACAACATATAGTATATAAATCGAACGCAACATACTTGCATACTCAGACCACAGCATTAGGCCCAACTCATGCAGTTTTAAGACATTTAATACAAAAACTGAAAATTCTTTTATATTTTTCCACCTGTTGGGTTGTATTCGTTCAAATAGACACGGTTAAAGAAGAAAGCTTGAAATAATTAATACAATCGTAACAGTTCTTGTGGCCAGAATGAGGTTGAGCGTTTCTCCATATTTTCAGAATTAAACTCTTGCGGCCACGTAATCACATTTTTACACATCGATGAGCTTCAGTCAGCATACAAACCTCCAGGGAGAAGAAGAGCACCAGCCAGCCACTCTTCGTTATTTCTTCTGTCCTTCATAAAACAAGAATAGGTCCCAGTGTCCTCTTTGGTCACATTTATGATTTGCAGTGTGAAGATGTCAGTGTTTTTTTTGTTGAATAGGAACCGATTGACATCCACATTATCGGCGTAATCTATACGATTGGCAATGTTGAACCTGCCCAAATATTGAACTTTATTCTGGCCGGGAAGCGTGCGGAACCAGAAGACTGTTTGGCAGGCGACATCAAGGCATTTGCAGTGAATAAATTGAGTAGTGAGGAGTTGAGGGTAGAGGATGCTGACATTTTGTTGCACGGTCTGACCCAAACCTATTGTGGGAGAAAGAAAAGGACTCATGCTTTAAGAATGCCATTCAGAAAGCTAGCTTATACACAGCATTTACACTGATGTGATTTTCTTAACACCGGCTTGCTATGTTAACACATTATGATCTTCATCTTTAGTGTAAACAATAAATAATCCCTTTATCAAATGCATAGTTTAGTGAACAGTAAACATATTCTCTCATCACTCTCTTAACATACATTGTAAGATAAATTACAATTAAAAGCGACAGGATATCTTCACTGATTTTTCATAACAACCTAATGCACATTTTCTTTGGCTTTTTTGTAACCTAATCAAAAACAGGAAAGGCTACTTATTGGTGACTCATGCAGGAGACTTACATGCATCTTAAAACACATTTATTCAGACAGTTATTCTTCCTTATAATTCTATTATTCTTACTTGTAATTTCATGATTATTTGGGTTATCTGTGTGTATTTTCACTTTTTATCTTCTACGGTGACCTAGAGTGTCGTGAAAGACGCCTAGAAATAAAATGTATTTGTTATCATTACATAGTCTGTCGTTACATAAGGAAGCTTGAACTTTTGTCATCACAATTCTTACATTATACAGTAAGTACATTGTGGAACAATTCAAATAATCCCAAATCTGCACACTAAGATTTTTAAAGCCCATCCTGTTAACAAAGTCGCAATGACGTTCTAGGAATGAAAAATAAATAAATAAAAAAGATAAAATTTGATATTAATTGGAACAAAATGCCAAAGATTATATTGCCTGAGATAAACTCTTCACACAATTATACAATTGATCATAAAGAATCATAGTACGTATGTTAAACAGGACGCCATCTTAGAAAAAAAAAATTCCGAACAAGAATTTACATGTACAAATGTAAATGTGCTATAGAAAAACAGTGACATAAACTCACCCAATGACCACATGTGCAGTGTGAACAGAGTCCACAACAGTGATGTTGGTTCAGGAGCAAGGGTTCGCATCTTTGTTGATCTTGTGTGGAGACTGACACGCAGTGCTGATCATTTCATTTTCTGCTCTATAGCACTCAGATACGATAGGCGGGTTCAATATATGCCGGGTCCTAAAATCATCATGGTAACGCCCTGCCTAATCCGACACACATTTCATACTGAATGGTGCTGCATGTAACACACTAGCCACTTCACCTTGTATAGTACACATAATGTCGGTGATTATCATTCAAAACGAATTTGTTCAAAAATAATTTACACTTATTTTATATGTTAATTGATTACCAATTCTCATCTTCTACTGAGAAAGTGTTTTTGTTTCATTTCTGAATCACTCCTGGAAGAATGCGGCAAATTTACCATTGTGAAATAATGGTGTAGTAAACATTAAATAGTAATAATGTTTAAAATTTTAGCTTGGTCTTTTCGTATTGTACATTTGATTGTTTAATATTATTGTGTGTGTAAAGGCCTTTTGGAGGCTGCAGTTAGATCTCATTAGTGTATCCCATGTTGTGTTCTCCTCAAAAATGCAGAGGAATTAAAAAGTTCAGGAAAAAAGATTAACACAAAAAATGTGACATCAAAACAGAAAAAGGTCCAAAACACAATGCTCAGAAGAAGCAACATGATGTGGAGTGTCGCGCGATACTCAAGTTGTATTCCGACAAAGTAACAGTATGCACTCCTGTGGTCTCAGGTGCATAACCTCGAGCTCAGCGGAGGCCTATAAACCCAACTTCAATAATGACCTAAAATATCAAAACACACCGAGACATCTGGATGAAAACTTTTCTGTTATTTCATCAGTTTGCACAAGAGCTGTATAACAATTTCTGTTATTTAAGTAAATGCATGTTGTTGATGGATTTCACAACGCATCTTTCAATACTTCTCTCACTCATGACTCCATTTCAGTTAATGTATTAGTTTTGAATCCATTTGAAGCAGCCAGACCAATTTTGCACAACAATAAGATAAAGATCATCAAACGGGAGTTTTTGTGCATGTGGTGGTCTCTGAAGCGAGAGGATGTGGGCCCCCTAAAATGTTGAGTGGGTCGACGGCAAGGAATGAGACCACAGGATTCTATGAAAACAGGAGATCTTGATGTTTCAGTTGGTTGGTTAAGCATCACTCCACTACAGTATTTAACATTTGTTACATTTCGAATCAGTCATTGCCACTGCAATTTACAACAAAATTTGGTTTGTTTCGATTGTATTTACAACTGTCCATTTTAAAACTGTTTTGCTGCTCACACATTTATACACGGTAAGGACGACAACCTTCAGCTAACCCATTTTTCTTCTGTATTTTTACATTTGTCATTGGTAGTATGTTTCTTGAATAGCCTAGTACCTGCTTTACTTATTTCCCTTTCAATATGTCCAAGTAGACAAGTGAGACTGTGAGGAACTATAAAAAAAAAAAACGAGAAATGACAGTGTTTAATCAAAGTTGAAACATTGGGCTGGCAGCAAACCCTCCAGCTTACCCCCCCCCCCTCGCCCCCCACCATGACACACACACGCGCATATCCGATGTAGATTTTAGTTTTTGTATGTATAGATATGCAGAATGCGGACTCTGCACCATTCCGTAGTGGTGAAGAAGGAACTGATCCGAAAGGCGAAGCTCTCGATTTACCATTCGATCTAGCTGAAATGAGTTTCCTCCGCAGGGTGTCCGGGCTCTACCTTGAGATAGGGTGAGAAGCTCGGTCATCCGGGATGGACTCTGTGTCGAGCTGCTACTCCTCCGCATAGAGAGGAGCCAGCTGTGACTTGCATTGAATTAGGTGTGTCCAAACTTTTGGCCTGTACTGTATGTTAGTTATATTTTTGTTTAAAAAGAAAAAAAAAAAACGCCAACGGGCTTACATTCATAAGAGATTCACATGGGTTCTAGATCACAGAACTTATTTGTGTACACTCTACCTCTTTCAATCACTTAGCTTATAGACACCCGTCCCCCTCTTTCACTGGCCAATAGGCCCCCACATGGTGTAAACCGGAAATACATCTCGCTGACGATGACACCAGCATATTAATAATTAGTCTAGATGTTCTATGTATTTCTTGTCGTTGTTTGTGTATGTGTTTCTTTTCTTTCTTCTCTTGTGTTGCTTTTCTTCTGTCCCCCCATAATCCCTTCCTGTTCGCTGCTTTGTCATAATAAAAAGGTATTTTGAATGATCACAATGGGAGTATATCAGATTCTCAATGTGAAACATTAAAACTGTTCAGACAACCCGGGCACTTAGACTTCCATTCTCTGTGTCAAACAGCTGAACAGGACAAGTTTAAAAAAAAAAAAAAAATTAAAAATTAAAAAAAAAAAATTTAAATAAAAAGAAAAAAAAAGTAAACGTTTACATTAGCTTCAATTTTAATGTACATCCAATGTTATTAACTAGTTAAAATTGAGGATTTGCATTTAGGAAATGTGTGTGTGTGTGTGTGTGTGGGGGGGGGTTAGATGGAGGATGGGGTTACTTCCGTTTTTGTTGACTTATTTTGCAAATAATTGAAAAAATTCTATTTTGAATGAAAATGATGTTTTGATTGTATGTGTTATAGGAATAAATGTGCCAAAAGCAGTTTTATCTGCATTTCAGTGGTTTTAGGTTTAGCCCCCCCCCCCACTAAAAAAAAATTCTGGCTCCGTGGCGGTCTTCTTGACAGAGAGTTCCGGCAAGAAATTCTAACCACTTTCACCCCTGCATATATGGCGGAAAACACTCAGGTGACTTGAAGTTCCGCTCTGAAACCCCCAATTTGGCCAACTTTCAAAATTGTCCGATATGCATGTGTGATACATCATTGGAAAGCTTAAAATCTCAATTATCTAGGGGAAGCAACATTTTGAACAGGAGGGCATTTAATAAAGAAAATAAATAAACAGCAAAACCCTATCTGGAGGTGAAAGCACGCGAGAGCAGAATTAAGACGCCATGCCTTTAACGCAGTGCTTCTCAATTATTTTCTGTTACGCCCCCCCAAGGAAGACGTAAATGTTTCGCGCCCCCCCCAACTCTCTGCCGCCACTGTAAATAGTATCATTCGTCTATATTACTATTAAAAGTACGCCTCAGCCTAACATTGTGTCCTTTTTTTTCTATTAAAGAAAAAAAGTAACATAGATCAACTTATAATAAAGTATAACTTTTTTAACATTGTGTTGCTTGTAACAGAAAAGACTTAATGTGCATCAATTTGCCTGAAGTTAAAAAAAAAAAAAAAAAAGTCACATCCAAACTGTAAAAATACACTTAAGGTACATTTTTGACCATTTGATACTGAAAAATAAAATGTAATAAAATCAGTAAATAATAACAAATTCAAATTGATTAGAAACATTTACTCTTCAGGACAACATGCCAAAAAATTTGACCGAAAAAAAAACAAAACTGAATAGAAGGGGGGAAAAAGGTCTCTGGACAGAAGGAAAGTTTTTATTTTCGCTGATTCACCACAGTGCTCACTGGTTTACTGATATAACACTGACAAAGCGGGACGATTGTGACAATTGGCAATATTCGGCACATTTTCGCTGAAAAACAATCAAGCGGCTTATCAATGAGATTGAGGTCTAATGTCTTTAAGTGGCGTCTTAACTGATTTGGCTTCTCCGCTATAATCATTTTTAGACTCAGTAAACAGTGGTCTTTCCTCATTTCCCACTATATTAAAAGTCAAAGGCAAACGGCCCGAAAAAAGCGCATTCTCAGCGGCCGAGGGAGAACCGTAGGTGAGGGCGGTGGTCGTGACGATCCCAAGCCGAAAACGGCACTTCTCGGCCGGACACGTGAGAAAGACAGTGGGTCGCTGCGTGAGTCCAGCTCTGCATGAGTCTCTTCCGTGTGCTCTTGCTTACTTCAAAAATACTGCACGCACTTTGAAAATGAGAGCGCCACTGCCACCCACGGAGTGGATGTGCAAGTACACTTTATTCTAGTACGGCAAAAAAAAAATAAAAAAATAAAAGCATGTTCCCCGAGGTCACTCGCGCCCCCCCTGGCATCGCTCTGCGCCCCCCTGGGGGGGCGCGCCCCACCATTTGAGAAGTACTGCTTTAACGAGATATTATCACGTACTTACAGTGAGGAGAACAAGTATTTGATACACTGCCAATGGGTTTTCCCATTGACAGTGTATCAAATACTTGTTCTCCCCACTGTACTTTGTTTCGATCCAAAAACTCAATGTAGCATGTATCACTGAGGGGCAGTTTACAAGGCGACTCTGCGACACAAAGACGCAATGACTGAGTAGCGGACTCGCCTCGTGTGCATATGGTGTCGGCGAAGACGGAAGGCGAAAACGAAAAATTCTGAATCCTGCCTCCAAAGTGAAAGAATTCGATTGCGGGGGATTGAGGGGGGGCTTCCTCAGCATGCATATCAAAGGCTCCCGTAGTGCGAGATCGCGCCGTTAACGTCAGCACTCGTACATGTCACATTGGGTGTGCGCAGCGGTGCTACTAAACATTAAGAACAGCAAATATGGCGGAACGTCGGCTTTAATTTACTGTTTTAATAATAAATATGTTGAACGTTTCAATTTTTGTGCCTTTTTGAACAAAAGAAATATGACATTGCTTCGAGTGGGCGGGCATATTTTTTTCCGGGCTGAGGGACCTTGGTGGGGTCAAAGTGCATCATTCTCTGTCGCCCTGTAAATCTGCACTGCCCCCTAGGGCCTGGCATGAATACTACATCGTTTTCATGCGGATTTGCGACATTGTTCAAATGGAGACGAAAATGCAAATTTGAAATTTTTCGTATTTTGGAGAGTCACCATGTAAACGGCCCCAAAGACGCCATGCCTTTAACGAGATATCATGTACTTACTTTGTTTCAATCCAAAAACTCAATGTAGCATGTATCACCTGTTTACTTGGCGACTCTGCGACACAAAGACGCAATGACTGAGTAGCGGACTCGCCTCGTGTGCATATGGTGTCGGCGAAGACGAAAAATTCTGAATCCTGCCTCCAAAGTGAAAGAATCCGATTGCGGGGGATTGAAGGGGACTTCCTCGGCATGCATATCAAAGGCTCCCACAGCGCAAGACCGCGCTGTTAACGTCAGCACTCGTACACGTCACAGTGGGCGTGCGCAGCAGTGCTACTTAACATTAACAACAGCAAATATGGCGGAATGTCGGCTTTAATTTACTGTTTTAACAATATTTTTAAATTAAATGTGTTGAATGTTTCAATTTTTGTGCCTTTTTGAACAAGAGAAAAATGCCATTGCTTCGAGTGGGCGGGCATATTTTATTCCAGGCTGAGGGGGCTTGGTGGGATCAAAGTGCATCATTCTCTGTCGCCCTGTAAATCTGCACTGCCCCCTAGGGCCTTGCATGAATACTACATCGTTTTCATGCGGAATTGCGACATTGTTCAAATGGAGACGCAAATGCAAATTTGAAATTTTTCGTATACTCGGAGAGTCACCATGTAAACGGCCCGAGTGTCAAGACACAGCTGTGAATGGCCACAGCTGGATTTTTGGGGGGATTTTATTAGTGAAACATGGTAATATAACATGTATTGCGATGCAGAAATCGCAGACATCAAGGAGTGGTCGAGAAGTTCTTTTTCATATAACTACCCTTTTAAACATTGATTTTCAATTTATCTTTGTTTGGATCGATTATCATCTAACATATCGGAGAAAATGTGACAGTAACAAAAAAAAAAAAAAAAACAATTAAGCTATATTTATGAGGTAGATATCCGTGACTTTTTTACAGACACCATTTTTTTCATTGTGACGTAATATGTATAAAAGTTAAAAATATGCACGTGAATGATTTTTGGAAGTCTCTTTTAAACGAAATTTTAGACATCAATTAATGATTCTAAGCTAAAAATGACAGACATTTTGAATAATAAATATAATTAATTACCTACGTTTAATGGCTGGGTTGAAACAAAAGCGGTTGCGCGACGTCTGTAAACGGGGGTTTTGAGGGTAAAACGGACAAATTAAAAATAGGTTGGGGGCTTGATGTGCCATGAATCTGCTATGGCAGCATATAGACATATTTTGTTTCAAGCACAACTGTTTTTTTGGCTTAAAATACAGCATTTTAAAGAGGGTTGCAAGAGCAGAAAATGCTTTTTTAGTCTTGTCTGTGTTTTCCGCCATAAATAAACTGTCCCTCCTCTCAACCCTCGTGAGGTAGTGTCTGTGCCATCCTCAAGCTCGGGTCCTCTACCAGAGGCCTGGTATTTTGAGGGTTCTGTGCAGAATCTTAGCTGTTCCTAGAACTGCACTCTTATGAACAGAGGCTACAGATGTTGTTCCTAGGATCATTCTCCCAGCTTGGGGGACATTGCCCCGAGTGCTCCCACTATCACGGGAACCACGCGAGCCTTCACCTTCCACATCTGCTCTAACTGCATCTTGGTACAGCTGGATAGTACAGTGGTTAGTGACACTTGACTCAGGGATTTGAATCCCAGCCAAGAGCAACATCAACTTCCAGTGAAGGTCTTCACGAAAGACCCTTAATGCTGGCAGGCCTACGCCAGCACATTGGAGAACATAATACATTCATCACACCGGCTCAGACCTCGCCTGGGTCCACAATGTCCACGTCATTTGCTAGGGAACCAGGGTAACCTGATAAGAAAATGGTTACTAGAACAAGACATAACTGGACAAGAGCAGAGAAAGTGAAGCTGATGGAGTGCTACTATACCAGCAATCCTAGAGGGGCTACATGCAGCAAAAATGTGAGACCAATGGGTACTTCGCTACCCACAATCAAGGCTAACAAAGAAGTAACTGTTAGCTCAGTGTTACAATATCCGTAAGCAAAACTTTTCCAGTGTACAAGCATAATTTTAGTCATTAAAACAAACTTGCACTTCAATGGATACCGTGTTTTACACACCACACACCGACCTAGACAGCTGTAGGAGCGAATTGAGCTATGTCACGTGATTAGTCGTAGGGAGGAAGGAACATGCTTCCAAGTTAAGCAGTTGGAGCATGCTTCCAAGTTGAGCGATCAGATGAAGCCTGCTCATGTGGAAGCGAGACCGTTTTTTGACCAGCATCAGCAACTCAATAAGAGATTACAGCAGCATTACAAAGTTCAAAGAAAAAGTCACCCTGTCGTCTGACTCGTCTCCCACATCATCGTTTGCCTGGCTTCAAGGTGCATGTTTGGAATATCGCATCAATATTAGCTTTTCCACCACGAGACACATTTTTGCGATTGAAAAACAAGAAAACAAACTAGTGCAACAGTGCTATGCATGTACTGTATAACATTTTTGTTGCCATTGTGTGCTTGTTTTTTTTTTTTTTTTAATCAAAATGGCATTGGTCTAAATTCGGTCATCACAATCTAAAAAAAAAAAAAAAAAAAAAAAAAAGAACAATTTGTATGTGAGAAGAACCGCCCATATAAGAGTCATTAAGCTGTGTTTCAAAGTGATAGCCCGCAACTATAATTGATACCAGTTTAAAAAAAAAAAGTGGTCACTCCTGGGTATGGTCTTAACCGACTTACAGTAAAAGCATCAACGCACGGGGATTAACCGAATACACTATTTGGATCTGCCATATTGTTTTCAATTGTGTTTATTTAAAAAAAAAAACAAGAACATTCACACCACTAACAATTGAAAGTGCATGTTGATTAAATGGTATCAAACATAGTGAGAAACATAGGACGTGGGTGTGAAACACCTTCAAACATTAAGCAATACGTTAACTGGAGTCCAAACATATTAACTAAAAATATTTCAGGACTAATCCATTACCTAAATCACTCAAGTGTTTTAATTATAAAATGTATACATGAGTAATATTGCTCTTTAATCATGCTAAAATGGCATATTTATACATTTCCAATCCATTTCCTGGGTTTAAAAGCCAAGAATGGAATCATCCCACAACTTTTCCTCCTCTGTCCTATTGTCTAGCATCTCTTTTGCTTTTTTCTTATCTTTTCTGGTTTTCGTATTGTCATGCTCTGCCTGTCTGTCATCCAATTGCACAACATTTTCTTCTGTCTCTTGTTGGGTTTCTACCAAGTCTGCTGGCGCGATGCTGTCTTTCACCCCATCTTCTCCCTTTAGTTCTTTCTTTTCTTGTGATCTATGCTTGCTGTGGTACTTGCGCTTTTTTTTCCGATCTCCCCCCGCTTCATTATCATCACTCCTCCTCTCCTCTGGGTTATAATCTCTTGCTTTGTTTTGTTGCCTTTGCCTCGTCTTGTCTGAGTTTGTTGTTCTTGATCGTCTACCTCTTTCCCTCCGGGATTTTTTGCTCCTCCTCTTCTCTCTTTGTCTGTGTTTCCCTTCATCATGATTACTTGCTCCACTACTAGTACAAGAGGAAGACAAGGAAGATGATGAGGTAGAATACGAGGAGGAGCTTGAGCACTTTCTATGTCTCTTCAGAAATCGAGCACCAGATTCCACAGATGGCTTCAAGTATGGAGGAGATGGCGGCTTATAGCTGTCCCAACCATCTGAAAGCCATGGAGAGTCAGTATATGGAGGTTGAAAACCTTGTACAGTGAACTGAGGGGCGTGATAGGGTAGGTCAAGGTGATACGTGGGAGCAAAGTTGTCTATAGTCTGTGGATATTGTTGTGTGATATGTTCATTGGGAGAAAAGTTGTCTATAGTCTGTGGATATTGTTGTGTGATATGTTCATTCTCCCAATCGGGTATTACTTCTACTTCATCACATTCCTTCTGCGTTTCATCCTTAGATTTAAACTTGCCAATCCTAGGTGTGATTCCACGAGCTTTCTGGACTTCGATGTAATGTGCAAGTTCATCAGCAAATGTGTTATAAGATTTCTTCTGGGATTTGCAGAGCTCGAAGACCTTTTTCTCCCTAGTAAACAAAGAAACAAACAACCAAGCAATAATAGTAAACGTAACAGTAGCAATAGTAAAAGTAATAAAAGTTAATACCATAAAAAAGTTTGGTAATTTTATAAACAAATGTAACCCTTGGTGCTAAACATTTCTGAGTAGGATATCAGTGTGCGGTTGCAGTTAAGCAGTGGCTGAGTACCCAAGTAATTGTTGTATATTTTAAGGTGTATTTTCTGAATTATATTTATAAAAACAAAAAAAAACAACAACAAAAAAACAATATCAGTACATGGCATGGATCATGAATTGCGTCGCAAGCTTACCTCATGTAGTGCTTGTTACCCTGCATATGGGCTTGGTACATCTCTACAGAGTTGAATTGCAAATTACATATGGCGCACGTCAAAGGGTTTTCTGCACAAATCGGTTATGATAACATTTAAACTACTACAGATTGTTGCAGTGTACTTGTTTAACTTGCTTTATGGAAAACTAAACCCCTTCATTACCTTCATGAAGCTCTTCAAGCTTTTGCATCATCTGCTGTCTGGCTAAGTTCCTTTGGTGCTTGCGGCCATTATAGTGTTGCACTGCCATTTGGCCATTATTGAAGGAGATCTCACACAAGGCACAGTATTTGTTTGGATCTGAACTACATGCAGTTGAATTCGTTGGTGGGTCTGTACAGTCCCCTGATCCCGACAACCGATCTTCAGTGGCACGGTCCAACTGTGGCTTGGGTAAAGTACCGACCTCTGTTAAATCAGAGAGAAATCAGTTCTACGTAATTTTCATTACTGCTTCTGTATTAATATTAATTAGACAATTTGAATTACTTATTTGTTTCCCCTAACATGCACTTACCCAGTTTAGGAGCACTTTGTTTTCTGAGATTTTTGCTGTGGACTCTGCCTTCGTAATGCGACTTTGCCACCACAGCAGAGGTGAAAACCATGTTACATAGCTCGCAGAAACGATCCTTATCGTTTGGCATGCGGTGCTGCAAAATGAGGGACAGGGCAATTTTTGCTTTGTGATGTAAAGTAAAAAAAGTAGTGTCAGCTTGTATTGACTGTAGTTTATGTGCTTGTTTGTGTAACTGTGTATAGAGCCTACCCACCGACGTCATAAAACCACGTGCTCGCTGTATGGTTCCGCCCACTTGTCCGTCATTTTGTCTCTGTATTAGCATTGGTTTCAATTGATCGAGGAATTTAAAATGCATTTCATGGAAGACCCGGTGCTTTCTGATGCCGTAAACTCACTGGATGTGTTGCATAAAAGGCGTTATGTGGAAAAGCTTCGTTCTATACAGTCGCCAGATCCATATTTGATGCCTAAATCGATGATTTTTGACCGGCTGCCTTCACCATCTCTGCCTGACCCTGATATTTACAACTATCTTGTCCACACAAAATCAGCCTATTCTCACGAAAGTTTGAAAAACTTTAAGAGCTTGGAGGCTTATAAATGCTACGTTGCTGGTTGGGTGAAACAGGTCCTCGTACACGAAAATTCGGCAGGAATCTTGTGCTCGGAAGGTGAGTTACGAAATTTTCAATTCAAAATCTTTTGTTCTTGCTAACATCCACTGTCAAGTCTAATGTATTTCATGTCATTTGTCAATGGAGCTCGGGCTTTTAATGTTTATATGGTTTAGCGATAGCACTCACTACATACATACGTGTATGTTGTCGGCGATTAGCCTAGCAATGATCTTAATTGTGGTTGTCAGCCCAAAACCCTCTAAATATATATTAAATGCATCTTACCAGATATAAAATGACTACTACATAATCTGTGGTAATCGTTTGGAGCCCAGTTTTCTCGTCGAATTGCAGCAGCCCATCTCGCTCTCTCCTCTCCGTGTCTCTCGGAATCCGGTAGAACTTCAAGTCTCTCCGTCTATCTTCTCTGTTATTGCAACCGACCGCCACACACGCCTTCACCATTTTGATTATTAATGTTAACGAGCATAAAAACACGTCGTAAATAGGAGGAATGTACGTAGCCGTAACAGGTCAACACGATGTGTTGCCGGACAAGTGGGCGGCACCAGTCAGGAGAGCGGAGTTGTGACGTCACGTGGGTAGGGTCTATACATTCCCCTTTCTCCCAATTCTTAGGTTTTAATCATACAATAGGTTAAATACTTGATTGAATGTAATTCTATCACTAAAAGCTGACTTTTTTTCCTTCTAATATTCTCACGTCATGATGCTTAACAAAGACGGAGTGTTTTTCAAGTGTTTCTCCGAATACATCCGCAGGTGTGGTAACAATTAACTCAAATGTTATCAATAAACCTATTTAGTGCTGCAACGATTGATTAACTTGAGAAAATCGATTAGAAAAAAAGCTTCGGATCAGATTTTTCTGCTTCGAGGATTCGTTCAGAGTGACATTGTAACGGTTTGTTTTGAAAAAGTTGCATTGAGTTTGGGTGATTTGGGTGGATACACTGCCCTCCAGTGGCAACAGTGAATAACTTCCATAACTCGTCAAACATGGCTGAATCCAGCTGCTCCCTGTTTAGACCAACATAAGGTATGTTTTTGAGTTAATATGTTTGTTTATGCAATCATTATTTAGTTTAAAAGTATATCTGGCTGTTTTTGTTGGGAATACATGTTTAAATGATTTGCTAAGAGCTTTGTTTAAAAAAAAAAAAAAAAATAATAATAATAATAATAATAAAAAAAAATAAAAAAAAATAAAGCATTTTATAGCATTTCAGCTCGCGGACTTTTGCTGTGCAAGTTAGCCAGTTGTTCCTTTGTTTCACTTAAGTCCTCGTTTATTCATACCATTTGAGGCGAAGATCAGGTATTTTAATTTAGTTTTAAAGAGCATATGACACGAGAAAAAAAGTCTTAAATGGCATTATTATGTGAATTAGAATCATATTTTGAGACGATTCGACTATATACAACAATTTAGCAAAGCACAGATGACGAGAAATTAGTCTTTTAATCTGCTGGTTAGCCACGCCTACCATTATAGGGCTTTAGCGTCCCCAACAGGTGGATGACGTAAGCGGTAGACTGGGCTCATCGTTTTTACTCTTCAGCCCATTGAGGGGGAATTATTCAGAACGAGGAAAACGCGACGAAGAGAGCCGCAAAATGTCATTGTTTCAGTCTCTCTACTCCAATATTTTTACAGGATATTCTTTTTATCCATGTATTTTTCCCCAATAGCTATATAAATGGCTTGAGAAGGACCAGTCAGCCCATCGAGGGGGAACTATTCACAACGAGGAAAACGCGACGAAGAGAGCAGCAAAATGTCATTGTTTCTGTCTCTTTACTTCAATATTTTTACAGGATATTCTTTTTATCCAAGTATTTTCCCCAATTGCTAAATAAATGGCATTGTCATGACAAATAACAGTCTTGTGCTGAATGGAATATGAAATTATAAAAATGCATTCATTCAGGACGACATGGCAAAATTACTCCATAATGGTCAAAACTGTCGACTTCACCTTTACTGTCGCACCTCCCGAACGATATTTTATGACACCTAAATCGGACATATGTCATTTCCCTTCCTCGGCTTCGGAGAATGTAAACAAACCAGAAGGCGTGACAGCTAGCCGACATGCTAACCCGAACCGAGTGATGTTTCAAAGTCTTCGAAGCGGAAAATCACACATAAATATCCTGGATTATTTGACATGATGCGGATCGGCAAACCGCCCGGCGGAGAGCAACTTACAGTTCGTTCCCCAGAGGAGGGTGGCTGGAGTTGTTGTGCAGCTAACGTGCTGCTGCTAATGAGCATTAGGAGAGCTTTTTACATGCCTATCAATGATCAAACGTAAGTAGTCCTTCATTTAAAGGAAGTTTGTAGTGTTTACTTTGTAATCGCTGTATTCGTATTTGACATAATACAAAACAAGATGTTTACTTACTTCCTCGTAAGTCCAATGGTCCCACAGTAAATATTCACAGTGAATGGGAACCTTTTGAAACTCCAAAAAGGCGCATATGCCTCTCCCTCATACAGAATGATTTTTCTGCAGCCGTTTGGCTGGCGTGATACGAAAAATAAACGTATTAATCCGCAAAATCAGCTGAATCCTTCGTCCTCATACACAACAGTACACTGTAGCGTGAAGAGGACGTCTTCTACCGTACACGTCACAGCGCCCTCCTCCTCAATGCAAGACTGAAGCCGGAAGTCACTAATTTTCATGGCGCGGGATTAAAAAAACTAAGTAAAAATAGCGATCGCTTCCACACACATCCAAGCGGCCCATATCATTTAGGGGCATAAAATACCGCGTGTATTATGAAATAAACATGCTTTTTCGTGTCACAGGCACTTTAAGTGCATTTATTGCACTTGTGAAATTAAAAGGCAATTCTGCATATTTTGAAGAACCACTCTGGAATTTTATTTTGTATTTGCATTTAATACCCTTTTGAAAGTGCAATCTTAGCAAGCCTTTGTTTTAAATCTAAAATTGTTTCTGCAACGCATTAATTTTTCCAACAGAATTATTCGATTACTCGAACTAACTAGTTGATAGATTAATCGATTACTTAAATAATCGATAGCTGCAGCCTTAAACCTATGAGAAGCGCCCACACATAACGCGAT
The DNA here is from genome assembly GCF_030265065.1 of Corythoichthys intestinalis. NCBI lineage: Eukaryota > Metazoa > Chordata > Actinopteri > Syngnathiformes > Syngnathidae > Corythoichthys > Corythoichthys intestinalis. The sequence continues at coordinate 37,550,649 of NC_080403.1, read as the reverse complement.
ACGGTTTTCCCCAAATTGTTTACAGGCATATTGTCCTGCTAGGAAAATAATTAAAACTGTCTGATTTATATGCTAAGAAATATTTAAAATATATAAGGAACCAAGAAGTTCGTCTCATTCTGGCATTAAGCAAATAACCTTGATAGCTTTTAAAGAGTAGAATTTTTGTCACTCATGTCAGACTTTTTAGAGTGCGTGCAGACTTTGTTTCAACTGCATGTAAGACTTTCATGTCATTATACAGTTCGATTAAGTTGAGGGTGACACAAAAATAATCCCATAAAATCAAGAGTGAAGGAAGAAAAATATTTATTCATAGTAATTGAAACCTTAAAACATGCCATTTAAGAAATAATTATGTAATTTTTATTTAAAAATTACATCATTTGAATGTTTTCCTGCATGAACACATTCTTGAAATGTGCTGTTGATTACTGTTGAAAAAAAAAAAATTTTTTTAAACGGGAATTTTTGCTGTGAGACTGTGACAGCGCAAGTAAACACGACCACTACCACTTTAGTAACCCAACCAATGAATGATGGTGAATTCAGGATGAAATTTGCAGTATACTAGCTCATGAGGAATCAATGAGGAATCTCAACAGCTGATTTCAAGAATGCATTCGTACAGGAGGACGCCTATTAAATGGCCTAATTCACAAATGAAAATTCCATAATTGTTTTTAAATGGCATGTTTTAAGGTTTCAATTATGATCAATATAATATTTTTCTTCCATCACACTTGGTTTTATGGGATTGTTAAAAAGTTCCCGTTTTTTGGGTCAACCTATTTATGAGGAATAAAAACAAAACTGTTCTCCATGGTGAAGGACAGCACGCAATATGAAATGTAAAACTGCTAACCACCAGTCCAGAAGACTCTTTGTGTCTCATTTCATCTCTCTTGTTATGCAGATACAACTTCAACTTCTGGGCATGTTTTTTCCCCTGCAAATAAGAGGGATCAGAGATGGTATCAAGAGGTTTCACGAGGCTGTAAATCTTCAGTGTTGATAAAATATACATGTCCCAAACCTCATAATGTGACAGCCGCTGAGACTCAAACAATAGCACAGCATTACACACATGGCAGAGTTGGTCAGTAAGGAGACCTTTAAGGAGTTCCTCATCACTCACATTTCCTAAATGACAAAACATACTGCTTCAAGAAGGGCATAGTGAGGGATTTCATAATACTATACCCAAGGTCAACGGTTTTGAGGCACATACAACTAAATGATGAAGTGTCTCAAAACTTTTGACTACGGTGTAGATTTATCAACAGACTCATGCAAATGATTTTACATACTGTAGCACTACATTTAATTCCAAAAGCAAAATTGGAACCGAAAACTACAATGGATTTTCTAGTCCTGTTTCTAAGTAAAGCACAAAAACCAATATATTCCGACTCTCTTAAATGGTACTTGAAATAATCACTGAATGACATGATCTAAATCTCCATAATGTTGCAAATTCTTTTTAAATCCAGTATTATGTAGCTTGTTAGATTCAATTTAAGGTAAAAAAAAAAAAAAAAAGTATTTAATTATTTTGTTCGTTTTAAGTAGTTAAGTATATTTATATTTGTGTTGACATTTTAATTAAGGCAGTTTGGCAAGTTCTTGTTGCATAATATTATAGAAGGTTGCAATATTGTTGGGAAATTTTTTGGGGGGGGGTATTAAAACACTTGCCACACAATTAATAATATGCTCAAAACACAAATGTTTAAAGTGGTGAATTTAGGCTTCTTCCACCTGAAGTAACATTTTACAATTCTACACTGTTTTGCTAATATGAAGAGGTTGACCACTGTTGTAAAACTTGACACCCTTTGTGTACACGTATTGTAAATCATGTGTTTGCACAAGTGCTGAATTATATATTTTAAATGTCAAGATTAACAGACTATTCAAACAAGACGATCTCAATATCTTGTTCTGCCTGAAGTGCATGAAAGGACCCATTGAACAATGCAAAATATTTTAAGTAAATTCAATGTCAACCTCTGATTACATATTTGCCAGATTCACTGTTACTTTATGCATAGTCGGCGTCTCTCTAGTAATACACGAAAAAAAATCTGAATTGAACACAATTCTCATTTAAAATATAGTTTAAACATTAGAAGTTTGAATATCGACAGCACCAGATTAGACTACATTACTGTACTTTAATGTTAATTATTATTTTGGCATTTGAAAAGCTAAGTATTGCTTTTTCTAGATGGGCACTTGTTGTAAAAAATAACTACATAAAACAAGGAATTAATAGATAGGACAATTTTCTTGCAGCCCAGTTCAACTGTTAATATATTTCATTAAAACATTTTTCCATATACCCTTACGACACTAACATGAACATATAAAAACCAACAAAATATGACATCATAAATAAATTTTCCCTTTTATAATACACTAATAGTGGTTTATTCTTTTCCTAGGGTAAATATGACATAATAACATTTGACATGCCATTAATTTATGATAAACTATATCAACGAGCTAGCAATTAGAAATAGATTGAATTTTGTATATTTTAGCCATTTAGTTACACTTGGCTTTTAATGGTGCTGTAAAATACTTGTTTGCAGTGAAAATGCAGCCTCACAAACATTTTGAAAACGTTTAAATGTATGCTTCCCGAGATATAAGATTCTTACCACAAACTGTCAGTTTTAAGATAGCTATTCCAAGTGAAAAGACAGTGGTACCAGGAACACACATTTATTTCTGTGTTCATAACTCAAAGATAGTCAGAACTCTGAAACAACGGTTAAATATGATTGAGACGTTTGAGTCCTCCTAGCTAAACGGCTAACTGCTCAGTTAGCTAGGTAGTAGGCCTACTCTCTTCTCCTATAGCTTTAGCATAACTCTTTAAACACCACAGGTCATCCTAACCAACGATATCTTTTTAACTCCACGCAGTTTTAAGAACTGCCGTTACGATTAGTCTTGTTCTGTTATTGGACTTCCATTACTTCGACACAGGTCAGAACAATGACGTTAGCACTTCGAGCTAAGAAGCTATTAAAATGACTGCGATGCAGCTAGCCACATAGCAAGAAAGCTAACGTTGTGCGTCAGGTCGAGTGACACAACTTAATTCCCCCGTTTTAGACAAGACTCACCTCCAATCTGGCTACTATCAGTTTTAATGTTTATTACTTTATCAGGTGCTGTGGTAGAAGTTGCTAAAGGGACATTTTTAATGTTATTTTGAGCGCCAGACTCCACAAGCTGTGGAGTGCTGCCGTTCAGCAGGTCCATTTTAGCCCCACTGGCACCTGATGCGCAGGCGTCCTGCTGACTTTAAAGGGCTGCTTGCTTTTAAAGGGAACCTCGGACTTAAAGACGTGTAGGCTCTAATAAGCCACAATTGTTCTCTTTTACTAAAATATGTTATTAGAAACACATAAAATATTGCCATTCATTTAAAATTCGATAATGTTTAGTACATGTTTTGACCTACAGAGGGCGCTATGTTTTAAGCGCGCAATGGACACTCGGGGTGATGATGTAGATCAGGGGTGGGGAACCTATGGCTCGCAAGCCAGATCTGGCTCTTTTGACGGCTGCATCTGGCTTGCAGACAAATCTTTAATTATTTAAAAAAGGGAAAAAAAATGTTTCGGTATACTGCTTTGTACATTGCGCGAAACGGCGACTGTCACCGGTCATATGCTGGTGTTGTGCATAATGAGCAGACGTGACTTTTGCGGCGTATGTTAACTTTTTTAATGCTCCGACAACACTCACGCAATTCGCACTAGATATGTTCAAATAGCAACCTAGATGTGCTACGTTAGATCCCCACAAGTCCTATGCCATTGGCTGTGTGTGTGCCGAGGGTGATCATGGGCAGTGTTGTTAATCTTACTTTAAAAAAGTAATTAATTACAGTTATAAATTACTTCTCCCAAAAAGTAATTGAGTTAGTAACTCAGTTACCTGAATGTAAGAGTAATTAGTTACTTGGCAAAATAACTGGTGTTACATTTCATTTTTTTCCCCAAACATTTCATTTGGAAGTCATTTAATGTTGTGAATCAACCGTTAAAGTTGGTAAATTTGCTCTCGTTATTGCATTAGTTCCCTTTTGTCTACTTTCGACATGAGAAAGTTTTAAAACTGTTTCATCATTTAAAGATAGATTAAACTCAAAATTATTTTAAAGCATTTTAGATAAAGAGTTACTTAGGTTTGCTAGGAAGGTTCTCTACAACAGAGCCTTCCTGAGATATCTACTGCTTTAAGATGGCGGCTGTTTACTAGCGCCGGTCAGTCGATCATTTCGCATCTAGTTCTCTATACATGTGCTAGCTAACACCGCCGTGTCTGTCATTTCGCATCTAGTTCTATATACATATGATATCTACCTTAGCATCATTTGGCCGTAGTTTGTAGGCTATCGGCTACAGCTAGCCACCTAGCATCGCGTTTGCAACGGCGTCACAACCCTCCTCCCCACTCCCACTCTGCTCACTCGTCTCCGTGAGTCGTGTCTCTCACAGACTTTTCTCATGTCATTCAACCAACGTAGTAATGTATAGTAACGCACGCCTTTACATGCTCAGTAACGGTAACGGCGTTGCTAAGATGAGAAAAGTGATTATTTAGATTACTCACTATTGAAAAAAATAACGCCATTATACTTTAACGGCGTTATTAACAACACTGATCATGAGACACGTAGTCCGTATACTACAACCGGCGACGAGAAAGCCGGTTCGCATTAATTTTAGTGGGAAAGTGGCAAACATACATGTCGTTGTGTCTATCTATATATTTATTTATCTATCAATCGCACTGGCAACGCAGATGAGGCAGAGACACTGTTCAATGGGGTCGCAGTACTTTTTTGTCGAAAATACAGACGATGTGCGTGAAGTAAACTTCCCTTGTTTTTGTTTCGTTTTCGTTGCGTTTGACAGCTAATTTTAGAAACCCTTTTTAGAAGATGTCCAAAAGAAAATCAGACGAGGAGTGTCGTACTTTTCAGCAGGAATGGACAGGGGAATTTGCCTTTGCAGAGAGTTTTTGACGACTTTTCGGATAAAGACAAGATAATTAAACTGTTCACGATCTTACCATCATGATGTCAATTCAAATTGAGGTAACGCAAGTAAAGGACACAAATGCAGCACCGTTTTTTTCCTCAGCAGACGTAAGCAATTTATCCCAATTCAGCGTGATTGCAAGGTTTTGACTATGAAAGGGACAACAAGAGAGGAGGATTTATCCAAGTTCTTCACTAAATTGGCTAAAGAAAAAAATCTACCGATGGATAATCTTGTTTCGGTGTGCACTGATGGTGCTCCGTGCGTGGTGGGGAAAAACAGGATGCGCCCCACTATTTGAGAGGTACTGGGCTAGGCCATTCCAGGACCTTGAAATGCTTCTTACGAAGCCACTCCTTTGTTGCCCTGGCTGTGTGTTTGGGATCATTGTCATGCTGAAAGACCCAGACACGTCTCATCTTCCTTGCTGATGGAAGGAGATTTTATCTCAAAATCTCTCGATACATGGCCCCATTCATTCTTTCCTTTACACAGATCAGTCGTCCTGGTTCCTTTGCAGAAAAACAGCCCCAAAGCATGATGTTTCCACCCCCACGCTTCACAGTGGGTATGGTATTCTTCGGATGCAATTCAGTATTCTTTCTCCCTCAAACACGAGAAGCTGTGTTTCTACCAAAAAGTTCGATTTTGGTTTCAGCTGACCATAACACATTCTCCCAGTCCTCTTCTGGATGATCCAAATGCGCTCTAGAAAACCGCAGTCGGGCCTGGACGTGTACTGGCTTCAGCAGGGGGACACGTCTGGCAGTGCCGGAATTGAGTCCCTGGCGGCGCATTGTGTTACTGATAGTAGACTTTGTTACTGTGATCCCAGCTCTCTGTAGGTCATTCAAAAGGTCCCCCCGTGTGGTTGTGGGATTTTGCTCACCGTTCTTGTTATCATTTTGACACCACGGGGTGAGATCTTGCATGGAGCCCCAGATCGGGGGAGATTATCAGTGGTCTTGTATGTCTTCCATTTTCTAATAATTGCTCCCACAGTTGATTTCTTTTCACCAAGCGTTTTACCTATTGCAGATTCAGTCTTCCCAGCCTGGTACAGGTCTACAATTTTGTCTCTGGTGTCCTTCGACAGCTCTTTGGTCTTGGCCATAGTGGAGTTTGGAGTGTGACTGACTGAGGTTGTGCACAGGTGTCTTTTATACCGATAATGAGTTAAAACAGGTGCCATTAATACAGGTAGCGAGTGGAGCCTCGTTAGAACTTGTCTAGTTCAAAAATAGACCCTTAGGTAGACATCTGTAAAATTACCCAAAAATAAGGAGAGAAGACACTCAGTTTTCTTGGCCAAGGAGAGCAAAGAGGGACTAGACAGAGAAATGCTAGATTACGCTGTATAGTCAACAAAATTGATCTACGGAAAAAAACCTCCTTGCTCTTTTTATTAGGGGTTTGTCATAACACAGAAGGGTGCCGCCCTGAAGGGAGGGGGAAAGCAAGCTGGAGACACCCATGTGATTTTGGTTGGCTATGTGTGAGCATGTAGGTGGAACTAACTAAATACACGAGTGTAAACAAGGGCACAGGTAAAGTGGTCAGAATGACCCAGACACTTCAGTTATGTAACGCTGCGGCCATGGAAGATGTCCTCGAATGGAAAATTGTCCTCGAAAGTCTAGACGAAAGTCTAGACGTAAGACGCTGAAGATGTCCTAGAAGGTCTAGTTTCGCAATGTTGCGGCCATGAAGCAAGGCAGTTGTCATCCCGACCCTCTTTACTCTTTGTAACACTTAAACATTATACTCAGGGGTGCACATAATTTTTGTGCCCAGGTTCTCAGAGGAGGACCTGGAGATGTGACTTGGTCCTCATTGAGCTTGAGAGCCGACCCGCCTGAAGCGATGAATTTATGACAAGCTTTACTTAGAGCCAATTAACTTTAATTAATTATATTAACAATTAATGCTGGATTAACATCAACTGGCACAACAAAATTGCCATTACTTTGAAGTGAAATGTAAAGAAATAAACATAAAAGCACCAATTCAAAATAAAGGGCATTATGCGGCTCCCACATTAACTCCAAGCCTTTTTAAAAGTGGGATGTCCTCCTCATAAGACCTCATTGAACGTGCATGTTTAGCTTTGTAAAATGCGAGCAAAAACACGTTTGTCAGTGCATGTCGCTGTTCATTACCTTTATTCAGCCCCAGTCCGCCACTTGTCCATAGGGCGAGTGGGGTACTGTCTGACATCGATAGTTTGCCTAATTGCCACATGCTCTCTGTTTTTTTCGTGCTTTTCAAAGTTTGGATGGCTGAAATTCTTTGACCCTACATAAAATGCGCTGCTCTTATCGGCGACATTGGGATTCTCACGGCACATTTTGTACCGCATTTCCGTGCGAGCATCATTTGCTTCTAGCCATGGTACCTCTTGTAGCCACTTTTCAGCAAAAGTCCTTTTTTTCGCTAGCTCCGGTGACGTCTCTGTCGTCTGTCTATCTTTTGACGGGGGTGGGGGAACACGGAAGTAATTACTCAGTGTGGCCTGCCTCTTCGACATTTTGAGAAGTTATTGTCTCGTGTCCGCCGCAAATACAGTGGTCAGCCATCGGTACGCAAAAGCGTATGGAAGCCGTTGAGGGCCAGCGCGTTTGTCTACTTCCAGTACGCATGCACGCATGCGGACCACTTATGTGCACCCCTGATTATACTACAACCTAGTATAGCAAGCAATAATCATTCACTGGTTATATCAATAAGAAAAAATATGGCAAAATGTATTAGGTATGTACTGTATTAGGTATGTATGAGCACAAGCAAATATTCAATCAATCAAGCAAATATTCAATCAACCCTCGATAATTAACTCAACAGAACTTGTTAGAAGTTAGACCTCTTTGAAAGCCAGAAATCGTGCTTGCTTGTAGGTGACCAAATTCTTATTTTCCACTCTAATTTGGAAATAAAGTTTTAAAAAATCAAACAATGTGATTTTCTGTTTTTTTTTCCCCACATTCTGTCTCTCATGGTTGAGGTTTACCCGTGTTGACAATTAAAGGCCTCTGTGATCTTTTCAAGTGGGAGAACTTGCACAATTGGTGGTTGACTAAATACTTATTTGCCCCACGAGGCCAAATGATCAATATTCAGGAGTATGCTGCAGTCTGTCCATATCATCAGCTAAACAGTATTTTATTCATGTGGCACTTTTCTAGGCACTCACACACAGAACAGCGAAGCGTTAAAAAGTAGCATTGAAAAACATTTTTCACTATTTTTGGGGTTTGAACAGGGAGACAGATATGTGCAGGCAATACTAGTTTTTGGGATTTATGTTCCAGAGGGAAAGAGCAGCTTATACGGAGAAGGCTCTGTTGTCCTAAGTCTAGTGCTTGGTCCTGAGTTGTGAAGGGAAGCCGGTTTGACTCAGAGAAACAGGGACGGGAAGGGAGTGGTCGTTGGTGAACGAAGAGGGTGCCAAGTTGTGGAGGGCTTTGAATCTAAGGAGAGCCCGGGGACAGGAAGTCAGTTTTTTTTGTAGGACAGCAGCAACGTTTTGCAGAATTCTGGATTTACTGTAGTTTATTAAAAACATTGGATTGTGAATCACAGACTCACTTGGAGAATACATTAATTCGTGGGGAGTAGAGATGTAGGCATGCTCGCGGATGGGTCATCTGTTCGTTTGATTACATTACACTACATTTGGGGAGTGTTCTTCATTGTGGTGTGCAAGCAAAAGTTGAAACCACATAATCAGAGAACAAAGGCAGGACCTCAGTGAAAACACAAACGTATTTATTACAAACAAAGAGTTAAAATAACGTTATAATGCAGCATTTATTAAATACACAATTAGCAAAGTAAAAAAACAAAAACAAGGTACAGAGTTAACAAATGAACAGATGTGGGAAGCACAGGCAACAGGAACAGAAGGAATAAAAACCAAAGTCTAAATTCAGAGATGAGTTTTGCCACTAAGGCAACAGATCTCGGGAAAAAAAAAACAGCTTGAGACAAAAACATAATGACCTGATATAAAATGCACATATACAAGACATGGAAATAAACCAAAACCAAACTATAACATTGGAGGGAAAAAAAGATCTATGAAGATAAACAATCAGAGCTCAAGACAGGTGGAGGTTACTGCTGTCACAGACATAAACAGCTATTAATTCCAAAGTTGACATACTTTTTCCCCAACCCTACAGTACTCATTTGACCTGTGTTCAATCAAAAAGCAGAAACTTCTAATTGTTTGTGTTACTTTTAGACTATTATTTTTGTTTATTGCTGTGACATAGCAGATCACATTTTTTAATCAATCAAGGCAGTGATTGTAATTCCAAAGGGTTTACGTGTTTTCTTCATGGCAAATTAATCATTTCTTGTGATGCAGCAGTTAGATTGTAAACACAAATTGAAGAGAATAAAACTAAATCAAGATTACACTCTGTATTTCAAACATTTTGAACACTTTAAATGACCACTGAACGGAAAACATCGTTCTGATGAAGCCAACAGCCGATATTGCATCAATTAAATCATATTTGAAGTTAAAATGAACACAATAGTCAGACTGGAGCATCATAAGTAGAAAAGTTACTTTCTCTTCTCGAGTTCTCTGGTTAAGATATCCAACTGTAAAGAGAGACATTTGTTCAACCACAGCACATCACACTTATAATTAAAAGCATCATATTCCTTTTCTGTAAATTAAATCCATTTAATCGAAGAAGCTGGTTGTTTCCACTTACAAGAATTTCCTTTAAAACGCTCCTCCTTTGTGGTCTCAAGTAACTACATTCACCTCGCTCACATAGTTTAATCTCTTCTGAAATCTGAAAATGTGATATTATGTTAAGATAGACAGTATAGGTAAAGTATATGTTAAATACATATTTATATACACTGCATCTGACCTCTGATGTGGCAAAAGAGTCCAGGTCCCGCTTGCCTCCAGGATACCATCCATGAGACCAGTGCTGGCTGTTGGACAGCTCAGCTCCAATACATAGAAGCAGTCCAAGCATTAAAGCCAGCCGAGATACACACATAGTTGGTCTTATTTTACCTAGAAGCAAATTTGGACATAAATCATATCTGCCACCACCTTCGTTTAGTGATGAATACTTCTAATACTTTTGGATTGGAACATCAGCAATGTTAAAACAGACACAAGCTTCCACATTAAAGCCATCGAGGATCAAGCATGTTTTTACTTTTTCTGACTTATACCTATGAAAAGAGTTGAATCATAATAAAGTTTAAGGACAAATCTGAGAACATTGACAGAAATACAATGATTATGACAGCAAATCATACAATTATGCAAACTTAATGTGACTGATACAGTATCTGCAATATATGGCGGAAAACACTCAGGTGACTTGAAGTTCCGCTGTTAGACCCCCAATTTGGCCAAATTTCAAAATTGTCGGATATGCATGTGTGATACATCACTGGAAAGCTTAAAATCTCAATTTTCTGGGGGAAGAAAAATTTTAAACAGGAGGGCATTTAAAAAAAAATTTTTTTTTTAAACAGCAAAACCCTAACTGGAGGTGAGAGCACGCGAGAACATAATTAAAGACGCCACGATTTTAACGAGATACTATCGCATACTTACCTCTTTTCGATCCAAAAACTCCATGTAGCATGTGTCACCGAGTGTCAAGACACAGCTGTGGATGGCCTCAGCCGGATTTTTGGGGAATTTTAAGGGTGAAACATGGTAATATAACAAGGGTCACGATACAGAAATTGCAGACATCAAGGAATGGTCGAGATTTTCATTTTCATATATTTACCCTTTTAAATGTTGTTTTTCACTTTTTCTTTGTTTGGATTGATTATTTACCATCTAAAGTATTTGGGGAAATGCGACGGTAATGAAAAAAATATCATTAAGTTTAGTATTATAATAGCTATGAGGTAGATATCCGTGACTTTTTTACAGACGCCAATTTTTTCCATTGTGATGTAATTTGTTAAAAAGTTTAAAATATGCAAGTGAATAATTTTTAAAAAGTTGCTTTTCTTTTTTAAGCGAAATATTAGACATCAATTAATGATTCTAAGCTAAAAATGACAGACATTTCGAATAATAAATACGATTACTTACCTTCTTGTTATGGCTAGATTGAAACAAAAGCGGTTGCGCGACGTCTGTAAACGGGGGTTTCCAGGGTAAAACGGACAAATTAAAAATAGTTCGGGGACTTAATGTGCCATGAATCTGCTATGACAGCATATACAGTAGATATATTGTTCTATCAAGCACAACAGTTCTTTTGTCTTAAACTACAGCAGTTTATTTTAGAGGTGTGCAAGAGCAAAAACTGCCTTTTCACCCCTGTTGTGTTTTCCGCCATATTTTTACATCTCTACTCTCTTTCTAAGGAACTTCTTGTTTAAAATCATTTCCAGCTCTAAACATTTTATTACTTTCTTAACCCTTAATAGTATTGGTAGTATTTCTTCGTACAAGATTATCAAAACATTAATGGCATGGTAATCCACAAAATTTGACTCAAGGCAACTGGACTCATCTTGTTTGATGAATTTCTTGTTTTATGGAAATGCACAGAAATAGCATCGGTAATTGTGTTACAAGGGTAGCGATTTGCTTGTTTTTTTTCTTCTTTTACAGTTGCAAAATCAAAACGATGAATCAAGATTGTAAAAATATAAGACTTACCTCAGTCTTACAATAATTGACTTGTTCTTGTCCGGAGATGTATCAAGTAGCTTTAAGTTGTCTATGGCTTGTCACTCACTTCTCAAAGCTTTACTGAAGCTTTTCAAGTGCTATATATGTAGCCTATATTCTAATGCCCCCACCCTCAGTTTGGCTCTCCATTAGTGTTTGCCATTTGTCCCGCCCCAAATGTGACCCCATTTCCTCCTCCCTCCAATTGGAGAAATGATCATCTTCAGGGGCACAAGGTGAGGATGACATGGCTAATTCCAATTATGATCAGCAAACAGTAGTGACACCCAAGAAGCAAGCATACACATAGATAATTCGTTCATTATATTCAATAACAATAAAAATGACACATAATTACAACGTGCACAATAATTTTGAAGACCATTTGAGGGCATCATTTTTCAAAAATTCATATTTTACCAAACCGTGTCGATATTTCATCAATATACCATGATTAACCTCCCTTTTTTCATAATTGAGTTGACCTCAATGACTTATCCTCATTTAGTCAGGGAATCATATGAAGGCTGATGTCAGCGGATCAAACATGGTAACATCCTACTAGAAGTCAAAGACAATTTCCCTTTTTGTTTGGATTTCCTGTTCAAATTTGTAGATGTGAAGATGATACACGGTGTCATATTTGTAGGCCACCCGCTCCATTGATAATAGGATTTGCGTCATACTGAAATTTTACATGACAAATACAGTATTAATTTTGATCAGAAATTGTTTTATTTGCAGATTTTTTACTACTAAATAATAACAGTAAATGCCCTTTATCACACCGAATAGCTTTTTGTGAACAAATGTGACTGCTTTTTAACGTGCATTTTCACACACCCTAACATAGTTTTAGGTACTTACTTTTAAGCAGGCAAAAGAAAATGATTTTTTATTGATTTAATTGGTTTATTTTAGTACGAAACTACACAGAAAAGCATATATAATGCTCAAAAAAATAAAGGGAACACTAACGTAGCACGCTGTAGATCTGAATGAAAGAAATATTTTTATTAAATACTTTCCATAGTTGAATGTGCTGACAAAAAAGTCACACAAAATTATCCATGGAAAATCAAATCTATCAACCCATTTGGAGTTATACTCAAAATTAAAGTGGAAAAACCCACTACATGCTGATCAAACTTTGATGTCATGTCCATTAAACATGTCAAAAGGAGGCTCAGTAGTGCGTATGACCTCACTACAACGGCTGGGCATGCTCCTGATGAGGTGGCAGATGTTCTCCTGAGGGATGTCATCCCAGATTTGGACCAGGGCATCACTGAGCTCCTGAACAGTCTGAGGTGCAATACGGCAGCCTGTGGGAGATTACAGGAGATAGGTAGTTGCTCCAGGAAAGCTGGGCAGGGCCATAGAAGGTCCTTGAACTCTCATCAGGATCGGTGTCCACTCCTTTGATTAAGGAGGAGCAGAATGAGCACTGCCAGAGCCTTACAAAATGACCTCTAGCAGGCCACTGGTGTGAATGTTTCTGACCAAACAATTAGAAATGGGCTCCATGAGGATGGTCTGACATCCTGTAGTGAGGCCTGTGCTCATTGCCAATCACCATAGAGCTCGATTGGCATTACCCGATGACCACCAGAATCTGCAACTACAGTACGCCACTGGCTCTACTCTTCACCGATGAAAGCAGGTTCAACCTGAGCACATGCGACAGACGAGAAAGAGTACGGGGATGCAATGGAGAACCTTATGCTTCCTGCAACATCATTCAGCATGACCAGTGTAGTGGTGGGTCAGTAATGGTCAGGGCAGGCATACCCCTGGAAGGACACACACAGACTTCTAGAGGTTAGATAATGGCACCCTGACTATTAGGTATCGGGAGGAAATCCTTGGACCCATTGTCATAAGGTACGCTTGTGCAGTGGGACCTCTTCTGGCCCATGAAAATGCCCAACCTCATGTGGCTGGAGTAGTATGCAAGCAGTTCCTGAAGGAATTGATAACACTGACCGACCCCCACATTCGCCTGACCTAAATCCAATAGAACAACTCTGGGTCATTATGTTTATGTCCATTTGGCAGACCCAGGTTGCTTCTCAGACTGTCCAGGAGCTCAGTGATGCCCTGGTCCAATTCTGGGAGGAGATCCCTTAGGATCCTCCGTCATCTCATTAGGAGCATGGCCAGGCGTTGTAGGGATGTCACACAGGCACACGAAGGCCACACACACTACTGAGCCTCATTTTGACTTGTTTAAAGGACATTAAATAAAAGTTGGATCAGCCCGTAGTCCATAGGTGTCAAACTCTGGCCTGCGGGCCAAATTTGGTAATTATAATTGTAATTATATTTGGCCAGCGAGGCAATTTCAAATTAATATTAGAGCTGGCCCGCCAGTATTACATGTCGGCAGCGCTGTAATGCCACATTCACCGCTTATACTACAAACCCCATGATGCTCTGCTGTTGTTTTGGCGGACAGAGGCAGACACACCCCCTCCTCTGTGTCAGCAGCGTCTATGGTAGCGATCATGGATGTATATTAAGAAGGTAGTGATCCGTCTTCGTGCACACTCCATAAAAACGCAGATCTCTACCGCCGTGTGTGCACAGTTTGCTGAAAAGCTCAGTGTGCTTGGCGCTGAGTTTAGCCGGCGATTTGGTGACTTTGATGTCCAGAAACTTAAATTTGAATTGCTTAGTAATCCCTTTGCAGTTGATGTGGAAAAAGCACCAACTAAGCTCCAAATGGTGCTGATTGAACTCCAGTGTAATGCAACGCTGAAGTCAAAGTTTGATGCTGTCGGGGCCACATAGTTTCTGCAGTTCATCCCTGACACAATGTCTCAGCTCTGCACCGAAGTTGCTCAATTGCTCTCCATGTTTGGTAGCACTTGAAGCATAGGCGGATTTACTATTCAGGCGAAGGAGAAGATCACCTCATGCCCCCAACCACTAGGGGGCCTCCAACCAGCTGCCCTTGCCCCAACGAGCAACGGCTTGGGCCACCGGAGCCAGCAGCACCCCCAACTATTCGTCATGTATAATTATGTCAGCATACCAAACAAACAAATAACAAAACAAAAAAGAAAGCCATTTGAATGCTGCATTTATATTATCCCCCCCCCCCACCACATGCACGACAATGGACTGTTCCACGACGACGGACTGAATATCAGTCGCTTAGCTTCATTTAGCGCCGTTTAGCATCGCTTAGCTGTTCGTTAGCTTCACTTAGCTCACCCGCGGTTTTCACGCCACTAAGCTCGCCATTTTTAAAGCTCACTTGCTACTTTGCACGTTGGCTATCGTTTATTTCGAACACATGAGTGAATGTGCTCTCCATAAGAGCCAAAGTACAGTGAGGGAGAAGTTGAGAACAGGCCTTTTAACTTTCTTCTTCTTCACACCGAACATAAAATACACGACAGCACACCCTGTGGTGAAACAATGTAGTACAGTTCCAATCAGTCATACAATAACACTCAACAGCTGGTAAACAGCAAAAGCACGTCATGTTCGTCATTTAAAGAATGATTTCTGGAGTTAATCCCACATACTTCAGAATTAATATTATAATATGTTGAGTAAATGCTACTTGTATTATATAATAATACAGATTCTACACTAAGAATAGCTTTCAAATGATACTCTTCATGACAAATATGATTGGCAATGAATAATTATTATACTACTATTATATATACAGTACTGTGCAAAAGTTTTAGGCAGGTGTCCTGCCTAAAACTTTTGCACAGTACTGTATATATATTTTTTTAATTATTAAATTTATTAGGATCATGGAAGCTTCCACTTGGGGAAAATATATGCATACAGTATATCCTGTATATACATAATATAATAAAAATATACAGTACTGTGCAAAAGTTTTAGGCAAGTGTCCTGCCTAAAACTTTTGCACAGTACTGTATATAGTAGTATACTATAATCATATTGCTATTTTTTTTTAAGAATTGTTTTGAATAATGTTGGAGAGGCAAAGTCAGTGTTCTGAGTTTACTTTCCATTCTTTTGCACTAGTAAATGCTATCAGCATTTAACCTCATTGTTTGTGATCAATTATTGTTATTTACATGATGATTTGTACTTTAATAAAGAATTTATGTGTTCCAAAATAGTTTTGTGAATTAATAAGCATCAACAAAAATGTCATTGCTAAATTAGTACTAAAAAGAAAATTATTAGTCGATTAATCGTAAAACTAGTCTGCTGACTAATCAGGAAAAAAAATTTGTAGTTTAGTTCAGCCCTAGTGTACCAGAACATATTTCCTCCACACCCTTCTCACTTTTTTAACCCCTGACCCATGAAGAGGGCCCCTGGATATGTTCGCCTTAGGCCCCAAAATTGCCAAGTCCGTCACTGCTTGTAAGCAACGTTTCTTCTCAATGAAGATGACGAAAACATCTCACTGGAGACGTCTGACTGACGAACACCTTTGTTCGATAATGAAGGTTTCCTCAGCTCAAACCCTGAGCACCGATATTGATAAACTGTCATCCGTGAAAAGATGCCAGGTGTCTGGCTTGGGCACATCAGAGTAGATCAGTGTGTCGCAAAATGAGCAGTAAATACATTTTCTATGCACTTTTTCTTGCTTCTCCAAGGCCTGAACGGTTGATTTATTCATAGTTATGTTTTTTTATTTTCAGATTTATTAGCCTGTGTAAGAAGCTGATTTTGACATTTATCTCAGAAGGCTGCAAACAGAAAGGATGCATTGAATTTTCATTTAAATTTTATTTAATATGCCATTGATGTTTTTTTTATTATTATTATTTCTACTATTGTTATCATTAGTAGTATTATTAGCAACTCAATTTTGCACGCCTGTGCTTTTAAGTTATATAAGACTTGCTTGTTCAATATCCATTGCTAAATCAAAACTTGTTTGGTTCTATATTAAAAGGTTCATTTGTTCAACCTTGGCCTGTGACTTTATTCAGTTTAAAACTTTTGACTCACTGTGAATTTGACACCCCTGCCGTAGTCTTTTTCCACTTTCATATGTGTATAACTCCAAATCCGAACCTCCATGGGTTGATACATTTGATTTTCATGGATAAATTTTGTGTGACTTTGTTGTCAGAACATTCAACTATGGAAAGAACAAAGTATATAATAAGAAACATTTCATTCATTCACATCTACAATGTGTTAGTGTTACCTTTTTTTTTGGAGCAGTGTATATATTAAAAAAAGTTCTTTAAAGGTGACCTTATATAATTAAAAAAATAATAATTTGGTCATTTCATCATGTTTGCATTGAAAGTACCCAGATTTTCCTTTTTCAAGCAATATTAGTTGAACCTTTTTGCTTTCTTTTGAAATTCTCATTATATAGCTGACAAAATTAAATATTAGAATTTGATCCTAATTTCAAATTTACGCTCTGGCCATTGGCGAATGGGTGCATCAATGGCAAGCATTTATATTAGCAACTACTTGTTTAAGGGATTACAGGCCTTCAAGACTATACTCAAAAAGAACAGCTATCTAATATTTATTCTTGATTTACATTCGCACCACCAGTCTTCATTCATGTATTAGCTGAATGAGCATCAGATTCTTGTCTCGACTTCAATTAAGCATCATAGACGGAAGAAAAATCTCAAGCACTTTATTAGTTTTGAACAGTATCTTGCTTAGAAAGGCCATCTGGCATTGTATAATTATATATAATTTTATTATATATATATATATATATATATAATTATATACACATATATTCAAATATTGAATAACAAAACACTAAAAACCAACATGGGCAAATAAAAAGTTGGGTTATCTTAAGACAGTTATACCAAATTAAAAACATTTCAAAATGGTCCCATTCAATATACATTTCTTTTTATGAAAGGAAAAAAAATAAGGAGGGAGGGGAATAAAATAAGCAAGGCAGCACACAGGAATTCATATAAATAACATTACATTATGTACAAAAGTAGGGGAATAATTTAACCTGGACCAACAAGATGATGATGTTCCAAGTTAAAAATGTTAGTGAGGAAAAAGGTATAAGCGAGTGCAGTTGAACACCAAGACATTAAGGAGGAGATAAAATCAGACTCCTACCCATGAATTGGTTTCCCTTGGGACTGTTGTGCATGGGACAGATGAATGACGTATTTTGCAACTTTGATTTTTTTCCCCAAAATATGGGAAGTACTTTTCACCTAAAAGAGACAGCTTTTCATAAGCATGTTATTTATTCAACTTGTTTGAAAATTGGAAGAAAAATTAAGATGACAATCCACTGATCTTTCTTAAAGCATTTTTTTTTTTTTTTTTTTTTTTAAGTTGCTTGCACAAAGAGAAAATATGCCATTTTAGATCTGAACAAAGCACTGACAAATTGGTAACTTTTTAAAATTACTGTTAAGTGAGGCACTTAAAAATGTGGTTTCTATGTGTTGGCACAGTGTTGTATTGAAATGCAGTGAGAATGTGTTTTAAACACAGTGACAACGACAAAGAAGCAGAGATTGACAGATTAAGCGAGCAGTCCAATTCTTGGACTGACCCAAAAAAAAAAAAAAGTGTGAATGGGAGGTAAAGACATGCTGACACCCGAGTGTGTCAAAAGTAGGGATGATTTGGTAGGTGAAGGTAATATGACAATATACAAACAGTAATTTCAGTGGCTGGTCATTCATTTGCTACTTTAAATAAATACATAGGAAGAATTAAAGCTGTTCAGAATTACAAACTAATTTGAAAACCCTCAGTTTTAACTGTTGCGTAGTTCTCTCTTAAGGTTGATTATTTTTTCTGGTGCAAACAAAACAGTTATCAAAATCTACAACTGGCCCTGGCACCCATAGAAAAATGCTGCATGTAGTTGTGTTTGGTAAACGTAACAAAGTGCAACATCAGCATGAAGCAAATAATGCTCAAGTGTGGATCTGTTCTATTTTTCTTGGAATGGGTAATAATGAAAAACAATTTGATACTTCAAAGAACTCGAAGATTTTAACCCCAGTCAAAAGAGATTTTGTTGTCAATGTGGTTTCTGAATTAAGATGATGAAAAATATACAAGATTTCTAAAACGTAAAAAGAGGAATATGAGAAAAGCAGGTAAATGTTGAATTAAAATACATTATAAATCCTTATCACCTCAGACAACAAGCAAGTCTTAGTGCTACTTGCAATCTTTATTTTTAAATGTTTGAATCTGTTGGTTTTTACGTTATTTCTCGTTTAGTCTTGCACATTAAAGTAGAGAGATATTTTGGGGTCGAAAATGAGTTTCATACATAACAGAAGTCCCCCTGCTGAACTGACATCATTCATTTATCATTACAATCATCAGGAGGGGATGGCCTCAACTGTGATGTTTGCGGTAGTTTGAGTGAGTGTGTCTTAGTGAAGAGCAAATCTGAAATAATGAAAAGAAAAAGCACAGTTAAAAAATGAAAGAAATAGCAGTTCTTGCTAATGACAGCATTTGAATTAAAAAATGACATTCTTTAACATCAGTGTTCCTAGTGGGACTGAATGGACATTCTTTTCAATAGAGACGGACAATACAGCATTGTGATGTCCCGCCAATATTAAAAAAAAAAAAAAAAAAATGGCTCAAAGAAAAGGCAAGAAAGGCTCAACATGTTTGAGTACTTGTGGAGTAAAGTACTTAAACAACAGGTTGTGACACCTACAGAAATCGAAAAATATACAGTCTATGGTTGGGGGATAGCATTTGCAGCAGTTTTCACTCTTCTGCAAAGACTTTTGAACGGGTCTGGACATTTCTGAAAATGCCTGGCGAACAGTAGTGCTATTTTCTCCCAGAATGTGATGCTTTGTGTAGACGTTCTTCCAAACATTTTATCTTAAAATAATAATAATTAGTATTCTGTGGGAACTAAGGGCAAAGCGGGACCATTATAATTCAAATGGCGTGTCTGAATATGTCCGTCCATATTGTGTAAATTAAGATAACCAAATAGCTACTGCAAATTTCAGTCCTGCAAAGATCCTAAAAAGTTTACCCCAAGTGCCTTAATATGATTGTACCCCTGGCTGAAAAAACAAATAACAGAATATTTTGCCGTTTGCACAGATGTGACCTTTCCACCAGCATGGATTATGCCAACAAACACTATAAAAATTCCACCATACAGTTCCTGATGTGTATTTGATGATCCATAGATGCAAGTTGCGAAGTGGTGTGAAATTTATATTATCAGCTAATTCTGAGTGAGGGCACATTGAACAGTGTGTGTTATCTGATTAAGTCTTAATAGCTTGAACCTCTGCCACCATGGCACTACAATGGACCTCTAGCAAAACCAAAAGCTGTTACATTTTTTCAGTCCTTAAAATAGTATTTATAAATGAATATTTTACATAAACCTCCAAAGCATTAGTAAATACAGAAAGAGAGAAAGCGAGCGAGAAAGAGAGCAATAAAATACTTTACAGGTGCCACCCAAAAATGCAGCTGAACTCAAAACTGTGTCCAAAGTAAAATTTGAACAATGCAACACAGTAAGTGTATGTAGGCAAATCTGGTGCTGTATCAACAAGACTAATGTTACAAAATACTCAAGAAGGTGTCTCCTTTCTCTATGTGCAACTGCCCTGCCTGCCGTTACATCCAGACTGTGTTATCTTGGTTCCCTTTTTCTGCAGGCAGATCTTCCCATCTGCAGAAGAATACTGGATGTGATGTGTCACCTGGAAAAAGGAAAACAATCCCGCAGATGGAAGTATGCAGAGCCTTCTGCATGGTCGTGTTCGTGTGTGTTCTGGTGCATGCACGTGGTGTTAGTACTATATGCAGCCATCCATCCCTCCATGGTGAGTCTATTTGAAATTGGCGTAGTCAGAAAAGGCATCGATATACTCCTGGACAACTTTGTAGCAGAACTCGTACTGCTCCTGGAAAGTAAGATGGAAGACGTCACATAACATCAGCATCACATTCAACTCGACATTGTTTCTGTCAGAACTCATGAATTAGTCAATAATTAATCAGTAATCAACTCTCCCCACAAAATGCTTATCGATGCTTCAAGATGGCAGCAAAAGCACCACTTTTGTCGTATTTTATTGCGATTCCTTTTAATAGAATCTCTCATTAACTCATTCACTCCCAGCCATTTTCACCAAAGCAAGGCCCTTCGCTCCCGTTTTACTGGATTTTGACCGATTTTGCAAGGCCCACAGAAAATTCTGTGCTATATAAACATGGAACCCACCAAAAGAAAGATTAGACTCTTCTTTCAGCAGAAAAAAGTTAGTTCATATCTTTTTCCATTCTTTAGAAATCAGCATTAGAAAATAGCTTAGTTTGAGCAATTTTCCAATTTCTGATGAAAAAAACCGAGAAATCCTTTTTGTGAAAGCATACATTTCAAACATAACTTTGACTTATACACAGCTATTTTTTGCTTTAGTTACATCCCAAAAATCTGATAATGTTTTCCTTTTACAAAATAAGACAAACAACAAGATAAATAGAGCTTTTGATAGCAAAGTAACAACTTATTTACGCATAACTAACTGAA
Source organism: Corythoichthys intestinalis (assembly GCF_030265065.1). NCBI lineage: Eukaryota > Metazoa > Chordata > Actinopteri > Syngnathiformes > Syngnathidae > Corythoichthys > Corythoichthys intestinalis. The sequence continues at coordinate 37,529,390 of NC_080403.1, read as the reverse complement.
AGATGACGCCGTTCTGGCCGCGACAGCCGGTTAAACTTTTCCTTCAATGCTGTCTGTCTCAAAAAAAAGTTTTTTTTTTTTTTTGGTCTCTGCAGGCTCTGCTTGTGAGCAGCACCGACTCAAAGGCATCGTCCACTGCACTAGTGGTCCCGGTCGTTCTGCTCGGTCGTCCGCCGCCTGGCATCCATTCGGTCGTCTTCCGCCGGCGCCCGGTGTTGTGCCGAAAAATGTTCCCCCCGCGTGAAATGTCCCCCCTGACGGTATTTATGAGGCTTTATTGAGGTGAAAACGTCAAATGTTTTCATGGACGCATTACAGTCATGGATTTACGACTGTAAAATCAGTTTTAAATAAATAAATTACATAAAATATTCATGACCATATCCCAATGACAATAACACAGGGAATACATTTATTAGGTTAAGCAGAGCAAAATAATACATCTTCACAGTACACGATTCATTAGTTGAAGCAGAGTTAAATAATACATATTCACAATACAATATTTATTAGTTGAAGCAGAGTAAAATAATACATATTCACGAACGGTAAAAGAAAGTCGTTTCCGTGTCCATCGATTGGTAAGAAAAAGCTGTTTGTGCGAGTGACGTGTGGGTGATTCCGTCAGGGGGAAATTTCACGTGGGGCGGCTATTTTTCGGCACAACACCAGCCATGCGGCTTGGCAGTTTGTTGCCGTTGAATCGAGTTGCGGGTCATACCAAATGCGCTACTGCCCTCCAGTGACCCGTTTTATTGCTTTAAAATGGATTTTCAGCTTTGTGTTTTGGAGCTAAATTGAATCAGAACCCAGAGATGTCTTTTTTTTTGGGGGGGGGGGGGGGGGGGGGGGGGGGAAGAAAAAAAAAAAACGTCTTTGGGACACTGAAACAATTAACACAACACAACAACATATATTTAAACGTTTTTGGGAGAAAATGAGTTAACCAATGTTTTATTTACTGATTATTTTATTAAATCCTATTCATGTAAGATTCTAATTTCTATTTAAGCATGTATAAGTGGTCAATCTGAACTACTACTTAACTCTTAAACGTCTTATCAGTTTCAGTCTAATCGATACAAAAAAAGCAATGTAAAAGATAACCCAAAGACAGAAACAAGGAATTTTCCATTCAAAATACAGTAGTGTAAATTCCCTTCTTACCAGTGTCTGCACCATGTGGGGTCTCTGCAATCTGAGGCTCTTGACTGTCTGGAAAACATCCAGAATACCTTCTGCCTTCACTCTCTCCAGGACTGTACTCAATGCACAGAATGTCCCTGTGCGTCCTGCACCAGCACTGCACACAGGGAAAAGGAAGCATGTTCAGAAACAACAAATATTCTACAATGAAAGCCTGCAAAAACACTTGTAAAGGGTGAGTGTGTCTCAGGCATTACGTATTCCATCATATTTTGACTTTCGACTGACCTCTGTATCCGCCGCAGACGCACATTATTCCTATTATTTTTCAAAAGGCAATGAAAAATGCACTCTTATTCGCGGTATTGGAATTTTCATTACAACACCCTGCCGCAAGAGGCATTTCAGAATCTTAAGTGCTGCTAATTTCATGTTAATATTGACAGCAGATGAAAGTTCAGCTACTTTCTAGTTTCTCAGGTTTTCAGTACATACACTTTTAAAGGTATGAGTTAAAAATGATATAAAACCAAATTTTTAAAAAGTGAGTTGCTCTTTAAACAATGTACAGCACTCATGATAATCGTGAGGTCTAAGTATCTTAAAAAACAAAAAACAAAAACGTGTGCCTGTCCTTCTTACCTGCAGTGTACTGTGATAGGATGGTTGCCGGACTGCTGTTGCTGTTTTTGCACTGCAGCTATTATATTGATCATGCCTTTACCATCAGTGGGGATGCCCACTTCTGGCCATCCATGGAAATGAAACAGTCGCACTGCTCGAGCTTTGTTCTCCTGGAAGAAGGGAAGGAAGGTGAAAAAAGATATTTAGATGGATTACTGGTATGCTCGACTGAATTTACTCTATTGTTGACAGTTGGTAAACTACCACAAAAATCAATTGGGACATTTGCGGAATTTCAGGATGAACTACCTGAAAGGTGAAATTAATTTGACCTTGTAAGTCTCAAGTGCACTAGTTGAATGCTTCACTACTTCTTGTTGTTCTCGAACCAGGAAAATTTCACAATGTGTGTTTTGATCCACCATTATACAGTGGTACCTCGACATACGATCCTTTTGACATCTGACATATGACGACATGCTGTGACGATTTATGACAGCGTCGCAATTTCATTGTTTTCCCACAAGACGGACGCACAGCGGATTTTCTTGAGAGAGAAATCAACATGGGTCCCAAGAAGGTTAGTCCAGGTGTGGGGGTATAAAAAAGGGAAAAGGTGACACTTACCATTGAAATTAAGAAGGAAGTGATAGAAAAATATGAGCGTAGTGTGCGTGTAAGTGAACTGGCTTGACAATATGGCTGGTCTGCTCCGACCTCAGGTTCGTTCAGGAACAGCATGCAAAACACAACCACCACATTGGAACCCGATTCGTAACATTATTATTATAGTATTATTATTCCAATTTGTATTTATAAGTCATCTGTTTTGCTATGTGTAATTAACATTTGTAACTGTACCAGCAGTATTTATTAAGGATTTAGCATAGTTTTTTTGCTGCGGAACAAATGAATCGAATTTCTATGTATTCTTATGGGAAAATCCCACTCTATATAAGACCATTTCGACTTACAAACCAGGTCCTGGAACGAATTAAATTCATAGGTAGAGATACCACTGTATTTCCAAAGACTTCTATTACACTGATTTCCTTTGACACTTCCAGTCTTCCTGTTGCAACTTGTAAATTTTTGTTTGAGCTAATAAACTTTGTATGCATTCGTAATTTAGTTTATGGTCACATTTAGCGTTTTTTTTTTTTTTTTTTTTTTTTTTTTTTTTTTAAGGGGAATGTGTTTGAACGATTTGTTAACAGCATTGTCATTGTCAAACATTTTCCACTTTATAGCATTTCAGCTAGCGGAGTTTTGCTATGTAAAGTCCGCTAATTGTTCTTTTGTTGTACTTAAATCCTCATTTGTTTTCCCCCCATACCGTTTGAGGCAAAGCTCAGGTGTTTTAAAGCAGTAATGTGAACTAATTTCTTCACATGCCAAATAGGGTCACAAGTAATTAAACATTGTCCAACAAATAAAGCATGAAAAAATCATTTATATGTTGTATATTTGACAAAATAATCGCGTTTCCGAAGTTCGAGCCTGAAAGGGGACGAACCCGGAAGTGATACGTCACACCGGGAACAGCGTTGGCAGCTCCATACATACGGCTGCCATACTAAGCCCTTCAAACAATGATTCAAACAGCGATATAAGCAATAGATCGAGCGCAAGGGAGGAGATCCAATTTTTTGAAGAGTTGGAGGAAGAAGAGGAGCTTGGAATTTTATGTTGGACCTAACATGTATTAGCCAGACGCTAATCAGGATGCAAACAATGTGCTTAGACTACCTGACATGGAATGGATACAAGACCCATCGAGATTACAACATTGGTAAGATATAGGCTGTTATTATTTTCATTATTTGAAGATGCAGGCATTTGCACATAATTTTATGTTTTTGTCTATCTGATGACATTGTTAAAAAAAATAATAATCAGACTTCATATTCATTTTGGCAGATCCGGCTTACCCTGAAGCCGCGTTTCATCCACATTTTGTACATAATCATTGCGAGTTTGATTGTTGTGTAAATAAATTTGTGCCACTTGTGAAATTGTGTGGCTCGTTTTATGTTACACCGTTCGCGAGCCGTCCTTGGGACGTAACACTAGCGAACACAACAACAACTATGCCACGACTATTGCCACGAGTTGGCTTTCGGCTAACATCGCTAGCTTCTACTGTACATTCCACAACAGTTGGCAGCTCTGCTTTGACAAAGTCAACAGTCATCTATCCAAAAATCACACTTACTTTTTGGCAAATACTTGATCATAAGCAGACCGGTTAAGGAAGCAGGCATCTTCGAAGTGTTTGCAGCAGAGAACACTACTCGATGATGGCGTGAAATTCATTCGCTTCGTGCGAACGAAAGATGTCCATTTACGTGCCCTGCTATCCTTTGGCCACTCATACATGTTTTCGTTTGAGTGAGAACAAAACATCGCCACACACCGCCGTGGCATCTTACCGAGAAGCAATGCAACAAACAATACTGTTCTATGGCGGACTTCTCTCGCACTTCCCGGTGTGACGTAATTTCCGAAGATTTCCGAAGAAAAGCATTTTCGTTGTCAAGGGCGTTGCTATGGGTTAAACAAAGAATCTGGAAGGGTTGCGTTAAAAAAAAAAAAGAAAATATGCTTATAATTGTTTAGCCATTGATATTATTCAAAAACATGGTTGGCCAACCTTAGTTCACATTTCCCCTTTAAAATAAAAGTGCAATTCTGCAGAGTTTGAAGAAACACTCAAGAATTTTATTTTGTATTCGCATTTAAGCAGGCCTTTGTTTTACATCTCCTAAAATTTGTTCTGCAATGCATTAAATGTCCTTAATCTGATTACTGATTATTCAAAACTAAATAGTTGATAGAATAACCGACAACTAAAATAATTGGTAGCTGCAGACCTAGAGTCTTCCTGGTCTTATGTTGTCAAAAGTCGCATGAAGAAATGAATTACAGTGCTAATTGAACCAGGGAATTTATTAGTATGTGGATAAATCAATGGATCAAACACTTGGCAGTTTAGCCCCTTGTTAGAGAACAGCAAGTTGTGTAATAAAAAAACGCATTGACACACTGGATTGTCACATTTAACTGCATTTAAAGGTTTAGAAAATTTAAATTCACCGAAATATTATACTGCATTTTACGTTCATTCTGAAATTCTGCCAGAAACCTGAATATTTCTACCTTAAGATTTTTTGTGAGTACACAACAGTATGTGTGTGGACCATCTGTCACTAGAACAGTTTTATTTACCCTGCTGTTGGTAACCAGGAGGTCCCGTACTGTATAGCTTTCACTTTCTTCCTCCCTTTTGAGTTCAATGGAGATGTCCCCATAGGCCACCACTCCATCACTGGGCCAATACTGAGCACACTTTTCCTACACGGGCAAAATCATCCATGCCTTTAAAATCTTTCTTCATCATAATCGGTCATAATTATGAATACGCCAAAGTGCATAATTCTACACACCTGCCCTCTCTCCTCCAGCTCAGTGAGCATGACTATTGAACAGCTTCTCCATTCCCAGATCATCCTCCAGAAGTCCTCAATGGTGTGCTGTAAGGGGCCTTGGCTTGCCATGTACGAGTCTTTCTGACGATAGCCCTGCAAGTTTGAGAGTGAAAGAGCAAGCAAATGAATGTAAGAAAATTTCAACTGGAACGCTGCGAGCATGAAGCAGCTTTTGTACTCACATCAATGAAAGAGGCATTGACATAGTCAGTGTTCTCTTCCCCTCGTTTGACTGGGATAATCACTCTGTTGAACTCGTCTTTGAAAAGAGGAACACATAACTTTGTGTTAATAGTGTTCATCGGGCATAAGGAATTCTACCAACTGCTTGACTTACATGGAATGATTTGTAGTACTCTGTTCTTCTTCATGTTGGCAGGCAGATTGCCAGTTCTCATTTTGTCATTCTGGATTTTAATTGATGTGAGTTTCTAGTAGATAAACAATATCAAGCAATTAATTATTCATTAATTATTTGAATAAGGTTAGCTAGCTCAAGAAGGAAAAGGAAATCATGGTCTTTAGATGAAAACAAACATAAACAGACCTTGAATTCAGCTTCCAAACCACTGCAGCCTGCTCCTGGTGAAGGAGCATACAGTTTAGCTAGGTGGGACTCCAGAGAGGTCACCTCCAGCTCTGTGTCTCCATACAAATAGTGCTCTAACAAAGCTTGGAAGATGAAAACGTATTGCATCTGTAAGGGTTGAAAAATCAAATGAGTTGAAGGAGGTATAAAAATGTACAGTAGATACAAACAGAAATCAATGCAAATGATAAGTTGTCATAATAAATATGATCGCTATACAACAACTGTATGCACAATAAAAATGCAAATAAAAGGCCCGTGTGTTACATTTCTAAACTTTGTTTCAATTATTTTGATCCTAGGTGAGACCTACATCAGTCTGGACCATCTGACATCGCTGGGCTCTAATTCTGGTGACAAAGCCGAACACGTCCACCTTCCTCTCAGTGTTCATCATATCCAACATGGCATCTATTACAATGAATGTACCCGTTCTTCCTACTCCCGCACTACAAAGAATGGAAAACAAACCAAGTTGTACAACATAGCAACAAACTCAGACAAATTTACGAGTCAGATACTTACCTGCAGTGGACCACAATGGGCCCAGCATATTGAGGGTTGTACGTTTTAACTTTCTTGAGAAACTTCAGCATACCAATAGGGGTGAAGGGAACACCAAAATCTGGCCAGCTGGTGAAGTGAAACTGAGTGACAAGCCTTTGAGGCTTTTTTCCAGATACATCTCCAACCTGAGACGCAAAACAGATCTAGTCAGTATCACAAAGTCACTTCACAATAGGCGTAACATCCACATTCCTCAGACTCTAACATGTTGATTCTGAAGTTCCTTACTTGTTGGATGCAAAACTTGCGGATTGTGTAATCTACAAGAACCATCGTGTCTTCCACAGAAACACGAATGTTCCCATATGTCCAACAGCCCTGGTCCGGCCAGTACTGGGCACATTTACACTGAAACACAGAAATGGATTTTTGCAAAAGCAGTACACACAAGAGTCAAGGGTTCAGATGTTCACATAAACAAAAGTAATGCCCTGGAATAGTGAAGACTTTTGTTTTCCCTAAGACCCTAATGTATCACATTTGATACACTTAGAATTTCATTATTTTGGGACTAATTTAAAATTTTGAAATGTATTAAAAAAAAATAAAAAAAGAAAGAAAATGATGGATACAAGTCAACACATGCATCTGCAGGTTCCATGAGGAAAAAAAGATCTGGATTTAGCCAGGGTTACAGATATTAGAGCGCTTCATACACATATTCATTTTGATTTTTCTTTTTTTACAAATTTGAAAAAGTACCATTAGGACCTTATTTTTTTAAATTTTGGGATTCTCTGACAATGGCGTACCGCACGCATGCTATTTTTAGACTGTGACATCGCATCGTAAAGCGGAAGTAAAGTAGAAGTGGGACATTATAGACCCGCCGTCGCATAGAAGCAATGGTAATTCAGCTACTTTTCTCCGGTAATCTTTCAAAAACGAACATGCTGATCATGCATTGCTTTTTTGGAACTTGTAGAAACTACTCTAGATTAAGGATGTTTTCTTCATACGTTTCCCGAAACCAAAAACTCTGGAGGAAAAAATGTGACGAATGAATCAACTTGCGCGGACGTTTTAACGCCAGCTAGGTGAAGCGTTCACATTTCATATGCGGTAAACATTTTGTTGGTTTGGCATGCTCCTTCAGAGGACAAATAGATAAGCAATTTTGATAGTTTTAACTTATTTTTTAGCATGACGTTGTAGCGTGCTGCTTCTGTCTGACAATGAATGACCTGAAAAGAATTAAAATAGTATTTGACTGCCAGTTACCTTTTCTGTTGTTAAAAAAAAAAAAAAAAAAAAAACTTTAGTAAGGGGAAAGTGTAAATAAATTAGAGAATTAAGATTTGTTATCAATTAAAAAATTAAATGTGTTCGTTGACTGTCACTGAGTAGCATTTGCGATCGTTACACAAAACTAACTAAATTACCCCCAAGAACGGTCAGAGACGGACAATCAGAGGATATACTATATAAGTAAGACAGGGCTGGTGGTAAAGGATGGCTTTTTGAAACAGGAAATGTCATTGTCAGTCGTGTCGATAAAAAAGCTAAGGCTATGCTTCAGTCGGCTCGGTTTTTTTTGTCTTTTTCAGCCTTCCACACTCAAGCCATCTCTTTAACTGAACATTTTTATGTTCTTCCACATCTTTGCCAGTGAATTTGGCACCAGGGACATCATTTTCGGAGAGAATTGCAAGGTTTAGCTCTGTAAACATTTCCTTCGTACACGGTTTCCATTCATTTCCTATTAGGGAGGAGGCGTGTCCCCCCCTTAGCAACAGTAGCTAATTTCGTGAATATTAATGTGCGGAAGTGATGTGTTGCTTGCAGTACGCCATTGCTTCATGTTGCAGGCTTTAAAGGGTTAAAATGAGAACAAGTGCAGAAAAAGTTGAGCCAAATTGTAAAGAATAGGACCACGCACTATACTATATTCAGCAATCCAGTACTGTCTTTATACTAGGGCTGTCAAAATTATCGCGTTAACGGGCGGTAAATAATTATTTTAATTAATCACGTTAAAATATTTGACGCAATTAACGCACATGCCCCGCTCAGATTAAAATAACAGCAGTGTAATGTCCGCTTGTTACTTGTTTTTTGTTGTTTGGCGCCCTCTGCTGGCGCTTGGGTCCAAATGATTTTATGGGTTTGGGGAGTGAGCATGGTGTAATAAAATCAACAATGGCGAGCTACTAGTTTATTTTTTGATTGAAAATTTTACAAATTTTAATAAACCGAAAACATTAAGAGGGGTTTTAATATAAAATTTCTATAACTTGTTCTAACATTTATCTTTTAAGAACTACAAGTTTTTCTATCCATGGATCGCTTTAAGAGAATATTAATAATTTTAATGCCATCTTGTTGATTTATCGTTATAATAAACAAATACAGTACCTATGTACCGTATGTTGAATGTATATATCCGTCTTGTGTCTTATCTTTTCATTCCAACAATTTACTGAAAAATATGGCATATTTTATAGATGGTTTGAATTGCGATTAATTACGATTAATTTTTAAGCTGTAATTAACTCGATTAAAAATTTTAATCGTTTGACAGCCCTACTTTATACAAAAGAAAACATGACACTTGTGAACTGAAAACCAAACTGCCCTACTACCTCTTTCCTCTCCTTCAGATTGGTCACCATCACAATGGTAGCCGTGTTTTGCTCCCAGATCATCCGCCAATAGTCATTTACTGTTTCCTCCTTCGGTCCTGGGAGCAACAAAAAAATGATAAAGGAGTTAAGATTACTTTTGCGTGTTCTAAAATAAACTATTTCAGTAATAGTTACAATTATTACCTTGAGCTGCTATGAACTTATTCTTCTCCTGGTAACCCTGCAGTAAGGGAAGACGGAATGAAGGAAGTGACAAAGGGTATATATTATAATATTATGATAACCCAATTCAAAGCACAAACACTATGTGTGAAATGAATGCTGTACAGTTGTTGTACAAACATTTATGAAGGACGCGTTGATGAAGTCAGAGTCTGGTACTCCTTCCAATGATGACAGATGCACCCTGGAGTGATCGTCTAAGAAAATAAAAAAAAGGTTTTTAAGACTTATTTTTACATTTTCTACAAAGGTAGCTCGATCAAAGGGACAGCGTAGCCAAGTTCATTGGTTTGCCTACATGGTAGGATGTTGACATATCTGTTCTTTTCTTTATTCTCTTCCTTGGATGCTGCATCACATGTTGCCTGAATAGGACAAACTGGCAGAGCCTGAAAACAGGAAAATGTATTACGTTAGATAGCAGAGGACTGTCAAATTAACATTTTTAGTCTTTAAACGTAGCTGAATAAGTAGCAGGATCATTTATGTACATACTAAATATTAGGGCTGCAGCAATCAATTATTTCAGTAGCCGATTAATCGATAAACCATTAGTTCGAATAATCGAGTATTCGGATAAGGAACATGAAAAATTAAATTACCTGAGCTGAGCATCAAAAGGCATAAAAAATAAAATAAATGAGGATCTATGTACAACAAAGGAACAATTGGCTAACTTACATCACAAAAGTCCGCTAGTTTAAATGCTATAAAAAGCTAACTTTTTTACAATGCTCTTAACAAATGCTTCAGACATATATTCCCACAAAAATAGGCTAAATATATAAATAAACTAAATTACGAATGCATTAAAAAAAAAAAAAAAAAATTAGCTCAAACAAAATTTAGCTTAGGTTGGTCTTAGCACGGAGCACCTGGATTCAGCCATGTGAATTGAGGCAGACTAGAAAGCAGTGTATCTATCCGAATCAATAAAACTAAATGCAAACACTTTCAAAATAAACCATTACAACGTCACTTTAATTAAACGAATACTCGAAGCAGCAAAATTCAATTCGAATATTTTTTTCTAATCGAATACTCGAGTTAGTCGATTAATCGTTGAAGCACTAGTAAATATATGTACCTAAATATATATTTTGTATGCAGATTTATAAGTACGGTAAGTATAAAAAGTATATTTGTACAGTTTATGTGTGAATTTCACATTGTATTAACCCTGACAACGACTGACATTTGAGTAGTACTGTATATTTAATAAATTTAAGTAATTTAAGTTATTGTTTTTATTTTTCCACAGGGTTATGACTTTCAAATGAGATTACTTGTTTAAAATAGTCCTTGATGCCTGTCTGGCTATTAGGCATTTTAATTGTTGTTTTGTTTCTGAATATATCACAAATATTATCTTATAATGTAAAAATCCATACATAATCCTACGTTAGAATTATAGGATTTAGAACAAAATTAATCGTGCTGGACTTTGGGCTAACATTTCAGGATAAGGGGGGTGGAAAGGATAATTAGTCGTACATTAAACTCCTCTCTGAATAGCTTGTTGTCATCAGCCATGCGACGATTCATTTCTTCCTCAAGCTTGTCGACAGGAAGGGGTGGGTACTTCCTGTTTGTACTGGGCGAACGGGCCAATAGTGGCACACTCTGGAGTTCTGCACCAGGAGAGAGGAAGCAAAAGAGACAGAAGTGAGGAGAGGTTGGAAGGAAAGGGAGGGTTGACACAGGTTTAGAGGGCCGCGGGAGACGGGGTGAGAACAGAACAAAGTTGTCTTAACAAGTCTAGAAGCACAAGCTACTGTACATTTTTTTTTACTATCACCACCAGAGGGCGGTGCGACTTAACACTGGCTAAATGACGAAATCACAGACAATGAAGGTCTTCTGCCAACAGTCGATGAAATGTTATCAGTTCAGAGCCAGATCAATGAAATGTTACCCGAAGCAAAGCGGGCTATCAAGTTGTATAAAGCCACAATACATATCAACCAATATGCCTCCAAACAAAAGAATATTTAACTAATATGTAGTAATTGTGTAATGTCAACTATAGGGAGTTTACAGATTGCAAAAGCAATTTTTTACCTGTATCATCTGATCTTCCATTCGTCAGTCTGAAGGAGTTGGAGTGGCTTCCTGCCTGCTTGTATTTTTTGAATCTGTCAATTTAAAAACAAAATGGAAAAGAACTAAATTTGACATCAATTTGATTGTTGTTACTGGCCATTACTACAGTACCAGCAACATATTACAGGGTCACCAGAGGTTTGGGACTGCTGGAGTAAATATTGCATTTCACCTACCTGAGCATGTAGAGGATGATAATGATGAAGATAATGACCAACAAAGAAGACAAGGCCACTGTCACCGCTATAATTGGCATGTCATCAGAAGGGTTGTTGTCTTGGTAAGGGACAAAAAGAGGAGAGTGTTTAAGACAGTAAATAGGCAATGCAAGGCAAATTTAATATATAGCACAATTAAGTATTATTGCTTCAGATTATTATTTTATTAGATGTTATAGTTTAACCTTGCGCTGTGAGTAAGGTCAAATGAGATCAAAACTATATTTGATTGAATTGAATTAGTGCAACAGTGTACTTTGGAACATACAGAAAATGTATAATATAGGACTATTTGAATAATTGAGTAATCTGTCAATTATTTCCCCAATTTATTCATGAATGAAATGATAATATTTTCTATTAATATTCTACTGAGTCATGAACAGGAAATTATATCAGATTGACTGTGCAGGAAAAAAAAAACACATATTAAAGAATTCTAATCCAGTTGATGGTTTGGTCTGTAGAATGTCAGGAATTGTACAATGCAGTATTGAGCATCCCGCCCAAAATAAAAGCAAGTGTTTTCAAATAAATTATTTTGAATAAAAACAAAATTAATTAGTCTCCCTTTAGGAATATTTATTTTTGAGAAGCTTGACATTCTAATTTAAACAATTTTGAGTTAAACAAGGACATAAAACAATCTATTTTTAAAACACTTGTTGATTAATTTGATATATCCATTTCCAAAATAGATTAGTTGCTTGTTTATTGTTGCACCTATTGTAACCTAAATCTCATTTACATAAATTGCAGCAAACGTCCTTTAAAATGGGCGTCCTTAACCTTACCCAGTACAGTATGAGCCTATACTGTATGTGTTAATTTATTCAAAACCTAGAGTCAGTTAACACAATTTCTGGAAAACTAGCCACTGGCTGACTTTTTTACCGAAGTAAGAGATTGTTTCTAGGGCTGCAGCTATCGAATATTTTAGTAATCGAGTAATCAACTGAAAATTCTATCGATTAATCGAGTAATCGGATAAAACAAATATATTTTTAGGTGAAGAGCATTTATAAATATACATGAGAAAACAAGACATTTCATCTAATCTTGAACCATTTTCAGTCAATCAACGTCTTTATTTTCGATGTATATTGTTGAAAACAGCCAACAATTGCATCTCAGATGTAACTAGAACAAAAAAAGAGTAATTCACTGCTTTCACTCAAAAAACCTTTAGATCTTATTAAAAAAAATATATATATATATATATATATATATACTGGACTGTCTCAGAAAATTAGAATACACAATATTCTAATTTTTTGAGACAGTCCTGTGTATATATACAGGACTGTCTCAGGAAATTAGAATATTTTTTTTTTTCACATTTATTGTTTTTTATTGAAAAGCCATTTGTTCTTTCAACATACCAGATGAAACCAAAAAAAAAATTTGTTTTACAGTTTTCTTCTGCTTTTCCTTTTTTTTTTGAACCAAACTAAGGTTTTACAAAGAAAGAAAAAAAAAAAAAAAAATAATAATAATAAAATAAAAAGTAAAAATAGATAATAAAGTAAAAAAATAAAAATAAAAAAAAAAAATAAAAAAACTGAGGATCAGGGAACCTATTATTTTGCCATATTTTTTACATGAAAAAATTTTTTTTATAATGTTGTGTGAGCATATATTACCCAAAATCATTTCGTACAGGCTTAACATATTCTGTCCATTTTGTCCATATCAAGTAAAACATGTCCAGTTGTAATTTTAGTGCGTAGGAGATCCTCTCCATCATGAAAATCTCTCGAACTACGTCAATCCAGTCCTCTGTTGTTGGTCGTTCAGGTTTAAGCCACTTTCTTGTCAATGCTTTTTTGCTTGCAGCCAATAAAATGTGGATGAGTTTCTTTTCATTACAGCTAATTTGTTGCACATTTATTTTACATAAGTACATGGTAACAAAGGACATGGGAATGTCAAAATTAAAGATCTTTTGTAGATGATAATGAATGTCCAACCAGTATTTTTGTATAACAACGCATTCCCAGAATATATGGAAATGGTTTGCTCTTCTGATGCTACATCTCCAACATGCATCTCCTGTCCCTTGATAGCTTTTCTGGACCGGTGTGACAAAAAACCTCATTGTGTTCTTCCAACAAAATTCACGCCAGCTGTTTGACCTAGTCGTAATCCACTGTGTTTTACATGTATCGGTCCATTCTTCTTCTGTAATAATAATCCTCCCTTCTTTTTCCCATTTCTCCTTCACATAATGTGTGCTCCCCCCCTTTACTCACCAGTACACTGTTGTATAATTTAGAAAGTATTCTTGTTGGGTGGGGTGATTCGGTTAGAGTTATAAATGTTTGTAAAAAACCTTCAGCAACATTTTTGGGGATGTTTTGATTTATGTAATGCCTGACCTGTAAATACCTGAAAAAGTCATGAGACCCCAAACCATGTTTTTGTTTTAAAACTTCAAATGATTGAAGTGTCCCCTCGTGAGTAAATGATTTATAATCTGTTAATCCTTTTGAAATCCAAAATTTGAATCTGTTATCATATTTATTAGGAGTGAATTCTGAGTCATAGGCGCACCATCTATAAATTTTTGTTTCCCTTTCCAAATTGCATATTTTAATAATTTCGTTTAATGCTACAAACATGGTACTGGAAATTTTTTGCTTAAAGCTATTTGCCTGCTGTAATTTTGCGTCAAACAATAGAGCTTTCAATGGGATACTTAGTCTTGTTTTCTCAAGATCTTTCCAACCTGATGTGTAAACTGGGGATATATATGTATATATACAGGACTGTCTCAGGAAATTAGAATATTGTGTATTCTAATTTCTAATTTCCTGACTGTCTCAGGAAATTAGAATATTGTGTATTCTAATTTCCTGAGACAGTCCTGTATATATACACAGGACTGTCTCAAAAAATTAGAATATTGTGTATTCTAATTTTTTGAGACAGTCCAGTATATATATATATATATACACACACACCTAAAAATGCCGTTACGCTTGATAACACACATCACTTAAAAGTTAGGATTTTTTCCCACGTGTTTCAATTGAATTTCTATTTGTGTCAAGCCATTTTTAAGTTCTAGTTAAGTTTTAAGTTAGTCTAAACTTTAAGTCCTGATAGGATTTTGAGTTTTTGCAGTGTTCAAAATAAATGTATGATACAAGCTATATTGGAGCACATTAGGGACCAGTGCTACTTGGTGTTTTATCCAGCAATGACTACTGAGCTAAAATTGATAGTTAGCATTATTGAGTTTTTATTTTACACCCTTATCACTCCACAACGCTATGTTATGTTAAAGCCTGTATGTAAGACACGTTAGCCACGCATCGAAAGTGGTCATAATTAATAGAAACCTAGCCCTCCGCAAGGCTAACGTTACTTGAGATAGTGACAGTAACGTTAATCTTATTTATTAGCGCTCTTTATTAGCACTTAGCGCTCTTATTTAGCGCTCTACTGCTTTAAGATGGCGGCTGTTTACTAACGCTGCCCAGACACGGCCGAGTCTGTCATTGCCGATCTAGTTCAACATACATGTGATCTCTATGAGACTCATCAGACGCTACCTGCTACCAGCGTACCATCGTGCGGGCTAGTATTTCTCAACGTCTGCGTCGTTTGTACCGGCTGTCGGCTGCAGTAAGTTTTTTTTGGGGGGCTTCTTCCTCTACGCACGTGACATCAGTGCGTTGTCCCGCATTAAAAGTAGTCCGAGCAAAACGTGATGCTTAGAGCTGTCAAAATAAACGATTACTCGAGGTGAATAAAATTACTCGGATCAGTTTTTAAACTCGAGTTACTCGAGTATTCGTTTCAGCTCTAATTGTTTCATTACAAAATGTACTTTGTTGTACTTACAATTTGATATACAAATGATTGCTTTCATTCAGATTACATTTTTCCTAAATCACAGCATGTCACTTAGCTTTATAGCGAAGATAAAACAAACAAGAGAGCTATGCAGTGATTTCTACAATGTTCCTTTCCATAATGGTTATCTATGTTAATATTTAATTAGCTTTCTAAAGAAAAAAAAAATCTCAAGTGGAACAGTGGTGTCTCTTAGAGCAGATAAATTGCACTTTAACAAAGGGTCAACTCCATGCCTCTGTGACTGGTCACAAGCAAAGTGATGGCAGACAGAGGATGACTGTCTAATGTAATGAAACATTTAGGGCACTTG
Organism: Corythoichthys intestinalis; assembly: GCF_030265065.1. Lineage (NCBI taxonomy): Eukaryota > Metazoa > Chordata > Actinopteri > Syngnathiformes > Syngnathidae > Corythoichthys > Corythoichthys intestinalis. The sequence goes on along the minus strand of NC_080403.1, from coordinate 37,513,674 downwards.
CTGTGAATTCTGCATGAATTATTCAGAGCATAAATGTTAAATGATCTCTGCATGTCAGAGGTATGGGAATCATTTTCCTTAGCAGAGATTTGTCTAGTGAAAGGGGATTGATGATAATGATCACTCATGTACAATTCAACATAAACGAAGCATATTTTGTAGGCCAAGCTAAATTTCTTTTCTACATTTCCATTACATGCACAGGTTACCTCACTCACATTATGTTGTATACAAGACACTTATTGCTATAGTTAACACAAAGGACAACCAACAAGATGAGTTTGTGTTAAAAAAAAAAAAAAAAAAACGGCTCGTTTTTGCTTTCTGGCTGCTATATAAGACAAACTAAGCCACAATGAATTGTCTATGAGAGTTCTCCATGTTCTCCAAATGTATGGTACTGCTGACAACGCAAGGACAAAATTGTCAACTCAATATTCAAGAAAGGTCTACGGACTCGACGCATGACAGAGAATGCACCATTTGACCCAGCTATGTTGCATTTTCACACACAATTCCTGTCTCTTTTCAGTGTCACTCAATGACAATGTGCGTAGTGAGGAAAAGAAAAGCACAGCAGGCATCATGTGGACCTGACACAGCCTTTAGGCATTTAATAGGCTCTGCAAATATTCCACAATAGGCTCCCAGACAGCCGGAGTGTGACAATGGAGAAGCTATGGGACACCTATCAATCTAAAGTTATCACAAAGTTGATGTAGTGCAAGCTGCAAATCTACATAGATAAAAGTGGCAAGTATATTGACTGCAATACAGCAATTGAGATTAAGTATCCAAGCACAATTATGAGAAATTCTCGAGTGTGGAAAGGACCAAGTCTTCAACAACAGCTTGGTTATTGAGATGGAACATGTTCAGATTCTTGTGGATGATTGGTTAAATGGAAGCCTGTCACGACAGGATATTTTCGGACCTTCTACAATGTCTAAGTGCTAGATCTAAAATATTAACGGTCGACTCTTGACCAGAAAGCTTGGTTAGCTTTTCTTTTGCTGCTTTTTTCACAGCCTTCAAAAAAGGTACTAAGAAAATTTTGTTGCACCCAACAAATGGACTCAGCAGCAATTTTATTTTTGTCCGAGTCAACACATGTATTATTCTGGGCAATAGGTGAGAAACCTGCTGCATTTGCAGACATGGCAACTGTGTCTTAAGATAACCGAAACGGTAGCCAGACAGCAAAGGCCCTTGGAAAATACTAGCCATAATGAGGAAGGAACTATTATTTGATAGGAATACACATGATGTCTGTATCACTTGGAACAATGACAGTGACTATGACTATTGCCTTTATTTTCGTTTGATCCAAGAATACCACATTATGAGGGCAAAGCCCACAACATGGTAAAGTGCTTTTCCACTGGAGAAAAATGAGTCACTTCCTCTTAAGTCACATGAGAACATAGCCTATTATCTTCATAGAACTCTGGTCTATTGAGGCGTACTCTCAGTGGAGGACATGGAATATCAGTCTGTTGATGCATATACTCATTAATGTCTTTTGAAGGACTGAATGACCAATCCATTAATTTTGTCATCTCGTTCACAGTTCTGAGCGAGCTAGAGCCTATTTAAGATCACTTAACTACTGCTGACCAGCCAACCATGGGTACAACAAGCAACTACTTGTACTTATAGACTAGCAACAACTTACATTCATATTTATTTACAATTGAGTTTTCAATTAATCTTACAAGCATGTCATTGGTAATATAAGAAGAGAGATTAGCCAGACAAAAGCACCAAATTGGAGAACTCTGCAGTCCAGACAAACCATCTTTTGTTGAGGCCAAGTGTAATAGATAGCAGTGATGACAATTTTGGGTTCTTCTTTTGCTTTACTGTTTGATCTCAAAAACAGTTTTAAACCCCAGTCAAATAGGAAGATGAGAAGCTGCATGCTTTGAGTGACTGTTAATGGCATATATGTAGAGACCCATTGTTGTCTCACTTTTACAAAATACTAGTCCTTCTAAAAAATTAGCATATTGTGATAAAGTTAATTATTTTCTGTAATGTACTGATAAACATTAGACTTTCATATATTTTAGATTCATTACACACAATTGAAGTATTTCAAGCCATTTATTGTTTTAATATTGATGATTTTGGTAAAAAAGTCAAGAAAAACCAAAAATCCCCATCTCAAAAAATTTGCATATCATGAAAAGGTACTCTAAAGAAGCTACTAACCTAATCATCTGAATCAACGAATTAACTGAAAACCCCTGTGAAAGATTCCTGGGGCTTTTAAAAACTCCCAGCCTGGTTTATTAGTCAAAACCGCAATCATGGGCAAAACTGCCAACCTCACTGCTGTCCAGAAGGTCATCATTGACACCCTAAGACACAAAGTAATTTCTGAGCGAATAGGCTGTTCCCAGAGTGCTGTATCAAGGCACCTTAGTGGGAAGTCTGTGGGAAGGAAAAACTGTGGCAGGAAATGCTGTACAACCGGAAGAGGTGACCGCACCCAGAGAAAGATTGTGGAGAAGGGCCGATTCCAGACCTCGGAGCACCTGCAGAAACAGTGGACTGAGTCTGGAGTAGAAACATCCAGAGCCACCGTGCACAGGCGTGTGCTGGAGCCACTTTTGAACCTGAAACAGCGGCAGAAGCGCCTGACCTGGGCTCTAGAGAAGCAGCACTGGAGTGTTGCTCAGTGGTCCAAAGTACTTTTTTCAGATGAAAGCAAATTTTGCATGTCATTCAGAAATCAAGTTGCCAAAGTTTGGAGGAAGACTGGGGAGAAGTAAATGCCAAAATGCCGGAAGTCCAGTGTCAAGTACCCACAGTCAGTGATACTCTGGGGTGCCATGCCAGCTGCTGGTGTTGGTCTACTGTGTTGTATCAAGGGCAGGGTTAATACAGCTAGCTATCAGGAGATTTTGAGGCACTTCATGCTTCCATCTGCTGAAAAGCTTTATGGAGATGAAGATTTCATTTTTCAGCACAACCTGGCACTTGCTCACAGTGCCAAAACCACTGGTAAAGGGTTTACTGACAATGGCATTACTTTGCTCAATTGGCCTGTCAACTCTCCTGACCTGAACCCCTGAACTCCTCTTTAAAAGAAACCTCTGTATTTTAAGCCAAAACAACTGTTGTGTTTGATTGAACAACATGTCTATATGCTGCCATAACAGATTCATCACGCATTAAGCCCCCTAACTATTTTTAATTTGTCTGTTTTACCCTGGAAACCCCAGTTTACAGACGTCGCGCAACCGCTTTTGTTTCAACCCAGCCATAAAACAAAGGTAAATAATTATATTTATTATTCAAAATGTCTGTCCTTTTTAGCTTAGAATGACATGCTACATGGAGTTTTTGGGTCGAAACAAGGGAAGTACGCGATAATATCTCGTTAAAGTCATGGCGTCTGTAATTCTGCTCTTGCGTGTTCTCACCTCCAGATAGGGTTTTGAATGCCTGGCACGGCCAGACTGCTCTCCCTGTATTTTTCAAACACTGAGAGAAAAGTCTGGGAACCAGCCCATTAACAGCCTCTCGAGCAGGTACAAAATCAATCGACAAATCAGATTCGTTTATTTGCGTTACGTGTTCTTAACGAGCAACGTCACTCTTGCGCGTCGGAAGTCGTCTCCACAACAACACAGATGGTGAACAGGAGAGCCGAGAATATGTTTCAATCCACGGTAAAATCAGTTTTAAATTACCAAAAACACATCGACACGAGTCATTGACAACAGTCTGTCTCGCGGTAGCCATGTTGAATAAACTCCGCTCTCCTCGTATGTTTACTTCCGCGCGCAAGTCCCTCGTCCTGCCCTCGTCGTTTCACTAACGTCACGTCTGCCCGTCGCTGATTGGTCCACTCTGCTGTCTGTTTGCTGTGGCTTGCTCTGCCCTGGAAATTGTATCTGCTGAATGGTGGCCAGACTCAATAGCTGGAACAGCGGTGAGTCTGGTGTACCAGGCAAGGGTTTTGCTGTTTAAAATTTTCATTCATTCATTTATTTTTTAATTTTTTATAAATGCTCTCCTGTTCAAAATTTTTCTTCTCCCAGAAAATTGAGATTTTAAGCTTTCCAATGATATATTACACATGCATATAGGCAGGGGTGCACATATTTTTTTGCTCAGGTTCTCAGAGGAGGACCTGGAGATGTGACTTGGTCCTCATTGAGCTTGAGAGCCGCCTGATGCGATAAAATTATGACAAGCTTTACTTAGAGCCAATTAACTTTAATTAATTATATTAACAATTAATGCTTGATTAACATCAACTAGCACAACAAAATTGCCATTACTTTGAAGTGAAATGTAAAGAAATAAACATAAAAGCACCAATTCAAAATAAAGGGCATTATGCGGCTCCCACATTAACTCCAAGCCTTTGTAAAAGTGGGATGTCCTCCTCATAAGACCTCATTGAACATGCATGTTTAGCTTTGTAAAATGCGAGCAAAAACACGTTTGTCAGTGCATGGCACTTTCTTCATTACCTTTATTCCGCCACTTGTCCATAGGGCGAGTGGGGTCCTGTCTGACATCGATAGTTTGCTTAATTGCCACATGCTCTCTGTTTTTTTCGTGCTTTTCAAAGTTTGGATGGCTGAAATTCTTTGACCCTACATAAAATGCGCTGCTCTTATCAGCGACATTGGGATTCTCACGGCACATTTTGTACTACATTTCCGTGCGAGCATCATTTGCCTCTAGCCATGGTACTTTCTGCAGCCACTTTTCAGCAAAAGTCCTTTTTTTCGGTAGCTCCGGTGACGTCTGTCGTCTGTCTGTCTTTTGACGGGGGTGGGGGAACACAGAAATAATTACTCAGTGGGGCCTGCCTCTTCGACATTTTGAGAAGTTATTTTCTCGTGTCCGCCGCAAATACAGTGGTCAGCCATCGGTACGCAAAAGCGTATGGAAGCCGTTGAGGGCCAGCGCGTTTGTCTGCGTCCAGTATGCATGCGCGCATGCGGACCATTTATGTGCACCCCTGCATACAGGACAATTTTGAGTTTGGCCAAATTGGGGGTCTCAGAGCGGAACTTCAAGTCACCTGAGTGTTTTCCGCCACATATATATATATTTTTCAAACAAAGTGGTATCGATATCGGCTGATACTGCACAGCCAGGTATCCGTATCAGGGCCAAAAAATGGTATTGGTGCAACACTAATAACTACAATAATGTTGCTGCCAGAGCTATTATTCTGTTAACCCTTGAGAGTTGAAGGACGCGCCGGCGCGTCCTCAGCGCACGTCGTCTTTGAAGCGCCCTCACGTTTTAATTACGTCACCACATGCCATTGGTTGGTCTCGTTTTAATTGCGGTTGTTGCGGTTTACTCTCGTTATTATTTGAAGTCAATCAACCAACTAAAACGTGAGATATTGTCATTTAAGTTTTATAGTTTTATTGTCCTCTCAAAAAAACATTAAAACGCTGCATGGATCATTTGTTTATGCCTATATTTCCATCATTTCTTGTCCTTTTTCAAAACGGAAGCTCCATGAAAAAAACACAAATCAAACGAACCCTTTCGAAGTCACAGTGGAAGCACAAAATGCGTTTTTTAAAAAAAATAAATATAACTGCCGTGCGAGGTTCCACCGAACGAGAGGGAGGAGTGTTCTGAAGCAGCGAGGTGGCGAGCGACGCCCGTTTGAATCGAGCAGCGACTTTGTGTGACTTTGAGAATGAACGGAAAACTAAGTTTTGCGCAAGCAATTGTGCTTTTTGATCAACTTGAGGAAGAGGATGGTCCAAATTCGTCATCGTCTTCTTCAGAAGAGTCCTCGAGTGAAGATAGTGACGGATTTGAACACGTGGGTGACGCCATCGACGAGCAGAGGTAAGCCAACTCACTTTTTTTTTTAATGCTGAAAAAGTTTTTTGAAAGTTTCTTTTGATATTGCAAGACAAAATTAATTTTGATGCAATATAAGTGTGTGTTTGTGTATATAATAATAAAATGTGCATATCAGATCAAAGTCGTACGTGCACTGTGTGTATCCCAGGCAGGAATTTATAATTTGTGGTGTTATTCTTTCTATATGAAGATTAGGGATGTAGCACATATTCAGCTATGGTATTCTTTCTATTGTCAAACATATAGATTTCCATTATTATTTATTGCTGTATATATTTTTATTTTATACTTTATTATTTTCATAAATACTGACTTTTTTCATGTACATTTATAATGACAATGAAAGTAAAGTGAAATGAAAATGGAAGGGTGGAAAGAGGACCGACACCCCATGGAAGTGTGGGCTGTGTGATGCAGCCCTGTGTCTAATTCATTGACGAAACTGCTTTTCGGAGTGGCATGCCTGAAAATTTTTTAACTTGTTTCTTGTAAATATTTTTGAAAATACTTTTTTCCCCCAATGTTATATATATTTTTTTTCTCCCACAATCAGTCCTCTCAATTTGTGTATATAAATGTGTGTTCAAGAAGCTTGATTGTGTGTACGTAGTTTTCATCAGGTGATGGGCCGCAATACCTAAACTCATTAAGAGATGGCCTCTAAACAATTTTTGTGTTAGATGGTATATATTTTTTCACTGTTCTTCACTGTTTGGTCTGCTGTATATAACCTGTTTTGACTAGAGCATATATAAAGGCAAAAAACGCCTACGGCTATACCTGTTGTTTATGTTGAATTGTCAAATATTTATTCTAAATTTTTTTGGTTGAATGTTCATCCTAACATGTTGAATAAATATTACAAAGCTTCAAAACGGTTCGTTACGCATGTTTGGTTGTCAATTGCATATCAATATTAAAAATTTTGACAAAACGATTTTGGAATTTTTGGTCTTTTTGGGCCCAAAATGATGATTTATAATTGGTCAGTGAAGGAAACAACAGTTTGGACATGAAGTTCAAGGTGTCACAAAAAAAGGGACCAAACCAGGCCATCGTAAACAATTCTTTCTTTGAAATATAAAGGCAACTTCAAAGGCATGCAAAATCAGACAAAATAGGCCCAGACCTTAAAGGGTTAAACCAGGTCCCTCTGTAATACTATCGTTCATTCACTCCATATGAATACACCAACATCATAGGCCCTGCGATGTAAACACTAAAACAAATAATATATTAGTACTCACCATGGGGCCTGGCTTCTGAGGTGAAATCAATTTCTTCTGTCGTAGTCTCGGTCTCCGTTGTAAAGTAATCACCTTCAATATATGTTTCGGGAGTAGGGTTTTCTGGAATTGGTGCTGTAGTCTCATCCTCACTGCCCACCAAGGTGGTAGGAGAAGGAGTCTCTGTGCTTTGCGTTGGCTGAGGCCCATCAGTTGCAGCTTGAGGTGGGAAAGGAGGAATTCTAGTCGTTGTCGTTGTTGCTGCTGCTGCTGCTGCCGCCGCTGTTGTTGCTGCTGCTGCTGCTGCTGTTGTTGTTGTTGTCTGGGTGACCCGAAGCGGCAATGTTGTGGGATGGACTGTGGGGGACAGTGTGGGTGCAACTGTGATGTTGAAGACCGGTGCGGTGGGGGGTTGGGTTGATTTTGCAGAAATATTTGGTGCATCTAATTTAAAAAAAAAAAAAAAAAAAAGAAGAAGAAGAAACCGCAAGTCAAAAACAATAAGAGGATTCCTTCTGATTCTTTCTAAGAAGTTAATAATACCATGTTTAGGAGAAATTCTATCCATTCAGGATGTCTACCTGACATAAGACCTACTCTACCCGGTCAAGTCATTATCCTTTATTGACTGGGGCGTTACATTGTTCTCCAGCTATATTGTGGTTCATGATTCACACCTTAAATGATTAAGCCATCATTTTTATTAGGGATGCAAACCTTAACCCCTGAATCAAAATTTTTGGCCAAAACCGAATATGGCAAAACTCACATGGAAACCACAGCAAAAAAGGAGTTTCCAAGACGACCATTTTTAGCTGTTCAAAGGAATTAAGAAGTGCAGAGATCTAAAGTTGGGAAGTGAATGTAATAGCTAATAGCTGCACTAAGCCAACACATCCTCATTTACCAATCGAGGGCACTCGAGTGCACGCTAACGAGCTTTTTTGCTTGCGCCACAGCAACTTTCGATTTTGTTACTATTGTTTTGGGGGAAAAAACTTTTCAGCCCGAACCTACATTTGTATTCACCTTTGGGACGAATATTTTTGACGGTCAAATTTTAAGTGTGTTGCTAATTTTCTTTTTTTTAACAGTGTAAAGGCAAGTCCAGATCAGAGTTGTTTAAGTATTTATGAAATAATTATAAGTCTTCTTACAGGATGTTTTCAAAGGGAAGCGACAAATTACTTTAGAGTGTCAGAGTTTGTGAAGTATAAAGAGAACAAAGAGAATAAAGAGAAAATGAGAGACACCAGAAGAGCCAAGAAAGGCATAGTGGGTTTTTAATTTCCTGGTAAAATAAACATTTTTTTTTTTTTAACCAGAGTACATACTTTCATAACACCTGTAACCCTTCTGTGGGAAAACTGCAATGTACGTATCTGTGTAAACCCCCTTACTTGTGACCACGGCATGATCCTGGGTTGAGACGCCGAGAGCTAGACCAAGTAGTAGGAGCAAGGGACACACACCCATTCTGCCCTATATCAAAAAGATAAAAGACGTCTATGAATGATTTTTACGGACAAAATTTGAGAAGAAAAAAAAAATTACGTACAAAATGCTTAGCAATATATATTTTTATTTTCATATGTAACAGAACTACATGGTTTATTAATTCTCATTTTTTGTGTTATTAAAACTAAATCCAAGTAAAACATTAAGATGTGTTTACCTGAAGAAGCGAAGTTGAGATCAGTCACTCATTCGTACAGCAGTTTTCTACAACACAAGGAAAGAGAGCGTTATGCATAGAATTGACAAGTCTTGTTTGCATATACCCATAAGCATCAATGAAAAATCTTTCTATTAGTCAGAGACGAACATGAAGGCTGCTAGGGGTTGAGAATATCTTAGATCTTCACAAATATCATTCAAAGCACACATCGATTCAAAGATCACAACAAAGTCTCTTATTTCGTGAACCCATTGAATTCTGGAGACTTAACAGTCACTGTAAAGTGGCTCCACTTTATGAAAAATAACTAAATCATTGTCAGTAGAGGCTGCTCTGCTCATAGGCATGTTGTAGCCTGACTAATTCTTGTTCAAATATTTGTATTGATGATGTCAAACCAACGAACTAATATATGGTATTTATCCACCATGATACACTTAAAATACCATTGTTGTACTATTTAGTCAGTGAAACAGCCTGAACTACTATTTACGGAGCCAAAATGGGTGATGAAAACAAGGATTTGGGGAAAGCATGGCTACTGATGGGTGGGAGGGCATTCAATCTGTAATCCTTGATCCCAACCGAGACTGTGGTTTCTCTGACAGAGCTGTGATAATCTGTGGGTCTAATCTCATGATTTTAAACCTGGAGTAATCCAGTCCATCTGCTTGTTTACAGATACTTGAGCACTGGGTGAGCCAAAGACTGCACAGCATCCTGCACAAATCTGATGCTTTAAATGGAGTATTATTGTCTTAAGGGGTAGAGAACATATTAGGTGTTAAAAACATAAATGCTGCTAGTTTACCGCTGTATAGTGAACGTGCACGTAATCGGACACACACACACTGACACACACAGAGTACTTGGGATGTTATACATTTGACTGATAGCATTTCTCCCTGTAATTGTTTAGTCATGTGGTCACTGAGGATGCTACAATCTAATGATCTCTCACACTAATCAAATATTCGCTTCCAAAAATAAGATGGGTCCCTGTGCTGAGATACAAGAAATGTATCTAAAAATTAGAACAGGCAAGAAGAGTTACTGGATACTAATTGCATAAATATTTTACTTGCTTTCAAAATCCTTTCATCAAACACTAAACAATGGTAACAATTTGTACTTTGATTTATGTCCATAGACAAGATCAAAGTGATTCTGGCATCCCAAATACTCCATTAATTTCCTTTCAAGCACAAAACAACATGAAAAGAAGCACTATGTAAAATGTGCATTTTAATTATTCATTAAATGGTTCTACTAATTCAAGACATTAAAGAAACATGTTTTTCTGGAAATAGTTCTACCATGTTTCTCAACGGTTAAACTGTGATTTTACGATTTTAAAAGTCGATTGTCAGCCCGTTAAGTTTATGGTTTTAATTCTGTGTTTACAACGGATGTCCCACCCTCCCCCCCACCGATCAGTCAATTTCGAGATAAGTTCTTTGTCACAGCTCAGTAGGCGACGCCATCAATTTTACAGTCAGAATTAACGATGTCGTCTATACAAAAAAAAAAGCACAAAAAAAAAAAAAAAAAAAAAACTCGTTCTCAATATCAAATGAATCATTACAAAATTAAACTAAAAAGGGATATACACTGTAGAAGTTTTCAATCGAGACAACTGAATCAAAGTTGAACAACCAGCGGCTCTTTTCAGTATTTTTACCCGCCTTGACAACACCCAAAGCCAGCCACAAACCTCCACAACCTACGTGGGAATTTCAACTACTTTTACCCGCAAATGGAGAATCACATATCTGCTACACGCTCGTGAGTGGAGGTATGCCAAGCTCTAGCATCATGCGTACAGGGGATATACTCTTATGACTTTTCCTATAACACTTTAAAATGTGGTAAATTGAAATTTGGAATATGAACACAGTTGGCATGCTTGTGCTACGCTGTTTAGCAGGTGGGTCCATCGAACGTGGCAAGATAATGTCCACGCGTGCACATAGGTTGGTCAGTAATTGAAATTAAAATGGATGGAGAATAAAATTGTCTTTGTGGATGCTTTCAGTGCATTACCAAATGAAATATTTGGTAGTGTGCTGATATACTTTTGAGAAAAGTATGGCAGTTGTTCCCCTCCTGTCACTGCATCGGAAAATCTGTCCTTGTAACTCACTTTGTTTTTTTTTTTAAATTTCTTCTCTTTTGTGTTAACACACTTTAATAAAAATTATTTATTCGTGCTCCAATTTTACCCCGGTGCAATTTGAAATCCCTGCGTTTGAAGACTGTAGTGTGCACTCATTTTTTGGTATGTAATATACATAGGTGGTAGACTACACATGTTGCATCCTCACATGATCATCACTATTGTTAATGTGTAGTTTGTTAGCCTTGGTCTTTGTGATTGAAATGCAATATTGGTATGACAAATAATTCTCTATTGCGAATTGCTTATCCGACAACCGAAAAGGGGGTGAGGCTGTTGTGCGCGTCAATATTTTGATCCTGGTTGCAGGACCATTTTTAGCCACCAAGCTTACATAGTGCTCCTTCAATGCTGTATGACTCACTGTTTTTCCACAAACACTCCCTCTACAAATGAAAATAGTTTTTATCTTGTCCGTCCGTGTGTGTGTGTGTGTGTGTGTGTGTGTGTGTATTTGCATATGCCAAGACCCTTTCATGATTTCAGAAGGTTTTTTTATGAGGCACTTTTTGGTTTCACAAACGAATGTTAGAAAGATATTCGTACTAGTAGGTTTGTGAAATTCACATTCAGAAGTAGAAATGATGAAGAAAGATTGCTGTCTATTGGTTGCATATTATTGGCTTGCTTAGGCCTTAGTTCAGAAAAAATAACAAAACAATTCACGTTTTCTCCAAAACTAGTAAAGCTCTTTACATGGATATTATACTCTCCCCTAGTCCTTAGAACAGGGGTGTCCAAACTTTTTGCAAAGGGGGCCAGATTTGGTGTGGTAAAAATGTGGGGGGCCGACCTTGGTTGACGTTCTTTGCGTAGAACAATATATTTAAGCAAATTTTAGCAAGCCATTCTCTGTGTCACATTTCGCAATCTCGCAACTAGGCTTTGTGGCGTTCTCTTTCGACTCTCGGGCTCTTGAGAAATACTGCTGCTGCGAAATTAAACTAGCTTCAAGTTGCTTCAATTTCTCGCTGCGTATCTTCCCTGTAATCTTGTGGTACATGTCAGCGAGTCTTGTTTGGTAATATCGCCTCACATTGAACTCTTTAAAAACAGCGACTGTCTCTTTGAAAATGAGGCAGACACAGTTGTTGCGTATTTTAGAGAAGAAATAGTCCAATTTCCACCTATCCTTGAAGCGTTGGCCGTCGCAGTCAACTTTCTTTTTTTGCTGATTTTTGCCATTTTAGAAAATTGGAAGTAAAGGGTCACATGGGATAATGTTGCTTAGAGTGTTGCTGCCTTTTAGTAGGTAAATGCAATACTGCTGACCAATTTATTAAGTCTGTGTGCGGGCCGGATGTTATTGATTTTATGACAGGCTGGGGGGCCAGATGAAATTTGACCATGGGCCGCATTTGGCCCCCGGGCCGGACTTTGGACATGTCTGCCTTAGAATAACAAAAAATTGTGGTTCTGTTGTGCACCAATTAAAAATGTATTCATGCTTCGGACTGCTCTTCACTTCTTTGCCGCATCTACATCAGCCCTTGAATTGCACTTTTCACTGTGAATGGGTTTATCAGGTCTCCCACAAGGCCACGACGATTTATAAATTTCGGGACAGTTTTTTTCTGTCATCAGTAAGTGGCAAAGGTGTAGAGTGGATTCCCTCGGATCAGAGAAAAAAAAACAGAAAGGGGAAGATGTTGAGTGAAGGCAGGAGAGGGGGAAGACAGTGTAGTGAATGGTGGCTGGATATCAGTAAAACTATCAAAATGAAAAGATATCAACAACTTTTCTTTAATACAATAAACAAAAAGAAGTCATTTGGCAAAGAATGACTTCCCAGATAGCAGACTGACATTGAAAAGATGTCGGATCAACATTCCGCTGTCGATCTTATATCGTTGAATCAATGTCACTTTTGCACCCTCGATTAATGTTGTTTCAACGTAGAAATCATTACAAATCCCAAACGTCATTTCGAACATTAATAATGTTGGAACAACGCTGAATCAATGTTATGTTTTCGACCAAAACGCCCGCTCATCCATAATTCAATGACTTTTCAATCATAAATCAACTATTTATCAACATCAGTTCATCAACTATAAAACAATGTTTACCCAACCATCGCTTGACATACCATAGAACAACGTTATTTCAACGTCACTTGAAGTCGAAAATTTCAACGTCAACCATACTGATGGTTTTGATGGAAAATCAACGTTTATTCAATGTTGGTCAGCTATCTGTGGTTGGCTTTGCCGAAGAGGCAAATGAAGTACATCGTGCACCTCATAGTACACACTTATAAAAGAAAGTGGTGACCACGAACTCTAAGATTCATCAGAAGGATGCTTGGCTCTTGGACCAAGTTGGACACAGTTGGATTCATCACCAATTGCAACAAACACAAAAGGAGGCGAGTTGTACTTGTGCGTTAACTTTTGTACAGTTAGCAGTCGCCCTGCTCTAACTTTGTCACACTTGATTTATCCTACTCTCTAAACATTTGTTGCCAATACTCATACACTCTGTAGTTGTGAAACACACATATGTGAAGTGGATTATATAGATTGCTCAAAGTTAAGTATGCTTCTGTAATTTACAGGTTGTGCATCCAGCAACAAATCATGTGCCAATTGTGTTGGGAGTGCAAACTGGGATGGTAAGAAAAAATATGTTAGGACACATCAATCAATTTGAACTAGTTCATGTAGAAAATAAACTTTCCCAACACTGGCTTACATGTGATTTCATTCATGGAGTGAAAAGAACAATTGTAGATATAATATAGAGGTTCTACTACTTCACCACCACTATGACAACCAAAGGTGCGAGCTACAGTATTTGCCGCAATTTTCTGACTATAAGGCGCACCTGACTACAAGCCGCCACCCACCAAATTTGACATGAAAATGGCATTTGTTCATAGATAAGCCGCACTGGACTATAAGCTGCAGCTGTCCTCACTGTATTATGGGATATTTACACCAAAAGACATTAACCGGTAAAACTTGATTTGAAGGTGGCATCATAAGACTGTCTAAGAGCAAATGAACTACCATGAAGCTTTGAACCAATTGGCTGCATAGCTTCAGTGCTTCAAGAAGCTTAATTTGTCATCCAACATGCCTCCTAGCATGCATTGCAGTGCTACAGATGTAAATAACAATCAAATTTAATGTTCTGTGCTAATTATTTCTTCAGTTACTGTTCCAGTTGTTTCATTAATTGCTAGCTATGGTATTCAGTAACACTTTATTTGACAGTGGCGCCATAAAACTGTCAAAAGACCATCATAATTATGACACTGCCATGAGCATTAATGAATGCTTATGATAAATGTTATTTTGTGTCATCCAGCAAACTATCTCACTTTGAATGAATGTAAAAGATCTGAGTTGGACATAAATGGAGTTAGTGACATAATTTGCCGGATGATACTTAATGACATCTGTCATAAGCATTCATTAATGCTCATGGTAGTGTCACATCATAATTATGACTGTCTTATGGCAGTGTTATGACACTTCCGTCAAATAAAGTGTTATTTTATAAGCTGCACTGGACTATAAGCCGCAGGATTCAAAATGAGGGGAAAAAAATAACTGCTTATTGTCTGAAAATTACGTAGTCATTTAGTATCAATCTCCAAAAAATCATCACCACTATGACAACCAAAGGTGCAAGCTATTTAGTCATTTAGTATTGCTCTCCAACTCTTACAAGTTTTATATTTTGGAGTGGACTTTTGCACGTAATCCTGAAATAAATATTTAAATAATGTAGGAACATCATCAGAGCATTTGAATAAACAGAGCAAACAGATGAGATGACGCCAAGTGCATTCGTTCCGTGATGTAATGTAGGCGTTTTGGCCAGCGTAACCGTGAGAAAATGAGGGCGCTTTGAGTCTAGCAATTCTACACACAATTCTACCCTTTCACCTTTAAGGAAACAGTTTGGAGTCTAGGGAGTTTTTTCTTTCTTATTATGTCCCAGGGTACAAAGCAATACTGGAAAAGGCATGGCTGGGTGAGTTTGGTGTTAAAGACGCAAAAGCGCTAATATCTGAACTCATCATGCTTCTTTGGGATGAACTACAGTTATACAGTAATTCAGGCCATCTCTCATCAATGACCTCACACATATTTTTTCCAGAATAAATGGGGGAAAAAAACCATTACACACTAAATGTTTTGCCAGCAGAGCACTATTGTCCAAGTACTGCAGTAAATTATTAGAAAGTGGGATTGAATTGGGTTTCAGTGATTTTTTTTTTTAAATTTGGTATGGATCTGTGAATGACATCATATGGGCTTGATTAAATAGCACAGGCTGAATATATCAAGCTCTTGAAATTCCTATTTAGTAACAAAATGTGTGAAAATAGATTTTCAAGTAACTCAAATGAGAAATCCTTGTGGGCACGATAAAACATCTACTGGAATGAATTCAACATTGTCAATGATTATTTACAAAAATCATCAAACTTCATTTATCACTGCTAAAAGGGTCTGCAGCCACCATAGAACCAAAAGCAAAATAGTCAGGTGTTAGGCTCTATGCAGCAAAACCATTCACTCTGACTTTTTGCAAGGCATTCCGCTCAACTAGTAGTTGCAGGATAAGAAAATGGTGGCCTGTCTCTGTCCATTCATTGCATATTAATACAGTTCCTATGTCTTCAGCATAGGAGGGAGGGGTGTCTGGGCCAGCAGGAATACTGTGAATGGCTCTCTTCACAGGAGGCAGCAGTGAGCCTAACTCAGGGACGCTCGGACTCTTTTCTTTGAAACAGACCACAGATTATATGTCCTCGGTGCCACATACAACAGCCACAATCCTCTGGACTTCCCTGGCTGAGGAATACAACTCCATGCTGGTGTGGTTTGTGTTCTTGTAGGCTTCATTCATCATGTAGTGGCTTGTAGGGGAGGCAAGGATAAGCACAAAACCTGCTATTTGGGCTAATTTCAACATCATGGGTGGCCTTTCTTGTCTGTTATGAAACCTAAATTGATAATTTGCTCACATCAGATTTGTTGGGCTCATAAAATCGACTCCATTAGGTTAAAGTAATGAAGGAGTGAGGCTTTTATATAGCTCTACTTCATTGTAGAGTTTCTTGGGGCGCATGCCAGTAGCGTTTTGAAGCATTCCCACATCGAACACAGAGAGGATGTGGAAGTGCAAGGCCTGCCCGCAGAGGCCACGGTGACCCTTAGTGTTGTGTGGGACAAAATGACTATATGAAGGCCAATGACAGGTTTTAGTCTAGCTTTGGTGATGACCAATTATAAAGAATATTTGCTTCCCTGTGTGGCCAACCTTGTATAATGAATAAACATATCCACAAAGTGAATTTCTGTTCTTAAAATGCAGGTAGGTTGGTTGTTTTTCTAATTTGAAACAGGCAGAAATAATGTCCAATTGTGGTTATTAAAAAACACTTATTTGATAATATTCTTTCTGAAAATACAATCAATATTTACAGGTCCACTATGGCTCTACAAAGGCTTTACTCGCAAGTGAGTTTCCTTGCTGAGAGAAAATGGTGCTGTAGAAAGTAGGGAGGTAAGAGAGGGGGATATCATGGCCGCTCAGGTAGCCAGTGTCACTACTGTCAACATGAGCCCGCCGTCTGAACTCAAAAAACCAGATCGGGACTCGCAAGAGGAGTCGGCGCCAGGGGAGAAGCAGCAGCAGCAGCAGCAGCAGCAGCAGCAGCAGCATGAGAACAAGAAAGCGGGATCTGACCGCTTATCTCCCAGCCGAAAGGAACTGCAGGACAGTGGCGACGCTGCTGG
The DNA here is from genome assembly GCF_030265065.1 of Corythoichthys intestinalis. Taxonomy (NCBI): domain Eukaryota; kingdom Metazoa; phylum Chordata; class Actinopteri; order Syngnathiformes; family Syngnathidae; genus Corythoichthys; species Corythoichthys intestinalis. The sequence goes on along the minus strand of NC_080403.1, from coordinate 37,496,973 downwards.
GGGAGGATGGGATGACCCGGCAACAGGAACTAGGTACTGTTTACACGACTGGAGACAAAATGGCGGACGAGACTCCAGCGTCGTAAAGTTGAAATCGCGTAAGTCTGGGACGTCGTAACCCGGGGACTACCTGTACATCACTTGTGTTTCGGATTAAAAAAAAAAACTAAAACATTTCATTCCAAAACTATGAAAACCATTTGGTATTACAAATTCTACTTCTGCTTCCAACTGTCTACAAAAGGCAATGAACTATTCAGGCTGTTGTCATTGGATGTTCGTTAACACTGGGAAACCAAACTAAAAATTCATATGACAGACTATCCCACCGTAATTGTCTCATACTCTTCCTCTCTAAAGATAAGAAGTCTATGCAAGATGAACAGACATCTCAGACATGACACAACAGCAGTGTGATGACAGTACATTTCCAAAAATCTTTGCACGGTAATAAAAGTACTTTCTCATGTTTTGGGCTGGTACACAGAAAGCCTTTTCACCAATATTCGCTATTTCGCTTCAGACTTCTTTCTTTTTTAGGTGACATCTTGCTGCATTTTCTACCCATACTGTTTCACAAAGATAGGTGTCAACTGAATAAAGAGTGTCATCTTTTGTGATGTGATGGCAAGCGCATTTGTAAGACAAACTGGTCTGAAAACGAGCAGATGTAAATTGATGACGAACTTGGGGAACACAGTGCTCTATTATGTACCTGCCCACTTCGTCCTTTCACTGTGTCCACTCATCTCAGTACCGCATCCCTTGTTCTGACATGAGGTTATTGCATCAAGTCAGACAAATACAGTATATAATGCAGTGTTTCCCACAGGATTTTAGGAGACTGTGGTGGGAGGGTCTCTGACCCTCGGGGTAGGGTGTGTGTGTACATTTTCAAGCCTGGTGTATCTCTTTAGGGCATTTTGAGACCACTGAATGTAATATAAAATGCTGTATGCGGTGTCGCCGGATCGCGCCAAATGCAGCAGAATGCAGCAGACAGTAGTCCCGTAGCCTGGTACACCAGACTCAGCGGCAATATGTTCCAATCCGCGGTAAATTCGGTTTTACATGACCAAAAACACATCGAGTCGCTAAAACCAACAGTCTTTCTCGCGCTAGCCATGTTGAATATGTTGAAATGTCTCTCGCTAGTTTCTTGTCGCTTTACCGACGTCGCGTCAGCCCGTCGCTGATTGGTCCGCTCCGCTGTCTATTTGCTGTGGCTGGCTCTGCCCTGGAAATTTTTTTCTGCTGAATGGTGGCCAGACTCATACTCTCATAGCCAGGCATGAAAATGGGTCAGGGGTTAAAAAGGTGAGAAGGGTGTGGAGGAAATATGTTCCAGTACACTGTACACCCCAACAAAATATTGAGCTCTGTCGACCCACACTGTGTTTCAGCAGGGCCGTGCAGAGACCGGTGGAGGGGCGGGTGCTCGTAGATCAAAAGAAGCACATGAACAAGTATTTAATACACCTTAAAACAACATAACTTCAATTTTAACCAGCCTTAGATAATAATTGGCTGCGACTGTGACATACATTAATTGGGAGGGGGCAACAGTGAATAGAAATCAAAACTGTCATCAACACTTTCTGGCTGTGACTCAGTCAGTCTGCCTCTTTTCTTCCTTCAACCTCTGCATCAAAACGTCCTTCTTCAACCAGTCTCGTTCATTGGTGGGAAACACTGTAATGCATACATATACCGGTACTGTAAATGACGACACATGTACAAGAATAGTTTTGTCACACAACCAGTTCCAGTCCTTATCTGTCAATTTTTCCCCCCACGACCTTGAATTGTGAAATTTGCCCTGCAAAGATGGGATTGATCTGAGCCCCCGAAATCTGACTGCAAAACCTTGGCCTGGATGAAACACCCCCACTCCAAATGTCATTCTCTCAAAAGCTCCAAATTGGGCGCGACGTGCAAAAACGCAAGAGAGACAAACGCAGGAGAGACACATTGGGACCGCAGCAGTCGCCATAACGTTACAGTGCATAAATATATTTGTCGTCATTTACTTCAATACTCAATATGAGTACTGTTTGATATGACAATGCATAATGCCAAAATTATATTAAATATTCTATCGACGGCTTACATGTCCATCATCCTTATCGCCATAGAAACTTGTTCCTACAATGTACTTTTTGGCCAGCTGATGGCACCAAATTTGGGCTGACTTGCTACATTGATGGGATTCCATCTGCCATAGTACTACCAACCAATCGGCTTCAAAATCTCCACATTACTCCTCAATAGGTAGGCAATAGGCTCCCCCTGCCAAACATAGGTGAGCAACGCATGCAAGGTAAGTGAAAATATCAACACATACTGTATAATCCACATGACAGAAACACAGTTCATTCCAATATCAAATTTATTTATTATTAATGACACTGCTAACCGAATATACAGCAGAACTAACAGTCAAAACCAATAGTCAAAAATATTAGTAGATAATTATCTTTACATTCGAGCACAACTATGTAAGCTATTGTGCTGCTTCTGTTTACACTGGATAGTTGCAGCACTACTTGACGCATTTAACATTTGGGGCAGGTTTAACGTTAAGCACGTTAAGTGATTAAATGTGAGGTTTAAAAGAAAAAAAAAGTTGGTTAATTTCATCCATTCTGCGTGCGTGAACACTTAATTCTGCATGTCGAATGTAGAAACACTTTTGACATCCCACATAAAAAAATATAAGAGGTCCTTTTCATTGTCTAAATAAAGTACAGTCACTTGCCCACCGACACAGCTACTGCCAAAGGCCACGCGAGGTCTATATTACGCCTGCACGATATATCATGTGCAACAGTCCCATCGCAGGATGGCTGTCTGTTGTTTTTTTGTTGTTGTTTTATTTAACACGCATCCATGCGATTAAGGTATGTTAAAAGTGTCAAGTTGTGTCTTAGTGTGTACTAGGCTGTGTGGAGCACTAGTTTTTTTATTTATCATTTAAAATATGTTTAATACCTTTGCTGCTGTTTAAGTGCAAAATTAAAAAAAAAAAAAAGTTAAATGTGTTAAATCAATCATCTATTTTGTGCATAGACATGGCCTCCTGGATCCCTTTAATATACGGCAATCTTCATTATTCACAGAAGAAGCCCCTTGACCTGGATTGAAAAGTATTATATAAATACAATGTGGTCAAGGCGAGTCAACCATAGTCTTCCCAAACAGAGCTACTTTAGTCATCTGGTGAAAATTCTTCTAGTTTTAAGATCACAATGTATAACACAATATATCTACACCCCAAAGAGTTCTAATATTGTTCAGCCTTAGTCCACATAGTACAGTATATCCTTTTAAAGTAATGGGCAACCAACATTTCCTCAGGTTAAATAAGCAGTGAATGAAACTGGACTGCTCATTTTAATGAACAAACAGCAGTGGAACAATATTATAATTTTAAAAAGAGTAAATGCAACTAACCATTCAATGACAGCAAGCAATTATTTTACCCCAAAAAACAACAATGGATCAACATGAACTGGCTGCAGAATATTTCTCGGTGCAACCACTAAGCACCCAGCAGCACTGAATAATCACTCTGCTAGCACACTGGTGACAGGAATACACTGTAGCTGTTTAGCAAGGGCAGGTAAATTAAAGAGATTTTTTTAAAACAAATAATGGAAGAATCATTACATCCTTAACTGCGGTCAACATTATTTAAGATTTACATTCACAATTGTGTGAAAAGCACAAAATAGCCAACTTTAAAAGTCATATAAAACTTAAACCACTGTCTAATTAAATATCATGACGACTCGCTGCGTTCAAAAGAAGCGGTCACTAAGCATTACCTGGCCAAGAAATTACATTTGGGTCAATTGTTATGTAATTTATATTTAGATGAAAGTCTTTAAAATTATTTTACAATACGACCACTTCTGTCAACATGTTTTTCTCATCCATGCCCAAACTTTCTTCTTGCTTTATTTCTCTGCACCACCCCAAAAAGGCTTTGAACAAACCATGTAAAAGTAAACTACCATATTTTTCAATATATCTGCTAATCCACATGTTCAACAGTACACCCACTTGATTTATTCTGGTGATAGCTTCACTTTGTTCTCCCATCACCCCACATTTGATTCATGCAAGTCGGGCTGCAGCTTTCGATTATTTTAGTAGTCGGTTAATCGATAAACTAGTTAGTTCAAATAATCGAGAAATCGGATAAGGCACATGAAAAATTAAAATACCTGAGCTGAACCTCAAACGGTATGAAAAAATAAATAAGGATCTATGTACAACAAAAGAACAATTGGCTAACTTACATAGCAAAAGTCTGCTAGCTTAAATGCTATAAAACGCTAACGTTTCTTTCTTTCTTTATTTTACAATGCTCTTGAATGGTTCAGACACATATTCCCACAAAAAAATGGCTAAATATACCCATAAACTTAATGACGAATGCATTAAAAAAAACATTAGCTTAAACAACTTGGCTTATGTTGGTCTTAACATGGAGCTGCTGGATTCAGCCATGTGAAATGAGGCAGACTAGAGGGCTGTGTATCCACCCAAATCAATAAAACTAAATGCAAACACTTTCAATATAAACCATTACAATGCCACTTTAATTAAACCAATACTCGAAGGAGCAAAATTTAATGGCGCACCGCAAAAAACACGTCACTTCTGCTCATTAATATTCATGAAGTTAGCTACTGTTGCTAAGGGGGGGACACGCGATCGTTTGTGCCCGACATGAAATGAATGGAAATCGTGTACGAAGGAGATGTTTACAGAGCTAAACCTACCAATTCTCTCCGAAAATGATGTCCCTGGTGCCAGATTCACTGGCAAAGATGTAGAAGAACATAAAAATGTTAAGTTAAAGAGATGGCTTGAAAAAGACGAAAAAAACAAGCCGACCAAAACTTAGCCTTAACTTTTTTTATCGACACCTTTTTCTTAAGCGACTGACAATGACATTCTCCTGTTTCAACAAGCTATCCTTTACCACCAGCCCTGTCTTTCTTAAATATTATATCCTCTGGTTGTCCTATGTCTCACACCGTTCTTGGGGGTAATTTATATTGTTTGTTTTGCGTAGCGATCGTAAATGCTACTCAGTGACAGCCAACGAACACTTTCAATTTTTTTTATTGATAACAAATCTTAATTCTATAATTTATTTACACTTCCGCCTCACTAAAGTTTTTTTCGACAGAAAATGTAACAGTGGCAGTCAGATATCATTTTAATTCTTTTCAGGCCATTCATTGTCAGACAGAAGCAGCACAGCACGTCACGCTAAAAAATAAAATATATCAAAATGGCTTACCTCTTTGTCCTCTGAAAGACAATGCCAACCCAACAAAATGTTTACTGCATAAATGTTTACTGCCGCGCTGGCGTTAAAAGTCCGCGCAAGTTGATTGATTCTTCACATTTTTTCCTCCGAGTTTTTGGTTTCGGGAAATATGAAGAAAACATGCTTCATATGTCGTAATGTCTAAAGTCGTTTCTACAAGCTCCAAAAAAGCAATCCGGAGAAAAGTAGCACAATTAACATGGTTTCTAAGCGAGGGTGGGTCTATAATGTCCCACTTCTGTTTTACTTCCGCTTTACGATGCGACGTCACGGTCTAAAAATAGCATGCCTGCGGTACGCCATTTAGATCCTTTTTTCTAATTGAATATTCGAGTTAATCGATTAACCTTGCAGCACTGCATGCAAGGCTTCCACTTGTACTGTGTTATGGTAAGTTGTAACATATCATTGCCATCCAACCAAAACTCTGTATTACCCTTTTCCAGAAGCAACCCAACCAGTTATAGAGTGACATATTTCATATAATTAAGGCACATATGACATAAAAATAATTTAGCATCCAAACCTTTGACCTATATATTTTAAAGTAAAAAAAAATCTACGCATTTCACATTTAGAAGCTTACATATTACTAACTTATTAACACGAAAATAACTCAAGACTATATATGTTTGTGTTCCTTGGCTTACCTTGAAAGTATGGTATTAAATGAGATTGGCAAAAAAATTCCACAAAGCATTTATATTGCGCAACCAATTTAGCTAACATCAAATCAAACCAAATGTAACAAACATCGAAACGTGGTCTGTACTGACAAGTTCAAGAAATTATTAATCACTGTTGATTTCCTGCATCGCACATTAGATCCCGCAAAATATTAGAGCAAGATAAAATGAGGTGCCGTAAAGCTTCAGAATTATCTAGATGGAGCTGTATTTGTCTTGTACAGTATGGGGTAAAAGCACAGTGCCCTTCCATGGAAAAGTCTGTACACTCACAGGTGGAAACAAAAATACAGCTCTTGTCCCACCCAAATTGTCCAACTCCTGACACTTTGCCAAGACATACTGTTGGTTCCTAAAAAGCTTTCAATACTCAAGGCTATTATTAATAATCTCCACAAACTGGGCCAAAAGTGAAAAGAATGGTGTAATGGTCACTGGAGATGCACAAGAGAGAAATAACACATTTTCTATAAATAGCTTGAAAAAGGTATGAGCAACAGAAGGGAGATTATGCTGGCACATTTAGCCGGCAATACAACAAAGCACTGGTCATAACATACACACAGATGGTTCTACATATGGCATTGTGAAGAAGGTGAACATGTCCAGGCCTGACAAATGGGATGTGGGGTGCATTGACGGGAGGAACAAAACAAAACTGCTTGGGTTTAGCACTTCACACACACAAAGAAATTACTCAGTGGAAGTAGTCATACAACTACTCGTCACTATATAATACCTTCAAAACCTTTTAACATTCTATCGTACAATTTGTGGGTCTACGTGTGTCATTTATGGGAGATAGTGATGAAGATCAAACCATGAGGAATTAAAATGAACTACTACAGAGCTGGCCAAAGTATTGGCACCCCTGCAATTCTGTCAGACAATGCTAAATTTCTCCCAAAAAATGATTGCAATTACAGATGCTTTGGTAGTAATATCTTCATTTATTTTGCTTGCAATGAAAAAACGCAAAAGAGAATGGGGGAAAAAAAATCATTATCATTTTACACAAAACTGCAAAAATGGGCCAGACAAAAGTATTGGCACCCTCAGCCTAATACTTGTTAGCACAACCTTTAGACAAAAAAACTGCGAACAACCGCTTCCGATATCCATCAATGAGTTTCTTACAATGCTCTGCTGGAATTTTAGACCATTCTTCTTTGGCCAACTACTTCAGGTCTCTGAGATTTGAAGGGTGCCTTCTCTAAACTGACATTTTCAGATTTCTCCACAGGTGTTCTATGGGATTCAGGTCTGGACTCATTGCAGGCCAATTTAGAAGTCTCCAGTGCTCTCTCAAACAATTTTCTAGTGCTTTTTGAAGTGTGTTTTGGGTCATTGTCCTGCTGGAAGACCCATGACCTCTGAGGGAGACCCAGCTTTCTCACACTGGGCCTCACATTATGCTGAAAAAATTGTTGGTAGTCTTCAGACTTCATAATGCCATGCACACGGTCAAGCAGTCCAGTTCCAGAGGTAGCAAAGCAACCCCAAAACATCAGTGAACCTCCGCCATGTTTGACTGTGGGGACCGTGTCTGTAAACTCTATGTTGATGCCTTTTCCCAAAAAGCTGTACTTTTGTCTCATATGACCAGATAACATTCTTCCAAAACGTTTTTGGCTTTCTCAGGTAAGTTTTGGCAAACTCCAGCCCGACGTTATTATGTCTCAGGTTCAGAAGTGGGGTCTTCCTGGGTATCCTACCATAGAGTCCCTTTTCATTCAGACGTCAACCGATCGTACGGGTTGACATTTTTGTACCCTCGGACTGCAGGACAGCTTGAATTTGTTTTGGATGTTAGTCGAGGTTCTTTATCCACCATCCGCACAATCTTTCCTTGAAATCTCTTGTCAATTTTTCTTTTCCGTCAACATCTAGGGAGGTTAGCCACAGTGCGATGGGCTTTACACTTATTGATGACACTGCGCACGGTACAAACAGAAACATTCTGGTCTTTGGAGATGGACCTGTAGCCTTGAGATTGCCCATGCTTCCTCACAATTTTGCTTCTCAAGTCCTCAGACAGTTCTTTGGTCTTCTTTCTTTTCTCAATGCGGTACACACAAGGACACATGAGAGAGGTTTAGTCAACTTTAATCCATTTTAACTGGCTGCAAGTGTGATTAAGTTATTGCCACCACCTGTTATGTGCCACAGGTAAGTAACAGGTGCTGTTAATTACACAATTTAGAGAAGCATCACATGATTTTTCAAAGGGTGCCAATACTTTTGTCCAACCCATTTTTGGAGTTTTGTGTAAAATGTTAATGATTTAATCCCCCCCCCCCCCCCCCCCCCCATTTTCTTTTGTGTTTTTTCATTGCAAGCAAAATAAATGAAGACATTAATACCAAAATATTTGTACTTGCAATCATTTTCTGGGAGAAATTGAGCATTATCTGACAGAATTGCAGGGGTGTTAATACTTTTGGCCAGCACTGTACATGTGCCTAATTCAGACTGTCAGTGTGAAAGCCAAAAGAACACTGATGTAGAAATGGTCGTTCTCAGAGAATGTATCCAGATGTGATGAGTCAAACTCAGTAAAAATGCCAATGGAGGTTTGTCACTTGTTAGAGTCCAGGTTATTCCATGCATCCACAGTACTAATCACATTTAAACCTCACATGAAAGGACTAAAAAAATTATAAGTCCCATACCTTACATTTCTCCTAGATAAGTGAGAGTAACACGTACAATTTCGAAGAAAGTAACAGTTGCATTAAATATAAGAATCCTTAAAAAACAGGGAGGGGAAAACTTTGGGAGCGGTTCTAGTGGGGAATTCGGGTCCCACCAGGGACTGTGATTTGACAGAGCTAATATGCTAATGTTCGGGTGACTTTATTCCTGTTGTGGCTCGTCCCCCAGATACCAATCATCTTCTTCTAGCCAAACATGCAGATAATCACTGTGGTGATCAATAACGTGGACTTTCAGAAAAACACACTACAGGATTTCGAAACTCTTTGTTGTGGTTCCAGCTAGACAAATCACTTCTGGTTCTAAAATCATCTGTGGATCTTTCGTTCCCCCCACCCTTCACCAATATTTCCCTCCCTGCCTCCGAGCGACTCGTCGAGCAGTAACAAAGACGTTGACCAACTTAGGGTCTTTGCATTTTCCAAACACAAACATGGCAAGTCTTTCCAGTGCTAAAGTTGGAAAGTATGGTACCTACGACAAGGCAAAAATTGGTAAAAAGCATTCGCTACGGGTTGCAAAAAAAGCAAGAAGAAAAACTGACAGTGAAACGTGTGTGAATTGGGCTTGAAAAACAAAACTCACCAAGACTCCAGTAACGCCCAGAGGAAACTCGGAAAAGGCCACGGAGAGCAGGAATGTGGGCCCGCTCTGTTGTCCACGCTGTCGGCCCCGACCCCTGTCTCCACACCCCTGGAGCCGAGAGTGAGAGCGGGGTGGGGGACCTGGTGATATTAGAGGGAGGCTCGATTTGAGACACGCCGCCAACACTTCGCTGTCAAATTACTGGTAAATCCCCCCAAAACGAGTCGCAATCCAGATAAAATTCCTCAACCAGGCTTTACGTATTGGCACTCCAAAGTGTATCTTCAGGGCATATTTGGGGGTTTAATCCCACGGTTGGTCCGCTCAATACGGGCGCGTCAGCCGAAAATTCTAGACCGCCATGTTGTGTGTCTGTGTATGAGGAAGAATGGGAACCAGCGGCGTTCTCCCAAGCCAGGCCCCCGTCTGTTCTCCATCTTATTTTTTGCAAACCACAGTGACATCTGCTGGTATTTAGTGGCATTGCAGCACATCTGCTGCATACACGAAACACCGAGGACCCGAGGTCATCTGCGTCAACCAAGCCGAGCCAAAATTGGTAATCGAGTTCATATAATGCATAGGCGGAGTTTGACTTTTGTGGCAGTGGAGGCCAAAAATGTTGATGACCCCAAAACGCAGTGTCAGTAAAAAATTAACTTACCGTATTGGCCCGAATATAAGACGGTGTTTTTTTGCATTGAAATAACGCTAACAAAGGAGTCGTCTGATATTCGCGTTCTAGAGAGGCGGTCGTCTTATATTCGCGGTCTAGACATTATACCCATTCACGACGCTAGATGGTGCCAGACAGAGGCGTAGCAAGGATCACCGGGGGCCCCAGGCAACAAGCAACATGGGGCCCTTTGAGCGTGTGCAAGTAAGGGTGACAGTTGGACTTGGAGCAATAGCATATTTAATAAAAGTATGATAACGCCTCGGTATCATAGAGCGCTTTTTAGGACACTCAAAGTGCCTGGCTTCTACTACAGGACATAAAACTACAGTAACATAGTACACTCACCGCTGTCTTGCTTCCATTTCTCCTCTTCTGCTTTTTTTTCTTTCTTTTGTCGCTTCCAGACAGATAACTTCTCTTCATTTTGGATGTACGCCAATTTAAAAAAAAGCCAAATCGCTGCTCACGCTCACTCTGAGTCACGTGAGAGTGGGGGAGTGTAGAGCGAGTGAAGGGGCCCCTTCAGGGAACTCAGACACAAGTCTTTCACTGGCACTGTCGCACTTGTCGCTGCGTGTGTTAAATCTGTTGGCCCTCTCGGGGCCCCTGCTGGCTGGGGGCCCTAGGCAATTGCCTGGTTTGCCTAATGGGACGTGACGCCTCTGGTGCCAGATATCATTGAAGCGATGTTCTGTCATGACAGATCGCAGCTACTCTCCCCATTCACGACGCTAGATGGCGCCAGATATCATTGAAGCGATGTTCTGTCATGACAGATCTCAGCTACTCTTTTTAGTTTAACCAGTTTGCATTATTTTATTGCAATGTTTTTCCTTATTCAGATTTGTTTCAAGACTACAGTTAGTTAGACTTCAATTTGATGGTTAATGCAGTTATTGCAATTTTGTTGTTTTATCACAATAGATTGGTTAATTTCCATTTCAAAAAAACAGAAGCCATTCATTTACGAATGTGATTGCACTTTAGTTAACATATTTAAATGTTCAGATATTAAGATTTGAATGAAGCAAAATAACATGCTTTTTAGCTCAAATATATTTTTATAATCATTTGTTTCGGATGTACTGTAATTATTTTCTGTATAAAAATTAATTTGGTGTTCAAAAAGTCTTTTTTCAAACTTGAGTCATGAAAAAGAGGGGGTCGTCTTATAATCAGGGCCGTCTTATATTCTGGCCAATACGGTACAAGATATATACTCGGATAGTAGCTTTGCCCATGCTCTTACATACAGGCATCCTAGCTATGTGTGTGCGGGTGTGAGCGCACGCGTTTTTCTGCCTTACCTAGTGGTGAAGCAGAAGCCGCATCCTTTTTTGACTGAATATTCCAGCCACGAATATTCAAAATAGTTAGTTGAAAATGAGCGGGGGCAAACTGAAACTCGGCTCACCATTTTAGCGGTGCCCTCCGGCGTTTCATGGTCCACATCTTCAATCCTTGGTTCTTGCTCAGTAGTTGTTGTCGCTTTTGAAAGCTTAGGTTTGAAAAAAATTACATATATCCATCTTGCCTCTTCTGGTGTTTTTTTTCTTTTTTTGGCCAAGCAAAGCAAATGACCGTCTCTAAGGTGCTAGTCAAATGATCTGTTTGAAAAATAATTTTGACCCATAGTAAAAATGTTTTATGTTCATTTTATTCATTTTTGTTGTTTGTTTCATTGCTTTACAACTTTTATAAACAGCATTTTACAGGCAAAGTCTTAATTTTAAATTCATATATGGTAAAGTAAATTACATGCAATGACATTTTCGGCCACCAGGGGTGGCGATGCCCCCCCCAATCCCCACGTATGATAAAATGTTAATACAATGGCGTACCTCACGCTACACGTCACTTTCGCTCATTAATATTCATGATGTTAGCTAATGTTGCTAAAGGGGGGGACAAGCTCTCGTTTGTCCCCAATAGTAAATGAATGTAAATAGTGTACGAAGGAGATGTTTACAGTGCTGAACCTACCAATTCCTCCGAAAATGATGTCCCTGGTGCCAAATTCACTGGTAAGGATGTGGAAGAACATACAAATGTTCAGTTGAAGAGATGGCTTGAGTGTCGAGGGCTAAAAAAGACGGAAAAAAGAAACAAGCGGACCTAAGCTTAGCTTTAGTTTTTTTATCGAGACCTTTTTCTTACGCCACTGACAATGACATTGTCCTGTTTAAACAATCTATCCTTTCCTACTATATGCCCTGTCTATCTTATATATTATATCCTCTGGTTGTCTTACGTCTCTGACCGTTCTTTTGGGCAATCTACATTGCTATTTTTGTGTAGCGATCGCAAATGCTACTCGTTGACAGTCAACGAACACTTTAAATTTTTTCATTAACAATACATCTTGATTCTATATTTACACTTCCCTCTTATTAAAGTTTTTTTTTTTTACAACAGAAAAGGTAACAGTGGCAGTCAGATACCATTATAATTATTTTCAGGTCATTCATTGACAGACAGAAACAGCACGGCAAAACGCCACGCTAAAAAATATGTTAAAAATATCAAAATGGCTTACCTCTTTGTCCTCTGAAGGACCATGCCTACCCAACAAAATGTTTTCTGCATATGAAATGTGAATGGCTTCACCTTGCTGGTGTTAAACATCCGCGCAAGTTGATCTATTCTTTACATTTTTTCCTCCGAGTTTTTGGTTTCGGGAAACGTATGAAGAAAACATCCTTTATATGTCGTAATGTCTAGAGTCGTTTTTACAAGTTCCATATCAGCAGTGCTTGACCGGCATGTTCGTTTTTGAAAGATTACCGGAGAAAAATAGCAGAAATATAATGGTTTGTATGTGAGGTCGTGTCTATAATTTCCTATTTCCGCTTTATGATGTGACATCACGGTCTAACAATTCGTTCGTGCAGTATGCTATTTGCGGCACAGTAGGTAAATTGATTCCATGATCTTGAGCAGAGGTCACATTTGGGGGTCCAGGTCTGGACCCAGAGACGAATTTGTCTAAAATTATTTGTACTTTTAACTGTTACTTAAACATATAGCTGTTTGGTTGTAAATTGAATACTTTTAAAAAAATCAACTGACTGACAAAACAATACTACAGTGGTTTTTGCATCAAAGTGATTACACTGGTCAACAAAAATTTTGTTCTCACTTGTTCTCGTGTAATTTTGAGGTGCTGACTCCATATCTGACCTAGTTTTTTCTTTTTGTGCAACTCAGTATTTGTTTTTGCAATGCAAATTAGCTTTTTTTCCCTTTTTTTAACAAAGGGGGTATAGAGCTGCCACTTAAAATATAGCTACATGTGGTTACTTTTTCTACAAGTGAAATGCTGTCAACTATGATTATGACAAGCTAATTTTGACAATTCACAAAAAATGGGTATAACTATGCAAAGAACTGAATGGTAAAACTGGTATTGGGTGAAAATATATGAAGAATCTGTAAATATATATGGCGGAAAACACTCAGGTCACTTGAAGTTCCGCTCTGAAACCCTCAACTTTCAAAATTGTCCAAAATGCATGTGTGAAACATCATTGTAAAGCTTAAAATCTAAAAATTTCTGGGGGAACAAAAATTTGGAACTGAAAGGCAAAAAAAAAAAAAAAAAAATTTAAACAGCAAAACCCTAATTGGAGGCGAGAGCACACGAGAGCAGAATTAAAGACGCCACGATTTAAACGAGATATTATCGCGTACTTACCTTGTTTCGATCCCAAAACTCCATGTAGCATATATCACGGAGTATCAAGACACAGCTGTGAATGGCCACAGCTGGATTTTTGGGGGATTTTATGGGTGAAACATGGTAATATAATAAGGGTCGCGATGCAGAAATCGCAGACAACAAGGAGAGGTTGAGATTTTCTTTTTCATATAGCTACCCTTTTAAACGTTATTTTTCAATTCTTTTTTTGTTTTCAATTATTTATCATCCAAGATATCGGGGAAAATGCGACAGTAACAAAAAAAATACAATTAAGCGATGGTTATGAGGTAGATATCCGTGACTTTTAGACGCCAATTTTTTCATTGTGACGTCATTTGTTTAAAAGTTTAAAATATGCGAGTGAATAATTTTTTCAAGTCATTTTTTAAAAACTAAAATTTAGACATTTAATGATTCTAAGCTAAAAATGACATTTTGAATAATAAATATAATTACATACCTTCTTTTTATGGCTAGGTTGACGTCTGTAAACGGGTTTTCAGGGTAAAACGGACAAATTGAATCTGCTATGGCAGCATATAGACGTATTGTTCTGTCAAACACAACAGTTGTTTTGGCTTAAAATACAGCAGTTTCTTTTAAAGAGGAGTGCAAGTGCAGAAACTGCTTTTTCAGTCTTGTCTATGTTTTCCGCCATATACATATAAAAAATGCCGATTGCAAGAAATAGGGTGAGGAGCTCGGTCATCCAGTAGGGACTCGGAGAAGATCCGCTTCTCCTCCATGTCGAGAGGAGCCAGTTGAGGTAGTTTGGACATCTGGTTAGGATGCCCCCCTGGACGCCTCCCTTGGGAGCTAACATCGATTTGAAAACTAATGCATATGGGGAAAACATGATGGAAGATTTGAAATCAGTGACTATAAAATATTAGTTTAAAAAAGTCATGAATGAATGAAAAAAGAAGTGCCTCTGTAAAGTAATATGTGTTAAGTGGGAGGCATCTTCTGACTTTTCATCTGAGCACCAAAATGGATAGTAGTCAACTTGTCCCAGGAAAGCTTCATTGGCCTTGGGTTTATCAGCATCAGCTATTCACTCAGAGCACCATTCAGGCTATCAAAGCCCATGAATGAAGGTTTATTTCACAAAATATACCTTGTAGCATGTTAAATAGTAGTTCTAATGGCACTGAATGACATGTCTTATTGTGATTCTCATACTGTTTTGGGGGCTAATTGGGTCATTTTCTTTTACCACTCACTGTTATAAACACATTAACTCTTGATCCAATTTATTCTTTTGATCATTTTCAGTATTGTATATACGTGCACTCATGGGCTGGAATTTAGAGGACCTTGAAATCCACAGATTGTGAAGGACAAGTGCTTGTTCCATCAGTAAATACACAAGTATTCTTACACCGCTTGTCATATTTCATCTTATTTTATTATTCACACATTATAATAAATAGGCACTATAACATAATATCTGATGGAATAAATAATCTGAATTGATTAAAGACATTTAATAATGCTGTCCACACTCAGGACATTCAAGTAGGAATGACAGCAATAAAGCCTAAAATACTTCATGCTCAAATAAAAATCTTTCTTTTCTAAAAGTCTTTTTGGATAGTTGCCCATTACAGTTGTGCGTTTCAGCGTCTTATCTATGATAATGGTGTGAGCCTGTCCAGCAGAGAGATGAGGTCCACAAGAAGCCAATTCATAAGCATGTGTCTTTGTAGCTGACAAGATTTGCCAGCGACTGAATGATTAGGCAGCCAGGTTAGCGATGACAGCTCGTGTGAACTCGTCGCTTGTGGCATAACCCCCAAGGTCTCCAGTGCGCACCTGTTGCAAACATAAAGACAGTGTGTTACAATATGCACAGCTGCAGCAGAGCATGTCTATATTTGGCAGTGAGGCCTGCATGCTGACAAGCCTTTCATAAAACAGACCACACTTGTAAAAGTTGTTTGTGAGGATTTTCTGTTCTGTTTAGTGTCTGTCATACAGAGGTACCTCTACTTAAGAACATCTCTACATACAGAATTTTCAGTTTAAGACACGCCATTCAGGATACGAAAGGAAAAAATAGATAATAGCTGGTACTTGCAGCTCCCAGAGTTGACTGAACAAAACATACTTATAGCTGCTCTGACATTGACTGTTGAATAGCATTCATGGCATCCAACTGGCTAACCTCTACTGTATGTGTATATCACAGCGTCCTCTTCATTCGCCCCTCATGTTCCGAGAGCTTTACATGAGTGTATTAACTTTGATTCTTTATTCTATTCTTGGGTTTTTACATTATGCACAACTCGGGTTTAATATTTATTGTGCAATAAACTAATTATAACATGTATTTGTTACATGTTTTGATGCATTTTTATGCATTATAAAATATGTCTGAATTTTGGAGGGCTTGGAACGGAATTTACATGGAGAACGCGTCTCTACTTACAAATTTTTCAAGTTAAGAAACTACTTACAGAACCAATTAATTTCATAAGTAGAGGTACCACTGTATTCCAACAGCCACTTAACCAGGTATAGCGAGAAATTGCCCAAAACACAAATTCACACAATATTACCGGTACTTATATTGCTTTGAAATAATAGAACCAATACAGTTTATACCGGTGTAGAAAAAAGTTGCTTGTGGGTATGTGCATATTTTTCAAACAGTACAATTAAATGTATAACAAATCCAGCACCACAAGAGTTTTAATTGAAAAAAAAAAAAAAGATCAAAACTAAATCACATTTGCACATTAACTCTTCCTGTGAAATAAAACAGGTTTTATTCATCTTTATGCCTCTCAGCAAAGTTTTTACTAGACAAGGAATAATACATTTATTCTTTTCCATGCTGCTTATCCTTACGAGGCCCGTGGTGGTGCTGGAGCCTATCCCAGCCAACTATGGCAGTAGGCAGGATACACCCCGAATGGTGTCCAGTCAATTGTAGCAAAGACAAACAAAAAAGAAACAATACAGCTCAAACATATCTGCTCAGCTTGCCTATTAATGAATATGATTATCTGTACTTACCTGAATGTGCAATTAAGTGATTAATGTGCTTTAAATTACCTTAATATGAGAGCTGGCCATCTCAAAAGGCTGTCTTTCGTCTTTATTTTCTTTACCAGAGTACATGTCCCCCCCTCAATAAATTCCCATAATAAAAAAAAAGACATTTTGAGGCAGTGTCTTGTTGCAAATTAAAAAAACAAAGCTCCAAGTAGAATAGATTGTACCAGTAAGAGGAAGCAAATGATTGACAAACAATTTGACTGAACAAGTGACAGATTTGCTGTGAACGTGAAAACAGCTGTAAACACATTTATAACTATATATACTGGACTGTCTCAGAAAATTGGAATACACAATATTCTAATTTTTTGAGACAGTCCTGTGTATATATACAGGACTGTCTCAGGAAATTAGAATACACAATATTCTAATTTCCTGACTGTCTCAGGAAATTAGAATATTGTGTATTCTAATTTCCTGAGACAGTCCTGTATATATACACAGGACTGTCTCAAAAAATTAGAATATTGTGTATTCTAATTTCCTGAGACAGTCCAGTATGGATGTGAGGTGAAAAGCGACAAATGTCATTCATTGAGAGTGGCAGTGTAGCATTTAAAACTTTAAAAAGTAGTCAGATTAATGTACAGGACAAGTTAACCTAGTAGTATAAAACCTTTCCGGCTGCCATGTCGGCTAGGAGAAGAGCAACAAATCATTTCATATCAAATAAATGTCCAATTAAAAAAAAAAAATCATCAGAGATGAGTATATTTCTAAATAGGTCGGTATCGCAGGCTTTCCAGAACAGCACGCACAAAGTCGCCCGTGGTACTGTAACCGCCAAGGTCTCGTGTCCGTACCTGGGACATGCAAACACACACATGGAGAGGGTAACGGGGTTAAGGAAAGGGTGTGTGTAAAAGGGAAGAGGAAGAGCATGGTGTGCTGGGCTTTTGCATTCACCAACTCTGATTAGCTCTGTGAGGCTCTACTGGCCTCAGGTAGAGGCAAATGATTTTCCACTTCAAAATAGTGCTGCGGGAAATTCTAAAAAACATGCAGTCTTAAAAACAAAATATCTTTAAAAAAAAACATTGTAGGAGAACAACAGTCTCCTATATTATAACTATTATTAGCCATGTTCAACCGACATTTTTTTTCTTGTCTTAAATTCAAGATGGTATTATCATTTTGAAATCAAAGCCAGCAAAAAGCCTCAACCACAGACTTTGATTGGCACATGATGCTGAGCCAGATAGATATTAGCAGGTACACTTTCCTTTAAGTAAATAAATGGAAAAATGTCATGCATAGCCAAATTGGTTCCATGCAGGTGAAAAGAAGCATTAGGAAACAGTAAAGCAAAGTACACTTTTCACATCTGCAGCTAGTTCCCGAAGAAAAATGAAAAGGTCTAAAAGTCCGAAATCTTCCAAGTTGCCACCTGCCAAAAGTTGAACCATTAGTAAATGTTAGATACATGGCAGAGGGCATTCTGAACCTATTCAAGAAGAGAAAGACTACAAAGTACACACAAGTACCAACAAACAGAAGACAAAAGAAACATAAAAAGTGTTCCAATATTTTCCAGTCAACATAAGTTTGTGGGTCGGTACTTATTAACGCTGACAGCCGGAATATTAAATGCAAATTCAGATGTTATGCCAAATTGTCATTTAGCTTAGGTGTTATCTTGTTATTTACATCCATGTATTCTGCTAGTGTTAATTGTATTAGTGGCATGTGTTCTGTCAACGGCATGCACATAATCGTTTTCACATTGTGAGGGATGCGTGGAGCAGTTGGTAACCCGAGGAAGAAAGTAGCTCATGCACACTCACCTTCCCCTGTTTGATGACCTTTTTGACAGCATCCGACACCATTTGGGAGTGATAATCCAGGCTGCAACATAAAGAGGTGACAATGACAGGATGATGATATTTGTACTGCGCAAAGAACTGACAGACTTGAGGACACTTTCCAATTGGGGTTAATTTAACGCAGATCTTTTAGCCAAATTTAGAATTTTACAACGACATCTACTCATTTATGGAGGCCGTCATGCTTTTTCACTCTCGCGATTCGAATGCACAACATGATTTACATCAGTCATTTCCTGACTTCTTTATTTACAAAGAAAATCAAACGGTTACTAAATATTCCATGACAAGCAAAACAATGGTGCTGTTTGACAGAATGTATGCCAAATCACGACTCAACTGTTTTTGCATAATTCACATTGATATCCATAATCCTACCATTGATGTTGACGTCGTTTAATAAACCAGGTTTTCTCAACTGTACTGTGGCACCCTCTACTGGTGATTCTCACTGCAGCTCTGCTACTGATGATTTTGATAAATACGGTGACTATCAGAAGTTCATTCCCGTAAATTAATTAACATTCACAAATGCAATATTAACCAGACATCTTAATCAGATTGATCAGTTAATAATTAAATATGTTTTGACTAATGCCGGTACATAAAATGTGGTCTTGAAAAGGAAATTTGAGGGTTTAGCTCCACAATTTCTGTCAAAACCTCATTTCCAAGCTTCAAGCTATCACTTTGCTAGAACATAGGCTATGCCTAAACCCTCCCCCAAGTGATTTTAGAACAATATTATTCTATTTTGAAGGACCGCCGGTGGGATAGACGATGGATTCTGTGGAAGTGGTCTTTACTGTATGCCTATTTACTGCTACAGAAATGCAAAATAATGTTTAGTTATCTTCATACTTTTTTTAAAGACTCAAATAAACTTGACAATTCCTCCTCACCATCCTCCTCAATTTCCCATAGAAGAGTTGGCCAATATTCTTTCACAGTTAAGAAAAAATAAAAAACATCACACATCTGCTATATCTGCAAAGTGTGGTACCATAAGTTATTAAGTTCATGGGTCCATTTTTTTTTCATTATACTAACCTTAATAATTAAAAAAATAATTTAAAGATGGATTTTTCCTTAACTTAGATTGTCTTAAGATATTCAAATTGGTATCATTAAATGGACTATTTAAGTATGACCAACAAAGATGTCATCAGGGAAGGGGCAAACATTTTTACAGCACTAAAATGCGGCAAGAATACTCATTCCAAATACAGATGATGGCTTACTTGAGGTGTCGGAGCATGTTGGCAGCACTCAGCAACATGGCAGTGGGGTTGGCAATGTTCCTGCCTACTGCTTGGGCAAAGGGATGGCGTGCACCCTAAAAGAGAACCCAAAGAAAAATACAATTATTTATATTTTTATAAAAAGCGGCAGACAGAGATAAATGGTCAACACATTCGTCAAAGGACCAGTGAGTTATTGTCCCGCTATTAAATTTGAAGCAAAAAGCAGAAAAGGAAGAGGGAAACATACCGTCTCAAATACGGCATATTCTGCACTGTAGCTTTCACCAGGCACAACACCTGCCCCTCCCACCAGTCCTGCTGCCAGGTTATCAATAATGTTACCATACAGATTCGGCATTACCAGCACATCAAATTGGTATGGGTTCTGGACTAACTGCAGAAAGGGAAAGAAAGCAAAGAAAGAGAATGAACAACAACACTAACAAGAGATTGATCACTATTGCACATTTTAATGTCTCATTGATAATCCTAAACAAATAAATATGATGCTATACATAAAATATTCTTTTACAACATAAAGGGTTCGTAACCGAAGTCAAATTTATCGTACTTACCACATTAAAAGAAACTAAAGTACAAAGTACTGCTGTATTAACCTGAAGTTTCATGCTGTTTTATTCAAATAGTGCTCAACAGTGTTTTGTACATCCCGATAGATTCGAAATTATATTTTTGTCAACAAGTTTTTTTAAACAATGCAAAAATGAGTACATTCATTCATTCAAAATCAAACAACTTTACAATGACTAAAGAAGAAAAAAATTAAGGAACTTTGTAACTAGTCCATCAGATGCGTATTTTATTTTAAGAAGTTGTTTGGTGTAAATGTTATGTAAATAAAGCATTAAAAAAACACTATACAGTGCACACCCATGTAAATTCAATAAGTGTTAAAATAAATTCAAAAGGATGAAAGTTTACAGTATATTTACCTGCATGCAACAGTTATCGATGATTATGTTCTCATATTTTACTTTTGGATAAAGCTGCGCCACTTCTGCGCAGCTCTGCAGAAAAAGGCCATCACCTAACTTCCTGTGATTGGACAAAGTGATTAGGACAAGTGTTGCTATGGCATAAATACTACATCCAAAGAAAGGTATATGGTATTTAATATAATGTAATAGGTTGCTCCCACATCCCATAAATGTGCATGGTAGGCTGATTGAACACTCCAAATTGTCTGTAGGTGTGAGTGTGTGTGTGAATTGCTGTTTATCTCTATGTGCTCTGCGACTGTCTGGCAATTCAGGGTGTACCCTGCTTCCTGCCTGTT
Organism: Corythoichthys intestinalis; assembly: GCF_030265065.1. Classification (NCBI taxonomy): domain Eukaryota; kingdom Metazoa; phylum Chordata; class Actinopteri; order Syngnathiformes; family Syngnathidae; genus Corythoichthys; species Corythoichthys intestinalis. Next base: position 37,475,834 of record NC_080403.1, on the reverse strand, counting down.
ATTAGATGGGACGAGCTCTGGCACCTCCGCGACCCTCATGAGGATAAGTGGTTCAGAAGATAGATGAAGGAATGAATAATAGGTATACAATAAGCTTCCTCACATGATATTGGCCTTGTGAACAGCAGTGACCTTGCTTCGTCCTTTCTTTGTAGCATAATCGAAGGCAAACTTGGCAATACGCCTCGACTTCTCTCTGGTTATGATTTTCAGACATTCAACCACACCTGTCACACTCTGAAAGGTACGAAAAATTAGAAAACAACCATCATAATCATTGTCTATAACTAAAACCTAGTAGAAAATAACCATCATAATCATTGTCTATAACTAAAACCTAGATCAAGAGTCAGGAAGTTTAAGATGATTCAATAGAGCAATTATTGAACTGCAGATTGCATACCCCTAAATCAGGGGTGGGCAAACCGGTCCTCGAGGGCCGCAGTGGGTCCTGGTCTTTATTCCAGCTGATTTAGCACAGACAGTTTAACCAATGAGGTTTCAGTGGAAACAAGAAGCACCTGACTGCAATCAACTGATTGCACTTGTAAGAAACCAGATTGGTGAAAGGCTGTCCTCATGATGGGTATGAACAAAAACCCGCACCCACTGCGGCCCTTTGTGGAATAGTTTGCCCACCTCTGCCCTAAATCATGGATGTAATGTACTGAAGAAATTCCATCCGCTAGTGACAACCCACCCATAATATTATTTTCCAACAGTAGCAGTAAAGGTGTAACGGTACATGTATTCGTATTGAACCGTTTCGGTACTTGGTGCTTGGTTCGGAACGGAGTCATACCGAACGAGTTTCTGACGTAATGTAACCCTTACTTTTCGATGGTGTGAGTCGATCGGGTTACAATTTCTTTGTGTTGATTACATTTACTCCGTCTTCTCTACTATAATGAGGACCAACATTGTAGGACAGTAAATTAGAAACGTCAACGGCGCGACAACGTGGCCGGCGCGAGAACGCAGTGAAACGCGGCCGTTAAAGTCAATCAGCCAATGCACACCAGTCGCAGTGCGGCCGCGTGTTAGACGCGTCCCAGAAGCGGCTCAACGCGATGCACGCGAAAAGAACGGCAGAGTTTATTTATTTGACGTGAGACGCGGCCCTCCTGCGTCAATACTACTAGCTAGCAGACCGGAAGTCACGCATGTAAAAAAATGGTGGATCCGGTCGATTTTAAAACTAATATGCAATCGTAACCCACTTTTTGAGTCCATCAGATCTCTTGACTGGTAGATCAGGGCACAGTTGAATTGTCTTTGTTGATTTACAGTTATCTTCTCTGCTATAATAATAACCAACACGGCACCGTGTTCAATACAAAACCCTTCTACCACAACAAAACAAGTAGGAACTAATATTTACATAGGAACTAAAGTTATACAACATAAAATATACAATATGAATAAATACTACATCACATTTGTAAAATACAAACACATAATAAAATAAATAATAGCCCATTTAAATCAAATAAATTGAAATGAGCCAAAACACCTGTAATTAAATAATAAGAATAATACACAGATCCTGCTTACACAATTAAATTTATTAAATTTATTCATTTTTGTGTGGCGATTTAACTTGAGAAAATCCACCAATAAAGCTTTTGAAAACGGTTCATAAGAAAAAAAAAATGATTCATTTGTAAAATACATGTTAAAATCTTTGTCGTTGGGATTGCTTTTCTCTTTAGCACACTACTTCTTTTTTCTTCTTTCTTTCAGAAAGAAAGCTGACCAATACGCGGGGTCTGAAAGGCAAATTGTTGTTGGATTATTATCTTTGAATACCCGCTACTTTTTGAGCAGAATTCTAGCTTTAGATAGGCTAATGTTCCTATTCTTGAAAGCACAAGTGTAATAAACAACTAGCACATTTATATTTTGCATTTTGTTTTCTTACTGTACTGAAAATGAACTGAACCGTGACCTCAAAACCGAGGTACGTACCGAACCGAGATTTTTGTGTACCGTTACACCCCTGTGTAGCAGATTATTTTAGTTTAGCTGTCGTAATGACTGCTCTTCATCGGTCATATTTACCTCATGCTCCAAGGAGCTGTACTCTCCCTCAGTCTGTTCTCGGATGATAACCAGGTCCAGATTGTTGTGGCGCGTGGTATAGCCTGGCAGACTATTCACATGAACCACATTGGCAAAAAGGTCCAATTTACGCCTGAAGAACACAGAGATTCATTTGTAAATGGAAAATAATTTAACCAGAATGAAAAAAAAAGTTGCTGACATTGTGTTACTTGTAAATTGTACCTCAGTCTCATCTCATATGAAGCCAATTCACCTTTGAACTCCATGGGTGTGTGGATCTTTCCTGAATTATTAAAAACACAAGACATTTTTTCGACCATCAGAACCCAATTTCACGGTAATATGTATTTACTTTTCATTCTGTATTTTTTTTTTTTTAAATTAAACAACTGGTGAAGTAAAACTACCTTTAATTGCAACTTTGTGTTTAAATTAAACAACTGGTGAAGTAAAACTACCTTTAATTGCGACTCTGTTGCTCTTCATAGAGGTCAACACTTGGTCCAGCTTCTCCTCGCTGGCCATGTTCTGTACTTCACTCAAGTGGAACTCTTCAAATTCCACAGGGACATCTCCTGCCTGCGGTGGGGCATACAGGAGAACACTATAAGTGCAAAACGTAGTAGAGGAAAATCTAACAAATACGATTATTAAGGACTACGTTTTCAGGGTCTTTGCCGGTTTGAACGAGCCAAACTTAAGACTTTTTTACCAGCAAAAAACGTACAGAAGACTTGAAAGATAATGACCGGGCAGTACAGGTAATTCCACTTAGTAGTTATGTTATAAGGATCTCAAAAATCAAAACATTTAAAATGAGACTGAAGTTCATGCAAGTTCTAAATAAAAGTAACGTCAATAGATTTTTAAGACCTTTCAAAATCGTATTTAAGATCTTTTGTGAGATTTTAGGAGATTTTTTGACATTTTAATGCATTCAATTCAAAAAGACCCTGCGGATCGCACAGAGATTAAGCGAAGTACGTGAAGTCATTTTAACTTTTATATTTTGGTATATTACGGACTTAAGACTGATCAATGCATTTAACAGGCGTTACATGCAATAAGACCAATCATGGATTCTGATACACTGTGACATGAGGGAAAGTACTTTGAACACATCCTTGACAGCAGACATCAGCTCAGGTCCAACACCATCTCCTGGAACCATCGTGACCTTAAATGTTGCATCAGCACGAGCGGGTGGCACTTCTGAACTTAAGTGAACAGCAGATGTGCTCAGTGGTCGAGTGGCAAGCTGCTGCCAATGAACGCCACTCACACCCTGGAAACAGACAAAAAACGCAATTAGGATTGGATGATAATGATATACAGTAATCCGAAAAATGACCTTGGATGTAGCACACAGCATGTCAAGTGCACTTCACAGTTACCATTCAAAACAGTGATTCTGTGGTACCAGAAGAGATTATCAGGAGAACTGCTGGGCATTAAATTATTTTCCTTTGTTCAATAAGTATGATTTAATAATTAGTAATGGTGCCAAGTTGCCAACCGATACAGATCTTCACTGACTGAAATCTGCTTCACGATATCAATACATATAAGCAGTATTTTTATTTATTTATTTAGTTGTTATTGTGATTTCCATTTGGCTGTGTATGATCACAGAAAAGGAACCATGAATCACCTTAATTAACAGTACATTTTGAAGGAGGAATACAAAACCCTTGCTAGCACAACACAGCAACGATTCAGTCAAACATACAACCGGAAACTTTTAATTTGGAACTCTGTTTACTGTGCAGTGGTACAATTTCTTATGAAAGCACAACTCGCTATGTTTTGTCTTTTTTATTTTAAGAGGAAAAGCCATGGTTTCAGCGATTGAGAATAGATGGTCATACAGCGGTGGAGATCAGCCCAACTTTCCACATCCTGTTTTAAAATAATCTGCTGTCGTTCACAACAGGTCGCAAGTTTCTGGCAAACCTCGAGTACAGAAGAATAGGACAATTACTTAAGCGTAGGTTAACTGAGCTATTGTACCAATATGGGGAACTCGTAACACACGTACAACTTGACTTCCAATTACAAATATTTGCAAACAACAATGACATTCTCTTGTATATTTTGTCTTTTGGGAAACTAAGTGAGTTAAGGAGTAATGAAGCCCCAAAAACACAGTTACCGAAGGAATTTAGTGGCTAATAACAGGTAGGTGTTAGCATAATATCAATTAGGAGATTGACAATAAGCTTCATCTGATTTAGGTCAAGTATAGCAGGACCTACTTTAAGCAGTATTGTATTGCACTTTGTGTTTATTGCAGTAAAGCAACACATTTAAAACATGAGCACTCACCTTGATCAATGTTACCAACCCGCTTCTCATGACAGCCGCCATAATCACAGAAACCAACTTCTTCTTCGTGTGGTAAAGATTAATACACTGCTGTAGCGGCACCAAGTGGGAAATGTACACAACACAACGAGATAGAAAGTAGGGTAAACTGCCAATAAACAAAAAAAGGAGGAAGAGATAGAAAGTACCCCATTCTCTATTTAAAATGTTTTGCTAAAGTTGTCTTAAAAAAAAAAAAAAAAAAAAAAAAAAAAAAAAAAGCATCTTGGGTCAATGGAACACTAAAAAAACCACGCAGGGGTTTAATCAAAAATTGATTTGATGCAGTTATTGAGAAATTGCTCATTCAAAATTAAGACATATCAGATATTTGCTGGATACAAAATAGTTCTTATGAATCATTATCAATCATGTATAGCTTTCTGGAACAACCCAGTAACAATTTGTTGGTCATAGCAGAACAGTGACAGCTTACATCTGTATTCAACAATATACTGTATATTCATTCATTCATTAGTGTATCTTTGTAACATGATATTGTGTTTGCACAGCACTGTGCCATCACTTGACATAGGACAATTTTAAATAGGTCAGGGGATTCCCAGTGCTATTTCGGGCCAATGACAGTGATTTGGCGCAGAGGATAATTTCTTTGGCACAATGTGGAGGACCACAGTGTTTTATTTGGTCATCCATGTGAGGTGAGTGCAATATTGATAGTAATGATAGTAGAGTCTGTGCTATCGTCTTGAGTGCTCCTAGGTTCCCTTATAGAAGTCGCTGCCTTACATGTTGTAAGACCCCAAGATTCAATTGTTCAAGCTTCCAAACACTGTTGACTTTACCTGATTAGGCCTAACAAACAAGGGAGTAGATTTACATGTTTTAAATATCAAGACTTTAGGTCAAAAGTAAATATATATGGCAGAAAACACACACAAAGCTGAAAAAGCAGTTTCTGCTCTTGCACCCCTCTTTAAAATAAACTGCTGTATTTTAAGCCAAAAGAACTGTTGTGTTTGATAGAACAATATGTCTATATACTGCCATAGCAGTTTTATGGCGCATTATGCCCCCAGGCTATTTTTTAATTTTTCCGTTTAACCCTGGAGACCGCTGTTTCCAGACAAACTTTTGTTTCAACCCAGCCATAAAAAGAAGGTAAGTAATTAAATTTATTAATCAAAATGTCTATCGTTTTTGGCTTAGAATCATTCATTGATGTCTGATACGTAGTTAAAAAAAAAAAAAAAAAACTGTAAAAAATTATTCACTCGCATATTTTAAGCTTTTAAACAAATTACATCACAATGAAAAAAATAATGTCAATAAATAGGTCAGGGATATCTACCTCATAACTATCGCTTAATTGTATTTCTGTTGTTACTGTCACATTTTCCCTGATATTTTAGATGATAATCGATCCAAACAAAGAAAAATTGAAAAAAAAAAAAAGTTTAAAAAGATAAACACTATGAATGATTGAAATTGGCAGCTGTATTAAATGATAGTTTTGGAATGTCCTTGATGAGTTGTCTGCATTGTCTAAGACCATTCTTTTTAGCATTAGACTGCAATCCAATCTTAACTGTTGTTTTTGTCTGTAATCAGGATCTGAGTGACCCAGATAGCTTGTTGGAGGTATGCAAATATGCTTCAAATTGGCCCATATATGTTACTAAACTATTTTCAATGTAGGCAAGATTTGGATATCTAGGCTAATTGAAAACCTAGTGCTTTTGAACTGATATAAAAACGTGGCACACAACCTCAGACGGCGAGGCACAGTAATTGGTGATTGTATTTTATATGCCACTATTATGGGTTGGAAGGGTAATTTCAGGACCAAATGATACCACATTGCATGGTGTCTGTTCACTGGATGACAGTGGTAGCGTGGTATGGGAGTTTACCATATATGGACAAAGCCAAGCGACATGAGGGCGCTACCTGCTTCCGGGTTTGCGTGACCAGGGAGCGCTCAACCCGGGACTTCGCTGTCTCCACCAATTAATTGATTTAAAAGTACAACGTAAAACAAGTGACCAAAAGGAACGATGTCGTACGAACTGAGTGAGTATATTTATTTAGCAGTCTGGCAAAAAATGGTATGAAAGTCTCCCTTTGTGTATTTTTCTGTCAGCTGGTTAGCACAAAGCTGGCTAGCTAGCCTCGCCCACAGCCGCATAGATAATTTTGACACATCTTCATCGCGCCTCGTAATTCAGACACCGTATGAACCTCTTGTGTGGATTGTTATATTACTGCTCAGATGATCATGTAAGAAACAATTCGCGTAGTTCCGTCGCCTAACTTGGTGTTTTGTAAGCTAGAATGTGTTAATGTTCTGGCGCATTGTTATGACATGCCTAGACAGGCTTGAGCTTCCCTCTTCCTTAAGGAAGTCCAGGAAACTCAAACCATGATGTGTTTACCGCAACGCCTTCTCAACTAATCTCGTTTACATCAAGGAAGAAACAAAACTAAATAAAATGGTAAAATAAAAGCCCTTGTGTAAACTCCCTTGCCGATTGACACGCATTATTTGCGCCTACCTTTTAAATGTTGTCAATCGTTAGGCCCTAAAATGATTATCTTGCCTCACATTACTCATAAAATTACTTTGTGTGTAATCTGGTAATATTTAATTTGTTAATTTAGGGCTTCTCAAAGATTTTCCAATCCCCCCCCCCCCCCCCCCCCCCCAGCCCCCAACCCAATATACTGTATTATATATGTATATATATATATATATATATATATTATACCTAACTAGCATTGAGGGATTTTTTTTTTTTTTTAAATCGGTCACTATGCCCATCACCTCTAGAACAAGTTACCTGAAGGTCTGGACTGTGCTCAAACCTCTAGCTCAGTACTTCTCAAATAGTGGGGCGCGCCCCCCCTGGGGGGCACAGAGCGATGCCAGGGGTGGCGCATGTAACCTTGGGGAACATGTTCTTTTTTTTTTTTGCCGTACTAGAATAAAGTGTACTTGCACATCCACTCAGTGGGTGGCAGTGGCGCTCTCATTTTCAAAGTGCGAGCAGTATTTTTGAAGTAAGCAAGAGCACACAGAAGAGAGATATGAAGAGCTGTGCGCCGCTTTCGAAAGCCGTTTTCCGGCCGGACTCACGCAGCGACCCACTGTCTTCTCCGGTTCTCACGTGTCCGCCCGAGAAGTGCCATTTTTGGCTTGGGATCGTCACGGCGCCCGCCCTCACCTACGGTTCTCCCTCGGCCACTGAGAATTCGCTTTTTTCGGGCCGTTTGACTTTTGGCTTTGACATTTAATACAGTGGTAGATGAGAAAAGACCACTGTTTACTGTGTCTAAAAATGATTATAGCGGACAGCCAGAAGCAAAATCAATTAAGACGCCACTTAAAGAGATTAGACCCAATCTCATTGATAGCTGCTTGGTTGTTTTTCAGCGAAAACGTGCTGAATATTGCCAACAATCGTCCCGCTTTGTCAGTGTTATATCTGTAAACCAGTGAGCACTGTTAGCATGCTCAGTGCAAAATAACCCCACACCATTGCAAACTGGAGGTGATATTGTGAGCAGCGAAAATAAAAACGGTCCTTCTGTCCAAAGACCCTTTTTTAAAATTTTTTCTTCTATTCAGTTTTGTTTTTTCGGTCAAATTTTTTGGCATATTGTCCTCATGAATTAATGTTTCTAATCAGTTTGAAAATGTTATTATTTACTGATTTTATTTTTCAGAATCAAATGGTCAAAAATGTACCTTGAGTGTATTTTTACAGTTTGGATGTGACTTTTTTAAATTCAGGCAAATTGATGCGCGTTAAGTCTTTTCTGTTACAAACAAAACAATGTTAATAAAGTTATACTTTATAAGTTAAACTCCATTATTTTCTCTAACAGAAAAAAAAGACACAATGCGAGGCAGAGGTGTACTTATAATAGTAATATTATAGACAAATGATACTATTTACAGTGGCAGCAGAGTTTGGGGGCGCGCGAAACATTTACGTCTTCCTTGGGGGGGGGGCGTAACAGAAAATAATTGAGAAGCACTGCTTTAGCTCATTAAATCAGGGGTAAACGCTATTGTTTACCAAAGCGTATTCATAACTGCCCATATTGTTCAAATTTCGAGTTATGACTTGATTTTCATTTATTTTTGGGTTTTGTTTCAATTTCCTGTTTCTATTGTTTTTGCTTTTAACTGTCTTGGTAATTTAATGTGACTTTTATGTTCCATTTTATTTGTGTTTTTGGATTTCATGTGATGTAAAACACATTGAATCACATTGTGTTAAATTTTAATATAGAAAGTTTGCCTAAATAATTTTGTAATTTAATTTACTTGGAGACCTCTCATCTCCAATGGCACACTAAAGTGCCAGTCGGAATAATTTTCTTGAATGGTTTAGAAGATGAATTACAATCGACCGGACTGCAATTGGAATGTAGAAATTAGGGCTGTCAAAAGTATTGAAGTATTGATACTAGGGCTGCAGCTATCGAATATTTTAGTAATCGAGTAATCAACTGAAAATTGTATCAATTAATCGGATAAAACATTTTTTTAGGTAAAGAGAAAATATAAATATACATGAGGGAAAAAAAGACATTTAATCCAATATTGAACCATTTTCAGTCAATCAATGTCTCTATTTTCGATGTACATTGTTGAAAACAGCCAACAACTGCATCTCAGATGTGACTAGAAAAAAAATTCACTGCTTTCACTCAAAAAAAACTTCTTAAACAAAAGATCTTATTAAAAAAAACAAACAAACAAACATATTTCTTACCTAAAAATGTAATTACGCTTGATAACACACATCACTTGAAAGCTACAGTGCCCTCCATAATTATTGGCACCCCTGGTTAAGATGTGTTTTTTAGCTTCTAATAATTTTTTAAAATTCAAATAATATGGGACCTTAATGGAAAAAAAAAAAAATCCAACCTTCAATACAAGTGCATTTATTCAGTGGGGGAAAAATCCCACATAAAGAAATAACTATTTGATATCAAATAATGTGTGTCACAATTATTAGCACCCCTGGTGTTAATACTTTGTACAACCCCCTTTTGCCAACAAAACACGGTCTGGGGACTGAAATGGCCATGGGAGGAGCTTGATTTTGTGTCTGGTGAACCATTTCTTTGTAGATTTGGCCATATGTCATTGTCTTGCTGAAAGACCCAGTGACGACCCATCTTCAGCTTTCGGGCAGAGGGCAACAGATTTTGATTTAAAATGTCCTGGTATTTCACACCATTCATGATGCTATGCACCCTAACAAGGTTCCCAGGGCCTTTGGAAGCGAAACAGCCCCACAGCATCACTGACCCACCCCCATACTTCACAGTGGGTATGAGGTGCTGTCTACACGCCAACAAGCTGTTTTGGGAGGCATTCACGGAGAAAACCTTTCCTCACTCACAATCATAAACGCAAACGTCTGGAGTTCGCCAAGCGGTATTGGGGCTTCAACTGGGACCGTGTGCTTTGGTCAGATGAGACTAAGATTGAGCTTTTTGGCAACAAACACTCTAAGTGGGTCTGGTGAGCCACGAAAGATGTGCATGCTGAAAAGCACCTCAACTCGAGTTTAGAGCTGAAACGAATACTCGAGCAACTCGAGTTTAACTCTAAGCATCACGTTTTGCCCGGACTACTTTTAATGCGGGACAACGCGCTGATGTCACGTGCGTAGAGGAAGAAGCAATAAAAAAAAGACAAAAAAACCTTACTGCAGCCGACAGCCGCTACAAACCACGCCGACGTTGCTAAAAACTACGCCCGCAAGATGCTAGTGTGGTCGCATGTAGTGTCCGATGCGTCTAATAGATATCGCATGGATTTAGAACTAGATGCAAAATGACTGACTCGGCCGCGTCTTGGCAGCGTTAGTAAACAGCCGCCATCTTTAAGCAGTAGACTTCTCAGCGCTAATATAACGTTACTGTCACTCGTACACGTAATGTTAGCCCTTCGGAGGGCTAGGTTTCTATTGATTATGACCACTGTCGATGCGTGGCTAACGTGTCTTACATACAGGCTTTATTTAATCTGTAAAAACATAGCGCTGGAGAGTGATGAGGGTGTAAAATTAAAACATAATAAAGCTAACTGTCAGTATTAGCTCAGTAGTCATTGCTGAATAAAACACCAAGTAGCACTGGTCCCTAATGTGCTCCAATACAGCAGGTATCATACATTTATTTTGAACACTGCAAAAACTCAAAATCCTATCAGTACTTACAGTTTAGACTAACTTTAACTTTAGCTATTTTTAACTAGAACTTAAAAATAGCTTGACACAAATGGAAATTCAATTGAAACACGTAGCTTTCAAGTGATGTGTGTTATCAAGCGTAATTACATTTTTAGATACATGGTAAATGGTGTTATACTTGTATAGCGCTTTTCCACCTTTCAAGGAGCTCAAAGCGCTTTACACTACATCGCGATCTACCTACTGGTGACGCAGAAGAAATGTTTTTTTTTTTTTTTTATATATATAAGATCTAGAAGTTTTTTGAGTGAAAGCAGAGACATTTTTTCTAGTCACATCTGAGATGCACTTGTCGGCTCAACAATGTACATCGAAAATAAAGACATTGACTGAAAATGGTTCAATATTGGATTAAATGTCTTATTTTCTCATGTATATTTATAATTGCTCTTTACCTAAAAAAAAAAAAAAATGTTTTATCCGATTAATCGATAGAATTTTCAGTCGATTACTAAAATATTCGATAGCTGCAGCCCTACTCGAGTTACTCGAGTATTCGTTTCAGCTCTAATCAATACTGAATTATGTCCAGATACAATATTTGAGTGAAAAAGTATTAATAATTAGAGGTGTGCTAAATTTCCGATTCTTAGATCATTCGTGATTTGGCTTTGGAAGATTCGAGAACGATTCACAAACATCCAAATTCTGATTATTGAAATATGTCAAGTAAAGCGGAACTCAAACACAGTCAGTGTGGTCTTTGGGACGCAATGAGGAACGGACCGCATTGCGTTCCGAGAGTAGACATCATGCTTGTCTTTACCCGGGTAATGACAATGCTCAACTCACGGCTGTGACTTAACTCATGCCACTAGATTAAAAAAAACAATAATACCTGACTGCTGCCGACAGCCGCTACAAACTACTTCCACATAATGCTATGGTAGATAATAGATATCATATGTATATAGAACTAGAAGGGAAATGACACTTGACTGCGTTAGCAGCACATGCATAGAAACTAGATGCGAAATGATAGACTTGCCGGCGTTAGTAAACAGCCACTATCTTAAAGCAGGGGACTTCCCTAGAAGGCTGTTGTAGCGAACCTTCTGAGCGAACCTAATTAACTTTTTATATAAAATACTCCTAAATCTGAAAAATCTTGACTTGAATCTATATTTAAAACAGTTTTAAAACTTTCACATGTCGAAAGTACACAGAAGGGAAATAAATTATGGATAACGGGAGAAATTTTAACAACTTTGACAGTTGATTCACAACATTAAATTTATTGAATGTAGTTTAAAGCTGCTGATACAGAATGGGGACTTGAGTATTTTATTTACTGTTTTGAACCGTTAACTTGATATTGAAATAGTCATTTATTTAAGCCTGAGTGGACTTTTGTACAATTTTTGTAACAAATGTACGAAACATTAAAAGCAGCTAATAGCTTGGGGGGGGGGGGGGGGTTGCTTGGTGTCATAAATAATCGATTTATAATGAAATCCTAGCCTCTGAATCGTAATCAAAATTGAATCGTTTGGTGCCCAAAGATTCCCACCTCTATTAATAATCATTCTAAAGGAAATGTTTGTGAATGAAATATCTGTTGTTGTTGTTTTAATATTCAGCTAACATTTGAGTGTGTTGCGCAATATTTCTGCCTAAATATTGTACATTGTATATTCCAATCGGTGACATTTATTTTATTTTTCACAGTATGTTTTTGGGTATTTATATAGAGTTGAAAATGTTAGTGTCGTATCTGTGCTAATAGCAGTAGACTTATTGCGATGACTAATTCACATCATTGCAGGCACAGTTCAGATAACAGTAGAATGCAATTTAATGTATTGTATTTCTTTCAATTGGGTAGCTTTCTGACCAAATTTACTTTGCAGTTATGCACTTGTTCAGTCATTCTCAAACTGTTTTACACTGCTTATGCAGTTAGTTTTATTTATGTATTCAACTTGCGTAGCTTCCCTCCAAGTGTTACTGTTATGCACTAGTTTAGTTTAAAAAAAAAAAAAAAATCATTTGCTTTCCAAGTGCTACCATAATATTAAAATATACTAGTGGAGTAGGCCCATGTCTTAATCGAAACGAGGCAAAGATTGTAACTCGCAGAAATACATTTAACGATTGTGACAATATGGACGGTTTGAACATTAGACTGTGCCAAGACGATATTCAAGACGATAAAAACAAAAAAACAACTCTTTGACTACTGATTTAGGATAAATGTATTGATCCCAAGAATTGAATTTAAAAATTAAAAAAAAAAAAAATTCTCAATGGTGATTTATAATTAGAGCTGTACTGTACAAATACACTGTTCTGGATTTAAGTAGGGTAAACAAATAAAAAATGTTGAAGCTGTTGTATTCTGCTGCATTTAAACATCTAATTCAGTGAATAGTGAGTCATGTACCACTAGAGGGAGACCGCATACGACTGTGGTTATTGTAACTCACTGAAAGAATTACAGCTATACACAGTAATATGACATGTCTCTCCTTTATCATATCTGCTTTCAGGACACGTTTTTGCCAGTCTCCCACAGATGGAAAGGGGAGTTACCAAAGTAATTAGTGGTGATCCCAAAGGCAACAACTTCCTCTATACCAACGGGAAATGTGTCATCATCCGGAACATTCATGTAAATATTTAAAAACAATTATAAACTAAACTAACAATAAGAGATGTTACAAAAACAACCTTGTTTTTATAAACCTTATTTTATCACAAATGTAGTGAAAATGTGGTGGACAGATGCTTTGCATGAACACCTGTTGAGTCCTGCTTGTGTCATGTCAGCAAATTTAGAAGCTCTGTATGGATTAATTTGTAAACAGTTTAATCATGAAAACAAGCACTGGTGTGCTGCCACAGACTGAAAACTGTGATTAAGAGCGCACATGCCCTCCACTGGCTAACTTCTATCCCTCAGAGAACATCGAATCTGCAATTACCAGCCCTTGAACAAAACAAAAACTCTGGGCGCCGAGCATCGATGCGTATACATCCGTACATTTTACCTACCAAATTTCGTTGTGATCCATGTATGAATAATGCAGGAATAGATCTTTAAAAAATGATAGCATACACACCCCCAACAACAACATAAGCGATTACTTGACAGGCCTTGTGCCTGTAATAAAAATACACTTTTATGTTAGCAGTCAGCTGTAAATTAATACACTGTAGCCTTTAAGGCAGTGTTTACAACCGGTGTCTGAGAGATCGTCAGGTGTGCCGCGAGAAATTATCCAGTGTCTTTTTTTTTTTTTTTTTTTACGTCGTCTGGTGGAGTTGCAGGAGGAAGCAAGGAGTAGGTAGAAAGTTCTCGGCCCTGTGCTGATGAGTGAGGTATTTCTCATGTCGCGTTCAAGAACTGCTCTGATTTCTAGCCATCAGCGACCTTTCGGTCCCTGACAATGTGAACCCCAGCACGTCTACTGCACATCATTTGGTTAGCCACGTCATGTGTCGTTATACTCAAAAGTGTCCTTCGTATTTTATCCGTATTTGACGACTGTCAATCCTCCCCGTGTTTTATTCCAACACATTGTTGAGGACGGCCAGGTGGCTAATGGCAAGAAATCCGAGCAGTTCTTGAACGCGACACGAGCAGCCGTCCAATAGCGCCATGCAGGCCTCTGGCGCCATGGTGCCAAGCAAGCTTAAACGTCATTTTCAAACGAAACAACCGTCTCTTCAAAACAAGTCGATGGACTGTTTTGTTCGCCTTTGTGAAAACACAGAGAAACAGGCAACTTTTTTGAGAATAACTACAAAGGTAAATGAGAAAGCCCTCAAAGCCAGTTACCTTGATGCTAAATCCAAAAAGTCCCACACTGTGACAGAGACATTAATACTACCTGCCTGCAAAGCCATTGTCTGCGAGATGCATGGCCCTGATGCGGTTAAAGACATTGCGCAAGTCCCCGTGTCTGATAATTCTGAGCTTGTTCATGCCTAACTGCTATAAAAAAAAAAAATAAATAAAAAAAAAAACAAAGACTGATAGCTGTTGAAGAATAAGGATATTAACTTTTTGTTCATCTAAACAGTTTCACGCTGATTAAGTATACATACTGAGAAATTATTCTATAATTAAATATACTGTACAGAAAATAATTTTGGAACATTTTTGGTTTATGGTGTGCCGCGAGATTTTTTTCCAATCTAAAAATGTGCCGTGACTCAAAAAAGGCTGAGAAACACTGCTTTAAGGTGCAATGGTACATATTTTGTCAGAGGGTAGGCGCAATAGCAAGGATTGAATTGGATTTTGGAAAGCAAAAGTGAGGTACCATCTTATTTCAGTTACTCAGATGCAGATCTTTTGATATCATGTTTATTTGTTTTTCTTTTGAAGAACCCATCCATAGCAGACATATACACCGAACATACCCACACAGTTACGGTTGCTAAGTACGCACCCAGTGGATTCTACATCGCTTCTGGAGGTAACGGTCCAAAAATGAAAACTTAACGTAATGTAGTCTGCCAAGATTGTAATGTCTTCACTACAATAAAAATAACTTTAAATACTATTTATTTTTATTTTTAAAATTTAAAAAAAAAGATGCATCAGGAAAGCTCCGTATCTGGGACACTACGCAGAAGGAGCATCTACTCAAGTATGAGTATACCCCAATATCTGGCAAGGTCAAGGACATCGCATGGACAGAGGACAGCAAAAGAATTGCTGTTGTTGGGGACGGACGAGAGAAGTAAGCTCTTGGGTTTTCCTATGAATGTCGAAATTAGTCTTGAAGCTACATTCCTAATTTTTATTTTTGACTATTTGACATTTTCAGTATTTTATATTTAAGGCATTGATTCTTTTGTGTCCTACTAGGGGTACATAATAATTAGGGCTGTCAAACGATTAAAATTTTTAATCGAGTTAATTACAGCTTAAAAATTAATTAATCGTAATTAATCGCAATTCAAACCATCTATAAAATATGCCATATTTTTCTGTAAATTATTGTTGGAATGGAAAGATAACGCACAAGATGAATATATATACTGTACATTCAACATACGGTACATAAGTACTGTATTTGTTTATTAGAACAATAAATCAGCAAGATGGCATTAACATTATTAACATTCTGTTAAAGCGATCCATGGATAGAAAGACTTGTAGTTCTTAAAACATAAATGTTAGTAAAAGTTATAGAAATTTTATATTAAAACCCCTCTTAATGTTTTCGTTTTAATAAAATTTGTAACATTTTCAATCAAAAAATAAACTAGTATCCCGCCATTGTTGATGTCAATAATTACACAATGCTCATGGGTGCTGACGCCCATAAAATCAGTCGCACCCAAGCGCCAGCAGAGGGCGACAAAACTCCAAAAAACACAAGTAACAAGTGGACATTGCACTGTGCTATCATTTTAATCTGTTTGAGCGGGGCACGTGCGTTAATTGCGTCAAATATTTTAACGTGATTAATTTAAAAAACTAATTGCCGCCCGTTAATGCGATAATTTTGACAGCCCTAATAATAATACATTTTATTTATAGAGCGCTTTTACCGATGCTCAAAGATGCTTTACAGTTGAAACAAAGAAAAGGCTCACAGTATGTGAGCAGTATAAAACAATAGAAAAAAAGAGTTCTAAATTAAAAGCAAGTTTAAAAAGGTGAATTTTTAACAATTTTTTGAATGTAGGAAGATCAAAGCAGGTGCGGATGGGTTTAGGGAGTGAGTTCCAAAGGGAAGGGGCAGCAATGGAGAAGGCTCTGTCCCGCAAGTACAGTGTGTTATTTATGGGGGCAGTACGAGAATGTTGCAAATTTTGAAGATTTCATCTTAACACAACACAAATCAAACTCACCTTCATTTCTTTCTGTAGGTTTGGGTCTGTGTTCCTGTGGGACACTGGTTCTTCAGTAGGAAGTGTTTCTGGCCACTCCAAATTAATTAACAGCGTAGACATTCGCCATAAACGTCCATACCGAATGGTCACTGGTGGTGATGACTGCACTGGTTGTTTCTCTGAAGGGCCTCCCTTTAAGTTCAAGTTCACGATTCGTGTGAGTAAAGATCTTTTAGTTTGTATAAGGACATTTCATGTTTTTAGCATTTGTTTGGCCATTTTATTGGATGTTTAGTAATATTTTTGTCTTTATTTGGTTATGGGAAAACCCCAAGCACATACTAAAAAATGTTATATTTACTCAGTCTCATTTAATATGGATGTCTGACCACACCACAATCACAATGAAATAGTGGTACTATTATAATCAAATGACTTACTTGAGAATGTTAGTTCATTTTATATTGCATAACCATTGCCAGTTGGATATTGATTTACATCCTAATATCTGGCTGGCGTTTCTCCAGGCAATTTTAGATCACCTTTTAATCTTATACTATGAGAGTGCTGTATTATTAGCGCATGAGCAATATGCATGAGCTGTTATTTGTGTTGCGGTCATTGATAATTTGGGGATAAACTGCAACGAATTAGTTATTTCAAGCACTTCGCCAAAATAAGGTACCTGAAATATTGAAAAACATGTCACATTATAAAAAAAAAAAAAAAATTATTTTACCTTGTGTCCTGCTAACAGAATCACAACCGGTTTGTCAACTATGTTCGTTTCTCTCCTGATGGAAGTCATTTTGCCACAGCTGGTGCTGATGGCAAGGTAAGCTTTGATGTGATTAGATGAGTCTTATTACTTGATGAAAATGATAAAAGATTTTTTTTTTTACCTCAAAGTAATTATTAGAAAAGGTGTATAATTAGTTTAATGACACAATTACTTTTTCTCAGATTTTTATCTATGAGGGAGTTAATGGTGATCTTGTCAGCTGCCTGGGAGGAGAAGTTGCTCACAAAGGAGGAATATATGCTGTAAGTCTGATCAATTTTCACTTTTAGAATCATGTTTTCTTTTTTGTCAACCAGGGCAGCCACAAATTAGATTACTTTCCGGACTATTGAGCACCCCTGATTACAAGCCTCACCCAGTACATTTTTAAAGGAAAAACCCTTTTGCACATACATAAGCCTCTCCTGTGTATAAGCTGCGTGTGCCCACATAGTAACATGAGATATTTATGAAGAAAAACACAGAGATTTCTGAGTTTTAATAACATACTTTAACGAATCGGGTTATAAATATAGAGCGTGACTTACGGGAGTAAGGGAGGTGCGGAAGAGCGAGAGACGTGCCTTCCTGTTGTTGCGGGGGTGTGTGAGTGTCGGCTGCTGCAGACAGCAGTCGTGTGTTGTTCCACAAGTTTCCAAAATAAAGAATTGTAACTAAGCGGGTGACTCTTTGTCAACGTTACAATACCTTTTCTTTCCAAAGAGCGCCAGCAAAACGGCACTTAGCTGACTCCTCAAGCTCACTCCTGACCGTGTGTTGTCCTCTTTGTCACGCAGCAGACTGGCTTTTTGAAACCCGTTGGTGATGGAGGATTTTTTTTATACTGCTTCACGCTGTCAGACTTGTGCAAAAGTTGCTCTTCGTGTACGGCCAGTTTTGGTAAACGAGCTCTCATCCAAGCCTTCAATTCAACTCGGCACGTCATATCCATTTCTTCTTAGCATTTTCCATGACGTGGGTCTAATTTTACTAATGCACAAAGATGAGGGTCTGCTACTTTTATTCGTGCACAAAGTTAAAATACGGGTAAGAATGCAAACTAGTCTTCCTCGACACATATATTCCAGGTGTTTTATGCTTACATTTTATGCTCGAGCGCTCCTGGCGGTCGTTAGAAAAATTGATAAGTTGGCCGCATCATTGGATACGCCGCAGGATTCAAAATGAGGGGAAAAAAGTAGCGGCTTGTAGTCCGGAAATTACGGTACTCTGATCGTCTGCAAATCTCCTATTATTTTTCTGATGAGATGACATATTAAGGTTGCATCTCATCACTCCAGCAAGTGATGCAGATTCTGTATCGGTCCGTCGTGGTAAGGAAGAAACAATTTCTCTGTTGATCTTACATTCCTAGCCCAGATGCAAGCGGTCAAAATGAATTTCTTCCATGGTAGGGTTGTCAAAAGTATCGAATAAATCTATGGAAAAATATTAAAGTATCGATACTGAAATGTTGTATCCCTATACAATACATATTCTATATTTTGCACATTTTTTATGGTAATGGAGTATGATTTAGCTTTTTCCTTGCTAACAAATTGGCCACCAATGATGGCACTTGACGTCGAAAACCATTTGAAGTGGGACGGATGGCCACCCCTCCCACTTCAAACGGTTTTCGACGACTGCTAGTGGGAAACTTATTTGAAGATTTTTAATTTAGTTTGTAAGAGCCACATCATTGGATGTATATCTCCGCCAATGGGAATGAAAGAGTTCATTAAAAAAAAAATAATAATAATAATTTTGGGCTTTTTATTTATGTAGTACCGAAAATGGTATTGAGTAATTTAGTAACGTGACAACAGTACTCCGTGAATTGTTTGGGCACTTCCAAGCTCGGTCATCCTGGAGGGGCTTAGAGTAGATCTGCTGCTGCTCTGCATTGAGAAGAGCCAGATCAGGTGGCTTGGACATTCTATTGGATACCTTCCTTCCCTGGTGAGATATTCAGGGCAAGTCCCTTTGGAAGGAAGCCCTATGGTCGACCCAGGACACATTTGGCAGGCTATATTTCCCAGCTGGCTTGGGAATGACTCTGGATCCCCTTGGAGGAGCTAGTTGAAGTTTCTGAGGAGAGCAACGTCTGGTTTTCCCAATTTGAGCTGCTGCCCTTGTGACCCTTAGATAAAGCAAAGGAAGATGGATGCTTGGATGGCATCCCAGCAAGTTATTTTTGTAACGCAGTTTAACATACTGTATAGCGCAAAGGTTCTGTTTGTATATCTACTACTGCACATGTGCTGCACTGCAAATTTTGTGGCACACTACTTCTGAGTATTTTTAGTTAAGACACGCCATTTCAGCCAGCCAGCAGATGTAGAGGCAATTTGGAGAGAAAAATGAAGCCTAAAGCGAATGGCCCATCAACTTTTTTCATAGTCGATGTCATTGTGACTTGTCGGCTAATGTTTGCAGCCGTATTGGTAACTCAATATTTTTGGCACCATATGTTCTTTAAACCTTGTCGCAATTGGTAGGAGCAGTGAGAAAAAAGGGGCATGGAGTAGGCTCGGGTGACCCAGATGCAAAATGTGGAGGAAAGTAAAATAAATAAATAAATAAAATAGATTGGTGGCGATTAAAAAAATGAATTGTTTCTTTCTCCTGTATTTGTTATTTTTCTGTCATTCTACCCTTTTAAGGGTCCATGTCACAACCAGCTATGATGTTTTTAGATGTGTTGCTGCTTGCACAGACTTTTGTATTATAATTTATGGAAGTTAATACACACAATTGTGAGAGGTGGCCATAAATTTATTGCAGTTTTACTTATTTGAAGTCCTAGCAACCTACAGTGTGTGACCCCTGCGGGTGGTTGATTTATGTATTGAAAAATACTACCCTCACTAGGAGTGGGAACCTCTTGGTACCTCACGATACGATACGATTTGCGATACAAAGCTCACGATAACGATGGTCTGACGATATGGCGATACAACGATTATCGATACATTGGTCAGGAGATCATTCTAGGATATTCAACAAACAGCTAAGAAACAGAAAAACAGGCTTCGGCTGTGTATTGGAATGAGTTTGTCACTTGTAGACGTCCAATCCATTTGAACTGGGAGGGTGGCAGCAAATGAACATCGCTGCCGTCCCGCCCACTTCAAACGACTTGAACGTCTATGGCCGGTAGTGGCAGCCAATGCCAGGCAATGATGTCATTTTGGGTCATTTAAGGTCGGTTTCCTGTTGATTTTCAGTTACTTCCTGTTGATTTTGGGGTATTTTATGGGTCCGTTCCTGTTTATTTTGAGTTACAGAACAGGAAGTGACCTGGAAACCACCCAAATGAATAGGCAGTGACTCAAACTCAACAGAAAATGCCCTCTATATGCCCTAAAATAAACACCAAGTGACCTGTAAATGCCCTGAAAATCGGACAGAACGACTGTGAATGCTTTGGTTTCGAATGAACGAACGTTCCCAGTATAAATGGATTGGGCGTCGAGCACCGTCAATGCAGCCTTAGAGTTAACTGAGACACTATTATGATGGAAGATTTTGGTAGCAACTTGTTCGTTCATTTTTATTTTTATTTTAGACATTGACACCTTTTTAAAACGATATCTCGATTCTTGGCAGGAGCATATCGATAACCTTTTGGGATACAACGTATCACGATATATCACCATTTCGATATTTTGTCACACCCCTAACCCTCACTTTGCTTTGTTCCCTAGATAAGTTGGAGCCCAGACAGCTCCCAGTTAATTTCTGCCTCAGGGGACAAGACCGTCAAGCTCTGGGATGTTGGTGTCGGTACTGCAGTC
Source organism: Corythoichthys intestinalis (assembly GCF_030265065.1). Lineage (NCBI taxonomy): Eukaryota > Metazoa > Chordata > Actinopteri > Syngnathiformes > Syngnathidae > Corythoichthys > Corythoichthys intestinalis. The sequence goes on along the minus strand of NC_080403.1, from coordinate 37,454,793 downwards.
ACTACTTTCCCCATGGGCACTGAAGTAGCGGATCAGCAGCTGGGCTGTCTGTGGCAGAACAATCACCTTCTCAGCATCTCCCTGTCAGGCTACATTAACTACTTGGACAAGAACAATCCTGACCGGCCCATACGCACCATCAAGGTCAGGCCATCAGAATTTTTTAACTCTTGTGTACGGAAGAGGGCCACTGAAGAAAGAAAGAAAAAAAAAACATTGTCAAAATTCTGAGAACAGATTTCAGAAATTCAGAATTCTGACTTTCTTCCAGTCAGAATGAGAATTGTTAGAATGCTCACTTTTTGTTGCAGAATTCTCACTTTAGTCGGAGTTTTAGCTGATGTTGGATTAAAACATGCAGTTGCTCTTACTACAGGGCCACAGCAAATCCATCCAGTGTGTGACAGTTCACAGAAGTGATGGGCGACCATACATCTACACGGCAAGTCATGATGGACATATTAATATCCTTCTCAAGAAATTGCTAATTTGAACTGAATTTGATCGCGGTATAAGCATTCCCATTTACTTTAAACCCAGTTTATCAGTCGACAAATGTCAGAACTCGCATTAAATGTGATGAGGCAGCACTAGTGGTTTTCCCAAACGTACTGGATGTTAAATAGAGAGTACAATGTGAGGGCTAAATGTTCTTATTATTGCAACTATCTATGGCAAAAGGTCTTAAGTGTCCATATAGTTTTTGTTTTGCTCCCCCAAGCAACGTCACATTTTTGTCAATCATCGGTTTGACTTAACATGAGTCTCACATTACTGGGATGCAGAAACTGGGGAGAATGATTGTTTCTCAGGTAAGGGCCACAGCAACCAGGTGAGCAAAATGGTGGTCAACGACGCCAATGAGGTGGTGACGTGCAGCATGGATGACACGGCGCGCTACACCAACATCAAGAAGCATGAATACAGGTAAAAACCATAACAAGTTTTAGCATATACAGTGGGGAGAACAAGTATTTGATACACTGCCGATTTTGCTAGTTTTCCCACTTGCAAGACATGTAGAGGTCTGTAATTTGTATCATAAGTTCTCTTCAACTGTGAGGAACGGAATCTAATACAAAAATCCAGAAAATCACATTGTATAATTTTTAAATAATTGTATTTAACTGCATGAAATAAGTATTTGATACATTACCAACTAGTAAATATTTCGGCTCTTAGTTCTTTTTTAAGAACCCCTCCTGTTCTCCACTCATTACCGGAAGTAACTGCACCTGTTTGAACTTGTTACCTGTATAAAAGACACCTGTTCACATGCTCAAACAAACAAACTCCAACCTCTCCACAATGGCCAATACCAAAGAGCTGTGTAAGGACATCAGGGATAAAATAATAGACCTGCACAAGGCTGGGATGGGCTACAGGAAAATAAGCAAGCAGCTTGGTGAGAAGGTAACAACTGTTGGAGCGTTTATTAGAAAATGGAAGAAGTTCAAGTTGACGGTCAATCTGCCTCGTTCTGGGGCTCCATGCAAGATCTCACCTCGTGGGGCATCACTGATCATGAGGAAGGTGAGGGATCAGCCCAGAACTACACGGCAGGACCTGGTCAATGACCTGAAGAGAGCTGGAACCACAGTCTCAATGAAAACCACCGGAAACACACTACGCCGTCATGGATTAAAATCCTACAGCACACGCAAAGTCCCGCTGCTGAAGCCAGTGCATGTCCAGACACGTCTGAAGTTTGCCACTGACCATCTGGATGATCCAGAGGAGCAATGGGAGAAGGTCATGTGGTCGGATGAGACCAAAATGGAACTTTTTGGTCTAAACTCGGCTCTTCGTGTTTGGAGGAAAAAGAAGGATGAGTACAACCCCAAGAACACCATCCCAACCATGAAATATGGAGGAGGAAACATCATTTTTTGGGGCTGCTTCCATGCCAAGGGTACAGGACGACTGCACCATATTGAGGGGAGGATAGATGGGGCTATGTATCGCCAGATCTTGGCTGACAACCTCCTTCCTTCAGTGAGAGCCCTGAGATGAGGCCATCTATTTCCGTATTAAAATGCAGATTTATGGCACATTGTCATCCTATTAAATATGACATGTACTACTTACAATAATAATCATCTGTTATTTAAAAAGATACAATGACAATACTGTAAATGTATGTATTTTAATACAGGAAAGGTGGCGCCAGACATCATATGAAGTTTATTCAATATTGTGTATAATAGTGTATGTTGTGGTAAGTCTTATAAAGTGCTTTGAGCGGCATTTAATGTGTGGGAAAGCACTATATACTCGGATGCTAATCTTGACAGAACACAGGGTTTAATCTGCTGATTACCTGCAGTTATTTGTTTGTGGTCCCTTTTGGTGGGAATTTGAAAACTTTTTATCTTGCCCCCAACAGCATTCGACCACCATGAGTGAACATCGCTAAATCCCCTCCAAACTTGCATAACAATTAAAGTAGATGTACTTGTGAAACAATTGAAGTTGATGTGAAATTGGTTGGTTCTTGCCACACGCATGATGCAAAGCGAGAAATGTAAACAGTGATGTCAAGAAAAGATTCTCCTAGACTAACTTAAGGCATGCTACTGTTAAAGAATTAGCATTTGTTAATTTCATCAGGTTTGGAAGACAATTTGCATTGAAAATAGACAATGTCATTTTTTAAGCTATTTTGGTGCACATTTTTAACACAAATTGTCTTCCAAACCTGATAAAATGACAGCAAAGGTTAGAAATGATAATGTATAATAAAACGTAATGGAAGATCACTTGTAAGCTAATTTTGAGGAGTCGATACAAAATCTGCCTTTATTTGTTTAATAATACAAATAATCAGAGGTCTTAATTTTCAGCGCCACTGATGTGGTAAAAATGGATTTCCAGCCAAAAAGCATCTCGACTGCAGAGGGACTGACACTGGTTATTTGCATTGGGCAGGTAATCTCTTTTCTAATCTATTATTGAGCCAAGTTCCGATTTTTGATTTTAAAATATTTTTAAAAAATATCTCTTGCTCATCTCGTTGTTATATTTTCTTGCTCTTCCAAGGTTGTGTTACTAAAGGACAAAAGAAAAGTATTCGCACTGGAAAACCTTGGCTATGAACCTGAAGTTGGAGTTCTCAACCCTACAGGGGACACTGCTGCCGTTGGGGGAACAGTAAGTGCGCATCTAGTAGTAGAAACATGATCACCAATCCGTCCATGGGAAGAAAAAATGGGACATAAAACATCTACACGGACATAAAATCTATAAGGCAAAAATATTTACATACTGTATTTTTCGGACTATAAGTCGCAGGGTTTTTCATAGTTTGGCTGTGGGTGCGACTTATACTCAGGGGCGACTTATGTGTGAAATTGTTAACACATTATGATATCATTTTCCATATTATTTTGGTGTTTTGGAGTGACACTGATGGTTTGGTAAACTTGGTAGCGTGTTCTTTATGCTATAGTTATCTGAATAACTCTTAATAGCTATGGCCACGTTCGCGTTCTGCCTTTGGCAATGTGTGTTCAATTATATTATTGACTCTTTTATACTGAAATGCATGCTTTTAGTTTGTGGCGCTTTCACGCCCAAGTGGGGGCGCATTCGCACTTGTTTACGCGAAGAAGAGCGCTCACACGCCAAAAGAAGACGGACAGCTACGCAGCGTCTGAGAGAGAGAGAGAGAGAGAGAGAGAGAGACTGCTGCGAACTTACGTTCATTATTTATGCTTGTAAAATATCTCTACAGAGGCAACACCTGTGTGTATCATCTTTTCTGTTGTTGTTGTTGATCGGACGCTTAGAGGCAGTTGTGTGGTTGTTTGAACGATGTGTTAATGCTAGAAAACGCATGCTAACCGTTTGTGTCATTGCTGTAATAGCAGCTGATTATCATTAATTTAGGTTGTTGCGAACCTGTTTGGTATCAAGGACGAAATTGATTAGTATTATTTCTATTTTTAGTTTCACTCTTCAAATGATGGTGTCATAACGACGACCAAAATAAAGTCAGCAAATTATACAGACCCCAAGCAACGTCACTTGGGAATTTAGCTCGCTGTATAGCCAGGACCGAGCCGTAGCGTCCTGGTGAGGATAGTATACTCGCATTCCGTTGTTCATGCATCTTGTAACATTATCATACTGTACACTTATTCAGCATGTTGTTCTCTATTTTATGTTTATATTAAATTGCCTTTCAAGATGACATATCTGTTCTATGTGTTGGATTTTATCAAGTACATTTCCCCCAAAAATGCGACTTATACTCCGGTGCGACTTATATATGATTTTTTCCTCTTTTTTTGGGCATTTTATGGCTGGTGCGACTTATACTCAGGTGCGACTTGTAGTCCAAAAAATAGGGTAATAGGTTTAGCTTAAAATGGCAAGTTAAACCAAACACCCACAGGTCTTTAAAAAGTCTTAAAATGTTTTAAATTTAAAATCTGGATAGTCACTTGGGGTGTGCCATCTTGGGCACCCCACGATTCGATTCGATTACGATTCAGGGTGCTTAGATTCATTTCTTGAATGATGATCACGGTATTGACGATGATCACGGTTATCACGATTATCGATGCATCGTCCATTACTAATTAATAAAGTAGCCAAACAAATTTTTGTCTATTATTTATTTAAAATATTCTAATGAGTCAACAGGAATGATGGGAACATGCCCCATACAACAAAAAGCTGACCTTAAATTGCCTTTTTTTTTTTTTTTTTTTTTTAAAACAAGAAAGTGTGATTAACCATTTTCAAAGACAGTACTTATTTCTCTCAATGATACGATAAAATTTACACAGGTGGAATGAATTCCACATTTTCCGGAAACGAAGTGTCTTTAGAAATGACTTCTTTTAACCAATATACTTTGTTTTCACAGATTTCTGTACTATTTCACATGTTTGTAGTGTTACCGCTGTACTTAATCGTGGTTTTACACGTTCTCCATATGAAATACACGTTAGCGAATTAGCTTAGCGCTCGGCGCTAACTGCTAACATATGTAAAATAACCCAATAAAGGCTAAACAGTATAAGAGGGTTCGTGTACTCACCTCGCAGAGTTGCCATGTAAACTGCCCCATAGTCTTACAAAGACTTTTCGTTTGGGACAAAGTCATTGAGTGGCACATGAGAGAAAAACACCGGGGGTTTATTGGGTCTGTTTACAGTGAAGTAAACATGTGTTCTTTATCAGAAATTATTGCAACATTTTGTTGGTCTGTCTTAAAAGGCATTAAATTTGACTTTTAAAATGGTGCGAGATCCTTGAACGGAAGTGTCAGGCACAATGAGGTAACGCACGAGAGCTGTATTGGCTGTATACTTCAGCCTTAAGTGACCTTATGACAATTGATGATATGATAGTTTAGATAATGCTTGGTCCTAAAATAACCCATATGAGTTGCCTGGTTTCACCGCTGGACTTTGATATACATGTGCAGGTAGTGAAAGTTATCAACGTGAACCACTTGTCAATGTAAAAACAAATTCCCTCCAGCACACACAGCAGAAATGAGGACTCTTACCCCTCACCATTTGTCTCTTCTCTTTTTTTCCCCCCCAGGATGGAACAATTCGTCTGTATTCGGTCCAAGGCAATACTCTGAAAGATGAGGGAAAAGCCATACAGGTTAAAGGGGCGATCACAGACATGGCTTATTCTAATGATGGCGCATATTTGGCTGTCATAGATGACAAGAAAGTGGCCACAGTCTTTAGTGTGGCAGATGGCTACTCGGTAAAGATCTGTTTTTGTTAAATGTTCATCCACAACTTTCAAAGTTTAAGGAAGTTTATTTTCCCCCTCTATCCTTTTGTCCTAGCTCAAAAATGAATACTATGGACACCATGCAAAACCGGTTACCTTAGCCTGGTCACCTGATAATGAGCACTTTGCAACTGGTGGAATGGATATGATGGTTTATATCTGGACCGTTTGCGATCCAGATAAAAGGATTAAGTTGCCAGGTAAACCAAACAGCCTTGTATAGATGAACTCATTTCCCATGTTCATGTACCTGGCACAACTCTACACCCAAGGAGGAATGAACGACTCATACATAAGATTTGTTGTCTCAGAAAGGAGGCTAAAATTACATTAATACCCTTGTTTTATATTTTCCACAGATTGCCACAAGTTGCACCATGTTAGCGGCCTGTCCTGGATTGATGCAAATAATCTTGTCACCACTTCCCATGATGCTAGCATCAAGCAGTGGACAATTGCATACTGAGACATGCTGATAAATAAAATCCACGTCCCCAGGGAAAAGGACTACTGTAGAATTCAACCCCCCGCCCCTCACTCCATGCAATCTCAATGGTGTATTTTGCTGTCTTGAATTAATGATTAATAATGATAAAAAGAAAACAAAATTCCAAATTAAAATGATCAAAATATTTCTCTTTGTGCAAATAAGTGCAACATTCAGAGTGTACTTGATCTCATTACATGTATTGGCACTGCTCAACATTCCATTAATAATTGCACTTGTCTGTGGTTGGGCTCAGTGCATCCTTACTTGGTGGATAAACCAAAAGTTGTTTAACACTTAAGTGTTCATAAGACATTTGAATCTTTTGGTTACATTCCTAAACTGAAAATGCTTCATTGCGGTTATGTTTCACATTTTGTTCTTGGAAAGGATGGGAGGACAGTAGGCGGGTGCAGCATTTTTCTTTCTAGCATCACTTTTCGCTATTCATAGCACTTCGTTGACTTGGGAGCAATTAAAGCAACAGAAAAGAAATGTACAATCAGAATTTAGTCCCTTCATTCAAGGAAATTTCAAAGCAATTTTTTGGGGTTCCGCAATTCTTTTCTCACTATTTTCATGTCGTGTCTATGCATTTGTTAATAATATTGCTGAAAATAAAAGTTTTGCATTTTCTTCCTGATTCCATGTCATATAACCTTATCTTTAAAACGGCGTACTGCTTATTTGTGCTTTCACAGATGTGAAGGGCAACCGAGGATAAGGCTAAAGTCGACCTAGTAAGTATTCCTTTAACATTTGTCAGGTTAATGTCTTCTACCTTGATTAACTCTTGGACCTTGTGACATGTTTTTCATTACACTGAAGATGCATGGACACAAAAGAGTAATCAGATAAGGTGACATCGCTCATTTGTAAGCAAAACAGCATAAAAATGCAAAATGCTAATTTAGATGAATTTGAAACCTTGAAAGGGCACGTTGATCATCTTTGATCTTGATGGAAGAAAATTATTTGGTCAAATTACATTTATTCCAAGGCTGGACAATGTAAAGTTTGCAAAGAAATCACAGATCCACTTGGAAGTGAGCACTTGGAGACTGCCTTCAATTATGATCAAAGTATTTCCTTGTGACTATTTTCATTACTATGGCCAATGGGATTATTCAATTATACAAATATAAAGATGACACAGCCGTAATGTGTTCAATGAATTGTTTGTTTATTGAAGTCATTTGATGCTGTTCACATAGTTAGGAATGAATGTTTTTGGAGATGACTGAAATGCCTGCAACTTTCAGTCCCCAAACTATCACATGCCTTACTCATGTGACATTTGGGTGACTGGTCAACCGGTGGAATGGATATGATGGCATATACCTATCTGGACCATTGGCTATCCTAATAAGCGGATTAAGCTGCTGGGTAAACCAAACAGCCATGTGTATATATTAACTCATTTCACATGTTCTTATGCCTGGAATACCACCTAAACCTAAGACTGAGGACGAGTTACCAGAACTGGGGTTTTCAGAAGTATTGATCCTGAAATTTTGTATCCGTATATGATATTCGAAGTGTCTATCGGTGCTGAGCCTCTCCCCAGTCCGGACCGTGTTTAATTCATTTGTTTTTGCATTGCCACAAGTCACTAGAAATTTGTTGTCTTGGAAGAAATTAGATTTTGTACTACTCTTGATTGTACTAGAGGATTTTATATATATATATATATATATATATATATATATATATATATATATATGGTGGAAAAGACAGACAAAACTGAAAAAGCAGTTTCTGCTTTTGCAGTCCTCTTTAAAAGAAACTGCTGTATTTTAAGACCAAACAACGGTTGTGTTTGATAGAACGATATGTCCATATGCTGCCATAGCAGATTCATGGCGCATTAAGCCCCTGAACTACTTTTAATTTGTCCATTTTTCCCTGGAAACCCCTGTTTACAGACGTCACGCAACTGCTTTTGTTTCAACACAGCCATAAAACGAAGGTAATTATATTTATTATTCAATCATTTCTGGTTTAGAATCATTAATTGAAGTCTGATATTTCATTTGAAAAAATTAAACGACTAAGAAATTACTCGGATATTTTGAACAATTACGTCACAATGAAAAAAAATGGTATCTGTAAAAAAAAAGTCACAGATATCTACCTCATAACTATCGCTTAGTTGTATTTTTTTTCTTACTGTCGCATTTTCTCCGATATATTAGATGATAAATAATCCATCCGAACAAAGAATTGAAAAAAAAAAGTTTAAAAGGGTAAATATATGAAAAGGAAAATCTCGACCACTCATAGATGTCTGAGATTTCTGCATCGCGACCCTTGTTATATTACCATGTTTCACCCATAAAATCCCCAATGTGGCCATTCACATCTGTGTTTTGACACTCGGGGATACATGCTACATGGAGGTTTCTGATCGAAACAAGGTAAGTACGCGATAATATCTCGTTAAAATCATGGCGTCTTTAATTCTGCTCTCGCGTGCTCTCGTCTCCAGTTAGGGTTTTGCTGTTAATTTTTATTTTTTTATTTTTTTTTAAATGCCCTCCTGTCCGAAATTTTTATGTCCCCAGAAAATTGAGATTTTAAGCGTTCCAATGATGTATCACACATGCATATTGGACAATTTTTGAGTTTGCCAATTGGGGGTCTCAGAGCGGAACTTCAAGTTACTTGTGTGAGAGAATTTTATTCATGCTTGAAACACAACCATTAAACATTATATTTTGAATGCTTTTGTTATGCTTACATGAGAACATTGTAGTATAGAGTATCATTGTTATATTAATCTGTTGAGTGTGCCTTCTCATGGCCTTGACAAATGTAGATGGTATCACAATATGCCCAAATATGGACTGTTATGTTCCTATGTTTTCCAATATGCCCTGAATGAATACAATGCGGCAACTGTGGCTTATCAGACTTCATTCTAGCCACAGCCGGTGTTCAAGGTTGTAACTTGAGGTGGTTTTCCCGTATGAGAGATGTTTTTCTGTAACTTGAGATGTGTTTACCAGGATATGCTATCGTAAGTTTCGGTTTTGTTTCTATGATGTCAACCCATAAATAGAGGCATGCCCTGCGTTTCTCTTTTGTCCACATGCGGAGAGACGCTTTGTGCATGGCTCCGCGTCTAAACTCGAGAGCTCTTGTACATAAAGCCTTCGAAGAAAAGCAATCCATGGTTGGGGTCGTATTCATTTCTCTAATCGAGCTATCGAGGTAACACTTGTCTTGGAGTTCAAACTTGAACTTCCCTGACAACCTGAGTATTTTGCGTCATTTATATGTAACGAAATTAGGGTCAAGTAATTTTTTTTGAATATCAATATCTCAGAAAATTTCAATATCGTAGCAAGAGTAAACAGATCTGACATAACACCTTCACATACTGGTAGTTAGAAATTAATGTCCGTGGAGGTCTCTGGAAAGCCTGCAACTTTCACCAAATTGTCACATGCATCAGATGTTTCTTCAAGGACACCCGCGCTATGCTGAAACACCCATCTTAGCTGTCAAGTCAAATCCCAAATAGATGCAGCAAGGTCAAAAAGTGCTGCTTTTTATACTTGAGCACAGGTGTGTCCCCTTGGAAAGATAGAACTAATGAATTTCGTTCAAGCTCTGCTTATTTTGCTTCGCAGCGGTGTGTAAAATCTTAGGAAAGCTGCTCTAAACAAATTAAAGCCAGCCACACATGTTCCTTTGACAGTATTTACAGTATGGCACTGGGTCTGGTAGAAGTGGGAGGTTGGGAGAGCAACCATTTAGAATTGGAGGTGGCATGAATGTTATGTACTCTGATTACATCAGTGCTCCGATGTATTAATAGGTGAGGCAACAAAAAACTGATACTGGACATTGCAAAAATACATTGTTAATAGTGCCCTTTTGTCCCGCAATGTGATAACGGAGAATCACATGCACTGGTAGGCAGAGGCGTAGCAAGGGTCCCCGGGGGCCCCAGGCAACAAGCAACATTGGGCCCTTCGAGCGTGTGCAAGTAAGGGGGACAGTTGGACTTGGAGCGATAGAAGAAAGCGTAGCAACACAAAAATACCACCATCGAATGCGGAGGTATATACCTTTATGTGAAATCAGTAGTCAGATTGGCCCTACGACCAACCAAATTCAAATTATTCCGTAAAAAACACTGATTGGTGGACTACCGACCGAAATGAGAATTAAATTTGCTAATAAAATTGTTTAGGATTATTTTAAATGCATATATGTTATATTTTTCTTATAGAGTATTCGACGAAGACTAGATAGACCCATTAATAGACTTTTTGGGGAAAAATAATCATTTCTTTAAGTAATCACATGAATAATGAGGTGGCCTGTGAAAATCAACTTAAAACAACTCTGCAAGAACTTTCCAGAGAGTACGTGGTGAGTTGCTCTTGAAACAATCATGTGGTATTAATAGTTGATTGGACTTTCTTAAACATGTATAATCTACGTGACATGGTTAGTGCTGATTGGGGTTGATAACAGAATCGTCAGATAATCTGCTAAATGATTCCATGGTATTGAAACACTCCCTACACTTGTCGCTGCGACAGTGCAGTAAAGCTGCTTGTGCTAAATCTGTTGGCCCTCCGGGGGCCCTAGGCAATTGCCTGGTTTGCCTAATGGGACGCGACGCCCCTGCTGATAGGTCCCCTCAATTGTGGGCCCCTCGGCTTCAGTCCACCCGATACTGGATGGATAAGGTGAGTGACCCTGACTATTTAGTACATTTCCCCCCGTCCCCCCAACACACACACACATTTGGAAGATTTAAGCAAATATTCCCTAATATTTATATGTCTGTAATTGTATTTAACACTTTTCTGTTTTATTGTGTTGTAAGATGTTTAATTTAGTTTTGTAATTTAAAAATGTGTTTGGGGTTACCCGATCAGATCTGGCAGGGGACTATTGATCAAAACTAGCCTTTTGGCTAATTCAGGTACATTTACATTGAGGGACAATGCACATTTATAATCATAAACTACATTGATGGTGTGCTGCATGTTAAAAAAGTTTACTTCAACTTTGTCGGTGTTGAGAGTTCCAAAAAAAGGCTTAAGCATACTTATCCCTTAAATGCCAAAGATAAATAAGGCAAAGACTTTTGAATTGCATTCTGATAGTGTTATTTAACCTTGTATGTTTTCAAGAAAATTATAAAGCAAAATCTGTCTCTGGACTAAAATCTGAGTTGTCTTCCATAGAAAGCACGGTTGAGTTCCGGTTGACGGTGTACTGTGTAGTCTACTTTTATCTGAAAAGTGGACTACTGGAACTTGGAACAACTGTGTCATGTTACTGGATTAATACTGTGATGATATTGAAATATGTGAATGAGATAGTTTCATCTCTTTTATGTGCAGTGTGCATACAGTAGTAAAATTAAATTGTACAGATTAAAGGTTAAACGATAGTGAAAAAAGTTTTAAATTGATCTTTGTTTCACTTTAGTACATCATAAAAACCTGCCATTTGAACAAGGATGTGTTGACTTATCATACATTGTAGCTTCTGTTCACTTCTTTAGTATTTTCCTATACACTAAACTACTTAAACTATCGTTTTGGCCCGAATATAAGACGGTGTTTTTTGCATTGAAATAAGACTGAAAAAGTGGGGGTCGTCTTATATTTGGGGTCATCCCCATTCACGACGCTAGATGGCGCCAGATATCATTCAAGCGAATGCTGAACTTGAGTATTGTTCTGTCATGACAGATTTCAGCTACTCTCAAGTTTAACCAGTTTGCATTATTCTATTGCAATGTTTTTCCTTATTCAGATTTGTTTCAAGACTACAGTTAGTTAGACCGCACTTTGATGGTAAATGCAGTTATTGCAATTTTGTTGTTTTATCACATAGATTGGTTTATTTACATTTCAAAAACCAGAAGCCATTCATTTACGAATGTGATTGCACTTTAGTTAACATATTTAATGTTCAGATGTTAAGATTTGAATGAGACAAAATAACATGCTTTTTCTCTCAAATATATTGTTATAATCATTTGTTTCAGATGTACTGTGATTCTTTTCTGTATAAAAATTAATTTGGTGCTCAAAAAGTCTTTTTTCAAACATGAGTCTTGAAAAAGAGGGGGTCGTCTTATAATCAGGGCCGTCTTATATTCGGGCCAATACGGTAATAATACAGTTTTCTCCCTTAATTCGGTGTATAATTTGTCTGACGGGCTCCCCTTGTTTTGACCATGAGCAACTGCCCTAAAAAATGCCGGCGCATCATCATAGAGTAGGAATAGAATAGAAAGCCTTTACTGTTATTGTACAGAGAACAAGGTTTAAAGCTTCGCCATAACATACACTACATAATACAAAAGCAAAAGTACAACAAGGCTGATATAAAAAGATAACAGTTTGGTAATAAAGTGAAAACAAGGCTAATATAAAAAACAATGGGAATAAAGTGAATAAGTGACTAGCAGCAAGTGGCGATGTAGTGGTAATAGTGCATATATGACAATTTGCTGCTTTCAGATTAGGGTGCTAATGGCTGACTTGATATGATAGATTTTGGTATAACAGTGCAAAAATCCTATAATGTAACTGCAAATATTCCATATACAGTACCTATATTATGTTCTGCCCAGATTGAGGCAGAAGTCTGATTACTTAGTGAGATGCTTGTGACAATGTTGTCCCATTAGCAGTGCAATGACAGTGAATTTCTGTGCAAACCTAAGTATGGTAAAAGCTCTTGGAAAGAAACACTCTCAGTCGGTTTGTTTTGCCTGTTATGGCCCTATAGCGCCTGCCAGATAGAAACAGGTTGAAGAAGTGGACGCTGGGGTATGTATAGGGTTTTGTGGGAGACACAGAGAGTTACACTATAGATGGTGGCCCAGGGAGGAAGGGGGCAACCTTTCGTGCTGTTTTGATCACCCGCTGCATTCTTCTCCTATCTGCTACTGTGCAGCTTGCGTACCACACTGACACAGCATAAGTCAGCAGGCTCTCAATGGCTGACTGGCAGAAGGTCACCAGTAGGTTGATGTCAAGTTGCTCCTTCCTGAGCACTCCCAGCTGCGCCTTCGTTACCATCGTGGTGGTGTTGGTTGCCCAGGATAGGTCAGCAGAGATGTGGACCTCAAGGAATTTGAAGGACTCCACTTGCTACGTGCTTTGTCCATTGATGTACATGGACGTAGGGGTGGTTTTGGTTGGTTCTGAGGCCCAGAATGACTCATATGCTAAATCTCGAGTTAGACAAAATTATGTACAGTACTTGTTATCTATCAATCCATCTCGCTGGAGAAGAAAATAGCATAATTTTGTATGTTGCTTAAATTTTGAGCCCTCCTCCTCAATTTTGTTGGTAAATTGAATTAGCAAACTAGTTCTCATGTGATGTGGTTGTGATAGTTTTCCTTGTGGGTTGCCTGCACCTACTTTGGTAGAGGAATCTCCAAGATAAGGAGTCTGGTGAGTGTTTATACATTTACTTATAATGATTAAGATGACAAATTTAGTTACTACTCTGGTAATACAAACGGCTCTCGAATGTGGTCAGACTCACCAAGTCTAATCGCATAAAAGTATTGACTGACATACTGTGGTAAAGTCACAATGATGCGGAATGTGCTTTTTTTAATTGTTCTCAACTGTCGGACTGGGACATTAGATACAACCTTATATCAAATACTTACTGTATGCAAGGGTTGAAGGACTTCCTGTATTAAGGCATGCCACAATATTTCATAGAACAAAAGTACCGTAAATAATTTGAACGGACCCTGCAGAAGAACACCAAACTTAGGCTTACAACAACAAAAATACATTATTCACATTGTTGCGAAGTGTATTTAACCACATATACTGGAAACTTCCAATTGTTTTCCCACTGCTATTCCTTACAAGGGGAAATCTAATACTTTGGTAACCACGGCTCCAAGCTTGAGAAAGGAGGCCTCAGCGGTGATGACCCTAAAAGGATGAGTTTCATTATTTAGGCATGGACTTACAGAGCTGACTTCACATGTTGAGATTTCTGTCCAAAATTACCGTTAATTACATGCCATACTTGCCTCCCCCTTATAATTATGTAGAAGTCCATTCCATGCATTTTAGTCATGTCAAATCCATGTTTGTAATATTGTGTAGATATATTGTGTAGGTACACTAAAATGCAGCGCCAAGGATAAAGCCGTCATTGATGAGAGAAAACAGCCGGAGGAGGGAGCTTTTTTGGCCATAAAGACAGCTGTTGTGTGTTCATGATATCTACAGCAGGAGCAGAAACACTTTCTATTGAGCTTGGATTGCTCAGCAGCTAACTGGAAGAGTTGTCATTGCTTCTGTGAATACTCTCCAACATCTTCTGTTAAGCTTTGTTGTTTTAGCACAAGTTGATTGGAACATTTTTTCCCCTCTTATCAGGACTTTTTAAAATTTTGTTGAGAAATTATGCCTTCCCTGTTGGAAGGATTGCAGCAATGGAGTATGTATTGGCTGGAGTGAATCTTGTGCTGTTGTATGGTATGCGGACTAGCACTGGTAAATTAGACTTTTTTCGGGGGTAAAATCGGAACAATATTAGTGATGTACTTAACTCAACGTTCTTGAAGATACCACATATAAAACAGCTTTTGCGTTTCACGTTTTTACCCACATCTGCTACCCAGATGTACAGCTTTTACGGCTGTGTCTTTGGACACTCCTCAGATGAGCTGTATCACGTGCAGTAAACGTGCAGTATCCGACCCGTTGCCAAACCTCACTCTGAATATTCAGTGTTAAGATGAAACATGTTTTAATACATGGGGATGCACATTTGGACAACAAGTTATATTAAACATAATTATTAGTTTTCAATTTTTGCAGGAAGTTGATAAGGTGTGGGAGTCGCAAATTATTCATGCTTTATGTAAGTGAGTCAAAGCTTTTGTGGAAACAATAAAACTGTTCTAAAGCTCCATGAGATAACCATTTATGGGCCCCAGCCAAACTCATGAAAGTTAATAATTGGTGGGAGGCTGGTATACTTGTAGCTACAGTGAGTGAGTCAGTAGACCTTCTGCAAGCCTTGGATATACACGTGGGTGAGTAGCCCCGCAGCACAGAATGAAGAACATAAATAAAAGTTCCAGGTAGGCCAACAATGGCTTTTTTGTTGTTGTATTAGCAGTAAATACAGTAGTACATATACTAGTGCTGCTGTTGACATTTAAAGTGGTTCTGTTCCATATAGAGAGGCCTATGCATGCATTTTTTGATATGGGTGCTAAATTTGTTGTTCAGTTCCTTTTTGGCCTTCAGAGTAGCACTCTGTCCTATGTCATTTTCCATTGAATTATTTTTTTTTTGGATGCAATATTTGAATGTCACAGATTTATGGTATAATGAGGGCTTTAGAACTGTTTTAACATTATTATAATTAACACTACTACAGCTACTAAGATACTACCTTTTGCACGATCCAAATTATCTTTATTCTACTGTGAGAAGTTTACTGTATGATATTATTCAATAGTTTTAGTTTTACGGTTTATCAGTGCTAAGGTTAAAAATATAATCCCTAATCTTATGACTTTTTTTAAAAAAACAGTGATAAGGACAAATGTAAGATATACAGAGGGTTTGTAAGACCACCTGTTGGTTTTGTGTTGTAATTCTGTTTCTCAATATTTAAAGGGCCTCTGTTATAGAAAGTTATATTGGCATGTTTTCATTGTCTGTATTATCTGCACAGCCCTTTGATACAGCTGCAGCTGTTGTGATTATTGCGATATAAAGTTAGAGATATATTGTTACCTTTTTTTTTTTCATATTGACCATATGTCATTTCCCAATTTGTTATTTTTAGTTCCCTTATGTTGGCATGTGATTATTGTTAAAACAAATATACTAAAATCTGCTTAGTTGTGTTTTTTTGCTTTGTAGTCTACATTCTTACACATTCTGACAAAAGTTTAAAAGATAAGTCATTTACTGATCTTAACAATGTATCTGTTTACTAATGGATTTTCAACATAGTTTGATTTGACGTGTAAAACAAAATATCATAAAAACTTACTAAACAGTGACTGAATTCCTCTTAGTTTCAAATGACCCAAATTAATAACATATTAAAAAAAAAAAAGTAGACTAACTCTTTACAGTTTTTACATTGCATCTAATGAAGAATAAATCAACATTCCGGAAGCTTTATAAAACACATGGCAAGCAGTTTATTTGGATATTGCCTCTATGGCTGTGACATTTACAGTGGGGCAAATAAGTATTTAGTCAACCACTAACTGTGCAAGTTCTCCCACTTGAAAATACTAGAGAGGCCTGTAATTGTCAATATGGTTAAACCTCAACCATGAGAGACAGAATGTGGAAAAAAAAAACAGAAAATCACATTGTTTGATTTTTAAATAATTTATTTGCAAATCATGGTGGAAAATAAGTATTTGGTTAATACCAAAAGTTCATCTCAGTACTTTCTTATGTACTCTTTGTTGGCAATAACGAAGGCCAAATGTTTTCTGTAACTCTTCACAAGCTTTTCACACACTGTTGCTGGTATTTTGGCCCATTCCTACATGCGGATCTCCTCTACAGCAGTGATGTTTTGGGGCTGTCGTTGGGCAACACGGACTTTCAACTCCCTCCACAGATTTTCTATGGGGTTGAGACCTGGAGACTGGCTAGGCCACTCCAGGACCTTGAAATGCTTCTTACGAAGCCACTCCTTTGTTGCCCTGGCTGTGTGTTTGGGATCATTGTCATGCTGAAAGACCCAGCCACGTCTCATCTTCAATGCCTTTGCTGATGGAAGGAGATTTTCACTCAAAATCTCTCGATACATGGCCCCATTCATTCTTTCCTTTACACAGATCAGTCGTCCTGGTCCCTTTGCAGAAAAACGGCCCCAAAGCATGATGTTTCCACCCCCATGCTTCACAATGGGTATGGTGCAATTCAGTATTCTTTTTTCCTCCAAACAAGAGAACCTGTGTTTCTACCAAAAAGTTCTATTTAGGTTTCATCTGACCGTAACACATTCTCCCAGTCCTCTTCTGGATCATCCAAATGCTCTCTAGCGAACCGCAGACGGGTCTGGACGTGTACTTTCTACAGCAGGGGGACATGTCTGGCAGTGCAGGACTTGAGTCCCTGGCGGCGCATTGTGTTACTGATAGTAGCCTTTGTTACTGTGGTCCCAGCTCTCTGTAAGTCATTCACTAGGTCCCCCCGTGTGGTTCTGGGATTTTTGCTCCCCGTTCTTGTTATCATTTTGACGCCACGGGGTGAGGAGGGAGTTGAAAGTCCGTGTTGTCCAACGACAGCCCCAAAACATCACTGCTCTAGAGGAGATCTGCATTGAGGAATGGGCCAAAATACCAGCAACAGTGTGTGAAAAGCTTGTGAAGAGTTACAGAAAACGTTTGGCTTCCGTTATTGCCAACAAAGGGTACATAAAAAAGTATTGAGATGAACTTTTAGTATAGACCAAATAATTATTTTCCACCATGATTTGCAAATAAATTCTTAAAAAATCTAGCAATGTGATTTTCTGTTTTTTTTCCCCACATTCTGTCTCTCATGGTTGAGGTTTACCCATGTTGACAATTACAGGCCTCTTTAATATTTTCAAGTGGGAGAACTTGCACAATTAGTGGTTGACTAAATACTTATTTGCCCCACTGTACTTCTCACACAAAAGCATACGTATTTGTACCAAAGATCCCAAAATTACCATTTTGTTGTATGATTTCATATTGAGAGTAGTAATTCCATCACCACTAGGTGGCAGAATCAGTCTTTCATTTCATTTTGGCCAACAGCACAAAACACACATTTTTGACAAACAAAATCAGATTTTTATTCCTTCATGAAAATTAAAAAACAACCACTAAATCAAGACTGCATCTATCATCTGATGTCTCATTTACTACTCTATCTAGTTGAGTCATCCTGGCTCAGCACTCCCAGGATCACGTTTGCATGTTCTCCTTGTGCTTCTGTGGGGGTTGTGTGGGTACTCTAACGTCCTCCCCATTTCCAAAAACACACTAGTTGAAAAAGCAACGTTTCCCATATGTTAAATTTGATTGCATGAATGAATGAGATTCACCTATGTCCTGTGAGTAATTCGTGACCTTTCCATTTGGTTAAAATTGATAACCTATTACAGTATTATATCATTGTATTCAGACTTTTAGTATCCCCAGCTCAACTAGCGATTGCTCAAAAGTGCATCTAAAATATTGGTTTATAATTTTGTACATCGACAGTTGATACATTGAGTAAATCTCAAAATACACCGTACCCCCTTGAACCATGGTTAGCATTTTTAGATAAAATACTCCATTTTCCATGGACATTGTCATGTTAAACATACAGTAATGTTTAAAAAAAAAAAAAAAAAAATCAGCACTCCTTATTCTTCCAAGGTTATTCCCCTTTTAGACCTATAGTAATTTATCATTGTTTGTCTGTCTTGCGAGTCAACCTTGTGACATGCACTGTAATATGGTGAAATCATTTCCATTTCAAGCAGATGCTTTTTTTTCTCTTTTATTTTCCCACTTCCTCATCCTGGTTGTGAAATATGCCTTTTTTTCATTATGAGTGTAATGTATATGCAGGATGTGTGCACAGTGTAATATCTATATAGATTATGTCTATGTCTTTTACGCAGAAGGTTCTTGAACTACTAAAATGGATAAACCACAGAAGACCGAGCCAGCTGAAAAGAGCAGCTCTGACAAAAACTCTGCAAAGGTTGGTGTATGGCTTCATAACTTCAGCTATGTTTAGCTGCAGTAATTCAGCTAGTCACGTTTAGGCAGGAAAAGGTACAAAGGTTATAGTGGAGATTGGTTGTACAAGCTATTGGATAGAAAGCTGTTCTATTAACAGTGTACTTCTTTTTCTCCATAGAACTGCATCAGCTTTAAAAGTGTGCACCCTGACTAAACACATAGTTTAATAATTTGATAACTAAAAAGGCAGAATTCAATAGCTAAAGGCAACCCAATATGATTGGAGTGGTTATCTGCAAATGAAAATGTCCTATTCCTATAATGTATTCAGGCACCTGATGTTCACATTGATATACTCTGAAGCCAAATCCGATTTAGTATTTCTTCTGCATACTATTAATCAGTCAATAATTAGTTTTTGTGATCATTTTTGCTGTCATGTAATTATAATGTAGAACTAAAATGCTACACAAAGGCAGTTCTCAAAAGTGAAACAAATGATGTATGTTAACTTTCCATCTGTTATTTGTTTGCAGGCTACTTTCCGATAGTAAAAATAAAACACGTATCAGCACCCTTGCCAGCAATTTATGCCAAGTTCTTTATTGGCTTATGCTCCACCTTGTGATAGCTTTTATGGATATTAATATCAATACCTTGTTATCTTTCTACTGTTTTACGATGACTCGTGAAAAGAGAAGGGGTGTTAAAAGAACGTGATGAGTGTTGAAACAATACAATTTAAACAAGCTGACTTACAAGGACTTGATCAGATTTTGAAGACATACCCTTAAAAATGTAAAATTTACAATGTTTAAATATGCCTTTGACTATGATCTTATTTTGCTGTCCAAATGGAGTGGAAAAAAAAAAACAGGTCGAAAAACAAAATAGTGCACTGTATATTACTAAGTAGGATATTTTTTAAATATATTGTAATGCGAAACATTGTTATTATTAGGCTACGTCTAAACTAGGACGGATAATGGCCTTAAATGTGCAATTTGTTATACTATACGGCATGTCAGCTACACTAATGTTATCTTGCCCGGATATTTCATTTGAGGCTAATCAAACAGACGCGGCTTTCCTGCTCCTCTTTTTACAACTAAAAGAGCTCATAAACATCAAAACATCGAACAACGCTGAAAAATTATAAGCTTCCGGTTCAGAAGTGACCGGCGCGGACATTGACGTCACACACGAGGCTGCTCCTTTTTGCACAGGCATAGTTTGCACAAATCCAGGTATCCCTTACAGGAGCGTGGTGTAAATAAACGCACCTTAAATGTAGTGCAGACAGGTATAAGATATTGTCCGAATTACAAGGCAAAAAAATTATCCGTACTTGTCTAGCCCCCTTGAATTTTTCAAAAAGACCTTTACTATTATGTTTTTTCAATGTAGAGCTGTGAAAAGTCAATACCTTGTAAAAAACCAAAAAGTCTCTTGGACCATACCCCAAACCCAACAGGAAATCGGATACATTGGCGCCTAGGGAGTTAGTTGGATCCTCCGCAAAATTGGTGAGACTGTTCATGAGACATATGAGATCTCAACTTATCAAAATGGTGAGTTTTCATTCACAGGAATGACCTGGGTGGGTGCCGAAGTCGGCCTTTTATTTGGGCAACACGCAAAATTCAGATAATGACCAATAACTCCCTGATCCAAGATCCTTTTTCATCTGGCATGTATGATAGGTGTGCCGTTACGATAGTCATGGCTATGAACACCTTTCTCGTATCAACGACTCTGCAGACTTGGCTGTGTCTAAGCAGGTTTATTAACACTTCAAAAGGGTGAAATTAAAGAAAGCAGACAAAACAACAGACTTATAAATGACTTACGTACAATGTATAAAACTGCAAATGTACTGCCCTGTCGAACCTTTTAACTTGTGGGTAATTAGCATATCCCAAAATATAGTGCTATATACACCAAAGTACACACAGTTCGCATATTAACGTTTTTAAACACATTTTAACAATACGATGCAACCTCAATTCCAAACAAAGTGGTAGCAGAGATATCGCGAACTGACTGCTGCCGTCGTTGTCTGATTCTCTACTGAACAACGTCACTTCCGTGTTGCAGTTTCAGTGAGGCTTGGCGCCCTCTGCTGGGAACAGGAGACGCCCATTTTTACTAGACAGGCTCCTTCTCCAAAGGAAAAAAATAGTTGACCTTAAACCTGCGTCAGGGGATCCTTAAGACATGTGTTCAGGTGCCTGATGAAAAATATTGAGGTTTCGTTGAATCAGATGGATCCAAACAGGAAAGTGAAAATGAATGTCTGAAATTTTAAACATTCATAACTTGGCAGATATACAACATATCTGCGCCAAACTTCCTGTGCTTGATGGGAGTCGTAGCCTGAAAGGTTTTGTAGGGGTCAGTTGCATCAACCCTACAGCGTCAACTATTGGCAACAGAAAGTCACTAATTTTACATGTACATGTCCAGTTCCTTTCAGGTTGGTCAGTGTAGTTACAAGACATTTTATAACACTACATTTGAAGGCCCATGTCCACATTTGTCTGTCTGTTGCCACGATGACCCTTTGTTAGCTATTAAAAGAAAGTAAATTTCTTCAGGGACTTAGGCAACTTACAGAGCCATGAAATTTGGAACACTTGGTTGAATTGGCCCACTTAAATCATGTTGTTTTTTAAATATGGGCCTGGCTGCACAGCTCAGTAGCGCCTCCTATTTTGTAGGGCCCTCTTCTAGGGTTTTTTTTCACCTAGGTGTGTGAATATATTTCTCATATCAGGATATAACAAAACATCTCTGTCAGCCATGCCCACAACACGAAAGAGGTTCCACACAAAAAAGCCAAGTTTCAAGCACGTCAGTTTCTCATGAGATGATGAGACAGGGACTACCGCCACCCTGAGCTGCGTGCCGTTCGTGCTGCGCAAAATTACAATGGCCCATTCAGTCCTGCTTGCAGTTCTAGTTTACTGTCCTTCATTAAAAAAATAAATAAATAAAATAAATGTATTGTATTGTTTTTGAATTGTCTTGTTCTGTGATTAACACTGCACCATACTCTGGCCTAAATGTCAGCTTTGCAGAAAAAAAATGACTCATTATCTATGGCACAGTGCCATGAATTCTAAGTACGTTTTATATAGTTCATTAAGTCTCAGGGGCAACAGGGATTCAAATGACACGCTGTCCTTTTTTGCACCCATTTTGAGGCTCCCTTGGTTTAAGCCCTTTCTTCAAAGGCAAAAACAAAATATGTGCTACTGTTGTGTTCCTTTGTTAACATTAACGAGTTAATGAATGACTAAGTATCAAAATTTGTGTCCTTTTATGTTTAGTGAATTTGATTCATTATTAAACTTCGTCTTTGTTTTTAAATATTTTTTTGCCATCTTTCAGACTTCATTACCTATCAGTCCACTTGCTTAACTAGCACATTACAGCAATTCTTTTTTTTTTGAATGAGCATTGACTTATGGCAGTTTTGTGTGTTCTCAATAGCAACGTGTCACACTCTGTCTGCTGAGCGCAGCTTTCTTTGGTGCCTTGGGTTCGTCTTTCCTGTACGGCTACAACCTCTCTGTCGTCAATGCTCCAGCACCGGTAAGCCAAACTGCCCTTGTGTAAGCAAATGGACAATCTACACTTATTTTCCTCTTTTTTTCTGACAACATCCAATGCTACAGAAACAACGTGCCATGCTCTTTCATGCAGCTAAAGCAAAAATCTTTTGCGCATTAATTGACAAATAATATGAAGGACTGATAGTTGAGAAATTGAAACGGGGGGGAGAGGGGGGGTTGGGTTTTAATCAGGAAATGCTTCATCATATTCCTCTTTGCGCATATTGAGTAAATTGTCATTATTTTCTTGACTATTGTTATTTGAAGTGTCTCATTGATTTTGTTTGATTTTGTTTTAAATTGTTTTTTGTTTAATAATAATAACACTACATTTCAAGTGCTTTTCAAAACACTCAAGGACACTGTACAAGAGAGATTAAAACTGAAGAAAACACATTAAAAGCAGGATACACAAGTTAAAAGCAGGATAAAAGTAATAGAAAATTAAGAGGTTGAGACAGAGCTAAGGAACAAGGTGGGTAAAAAATATGAATAGGTATGTTTTGAATCAGGATTTGAAAAGGGAGAGGGTAAATGTGTTGCGAAATTCATGGGGTAGGGAGTTCCAGAGCTGGGGGCAGAGTGACTAAAGGCTCTGAAACCAAAGGTGGTAAAATGGGCGCGAGGGACAGAAAGATGAAGGGAAGAAGAGAAACAAACTGAACGGGGGTGGGGGATGGGGGTGTAAATACAAAAGAGGTTAGATATATAGGATGGGGCCAGGCCGTGAAGTGCTTTGCAGGTGATGAGGAGAACCTTGTACACAATTCTTTTTTCATAGGAAACCAGTGGAGTTGACGGCGGATGGGGGCAATGTGGTGGGGTGCGAGTAATGAGGCATGCTGCTGAATTTTGGAGGAGCTACAGTTTCTGAAGGGATTTATTTGGGAGACCAAACAGGAGTGAGTTACAATAGTCAATCCGGGAGGTGACTAGACTGCAAACGAGAGTGGCAGCAGTGTGCGGGGTGAAGTAAGGAAGGCGACGAGAGATATTACAAATTTGGAAGTAGCTGACCTGTTAATGTCGTTAATTTGGAACCAGAAGGAGAGCGTGTTGTCGAGGATGACACTCAGACTCTTAACCTGAGTGGAAGGAGTGATGGGTATGTTATTGATGGAAATAGAGAGGTTATTGTCATTAAAGAGCATACGTCAGGAGAAAAAAAGTCTTAAATAGCATTATTATGTGAATTAGAATCATATTTTGAGACGATTCGACTATATACAACCTATTTAGCAAAGCGCAGATGACGAGAAATTAGTCTTTTAATCTGGCGGTTAGCCACGCCTACCATTATAGGGCTCTAGCGTCCCCAACAGGTGAATGACGTCAGCGGAAGAATGGGCTCATCGGTTTTACTATTCAGGCCATTGAGAGGGAATTATTCAGAACGCGGAAATTGCGACGAAGAGAGCCGCAAAATGTCATTTTTTCAGTCTCTCTACTCCAATATTTTTACAGGATATTCTTTTTATCCAAGTATTTTTCCCCAATAGCTAAATAAATGGCATGAGAAGGACCAGTCAGCCCGTCGAGGGGGAAATTATTCACAAGGAGGAAAATGCGACGAAGAGAGCTGCAAAATGTCATTGTTTCTGTCTCTCTACTTCAATATTTTTACAGGATATTATTTTTATCCAAGTATTTTTCCCCAATTGCTAAATAAACGGCATGGTCATGACAAATAACAGTCTTGTGCTAAATCAGTGGTCTCAAACCGGTCCTCAAAGGGCCGCAGGGGGTACTGGATTTCATTCCAACCAAACGAGACAAATACCTTTTCACCAATCTGGTTTCTTACAAGTGTAATCAGTTGATTGCAATCAGGTGCTGCTTATGTTAGTAGAAACCTCATTGGTTGAACTGTTTGTGCTGGATCTGTTGGAACAAAAACCAGGACCCACTGCGGCCCTTTGTGGAGTCGGTTTGAGACCGCTGTGCTAAATGGAATATGAAACAATAAAAATGCACTTATTCAGGATGACATGGCAAAATTACTCCATAATGGTCAAAACTGTCGACTTCACCTTTACTCTCGCACCTCTCGAACGACATTTTATGACACCTAAATCGGGCTGTTGTCATTTCCCTTCCCCGGCTTCGGAGAATGTAAACAAACCAAGAGGCGTGACAGCTAGCCGACATGCTAACCCGAACCGAGTGATGTTCCAAAGTCTTTGAAGCGGAAAATCACTCATAACTAGCCCAGATCATTTGACATGACGACTGGGTTGTCGATTGTCTTCGCCGATCAGCAAACCGCCCGGCGGACAGCAATTTACAGCTCGTTCCCCGGAGGAGGGTGACTGCAGTTGTTGCGCAGCCAACGTGCAGCTAATGTGCAAGAGGAGCGCTTTTTACATGCCTATCAATGATCAAACGTAAGTAGTCCTTTATTTAAAGAAAGTTTGTAGTGTTTACTTTGTAGTCGCTGTATTCGCCAGTATTTGACATAATACAAAACAAGATTTTTACTCACTTCCTCGTAAGTCCCATGGTCCCACAGTAGTAGGGCTTGTTTTGGCCAGTATCCACCTGTGAATGGGAACCTTTTGAAACTCCAAAAAGGCGCACACGCCTCTCCCTCATACAGCAAGATTTTTCTGCAGCCGTTTGGCTGGCGTAATGCGAAAAATAAACGTATTAATCCGCAAAATCAGATGAATCCTTAGTCCTCATACAACAGTACGGCTGTACAGTGAAGAGGACACCTTCATCCGTACACGTCACAGCGCCCTCTTTCTCAACTCGAGACTGTTGCCGGAAGTCACTCATTTTCATGGCGCGGAATTCAAAAAACTAAATAAATATAGCGATCGCTTCCTCACACATCCAAGCGGTCCATATCATTCAGGAGCATAAAATACCGCGTGTATTATGAAATAAATATGCTTTTTCGTGTCACAGGCACTTTAATGAGCATGGCAGGGGTACCTACAAGAAGGACTTCAGATTTGGAGCTATTGAGCAGTAGAAAGTTAGTGGAGAACCATGAGTTAATGTCTTGGAGACAGGAGGTGAGAGAGAAGGGTGGAAGGGAGAAGGTTGGTTTTGAAGGGATGTAGAGCTGGGTGTCATCCGCGTAGCAGTGGAAGTTGTATTTACGGAAGATGGAACCGAGGGGGAGAGTGTAAATAATGAAGAGGAGTGGCCCCGGGACGGAGCCCTGGGGCACGCCGGCAGGTTAAGGCTTTAGATTTTGGGGGCCAAATTTAACAAACTGTGTGCAGTCAGAGAGGTAGGAGGTGAACCAAGTATGGGCTGTGTGGGTGATACCAATGGAGGAGAGTCGGTCAAGAAGGATAGTATGAGAAATGGTGTCAAAGGCAGCTGTCAGGTCAAGGAGAACAAGGATGGAGAGTGAACCAGAATCAGAAGAATCATTTTTATTTATTTTTTTGGCATATGTCAAAAAATAAGCCAACCGTCCGCCCGTCCATCCTGTTCCTAAAATGTATCTTAATATACTTGTTGTGACACTAAATGTGGGAGCCTCAATGAGGAGAATTAATAGTGTTTTCATCCAAAGTTAAGTGTCGCAGTAGAAAGGGAACTCTGACGAAAGACCCACGGGATGGACAGTATCACAGAATTTGATCCCAACAGAAAAAACCCAAGACCATGTTTTTTTTTTTTTTGAGGCGCCATGTGGATGTCATATTCCTTGGTGAAGACAACAAAAGAACGGATGCTGCAGAGACAATCTATTAGATGTGCCCACTTTAACTGATATTGAAATTTGGGGCCCCATTATTTTTCTCATGCTCACATAAAAAAACAAGTATTGAGGAGTCTGTTATGAGTCTCATGGTCCTGAACGGCAGAACCAAGCAGATATTAGTCTCGCTAACTGAACGTGCTTTGATTTCATCACGCTCTGGAGACAAAATGGATTGTCATGCAGTGAGAGGAGGTGGTGGGAGTCATAAATGAGATAAATGTTTTATGACTGTCAAAGGCAAGTGATGATGATGGATGCCAGCGGGGATCTAAGTAAAGAAAAAATAGGAGGGCACTGGATACTCTTAGTTTTGGAGTTATCCAAATTTTTTAGTGAGTCTGTGAAGTTTGGAGGAAGTTCTTTTGGTTATCGTCTTGAGGACTGAGGAGTCACACGTCCAAGTTCTGCCATCAATTTGAAATATGTAAATCAGGATAAGGGCTTTAGGGGCTTGCTCCTTTGTGAGCACTGTCAAGGTCTCTCTAACCGCTCAAGGCCCAAGACTATGCACTCAGGGATCATTATAATATTATAATGGCATTAAGTGGAGAAAAATGAGATTCTCCCATGGGAATATAGCCATATGCAGCATCTTTGACTTTGCCATTTTCCATGCTCTGACAGGACAAAGTAATGTCAAGCATTCTAAAATGGTCCAGTCATTTACAATATAAACCATTCCCAATTGTAGACATAGTTTTAAAAATTTAACTTTTTTTTTTTTTTTAAACCTGTCCTGTTCAGCTGTTTGACACAGAGAATGGAAGTCTAAGTGCCCAGATTCTGAACAGTTTTAATGTTTCACATTGAGAGTCTGACATACTCCCATTGTGATCATTCAAAATACCTTTTTATTATGACAAAGTAGCGAACAGGAAGGGATTATGGGGGGACAGAAGAAAAGAAATACAAGAGAAGAAGGAAAAGAAACACATACACAAACAACAACTAGATATACATTGAACATCTAAACTAGTTACTAATATGCTGGTGCTATCGTCAGCGAGATGTATTTCCGGTTTACACCATGTGGGGGCCTATTGGCCAGTGAAAGAGGAGAATGGGGGTGGGGGTGTCTATAAGCCTATAAGCTAAGTGATTGAAAGGGGTAGAGTTTGCACAAATCAGTTCTGTGATCTAGAACCCAGTAATCGTGTGAATCTCTTACGAGTAAGCCCGTTGGCGACCAACCCTACGCCGCCGCATCGCCAATCCCGGCACCGGGACCCCCGACCCGAGAATGCCCTACCACATCCAGCAGCACGCAGGCCCCACCGGGCGCGCGACAGCCACGCAGACGGGCGGAGAAGCCGCGCGGGCGCCAACCCAGGGCCACAGCCCCCACCCAGCCAGCCCGGGGAGGGAGGGAGGGCGGGCGCGGGGGCGGGGGGCCATGCGCAGCCCATCCCTCCTCCCGCAGCCCAGCAAAGGAGCCATCGTCCCCCCCCCGGGACCCAGGGTGGTCCCCCGGGCCACCCGCGCACCCATCAACCGGCCTTCAGGGATGGCAGGAGGGGACGCACCACCAACCCCACGCCTACACCCACTCCCGCCCGCCCACCCGGGCCACGAGCCACAGCCCCCCAACCGGCACGGCACGCCACGGGACCCCCAGCGGCCCACCAAGCCCCAGGCAAGGCAGGGTCCCCCGCCGGTGCAGGCGACACCCCGCTGATACACCGGCGCCCAGTCAGCGACCCGCGACGGAGCGCAGGGCGGATGCCCAGCCAGAGAAGAGAGGGGAAGGCGGAGGCAGGAGAACGCCCAGGAACTGCCACGGGGCGATGCAAGATCGGGGACCCGACCCCCCAACCTACTCCCGCGGCCGGCAGCCGAGGCAGAGGGGAGGCCACACCCCAGGAGCCACGCCATATAAAAAAGTGTGGGACCCACCTACCACCCTATTACTGTGGCTGCCAGGTTCCCGACTGGCAGCCATCACCCAGCACCGTGATGGGGGTGTGAGGGGAGGGTAGTGCAATGTATGCATTAAAATAGGAGAGCTTGGCTTGGGGCAGTGGGACCGCAGCATGGAGCTTCTGCCCAGCCGCCCGTCCCACCGCCCTTTGCCAGAGCTCTCCTGTGGAGTATGATGTGTGGTGCATTTAAAAAAGGTGCAGAGATGGCGGGGCCTGTGGTGAGGAGGCAGCCGTGAGGTACCCCCACCCCCAACAGGTCCCAACCATCCCACAACCTTGGTGTGTGGTGCATTAAAAACAGGGGGGAGCCGGGCCGGGACTGTAAAGCCCCGTCCCAACTCTCCCCGGAGAAATGTATGAGCATGTAAGTGCCAAGGTGAAAAATATTTACAGTGCCGAAGTGAGAAGTGCGTGAGTTAAGAGGCAGGCTCCCGCGGGCGTGGCCCCGTCCACCAGAACCACCGGCCGCAGGGCAGAAGAGGCGTCAGGGCCCCGATCAATCCCCGCCCCAGACCACCCACGGCGCCTCCGCGACCGCCCCCCCCCCCCCCCACCACCGAGCACCCACCCCGCACCCCGAGCAGGCGCCACACCAAGCGCCGGCGACCAGGGGACGTCCACCCCACCGGCAAGGGACAGCAAGCCTCACCCAAGGCCCCGCGGGCCCCAAGAGGCCCCGCCAACGACTCCGCCGGCCGGGGGGCAGCAGCGGCCGCCGCGGCCCAGGGAGGCGGACAGGGCCGGAAGCAGACCAAGGGGACGGAAGCGCGCCCCCCACAACCCACCCCCGGGCCAGGAGGGGCGCGCGGCATGACACCAGAGGGCACCTCCCCGGCACCCGGTACAGGGAGACGCGGCTCCGGCCGGGCGGACCTGGGAGGGAACCATGGCTGCCGCATGTACCCCCCGGCCCCCACCCCAACTCCACCCCACCCCACCCCGGCCGGCCGGGGAAGGGCCGCGGCCCCGGACCGGCACCCGCGCGGCCCCCCCACCCGTCCACGACACCAGCGCGCGCCCGACGGGACCCCCGCACAGCCAGACGCAACCAGACAAGCCCCGGCCGAAAATCCCGGGGGCCAAGACCGGCGACGGGACGGCCCAGGGCAGGACGCCAACAAACTCCACCTGCAAAGCTGACAGAAGAAGAGGTTTATCAAACACCATTAGATGTATGCCAAGGACCGGTGAAGTGTATTATTTACGCATAGTTCCTTAATTGTTCCAAGTCTGATAATATATAGGGTGTTCCAAAAAAAAGTTGCATATGTTCCCCAGCAGCTGGAAACCAAATTGTCTATGAGTATCCTTGTAAAATAAGCCCATTGACCGACTAAACTGTGAAGGAAGAAAGTGTATTTATTACATGCTGTTGGGAGTGTACAAAACAGTTTGGATTTAAACATGTCCTGTTTCCAGCTGCAGAAGGATGCATACAACTTCCCTGGACACCCCGCATACATCAATTTATGTGTACATTTTTATTATTTTTGTGGCATTCCTTCGCAGGTGAGAGAGAATCCTTATTCTATGTTCATCATTCTTGCGACCGTTTCCCACTGTTGTTCGTATTTGTCCATTTTATTTGTCTGTTTGGCAGATATTTTCTCTAATGTTATATATTCAATGATTAGATTTAGCCATTGGTTAATGTTAATGTTTTGTTTGTTTTTCCAATTCAACAATATTGTTTTTTGGCTATCGTTAGACTTGCTAGTAGTGGACGGGTTTGATGGATAGAGATATTCACTGTATTCAGATCGCCAAGCAGACAAAGAGTTGGAGACAATGGAATCCTGCAGTTCAATAGGAAAGAGAGTTTCTTCGTTACCTGTGCCCAGAAATCTTGTATTGGTTTACATTGCCAAAGAGCATGAATGTATGTATCTGAAGTATCTTCGTTGCAGTTTGTACATTTATCGGATTGGGAGAACCCCATTTTGTGCATTTTAGATTGAGTAATATGCCATCTGTGCAGTATTTTAAACTGTATAAGCTGAAGGTTCTTATTCTTTGTCATTATAAATGTATTTTTACAGATGTTGGACCAATAGTTATTATCTAATGTTACCGAAAGTTCGTTATTCCATTTTTCGATTGGTAGGCAAGTAGAGTTGTTACATGAGAGGGCTTTATATACTTTTGAAAGTATTTTTTTTTGTTGAGGATGTATATTTATTATTTTATTTACGAAAGGTGGTGGGTCTAACGTACCCGTTAGTGATGGAAATTTGCTTCTGATGGCTGCCCTGATTTTATTGTATTGCAGGAAATTGACCCCTTTGATCTGGAAATCTTGCATTATTTTTTCATATGACATGAATGTATTATCTTTAAACAAATGCTGTAACTGGTTTATTCCCGTATCATCCCATGCGCTGAAATAGATAGGAATTTTATTAACTCCAAAGTCTGGGTTGTGCCAGATTGGTGAGAATTTACACGGGGCTTGTTGTGATTGCGTAATTTCCATACCTCTCCACCAGGCTTTCAAGGTACATGCTATCATTGGGTTTTTGAAGCAGCTATGGTGCTTAATCCTAGAGCTAATAAAGGGGAGGTTTGCCAATTGTATTTGGTTGCAGTCTGTTTGCTCTAATTCTAGCCATGACTGTTGTTCAGTGTTAAGATATAACCACCTAATAAGATATTGTATTTGATTTGCTATATAATAGTGTTGGAAATTAGGGGCCTCTAGACCCCCCTCTGGTTTATTTCTTTGCAATTTGGCAAGGCTAATTCTGTTTTTCTTGTTTTTAAAGTAGAATTTTGTGACGGCTGAGTCTAGGTCTTGAAACCATTTTTGAGTGGGTTTAAAGGGGATCATTGAGAACAAATAGTTTATTTGTGGTAATACTTTCATTTTGACTGTTGCTATCCGGCCCAAAAGTGAGATGGGTAGATTATTCCAGTGTGTCAAATCTTCACATATTTTTGCTAAGAGAGGTGTATGGTTTAGTTTAGTTAATTCTGTAAGTTTTGGTGAAATGTTGATTCCAAGATACTTTATATTCCCTATTGGAATATTGTGATTTTGATTTGCAGGATTCCATGAGTTTGTTGATAAGGGCATTATAATTGATTTCGACCAATTTATAGCATAATCTGATATTTGTGAAAATGTCTTTATTAGTTCAAAAGTCTCATGTAGGGAGGATTCTGGTTTTTCTAGATATAATAGTATATCGTCTGCGTATAAGTTAATTTTGTGTTCTGATGTGCGCGAGCAAATCCCTTTGATATTAGCGTTTTGTCTTATTGCAATTGCTAATGGTTCAATAAATAGAGCGAATAATAGGGGTGAGAGTGGACAGCCTTGTCGAGTTCCCCTTTGAAGACAGAAACTTTGTGAAATGACCCCGTTTGTGTTTACAGTGGCTTTTGGGGCGTTGTAGAATATTTTTATCCAGCGGATAAATGGCTCACCGAAGCCAAATTTTTCCAAAACTTTGAAGAGAAAAATCCAGTTGACTTTGTCAAATGCTTTTTCTGCGTCCAAAGAGAGGATAATTGCTTTCTGTTTATAATTCTGTGCAATATTAATAAGATTTAACAAGCGTCTTATATTGTTTGTAGAGTTACGTCCTTTAATAAAGCCGGTCTGGTCTTTATGAATTATAGTGGGAAGAGTTTGTTCTAATCTAGTAGCTAAAGCCTTTGCAATAATTTTAATATCTGTATTCATTAAGGATATTGGTCTATAGTTTGCTGGTTGGGTTAGGTCTTTCCCTTCTTTTGGCAGTAGTTTGATTACTGCAGTGTTCATATTGTCTCTAATTTGACCCTTGGCACTGATTTCTTGAACCATTCTATAGAAAAGTGGTGCCAGCATATTCCAAAAGTGTTTAAAATATGATGTCGAGAACCCGTCGGGCCCCGGTGCGCGACCTGTTGGCATGTCCTTTACGGCATTCCATAATTCAGCGAGGGTAAGTGGGGTATCTAGCAATTGTTGGCTTTCTAAAGTTATTTGGGGGATGTCAAGATTATTAATGAATAGGTCAATGTCTTCATTATGATCGTTTGTCACCGAGTATAAGTTTTTGTATTAGCTGTAGAAAGTTTCGTTAATTTTTTCTGGTGATTGTGTTATTATGCCGGCTGAATCTTGTATTGTTGTAATTAATGTTTTTTCTTTGTTACGTTCGAGTTGGTTTGCTAAATATTTCCCGGATTTGTTATTATGCTCAAAGTTGGTATATCGTAGTTGTTGTAACAGAAACTGAGTTTTTTTAGACAGAATACTATTGAGTTGTTCTTTGGCGCTGAAAAGTTCTTTTGTGGTATTGTCCGTGGGATTATTGGCGAATTCCTCTGTCAGTTGTTTGATTTTTATTTCTAACTCGTTTTCCAACTTCTGTTCTTGTTTTTTTTTATATGATGAATATGAGATAATCTTGCCTCGAATTACGCATTTTCCTGTTTCCCAAAGCAACGATGGTGAGATGTTTGGGGAATCGTTAAGTTCCATGAAGTCTTTCCATTCTTTCTTAACGAATGTATCAAATGCTGGGTCATCTAATAAGGAATCATTACAGCGCCAGGTTGCAGGGGGTATTGTGCGGGAGTCAATTTTAAGGGCTAAAGAAATTGGTGCATGATCACTGATGATTATTGGATGTATTCTTGGCGAAATATTATTAATAGCGGAATTATTCGCTAGAAAAAAATCGATTCTTGAACACGAACCATGGGCTAGGGATTGAAAGGTATATTCCCTTTTTGTTAAATGTTTTGCTCTCCAGACGTCACTTAAGCCAAAATCGTCCATATATTTCCTAATGGTTCTTGCAGTTTGTGACTGTTTAGTGAGTTTAAAATTGGAGCTATCTATACTTGGATCAAGTGTTGTGTTAAAGTCCCCTCCTATAATAATTGTTGAGTTCACTGACATGTCACTCAGTTTACCAAATATATTGTGGAAGAACTGTGTGTCCTCGTTGTTTGGGGCATATATGTTCACTAATGTGAACAGTTTATTACTTATGGTGGCTTGTACTATTATGAATCTACCTTCCGGGTCTGCAATTGCACTATTTAATGTGAACGAGATTCTTTTATTTATTAATATTGATACTCCTCTTTGTCTGCTGTTGTAGCTGGCTGAATACATCAAGTTAAAATTTGAGTGTTTAAAATATTTCTCTTCGGATTTGGCTAGATGTGACTCTTGCATAAAGAAGAGGTCTGCCTTTAATTTGGTGATGTATTCCATAATTTTAGTTCTCTTTGCCTGCGATCGGAAGCCATTCACATTAAATGAAACAAAATTTATATACGTCATATGCAGATATTTATAACTATCTTAAGGAAAGTAATGATCTCAGGATGTGAGTTATAATATTCGGTCCTGAATGTCAACGACCATTCACATTCATTAGAAGCCATACGAGTATGTAATAAATCAAGTTCTAATAAAACTGAATGCAATTTTTTGTAAACCTCTTGGCATAATTCACACAACATTAAGACGTTGTTAGAAGGATTAAATACATGGGTAGCATCAACACAAAACATTACAATTTTAAAGCGTGTACTTAGTGTGTGTTTGAAAACAGCGGTGTGGAAAAGGTGAGACAAATAACCCAGAAAAAGAAGAAAAGATATGAGCGCCAGTATAGAAATGTGTAGTGTGAGACATGCGTGACTCTTCTAGACTAAGTGATTATCATGCAACCCTGATCTGTACGTGTGCATTGTTGAAATCAAATCTACTTAATACGGCATTGTGTACATATTGGAAGTGTTTAGGAAATACAGACAAAGTGATTATCATGCAATCCTAATCTACACATGTGCCTTGCTCAAACAAAAAACAACTTAATTCAGCATTGTATATGAACTGGAAGTGTTTCAAAGGTACAGACAAAATAGTTATCATGCAGCCCTAATCTACATATGTGCCTTACTCAAACCAAAACAATTTAATTCAGCATTATATGCATACTGGAAGTGTTTAGGAATAGCAAACTAAGTATTAAGCATCCCTAATCTATACATTTGTCTTACTTAAATCAAGACAGCTACGTTCAGCATTGTATGCATAATAGAAATATTTAGGCATTACTCATCGGTCAGAATAGCCATGGGGTGAGCACTTGGTCTCGGTATAGTTGACCATCCACATAAAGTTTGTCGACTGCGATAACTGCACGTTTGCCCTCTGCTCTGGACCGCTTCAGAATTGGATAGAGGATTTTCCGTCTGTCGTTGATCTCGCGCGGGAAATGATCATTCATACCGAATCTTGTTCCTTGTAATTCTCTTCCTTTGGATTTCACCAGTACTTTCTGCTGGTAGAGCTCGAACTTGGCGATTATTGGACGCGGACCGATTCCTCTTGGCTTCCCAAGACGGTGTACCCTCGTAAATTTGATCGAATCCACAATTTCCTTGGGCAGCTTGAGAGATGTTGCCATAAATGACTTGACGAGGGCTTCTGGTTTGTCTACTGTGTTTTCTTCGATGCCAGAGAAAATTAAATTGTCCCTCATGCTCCTTGATTGGATGTCTAACATTGACTCCTTCATTATTTTGTTCTCTTTTTTAATAGATTCTAATGCTCCGGTCGTCGACTCGAAGGCGTCTCTCAGTATAGCGTTTTGCGATTTGAGATACGTTACCTCGTGCTGTGTAAACACGAGGCTTTCTTTTAAATCTTTAATCTCGGCTTGAAGGATTTCTAATGCAATCGATATTTTCTTATCGATTGATCCAATTCCCTCGCTAATTGACTTTGTGTATTCGGGCGGGCTTGCTAACAATAAATCATCGGTCGATGTAGCCGAATCAATAGAATCTGCCTTTTTACGCTTCGCCGGGAGATCACTGCGTTGGCTAGATGTTGCCATGGTGTTTTCTTGATGTGTGGCGGAGTCGGAGAAAAAAGGTGAATCACGATTGTGAAAAATCTGAGGTAAAAATTAGTTGGAAGTCTACTTGAGCAAAGTTACTTGCTAGCCTAGCCAGTTGATTGCGTCATGCGTCTACGGAGTCTCGCGAGAGTAACGACGTCACAGCATGGTAGTGCAAAAATTTAACATTTTGGAAGTCAACCATGGTCGTATACTTTTCCACTCTCTGAAATCAATTTACTCATGCCAGGGCCGTGAGTATTGAGGACCAAATGTGACAGGATGAAATATATAAATACATCCTTAAATAAATACTTAAATGTGTCATTAATTATTTAAAATGGGAATTAAATAAATGAACGTGTCATTAGATGTGTCATTAATTAATAAAAATACTAGTCCATTTAATGTTCAAACACAAAACAAGACAAATCATATATTTCACTATTTAATTATTTCATGGACATGTGTTACAGCACTTAATGAATTTATTTTAGCTGTCAAACTCACCCAAGTCAGTGGGCGGGGCTAACACCTGATTGGTTACCTAGCACATCAAGCCAAGATGGGTCGATTTAGATAAACGATCGATGCAGAGCCAGTAAACATATTCTGACACACTAGGTGGCGCTTCCTTTACTCGGGTCATTCAAGTTGAGGACGATTGACAGCAAGTTTTGCTCATAAAATCATGAAGTGCTACAACAAAGAGCTGAAATTACGCCAACAAGTTCAATAAACTCCACCGCTAGGCACTCTACATGTTCTTGGTCAGCTGGTCCTGCCTCTACGTAATCAGCAAAGTCAAAATTATATCCAACCAACTCCCGAGAAAGTTCCCCAGCCACGATGTTTTGAAGACTTCAGATGAGAGCAATCGATTAGACATAAATAAGCGCGAGTCCCATCCACTGACATTGATGGGTGAATTTGACAGATAAAATAAATTCATGAAGTGCTGCTTTCATGTGTCCTTGAAATGATTAAATAGTGAAATAATTACTTTTATTTATTTAATTCCCACTTTAGTTAATGAAACATATAAATACATCTTTAAATAAATGTTTCATTTTGTTTCATTTGGTCCTCCACACGTGGGATGCGTGAGTCCATTACATCTGCGCGATGGGTGGTTTACTATGTTTCCATATACGATTTAGTGACTTATTCACTTAAAAGAAAGAAAAAAAATATATATATGTATGTACCCATTTCTAATGATGTTGTGTCTGCATTGCTGTATAACCAATTATTTCACACCATTTTGCCATAAAGTATTAGTGTGTCATAAGGGATCATCAGTTTTGCTGTGAAAAATTTAAATGCGAAATTGCCCCCCCCCCCCCCCCCCCCAAATAATGTTTGTCCCTCAATGTATAAAGACTGGCAGGAAAGTTAGATGCTCTTCCACTTTGTCCCACTTGTATATGGCAGAAAACACAGACAAGGCTGAAAAAGCAGTTTCTGCTCTTGCACCCCTCTTTAAAATAAACTGGGGTATTTTAAGCCAAAAGAACTGTTGTGTTTGATAGAACAATATGTCTATATGCTGCATAGCAGATTCATGGCGTATTAAGTCCCCAATCTATTTTTCATTTGTCCGCTTTACCCTGAAAACCCCCGTTTACAGACGTCGCGCAACCGCTTTTGTTTCAACCTAGCCATAAAAAGAAGGTAAGTAATCGTATTTATTATTCAAAATGTCTGTCATTTTTAGCTTAGAATCATTAATCGATGTCTAATATTTCGTTTAAAAAAAAAAAAAAAAAACAAGACCTTAAAAAATTATTCACTCGCATATTTTAAACTCTTAAACAAATTACGTCACAATGAAAAAATTAGCGTCTGTAAAAAAGTCACGGATATCTACTTCATAACTATCGCTTAATTGTATATATATATATATATATATATTTTTTTTGTTACTGTTGCATTTTCTTCGATATGTTAGATTATAAATAATTGATCCAAACAATGAAAAATTGAAAAGAAAAACATTTAAAAGGGTAAATATATGAAAAAGAAAATCTCGGCCACTCCTTGATGTCTGCGATTTCTGCATCGTGACCCATGTTATATTTTCATGTTTTACCCATAAAATCCCCCCAAAATCCAGCTGTGGCCATTCACAGCTGTGTCTTGACATTCAGTGATACGTGCTACACGGAGTTTTTGGATCGAAACAAGGTAAATACGCGATAATATCTCGTTAAAGTCATGGCCTCTGTAATTCTGCTCTCGCGTGCTCTCACCTCCAGATAGGGTTTGCTGTTTGAATTATTTATTTATTTATTTTTTGTTGAAAAAATGCCCTCCTGTTCAAAATTTTTCTTCCTCTAGAAAATTGAGATTTTAAGCTTTCCAATGATGTATCACACATGCATAATGGACAATTTTGAAATTTGGCCAAATATGGGGCCTCAGAGCGGAACTTCAAGTCACCTGAGTGTGACATTGTTGGTTTACAGTGTGCAGTGTTGTCACAGATTACTTGAAAAAGTAATTTAATTACTGATTACTGATTCATTCATTCATTCATTTTCCATGCCGCTTTTCCTCACGAGGGTCGCGGAGGTGCTGGAGCCTATCCCAGCTAACTATGGGCAGTAGGCAGGGGACACCCTGAACTGGGCTAACTATGGGCAGTAGGCAGGGGACACCCTGAACTGGTTGCCAGCCAATCGATTACTCCTCAAAAAAGTAACCTAGTTACTTTACTGATTACTTTATTATCAAAGCAACTAAGTCACTTTAAAAGAACTCCAATGACTAATCAAACCCCCGCTACCTCTAAGATTAAGCCTAATGTCAAAAATTCTGAACTCCCCCTTTAAAATAAAGACCTAGCCGTTAAAATGTTGTCTATAAAAGTTATAAAGCAATAAAACAAACAACAAAAACAAATGAAACGAACAAGAATCCTACAAAGTATTTCATAATGCATGCAGTATAGGCCAAAAGTTTGGAGACACCTCAAGGGTGGATACTTTGAAGAATGTAGAATATAAAACCTGTTTTCAAGTATATCATTCCTCATGTTCATTCATAGTTTTGATATTTTCAGTGAGAATTTACAATGGTTGCTCAAAGAACGTAAATATACAAATCACAAATTTCTTTGAACTATAATAACGGAGAACATAATGTTTGAATCAAATTTTGAGATGATAGTGACCTCAGTTATACCTACGCTCCTTTGAGCTGGAGGAAATTCACGGACTGCCGGCCAAGATGTGTAAGAATGCCTGAGAAGGCCGCATGCTTGTCAACTTTGCAATGCGAGGCCAAATAGCGGATGAAATTTCGAACAGAGATAGTTTGAGCTATGTGTTGGAAAGCCAGAGCCGGCTGCAAATGGAATTTTTTCCCCTCAAATTGTTAAACAAGATTTAAATAATTAATAAGATAAAAAAAAACAAGTGTCAACATTCTGGAGTGGCACTGATGTAAACAAAAATAAATCATAACCAGATGAAGTATTAGAAAAAAAATACATCAATTATACAGTCGTTTACAATGACTTTACCTATAAAAGAAAAATGGTCGTCTGCCTCACAGTGCTGAGACTGCTAATTTGACTCTCAGTGCAGTCCTTTCTGTGTGGACTTTGCTTGTTCTCTTCTTGGTTGAATGGGTTTTCTGTTATTCTTTAAACTTCAGCACATATGACGTTATAAGATCTGCAGCTTAAAATGATAACATACAATGAGGAAAATAAGTACTTTGAACACCATGCAATTTGCAAATTCTCCTACTTAGAAATGATGGGCGGGTTTGAAATTTTCATGGTAGGTGCTTGTCCACTGTGAGGCAAGGCAAGGCAAGGCAAATTTATTTATATAGCACAATTCAACACAAGGCAATTCAAAGTGCTTTACATCACATGAAGATCATAAAAATAACATTTAAATCAACACAACGTAGAAACGAAGACAAAAGATCGCATTTAATCACAGAATAAAAATAAATAAATAAAATAAAAATAAAACAAAAACTACTAGTAATAATAATAATTGAAATCAGCAATGGAGATAAAAACAAGAGGAATAGAAAGCAGGTAGATTGAAATATATAGACAGTTATAGATATGCAGTGCTAAACAAAAGCGTTTTTAGCCCTGATTTAAAAGAGCTAACAGTTTGAGCATACTTCAGACGTTCGGGTAACTTGTTCCAGAGGTGAGGAGCATAATAACTAAATGCTGCCTCACCCTGCTTGGTTCTTGTTCTTGGAACATGCAGAAGACTGGTTCCAGACGACCTTAGGGGTCTACATGTCTCATAGGACTCTAACAAGTCAAGCATGTATTTTGGTCCAAGGCCATTAAGTGTTTTGTAGACGAGCAGTAGTATTTTATAGTCTATCCTTTGACTTACTGGAAGCCAGTGTAGCGATTTCAAAACTGGTGTAATGTGGTCCAGCTTCCTTGTATTTGTGAGGACTCTGGCTGCAGCATTCTGTACCAGCTGCAACTTCCTGACTGATTTTTTATCAAGACCTGTAAATATACCGTTGCAATAGTCCAATCTGCTGAAAATGAATGCATGCATAAGTTTTTCCATGTCTTGTTGAGTCAGAAGCCCCTTAATTCTGGTTATATTTTTTAGGTGGTAATAAGCGGATTTAGTGACGGACTTTAAATGGCTATCAAATTTTAGGTCTGAGTCAATAATTACGCCAAGGTTTCTGACTTGATTTGTAGCTGTAAGTGACTTTGTGCTAAGTTGGCTGCTTATCTTTGACCTTTCCTTTTTTGGCCCAAAAATGATCACCTCTGTCTTCTGCACATTTAACTGGAGAAAATTCTGGCACATCCATTCATTGATTTGATGAATGCAAGTGAGAGACATTCTAAAGAAAACAAATCTAGAAATGATGGGTGATTTTTTAAAGAAATTTATTTGTATTACACTGCTGCAAATACTAGTAGGTATTCGAACACCTGAGAAAATCAATGTTATTATTTGGTAAAGTAGCCTTTTACAATTACAGAGGCCAAACGTTTCCTGTAACTCTTCACCAGTTTTGCACAGACTGCAGCAGGGATTTTACACCGCTGCTGTACACAAATCTTCTCTAGATCAATCAGGTTTCTGGGCTGTCACTGAGAAGCACGGAGTTTCAGCTTCCTCCAAAGATTTTATATTGGGTTTAGGTCTAAAGACTGGCTAACCCATTGTCAAGTTCAAAAATATCAAAAATAGACCCTTAGGTAGACATTTGTAAAATTACCCAGAAATAAGGAGAGAAGACACTCAGTTTTCTTGGCCAAGGAGAGCAAAAGCGTGACTAGCCAGAGGAATGCCAGATTTCGCTGTCCAGTCACCAAAATTGATCTAAAGAAAAATCCTCCTTGGTATTTTTATTTAGGGGTTTGTCCTAATACAAAATGGGTGCCGCCCTGAGGGAGGGGGAAGCAAGCTGGAGACACCCATGTGATTTTGATTGGATATGTGTGTGCATGTAGGTGGAACTAAGTGAGTACACGTATGTAAGCAAAGACTCATGTAAACAATGGTCAAAATGACCCAGACACTTCAGTTATGCAACGCTGCGGCCATGGAAGATGTCCTCGGATGGAAAATTGTCCTCGAAGGTCTAGACGAAAGTCCAGACGCCAGGTGCTGAAGATGTCTCGGAAGGTCTAGTTACGCAATGATGCGGCCATGAAGCAAGGCAGTTGTCATCCCGACCCTCTTTTACTCTTTGTAACACTTAAGCATTATACTACAACCTAGTATAGCAAGCAATAATCATTTACTGGTTATATCAATAAGAAAAATATGGCAATATGTATTATTTATGGTATATATGAGCACAAGCAAATATTCAATCAATCAAGCAAGCAAATATTTAATCAATCAAACCTTGATAATTACCTCAACACACATGCTTGAA
This sequence comes from Corythoichthys intestinalis, assembly GCF_030265065.1. Classification (NCBI taxonomy): domain Eukaryota; kingdom Metazoa; phylum Chordata; class Actinopteri; order Syngnathiformes; family Syngnathidae; genus Corythoichthys; species Corythoichthys intestinalis. The sequence continues at coordinate 37,413,816 of NC_080403.1, read as the reverse complement.
CCTTGTTATGCTTCTTACGGAGCCACTCCTCGGTTATTCGGGCTGTCTGCTTTGGGCCATTGTCATGCTGGAAGACACAGTCGCGACCCATTTTCAATGCTCTAACTGAGGGAAGGACGTTATTCCCGAAAATCTCACAATACATGGCCCTGGTCATCCTCTCCTTAAAACAGTGCAGTCGTTAGTCCCATATGCAGAAAAAACACCCCCAAAGCATCATGCTACCACCCCCATGCTTCACAGTAGGGATGGTGTTCTTGGGATGGTACTCATCATTCTTCTAACTCCCAACAGTATGAGTGGAATTAAGACTAAAAAGTTCCAGTTTGACCTCATATGACCACATGACTTTATCCCATAACTCCTTTGGATCATCCAAATGGTCATTGGCCAACTTAAAACAGTCCTGGACATGTGCTGGTTTAAGCAGGGGAACCTTCCGTGCATGGTTTTAAACCATGACGTCTTAGTGTATCACCAACAACCTACCAGTAACCTTGGAAATGGTGGTCCCAGCAACTTTCAGGTCATTGACCAGCTCCTCCTGTGTAATTCTTGGCTGATTCCTCACCATTCTTAGGATAATTGAGACTCTATGAGGTAGATCTTGCATGGAGCCCCAGTCCGAGGGAGGTTGACAGTCATGTTTAGCTTCCTCCATTTTCTTTGTTTTATTTAAAAAATTTTTTTTTTTTTTTTTTTTTAAACCTGTCCTGTTCAGCTGTTTGACACAGAGAATGGAAGTCTAAGTGCCCGGATTCTGAACAGTTTTAATGTTTCACATGGAGAGTCTGACATACTCCCATTGTGATCCTTCAAAATACCTTTTTATTATGACAAAGCAGCGAACAGGAAGGGATTATGGGGGGACAGAAGAAAAGAAATACAAGAGAAGAAAGAAAAGAAACACATAAACAACAACAAGAAATACATTGAACATCTAAACTAGTTACTAATATGCTGGTGCTATCGTCAGCGAGATGTATTTCCGGTTTACACCATGTGGGGGCCAATTGGCCAGTGAAAGAGGAGAATGGGGCTGGGGGTGTCTATAAGACTATAAGCTAAGTGATTGAAAGGGGTAGAGTGTACACAAATCAGTTCTGTGATCTAGAACCCAGTAATCGTGTGAATCTCTTATGAGTGTAAGCCCGTTGGCGACCAACCCTACGCCGCCGCATCGCCAATCCCGGCACCGGAACCCCCAACCCGAGCATGCCCTACCACATCCAGCAGCACGCAAGCCCCACCGGGCGCGCGACAGCCACGCAGACGGGCGGAGAAACCGCGCGGGCGCCAACCCAGGGCCACGGCCCCCACCCAGCCAGCCCGGGGAGGGAGGGTGGGCGGGTGGTCGGGGGGGCCATCCCTCCTCCCGCCGCCCAGCAAAGGAGCCACCGCCCCCCCCCCCGGGACCCAGGGTGGCCCCCCGGGCCACACGCGCGCCCATCAACCGGCCTTCAGGGATGGCAGGAGGGGACGCATCACCAACCCCACGCCTACACCCACCCCCGCCCGCCCACCCGGGCCACAGCCACAGCCCCCCAACCGGCACGGCCTCCATTTTCTAATATTTGGTCCAATTGTGGATCTTTTATCACCAAGCTGCTTGGCAATTGCCCTGTAACCCCGTCCAGCCTTGTAGAGGTCTACAATTCTGTCTCTTGTGTCTTGGGACAGCCCTTTGGTCTTAACCATGTTAAGAATTGGAGTCTTCCTAAATGTATGGGGTGGTCAAGTGTTTATATAATGCTAACCGCCTCAAACAGGTCAAAAAGTCAGACTCGAAAAGTCCACTTCCATTCCACTTATTCGTTGGACTTTTTAAAGGCGACTAACAGGTCTTCGAGGCTCACAATTGTAGCTAATAGACAGGTGTTCACATACTTTTTTGCAGCTCTATAATACAAATAAATTGTTAAAAAAAATCATACACTGTTGATTTCTGGAATTTTTTTCTTTACATTGTCTCTCACAGTGGACAAGCACCTACCATGAAAATTTTAAAACTGCCCATCATTTCTAAGTGGGAGAACTTGCAAAATTGCAGGGTGTTTAAATACTTATTTTCCTCACTGTATTAAAAATACTTGTTTTAAACGAGATGTAACTCAAAACGAGATGTTTTCAAGACTTTTTTTTTTTTTTTTTAACATAGCAAGATATTTATGATATATCGTCTAAAATAAGCTAAATACGAGATGTTTTCAAGACTTTTTTACTTAGCAAGATATTTATGATATATTGTCTAAAATGAGCTAAAATTTTTACTTGTTAAAGAGAATTATAATACTAAGGAGCTGTGAGATATCAATAGAACCGTTATGTGGCAAGATAACAAATATTAATAAAGTTAACAACAACAAAAATCACATTCATGAGCAATATCGAAAATAGATCGAAAATTCCAAACATTTCCGAAAGTATTCTGGAAACAGCCGAATGGGGCTTTGACGTCATAGCCAGGAAACAAAAGGTCCAGGCAGGTGCCATCGTTGTTTATCGACGAGAGAGTTGCGTTTGGGTTTTATCAAAAAATCGCTAAAATGATTCAAACCTGTCATACTATGTGGTGTACAAATTGCCATTTGTCGCAATCTAGTACCCATGAATTCCCGAACACGAGAAAAAGAGCTGGACTACGCAGACAATGAGTAAAGTTCGTGCGTGCAAAGAGGGCTAATTTTGCAGACCCAGCCTCCAGTGTTCTTTCAAAATTTGCTCCCTTATAAAATTTTGCTCCCAAAGCTTTTGTGGCGCTGAAAAAGCCCTCTTTTACATTCAGTTGGACTCTTAATGTTATCCAAAGGTGCTAACTAAACTCGATACACCATAAACATACATTTGCAACACGAAAATGGCGTAAATTAATACTTAACGACACGGCAAAGTCGTTAACAGTGAGAGCGCGGGGTGCAGTTGCTGTATGCAGCTAACATGGTAGGATGTGTCTGAGAACTTTTGTACATGTCTTTACATGATCTAACTTAAATAAATATTCCTTTCTTTAAAGAAAGTTTGTAGTGTTTACTTTGGAATCGCTGCATTCGCGGCCATTTTTAACGTTATGCGCATGCGCAAAACCGCAAGGTAGCAATTTTTGATGGGTTGCCAATTTTGTCAGAACACCGGTCGTTTTAGCTTCACAATCGATCCAAATTTCTATCATTTTCTTGGTTTTGCGATGTGTGTAATTACGCGAAGTGGCATGATATGAATCCAAAAGGCATGTGTTTATGGATAAATGATGGAATATTAGCATTTCCCCAGGTGTTTTCATACTCTTTAAGGCACGGGTCCCCAAACTTTTTTCTGTGAGGGCCACATAACTTTTCCCTTCTCTAATGAGGGGCCGGGGTCAGTTTGTAACAGAAAAGGTGTGACGATTGCAGGAGTGCCTAAATGTAAAAATTAGGGCTGTCAAATGACTAAAATTTTTAATCGAGTTAATTACAGCTTAAAAATTAATCGTAATTAATCGCAATTCAAACCATCTCTGAAATATGCCATATTTTTCTGTAAATTATTGTTGGAATGGAAAGATAAAACACAAGATGGATATAGACATTCAACATACGGTACATAAGTACTGTATTTGTTTATTATAACAATAAATCAACCAGATGGCATTAACATTATTAACATTCTGTTAAAGCGATCCATGGATAGAAAAACTTGTAGTTCTTAAAAGATAAATTTTCGTACAAGAAATTTTATATTTAAACCCCTCTTAGGGTTTTTGTTTTAATAAAATTTGTAAAATTTTCAATCAAAAAAAAACCACTAGTAGCCCGCCATTGTTGATGTCAATAATTACACAATGCTCATGGGTGCTTAGGCCCATAAAATCAGTCGCACCCAAGCGCCATCAGAGGGCGACAAAACTCCAAAAAACACAAGTAGCAAGTTGACATTGCACTGTGCTGTCATTTTAATCAGTTTGAGCCGGGCATGTGCGTTAATTGTGTCAAATATTTTAAAGTGATTAATTCAAAAAATTAGTTACCGCCCGTTAACGCGATAATTTTGACAGCCCTAGTCAAAATTTATTGTTTTTCAGAAAGCCACAATCAAATAACCCTTTCTGAATTCTTCACGGAACAAAAGTAAATAACATGACATGACATGACATGACATGACATGACATGACATGACATGACATAATATAATAACACTATTAATTAAATAGATAATAACCAAATAACCATCTCTGGGTTCTTCACAGAAAAAAGCCAGGAAATAAATAACACTATAGAGAAAAAAAAAAAAAAAAAAGTTTTTTTTTTTTTTTGTTCAGGGGGCTGGACCAAATGTGGCCGCGGGCCGTGAGATATTTTGACTGGAAATTAGACACATTCTTGGGAAGATTTTAAAATTTTGCAGTCAACTGATAATCTTCTAAACTAAAAAAGCAAAACTGTTACTTTGGACATTTCAAATAAAATGCCATTCCCTTAAATTTTCATATCCATGACAGTTATTAGAAATAAAACTTGGCAGATGACAGTCCCCCTCAACAGAGAATGTAATGAACACGAACTTAGACTGACAGTCAAGCACGAAAATAGATAAGTTAGTGAGCACACGAATGACTGTCTTTTGTGTATATTAAAAAAAAAAAAAGGGGGGGGGGCGGGAGCAGCACTTGTCTGTCATTTTTTTTTTCTCATGGGATGTTTAGACCATTTAAATTATGTGACTGCGATGAACACTGGTAGAGGAAGGGCCAATGGAATTACAGTATGTTATCCATTAAATCCAGACATATAGTACATATTGTATACGTTTATCCCAGTTGACTTCTGGGGAAAAAAAGTGGACTCTACTCCACATATGTTGCCAGTTAGTCACAGGTTTCAGAAAGAGACTGTTACAATTAGATTCACACTACGTAGGAACTGACCCGACACAGCCTGTACCAAAGTCAGTTGAAGGTACAGTGCACCACCACCAACTGAATAATGTTAGGCATGTAAGAAATATGTCCTGCATACTTGTTAGAATTTCACCTCTGAAAAAGTACATTTTGCAAGTATAATGGTATGTCAAAGGGGCAAAATTAATGTTTTGAAAACTCCATGCATATGAAGTTATTAAAAATCCTGTTCTTACCTAGAGTAAGATCATTTGCATACTGTAGGTAAAAGTGACAAGTAAAAATTCCTAATGTTCTTTGTAATCTTTTGGTGCAATGTGAGCTCTCACTACTGAGAATCACTGCAGTCACTTTAAATACTTACTATGCAAATTTCAGGGCTACATCCCTGGTATAAAATCCACAAAAAAAATTATCTAACCTAAAAACCCCTGTTCATTCAGCTGTAGTAGAATTTTATTCATTAGACATTTAAAATTATGGGGTGATGCCATTCACTAACCTCTGTAATTCAGTGTTTCTTTTGAAACCCTTATTATCATTTATACCAGACAGTGTTGTCACAAGCCTTCTTTTACATGCAGCATTTTGGTCTCCTCATATTTCTTTGATGGTTTGAGCTAACACAAGTTTATCAAATTATCCTAACTGGTGACTCTCAATGAAAAGAAATGTATTGCATGATTGAGTCAATATGGTGAGTCATGTGCTTAAGATAGTCACTGGATAAAGAATTTTGTTGGTAAGGAATGTCTTATTTTTAATTTAATATGCAGATATACACTACACTCAAAGTGCATTTAGTACAGTGAGACCATGACTGCAATAAATTTGAGGTCAATGGATCACAGGTTTGATGCGGTAATTGCAAGCAAAAGGTTAGTTTATTTATCTGATCCAAGTCAGGTGATTGTACTGATTTAATCACTCTATGATTCAATTTCCAGTGTGCAATTTTCCTTCCAATTGCATTACACCATCAAAGAATCAGACTACACAGATGTAGTCGCGCAAGACTAAGGACGTTCGGAGCGGGATATAATGCAATATCAAACAGCAACAAAGACGCAATAATACGAAATAATAATAAAAACTTCATTAATGTATTCTGAAGCAATGATTTGTAGCGATCAAATGTTTTTTCAATAGAATGCAGAAGGTCAATAATCAAACAGTATATTCACTGCTTTGGGAAATTTGGGGTGTGGTGTGTTGTGAATATTTTCCCTCATCAATGTAAGATATGGGGTGTGACAAAATATCGAAATGGTGGTATATCGTGATACTTTGTATCCCAAAAGGTTATCGATATGCTCCTGCAAGAATCGAGATATCGATTTAAAAAGGTGTCAATGTCTATATAAAAAAAAAATAAGGAACCAACAAATTGCTACCAATTGTCTCAGTTAACTCTAAGGCTGCCTTGACAGTGCTCGACACCCAATCCATTTAGACTGGGAACGTTCGTTCATTCGAAACCAGAGCATTCACAGTCATTCTGTCAGATTTTCAGGGCATTTACCGGTCACTTGCTATTCATTTTAGGGCATTTCCAGGTAATTTCCTGTTGAGTTTGAGTCGCTGCCTATTCATTTTGGTGACTCCCAGGTCACTTCCTGTTTTGTAACACAAAATAAACAGGAAGTGACTCAAAAAATACCCCAAAATCAACAGGAAGCAACTGAAAATCAACAGGTAAATGACCTTAAATGGCCCAAAACTACCTCATTGCCTGTCATTGGCTGCCACTAACGGCCATAGACGTTCAATCCGTTTGAAGCTTAAATGGATTGGACGTCTACTAGTGATAAACTATTCCAATTCACAGCAGAAGCTTGTTTTTCTGTTTATTAGTTGTTTTCAGAATATCCTAGAATGATTTCCTGACCAATGTATCAATAATCGTCGTATCACCATATCATCAGATCATCGTTATCGTGAGCTTTGTATCGCAAACCGTATCATATCGTGCGGCACCAAGATATTCCCACTCCTAGTAAAATAAGTGCCTTTATATTAAAAAAGGTTGTAAAACATGTGGTAGTGGTTCGCAGAGGGCGATAGGTAAAGTTGAGACACGGAGAGGAAGAAAAATGAAACTTGCAATATTAAACTATGTAAAAATATATGTGTATAATGGTATTTTTTTCAGATGACGATGGTCGATTATATTAAGATAATGATTAATAAAACTGATTAGTTCTGATATCTCATACGGTATAAAAAAAAAAACACCTTATAAAAACACTCTTGCAAAGGTTAATTTTTTCCCCCTCGTGTGTCTGTTGCAGTACATTAAAGCTTTTTACAACCAGACATGGCTGGTGAGATACAATGAACCTGTCAGCGCAGAGACAGTCACACTCCTTTGGTCCATCACAGTCTCCATATTTGCCATTGGGGGCCTTTTCGGAGCACTTTGTGTCTCTTGGCTCATAAAACTACTGGGAAGGTGAGATGATTTCAGTATGTTGATGATGCACTTTTCCATCTTTGTTGTTAGATCAACAGCCTCTGTTGGGCCACTTGATATAAACAAACGACCAGCACGGGAACTCATTTATTTCACAGCTATGACTAGATGGCCAATGTGTAAAACGGTGACATGAGAGTACATTTTTTTCCCCAAAATGTCATCATACTAAAAGTTTAGCATTCAGGAAGAATTTAATCGTATAGGCCTAACCCTTAAGGGACCCACAGATAGAAAGGCTTGTAGTTCTTAAAAGATAAACGTTATCTTGAGGTAAAATATTTTGATATTGAAACCCATCTTGATGTTATCGTTTTCATCCAATTTCTAAAATTAGTTTAACTAGTAGGTCACCATTGTTGTTGACGTGGCAGGGCGGTGACGTCACATGGTTACGCTGCTGGGCTTCCAGAGTATGACTCTAGCGACATAAACATATCATCTGTTCAACCCTTTCAATTTGAACCCGAGAGGAACATTAATGAGCATGACAGCATTGTCGATATTTCACAAAACTAACAGCAAAAGCAAAATGAACAGGAAAGACGTGATGAGACGAGGCGAGAGTAGGAAAAAAGAACAGTGTTCTGCCAAAATGTACTACACCAGCGAAACGTGTGGCGAATTTGACACCTAAAGTTTGTTCTGTAAATGAATTTATGCATATTTTTCTTTTATTGTATACTGTAATGTTCGTAACTATGTGCATTATTCTGATATAATGTTTTCAGAAGCATCCTAAAGTGCACGCAACGTTACTGTTGTTTTGGTCACGTGATGCGGGAGTGCGATAGACAGGCACAGCCTACCGAGAGCCGCAAGTTCTGTTTGTGCCGTTAGCTCCATGTGTTAATAGAGAAACAAAGTTGTCAGCACGTCGTGTGTTCGATACCTTTGTCAAAGAAAAAAGCTCAAAACAAGACACTATGCACGGTCCCTTTAAGGGATGCTGGGACTGGAAAGCTGTGAGTAGTAGGAAGCCAGGGGGAGATGAGCGAGAAGCAAAAGTTTGCGGTCGAACGTGGCGGCAGTCTGCTGTTATTTTGTTTATTGTTTTTTTTATTGTTGCCACAATAAAGTGGAGAAAGACACCAACAACTCCTCTCCTCCTTTTCCCTCATACGGGGCTATTACAATACATTTTTAAAAAACGTTTTCATATTATAATTATTTTCTATACATGAGAGGTGCCGGATCTGCCCAAATAAGTCCCAGAACACAGGGAGGCCAAAATCAAGAGGTGCCGGATCTTGTTCCGGCGAGATCCGGCACAAATTAACCCCTGGTCATCTCAAAATGTGTTTGTCTTTGTTTAGTTTTTGTTGACGAAAACTAATTTTGTCTAGTTTTGGTGAACGTTTACTAAAAATGTTTGTGTCTGTAAAATTAATAAAAAAATTACTCCAAAAATAAATAAATAATGGTTCCCGACTATTTCCAATGAACATTGACAAATGAGGAAATAATGTAACGTCTACAAGAAAAACGCCAACTTGGTGATAATACTCGCTCAGAAGTAAAATAATACATTATCTTCAATAATTATACCCACCTAGATGCCACAAACTGTATGTAAAAAAAAAAAAAAAAAAAAAAAATTCCAAGAGTTTAAGAGGACGCTCGCCGTTACCTTTAGCCTAATGTTATTACGAATGCCATGCTAATGCTATGAGTTACATTTTGTGCGTGCTGATCACTCAACACAGACCTTTAAAAGCTAAAGCAACATTGCGTATTTTCTCTGGCTAAGATGAGAAGACCTGCCGTGTGTGTTTCAAATCAAGCAAACAGGAGACTGGAGAGGACACTGGCACGTCTCATGGGTTACACAACCAGACACTGCCACGATGCAGGCTAACTACACATAAAATGTCACATATTGTGAACATGTGACGAAAATTATGGCGCATTTTCATCTCGTTCTTGTCTTGTCAGATGAAAACTGGCATTTGTTCCGTTGTTTTAGTCTTCCAAAACACATTTTTAGCTCCTTATCGTATTGTCAACGTCATGAAAAAATTGTTCGTTGACAAAATGTTTTCGTTATAGTCATTGTTGATGAAAACAACACTGATGTAGTTTTCATTCAAGTCATTTTGGAAAGATGCCTTACCTTTACGTATCTCAAATTAAAACCTGTGGTCCGTACTGCTCACATTTTCAGTGTATTATTCATTTCAAATCCCTTTTTCTCAGTGAGAAACCAGAGAATGCAAATCCGCATTTTTTTCCCTTTAAAGTTGTCTCAAAAAGGCTAAAAGCTATAGGTCAGGGAATAGAGATGAATGGATAATAGCAAATGACGAGTATGTGAATCAAACAGTGAATAACTCATTAAAAGAAAAAGTGGTCATTTCTTTTCATATCATCCTGAATTATTCAAAATGGAATATTTTATCACAAGATCTTAAAGAAATGCTAAAGTGTTTCCTGAGAGGCTCTTCCAATGCGGAACCTCCTGGTGGGTCATGTCAGCGTTTGTATTTCGATTCAATTAAATTTAAGAGACAAATTTACCAATCTGACTAAGCTATTTTACAGTATTCTATAGCTTGAAAGAAAACATAAATACCACATAGTTTGTGATGCCCGTGCTTAATAAAATAAAGCTGCTGGCTTGATGTACTGTAGATATTTTGTATCTTACCATTAAAACAAATTTAATGGTAAAGCCTTTTCATTATCAAGGAGGGTTATTTTCCAAATTCTTTACATGCTTCACTAAATAATACCATTGAATCACAGCTGCCACACATGACTTCAAGTTTTTTGCTAATAATATGTACACTGCTGGCCAAAAGTATTGGCACCTTTGCAATTCTGTCAGATAATGCTCAATTTCTCCAAGAAAATGATTGCAATTACAAATGCTTTGGTAGTAATATTTTCATTTATTTTGCTTGCAATGAAAAAAACACAAAAGAGAATGGGAAAAAAAAAAATCATTATCATTTTAAACAAATCTCCAAAAATGGGCCAGACAAAAGTATTGGCACCCTCAGCCTAGTACTTTTTAGCACAACATTTAGTCAAAATAACTGCGAACAACTGCTTCCGGTATCCATCAATGAGTTTCTTACAATTTGCTTCTGGAATTGTAGACCATTATTCTTTGGACAACTTCAGGTCTCTGAGATTTGAAGGGTGCCTTCTCCAAACTGCCATTTTCAGATCTCTCCACAGGTGTTCTATGGGATTCAGGTCTGGACTCATTGCTGGCCACTTTAGAAGTCTCCAGTGCTTTCTCTTAAATAACTTTTCTAGTGCTTTTTGAAATGTGTTTTGGGTCATTGTCCCATGACCTCTGAGGGAGGCCCAGCTTTCTCACACTGGGCCCAACATTATCCTGAAAAATTTGTTGGTAGTCTTCAGACTTCATAATGCCATGCACACTGTCAAGCAGTCCAGTGCCAGAGGCAGCAAAGCAACCCCAAAACATCAGGGAACCTCTACCATGTTTGACTGTGGGGACCGTGTTCTTTTCTTTGAAGGCCTTGTTTTTTCCCCTGTATACTCTATGTTGATGCCTTTTCCCAAAAAGCTCTACTTTTGTCTCATTTGACCAGAGAACATTCTTCCAAAACGTTTTTGGTTTCCTCGGGTAGGTTTTGGCAAACTCCAGCCCGGCTTTTTTATGTCTCTGGGTCAGAAGTGGGGTCTTTCTGTGTATCCTACCATAGAGTCCCTTTTCATTCAGATGCTGACCGATTGTACGGGTTGACACTGTTGTACCCTCGGACTGCAGGACAGCTTGAACTTGTTTGGATGTTGGTCAAGGTTCTTTATCCACTTTCCGCACAATCTTTTGTTGAAATTTCGCGTCAATTTTTTTTCCCGTCCACATCTAGGGAGGTTAGCCACAGTGCATTAGGCTTTACACTTATTGATGACATGGTAGACACAGGAACATTCAGGTCTTTCGAGATAGACTTGTAGCCTTAAATTTACCCATTTTTCCTCACAATTTTGCTTCTCAAGTCCTCAGACAGTTCATTGGTCTTCTTTCTTTTCTCCATGCTCAATGTGGTACACACAAGGACACAGGACAGACGTTGAGTCAACTTTAATCCATTTTAACTGACTGCAAGTGTAATTTAGTTATTGCCACTTTTGTCTGGTCCATATTTGGAGTTTTGTGTAAAATGATAATTTTTTTCATTCTCTTTTGTGTTTTTTTCATTGCTGGCAAAATAAATGAAGATAGTACTACCAAAGCGTTTGTAATTGCAATCATTTTCCCGGAGAAGTTGAACCTTATCTGACAGATTTGCAGGGGGGGCAATACTTTTGGCCAGCAGTGTATACAGTACTTACTGTAGTATGGGTACTAAAAGCTTCACCCCCCCCCCCCACCCCCCTAACTCTTTTAAAACAGAAAAGGAACCTTGTTGCTGAATAACATCTTTGCTGTGGCAGCGGCATTGCTACTTACCTTTGGCGAGAGAGCACGGTCCTTTGAGATGCTCATCATTGGCCGCTTCATTATGGGAGTCGACTCTGGTAAGTCGAGCGTTCCGTGGCTGAGGCCAGAGAGTTGAAGGCTTCTGTGATATGAATAAATCTCTACATGCAGTACTTTAGTTAAACAAAACTATTATATGTATATTTAGTTTTTTCCTTTGTGTACCCTCAAAATTATGACTTGTTTGGTTAAGCGTAAGAGCTTCGCACTGCATGGATAAATTATGTAATATAATAATGGCCCCTCCCACGGAGATTAAAACAGCCCCGGGAAATATGCAAATGTTGTTGTGCCGACTTATTGCTGAGAGATGGCCTCATCAAGCTCGATATTTGAAATTACCTGTGTGTGTTTGTGTTTGATGGGTGTGCAATGCCTGTGAAATTAGAGCTTCCTTCCAAGCATCAACTTTAGTGCTGTAATGAGAAGAACTGCTACCTTCATTAAGTGTTTGAAAGAGGTGATTAAAAACAAGGACAGGGAAAGCAACGCTGCCAATTAGGGCTACTTTTATATACATGGATTTCTCGGGAAGTTTTTGTCAGATGCATATGTTGATTAACGCACGTCATTTGAAGTGTGTGCTGACATAATAACTATTAGGGTTGTTCCGATCATGTTTTTTTGCTCCCGATCCGATCCCGATCGTTTTAGTTTGAGTATCTGCTGATCCCGATATTTCCCGATCCGATTGCTTTTTTTTGCTCCCGATTCAATTCCAATCATTCCCAATAATTTTTCCCGATCATATACTGTACATTTTGGCAATGCATTAAGAAAAAACTGAATAAAACTGAATATATACATTCAACATACAGTACATAAGTACTGTATTTGTTTATTATGACAATAAATCCTCAAGATGGCATTTACATTATTAACATTCTTTCTGTGAGACTGATCCACGGATAGAAACACTTGTGACTTTGTATATTGTGACTAAATATTGCCATCTAGTGTATTTGTTGAGCTTTCAGTAAATGATACTGTAGCCATGCCCAAATGCATGATGGGAAGTGGAACCATGACTGTGCTACCAATTGATACATCTTCTCTGTGTTGGGAAATAACATAAGGTGTTAAGAAAAAGATCAATTGCCAACTTGCTTCCCCACATTGCTTCCCATGATATTTCGAATCGTAGGGAGAGGGATTGTAAGGCTTTAGCCAATAAAAAAAAGGCTCCAAAGGCTGCCAAAATTCACTCTACTCATTTTACGCTGCCTTTTAGCTCTCTATATAGGTAAAACAGCGCCATTTCAGATTGAGCGCGATAATGTGTGAGTGGGTCGTGAAACGCATGAATTAATTGCGTTAAATATTTTAATGTGATACATTTAAAAAAAAAGTTAATTACCGCCGTTATCGGGATAAATTTGATAACCCTACCTTAAGCCTAAACTAAAGACTCTGGATGAGCGTAACATATTATGTCTGTAACGTTAAATACAATTAAAAAACGATTTAATTAAAGAAAAATTTTAAAATGGCATGGCCGATATTTTTTTGCCGATTCCGATACTTTGAAAATGACGTGATCAGACCCGATTGATCGGCATCTCTAATAACTATATTTGTTTCTTGTTACCGGTGGCAAAATAATACAAAAAAAAAAAAAAAAAATACAGATTGCAATTTTTACCCAAAAAGTTTCAAGTCAACCTATTGCACTAGCACTTTTGTAAGTGAGCAGAACCCAAAGTTTCCAGTAAAAAAACATTAAAGTTTCATGTTAGTACAATTGACATTTCAAGTTATGCTTACTAATATGTACAGTGCCTTGCAAAAGTATTCGGCCCCCTTGAATCTTGCAACCTTTCGCCACATTTCAGGCTTCAAACATAAAGATATGAAATTTAATTTTTTTGTCAAGAAACAACAACAAGTGGGACACAATCGTGAAGTGGAACAACATTTATTGGATAATTTAAACTTTTTTAACAAATAAAAAACTGAAAAGTGTGGCGTGCAATATTATTCGGCCCCTTTACTTTCAGTGCAGCAAACTCACTCCAGAAGTTCAGTGAGGATCTCTGAATGATCCAATGTTGTCCTAAATGACCGATGATGATAAAAAGAATCCACCGGTGTGTAATCAAGTCTCCGTATAAATGCACCTGCTCTGTGATAGTCTCAGGGTTCTGTTTAAAGTGCAGAGAGCATTATGAAAACCAAGGAACGCACCAGGCAGGTCCGAGATACTGTTGTGGAGAAGTTTAAAGCCGGATTTGGATACAAAAAGATTTCCCAAGCTTTAAACATCTCAAGGAGCACTGTGCAAGCCATCATATTGAAATGGAAGGAGCATCAGACCACTGCAAATCTACCAAGACCTGGCCGTCCTTCCAAACTTTCTTCTCAAACAAGGAGAAAACTGATCAGAGATGCAGCCAAGAGGCCCATGATCACTCTGGATGAACTGCAGAGATCTACAGCTGAGGTGGGAGAATCTGTCCATAGGACAACAATCAGTCGTACACTGCACAAATCTGGCCTTTATGGAAGAGTGGCAAGAAAAAAGCCATTTCTCAAAGATATCCATAAAAGGTCTCGTTTAAAGTTTGCCACAAGCCACCTGGGAGACACACCAAACATGTGGAAGAAGGTGCTCTGGTCAGATGAAACCAAAATTGAACTTTTTGGCCACAATGCAAAACGATATGTTTGGCGTAAAAGCAACACAGCTCATCACCCTGAACACACCATCCCCACTGTCAAACATGGTGGTGGCAGCATCATGGTTTGGGCCCGCTTTTCTTCAGCAGGGACAGGGAAGATGGTTAAAATTGACGGGAAGATGGATGCAGCCAAATACAGGAACATTCTGGAAGAAAACCTGTTGGTATCTGCACAAGACCTGAGACTGGAACGGAGATTTATCTTCCAACAGGACAATGATCCAAAACATAAAGCCAAATCTACAATGGAATGGTTCAAAAATAAACGTATCCAGGTGTTAGAATGGCCAAGTCAAAGTCCAGACCTGAATCCAATCGAGAATCTGTGGAAAGAGCTGAAGACTGCTGTTCACAAACACTCTCCATCCAACCTCACTGAGCTCGAGCAGTTTTGCAAGGAAGAATGGGCAAGAATGTCAGTGTCTCGATGTGCAAAACTGATAGAAACATACCCCAAGCGACTTGCAGCTGTAATTGGAGCAAAAGGTGGCGCTACAAAGTATTAACGCAAGGGGGCCGAATAATATTGCACGCCCCACTTTTCAGTTTTTTATTTGTTAAAAAAGTTTAAATTATCCAATAAATTTTGTTCCACTTCACGATTGTGTCCCACTTGTTGTTGATTCTTGACAAAAATTAAAATTTTATATCTTTATGTTTGAAGCCTGAAATGTGGCGAAAGGTTGCAAGGTTCAAGAGGGCCGAATACTTTTGCAAGGCACTGTATGTAAAGGCAACCCAAGCAGGATTCAAACCTGGATGACAGTGTAATACATCGCAAAGTGAGCTACACACTTCACACTACACCCGCGACACTTAGGCCGTGTCTGCATGTTGCAGGGTATTTGGCAAAAAGAACTTTTTCTACGCTTTAGCCTATCATCCACACACACTTACATTTTGGGCATTGAAATGAGGTTTCGTAAAAACTTCGTCCAAAGTGAAGATATGCGAATTCTGCATTTGTAGCGCCATCATGTGGACACTGATAACTGAAGCTTAAAGTGCCTGTGACACGAAAATGCATGTTTATCTCATAATACACGCGGTATTTTATGCTCCTTAATGAAGTAGACCGCTTGGATGTGTGTGGCAGCGATCGCTATATTTATTTAGCTTTTTGAATCCCGCGCCATGAAAATGAGTGACTTCCGGCAACAGTCTCGAGTTGAGAAAGAGGGCGCTGTGACGTGTTCGGAGGAAGGAGTCCTCCAAACTATACAGCCGATTGTCTTTGTTTTTACATTCTATTGATTTAATGTGATTTTTATGATCTTCATGAGATGTAAAGCACTTTGAATTGCCTTGTGTTGAATTGCGCTATATAAATAAATTTGCCTTTGCCTTAAAATTTCATGTTACCACAACTTACATTTTATTTTTGGCACAATTAAACATTTCAAATTCTGCTTATTCAGGAATGTAGCTCTCATCCCAAAGCCTGATAACCCACATTAGAACAAGTCATTGTTGATGAGTTATGAGTACTCAAAATTCCAAGTAATACTTTTTTAGCAAATAAAATTGTACACAAAGATAAATAATAGTTACAGAAAGCCCACTATTGCGATGATATTTATGTGCATAGAGAGATTATGTAAGACTTAAAACTGATGTGCACCAATATTTGTGTACCGCATTACTATGATAGTTCTCTTTGCCTGCATGTGCTTGGCCTTGGTGTCTGTTTGGTTTTACAAAGAAAAGCAATATGTAACAGGGGAAATAGTCCTTTTTTGGGATTAAAATTTGTACAAAATAGTTCTAAAATACATAGCACAAATATTTATAGGAATGCAGTGGGCTGGGAAGAAGAAAATGACCTCTTTATATCGAAATGGATTGGTCAATAAAAAGAGAAAGCTCAAGATTCTGCTTTAGTAATCCAATCTGCAGTTTATCGCTATGAGAACTATGTTTTTTTTTTCTTAATAAATTATTATACTTTTTGCCATTTGATTCAAACATTGGTCGAAAACCACAAAAGACAAACTATCAGCAACCCTTAGGTGACAAAATTTAATGAAAGGGATATATGTTGAGTGCAAATTTTCTGCTTTGAGATGATAATAGTTCATTTATCCCTTACCATTTCTCATAGGTATAGCTCTCAGTGCACTGCCAATGTATCTTGGAGAGATTTCCCCAAGATATATCCGAGGTTTCATCGGTCAGTTCAACTCTATTCTGATCTGTCTTGGAGTGTTTGTGGGTCAGGTGCTAGGCCTACCTGAGCTGCTGGGTCAGGTGAGTTATGGATTTTTAACCTCTCTATCACCTTTAAACATTTTATAAAATTTTAGGAGAGAGAAATTTGTCAAATCCTTATCGTTGAACAAAATCAAAACCACTTAAGACAGCTGTAGCCAGGTAGAATAATTCAGCAACACCAGTTGTTTTTAATGAAAGAAAAACAGTGTTCATAGAAAAAAACTTTAATGTGACAAGAGTAATTAATATGGAAAAATATAATGAAATGTGACCATTTAAAATCAGACTTTGCTTTAAAATTCTGTTCAACAAAATTCTTTATTAAAGAAAAAGAAGAAGACGAGGAAAAACATTTTGGTATCTCAAAAGAAAATACGAGCAAGTATACATGATCGTGGGAAAGATTGTTTTTCTCCACTACAGATCATAAAAAAGATTTTTTTTTTAAAAATTGTAAAACAGGATTCTTTCCAATGGCATGCAATTGATCAAAACCTTGTCTTGCTCGTTTTGCTCACAACTTTTGATAAAACAAAAAAGTTTCATTGAACCTTCTGCACCTCTCAGAAGGTATTTTGCCCAACCTTCATACGCAAAATGCTTTTGTTTTAGGTCTGAAGTGTGCTTTATTCAAACAGCATGTTTTCGCTCCATTCACAGATATTTAATAGGGCGTACGGACCATAGCGCACAGAAGGCCACTGCAGAATAGTCAAAAGTTTTGCTTTTAATAAATGGCAAGTTGTGTGCACGAAGTAATGGCATAGTAAGTAGGCAAATAATCACTGCGTATAGACAAGTTTCCTGAGCGAAACATGGGTGGCACCATCTTTGACATTTTATGCTACGGACTTCTGGTTTAGACAAAACAACATGAAGTGCGGTCGAAGTAAGCAGTGTGCAGTCAATGTTAAAACTGCAAAATCAAACCAGAGGAACCCACGGAATCCCCCAAAATGGATTCAGCATGACGTAAATGAAGCTCTGGGACTTAATGTGTTGTTCGTTATTTCTTATCACTTCGTTGATCGTTCGCAGACAAAATTCTGAAAATCTGTGCAGCCTGTGTTAACATGAGGTGTAGATTGATACGCTGGCTGCTTTAGTGACCAAAATGAGGCAAAATTACAAATAACATTACAGTTGCTGACACGGAGAAGGGCTGACACAAATTTTGTCGTTGCAAGGAAATACTACAAGGTATTGTTCATCTGGTTTGATTAAAGTTATGATATTATGAGCTCACCACACGTGTACATGTAAACACAAATAGCGTGTCATTCTTTTTTATTGCATATATTGATCGCAATAAATCTTTTGGAAAACATGATTCCATTTCTTGTTTTATTTAAAACGATTGGTGCATGTGCAAAACAGGGCAATAAAACACAATTTATAAAATTATTTGGAAAATATTAACCAAAATGGGGCATAAGTCGAGCCTTCCCATAGCAAAGCAAAATTGAAGATGAGATCTTGTTCATGTCTTATTTACATCTCTGAGAAGTGAATCAGCAATAATCGAGACCAGGGTGGTTTTCTGTTTTCTCAAATTTGTCTCATGAGAAATAAGTCTCTTAGTGAACATTACCTGAGAAGGTCTTAAGTCTTAAGGTCTTAATAGTTCTACTGGCACGATTTTTCAATAGAGTCTCACAGTTGTCTCCTTTCAAGATCTCACCAAGAGACAACTATGAGTACTTGTGTCGATCTCAAACGCGTCTCAATTTTATCTCCTTGAAGTCACGATCTCAGTAAAGTCTCAGTAAAAGACATGGATGAGCAAAGTATTTTATTTCTTAAACTTGCCTCAGCTGCCTCTTTTACTGATCTCGCCAAGCAACCCTATATTGTCTCAGTCACAAATACAGTATTTCTCAATTTGATAACCTTCCAGTCTGCAATTGCTCATTTTGGGTTTTCAAGGTTCTTTCATTGTAACAAAGAGTAGTGTCTTCTCTGACGTGTCCAATCACATCTTAATTCATATCATGCCGAAATCCAAGAAAATATTATAATTGTTAAAATAATTAAATAACATCTGATTCATTTGTTTCCCCGCACGGAAACAGCGACAGCCAAAACAAGTGCCGCTCGGCCAATGCTGCCTCGCGTGCGCCAACCGGGAAGGCGGAACTTCGCGCGTTCTCTTCTTATTTTAACCCTGTACTGACTCCATGTTTCAAAAGTTTAAAGAAGACTCACCGAAAACGGGTTGACAATTTATTCCTCGACAATGGTCAAAAACAAGGCAAAAACAGACGAAGGAGGGAACAAATGCTGAATCCAACGCAAGGCTACATAGCAAATGTTTCCGAGCAGCAAATCTGTCTTATCTCAGTGTCCAGTGTTTTTTAAGTCTGTGGGCCGGCCAATGGTGTGTCCGGGCGTTGCTTTGGGATCATCCCTCTCTGGCCGGTTTCGGGCTGTTTAGGTTCGTGCGTGGATGGGATGTGGTTGCCACAGTGACCGACGCTGGTCTTGACGTCACAAGTGCCTGCTATCAACTTTGTTATCTGGGCTGGCACTACTTGTTTTAGGACAAAACGCGCTGGTATTTGTCCTTGTTCGTTTGTCGGGAGGACTGATTGCCAGAGTTGGTGCGTCAGTCTTGCTCGTGGCGCACACGTTTGGTGTTCTGTGATAAGATGGCGTTGTGTATCTATTCTGTTTCTTTAAACTATGGTGTGCTATTTTTTTTACATTAGGTGTGTTAGAGTAGTGCAGTCCTACAGTGAATATCAAAAAATGATACTATTCCCTGATTGATTATATTACGTGTGTTCGAGTAATGCAAACAGTTAGACGGTGCCTACGAGAAACGGTACCATTTTTCCCCCTCATGAGCGCCGATAAGGTGATTAACTTTACTGTGTCAAGGGCACTGGGTGAAGTCTGCCTAAACTATAGTTAGATGAATGTGTTAGACTAATGCAAACAATAATATGGTGTGTGCGAGAACGGTACCTTTTCCCTTCAATTCTTTCATTGTAACAAAGAGTAGTTAGTGTCTGCTCTGACATGTCCAATCACATCTTAATTCATATCATGCCAAAATCCACGAAAATATTATAATTGGTCAAATAATTAAATAACATCTGATTCATTTGGTTCATCTTGTTCAATGTAAAAATTAAAGAAAACTATCGGCCGCTACAAATGCCTTATTGGTTTTTGGTTTCGAAGACCTAAAGTTTACCACAAAATAGTGTGAAGAACCTTAGTCCTCTTGTTTAATGACGTAATCAAAACAGGCAACATGCTGGCTGACGATGTCTTGCTAAAACAACTGGCTCACGGGCAATATGTCTGCCATTTGGATTTTTTTGGTTTTTGTTTTGAAACATCAAAGAAATATATGAATTATTACATTAACTAACATATCATCACTGCTACACGCTCTTTCCGAAGTTGCTTTCCATTGATGTGCCGCGTCACATCGAGCCCAGTGCATCTGAGCCTGTGCGTTGCTCAGTGGTAGAGAAGTCGTTCCCCAACCCAGAGGTTGTGAGTTCAACTCTCTGTCCTGATGAATTCAGCTAAGTACCCTTGAGCAAGATACTGAACCCCACATTGCTGCAGCAGGTAGATGAGGATATAGTGTCAAAGCGCTTTGAGTGCCTGAAAGGTGCTTTACAAGTATAACTCCATTTTCAATTAAGAGCATTTCTCTTCTCAAATATTGCTCAAATCTGTTTTTCTCAAATCAATCTCCTGTGTCTCAATGATGTCATTGCCCATTTTGACTCATCAGTTGCTCCTAAGGGTACTCTTAGGAGCACAAACTCAGAAACAAATAAGCAAAGAATGAGATAAATTTGAGATGATCAAATTCATCTCACGAGACGAGATTAAGCAGCAGATAAGTAGCAAATTTTTGCTATGGGTTCCATCATCAAAGTAGAACGCACGTAGTCTCGATATATGTCCATCAACGTACAGTAAGTGTTGTTGTGAGGCACATCAAGTTATCTTCCCTTGCCTAACAGCTTTTCCACCTGTAAACAAATGAACAAAAACTTCTAGCACTTGCATTTATGCATTTAGAGTAAGAAGCCCATGTATGACTTGTCGTAGATGAGTGTTTGTTTTTCATTTATCTTTTTTTAACTAGATTTAGCAAAGCTAATAATGTCTCAGCTGTGCCGAAAAACACAGAATTATAGTCAGAATGGACATAATAGTGCAATCCGACATATGCTGATTAGCAACAGGCTAGCAGCAGATAGCATGTGTTTCAGCGACAGCAGTACAGTAGTTGTAGTGAATAATATTAAACATCATCACAATTACAATCATCATCATCATAATAACAATATCGAAGACAATAAATCGTTCATGCGCAAGATTTCAGCTTTAGTCTTTTTGGAGCACTGGACACATGAAAATGCAGTTATAGGAAGAACATACCCTCCATAACACAGTGGCAACATTGCTACATAAACAATCGATCTTTGTGGTGGCACAGGCTTGGTTCCACATGCGCCTTCATGAACATGTTGTCCTCCCATGTCGTGATGATGGCAGATTGATGTGGTATTTCCAAATTGTCTTTTTGAGGGATTTTGATGAGTGATGCCACTTCAGCTCCACTGTTGTTTTGGTAAGAGAAAGTGTAAAACGGAAGTCGTGAGCAGAAATGCATAAGAAAAAGCGGAAGTACCTCAGAAACTTGTAATATTCAATAGTTTGCTTTTCCAAAGCAATTATGTGGCTCTAAAATGACATCGCAGGGCGCGGTTTGTCAAAGACGGGCACTTTATTGCTTTGTCCAATGCCGTGAAAACTAAAAGATGTAAAAATTAAACTTAGACACTTAAAGAAAATGGTGACATGCTAAACAGAAATCAAGCTAACCTTGTGGCCACCTGCCACTTTGGAGGTCTTAGGCGAGTGAATGCGAAATCGAGTGCATTCCAAACTTAATGAAATAATAGTACAATTAATAACAGTCACAAAACACATCGCACAATACAGAAATGTAACAAAAAATACCTTCTGCAAATAGCACTTCTTGATTTCTATGCAGCTGGCCAGCTCTCCCAGCTGCTGCGAATGACTTATTGAAAATCTTTTTCGTCTCTGGGGAGAGCAGGTCTCGCTGCAACTTACACCATGCAACAGACCACTGATAATCTCCCTCGATCTGGGGCTCCATGCAAGATCTCACCCCGTGGCGTCAAAATGATAACAAGAACGGTGAGCAAAAATCCCAGAACCACACGGGGGAACCTAGTGAATGACCTACAGAGAGCTGGGACAACAGTAACAAAGGCTACTATCAGTAACACAATGCGCCGCCAGGGACTCAAATCCTGCACTGCCAGACGTGTCCCCCTGCTAAAGAAAGTACACGTCCAGGCTCCTCTGCGGTTTGCTAGAGAGCATTTGGATGATCCAGAAGAGGACTGGGAGAATGTGTTATGGTCAGATGAAACCAAAATAGAACTTTTTGGTAGAAACACAGGTTCTCGTGTTTGGAGGAAAAAGAATACTGAATTGCACCATACCCACTGTGAAGCATGGGGGTGGAAACATCATGCTTTGGGGCTGTTTTTCTGCAAAGGGACCAGGACGACTGATCTGTGTAAAGAAAAGAATGAATGGGGCCATGTATCGAGAGATTTTGAGTGAAAATCTCCTTCCATCAGCAAGGGCATTGAAGATGAGACGTGGCTTGGTCTTTCAGCATGACAGTGATCCCAAACACACAGCCAGGAAAACAAAGGAGTGGCTTCGTAGGAAGCATTTTAAGGTCCTGAAATGGCCTAGCCAGTCTCCAGATCTCAACCCGATAGAAAATCTGTGAAGGGAGTTGAAAGTCCGTGTTGCCCAACGACAGCCCCAAAACATCACTGCTCTAGAGGAGATCTGCATGGAGGAATGGGCCAAAATACCAGCAATAGTGTGTGAAAAGCTTCGAAAAGTTAAAGAAAACGTTTGGCCTCCGTTATTGCCAACAAAGGGTACATAACATAGTATTGAGATGAACTTTTGGTATTGACCAAATACTTATTTTCCACCACGATTTGCAAATAAATTCTTTAAAAATCAAACAATATTATTTTCAGTTTTTTTTCCCCCACATTCTGTCTCTCATGGTTGAGGTTTACCCATGTTGACAATTAAAGGCCTCTCTAATATTTTCAAGTGGGAGAACTTGCACAATTAGTGGTTGAATAAATACTTATTTGCTCCACTGTATATTGCCTGACTTTAACAAAAACATAACCTTTAACTTATGTTTCTATCTTGAGACTATTCGAGGTTACCAGGTTTGTAGATATGCAACAATATGCAACATCCAAAATCTTTCAAAGAAAGAAAAAAAAAAAAAAAAACCCAAACAACATCAAGCTTTCTTGTAAATTGCTCGTAGTGATATTGATTGGACATCCAAATTATATTAGCCTTCCACTTTCAAGGAGTAATGCACATTTTATTTTGTAAATCTGTGTGGATAGTTTATTTACCCTGATGTAGAGCAATCCTAAAGGCTTGTATGAATGTAATGTTAGCAATTGTTTTACTCATAAAACTTTAATTGTTCATGACTCATTTTTTTAGTGCGTCAACAAAACATCAATTCTTACACTGATTGTTTGTGCTTCTGATAATCCTCATGTGATCTATCAAGGATGATCTGGAAATGTCAAATTGGGAATTGGATTTAAATAGAGACTTGGAATGGATGGTTATTCTTGAGTGTAATATCTTCCATTCTGCAGCTGCAGCAGGTTGTTTGCGTTCAGCTTGACATTCAAGCTTGAGCTCATCTCGGTGGGGGGTAGAAACAATTCCTTAGCCTGTATCTAATAATTGGCATCCCATTTTTCTAACGGAGAGTGTAAATTATGAAATCGTACTTTCATGTCACAACCCTATTTTTATTTATAGGCAGCATAGCATTTAATTGGTTTATTTTGTATTTTTCTGATACGGGCTGGAATTCTTATCTATTCATGTTTTGCCAAGATTTTAGTCATTTTTTTTACAGTGAATCAGTAATAATTTATCACTGTGTTTGGTATTCTTCTGCAGGGTAGCATTATTTTCTGAGATATATGCACGAGTATAGATAGAATGTTTTGAAGTTAACATGTTTGAAAGTGGTAGCCAAGTGATATCTGCCTAACCTGCAATTGGCTGGGGACCACTTAAGGAAGTACTATTGGCTGTTTGTGTAAATCAGAAATTTCATGACGATACAATATCGATTCTTTCACGACTATATGACATTTGTCAAAATTACAAAGTTTGCCAAGAGTCAATTTGATTCGAGGGCCTTTGAGCAATGTGACATGGCAGGATATAGACATTCAACACAATCAGTTACATTTCACAACTAACGAAATTCGAATTTTAGGGCGCTTGGACAATTGATTTACTGAAACATTTCAAACAATAAAATAACAATTCTATTTAAAAAAAAAAAAAATATATATATATATATGTATATATATAAAACGACCTAACTAAAAGATGATATTTGATGTTGATGTTTTGCGTTTCGATCGATTTCCATTCGATATTGCTTAAACAATTAATATAGCAATCCATATTGATACATTGTTACAGTACAGTGTAGTACCATACAGTTCAGTTCTGGATGTGCCCTGTGAGTGAGATCCGCACTTGTTGCCCAAAGTTAGCAGACATGGGCTCCAGTTACTGAAACTCTTGTGAATATAAAGACAGGAAAATGAATGAATGGATGGAAGGTTTTCTGAAGAGAACCTAATACGACAATACAAGAGCAGCCTGACACAAAAAGAAAAAAACAAAAACAAACCCTAAATCTGAGGCAATTGTGTTTGTGTTTTTCCCTTTGGAAGGAATCTGTTGCGAGTAAGACATTCCCAAAAGTATGTGCAGTAATTATATACTACCATAATTTCCCGAATATATGGCGCACCCGTGTATAACGCGCACCTCAAATTTACTTATAAAATCTAGGAAAAATTATTGTACCGTTTATAACGCGCACCCTAATTTTAGCACCAATAAATAGAAGAATACAAGAAAACAGAGCTCGTGTACAGATACAGAAATGTCATTTTACTGACTGATGAAACACAGCACATGCATAGCATATTGGTAGTTCAAAACATGATCATAAACTGACAATATTTACGGTAATAATATGATTTGACAACTTCTCCAACTTACCAGAATCTAGGAGAAAACAAAACAGATGTGACTTTTTAAAGGCTGCTGTAAACCTTCCTTGTTTCATCATGATGAATAAGTGTTTCCTCCATGGATTGATACGGTAAAATGAAAGTGAGAATGTAAGTCGGAAATCCGAGAGAGTTCATCGCTGTCGACACGACCGTAACAATAGGAACTATTGTTTTTTGGGTTTGAGTTTCCCAAGGGACATAGTTGACGGACACACACAGGAAGTCTGTGTTGGTACGTTTGTTATGGTCCGAATTGCAGAGCTGCAATAAACGTTGACTCAAATGAGTTCAAGAAACTAAATTCTGTGCTTTATGAAGAGTGAAAAAAACAGAATTTAACACAGACGAAATCATTTGGCTGATCAGAGTGAAGTATTACCGAAACAAAATGGTGACATCACGTACCGTAATGGCCGGCAACTGATCGCCGCATACGTTTCTTCAACACAACGTGTCTGTGTCAATAATTAAAAAAAAAAAAAAAATCGGTTTATATATATATATATAATATATATGCGTATATTTCTGTCTCCATCCATGTACCCGTATTATAATGCGCACCATGATTTTACAAGTTGATTTTGGGGAAAAAAAGTGCGCGTTATATTCGGGAAATTACGGTATACATATATGCAGTAAGAGAAAGCTGGAGCCTATCCCAATTGACTTCAGAAACCCCCTGAAGTGAGGCTCTATGTCTATGATGATGTATGAACAGAGGGCCACTGCTACTTTACTTTGACACATTTTTTCTTCTTCTAAAGATTGTTTTCTCCCATATGACCCTGTCCTTTGAAACACATTTATGTAACGCAATGATCAGATGCAATGAAAAGTGTTTTGTGCTTGTTCCCCTGATAAAATGTTGCAAAGCTGCTTTGCTTTGCACTTTTGCTTTTCTCCTTTTGCATTGATTTATAAAAGCTACAAAGCCTTCCGTTCTTAATCCTCTCACGATTGCCTCTGTTGTTTGTCCATATTGCTTAGTTAAGTGATATGAGTGCCACTGTTTAGGATATAGTACAATGACATTTGATTCCCCAGAGATCATAGCTTCTGTATAAGATATGAGTTGGAAAATAGTCAATAAAAAGAAGAAGTTCTCTCTTGTTTGTCAGTTTAATGAAGCAAGTAGACCAAGGGTGTAGGTTTGGTCTCAATATTGGTAGGGATGATATAACAGCATAACCTGCATGTACACTTTTTGCTGGGAACGAAACATTAATAAGACCAGTTGTATAGAGTTCATTTTGCCTACACTTATAAATTCGTCAAACCTTTTCTTTTATCCCAGGCAATAGTAGGTTGTTTTATTTACCTGACCTTGTTCCGGGGTCGGGTCGCGGGGGCAGCAGCTTTAACAGGGAAGCCCAGACTTCCCTCTCCCCAGCCACTTCAACCAGCTCCTCCGGCGGGATCCCAAGGCGTTCCCAGGCCAGCCGAGAGACATAGTCTCTCCAGCGTGTCCTGGGTCGTCCCCGGGGCCTCCCGCCGGTGGGACATGCCCGGAACACCTCTCCAGGGAGGCGTCCGGGAGGCATCCGAACCAGATGCCCGAGCCACCTCAGCTGGCTTCTCTCTACGCGGAGGAGTAGCGGCTCGACGCCGAGTCCCTCCCGGATGACCGAGCTTCTCACCCTATCTCTAAGGGAGAGCCCGGACACCCTGCGGAGGAAACTCATTTCGGCCGCTTGTATCCGGGATCTTGTTCTTTCGGTCACGACCCAAAGCTCGTGACCATAGGTGAGGGTAGGAACGTAGATCGACTGGTAAATCGAGAGCTTTGCCTTTCGGCTCAGCTCCTTCTTCACCACTACGGACCGGTGCAGCGTCCGCATTACTGCAGACGCCGCACCGATTCGCCTGTCGATCTCCCGCCCCCTCCTACCGTCACTCGTGAACAAGACCCCAAGATACTTGAACTCCTCCACTTGGGGCAGGATCTCATCCCCGACCCGGAGAGGGCACTCCACCCTTTTCCGACTGAGGACCATGGTCTCGGATTTGGAGGTGCTGATCTTCATCCCAACCGCTTCACACTCAGCTGCGAACCGCTCCAGTGAGAGTTGGAGGTCACGGCTTGATGAAGCCAACAGCACTAAATCATCTGCAAAAAGCAGAGATTCAATGCTGAGGTCACCAAACCGGACCCCCTCAGCGCTTCGGCTGCGCCTAGAAATTCTGTCCATAAAAGTTATGAACAAAATCGGTGACAAAGGGCAGCCTTGGCGGAGTCCAACCCTCACTGGGAACGAATTCGACTTACTGCCGGCAATGCGGACCAGACTCTGACACCGGTCGTACAGGGACCGAACAGCCCTTACCAAGGGGCTCGGTACCCCGTACTCCCGGAGCACCCTCCACAGGATTCCCCTAGGCACACGGTCGAACGCCTTCTCCAAATCCACAAAACACATGTAGACTGGTTGGGCGAACTCCCATGCACCCTCGAGGACCCTGCTGAGGGTGTAGAGCTGGTCCACTGTTCCACGGCCGGGACGAAAACCACACTGCTCCTCCTGAATCCGAGATTCGACTTCCCGACGGACCCTCCTCTCCAGCACCCCTGAATAGACTTTACCGGGGAGGCTGAGGAGTGTGATTCCTCTATAATTGGAACACACCCTCCGGTCCCCCTTTTTAAAAAGGGGGACCACCACTCCGGTCTGCCAATCCAGAGGCACTGTCCCCGATGTCCACGCGATGTTGTAGAGGCGTGTCAGCCATGACAGCCCTACAACATCCAGAGCCTTTAGGAACTCCGGGCGGATCTCATCCACCCCCGGGGCCTTGCCACCGAGGAGCTTACCAACCGCCTCAGTGACTTCATTCCCAGAGATCGAAGAGCCCACCTCAGAGTCCCCAGACTCTGCTTCCTCAAAGGAAGGCGTGTCGGTGGAATTGAGGAGGGCTTCGAAGTATTCTCTCCACCGACTCACGACGTCCCGAGTCGAGGTCAGCAGTACACCATCTTCACTATACACAGTGTTAATAGTGCACTGCTTTCCTCTCCTCAGACGCCGGATGGTGGACCAGAATTTCCTCGAAGCCGTCCGGAAGTCGTTTTCCATGGCCTCACCGAACTCCTCCCATGTCCGAGTTTTTGCCTCGGCGACTGCCGAGGCCGCAGTCCGCTTGGCCAGCCGGTACCTGTCAGCTGCCTCCGGAGTCCCACAGGCCAAAAAGGCCCGATAGGCCTCCTTCTTCAGCTTGACGGCATCCCTTACCGCTGGTGTCCACCAGCGGGTTCGGGGATTGCCGCCACGACAGGCACCAACCACCTTACGGCCACAGCTCTGATCGGCCGCCTCAACAATGGAGGTGCGGAACATGGCCCACTCGGACTCAATGTCCCCCACCTCCCCCGAGACAAGGGAGAAGTTCTGCCGGAGGTGGGTGTTGAAACTCTTTCTGACAGGGGATTCTGCCAGACGTTCCCAGCAGACCCTCACAATACGTTTGGGCCTGCCAGGTCTGGCCAGCATCTTCCCCCGCCATCGGAGCCAACACACCACCAGGTGGTGATCAGTTGACAGCTCCGCCCCTCTCTTCACCCGAGTGTCCAAAACATGCGGCCGCAAGTCCGATGACACGATTACGAAGTCGATCATCGAACTGCGGCCTAGGGTGTCCTGGTGCCAAGTGCACATATGGACACCCCTATGTTTGAACATGGTGTTCGTTATAGACAAACCGTGACGAGCACAGAAGTCCAATAACAGAACACCACTCGGGTTCTGATCGGGGGGGCCGTTCCTCCCAATCACGCCCCTCCAGGTCTCACTGTCATTGCCCACGTGAGCGTTGAAGTCCCCCAGTAGAACGAGGGAGTCCCCAGAGGGGGCGCTCTCTAGCACACCCTCCAAGGACTCCAAAAAGGGTGGGTATTCTGAACTGCTGTTCGGTGCATAAGCACAAACAACAGTTAGAACCCGTCCCCCCACCCGAAGGCGGAGGGAGGCTACCCTCTCGTCTACCGGGTTAAACCCCAACGTACAGGCGCCAAGCCGGGGGGCAATAAGTATGCCCACACCTGCCCGGCGCCTCTCACCATGGGCAACTCCAGAGTGGAAGAGAGTCCAACCCCTCTCGAGAGGATTGGTACCAGAACCCAAGCTGTGTGTGGAGGAGAGTCCGACTATATCTAGTCGGAACTTCTCTGCCTCACACACCAGCTCAGGCTCCTTCCCTGCCAGAGAGGTGACATTCCATGTCCCAAGAGTTAGCTTCAGCAGCTGGGGGTCGGACCGCCAAGGCCCCCGCCTTTGGCTGCCGCCCAACTCCCTACGCACCTGATCATTTTTCTTAAATCTAGTCGAATAATTTTCTCTATCTTGTTTTGATTGTTAAAGGCTAATTAACAGATTAATGCGTCAGATTCTTCCACTTTAAGTAAATATTATATGTTCTTGTTAAGGCCATACATCTAAAAATGGGTCATTATTCACTTAAATCAAGTAAAAATGCTATAAAAAATGTTTTGAACAATGTCTGTTCTTGAATTAAGAACATTTCTGATAAACAAGTTTTTATTAAATATTACATATACCAATGTTTTGCTTAAAATAAGCTTATTTTCAGCTAGGTATTTTTCTTATCTCAAGAAATCTAAGTGAGTAAAATTTACCTGAAGCACTAGCAGATAAATTCACTTATTTTTAGTCGATTTACACTGAAAACAAGGGAATTTCAAGTTTTTTTTCTTTCTTCATTTTTAAGGAAGAGGGGTTTTGCAGTGCATTATTGGTTTACGTAGGCGGTACACCAGGGGTGCCCAATCCCGATCCTCGAGAGCCCCTATCCAGCTTGTTTTCCATGTCTCCCTCCTCTAACATACCTGAATCATCTAAGCAGGATCGCTATCAGGCTGCTGCTGAGCTTGCTGATGAGCTGATCATTTGATTCAGGTGTGTTAAAGGAGGGAGACGCGGAAAGCAACCTGGATAGGGGCTCTCGAGGACCGGGATTGGGCACCCCTGTGGTACACCATTCGATTCAAACGTTTGTTTTCAAAAACACTAAAGAAACATTTTGAAAACTTCAAGAATAAGTCTGGATGGATTTTATGACCAAATTTACATTGCAATACTTGAACACAAATTATATTAACATACACAAAAAATACAAACTTGTTAATTATCTCTTCAATATCCAGGAAAGCAAATAATAAATGTTTCTGCGCATGCGCATAATGTTAAAAATGGCCACGAATGCAGCGGTTCCAAAGTAAACACGACAAACATTCGATAAAGAAAGGAATATTTACTTACGTTCGATCATGGACGGACATGTACAAAAGTTCTCCTCAGACACATCGTGCAATGTGGCTGCACGCAACTCAACTGCACGCCGCTCTCTCACTGTTAATGTCTTCGCCGTGTCTTTAAGCATTTATTTATACCATATTTGAGTTGCACTTGTATTATTATGATGTAACTTGCTTATTTAGCACCATTAGATAACATTGAGGGTCAAACTGAACGTAAAAGAGCGCTTATTCACAAAAGCTT
Source organism: Corythoichthys intestinalis (assembly GCF_030265065.1). Taxonomy (NCBI): domain Eukaryota; kingdom Metazoa; phylum Chordata; class Actinopteri; order Syngnathiformes; family Syngnathidae; genus Corythoichthys; species Corythoichthys intestinalis. The sequence continues at coordinate 37,383,423 of NC_080403.1, read as the reverse complement.
CGGGAGCAAAATATTGTCAGGGTGAAAAATTTGACAGAACACCGGCTCTGAACGCTTGAGTGTGTGTGTAGTGGGGGGGGGGGGGGGGGGGTGTCAAGTCATCAGCCAATCAAAGTTGCATTTGAGCGGAAAAAAATGGACTAGAACATTCAGCAAATGAAAAGGGGTCAATATAAGTCTGAACAAATTGAATATACTGTAATTCACTTAATAATTGTATGGTTAATTCTATCCTTACAAAATGGGAAGACAATCTAAATTACCTATATAATTGAAGTCATTTATATAGGGTGACCATATTTTGATTCCCAAAAAAGAGGATACTGAGCCCGGCCTTAAGATACTTGAATTTTACTCGAAGTTCACTCAAAGATGCCTATAGTATCACTTTAATATATTTAAAGTGTGCCCCCTGACTTTGGATGGAAAAATGCAGTTTGAAAAAAAAAAAAAAAAAAAAAAAAATGACTTAAAAAAAAATACTATGTAGACCCATGGAAATGTAGTCCAGTCAATATCAATACACATACACACTGTAGGCTTATAAATTACTATCACGATAGTTGTCCTTGACAAATTGTTATTCCCATTCAATTGATATTCTCATTCAATGTTCTAGATTGCACACAAACAACAACCGAAATAAACTGGCAAACTATTCAACCAGCATGTTTCCAAACGTAGCAGTTCAAAACTACGTTTCCCATAATGCCTAGCGTGGTTTAGCTTACTGATAGCTAGCTGAGGCAAAAATCAAACTTTGCTACAAAAGTTTACAATTATCGGCAGCGCAACGATGCGACACCAAACGGGATTTTACAGTCAAAGCTCCGACAGAAGTCAACAGTTGCCATTATATACAGTGCCTTGCAAAAGTATTCGGCCCCCTTGAATCTTGCAACCTTTCGCCACTTTTCAGGTGTCAAACATAAAGATATGAAATTTAATTTTTTTTGTCAAGAATCAACAACAAGTGGGACACAATCGTGAAGTGGAACAACATTTATTGGATAATTTAAACTTTTTTAACAAATAAAAAACTGAAAAGTGGGGCGTGCAATATTATTCGGCCCCTTTACTTTCAGTGCAGCAAACTCACTCCAGAAGTTCAGTGAGGATCTCTGAATGATCCAATGTTGTCCTAAATGACCGATGATGATAAATAGAATCCACCTGTGTGTAATCAAGTCTCCGTACAAAGGCACCTAATCTGTGATAGTCTCAGGGTTCTGTTTAAAGTACAGAGAGCATTATGAAAACCAAGGAACACACCAGGCAGGTCCGAGATACTGTTGTGGAGAAGTTTAAAGCCGGATTTGGATACAAAAAGATTTCCCAAGCTTTAAACATCTCAAGGAGCACTGTGCAAGCCATCATATTGAAATGGAAGGAGCATCAGACCACTGCAAATCTACCAAGACCCGGCCGTCCTTCAAAACTTTCTTCTCAAACAAGGAGAAAACTGATCAGAGATGCAGCCAAGAGGCCCATGATCACTCTGGATGAACTGCAGAGATCTACAGCTGAGGTGGGAGAGTCTGTCCATAGGACAACAATCAGTCGTACACTGCACAAATCTGGCCTTTATGGAAGAGTGGCAAGAAGAAAGCCATTTCTCAAAGATATCCATAAAAAGTCTCGTTTAAAGTTTGCCACAAACCACCTGGGAGACACACCAAACATGTGGAAGAAGGTGCTCTGGTCAGATGAAACCAAAATTGAACTTTTTGGCCACAATGCAAAACGATATGTTTGGCGTAAAAGCAACACAGCTCATCACCCTGAACACACCATTCCCACTGTCAAACATGGTGGTGGCAGCATCATGGTTTGGGCCTGCTTTTCTTCAGCAGGGACAGGGAAGATGGTTAAAATTGACGGGAAGATGGATGCAGCCAAATACAGGAACATTCTGGAAGAAAACCTGTTGGTGTCTGCACAAGACCTGAGACTGGGACGGACAGGACAGTGATCCAAAACATAAAGCCAAATCTACAATGGAATGGTTAAAAAATAAACGTATCCAGGTGTTAGAATGGCCAAGTCAAAGTCCAGACCTGAATCCAATCGAGAATCTGTGGAAAGAGCTGAAGACTGCTGTTCACAAACACTCTCCATCCAACCTCACTGAGCTCGAGCTGTTTTGCAAGGAAGAATGGGCAAGAATGTCAGTCTCTCGATGTGGAAAACTGATAGAAACATACCCCAAGCGACTTGCAGCTGTAATTGGAGCAAAAGGTGGCGCTACAAAGTATTAATGCAAGGGGGCCGAATAATATTGCATGCCCCACTTTTCAGTTTTTTATTTGTTAAAAAAGTTTAAATTATCCAATAAATGTTGTTCCACTTCACGATCGTGTCCCACTTGTTGTTGATTCTTGCCAAAAAAATTAAAATTTTATATCTTTATGTTTGAAGCCTGAAATGTGGCGAAAGGTTGCAAGGTTCAAGGGGGCCGAATACTTTTGCAAGGCACTGTATGTATTTATCATAAAAAACTTAACAATTGGGCAGGCGTTGTGGCCAAATAATCAACCCAGTAGATGGCGGTAATGCCTAACGATGGGGTAAACTGCCAACAAAAACAAGAAGAACGACTTCTTCCCTCCCTACTACTAGGAGCCATGTCATCGCAGGCAGGCGCTGCCACCCAGCGGCCGGAGGGATTCTCTTCAAATTGGTCCTGTAAAAAATAATAAAAACCGGACGTTTTTATAAATTTATAAAACCCGCTCGGACGACGAGGATACTATGTGAAAGTAGGACTTGTCCGGGCAAAAGAGGATGTTTGGTCACCCTGATATATATAATGCAAATAAGGTTGCGTAAAAGTTGTTGGGTACAATTTGAGCATCCTGAAAAGTTGGTAGTGTTATGTACCTACCATATATCTGGGTCCGCATCTGGATCAATAAGCATTGGCTGATTTCAATTCACATCTTTCATTGTTTGAGGTTCATTTATTCCCCAAGCATATTGCACCATTTTTGAATAATTTTGAATCTGTCTCCTATTAGACAATCAATCATCTTCCTCTAAATATGGCAAGACGCGTCACAGTGCAACCACATAGAGTTGAGCAGCTATCTTGATCTCAAAGAAATTGCTGCCTCCTTAACTGAACCTTGAAATTAATCTAAATATTTTTTTCCTATCCCCACCCCAAATATTAAACTGGCTAATAGATCTGGAGAGCGGAAATCAAAAGCATATACCTTGTTGAGTTGTTTATGTGTATGTATATAGGCTATGTTATTAATAGGGTGCAGCCATTTATTTGCAGTTGCATTGATATCTGATACAGGGCTGCTTTGTATCCACATTTGGCAGAAGCCTATACCCCTTGAAACATGCAGTGTAAACCCATCCTTATTTTGCACTGACATTTAGACATGAGCAAGACACAATCTCATTTGCAATTCATAAATATTGGCCTGTCCCATTTCCAATTTTGACCATGATGTTGACTTAAACAGCCAATGTATTCATCTGACCTATTTGGTACCCTTCAGGCGTGTTTGTTTTCCAGTAATTTGACAGCAGCGTACAAAATGCATAATGTGTGACATATTAAGATAATGCAATCATGGTATTTGATGAGCTCTGGTTGTGAGGACTACAACATTTTTGGTCTTAATGGAGGCTAGTAATACGAGTTGAAGATGCCACTTGTGAAAAATAATTAGCTTTGGCAAATTATAACCTTCATGGTGAGCCAATGACATACTACTCGGTGCATGCTCATGTTTATTCCAATATTGCAGCAGGGATAGGGCTTTAAGACAATCTGTCACTGAGCTCTGCTGCAATGAGCAGAAAAGCATGTGTAATTTCCACAAGTAGGTTGGTCATAAGCTCTTTCCTAGACAATGACTGCATCCTAATTTATAGTATACCGTATCTTTAAAATGCAATCAAAACTCTGTTTAATGGGTTTTTCAGTGCTCCTAGAAATACATTTTTAATCGTCTCTTAAACATAAATGTATACTAAGTAGTGTCACTATCATACTAAAAGTAACATCTGTGCTTAGAGACTTCAAATTTACAACTATTATTTTTTTCCTCGATATACCGTCAACACAGGTGGGAAGAGAAGCCAAAAATTTTACTCAAGTAAGAGTAGCGTTACTTCAAAATACTATTACTCAAGTAAAAGCAGTTGTCCAAAAAAAGTACTCAAGTACAAGTAAAAAAGTATTTGGTGAAAAGAATACTCAAGTAATGAGTTATTAACTGCTTATATTTTTTTGGGATTTTTTTTTTTTTTTTAATTTAAACAATGTTATTTTTTTCTGAGCACAAAGTAATCTATAGGGACTATTGTTATAATGATACTGTACCCATTACATAACCACATTAAGCCAAAGAATTACAAAAAAAAAAAAAAAAATCATTGAATTCCGACGAGAGAAAAAAAATTACATCAAGTAAGCATTAGTCATCCAAAGAGCATGACTGCCCTCTGGTGGAGAAAATAGTTCCGAGTTTGAATAGTGAAGTTCCTTCATAATTACTATTTTGAAATCAAAAGCATCATATCTACGGTTTTCCATGGTCAATTGGTGCCAAATAAAAACTGGGAAAGAGGTTGAAATCCGCGCTTTTGAGTCATGTTGAGAACAGCGCTCTATAACAAATACTTCTTTTTTTTAAATAGTGCTTTAAAGACCACATGATTGAATAGGCTGGCGTGATAGAACGGCAAGCTTGCGTCTGATTGGTATAATGGAGTCATTTGATTATTGTTGCGATGTCTCATTGGTGAAATTGGTAGAGCTACTGGTAATACACTCGGCACGTCTCTACTCTCACGTCTCGACGCTGGCAAAAAAAATAATGAATCAAATATTTAGAATAAAGAGGAAAAATCTAACGACTCGTGTAGCCAGAAGTAGCAGAGTAAGAGTAGTATTTTTCTTCTTCACAAATCTACTCAAGTAAAAAGTATGACTTAGTAAAACTACTCTTAAAAGTACACATTTCTCAAAAAGTTACTCAAGTAAATATAACGTAGTACATGTAACACATTACTACCCACCTCTGACTGTCAATGTGTATATTTAGGGCCCGAGCACCAACAGGTGCGAAGGCCCTGTTGTTTTGCAAAGGCAGCTTTGCATAAATTTCGATAATTATGCAACGTTGCGAAAAAATGTCACAAAGTGGCTCAGTGACGCCTCCCTGAATTTTAAAAAAAGGCCTCCCCATTTAGGTTTTTTCAACATAGAGCGATGAAATTTGGCGAGTCGATACGCTGTGCAGAACTGCTTCAAAAAGTCTCTTGCACCCATATTCCAAACCCATCAGGAAATCAGGTATTTTGGACTAAATGTGAAAAAAAACCCATGCCATTGTAGTCGAAAACCAACGTGCACATTTGAGACCATCGTGCCAAGGCAGTCATTTGGATCCTCCTCAAAATTGGTGAGACTCCTAACGAGACATGTGAGATGTTAAGTTATCAAAATGGTGAGTTTTCATTCACGGGCCTGACCTGGGTGGGGTGCAAAAGTACAAAAGCGTTTTTTGGGGTTTAGAGTTAGGGTTCAGGGTTAGGGCGTTCTCAAGGCAAATGAAAATGGCCAATTTGAAGTCCTGAACATGCTCGAAAACTAGCCAAAATTTGCACATACATACGGAGAGCGATGAAATTTGGGGAATCGATGGGTTGTGCGAGGGCCCGTTCAGTCCTGCTTGCAGGGCTAATTTATCTGTTGCTGAAATTTCCTGAGTGTCTGTTCGTGCAACACTGATTTAAGATGATTTTTTTATCTATATCACAACCTAACCATGTCAGTAAATGTTTGCTTAAAAAACAATTTTAGGATGTACGGTACATATTACACAGTGACTAAATTAAGAGAGTAATTCCTTAGCTTTTGTGGTTGACTTGATTGTTGATTGTGTAATTGATTGCTACCCAGTCACACACACAAACCATCACAGTTTGGGAACATTGTTATCAAAACATTGTATTGTCTGTGGGGTTTATACCGAACAAAGGTTTAACAATTGCTCCCTAATCCAGTAATTAGTATTTATTGAGGAGTGGCAATTGTTTAGTCTCTATGGAGTTGATTTTATGTCAGCGTTTTAGATCCTGTTGGTTATGAAAATTCCAACTAGTAGCTGAAGTGATGCTAATCTTGAGCACTGTCGAGGCGTCCTTGAGCAAGGAAACAAACCTCGCAATCCTGGTGTACATCTCTTCATGTGCGCTGACTGGTTTTCTGTTTTTGAATTTTTATGCATGCAATATACAAAGCAAATTTCAAACGTACTTTTCCTCAGAGATGGCACTTACACTGATCATTGGAATTTATAAAAAGGTTCATTCAAAATAAATTACATCTGGAGATGAGCTATATATCTTGTCAGTGCTCTGAAGTGGTTTCTTGGTTTTCTTTGTTGTTTCTTCAGTTGGTGTCTGAATTGAAATATATCAGTACATACTGTCAGTTGTGGCCCGTTTTCCTGTGTGTGTGGATATAATTGGAATGGTGGCTCCCAGCACATCACACTGACTCTTGTAATAATTTACTGCTCTGTTTGCACACACATTTTAGTGTCAGTGCAGCTGGCACATCTTCCATCAGCGTCAGTAAAAAAAGGGTTTTAGAGGAGGTGACATTCATGGTCGCCAGTCCCAGGCAAGGGGATGATGGGCTTTTCTGTTGATCCCCCACCCGCATACCTGTTGTCCTCTTCCGGGATATCTGATAGAATGGTTGTTAACCGACATAGTTTAATCACAGACAGAAAAGCAATCTTTATGTGCGCTATTGGGGGTTTAGGCTGCCAATTATCTTCATTTATAATTGGATTTGACGAGAAACTGAGGGTCATTTGTTGTTAAGTCTTGATAATTTTCTCAAATGCTTAACAAAAGATTTGCTGAGCACTGTTGTAACTAGAGATGTCCCGATCGATCGGGTCCGATCACGTCATTTTCAACGTATCAAAATCGGCAAAAAAATATCAGCCACGCCTTTTTTCACTATACTGTAAATATATATTTTTTTAAATTAAATCGTTTTCTAATTGTATTTAACGTTCAGACATAATATGTTACACTCATCCAGAGCCTTTAGTTTAGGCTTAAGGTAGGGTTATCAAATTTATCCCGATAACGGCGGTAATGAATTTTTTTTTATAAATGTATCAGGTTAAAATATTTAACTCAATTAATGCATGCGCTGCACGACCCACTCACGCATTGTCGTGGTCAATCTTTAATGGCACCGTTTTACCTTTATAGAGAGATAAAAGGCAGCGTAAAATGAGTAGAGTGAATTTTGGCAGCCTTTAGAGCCTTTTTTTAATTGGCTAAAGCCTCACAATCCCTCTCCCTATGATTAGAGATATAATGGGAAGCAACGTGGGGAAGCAAGGTAGCAATTGATCTTTTCTTAACACCTTATGTTATTTCCCAACGCAGAGAAGTTATATCAATTGGTAGCACTACGCACAGTCATGGTTCCACTTCCCATTATGCATTTGGACATGGCTACAGTATAATTTACTGAAAGCTCAACAAATACACTAGATGGCAATATTTAGTCACAATATACAAAGTCACAAGTCTTTCTATCCATGGATACTTCTCACAGAAAAAATGTTAATAATGTAAATGCCATCTTGAGGATTTATTGTCATAATAAACAAATTCAGTACTTATGAATTGAATCGGGAGCAAAAAAAAAAAAGCAAACGGATCGGGAAATATCGGGATCGGCAGATACTCAAACTAAAATGATCGGGATCGGATCGGGAGCAAAAAAACATGATCGGAACAACCCTAGTTGTAACTACTGTAATTTTTGGACGATAAACTACTTTTCCTCTCCATTTGAACTCTGCGACTTTAATAATGATGTGGTTTATTTATGGATTTTTTTGGTGGGACAAACAAACATCTTTTCTCATCAAAAATCATTAAAAAAAAATTACGTTTTCATTTCATTTCGCTCCGCAGCCTGGAGTAACGATGATGTTGCCACCGGGGAAGTGCAATTTTGACAGATATTCCAGAGCCGATTCTGAAGTGCATTCAGGGAAAAGTAAGCAAATCCAGGTGTCGTGAGGAGAGGAAATGATTCGAATAACACCAGAATGCACAACAAAACAGAAAGAAAATTACAGTTAATCTAATAAACCTTTTAGCCTTGTAATTTTTGGGATTATTTTGTTGATTTTGAGTTCCTACAAATCAGAAATTTCATGCAGTTTGCAGTTTACTCATTGTGAGGAAGTAAAATGCCATTTCGGTAGTTTCAGTACTTTAAAAGTAGAGCAAAGAAGCTGTTGTAAACTTTTAATTAAACTGCCAATTTTGTCAAAAGTTGCCCAAATTTCATTTAACCGCCAAATGCATCTCTATCCCGACTTGAGTCTTTAAAAGTAGCCCAACACTAAGTGCGAGTCTTCTATTATAACAACGCTCTTGTGTTACCGTGTGTATTCAAACGTGGTGGATATTCTCTAACGCATCCTCGGAGTAGGATCGCCAACGTCGTGGAATAAATGAGTTCTCAATAAAGACAAGATAGACCTGTTATTTTTTTCTCATCTCCTCCACCCTATACGAAGAAATATCATTTAAAGAACAGTCAATGAATAGAAGGGCAGCAAATCATGATATATGTGCTTAGCCTGTTGGAAATATTTTGACGTTCTCCATCGCCAGTGCACCTTTAGCTAGTGGTAGTTTTCCCAAAATTCCCTCTGTTGGAGCGGTTACAATAGATTACATCCTGACTCTTACTAATTAGCGTTAGAAGACCCTATGTTTGCATAGTCTTGTCTACCAAATTCTAAAACATGCAGTGTGGTCTACATGGGCAAAAAAATGCTGTACATTTAGATCGTGTTTCACACCAAAGCACACGTGTGCAGTCTACGAAAATGTTAATGGGACAATACAATGGAGTAGAAAGAATCCTCATATGAAAGTAATTAGTTACAGTTACAAATTACTTCTCCCAAAAAGTAATTGAGTTAGTAACTGAGTTACCTCATTGTAAGAGTAAGTAGTTACTCAGCAAAGTAACTTACTTTTCATGTTCTAAACGTTATTATATTATACATTTTACATCATTTTTCACATCAAAGATGTTTATATTAACTCATAGAAGAATAAATAAACACTATCATAGACTTCATAATGATATTGACAGGACACTGGGCGTGGGGCTGATTAATAGGGGGCCTGCATTGTTGGCATTGCCCTCAAAGCTGACCGAGTGGAATTAAAGACAAAGAGCTTTTTCTTTGAAAATTCTTGTGAATAAATGCTTAAATCCCTGAATCCTTTATAGACCCTACCCACGTGACGTCACAACTCCGCTCTCCTGACTGGTGCCGCCCACTTGTCCGTCAACACATCGTGTTGACCTGTTACGGCTACGTACATTCCTCCTATTTACGGCGTGTTTTTCTGCTCGTTAACATTAATAATCAAAATGGTGAAGGCGTGTGTGGCGGTCGGTTGCAATAACAGAGAAGATAGACGGAGAGACTTGAAGTTCTACCGGATTCCGAGAGACACGGAGAGGAGAGAGCGAGATGGGCTGCTGCAATTCGACGAGAAAACTGGGCTCCAAACGATTACCACAGATTATGTAGTAGTCATTTTATATCTGGTAAGATGCATTTAATATATATTTAGAGGGTTTTGGGCTGACAACCACAATTAAGATCATTGCTAGGCTAATTGCCGACAACATACACGTATGTATGTAGTGAGAGTGCTATCGCTAATCCATATAAACATTAAAAGCCCTAGCTCCATTGACAAATGACATGAAATACATTAGACTTGACAGTGGATGTTAGCAAGAACAAAAGATTTTGAATTGAAAATTTCGTAACTCACCTTCCGAGCACAAGATTCCTGCCGAATTTTCGTGTACGAGGACCTGTTTCACCCAACCAGCAGCGTAGCATTTATAAGCCTCCAAGCTCTTAAAGTTTTTCAAACTTTCGTGAGAATAGGCTGATTTTGTGTGGACAAGATAGTTGTAAATATCAGGGTAGCTCGCAGATGTCAGGCAAAGACGGCGAAGACAGCGGGTCGAAAAACATCGATTTAGGCATCAAATATGGATCTGGCGACTGTATAGAACGAAGCTTTTCCACATAACGCCTTTTATGCAACACATCCAGTGAGTTTACGGCATCAGAAAGCACCGGGTCTTCCATGAAATGCATTTTAAATTCCTCGATCAATTGAAACCAATGCTAATACAGAGATAAAATGACGGACAAGTGGGCGGAACCATACAGCGAGCACGTGGTTTTGTGACGTAGGTGGGTAGGGTATATAGGTATGGGCGCAAAACAGTCTCGATTTTTGGTTAAAAGCAAATAAGAAAAAACCTTGCAGTTAGCATATATTTTACGTAAACATGTTGAAGTACGATGCTAGTCTGTTAGTCAATGTGGCGGCCGCCATATGTAAACACAGCTTTTCTAGTAAAAATTCTTGTGAATAAAGGCTTCAATGCCTAAATTCTTTATAGACATGGTTGAAAAACAGTCTCGATTCTTGGTTAAAAGCAAAAAAAAAAAAAAAAAAAAAAAAAATCGCGTCGTGAGCATTTATTTTACGCAAATACTGTATGTCGAAGCACAATGTTATTCTGTCCGTCAATGTGGGGGGCGCCATATGTAAACACAGCTTTTCCGGTAGAAATTCATGTGAATAAATGCTTAAATCCCTGAATTCTGTATAGATATGGAAGTAAAACAGTCTCGATTCTTGGTTAAAAGCAAAAAAAAAAAAAAAAAACTGCCTCAGCATTTATTTTACGCAAATATGTCAAAGCACGATGTTAGTCTGTCCGTCAATGTGGCAGCCGCCATATGTAAACACAGCTTTTCTGGTAAAAATTCATGTGAATAAATGCTTAAATCCCTGAATTCTGTATAGATGTGGAAGTAAAACAGTCTCGATTCTTGGTTAAAAGAAAAAAAAAAAAAAAAAAAAGAGGCAGTTAGCATTTATTTTACGTAAATATGTCGAAGAATGATGCTAGCCTGTTAGACAATGTGGCGGCAGCCTTACAACAAAGAGTTTTATACTTTGAAAATTCTTGTGAAAAAACGAGAAATATAATAATTACCTTGAATGCTCAAACAAATCACTCCTGAGACAATCCTTCGTATTTGTATGCGGTACAGCTTTCATACTTTTTCAACATAAATCCGGCGTTGGATCCCTGCATTTGTCGCTGCGACCGATTGCGAATAACTGAAGTGGATTGTGGGATGACCCCGTACTTGAAGGTGTGGCGCAGTGAAGATCGAATCTGACCCGTCAATATCATTATGAAATATATGGCACTATATAAAGTATTTTAGAACATTTAGTATTTTTGGGGAAAATTTTTTTTATTCTGTTAAGAAAACACAAATGTAAACTGACCATTAACCAGTGCAAATCTCTGAAACTATGATAGGCCTACTGCACAATAAGCAGAACACTATACTTCAAGGGCGTAGGTTTGGTCTCAACATTGGTATGGACGATATTACCGTAATGCACATAATGCAAACAATGATCCAAATAAGGGACGACTAGCTTGACTTCATTGTTCCTTGTGGAGGCTGGCCTTTCCGCAGTAATTTTGACGGTTAGCAAGTTTAATGTTATGCCAACTGTTGCAGGTCGGACTTTCAGAAGCAAAATTAGTGGTGTTTCCCCTACCTCCAAAACATTGACGTCTTTTTACATGACTTACAGTGACTGCTGCTGGCTGAAAAAAACTAATATCCCTCCTCTCTGAAGGGGGCGGCATGTTGTTGACATTATTCTGTCGGGGTTGTGTGAGTGGCGGGACGGGGGGGCTTCAAGTCATCAGCCAACCAAACGTTCATTTGAGGGGGGAAAAAATGGACCGGCACATTCAGCAAGTGAAAAGGTATAAATTTAAGTCTGAACATAATGAAAATAATTCACTTAATATTGGTAGGGTCTATTCTATCCTTACAATATATGGTAAGACAATCTAAATTACCTGTATATTAGAACTCTTTATATACAGTAATTAAATAAGGTTGCTTAAAAGTTGGCGTGGACAATTTGAGCATCCTGAAAAGTTGCTAGTGTTATGTCCCTAACGTCCCTATGCAAACCTATGCCCTTGCTTTCCGAAATATTCTGTAAAGTAATAATATTAATAGGGTTGTTCCGATCATGTTTTTTTGCTCCCGATCCGATCCCGATCGTTTTAGTTTGAGTATCTGCCGATCCCGATATTTCCCGATCCGATTCCTTTTTTTTTTGCTCCCGATTCAATTCCAGTCATTCCCAATACTTTTTCCCGATACTATACATTTTGGCAATGCATTAAGAAAAAAATGAATAAAACTCATACAAATATATACTGTACATTCAACATACAGTACACAAGTACTGTATTTGTTCATTATGACAATAAATCCTCAAGATGGGATTTACATTATTAACATTCTTTCTGTGAGAGGGATCCACGGATAGAAAGACTTGTGACTTTGTATATTGTGACTAAATATTGCCATCTAGTGTATATGTTGAGCTTTCAGTAAATGATACTGCAGCCATTGAACCCAAATGCATGATGGGAAGTGGAACCATCACTGTGCGTAGTGCTACCAATTCATATATCTTCTCTGCATTGGGAAATGACATAAGGAGTTAAGAAAAAGATCAAATGCTACCTTGCTTCCCTACATTGCTTCCCATGATATTTCTAATCGTATGGAGAGGAATTATAAGGCTTTAGCCAATTAAAAAAAGGCTCCAAAAGGTTACCAAAATGCACTCTACTCATTTTACGCTGTCTTTTATCTCTCTATATAGGTAAAACGGCGCCATTACAGATTGAACGCGACAATGCGTGAGTGGGTCGTGCAGCGCATGCATTAATTGAGTTACATATTTTAACGTGATACATTTTTTAAAAAATTAATTACTGCCATTATCGGGATAAATTTGATTACCCTACCTTAAGCCTAAACTAAAGACTCTGGATGAGTGCAACATATTATGTCTGTAACGTTAAATACAATTAGAAAACGATTTAATTAAAAGATAAATATATATTAAAAAAAAGGCTTGGCCGATATTTTTTTTGCCGATTCTGATACTTTGAAAATGACGTGATCGGACCCCGATCGATTGATCGGGATGCCGATCGATCGGGACATCTCTAAATATTAAATATAATTCAAGTTTGACAACACTATCTTTGAAACCGAATAAAATGTTTCTATGGGTGCAAAGTTTTGACCCACTTTTTTTTTTAAGTCAAGAACAGCACATTAAAAACTTAAAATATAATTCGAAAACACATTATATTTTTACACTGTATGAAATTGGTTTGATGTACTGCCAAATGCATATCGGTACCCATTGCATCAAATTTCTTTATAGAGTAATCTGGTGGATGACTATCCATCTCACTTAAAAAAAAAAAAAAAAAAAAAAAAAAAAACGAGCCTAACCTGAATGGAGGAAGAAGGAAATATGAAACTGCAGCAAAAGTCAATGCGTTTGCTTATTGTTTGGAGATGTTGCCTTTTGGTATGGAGCTGATTCATGGCAAAGTCATCGGGACGATAAAGGCTGATGAAAGCCTCTTCCTTAATAGATATGGCAGGAATATCGATAGATTCAATAGATTTACCAAACAGAGGGGAATATGAAGTGACAGCAGAACTAAGAAAGAGTGACAATTGGTATTCTAACTAGCTCATATAAGCAGGTCGGTGGGGATTGGGTAAACTGTAACAGTGTGTGTGTGTGTATGTGTGTGTGTGTGTAAATGGGAGGTTGGACAAAACAACAATAAAAACACACAAAAAAAGCATCACATCATATTTTCATAATTACTCCAATCCAGTTTACATTTCGATCCATTATGCATTAGATTGCAAATTGCAATACTGTAAGTGAATGACAACCAATTATATCGCACAGTTTGTTGTTAAATGAAAGATTTTAAAATAACATTAATATAAATAGGAATTAGGAAAAGCGGCATGGAAAATGAATGAATGAATGAATTTAATGTGCTTCTTTTCTGGCTGGAGGATTTGTTTTAAAGACTGAAGACTGAATTGGCTCAGGTAGTATAAATGCAGAATTCAATGTGGTCCTCTTGACATTTACATTAGAGGCTACTCGACACCCACTGTCGTCTGCATTTATCTGTGGAAGCTGCCATTAAATGTTTTTCCACTTTCGCTTTATTACTTTATTTCTTTACTTTATAACTGAGGCCAAAAGACAAAATGACAGCATAACTCTCGAGTCTCTGTGCTCTATCACTAGATGATTCAAATGGAGGCTGGGGTACAATCATTGAGAATTTCCTGTTCTTGCGTTTACTTTAGAAGCTGCTGTTAAATTTCCTTCCACTTACTGTATGCTTTGTTACTGTCAACTGAAGCCAAAAGAGAGAGAGTTTAAAAAAAAAAACCAAAACCTTCAATCACGCCTTGACGCTATTAATTTAACCCTGCCTGTCTTAGCTATTGTTTTTCCTCTGTTCAATCAAGACTTGACGTCATTTACCCTTCCAGTCTTAGCGATTTAGCGCAAGATAATAATGTATGTATATTGTTTGCACATCTCCCTTTACTTCGAAACAAAATCCTATTTTGACTTTAATTTCTAAAGAGCTATGCCAATTTGTATTTGAATCATAAAACTACAGTATATAATAGTACTAAGCACAGCTGACATATTAAAATCACCAGGTAATTTAAAAACAAATCTATCCGACCAAACAGATGATTATTTGGGTTCATATCCATAAATGTTTTTCCCAAAAAGAACAAACCAAAAACCCGCATATTTTTGTTCAGGGAGAAAATTTGATGTTTGATGGCAATCTATTACATAAAAACACATGGCAATTGATTAGCAGTCACATCCCCTGCAAAAATGAGGTAAAAGTTAAAAAACAGTAAACGTCAAAGAGAGCTGGACAAATAATATTTTGTCATCTGTTGCCATCCTAATTTGTAAGCACTAGTCAGACTTGGTTCACTGGAAATTCAGTAAACCATCATACCATTATTTTTCACATTAGGCCAAACCAGTATTATCATGCTGTAAAATTTACTTGCCACTTATAGATCATTGAAACAAAGAAATATATTGACTTTCAACTCGATATAAGTGTTTGACAACTGTCATTAACAAAAATGACCTTAAAAACATGGTTGTTTGCCTATTTATTTTCAGGGATTATGCAAGTAAACAGTGGTGCAACTACATGTTGAGCAGTGCACTCGCTGCATATGGGCGTGAGCTGACAGGGGGCGCCGTCACAAGGAATCCCTAGTGAAAATTACTCCCACTGCTGTTTTTTTTCTTTTAAATTACATCTTTAAATTGTTAATTAGGAAAGTAAATGGATTGTTGCTAACAAATTTGATTAGCGATTTTTGCCGGCAGCTATGGGCAGTCAAGGTTGGGTCTTTGTTTGTCTGTAATGTGAGGCTGTGCACGCACCAGTGATTAGAACAAGAGAGAGAGAGAGAGTTCACTGCTATATGCAGACATAGTTGCTGAATCAATAATATATATGCGAGAATTAGATTTTCTTGAGTCGTGGGTCTTGTTAGATCCAGTGTGTCCCCATCAGAGGTGAGTAAATGAAGCCAATTGTATTGTTTGCATTCTTTGTTGATAAGGCGTTACTAAATAGCACGGAGCGCTAAGCTTGTCAGAGATTATGCTAATCAGTGTCTTAAGTGTCCATTTGTATTCTGTTTTGGAGAAGCATATTAGCACTTGAGTTATTGTTAGATCGTAAAGTTGGCGCATTTAAAAAAAAAAAAAATAAACCACACACATAAACCCATTCATATAACAGCTCAAAGTCCCTCCAAGTCCAATTCAAACTGTAAATTGTCAGAGTGTGCTTTGAAATTGGATTTGGATTGTATTTCTGAACAACTGTTCCTCCAGTCAGCCTCCTCCGTATTCGATTTTGTTGTTTAGTTCGTTTGAAGTAAAAAAGTGATTCTGTGACACAATTTATATCAAAGCTTTGCCCACAAGAAAAAAAAATTCAATCAGCCGCTCTTTATTTTATTTGAATGAACAGGACTTTTGTTTGTTTTTGTAATGAAAAATTCTTTTTATGTTTTGTACTCAGAACCTTTAATAAAACCTAAACAAGTTGTATGTGCTTGAAACAGTGCAGATGTAGACTACAGTCAAGAGTTGTAGTAAAATATTATATATTTTTGAAGGAACTAGTCATCCATTTTGACTTCATTGTTACTTACAACATGCCTAAGATGACTTCAAGTGAATTTGTTAAAGTAATTGAAAAAAGTGACATTTATCTGATTAATATCTCAATTAATCAATTATAAATACATTTGTTAGTTGCGGCCATATCACTAACATACTAAAAAAAGCAGCAAATATGCTACAAAAAAATGTGTGTGTGTATGTCTGCTGCGTTAGGGCATGTTGAGACGTGGGGGTAGAGTGGGCGCCATTTTTCATTTGTATACAAGAATGGGTACTTGCGACCCTGCAGGTGAACATAGATGATCTAATTATAATGAAAAGTCCCAAGCGATTTTCATTTGACAGTTAGAAAGCTATATCCATCCATCAATCGAAAAGTATCACGGGACTATTCAATTTATGATGAATAATCACGGCCTAGATTAAAACCACCAATAAATCACCTTTGGACCAGTATCCTCAGAGATATTTTTAGGGGTGCTTTGCTTCCCCAAAACTTGCTGTAATTAACGACCGATCAAAATAGACAGGAGCCCAAGAATAATTTATACTTTATATGAAAAGGAGACACGGACAGTAAATGATGTCAGACCGCATATCAATCACATTATATAAGCAATGACCATGCATCTCTAGTCAAAGTAGAGAAAAATCTCAATTATTCCTATTGTTTTTATGCAACACTTTTGCTGCAACAATTGCTGAAAGACAAGGGGATATCCAATTATGGAAATGTACAATAATCTGAATCTTATAAACCAAGGCGCGTATTTAACATTAGAAAAAGGAAGACCATTACATTGTTTTCCCTGACAGTATAAATCAATGGAATAAAGAGGTGAACAAAGATATTATTTGAAATAATTCAAAATATATTTCAGACCAATGAAGTGAATGACCATTAGACAGTGGTGGGAATCACTGAACTCGATTATCCAAGAAGTTACCAGGATCCTTTACTGTGGTTCCCTAACTGCCTAACTGAACTATTATCTTGCTCTTAAAAAATTAAGAGAATTTAATTGTTCTTGTACAGTGTTGTTTTTGGCAGCCCTTTTAATTTTCGTCTTAGTCTTAATCTTTTGGACGATAGTACTTATTCGTCTTAGTCATACTTTAGTCATCTCAAAATGTGTTTGTCTTTGGCTAGTTTTTGTTGACGCAAACTCAAGACTAATTTTGTCAAGTTTTAGTCGAAGTTTACTAAAATTGTTTTCGTATGTTTGTTTGCATATGTAAAAAAAAAAAAAAAAGTTTTTCAAGAGTTTAAGAATATTAGCCTAATGCTAACGCAAACACGAATGCTATGCTAACTCTACGAGTTACATTTAGTGTGTGATGATCACTTGGCACACACCTTTAATGGCTAAAGCGCAACATTGCATAGTCTCTCTTGCCAAAATAAGAAAACAAATCCTACCGTGTGTGCCCCAATCCAAGCAATGAGGAAACTGGAGAGGACACCGGCACTTCACATGAGTGACACAACCAGACACTGCTACGATGCAGGCGAAATACACATAAAATGTCACGCATTGTGAACATGTGACGGAAACTATGGCGCATTTCCGTCTCGTTCTCCTTTTGACAGAGGAAAACTTATTAGTTTAGTTATGTTTTAGTCCCCCAAAACACATTTTTAGTTCGTTACCGTCTCGTCATCATCATGAAAAAAGTGTTAATTGACAAAAGGTTTTTGTTATATTCATCGTTGACGAAAACAACACTGGTCTTGTATTTCATGTTATCAAGTAATCAAAAGTTTTCAAATACAAATCGAGTTGAGATTGGTCGTTATAAAAATATTCAATGATGCAATACTTCCGAAAGCTATAGGCCTAGTAGGCAAGGCAAGGCAAGGCAAATTTATTTATACAGCACAATTCAACACAAGGCAATTCAAAGTGCTTTACATCACATGAAGATTATAAAAATCACATTAAAATCAATAGAACGTTAAAAAAAAAAGACAATCGAAATAGGAAATAAAAATATACATAAAAATCGCATTTAATCACGAATAGAATAAAAAAATAAAGAATAAAACAAATACTACTACTACTACTACTACTGCTAATAATTGAAATCAGCAATGGAGATAAGAATAGAGAGCAAATAGAATGAAATATACAGTATAGACAGTTATGGATATGCAATGCCAAACAAAAGCGTTTTTAGCCCTGATTTAAAAGAGCTAACAGTTTGAGCATACTTCAGACCTTCAGGTTACTTGTTCCAGAGGTGAGGAGCATAATAACTAAATGCTGCCTCACCCTGCTTGGTTCTTGTTATTGGAACATACAGGAGACCGGTTCCAGGCGACCTTAGTGGTCTCAATGTTTCATAGGAATCTAACAAATCAAGCATGTATTTTGGTCCAAGGCCATTAAGTGTTTTGTAGACGAGCAGTAGTATTTTATAGTCTATCCTTTTACGCACTGGAAACCAGTGTAACGATTTCAAAACCGTTGTAATGTGGTCCAGTTTCCTTGTATTTGATTTGATTTTTTGATTTACTTGATTTTTTATCAAGACGTGTAAATATACCGTTGCAATAGTCCAATCTGCTGAAAATGAATGCATGCATAAGTTTTTCCATGTCTTGTTTGTGTAGTAATCGGACAGTACTTGCTCTGAGACTGTCATTAGTTTCATTATGGCAAAGGCAAGGCAAGGCAAGGCAAATTTATTTATATAGCACAATTCAACACGAGGCAATTCAAAGTGCTTTACATCACATGAAGATCATAAAAATCACATTTAAATCAATACAACGATAAAACCAAGACAAAAGATCGCACTTAATCACAGAATAAAAATAAATAAATCCAAATAAAACAAAAATAAAAAATAAAACAAAAACTACTACTCCTAATAATAATTGAAATCACCAATGGAAATAAGCACAAGAGGAACAGAAAGCAGGTAGATTGAAATATATAGACAGTTATGGATATGCAGTGCTAAACAAAAGCGTTTTTAGCCCTGATTTAAAACAGCTAACAGTTTGAGCATACTTCAGAGGTTCGGGTAACTTGTTCCAGAGGTGAGGAGCATAGTAACTAAATGCTGCCTCACCCTGCTTGGTTCTTGTTCTTGGAACATGCAGAAGACCGGTTCCAGACGACCTTAGGGGTCTAGATGTCTCATAGGAATCTAACAAGTCAAGCATGTATTTTGGTCCAAGGCCATTAAGTGTTTTGTAGACGAGCAGTAATATTTTATAGTCTATCCTTTGACTCACTGGAAGCCAGTGTAGTGATTTCAAAACCGGTGTAATGTGGTCCAGCTTCCTTGTATTTGTGAGGACTCTGGCTGCAGCATTCTGTACTAGCTGCAGCTTCCTGACTGATTTTTTATCAAGACCTGTAAATATACCGTTGCAATAGTCCAATCTGCTGAAAATGAATGCATGCATAAGTTTTTCCATGTCTTGTTGTGTCAGACGCCCCTTAATTCTGGTTATATTTTTTAGGTGGTAATAAGCGGATTTAGTGACGGACTTTAGATGGCTATCAAATTTTAGGTCTGAGTCAATAATTACGCCGAGGTTTCTGACTTGATTTGTATTCTAAGTGACATTGTGCTAAGTTGGCTGCTTATCTTTGACCTTTCCTTTTTTGGCCCAAAAATGATCACCTCTGTCTTCTCCACATTCAACTGGAGAAAATTCTGGCACATCCATTCATTGATTTGATGAATGCATTTACTCAGGGAGACTAAGGGACTATAATCATGTGGGGACACAGAAATGTACAGTTGTGTGTCATCTGCATAGGCGTGATAGGAGATGTCATACTGTTCCATTATCTGAGCTAACGGAAGCATATAGATGTTAAATAAGAGTGGTCCAAGAATTGACCCTTGAGGGACTCCACACGTGAATTTGGTTCGTTCTGACTGATAGTTTCCGATTGACACAAAGAAATCCCTATCATGTAAATAGGATGTGAACTACTGAAGAATAGTGTCAGTAAGGCCTACACACTGTTCCAATCTGCTGTAGTATGTTGTGATCAACCGTATCAAATGCGGCGCTGAGATCCAATAGTAGCAGAACAGATGATTTGCCTGCATCGGTATTCCAACGAATATCAATTAGGACTTTGATAAGCACGGTCTCGGTGCTGTGTTGTGGCCGAAATCCAGACTGAAATGAGTTAAAAAGATTGTTTTGCATCATAAAAGTCTGGATCTGTTCGAACACAACCCTTTCGATAATTTTCCCCAGGAATGTCAGATTTGATATTGGCCTGTAACTACTAATGGTTGAGGCATCCAGATTAGGTTTTTTTAGGTTTTTTTTTTTAATGGGAAAACATGAACATTTTTCATCTTTGTATAACATGGAGAAGGGACTGAGAGAGGGAAAGAGAGATACAGTAGGTATCTGATAATCTCCTATTTACGTGCGCTATTATTGGTGAGGGACAAGTATCAAGATCAATAGAGGGGAGCATGAGGTGAACACTGGGGCTACATTCTGATGCTTAATAAATGCACACCCAGCACTCAGCATCAGAAACCGGATTTTCTGAAGGTATTCTGATTCGCTGCCACAATCCAAAACCATGCTACTTGGGTTAATTGAAGACCTTGGGTTTGACATTGACATAGGACTGCTTAATAGTTTGTGTTTGCCTGTATGTGCCCTGGATGCACCCTGTGTCAGGGGAACAGGTTACACAAGATATTGAAAATATATTATCCTGAGCGACTCAAAGGTTCTTTTTTTTGCTGATGGTCCTTTGAAAAAAGGATATTTCATAGTCACTCTCATGTACTGTATCTACTAGGCTGTGAATGACGGATATGTAGCCTCCAACTACATTTCAAAGTATGTGGAGTATGTTGCACAAGTGACGATGTAAATGGCCTTCATTTTTCTCATGAATCCACATTTGTGTGTCCATTCATCTTTGCAGCTATCGGCACCACAGAAAACCACCTGAAAGTACTCTATTTAATTCCGACAGTCTGAATTCATTAAATTGGCCTTTTTAAGAATAGAGTTTGTTTCATTTTTAGCCTTTTAGACCAAGCCCCGACCCCTACATTACGGGTATGTGACTTTCTAATAACTTGACCAGGGCCCAATGATGAAATGAGATTTTGTCCACTATTTGTGTAGTAATTGGAGCCTAAGTATTTGAAATACTTGTGGGATAGCTTCATTTTCCTTAATAAGCCGCGCTGCATCAATTTCACCCTGGGTTTCACTCTCACACGCAGTGGTTGTACCCTGAGAAAATGACAGAGGAGAAGATTAAAATACAGCATATTGTTCAAAATCTAAACATGAATCTAGCTTTCTCATCAACATCCATTTGTCCATATACAGTATGTATATATATATATATATATATATATATATATATATATATATATATATATATATATATTTTATCCATCCATCCATCCATCCATCCATCCATCCATCCATCCATCCATCCATCCATCCATCCATCCATCCATCCATCCATCCATCCATCCATCCATTTTCTTGTACTTGTCTGGTCAGGGTAGCAGCATCTTCAGCAATGAAGCTCAGGCTTCCCTCTCCCCATCCACTTCATCCTGTTCTTCTGAAAGCAGACTTATAGTAACTAGAGTATATTGTTCATATTGTGAATAAACAATAATGTAGGATAATTTTAGTCATAATCAGAGTTGGATAGTAACGCGTTACATGTACTCCGTTATATTTACTTGAGTAACTTTTAAATAAAATGTACTTCTAAGAGTAGTTTTACTTAACCATACTTTTTACTTGAGTAGATTTGTGTAGAAAAAAAGCTACTTTTACTCCGCTACTTTGGGCTACACAAGAGTCATTCCATTTTTCCTCTTTACTCTACATATTAGATTTAGTATTTTTTTTTTGCGATGCCAAGAGAAGTTCTATTAGCAACAATAATCACATGACTCCATTTCATTAATCTGACGCAAGCTTGCTGTTGTATGATCACGCCAGACTGTTCAATCACGTGGCGTCAATAAAGTAGCATAAAAAATGAACTATTTGACATAGAGCGCTGCCCTCAACATGACCCGAAAGCGCAGAATTAAACCTCTCTCCCAGTTTTTATTTGGCACCGATTGACCACGGAAAAGTTTCTTTTTTTTTCATAATAGTAACTATGAAGGAACTAATTCACTATTCAAACTACTAACTATTTTCTCCACAATAGGGCACTCGTGCGCTCAGTTCTTTACTTTTTTTTTCTCTCAGCGGAATTTAATGTTTTTTTTTGGAGAGAAAATAAATACCATTTTAAAAGAAAATATATATAAAAAAAGAAAAACAGGGTGATTAAAAAAGAATGTGCCAAAACCATTGCGGTACATTTAAAAAATTAAAACAAATTAATAATTAGCTGGATGTTTTTATTTCATGCTTTTCAAGTGCTCATTGTGACCACCACCAGCGGCACGGGCAACATCAAGCCGATATTCTAATTTGTTAAAATTACTTACTTGTTAAAAAGACTTTTAATTCTTATATATATTCTTATCAAATTATTAATTAATGAATTTTAATTATTTAATAAATAATTAATTAATTAATAATTCAGTCTATTTTACTGATTTTAAAATGAATAAATGTGTGATGATTTTGGCCACATTCTTTTTTAATCACCCTGTATATACATATCATAAGCACTTACTCACATTGTTACACATTACCTTAGTATTCGTTTCACCACATACTTTTTTACTTGTACTTGACTACATTTTTTTGTATGACTACTTTTACTTTTACTTGAGTAATATTATTTTGACGTAACACTACTCTTACTTGAGTCAAATTTTTGGCTAGTCTACCCACCTCTGGTCATAATAACGTTTTTTGTCAATTGATGGGAAGTGTATTTCCAGCACATATAAAGCATTGTTTGCTGATTTTTTACTATAGGAATCCAGATGGAACTACTTATTTACCTTCCTGGCATTGCCTGCAGTACTGCAGCTCTGCATTCTGCCTTTCGTCCCAGAGAGCCCTCGATACCTTCTGATTGAGAGGAGGGATGAGGCAGCAGCAGAGAGAGGTAACTAACACACATTACAACACAGCACAAGCACTTTGCTTTCATCAATTTTGAGAACCTAGACTATGTTATTTGCATTTCAATTTAGTTTAAAAAAAAAAAAAAAAAGTCATATTGCTGGGTTTTATCAGCCTCTTTCATGTCTCTGCGCTTCCCTCAGTGTACTTGCCTGTCAAGTACCCCTAGTACTCAGGAAAAAGATAATATTGCAGTTCTGTGTTGCAAAGGCATGGAACTGAAGAGGGACTCACATAAGGACTGCTGTTGAGCCCTTTACATTAGGATTAGTTTGTGATTATATAAATCTAGTAATACAATCAAAAGAAATGTTGGACAAAGCATAGATAGACAGCAGTACTTGAACCAGTGACGCAAACTATTCTACAATTTGCCTCGCAATTATAATTTCACAGTGTATACTACTGATTAGGTGATCAGAGATTCTGGAATTTTTTAGGAATTTGCTTAAATACACACTCAGGATTTGGCAGATTTGTACTTTTATCAAAAATCAAAGTGGTGTGCATGTATTTTTTTTCTAGACTGAGGAGACGGTGTATTTAGTTTAACAAAAACCTTGCTATGTGTGGGCAAGGCCTTATTCAAGGTGACTCAGCTAGGTTGAGGTGGTGCACCCGCGCCGTCTTTTCACCAGCTACCTAGGAATGGCCATCCTGAATGCAGAACGCTTATTTTTAAATGTTGTAGCAAAAGGAAACACCATTAGATAATTGGAAATATTAAAATCATATTTACTTTACTATATGTTCTGAGGGTGATGAGATAATACACACTGATACCCCATCTAATGCAGGGATGTCGAAGTCAAATTCACCGTGTACCAAAATTAAAAGCAGGGACAAAGTCGGCGCTCAAACTTAATGTGAATATATGTATTCTCGTGACATACTGAATGTAATTTTAAGTACTTTGACAAGAAAACAAACTCACATCTTGCTAGAACAACTGACTGGAAGATGCAAACCTTAACATTACAAACACTAGAGCAGTGATTCTTAACCTTGCTAAAGGTATTGAACGCCATGAGGTTCGCCTGTATAGTCACCGAACCCTTCGGAATTTAATAATAAAGCTTTTTTTTGTTTTTTTGTTTTTGTTTTTTGCAAATTTTAAACTGATATAGCTTAGCTAGCAAGCTATTATCTAACTAAATTCCCGTTTGAATATTTTTTAAATTACGACAAATAATTCTGCCTTTTGTTGTTGATTTTTCAGTGTGTAATGAACTGAGTTTCAATAAAATTGAAACTCAGTTCATTACACACTGTTTCTTTTTTGTTTTCATGTATTCATTCTCTTTTTATTGTCAAATCTTTACATCACATACTATTTTCATGGTGTAAAATTACACCATTAAAAAAAAAAATTATCTGAGCAGTTTATGCTGCTTGTAGGTCTGTTATACGTTTACCATACCAAGTGTCAACCTTCCACTGAGCAAACCAGTTTCTCCTTCCATTAGCTAGAGGGCTAGCAGTCGAAAGAAATTGAATAAAGCCTTTAAATTTGGGGCAAACCAGTCCAAAACCTAGTATAAAATGACACTTTGCCTATAGTCAGAGTATGAAAATGGGGTTTTGTGTATTCTTAAGGCCAAGTTATACTTCTACGTCAGACCTACGCCGTCAAGGAAGAATCGAGTTACGACCCTACGCCGTAGCCTGACGCGCACCTCTCGATTTTTGTAACCTTCGCGTCGCGTAGACGCGTAGACGTAGCGAAAACGGACTGTGATTGGTCCGCTCAGACTGTTGTTTCCGGCCGAAAACACCGCCATTGTAGAATAGAATCAAACATTATTTTCTACATGCAAAAATGCACCAAGCCGACGGGAGTATCATCGAAGAGCAAGTCTCGTCAAGAAATTATTATTGTGACTGCCAAATGGCAAGGTCGGCGATCGAAAAAATAAATAAATGGAAGAACCACCGAGACGTGGGTGGTCGGAATCGAGTGGCCACACGAAGCGGTGACACAGTCGGCCAAAACCTGCCAACTTTTTATCACTTTATGTCGTATTTTTGGTTGGTGCACTTCATCATTTACTGTGTACATATGTTTCAAGTATATGAAGAATAAAGCACAGATCTGGTGTCAAAAGAGTTGTTTTGATCTTTAATTTTCAACAACAGACAGTTCACACACACAATACATCATCACTGATTGAGAGTACCTTGGTGCTTTTTATGATAACCTTAAAATCAAGCCTCCCAACGCAGTTTGGGAAGTTCCCTAGACGCCAGAAATCTGCTATGGCTTCCCACTGGCTGGTTGTAGGACACGGCAAACAGGCTGGAGGGCTTTGTAGACCTTGAACGCAGTGCTCGACGCCAGTTTGAAGCTAGCCGCCACAGCTAGCTCTCTCCACCCGAGTCTCTGTGCGGCATCAAAAGTCGGCCAGACCGCCTCGAAACCGTCTTCTGCGTCGCCTGCCCGTCAACATTTGTATGTTCAATATTTATTCAGTGTTGATGAGCAAAATATTTACTTTCAAGAGTTCCATCTTGCATTGTTTATTTTTTCTCCGACTAGCGGAAGTAAACAAGCATGCCCCAAAACCGTACAAACATAACGCCACATCTCTCTAGTGGCTTGGCGGTGAATTACAGAGCAACGCGTTCCCTCACCGCAGAACTATCGAATGTCGAATGACGCCGTAGTCGCTACGCCGTCACCGCAACGCGGGAGTATAACTCAGGCTTTAACCTTTGCCGAACCGCTTGGACTTACTCACCAAACCCCTCGGGTTGGATTGAACCCAGGTTAAGAACCACTGTACTAGAGGAATCAAACACGAAATAAAATACATCTGCGGTATTTACTATTTGTTTCTTAACTAGAAAAACTCCTTTGAAGCCTTTGAAGTTGCTTTTTGACAAAAATCATTCTCACAGGCTAACAACAACAAAGGGATAAAAAGATAAATTCCTTCATTGAAAATTTAACTTTGCAACCATTAAGCAGTTAATTAATGGGAGTAAGAAAAAGGTGATAAAAGAAAACATTCAGGATCATTTCACTATGTTATGAAATTTGGCATTGATTTGTATCTTTAGAATTCGCCATAGGCTAATCCTAATTTAGAAGCAATAATTCTTTGTTTTTCAGTAGGAAGCTTCAATTCTTATTTCTCTATGCCATCTGTCTTTGTTTAGACTTTCAATTATATTGAACTGAAATATGCTTCTTCCTCTTTTTAACACACAACACCCAAACACAAGAGTAAATGTAAAGTCTTAAAAGATAATGACGTGCATAATGACATTTATCCAACAATCATGCTGTGTTTTATCCAACAATTTCACTGTGTTAATTAATGTATGCACTGCCACTGCTGTTTTGTTTTCAATTCTATGTGGAATGTGGGCATGCTTTGCCAACCATTAACTGGTAAAAGGACCTTGATGAAAAGAACACTGCATAGCTATAGGATGTCTTTTTAAATCTCACCTCACAATCTTTATATCACTGTCAGCCAAAGGATGTCCTCTTTCCTGTTGACTTCACACAGTAACTGGCAGCAATAGCATGTTAAGTCTACTTTTCTAATAGAGCTTCTCACATTAATTGTTTGCCGTTGACAACAAAGGACATCCAATTCATTTACTGTAAATTGGGAAGACTGGCTGTGAATGCTCATCTTTCTGTAACAGCGCCTGGCGTCAAGTCCATATTTACTGGGTAGGTTGGCAGCAAAATGGCGAAATTTCAATGTCAGCCAATGAGTTAAAGGTCACTAATTTTGATGATAAGAGTTTGGCACGCCGTAGCATTTCTACATCAAAAAGAGTGAGGTGCCATCCACTGTTCCTACTAAAACAATTTCCCTACACCTTCTCTCTTAATATACTTTTTGCCACTACATTTTCTTGAGGCAACAATGGAATGCATACAATTAATAAACATTGTGATGAGGCTATAATTTGTGATTCACCTGTCCTTGAAATATCCAAAACCTACTCTTTGGCGCCAGTGGTGGATGCTGGTCTTTCAATGAGGGGAAGCTCAAAGTGCGTCCGTCTGTGAATGCTTTGTGATGGTAGGGGCGTAGTGGCACCTGCTGCTCGGTAGAAAAAGAAACTAGAGTGCCAGAAGTCAAGTCTCCAAACACAAGCAGCTACAATAAAAAAACCCACCAGAAATAGAATAGAATAGAAATATTTTAGCTTGTCATTTTTAACAAAGCAAGTTTCACCGTTATGATTATGAAAGTCACCGGTTCAACTCAGAACAACGAAATGCCTCCCGTGGATGTTAATACGACGAGATCACTGATTCGCTCATTTTGTTGTCAGTCAAAAAGGGATTCAGCCTCAGATACATCATCCAATCATCATTCAGAGAAGCGGAGCATCTGGGCCAGCCAAGCTCCGCCCACTGCCCATCGACCCTCACAGGCGCACAGGATCCGATAGGCGGGATAAACCCAGCCTTTAGCCAATAATTAGTCTCGTTTCGCTGTATTGGAAGAATGCATTCTCAATTCTGGAGACGCACCGCGTCCACACTGCTTAAAGGACTGTGAAGCTGCGTGAATTAATGAAAAGCAAGTGGCATCGTAACCAGTGATAAGAAGCTCTGAGTTTTGACGCGTTGTAGCGCGTATTTAGTCAATGACATGTGCACACAACAGTATACATTGGATCACTTATTATTTGATATTTTTGTGATAGCTGAGCTTCCCTTGCAGCCTTAGAGCCATTGCCACTGCTTGGCGCAGATTCATGGTCTTGATGTAAAGGCATATGTAGAGTTTGACTTTTGGGGCGGGGGGACAAAATATGTTGATGACCCCGAAACGCAGTGTCAGCAATAAAATTAACCTAAATAATAAAAATTAACAAGAATATTTATAATAATAGGTTGAAGCTGCGTAGGTTATACTTTTTGCCAACATTGTCATCCATTGAATATGGTACGCCCACCGGTGTCGTGCCACTGTAGTTACCCCAGTCTGGGTGGAGCCACTGCACTGCACTGATTTGCTTTGATTTCTGTGTTTTGGTGATGTAGTTATCTACGAGGTTTTAAAACATGGCACATCCATCAAAAAAAACCTTTTTTTTTCTGTCGTATACCGTAACATACGTACTGAAAGCTAAAAATGTTTCACAGTTTAAATCGTCGGATGACCTATAACTGTATGGAGTTTCTCCAGTTTAGTAAACGTCGATGTCTAAAATATATAACTGTGTTTTTTTTCTGGCTTCAATTAATTGTTTAAGTCGACAACCCTCATAACTAATGTGAGTGTACGTGTTCCTGTGGCCAGGGGACACAATTTTTGACAGGGGTAACTACATTGGCAAGACACCAGTGGTGGCTCTGTTGTACAATTATTGCTCTGTTGTACAATTATTGTCTTTAGTGGGGCAAATTGAAACTCCGCTCACCATTTTGACGGTGGTCTCTAGCGTTTCATGGTCCACATAGTCAATCTTTGGTTCTTGCTCAGTAGTTGTTGTCGCTTTTGAAAATTTAGGTTAGAATAAAATTACGTATGTCCATCTTGCCTTTTCGGTCCTGAGGTGGTTTTTGCTAAGCAAAGCAAATGACCGCCTAAGGTGCTAGTCACATTATCTGTTCGAAAAATAATTTTGACCTACTATCAAAATATCATTTTTTGTTCATTTTGACAATAAAAGCATTCTATTCTATTTCTGTTTTTTTTTTTGTTTTACAGCTTGACAAAATTTATAGTCAATATTTTACCGGAAAATTGTTGATTTTAAAATCATACACTGCATAGGAAAGTCAAGTCAATTACATGCAATGACACTTGTCGGCCACCATGGAAATCCGTTTATGTTTAAAGGATGTACAAAAATAGAATACCCATATTTCATTTATTTTGTCTTCTTGATTTAAAGACGAATCATTTATCATGGTAATGTTCATATTTCATTTCCGATATGCAGTAAGATCCTTATCCCAGAGGTGGGTAGAGTAGCCCAAAAAATTACTCAAGTAAGAGTAGCATTACTTCAAAGTAATATAACAAAAGTATATTTCTTTTCTCAGCACAACATTATATGAATGAACTGTTATTTTTATACTGTATTATAACCCATTACATGTCCAAGTTAGGCCAAAACAATAAACAAAAATCACTGAATTCAAAGTAGAAAAATTAAACATTACCCATCTAAAGAGCAAGCGTGCCCTCTAGTGGAGAAAAAACATATTTCCTACCATAAATTGAAAACGAGTATCGGTGTAAAATAAATTGCTGCCAAGTTAAAACTGGGAGAAAAGTTCAAATGAATCCACACTTTCGAGTAATGTTGACTCAATATCAAATAGTTTAATTTTTGCAGCACTTTAAAGACGCCACGTTATTATACAGGCTGGCATGATGATATGACATCCGACGACTAACCTGTGTCTGGTCATTTATCTGTAATGTTACGTTTGGTTGGTATTTTGGACTAATGTGATTATTCTGGTGACATCTCATTGGTGAAACTGGTAGAGGCATCTTTGGCAAAATACAGCCAAATTTAACATGTACAAGAGATCAAATGTAACGACTCTAGTGTAGCCCAAAGTAGCGGAGTAAGCAAAGCGTTTCGTCTTTATAAATCTACTCAAGTAAAAGTAAAACGTGTGGCGTGGTGAAACTACTCTTAAAATTACATTTTTGTCAAAAACTTACTCAAGTAAACGTAACAAAGTTAATGTAACTCTTTTCTACCCGCCTCTGTTTTTGACTATAAAATTCTAAGACTCCCCTGTCCAAAAGAGTGTTTTTGATGAAACCTTACCAGTGGCTTGGTTATTACCATGCTTGCTTGACTTTACTCAGGATGTAATAGTAATAATCTGCCTTTCATTGGTCTGTCTGGGCCATGTTGATATTATTTTTTTTTAAAAGGAGGCTGTTGCCTCTGCACTTCTCTGAGTTATTTTCATACAAGCATTTTATTAGAGAGACACAAAATATTCTAGGCCCTCATGGAGACCTCATCACTGAGATGTACTTTACCAGCTGAACACCACCTGAAAATGTTGTTGATGCTACACAGAAATTTCACTAAATATGAAAAGAGGTTCTTGTGCCACAATGATGACAGACTGCATATCATTGGCGTTAGTGCTGTATTTGAAATTTTCTCCGTAGTAACAACAGCTGAAAAGAATATTCTTACATATGACTTGTTAAAAGTTCACAGACATGCAGATTACAATTAATGATCATGATGAGAATAACCCTTTTTGTATTCTATTTTAGATTCATCCAATCTGCCTTGAAAATGAGGTGTCCATCTAAAAAGAATCTAGCGATGTTATTTTTCTTCAGCTTTTAGGCTTTTTTTGTTTGAAGAAATTCCCAATCTTGGTGGTGCCCTTGATCTGCACATACCTTGAAGTCCCGTCACCATTGGGTTTTTAAGTTTATGAATACTAAAATAAAGAAATAATTGCAGTAACTAAAGATGTCCCGATCGATCGATCGGGTCCGATCACGTCATTTTCAAAGTATCGGAATCGGCAAAAAAATATCGGACATGCCTTTTTTTAATATATATATATTTTAATTAAATCGTTTTCTAATTGTATTTAACGTTACAGACAAAATGTCTTACACTCATCCAGAGTCTTTAGTTTTGGCTTAAAGTAGGGCTATCAAATTTATCGCGATAATTAATTTTTTAAAAAATTAATCACGTTAAAATATTTAACGCGATTAATGCATGCGCTGCACGACCCACTCATGCATTGTTGCGTTCAATCTATAATGGCGCCGTTTTACCTATACATAGAGCTAAAAGGCAGCGTGAAATGATTAGAGTGAATTTTGGCAGTCTTTGGAGCCTTTTTTTAATTGGCTAAAGCCTTACAATCCCTCCCTCAACAATTAGAAATAACGTGGGAAGCAATGTGGGGAAGAAAGGTAGTAGTTGATCTTTTTCTTTACACCCTATCTTATTTCCCAATGCAGGGAAGATATATCAATTGGTGCCACTACGCACAGTCATGGTTGCACTTCCCATCATGCATTTGTCAGAACAGTTAAATGGCTACAGTATCATTTACTGAAAGCTCAACAAATACACAAGATGGCAATATTTAGTCACAATATACAATGTCACATTTATCCTTTAAGTCTTTCTATCCGTGGATCCCTCTCACAGAAAGAATGTTAATAATGTAAATGCCATCTTGAGGATTTATTGTCATAATAAACAAATACAGTACTTATGTACTGTATGTTGAATGTATATATTCGTCCGAGTTTTATTCATTTTTTTCCTAATGCATTGCCAAAAAGTATATGATCGGGAAAAATTATCGGGAATGATTGGAATTGAATCGGTAGCAAAAAAAAAAAAAGCAGTCGGATCGGGAAATATCGGGATCGGCAGATACTCAAACTAAAACGATCAGGATCGGATCGGGAGCAAAAAAACATGATCGGAAAACAACCCTAGCAGTAACACTTCCAAATTCCCTTGTGTAGTTCTTTCAAACTTCAAATAAATGTTAACGTTTCGGGATGCGGAAAGGCAAAGAGAACATATTTTCAAACAGTTGAGGTATTCCAAACATTAAATCTCTTCTCAATTTTGTGTGGAATCTATCAAATTTTTGTTATGTTTTCCTTTTTGTAGTTGTTGTTAAAAAGCACAATACATAAATTATTTGCCGATAAATAAAGTGGTGTTTATGCCTTTGATTGCAGGGTAGAGGCAATATGATTAATATTGATAAACATTACTAAAAAATATTAATCTGTGTGTCTGTTTGTATTTCAGCATTTCAGAGATTTCTTGGAAAAAAGGATGTTTCTGTTGAGCTAGAAGAGGTCCATGCAGAGGGTCGAGCTCAGGAAACTCTCCATACGGTGTCCGTTCTACAGCTACTGAAGAGTAAGGCAGTTCGCTGGCAGCTCATCACAGTCATAATCACCATGGCCAGCTATCAACTCTGTGGCCTCAATGCTGTAAGCTTCATTTTCTACATGTCGTACAGAACACTAATCTCATTCCAACTAATTTTACATTTTTTTATTTTTTAATTGTTCGATTGACATTGACATTACATTTTAGAATATAACATGAGTGACTCGGTCTTTATGTCCTTTTTACAGCTCTGGTACTATACTAGTGGGATCTTACAGGAAGCAGGATTCCCTGAGAATATTGTCCCGTACATAACCCTTAGCACAGGAGGTATAGAGACCTTTTCTGCCATCATCTCTGTGAGTATTGTCGCTTTAAATTACCCAAACGCATCTTGCTGGTTTGTTTATTGTTTTATTGTTAAAGGGAACCACTGATAGAATGACTTGTAGTTCTTAAAAGATAAATTTTGTAATAAGTTAAAAGAATTTGATGTTGAAACCCCTCTTGATGTTTTTCGTTTTTATACAATTTGGAAAATTAGTTTAACTGGTAGGTTGCCATTATTGTTGACGTCGCAGGGCGGTGACGTCACATGGTTACGCTGCTGGGCTTCCAGAGTATGACTCTTGCAACATAAACATATCATCTGTTCAGACCTTTCAATTTGAACCCGAGAGGAACATTAATGAGCATGACAGAACTGTCCATATTTCAAAAAACAAATAGCAAAAGCAAAATGAACAGGAAAGATGGATGAGACCAGACATATGAGTAGGACAAAACCGGTGCTGCCAAAAAGGGCTACACTGGCGAAACGTCCGCCAAGAGGCGAATTTGACACCCAAAGTACAACAGCGTGCTTTCAGCTTGTTATGTGGAAATGCATACAGACAGAATATACTAAAGATGCCTTAAGAAAATACTTCAATCCGCTACGTGCCTAATGTGATTAACAGATCAACAAGCTGCTTTAAAGAGCATATGACACGAGAAAAAAAGTCTTAAATGGCATTATTATGTGAATTAGAATCATATTTTGAGACAATTCGACTATATACAACAAATTAGCAAAGCACAGATGGCGAGAAATTAGTCTTTTAATCTGCCGGTTAGCCACGTCCACCATTATAGGGCTTTAGCGTCCCCAACAGGTGGATAACGTCAGCGGTAGACTGGGCTCATCGGTTCTACTATTCAGCCCATTGAGGGGGAATTATTCACAACAAGGAAAACGCGACGAAGTGAGCCGCAAAATGTCATTTTTTCAGTCTCTCTACTCCAATATTTTTACAGGATATTCTTTTTATCCAAGTATTTTTCCCCAATAGCTATATAAATGGCTTGAGAAGGACCAGTCAGCCCGTCGAGGGGGAACTATTCACAACGAGGAAAACGCGACGAAGAGAGCGGCAAAATGTCATTGTTTCTGTCTCTTTACTTCAATATTTTTACAGGATATTCTTTTTATCCAAGTATTTTCCCCAATTGCTAAATAAATGGCATGGTCATGACAAATAACAGTCTTGTGCTGAATGGAATATGAAATAATAAAAATGCATTTATTCAGGACGACATGGCAAAATTACTCCATAATGGTCAAAACTGTCGACTTCACCTTTACTGTCACACCTCCCGAACGATATTTTATGACACCTAAATCGGACATATGTCATTTCCCTTCCCCGGCTTCGGAGAATGTAAACCAAACCAGAAGGCGTGACAGCTAGCCGACATGCTAACCCGAACCGAGTGAGGTTTCAAAGTCTTCGAAGCGGAAAATCACACATAACTATCCTGGATTATTTGACATGACGACCCGGTTGTCGATTGTCTTCGGGGATCGGCAAACCGCCTGGCGGAGAGCAATTTACAGTTCGTTCCCCGTAGGAGGGTGGCTGGAGTTGTTGTGCAGCTAACGTGCTGCTGCTAATGAGCATTAGGAGAGCTTTTTACATGCCTATCAATGATCAAACGTAAGTAGTCCTTCATTTAAAGGAAGTTTGTAGTGTTTACTTTGTAATCGCTGTATTCGTGTTTGACATAATACAAAACAAGATGTTTACTCACTTCCTCGTAAGTCCAGTGGTCCCACAGTAAATATCCACGGTGAATGGGAACCTTTTGAAACTCCAAAAAGGCGCATACGCCTCTCCCTCATACAGAATGATTTTTCTGCAGCCGTTTGGCTGGCGTGATGCGAAAAATAAACGTATTAATCCGCAAAATCAGCTGAATCCTTCGTCCTCATACACAACAGTACACTGTAGCGTGAAGAGGACGTCTTCTACAGTACACGTCACAGCGCCCTCCTCCTCAATGCAAGACCGAAGCCGGAAGTCACTCATTTTCATGGCGCGGGATTCAAAAAACTAAATAAAAATAGCGATCGCTTCCACACACATCCAAGCGGCCCATATCATTCAGCGGCATAAAATACCGCGTGTATTATGAAATAAACATGCTTTTTCGTGTCACAGGCACTTTAAAGATACCACAAGAAAACACAATGCTTAAAACTATGAGAGGAAAACACATGCAAAGAGTACGTTGAGGAAATGAAAAGGTAATAAATGACTCAATAAAAACACAAATAGCAAGTACTCGCCACATTTAACCGATGTGCGCATGTGTTGGATGTCTTGCCGCGTAGGAAGGAATTGCAAAAAATAACGGTAGTGTTTGTCTAGTGACAAACTACGTCAGCACCCCGAGCGTCCATTGCGCGCATAAAACATGCCGCCCTCTGTAGGTCAAAACATGTACCAAATGTTTTAAATCAATGACAATATTTTATGTTTCTAATAATATATGTTAGTAAAAGAGAACAATTGTGGCTTTTTGGAGTCTACAAGTCTTTCAGGCTGAGGTTCCCTTTAAACCACCTTTAAGCTACTTTTATATACAGTACATCAGGGGTGCCCAAACCGGTCCTCAAGGGCCACTGTGGGTCCTGTTTTTTTTGTCCTACCGATCAAGCACATACCGTTTAACCAATGAGGTTTCCACTGAAACAAGCAGCACCTGACTACAATCAACTGATTACACTTGTAAGACACCAGATTGGTGCAAAGATGTTGTCCTGTTTTGTTGGAAAGAAATCCTGCACCCACTGCTGTGTACATCATTCTTACATTTGCCTTGAATTTGTAATACATGGAGGCCTCGAGTTACGATGTCCTTGACCTACGACGTTTCGACTTTACGACGCCAGTAATTATTTACTTTAAACTGTACTGCCTTGAAGTTTACAGAAAATTCATTTTTTTCCGATTTTGCATGCCTTTGATGTTGCCTTTATATTTCAAAGAAAGAATTGGGCCTGGTTGGGTCCTTTTTATCAGGACACCATAACCTTCATGTCCAAACTGTTGTTTTCTTCACTGACCAATTATAATCGACATTTTGGACTCCAAAAGACTATTTTTTTGGTCAAAACTTTGACAACCAAACATGTTTAACGAACCGTATTGCAGCTTAATAATATTTATTCAACTTGCTAGGATAAACATTCAACAGAAAAAAATAATAACTGAATAATTTTATATTTGATAATTCAACAGAAACAGCAAGTATGGTCATAGGCATTTTTGGCCTTGATATGTACCATAGTCAAAACAAATATACAGTAGACCAACATTGCAAAATAGTAAAATAAATATATACCATCTATCACAAAAAGGGTTTGGAGGATATCTCTTTGTGAGGGTAGGTATTGCACCCATCGCCTTATCAAAACTGCTAAATACTTGTACATGCGATCAAGTTTCTTGAAACACACATACTGTATCTACAATGGGGCAAATAAGTATTTAGTCAACCACCAATGGCGTACCGCACGCAGGCTATTTTTAGACCGTGAAGTCGCATCGTAAAGCGGAAGTAAAGCCGAAGCGGGACATTATAGACCCGCCCTCGCATAGACCCAACGTAGAAAGTGCTATTTTTCTCCGGTAATCTTTCAAAAACGAACATGCCGATCACGCATTGCTTTTTTGGAACTTGTAGAAACGACCCTAGACATTACGACACATGAAGGATGTTTTCTTCATACGTTTCCGGAAACCAAAAACTCGAGAGGAGAAAATGTGAAGACCGAATCAACTTGCGCGGACTTTAACACCAGCTCGGCGAATCCATTCACGTTTCATATGCAGTAAACAATATGTTGGGTTGGCATGGTCTTCCAGAGGACAAAGAGGTAAGCCATTTTTATATTTTTAACTTGCTTCTGTCTGACAATGTATGACCTGAAAAGAATTACAATGGTATCCGACTGCCACTGTTACCGTTTGTGTTATATATATAAAAAAACAACTTTAGTAAGGGGGAAGTGTAAATAAATTATAGGATTAAGATCTGTTATCAATGAAAAAATTAAAAGTGTTCGTTGCCTGTCACTGAGTAGCATTTGCGATCGCTACACAAAGCTAACTAAATTACCCCCAAGAACGGTAAGAGACGTAGGACAACCAGAGGATATATAAGAAAGACAGAGCTGATGGTAAAGGATAGCTTGTTGAAACAGGAGAATGTCATTGTCAGTCGCGTCGATAAAAAAGCTAAAGCTATGCTTAGGTCGGCTCGTTTTTTTTCTTCTTTTTCAGCCTTCGACACTAAAGCCATCTCTTTAACTGAACATTTTTATATTCTTCCACATCTTTGCCAGTGAATTTGGCACCAGGCACATCATTTTCGGAGAGAATTGGTAGGTTTAACTCTGTAAACATCTTCGTACACGATTTACATTCATTTCCTATTAGGGACAAACGGCAGCTTGTCCTTACTTAGCAACAGTAGCTAATGTCATGAATATTAATGAGCTGAAGTGACGTGTTGCTTGCGGTACGCCATTGTGCAAGTTCTCCTACTGAAAAATATTAGCGAGGCCTGTAATTGTCAACATGGGTAAACCTCAACCATGAGGGACAGAATGTGGAAAAAAAAACAGCAAATCACATTGTTTGATTTTTAAATAATTTATTTGCAAATCATGGTGGAAAATAAGTATTAGGTCAATACCAAAAGTTCATCTCAATACTTTGTTATGTACCCTTTGTTGGCAATAACGGAGGCCAAACATTTTCTGTAACTCTTCACTCTTCGCTTGGTGTAAAGAAATCAACTGTGGTAGCAATTATTAGAAATGGAAGACATACAAGACCACTGATAATCTCCCTCGATCTGGGACTCCATGCAAGATCTCACCCCGTGGCGTCAAAATGATCACAAGAACGGTGAGCAAAAATCCCAGAACCACACGGGGGGACCTAGTGAATGACCTACAGAGAGCTGGGACCACAGTAATAAAGGCTCCTATCAGTTACACAATGCGCCGCCAGGGACTCAAATCCTGCACTGCAAGACGTGTCCCCCTGCTGAAGCCAGTACACGTCCAGGCCCGTCTGCGGTTCGCTAGAGAGCATTTGGATGATCCATATGAGGACTGGGAGAATGTGTTATGGTCAGATGAAACCAAACTAGAACTTTTTGGTAGAAACACAGGTTCTCGTGTTTGGAGGAGAAAGAATACTGAATTGCATCGGAAGAACACCATACCCACTGTGAAGCATTGGGGGGAAACATTATGCTTTGGGTCTGTTTTTCTGCAAAGGGACCAGGACAACTGATCTGTGTAAACGAAAGAATGAATGGGGCCATGTATCGAGAGATTTTGAGTGAAAATCTCCTTCCAACAGCAAGGGCATTGAAGATGAGACGTGGCTGGGTCTTTCAGCATGACAATGATCCCAAACACACAGCCAGGGCAACAAAGGACTGGCTTCGTAAGAAGCATTTCAAGGTCCTGGAGTGGCCTAGCCAGTCTCCAGATCTCAACACCATACAAAATCTGTGGAGGGAGTTGAAAGTCAAAGTTGCCCAACGACAGCCCCAAAACATCACTGCTCTAGAGGAGATCTGCATGGAGGAATGGGCCAAAATACCAGCAACAGTGTGTGAAAAGCTTGTGAAGAGTTACAGAAAACGTTTGGCCTCCGTTATTGCCAACAAAGGGTACATAACAAAGTATTGAGATGAACTTTTGGTATTGACCAAATACTTATTTTCCACCATGATTTGCAAATAAATTCTTTAAAAATCAAACAATGTGATTTTCAGTTTTTTTTTTCCACATTCTGTCTCTCATCGTTGAGGTTTACCCATGTTGACAATTACAGGCCTCTGTAATATTTTCAATTGGGAGAACTTGCACAATTAGTGGTTGACTAAATACTTATTTGACCCACTGTATATTGTATCTGTTTTATATACCCTGTATTGTATACTTTAATGATGTGTGAATAAACTAAACTAAACATAGCATGGCATGGGTGTTTGTAGGCTGCTCTAAAACAAACAAACAAACAAACAAACAAACAAACAAACAAACAAACAAACAAACAAACAAACAAACAAACAAACAAACAAACAAACAAACAAACAAACAAACAAACGACTTGTTGTAGTGGTCCCCGATGCACTAGACCCTTTCTACCAACAGAGCCCCAAACTCACACACTGTAGTGGAGACACTGTTAGAGAACATAGATTTAGATTGTTTGAATGCATCCAGAATAGAGATAGAGAGGAGATTGACAGATGATGAGGATGGAGCTGCAAGGCAATAGGGCTCCAAAAAGACCTCAGAGAAGATGTAGTGAGTGAAGGCTTGAGGGCAATTGTTTCACTCGCCTGACTTGGATGCATTTCAGTTCCTATGCAGTGATGCTGTGAATGTGAGTGTGTCATTTCTGTTTGTGTCTTAAGGTCAATCTTAACAATGATGAAATAATTTTGATGACAGTAGAATGCTGTTAAAATCAGCTCCTCCAGCCAGCCATCCCATTGCATACAGTCCCAGCACACAGGATTTTGCTGCCAATTAAGGCACAACAACAACAAGCACCCTGTGGCTATCAAATGGCGATAGTTGAATAGTGATGACATCCCCTTCAACAGACACGTTGCTGGTACAAACTTGCCCTGCTGACATACGGTGGAACGCTCAAGCACAGGTGCTTTCCTGCAATGAATGTTACAACCGGAACACTGAAAACAGTCCACAATTGGTAAAAACATTGTACCCCACCCCCTGCCCCTCCAAAATTGAATATAAGACGAAAGTACAGTGACACCTCGCTACTTCGCACTTCAAACTTTACGCCCTCAGTCTATTGCGGATTTTTTTCAACTAAAAATCAATAAATAAATAAATACAGATGAGCTGTCCCGAGCCGATCACGTAGTCTACCTCTCCCTCCTGCTGCTCTTTGTTGGTCAGGCAGTGCACTGGAGTTGCTTATTAAAGTTAACAAAGATTGATAGATGATGTTTGATCTTGCCACAGCTGCTTGGAAGCGAAGCTTCAAAGCACTGCATGCATCAATCATTGTTTAACTTGTTAAACAGTTGTTGTGGCAACTCATTGTTTGTAAGTGAGCAGCTTTAGTGGAATTCAGTGGTCTCACTCAATGAAGCATTTAAATTTTCTTGTTTAAAAATAATTCAGTGGGACAGTAACATATTTAAAACTTATAATTATTACATTTGAAGTGCTTAAGAACTATTTATTAATATGTATATACAGTGGTACCTCGACACAGGATCTTTTCGACATCCGAAGTAAAATTTGACTCGCCATTTGTTTCTACATCCGACGACATGCTCGAAATACGACGATTTATGACAGCGCCGCAGTTTCTTTGTTTTCCCGCAAGAGGAACACTTGGCGGATTTTCTTGTGGAAAAAATCAACATGGGTTCCAACAATGTCAGTGCAAGTGGTGAAAAAAGTAAAAAGGTGAGGCTCACCAAAGAAATGAAGATGGAAATAAAAAAAATATATATATAAGCATGCGGTTCGCATCCGTGTAGTAGCTCAACAATACGTCCGTTGATGGTCTATGATCTTGGCGGTCCTCCTCCGTTTGCCAGTCTTTATAAGTTAAGTTGACAATTATTATAA
Source organism: Corythoichthys intestinalis (assembly GCF_030265065.1). NCBI lineage: Eukaryota > Metazoa > Chordata > Actinopteri > Syngnathiformes > Syngnathidae > Corythoichthys > Corythoichthys intestinalis. The sequence goes on along the minus strand of NC_080403.1, from coordinate 37,343,287 downwards.
TTGTAACATCGTCAAATAAATTTCCAAAATCTCCAGCTCTGTTAGGTTTTTAATTACTTATTTCAGAACTTGCGCAACACAACATGCCTACTGTACGCCACAGCTGAAAAAGTGAAGTGAATGTAAAACGTCCTCCCTCATTCTGACTCGTCAGCCATGTGGTGCGTTCAGGTGCACCACGCAAAAATACATCTGCCACATCACAACCCGATTCGTTACATCACCACAGGTATTTTTATTATTATTACTATTATTATAATATTATTCCGATTTTTGTTCATAATTTATTTGTTTTGCTTTAGTGTAGGTTTTCGGGCTGTAAAACGAATTAATGAAATTATAATGGATTTTATGGCAAAATCCTGCTTGACAGCTGACCGTTTCGACTTACAAACAAGGTCCTGGAACGAATTAACTTTGTATGTAGAGGTACCACTGTACATAAGTTTTTTTTTTTTTTAAGTGAAAATACATGTCTTGCATCTATCTCTTTCTAATGCTAAATCTGAATTAATATATTGCACGCACACCAAATTAAAAAAAAAAAAAAAAAATGGGGTGGTCGCTACTTTTTTGCGTTTTTTTCACTTATCGTGGTGAATTCTGGTCCCCATTAACCACGAAAAACGGGGGATCACTGTAGTCAAAATTAATGCAAAAACATCCATTTCAGTGGCTTTCTCTTTGTTTGTAGTGTTGCAGCCCATTTAGATGTTCAGCTTACTGATTGTCACAATGTACTTTCTACATTGTACACAACAGTTTCAGACTAGAGCACATGGCTGCTAATGTACTTATTGTATTGTTATTTATCTTTAGACTTCTCTGTGTCTGGTACAGCCCTATTGAAAAGCTGTAACGTTTCCAAAAAGAATTACGATGAGTTTTCTTGCTTCAGTAACCTCCAACAAATGCACTATTGATTCTCTCTTGGCAAAAGTGCAGAGTTCACCTTTTTTGGATTCTTTGTTATTATTATTATTATTTTTTAAATTCTTGAAATTATTTTCGTTCATATTGTGTGTCTGCCCTGCCCTCCACCAGTTCCTAGCATTTCATTTGTTACTTATTCAATACAATGGGTAGTTTCTCCACTATCTGCAGTACACATCTTTTATTAGAACGGACAAATATGTGCTAAAACTAACATGCCCTTTTAATTTGTTTGTGGCTAATTGTTGCCAGTGTGACTTTCGAGGGAAACAAAGCACATTTTCACACTCGGCACCTCTCCCAAGGGTTTATCTGTGGCTGGTGCCAAAATCGCAGTGCATGAAGGGCCAGTGGTGCCTCAAGCTGTGGCTACTTGTCTTTAATGGCTCGTCTACTTCTTGATGTGATGAATAATGACGAGACGTTTTAGTCCTGTCAACCATAAATCCTAAAGTCACAGCTTTGACCTCTGTTACCTCTCCCAAGAAGTTCAGATTAGCTGTGCTGTGAAAGAATGCTGATTTGATTCAGTGTTATAGGCATAAGCTCATAAACTGTAGAAGTAACAATGCAAAATTATTACCAACAATATAATTATTGGACTCAGGCCATTTTAGTTGCAGTGATAAATCTCGTAATTGGACATTGTTAAATGCATTTCATTTTTTATTTTTATTTATTTATTTATTTTTATACCTATCATTGCCTTTAAGGTTACATACAAGGTGGATCTCAGAACAACTCGCCATTCAATTGCAGCGCACATTGATACAAATAATCACTTTTCCTCACATTTGGTCCCATGGAAAATTAGAGGTTACAATCAACATAATGTTCACTTTATTGAAATGTGAAAGAAATTCAGAGTTGCTGACAAAAAAAACCCAAAAACAAAACAAGCACAGGAAAAAGAATACAAACTGGGAACTGTGAGGCGGTGGCATCCACTTGTTTGCCTTTAATAAGCAGGATGAACAACCAAGTAGCACATTGTTTGAATATTTATTAACAATAATTTATCACTTTAAATACCAGGATTTTTAAGTGTTTTTTTGCACAACAAAGATTGAGTTACAGTTTTATCAGGATTCTAAACAAGTTGCACCTCTGTTCATGATATGGTGTCTATGTTGTGTGCATGTGTGTGTGGCTGAAGAGGTGTCTGGTAGAGAGATGTCCTGTGCCTTCAGGGCGAGTAGCACTCGCACACAGAATGAATTCTAATGTCTTAAGAGTGCCCAACAACAGCACACATAAAACACACACACATGCACACAATTCTTCCTGTTCTTTCCCCTCGTCTCTGCTGAGCTGGTGGGTTACATGTAATAATGTACAAACAGCAATGACCTTTTCCGCAGCGGCATGGAGCCAGCAAGGTCATATCAACAACTTAAATACCTTGATTCCCACACCACTTGCCTACAAGGCAACCTGATGAAAAGAAATGCATGCGATCAGGGACAATTTTTTCCTCCCTCAATGAATGCATGTGGCGTCTGTGTCTCATGCACAGTGCATCCAAGTAGAGCTTGTTGGCAATTTTCTCATGAATTTTTGGCATACCAAACATAAACTACTGACATTGTGACTCACCATTTAGCAATTCAGATATTTTGTCTAAACACATGCAATTTGATTGTGTGTGCATTTCCAGAGGTGGGTAGTAACACGTTACATTTACTTGAGTAACTTTTTGAGAAAAATGTACTTCTTAGAGTAGATTTATCACACAATACTTTTTACTTGAGTAGATTTGTGAAGAAACACTACTCTTACTCCACTACTTTGGGCTACGCTAGAGTCGTTACATTTTTTGCCTTTATTCTACATTCTGACTTTATTATTGCCAGAGATGTTCGCAATGGCCGTCTCAGTTTCACCAATGAGACGTCGAAACAATAACCACACAACTCCATTATACCAGTCAGAGTTAACAATGTTTTTTCTCCACTAGAGGGTACTTATGCTCAATGGACGGGTGATGTTTCATATTGTTGTTCTGCCCTGAATTCTATGATTTTCATCATTTTGGCTTAATATAGTCATGTAATATGTTATAATACAGTATAATAATAATAACAACAGTTTATAATGATGGAGTTGTGCTGAGAAAAAATATACCATGAATTAAAAAAATAAATAAATAAATAAAATAAAATAAAAATCATACATTATAAGCAGTTACTCACAATGTTACTCCGTGCTTGAGTATTCTTTTCAACAAACAATTTTTAACTTGTACTTGAGTAAATATTTTGATGACTACTTCTACTTGGGTAATATTATTTAAAAGTAACACTACTCTTACTTGAGTAAATATTTTGGCTATGCTGCCCACCTCTTGCGATTAGATATATACAGTTAAAAGTAGGGCTGTCAAACTTATGTCGTTAACGAGGTAATTAATTTTTAAAATTATTCACGTTAAAATATTTGACCCAATTAACGCATGCACGGAATGACCCGTTCATGCGTTGCCTCAAACAGTTTACAATGACGCCGTTTTAGCACAATGACAGCGAAAAGGCAGAGAAATGTGAGTGGACACAGGCGTTCATTAGACCGCGCCATTTTTTGGCTTAAGCTTTGGCAGCCACTACTAACAGTCATGGTTGCCCAACTTCGCATCATGCATTTGGGCGGAGCAAGAGACGACCTTTTTCTCAACACGCTTAATTGAACACAATGCAGAACATATTGTATACCATTTACGGCCACTACTGACAGTCACTGTTACCCAACTTCCCATCATGCATTTGGGCGGCGCAGAAGACGATCTTTTTCTTAACACGCCTTATTGAACACAACGCAGACATACTGTATACCATTTGCAGCCACCACTGACAGTCATGGTTGCCCAACTTCTCATCATGCATTTGGGCGGAGCAGGAGACGTTCTTTTTCTTGATATAAAATCACTATAACTTGTACTCAAATGATCTTTTAAGAACTACAAGTCTTTCTATCCGTGGATCCCTTGAACAGAAATAATGTTAATAATGATAATGCCATCTTGTGGATTTATTGTTATAATAAACAAATACAGTACTTATGTACAGTATGTTGAATGTTTATGTCCGTCTTGCGTCTTATCTTTCCATTCCAGCAATAATTCACAGGAAAATATGGCATATTTTAGAGATGGTTTGAATTGCGATTAATTCCGATTAATTAATTTTTAAGCTGTGAATAACTCGATTAAAAATTTTAATCGTTTGACAGCCCTAGTTATAACGCAAATAAATACGCATATTATCCACGACATTCCTCAACATTAAATTATTACTTCGATTGCTAGTCAAGCCAAAACATAATGAAATACATTTTCTAGGACAGAACAAAAAAAATCTTCAACATAATATGGTACAGTGTTGTTGAAGAGATCTAACACACTTTATTTAAATATTCATTCTGGATTTTCAAACACAGACTTCAATATCCAGGAGAGTTAGATTCTCAGATTCTTAACGCAACAAATAAGCATATCAAAAGCATTTACAGTGTAACTTGTGCTTAGAAACGTTTCTGCTTCATGTGCTCTGTCCAGGGTTTAGTGATTGAACGAATTGGACGGAAACCTCTACTCATTTTTGGATTCAGCGCCATGGCCTTGTTCTTCAGCCTACTAACGGTGTTTCTCAATTTTCAAGTAAGATTATTTTTTCATAACTACCCTCCTCCTGAAGTAGTGTCAAAGAATTCTCCTTTGTGATTCAGTAACATTTTTAATACATTAAAAAATATTCTTTCCTTGTTTAAAAATACTGTTTGAAAATAGATATGCTCATTGCACAAGTTGTACTTTTTATAAGAAATGGCCAAGTAGGACAAGAAGTATCCTTCTATATTTTGATCCTTCATGAAGGATGTTGTCCATATACTTGAATATATAGTTAAAAATAATATTACAATGACTGATGCGTCTCAACTTTGAATTTGTACTGATTTCAAATCAATTCAAATTGAAATAACTTGTCCCACATTAAACTGTTAATAAAGCGCTATAATAAAGGAAGTATTTCATATTTTAAAAAATAACCAGATGTAAATTCATTACTGTTTATTGTCATCATCATCATCGGGATCATTGACAGTTACAAGATTGCATTGTGATATAATTTACCCGAAGAAAACCGAAGAAAAGACAAGGGCTGACGGGAGAAGCCTAAGCTTATCTAGTCCCATCGCCTTTAGACCAAGGACGCACATCATTACATAATAGAGTAGACATTCCACGTTGTGGTACATGTACAGTGATCCCCCCCCCCCGAAAGTCATCGATTCGACATAACACATGGGTAAAGCTGTCAATCAACTGTTTGCTCATTGATTAGGGCAAGATAGTGTGATTTGTTAAAGGAGGAATAGCCGAGGCAGGAAAACATTTTCAACATCCTTGATCTCGCGTGGTCAAACATATAGGCCTCCATTTCCCCCAGCCATCCTTCGTAAAATTGTTGTACGGAAAACAATTTGTATGAGCCTTATACATCATCCGAACAGTTTTGAAGTGTATCAAATCATAAAATTTTAAAAACTTGGATTTGATGTAGAGTTCATTTGTGTATGCTCTATACGGCGCTTTGTGGATGATCCGGATTGCTTTCTTTTGAAGGATCAGCAGAGGAGATTTATAATGACGAAGGCGAATTGGACTCACATATGCGACTTCCCTCTTAGTATACAGCAAATTCCGTCTTTCATTGCTATGTATAAACTTTTTAGCGACTTTTTGAGACAAAATTAAACATGTGTCAGAGCTGCAGTGAAACAGCAAATATTGAATGTTAGGTAATGGTAGCGAGGTAAGGTAAAGTAAACTACATGTACTGTGCCTGCATAAGGAGTTTGAGTTAATTAGTGCTGCAAGGATTAATTGATTAACCTGAATAATTCGATTAGAAAAAAGCTTCAAGTCAAATTTTGCTGCTTCAAATTTGTTTAATTAGAGTGGCGTTATAATGGTTTGTTTTGAAAGTGTTTGCATCTACTTTTATTGATTTGGGTGGATAAACTGCCCTCTAGTGGTAACAGTAAAAATGTATAACTCATTTAACATGGTTGAATCCAGCTGCTCCTTGTTAAGACCAACATAAGGTAATTTTTTGTTTCAGCAAATGTGTTGTTTTTATGCATTCGTAATTTAGTTGATAGTTTTTTTTGCCATTTTTAATGAGAATATGTATTGGAAAGATTTGTTAAGAGCATTGGGAAAAAAAAAAAAAAAAAACGTTAGCATTTTATCGCATTCAAGCTCGTGGACTCTTGCCATCCAAGTTAGCCAATTGTTCTCTTGTAGTACTAAGATCCTCACTTTTTTTTTTTTTTTTTAATACCGTTTGAGGCTAAGCTCAGGTATTTTAATTTATTTTTAAACTAAAGTGCAATCCTGCATAGTTTGAAGAAACACTCTGGAATTTTGTTTTGTATTCGCATTTAATGCTCTTTTGAAAGTGCAATCTTAACAAGCCTTTGTTTTACATCTCCTAAAATTTATTCTGCAAAGCATTAAATGTTCCTAATCCGATTACTCAATTATTCAAACTAAGTAGTTGATAGATGAATCAACTACTAAAATAACCCGTAAATGCAGCCCAGAGGTAATAATTAATTATTATTATTAAGCTTTCCCTTTCTTTCCCTAGAGTGCGGTGTCATGGATGCCTTACCTCAGTTATGTCTGCATACTGGCAGTGATTGCTTCCTTTTGTTCTGGACCAGGTAAGCCTTCATTTCAAAGGGGTTTAACTGTACATATTGTCTTACAATTTCAATAGCTGGAGAATCGGCATGAATTGACCGAATCAGGATTAATCCTCACTCAAACTTGAATATGGATTGAGTGCGCACACACAAACACACAACAGTTCAACTTGGCATTGTAAAGTGTACTTTGTGGGAGCAGAGAGTGATCGCGTCTCATCATTATAGCAAAGATTCAAAGCACGAAACAAATTAAGCCCTCCACTGCTCATTATAATTTTCACCCAAGGGATGATTCCAGTAGTGCTTAGAGATTTTGAACGGATAAAAAATAAGCCACAATTGCTTGAAGTTGTTCTATAGTGTAAATCCTGGCACAAATTTCATCACAATCAACACATAAAACAAAGATATGATGAATGAATGAAGTTCATTGATCTCCATTGTTCACCTTCGATCCAAAGTAGCATTTTATGCTGCTCTTTATTTGCAGTTTATGTGACATTTTCGCTCATTGCTGAGATTTGCTACCCATTTTTCTCGTAGATTAGTACAATCTACTAGGCAGGCAACTGACCTGGGAGATTTGATTTGACATCAGTCACTTTTCACCATAGCAAGATATTAAATGATTACATATATGTTGTTCCATTAATGAAATTATTAAAAACAAAATAGTGCATAGTTTAAGTGCAATGTGTAATCTAAAGAAACATCACACCAACATTAAGCATAACCTGAAGCGAAACATCCGTAAATCATATCTGACTACAGTTTGACATTTTGTCCTGAAAAATATTTTAAAATTTAAATATTTGCAGGGCATCCATGGCAATTGTAGCAAGTTGTGTTTGCTTAACCCCCCCCCCAACGTCACATTTTGTCATGAACATCTGTTTTCCCTCCGGTGGCCAGAAATAGGGCTGCTGTAGCCACAGGGATCAAATGGTAACTATAGCTTTACAGTACAATGATGGTTATTGCTTTAAAGCCTTCATTATTTTTAAACCTTGTGCTTCAAGGCTGTCTGTCCTTTTAAAGCAGAGAAAGGCTTGACAGAAGTTGACAAATGTCAGACCTTGATCAGAACGTTAGAAATGTGAGAGACCTCATCAGAACAGGCAATGTACTGGCATCCATGGTAGTGCATGGGCCAAACCATAGTGCTTCTTTGAGACGCCTGAACCCTGCAGGGTAAATACTAGCAATGAGAGGACATTTATATTGCGGCAAAGGTGCTGTCTTACCATATTGCAGTAGCATTTTCTTTGCCTTTGAGTAGGTCTGTCATGATTAGGAATTTCTGGAGACGATTAATAGGCACACAAATAATCGCGATTAACATTTATATTGTAAATTTTTCCTATATATTCTCCTATGATAGTATGTATAATATTAAATATTATGTACACCTGATAAAGAAGAGAAATTTAATTGTCAAGAAATAATCAAGAAATCATTATAATTTCACATTCTGTTCCTTTTATCAAAATAGCTAGTCGTAGACGTAGAGCATGTCTCTGAACATCGGTTTATCAACTATATTGAACGGCTGCATTTGTATGTAATTGTATGTATCGTGTTACTCTATCAGTTAGCGTGTGTCATTTTACAATATCTTGTTTGTTATTAGTGACCTGCCGCAATAAGTGAAAAACCGCAAAGTAGCTCCTCCCCCTCCGAATATATATATATTTTTGTGTGTGTTAAATGTATTTATTCAGATATAGTATTTATTCACAAGAATTTAAACGTAAAAAGGTCTTTGTTGTGGTAAGGCGGTGCCACAGAAGACGAGCAGCACATTCGACATGTTTGCTTAAACTAAATTCTACCTGTGCGTTTTTTTTTTCTTTTAACCAAGAATCGAGACTGTTTTACGTCCATATCTATAAATAATTCAGGGATTTAAGCATTTATTCACAAGAATATAAACATAAAAAGCTCTTTGTTGTGGTAAGGCGGTGCCACAGAAGACGAGCAGCTCATTCGACATTTACTTAAAATAAATTCTACCTGTACCTTTTTTTGCTTTTAACCAAGAATCGAGACTGTTTTACGTCCATATTTTTAAAGAATTCAGGGATTTAAGCATTTATCCACAAGAATTTACAGGTAAAAAGCTCTTTGTTGTGGTAAGGCAGCGCTACAGTGTGACTTGACGACGAGCAGCACATTCGACATTTACTTAAAATAAATTGTACCTGCACTTTTTTTTTTTTTTTGCTTTTAACCATTAATCAAGACTGTTTTACGTCCATATCTATAAAGAATTCAGGGATTAAAGCATTTATTCACAAGAATATAAACGTAAAAAGCAGAAGACGAGCAGCACATTCGACATTTACTTTGAATAAATTCTACCTACAAGTTTTTTTGTTTTTTTTTCTTTTAACCAATATTTGAGACTGTTTGTCATCCATGTCTATAAATAATTCAGGGATTTAAGCATTTATTCACAAGAATTTAAAAGTAAAAAGCTCTTTGTTGTGGTGAGGCGGCACCACAATGTGACTTGAAGACGAGCAGCACATTCGACATTTACCGGTACTTAAAATGAATTCTACCTGCACGTTTTTTGTTGTTGTTTTTAACCAATAATTGAGACTGTTTTACGTCCATATCTATAAAGAATTCAGGGATTTAAGCATTTATCCACAAGAATTTACAGGTTAAAAAAAAAAAGCTCTTTGTTGTGGTAAGGCGGCGCCACAGTGTGACTTGAAGACGAGCAGCACATTCGACATGTTTACTTAAAATAAATTTTACCTGCGCGTTTTTTTTCTTTTAACCAAGAATCGAGACTGTTTTACGTCCATATCTATAAAGAATTGATGGAGTGAACCATTTATTCACAAGAATTTAAAGGTAAAAAGCTCTTTGTTGTGGTAAGGCGGTGCAACAGAAGACGAGCAGCACATTCGACATGTTTACTTAAAATAAATTCTACCTGCACGTTTTTTTTTTACTTTTAACCAAGAATCTAGACTGTTTCACGTACATATCTATAAAGAATTCAGGGATTTAAGCATTTATTCACAAGAATATAAACGTAAAAAGCTCTTTGTTGTGGTAAGGCGGCGCTACAGAAGACGAGCAGCACATTCGACATTTACAGTACTTAGAATAAATTCTATCTGCACGTTTTTTTTTTTGCTTTCAACCAACAATCGAGACTGTTTTATGTCCATATAAAGAATTCAGGGATTTAAGCATTTATTCACAAGAATTTTCAACGTGAAAAGCTCTTCGTGTTTCCACTCCGTCAGCTTTGACGGAGGTAGGCCCCCTATTAATCGGCTCCGCATCCCGTGTTCCGTCAATACCATTATGAAGTCTATGGTTTGATATAAACCCAAAATGGTTCTAAAACGATGAAATGGTGCATTGTTTTGCATAGCATTAAGGCATCATAATTAGTAAGTCTACGGCAGTGCCCTGAGTGCTGGATGTATGCTTCTGCATTTGCGTCACTGCACGTTGAAGTCAGATTCAGAGTAAATAAAACTAAACTTTGCAGATATACACATAGAATTGCATTTCTATTTATTTCAGTCAAGGGTGGTCACGGGGGGTGGGGGTGGTGGTGGAGAGAATAAAAGACAGTAATTGCGAATATGAAAAATATTCGCGATTAGATGAATATTTTATCTTCGCAACAGCATTTCATTCTAACTACAAGAGTCAAGGAAAATTCTGTTTTATTTGAATATTTTAATCTTACAGCAAGTATGAGATGTATAAAGCTTGAAAGTTACCCCTTTAAACGACTAGACGTGTTAAAGGAATCTTTTTTTTTTTCAAACTGGAAAGGCCCTGAGAGGAGAAGGTTTGTGTCATCAATTGTCTGCTCATGATAACGGCCAGGCATCGTTCGTCTAAAGATTGTCTCATTTCTTAGAATGAGAGCATGGCCAAGAGTGGCCATTAACACTTGGTTTGCCATCAGGCAAGTGAACAATCTGTTGGGTTGCTAAATGCCACGCCTAGTAACAACAACAACAAAGAGTCTATTTGCCTCCGTGCAACCTTTTTGGATAAACACACTGACTGAGAATCTACACAGACAATTTAAATGCAGCATATTTTGGGGGGATACTTGATTTCGTGGTTGGCAGTGACTCATGAAAGCTCTTAGCTAATGTGGTGAATATTATATGTATAGTTCTCCTATCCACACTTGTGGAGTTTTTGCCAAACCATCAGATGTGTTTATGTGCCTAAACCTTTGGCTGCCCTTTGTGCACATTCATTTCCATTGGGAAGTAAAAAGGCTTTTATTAATAGGGCCCCACTTAAAGCTACCTTGTAATCAAGCAGGACTGAGGATTGTGACATTTTACTGATCCTGCAGAGAGCTAATTGCCAAAAGAAATGTGATTTTTACCATCGAGTGCATTCTGTTTGTTGACCTCCAATTTCTGGTTATGTTGTTTAGCATACTAGTCCTTCTCAAACAGTGTTGGGCATGTTACTTTAAAAAAATAATTAGTTACATTACTCACTACTTCTTCCAAAAAGTAACTGAGTTAGTAACTGAATTACTCTATAGTAAAAGTAACTAGTTACCAGGGAAAGTAACTATTTCTGTTACTTTAAAAAGAACTTGTTGTATGTCAAAGAATTTGAAATTTTCTGAGCAGTATTCGAGTCAGTGTAATAGAGAAGAACAGACAGGTAGTTAACTTGTTAGGTGCTTCAGCAGATTTGAATTGCTTACCACAGATGTCGACAAAAGCTTTACCCCGGGACATAAATTACACATTACATGCAGGTTCTTTCCTTTAATTTAGACAAACTTGAAATAGTGTCCATATCTCCACCTCTTAAAGGACAATTTTTCTTCTGAATGCTCTGCCATCCCGACCCTGTGCATCTGTTTTGCGCGTGTGTGTTTGCCGCACGCGCTGTTCCGGTTTGCATGTGAAATCACCGGCTCTGATTGGCTTACCACGACACATGACTCTAACCCTCAGCCAATCACAATCACTTCCATCGCATCTCTCGAGGGGCTGCATTCAGGTAGGCTCGTTTCCCGACAATTCACGTCACCTTCAAAGCGTCTGCCGTCCTCAAGATGGAAGCAGAATTATTGCTGGCTGACAGTTGGCGATGGGAACGAGGCTAGCATCAGGTGTAGCAAACACAGAAACGTTACCAAACTTTGGAAAGCATTGTCTAATTGAATGAGCAGGGACAAACAGCTTGGAGTCAGAAGTACGTGCGCTATTCTCGAACCTGAACGCACCCCAAGTCTTGGATGACAAATCAACAGAGCAGAGAGTCAACTCGACACGGCTGGTAGTTTCTTCAATTTATTCAGAGTAAGTAACGCATCGCTTTTGACCGTCAGTAACGGTAACGGCGTTGTAACGGCGGAAAAAGTAATTAGTTAGATTACCCCGCTGCTGAAAAAAATAACGCCGTTACATAACGGCGTTATTTATAACGGCGTTACTCCCAACGCTGTTCTCAAAACATTAGCATATTGTGATAAAGTTCATTATTTTCTGTAATGTACTGATAAACATTCATATATTTTAAAATCTTAACACACAAATGAAGTAGTTCAAGCCTTTTGTTGTTTTAATATTGATGATTTTGGCAAAAAAGTCAAGAAAACCCAAAAATCCCTATCTCAAAAAATTAGCATATCATGAAAAGGTACTCTAAAGAAGCTACTAACCTAATCATCTGAATCAACGAATCAACTCATAACCTCTGCGAAAGATTCCTGAGGCTTTTAAAAACTCCCAGCCTGGTTCATTACTCAAAACCGCAATCATGGGCAAGACTGCCGACTCAAGCAAGAGGCTAAGACAAAGAAAGAAATTTCTGAGCAAATAGGCTGTTCCCAGAGTGCTGCATCAAGGCACCTCAGTGGGAAGTCTGTGGGAAGGAAAAAGTGTGGCAGGAAACGCTACACAACCAGAAGAGGTGACCGCACCCTGAGAAAGATTGTGGAGAAGGGCCGATTCCAGACCTTGGGGGACCTGCAGAAACAGTGGACTGAGTCTGTAATAGAAACATCCAAAGCCATCGTGCACAGGCGTGTGTGAGACAGCTGCAGAAGCGCCTGACCTGGGCTACAGAGAAGCAGCACTGGACTGTTGTTCAGTGGTCCAAAGTACTATTTTCAGATGAAAGCAAATTTTGCATGACATTCGGAAATCGAGGTGCCAGAGTTTTGAGGAAGACTGGGGAGAAGGAAATGCCAAAACGCCTGAAGTCCAGTGTCAAGTACCCAGAGTCAATGATGGTCTAGGGTGCCATGTCAGCTGCTGGTGTTGGTCTACTGTGTTTTATCAAGGGCAGGGTCAATGCAGCTAGCTATGAGGAGGCTTTGGAGCACTTCATGCTTCCATCTGCTGTAAAGCTTTATGGAAATGAAGATTTCATTTTTCAGCACGACCTGGCACCTGCTCACAGTGCCAAAACCACTGGTAAATGGTTTAAAAACCATGGCATTGCTGTGCTCAATTGGCCTGCTAACTCTCCTGACCTGAACCCCATAGAGAATCTGTGGGATATTGTGAAGAGGAAGTTGAGAGACACCAGACCCAACACCGTGGATGAGCTTAAGGCCGATATCAAAGCATCCTGGGCCTCCATAACACCTCAGCAGTGCCACAGGCTGATTGCCTCCATGCCACGCCGCATTGAAGCAGTCATTTCTGCAAAAGCATTCCCGAACAAGTATTGAGTGGGTCGCTGATATAATTAATTGAAAGTTGACTTTTTTTGTATTAAAAAACACTTTTTTTGTATTGGTTGGATGAAATATGCTAATTTTTTGAGAGAGGGATTTTTAGTTCTTCTTGATTTTTTTGCCAAAATCCTCAATATTAAAACAATAAAAGGCTTGGACTACTTCAGTTGTGTGTAATGAACCTAAAATATATGAAAGTCTAATGTTTATCAGTATTTTACAGAAAATAATGAACTTTATCACAATATGCAAATTTTTTGAGAAGGACTTGCACTAAGACAAAATCACACTAAGGTTTAACAACATCAACCATTTATTTTACCATATAAAAATAAATTACCTGTTCAATACTGCTCAATAATGAAAACAAGCAAACCCTGCTTCTCAAAGGCTATTGCTCGCTTATTGCCTTTTCACTTTCAGCTGCGATTTGATCAGATTTGAGCAATAACTACATTCGTCACCATTTGATATGCATCGACAGTTGCTTGTTGTTATTTGTCTCAGCTGCCACCAGCAACACACACTTTTGTTGGGTCCAAATGTATGCCTTTGATTTTGACTCTTTGACTTTGAAGATTCGGCAGGCACTGAACTAGAATGTGAAATTTCCTATCAACCTCAAAATGTACAGGAACGACACAAAGAAATTCAGTTCGGAAGTATGTTTTATCATAAGCAGTGCATTTACACTCTGCAGCCTATTGAAGTGTGCTAGACATAGCTTTCAGTGTTCGCCCGCTGCCAGTGTTTTAGGGTCCAGTTTGAGAAAGGCTAGTTAATTGGGTCCTCTTATTGCTGGGGGCTGTAACTGGGACTTACGGTTTAGGTCCTCAGAGCTATTCATTTGTTCAGATGTCTCTATAGTGAGGGCTGAAAAAATGGTGACGTCTTAGGGCATGGGAATAGTTCTTGTGCCAACATAATATAATTTATATAGCCCTATTTTCTGGTTTTAGTCTACACCCAAGCACACTAACTCAATCACTGCCATTGACCCTCATATATGCCAATGACTGGGAGTTGAACTGGATCAGACGTCTATCGTCGTCAATTGCACTGAAACATAATTTTTCACTGCCAGCCCTCCTGCGTTGAAATTAGAGGTCTATTGCTGTCAATGGTCGTTTAAAGTAGCCAATAAAGGGTGTACCCTAGGGGTGTGCCATCTTAGGCACCCCACGATTCGATTCGATTACGATTCAGGGGCTACGGTCTGATTATTAAACGATGATCGCGGTTATCACGATTATCACGATTATCGATGCATCGTACATAACTACTTAATACAGTAGCCAAACAAATTTATGTCCATTATATATTTAAAATATCCTAATGATTCAACAGGAACGATGGAAACGCGCCCATAGAACAAAAAGCTGCCCTTAAGCTGCTTTTTTATTTATTTATTTATTTTTAACAAGAAAGCGCAAAAACATTAACCATTTCAAAGGGAGTACTTATTTCTCTCAACAATACAATAAAATTTACACAGGTGGAATGAATTCCATCTTTTCTGGAAACAAAGTGCCTTTAGAAATAAGACTTCTTTTAACCGATATACTTTGTTTTCACAGAATTCTGTACTATTTCGCATGTTTGTAGTGTTACCGCTGTACTTAATCGTGGTTTTACACGTTCTGCATATGAAATACACGTTAGCAAATTAGCTAATTAGCTTAGCGCTCGGCGCTAACTATTAAGATCTCAAAAACAACAACAATAAAGGCTAAACAATACAAGAGGGTTCGTGTACTCACCTCTTTTAGATGCACACGGGTCTTAGCAACACACTCAGGACATTTTTCAATTGAAATGCCTAAAAACTACTGCTGGACATCTAAATGACAAGGAGCAACGAGCTATCTCGCTTCCCTTCTTGCTCTAAAAAAATAACTTGCGCACAAAAGCGCGACCACCGGGTTGCGCTTCTGTACCTGCCTCTCTCATACACAAATTTATTTTCCAGTCTTTTAAAAAGGAGTAAATCTCTCTCTCAGTAACCAGCAGCATCCATCATAACGTGCGCGTGCCTGTTAACGGTGCCCGGCGGCAAACGTGTCTTGAATTTCATTTTGCTACGAGCGGCTGCCATAAAGTTATGAGAGAAAAACATCGTTTTTGAACCTTTATGAATCGTAATTGAATCGTCACGTGTCGAATCGCGATGCATGTAATAATCGATTTTTTGGAACTCCTCTAGTGTACCCTGCATCATTTAATGCTATACCCCTTTCCCACTGAAACTAGTGGGTCAACGCGCGTTTTTCCAAGCTTATGCATCACACTAGCAATTGGCATTTGGCACCTTTCCCATTGACGAAAAAAGCCGTGTCTTTTTTTTTTTTTTTCACCCGTCTAACCCCCACCCCTCCTCAGCCGTGCGTAAGGTGCGTGACGTCACCATGCTAAGGTGCGCTTCGACAAGTGCGACCGAATTCATTCAGTTCAAGGAAGTTAACAATGCAAAGCAACATGGAAGCCACCTTTCTGTTTGTGTTCTCTGTTTTCATGCTTTTTACTGCCCGTAAAATGGTCGAAATGCAGCAAAGGATCAACACTGTGCTTGTGCTGAGGCAACGTAGGCGACGTAAATTTTGGTTTGAAATTGAAAGGAGTCGTGTACGTCACAGAAGGAAGAGAAGAGCCTTTGTTTCATCTGTTATGGCTATTGCTAACGCTGCTACACCGACTGTTCGCCGTGTGTGGATCCGGGCTAGAGCACATGGTATTTGGTTTTTGTTATGATGCATCACGTACTAGCCTACGTCACCACATAGATTAGGGTGTTGACTGTTGACCCGGGGTTTTGCTTTCACACTGCATGGCAATCAGAGCCGAGGTGATTTTAACGCGGGTCGCTTGGCGGGTTGATTGACACGGGTCGAGGCGGGTCGCTTCACCTTTCCCACTGCCACCAAAAGCCGATTGTTAGCGGGTTGACACGGGTTTTTTGGCCAGTGGGAAAGGGGTACTATTTTGCTGTTTAACCTTTACAGATAGGTTGTATTAGTTACAAGCACTATAGTCCGGCGTTGCCTGGCATATTACTTGTGCTGGGTTGTTGAAGCCATGGTTGTTTAAATCGACACATAAGAAACCTCGAAATCAGGGCTTCCCCGTTAAGTTTGGCCGCCAATTCAGTGGTTCCACACTTACCACCTTGGGCCGCAAGTAGCTTAATTTTGCTCAACTGAAAAATGGTTGACGTTTTTATAATTGAGTCTCAATGTCAGATTGCAGGACCAAATGAAGACCACATATTCTGAGGCCCGAACTACATTCCAAAAACACCACTTTGAAAGTAGTCTTATTAACATTTTATCAATTGTCAATTTGCCGCTCTATTGGGTGGCGCGCTGGTGTGAAAATTTCCATGGTGACTGTCAATGACTCCAACAACGGATCTAAAAATTTTCCTTAAAATCCGAAATACGGTTTGGGAGCAATCGGAATATATCTGTTTTGGGATTGTGTCGATATTCTGCACTACTGCAAGATCTGCAACTTCTGAGAAACACTATTGATTCACTCTCTAGGAGTGTGTCAAATTTGAGTAAAATCGGGCTATTCCTTCCGCAACTCGATTTTTTCGATTATCCATTTTCGATAATTATCAGGGTTACTGCAATACAAATCCTACCTAAGAACACTCACTGATTTTTACAATGTACAAATTTGTGTACATTTTCAAGAAAATTGGTCGAGCTGTTTCGGAGTCCATACGGAACGAACAGACACGCACACACACAGGCAAAATTCATTTATATATTTAAGTTTAGTTTTAAAGAATAAGTGCTATGGTTGTTTTTGTTTTGTGCTGCGTAACGCCACTTTTTGTTATGTACTTCCTCAATCTAAGTACATTTAAAGCCGGAACTTGATTTGAACAGCACTTCTTTATTCAGTGTGTTTCCCATCATATGTTCACACAACTCATCACTTAGGTTTCTTTTTATTGTAATACCACAACAACAGGGAGCACACAACAATGGCAGTGTGACATAAATATGGTACAGTAAAATGCTTCTTTGAGGCTGCCTTATGAATGCTATATACAGTATATAAACTTAAGTTGAGAGATTAAAGTGATCCCTCGCTACTTCGCGCTTCCAACTTTGCGCCCTCAGTCCATCGCAGATTTTATTATTTTTTTTCCAATTAAAAAATAAATAAATCTCGTAGTTTCACTCTCCCTCTTGTTCCTTTTCTTGGTCAGCCAGTGCACTGGAGTTGCTTATTAAAGTTAATGATAATTGAAAAATGTTAAGGCTTGATCTCGCCAAAGATGCCTGGAAGTCGAAACTTCAGAGTGCCACATGCGTCAATCATCGTTTAACTTGTTAAACAGTTGCTGTGGTAACTCATTGCGTGTAAGTGAGCAGCTTGAGGGTATTTGAATGGACTCACTCAATGAATCATTTAATAAAAACAAGCATTTTTTTACTTTATTCTTGTTTGAAAATGTTTCAGTGGGACAATAACATGTTTAAAATTGATCAGAATTATGACTAGTACATTTGAAGTGCTTAAAAACCGTTTGTTAAAATATATACCGTAATTTTCAGACTATAAGCCGCTACTTTTTTCCTTCATTTTGAATCCTGCGGTTTATAGTCCAGTGCAGCTTATTTGTTGATATATTTGGTTTAATAGGTAACACTTTATTTGACAGCGGCGACATAAGACTGTCATAAGACCAACATAATTATGACATGACACAATCATGGGCATTACTGAACTATGACAGTTGTCATTAAATGTCATCCGGCTAATTATGTCACGAACTCCATTTATGTCCAGCTTGGATCTATTACATCCATTCAAAAGTTGCCGTAAAACACTAAACGACATCTGTTACAAACCTTCATTAATGCTCATGACCGTGTCATGTCATGATTATAATTGTCTTATGACAGACGCGCCTTGAAAGGTGGAAAAGCGCTATATAAGTATAACACCATTTACCATTTACCATTTATGTTACCACTGTCAAATAAAGTGTTACCAAATACCATAACCAGAAATTAATGAAACAACTGGAACAGTAACTGAAGAAAGAATTAGCACAGAAAATGAATTTTGATTCTTATTTACATCCGTAGCGCTGCAATGCATGCTAGGAGGCATGTTGGACAACAACAGTGTTGACAGCAGATGGCAGCAGATATTAAATGTCTCCCTCAAGGGAGCAGTGATGGCCAAATGAAGCTTCTTGAAGCAAAGAAACTTTGCTGCCAATTGGTTCAAAGCTTCATGGTGGTTTGGTCTTCTGACAGTATGATGCCGCTGTCAAATAAAGTGTTCCCAGTTAATATCTTTTGGTATAAATATACCATAATACAGTGAGGACAGCTGCGGCTTATAGTCCAGTGCGGCTTATTGATGAACAAATGCCGTTTTCGTGTCAAATTTGGTGGGTGTCAGGTCAGGTGCACCTTATGGTGCGAAAATTACGGTATATGTACACATTTTTTTTTTTTTTTGTATTATTTTTTAAAATTATTATCAAGGATCACTGTATAACCACTTTTCAAGTTGATGCACTATTTTATACATAATATTTCTCATCAAATTAAGCTAATACTGCATAAAAACCTTCTGACTAAACAATGAGCAGCAAGGAGGAAACAAAAACTTCTCCTCTCTGTTCATCCTCAAAACTTAAAGGCATCTGAACTGAGCAGACTGGAATGCTTAATGAAAACCTGCAGCACGATCTTTCCATATTGTGATTGGTTTTTTGGCTGCCTTTTCGCCCCCCTTCATTTAAATTCTATTTCAATATTAGTTCACTCTCTCCCTCTCTTGCTCTCTCTCACTCTCAGAATACATTTTCACCACTCCTTTAAAAATAATAATTGGTCAAGGAAACAAAGCATTGTGTTCTAAATATTGGGTTGGGTTAAAAACATGAAAACATTACTTTGTGTTTTTCAACTGGTGTGCCGCGACACACTGGGGTGCCGTGAGAGATTGTCAGGTGTGCCGCAATAAATTATTCAGTATTGCATTTTTTTATTTTTACGTCTTCGGATGGTGTTGCAGTAGGAAGGAAGAAGTAGGTCGAAAGTTCTCGGTCGTGTGCAGATGAGTGGGGTATTGCTTATGTTGCGTTCAAGAACTGCTCGGATTTCTAGCCATCAGCCACCTTGCAGTCCACGACAATGTGGACCCCAGCGCATCTATATTCATCATTTGATTGGAATTTTCAAGTGTTGACATACACGAAAATGTCCTTTCAATTTTATCAATATGTGATGACATATTCCAACAACAACTTTTTATTACAACAACATTGGCAACGACAGCAAGGTGGCTAGTGGCTAAAAACCCGAACAGTTCTTGAACGCCACATGAGCAGCTATCCAACAGTGCCATGGTAGCATCTCGTCATCTCCAAACGAAACACCCATTGCTTCAAACTATGGACTATTTTTTTTTGCCTTTGTGAAAACACAGAGAAACTGGCAACTTTTTTGAGAAAAACTACAAAGGTAGATGAGAAAGCCCTCAAAGCCAGTTACCTTGTTGCTGAACTTGTTGCTAAATCCCAAAAAATCCCACACTGTAGCAGGGACATTAATATTACCTGTCTGCACAGCCATTGTCAGCGAGATGCCCGGCCCTGATCCGATTAAAGACATAGTCAAAGTCCTCCTGATTGATAATTTTAAGCTTTTCAAGCCTAGCTGTTATAAAATAAAAATAAAAACAGAGAGAGACTGAGAACTGTTGAAAAAGATTCCTGCTAGGATAACGGCTTTGTGTTCACACAGAGTAAGTGTAAATACTGAGAAATTATTTTATAATTAAATATACTCTACAAAAAGTAATTTTGGAACATTTTTGGTTTGTGTTGTGCCGCGAGATTTGTCGCGTGTCGTGACTCAGAAAAGGTTGAAAACACTGCTCAAGGCGTAGCAAGGGTCCCCGGGTGCCCCAGGCAACAAGGAACATGGGGCCCTTTGAGCGTGTGCAAGTAAGGGGGACAGTTGGGCTTGGAGCAATAGCATATATAATAAAAGTCTAATTACGCCTCGCTCTCATAGAGCACTTTTTAGGCCACTAAAAGTGCCCCCCCGCCCCCCCCCCATTGCATTATTCATTCACTCCACACTCAGGGGCTGTTTACATGGTGACTCTCCAAGAATACGAGAAATTTCAAATTTGCATTTGCATTTGAACAATGTCGCAATTCCACATGAAAACGATGTAGTATTCATGCCAGGCCCTAGGGGGCAGTGCAGATTTACAGGGTGACAGAGAATGATGCACTTTGACCCCACTAAGCTCCCTTAGCCCGGAAAAAAATATGCCCGCCCACTCGAAGCAATGTCATTTTTCTTTTGTTGAAAAAGGCACAAAAATTGAAACGTTCAACATTTTTAATTTACAAATATTATTAAAACAATAAATTAAAGCCGACATTACGCCATATTTGCTGTTTTTAATGTTTAGTAGCACCGCTGTGCACGGCCAATGTGGCGTGTACGAGTCTCGCGCCGCAGGAGCCTTTGATATGCATGCCGAGGAAGCCCCCCTCAACCCCCCGCAATCGGATTCTTCCACTTTGGAGGCAGGATTCCGAATTTTTCGCCTTCCGTCTTCGCCGACACCATATGCACGCGAGGTGAGTCCGCTACTCAGTCATTGCGTCTTTGTGTCACAGAGTCGCCATGTAAACTACCCCTCAGTGGATGTAAGCATCTATTGTAACCACACCTGCCCTGGGAGAGACTGACACCTTCTGAAAAAATTCCCAGATGAAAATGTGTGTGTGTATGTTGATTCTAAACACTGATTTTATGTTCTAGGTAACATCTTTATGTATGAAGAAACGCTGGCATGCTGCAATGCTGTTAGCAAGCGCTAACAACCTAGTTACAGCAAGTCAAGGCAGTTAATTGGTTTAGACATAAAAATACGACTAATACTACCAGTCTGCAGTGCTTCTATGACATTAAGACATAAAACAACAGTAACATAGTACACTCACCGCTGTCTTGCTTCTTTTTCTCCTCCTCTGCTTTTTTTTTCCCGCTTCCTGAAGGATAACTTCTCTTCATTTTGCCAATTAAAAAAAAGGCCAGATCGCTGCCCACTTTCACTCTCACGTGACACACATACATACTCACGCAGTATAATGTTCACAAAGGTGCCCTGTGAAAATCAACGTAAAACAACTCAGCAAGGACTTTCCAGAGAGTACTTGTTGAGTCACTCTTTAAACAATCATGTGGTATTAATAGCTGATTGGACTTTCTTAAACATGTATAATCTACGTGACATGGTTAGTGCTGATTGGGATTGATAACAGAATTGTTAGATAATCTGCCAAATGATTCCATGGTATTGAAACACTTCCTACACTTGTCACTACAACAGTGCAGTAAAGCTGCGTGTGCTAAATCTGTTGGCCTTCTGGGGGCCCCTGCTGGCTGGGGGCCCTAGGCAATTACCTGGTATGCCTAATGGGACGTGACGCATCTGCTCAAGAGGGTTGTGAGGGTACTGGTGCCAAGCTAGTACTGGCTATGGGGAATAAATCACAGAGCACATATGGACAAACAACCTTTCCAGACATATTCCATTCATCTTAAAAACAATTTATTAATATGGCAGTTTGATAATGTTTGGTCTACTGGGATGCACCGAAGTAAAACTTCATGACTGAAACTGAAAAATAAGAAAACCAAGTCCCAAAATCACTCAACAAAAACACAAAAATAAAGTTTTTTTGTTTTGTTTGTTTATTATTGTTTTTAAATGCTGTGTAGGTATGTGTTCTAAATTTCCAAGATTAATTGACCAGGATCATAACAATTCTTTCAAAGATGATTTTATTTCCTTATCAAATTAGATTTCAAGATTTCTAAAGAAAATAAGGTGAATATAAAAATAACAAATCAAATATTGAGAATGAGAAAACGTTCAAGTAAATTGGTAAAAGAAAATAAGGAACAAATGTATTGACAGTTAGGAAGAATTTTTAGGTGATAACAGCCATGAAATTATCATTTGTGTGCACAGGACCAGGCAAACTATAAGTAAAAAATGCCCCACTGGTTACTTCTGAGCATTTTTCACACATGCGATTGCATTGTGACCCCCCCATACCAAGGATAAATGTGTAAAAGTCATTCTTTTGGAAAAAGTTTTTTTGTTTTTCAAGAATGTTTTTGAGTCTTTTCAATAGCGAGAATGATCTTTCTACAAATGACTCTATCGCATCCTTTTTGTCAAGAAAAGCTGAGAACCTATTCAGGAATTTTTGCATTAATTCTTCACCATTTGTAAAGTATTCAATCTGTTGAAATCAGAATGTCTTTGAATGTCAAGAAAGCAAGGTGAGTGGAAAGTTGTCTATGTCAAGGAGGCATTGTGCGGCTTTCTGCTGCTCTTCAGATATCTCCAATGAATTTAATCAAGAAATATCTGAATTGACAATTTTTTATCACGTAAATAATAATAATGAAAAATATGGTTGCAAGACTTTTTGGAGCAGTTTTGCACAACGTATCTATAAAATAAATAAAAAGATTGGACAGACCGGTAAACTAAAATGGAAAATAATATCATGTTGTTCATATTGCATTTGTTCTATTTACTGTTAACACGGCGGTGAGGCTAGTCATTTGCCTCTTTTGATTAGATTTATACAATGGTCATGAGGAATTTTGGACCATTTCTCTTTACAAAACTGTACGTCGCATTTTTCCAAGGTCTTGCTCTATTTAGTTCATACCACTGCAAATCAGTTTGTTTGTGGTCAGGACTGACTTGGCCACTCCAAAAGGTGTATTATCTTCAGTTAAGGCTATTTACTTATTCCTGTTCTTTAAATCAAAGTCCTGTTCCATCATCTACTGTATATTATGGCTTGTGTGCATTGATATACTATAGTTTATTAATTAGTAAAACGGTGACGTGTGGTGAAGTTCATGACTGGCGCAGAATTAATATTAGTGTGCTGTATCTCTCATTAAATAAGAAACCATACATTAAAAAATGGTCAGTAATCTTTTTTTTTTCCCCAAACATCTTTCATTATGTGTGTGTTTTATATAGAGTGAGGAGCAGAAGTATTTGCAGCCCTCGTGATTTTGTAAGTTCATCCATTTATAAAATTAGAAATTTCAATCATATATGCATTTCCATGAATAGAGACATCACATAATCTATTTTTAAAAAATCCGGAAGTCACAATGTATGATTTTTCAATAATTTATTTGTAAATTTACTGGGATCCATAAGTACTTGTACCCCTGAAAAAAATCAGTGCTAATATTTAGTGCAGTAGGCTTTGTTTGCAATTACAGAGGTCAGACACTTTCTGTAGTTCTTCACCAGGTTTAAACATATGGAAAAAGGGATTTTGGCACATTCTTCCACACAATCTTTTTTTAGATCTGTCAGGTTTCGGGGCTGTGATTGAGAAACATGAAGATTCAGCTCCATCCAAAGATTTTCTATTGGATTGAGGTCTGGAAACTGGCTAGTCCACTCCAGAACCTTGATATGCTTTTTATGCAGCCACTCCTTGGTCAGCTTAGCTGTGTGCTTCGGATCATTGTCACGTTGGAAGATCTTCAAGTCTTTGATACATTTCACCATTCATCCTCTGCTTTATACAGTACAGTCGTCCTGTCCCCTTTGCTGAAAAGCAGCTGCAAAGCATGAAGTTTTCAACCACAGTGGGGATGGTGTTCTTGGGATTGTACTCATCCTTCTTTTTCCTGCACACACGACAAGTAAAGTTTGCACCAAAAAGTTCTACTTTGGTCTCATCTAAACACATGACTTTCTTCCATGACCCCTCTGCATCATTCAGATGGTCCCTGCCAAATGGGCCTTCACATGTACTGGTTCAACAGGGGAACCTTCTGAGCAATACTTGATTTTGAACCATTGCACTGTAGTGTTCTATACTGACAGTTGCCTTTAAAAACTGCATCCAGCTCTCTTCGGGTCATTGACCAGCTTCTGCCGTGTAGTTCTAGGTTGAGCCCCCACTTTTCTCATCATGAGTGATGCCCCACGAGGAGAGATTTTACATGGAGCCCAACTCCGAGGTAGATTATCAGTCATGTTTAGCCTTTTCTGTTTTCTAACAAATGCTGCAACTGTTGATTTATTCTCCCCAAGCTGCTTTTCAATTGTCCCATAGCCTTTTCCAGCTTTGTGGAAGCTTTTTTTTCTTCTTTTTTTCGTCTTTTGAAAGCTCTCTGGTCTTGCCCATGGTCGCAGTTGAATTACGACTGTGGGGTGCACAGGTGACAATATTGAGCTCAAACTGGTGGGTTTACTCATGGGGTAGGTGGACTTTTTTTTTTTTTTTAAGGTGGACTGATAACTCTTCGAGTTTCATAATTATTGCTGATTCTCAGGGGTACAAATACATGTGAACCCCAGTAAATTGCAAATAAATTATTTAAAAATCATACGATGTGATTTCTGGAATTATTTAAAGATTATGTCTGAATATGATTTTTCAGACCTCTGTCTATTTTCTAAGTGGGTGAACTTGCAAAATCACAAGGGGTGCAAATACTTTTGCTCCTCACTGTATTTGTATAGTACTTAAAGTGCCGGTGACACGAAAAAGCATGTTTATTTCATAATACACGCGGTATTTTATGCCCCTGAATGATATGGACCGCATGGATGTGTGTGGAAGCGATCGCTATATTTATTTAGTTTTTTGAATCCCGTGCCATGAAAATGAGTGACTTCCGGCTTCGGTCTCTCATTGAGGAGGAGGGCGCTGTGACGTGTACGGTAGAAGACGTTCTCTTCACTATACAGTGTACTGTTGTGTATGAGGACGAAGGATTCAGCTGATTTTGCGGATTAATACTTTTATTTTTTGCATCACGCCAGACAAACGGCTGCAGAAAAATCATTCTGTATGCGGGAGAGGCGTATGCGCCTTTTTGGAGTTTCAAAAGGTTCCCATTCACCGTGGATATTTACTGTGGGACCATTGGACTTACAAGGAAGTGAGTAAACATCTTGTTTTGTATTATGTCAAATACGAATACAGTGATTACAAAGTAAACACTATAAAATTCCTTTAAATAAAGGACTACTTACGTTTGATCATTGATAGGCATGTAAAAAGCTATCCTCATGCTCATTAGCAGTTAGCTGTTAGCACGTTAGCTCCACAACAACTCCAGCCACCCTCCTCCAGGGATCGAACTGTAAATTGCTCTCCGCCGGGCGGTTTGCCGATCCGCAAAGAAACTCGACAACCGGGTCGTCATGTCAAATAATCCAGGCTAGTTATGTGTGATTTTCCACTTCAAAGACTTTGAAACGTCCCTCGGTTCGGGTTAGCATGTCGGCTAGCTGTCACTCCTTCTGGTCTGTTTACATTCTCCGAAGCCGGGGAAGGGAAATTACATATGTCCGATTTAAGTGTCATAAAATATCGTTCGGGAGGTGTGACAGTAAAGGTGAAGTCGACTGTTTTGACCATTATGGAGTAATTTTGCCATGTCGTCTTGAATAAATGGATTTTTATTATTTTATATTCCATTTAGCACAAGATTGTTATTTGTCATGACCATGCCATTTATTTAGCAATTGGGGAAAGTACTTGGGTAAAAAGAATATCCTGTAAAAATATTGAAGTAAAGAGACAGAAACAATGACATTTTGCTGCTCTCTTCGTCGCGTTTTCCTCATTGTGAATAGTTCCCCCTGGACGGGCTGACTCGTCCTTCTCAAGCCATTTGTATAGCTATTGGGGAAAAATACTTGGATAAAAAGAATATCCTGTAAAAATATTGGGAGTAGAGAGACTGAAACAATGACATTTTGCGGCTCTCTTCGTCGCGTTTTCCTCGTTCTGAACAATTCCCCCTCAATGGGCTGAATAGTAAAACCGTTGAGCCCAGTCTACCGCTGACGTCATCCACCTGTTGGGGACGCTAAAGCCCTATAATGGTAGGCGTGGCTAACCGGCAGATTAAAAGACTAATTTCTCGTCATCTGCGCTTTGCTAAATTGTTGTATATAGTCGAATCGTCTCAAAATATGATTCTAATTCACATAATAATGCCATTTAAGACTTTTTTTCTGGTGTCATATGCTCTTTAAATTAATAATTGGATAACAAATGAATAAATAGATACATATTTAAGTCCAAGATGTAGTTTTTATTTGAATTTTGGATTATTTGTTAAATAGTTTTATCTCATCTTAGGTTGCAAAAAACTTGTTTCAGTTCTCTTTCCTTAGGAAGTACAACATATTACAGCCTCAATCAATATTGGAGCTAATATAGTTTATATGAATACATATAAGATATATATTACTGATTAAAAACTGCAGTTATGCCTAAATTATCGTAATTGTCCCCGGACAGTTTTAAGATAAATGGCACAATTGAGTTTTAAAACAACTGTCAGAGCTATTAGGCACATAGTATTTCAGAGTACAGTTCAACAGTTTTTACTACGTTGCTACGTATCAGCACATCTGTGATTATCAATGTGTAAAATTATCTCTTGCAAAAATAATAGACTTTATTTCACATGCTCGCTTTTGGATCCATGAGGCAAATTTTCAGTTACAGCTTTTGTATCAAATATAGTATTTGCTGAACATGAATGGACTCTTCATATTCATGAAATTCTTGCATCAGTGACTATTTTCCAAGAGATTAAGATAAATCAGTCATTTAAAGTAATCCCAGATGTAGTTAATGACTCAGAGTGAGGTGGAAGCATCTGAAAAATAAAAAGACGGAATAAAAGCCCTTCCCAGCTGAATATCCACAGAGAGAATAATTTGGTTGTGAAAACTCATTAACCGTTTGTAGCTGTCGTAAGACTAATTATAAATTAATGTCTTGTAAAGTCTGTTATGGCTGGAAAAACAAATTGACCGAAAGAAAGCAGCCGGTACTTGCAGTTTATTGAATGACACGAACAACCTTTATTTGAAATACCTTGAGACGCTGGGTTAGAGCATTTTAGCCCAAACCTTGGAAAATATTATTTGATAGAAATGTTGACCAAAAGTCTGTGAAGTGAATCCCAACCAAGGTGAAACTTGATTTATGGCTGCTGCTACTACACCTAAATTTAATTGCACCCTAATTCCAATGAAGTTGGAACATAATGTTAAACATAAATAAAAACAGAATACAAGTAGTCCCAGGGTTGTGACATATCCGACTTACATAATTTCGACTTTACGACGCCTCTCTCGTCGTTTTATTATTATTATTATTTTTAAACGTTGACTTTTGTGATGCATGTTTTTATTTAGGCGCAGGAAGCGTAGAGTAGGTTGTACGCAACAGCATTTACACACTGCCCATTCCACACATGCAAATATGAGGAAGACTGCAGCCGTGTAAAGAGATGACAGCCTGTGCGCACATTTCTTGCTTGTGAAGCATCCAGAGGCGACGACTTTATAATACCCCTTTTGTACTGTTTATTCTGCGTTTTCAATTATGGTCGAATACTTGGGGTGAGTTTATGTGATTATTTTTTGATGATGTGCCGACACTAATTGATACCAGATGTGGGTAGAAAGGCCAACTATTTTTACTCAAGTAAGAGTAGCGTTACTTCAAAATAATATTACTCAAATAAAAGTATAAGAAGTCATCCAAAAAATGTACTCAAGTACAAGTAAAAAAGTACTTGGTGAAAAGAATACTCAAGTACTGAGTAACATTGTGAGTAACTGCTTACATTATTTATTTATTTATTTTTTAAACAATGGTATCTATTTTCTCAGCTGAAAGTTATATATATATGAACTGTTGTTATAATGATACTGTACAATAACCCATTACATAACCACGTTAAGCCAAAGAAATACAACCCCCCCCCCAAAAAAAACGAAGCATTATTTGTCCAAAGAGCATTAGCGCCCTCTAGTGAAGAAAATGGTTTCCTAGTTTGAATAGTGAATAGTTCCTTCATCGTTCCTATTATAAAATTGAAAGGATCTTATTTCCAGTTTTCCGTGGTCAATCGGCGCCAAATAAAAACTGGGAGAGAGGTTAAAATCCGAGCTTTGGAGTCATGTTGAGGGCGGCGCTCTATATCAAATACTTCATGATGTCGTCATTTCAAAGCTTAGCTCGTAGTCGAGCTAGGACTTAGCTCCAACGTCTTGGCGAGGACAGTACAATGACATACAATTCATGTGTATATTTGTGTATATGTGTATTTTTTATTTATTTATTTATTTTTTTATAATTTAGAGGGTGCTTAGAGGTATTTGAAGGGTAAATTTCGCCATGCACGGAAATCCGGGTTACATAGCCAGCGCATGAACGGAACTCGTTTATAAACCGTGGACTACCTGTACAATGATTTGCAAATCATGTTCAACCGATATTTAGTTGAATAAATGACAAAAATAAGTCATAAGTAAAATAAATAATAATAATTTTTTTTTTTTTTTTTTTTTGTGATTAACTTAGAATTTCATGGCTGCTGCAACACATTCTAAAGAAGCGGAGAAACGGACGTTTACCACTGTGTTAAATCACCTTATATTTTAAAAACATTTAATAAATGTTTGATGACTGAGAACACAAAGTATTTTAGGTTGTAAGTTTAATTGTTTCCCATTCTTGCTAGATTTACATCTTTAGCTAGCCAAGGTCTCTTGTCATTTATGTTCATAATACGCTTGACATTATCAATAGGAGACAGGTCTGGACTGCCCACAGACCAGTCTAATTACCCATAGAAGCATTCTGCCTTTGTGCAGGGGTTAGGCTGCTTATTGACCATTAGATGTCTACAAACTAAGATGTTTGGGATTTGTTATGTGAACAGACCATCATGGTGCAAAAATTAAATGAACGATAAATGATTGGGGAAAAAAAAGATGTACCGGTAATTGTATTCTATTTATCTTTATTTATAATTATAAACTCAATACTTACAACTTACATTAGCAGAAAGAAAGAGTCAATAAGAAAACTAGAAAAGTAATAAAATATAGAAATCTGTGCAAAAGCCCAGCAAAATTTCTTGGAAATTGTCATTTCATTGGCATTTCCTATGATTGCCTGCCAGTATTTGTAGTGGCTCTATGGGGTAAGTAATGTAAACGTGATTCAATTGTGAATCATCAGCGAGTCTTTTTTTGAATGGGGTAAAAGTAACATCACCGCATATATTATCTCCAATTATACTGCATTTGCATCCGACTATGTAAATGTGTTTGCGCTTACGACCTTATTTAAATGATTCATCACATAACAGCAGGGAATTTTTGATGTTTTACTTCGAGAATAGATGTTTCTTTCCACTTTTATGTATATTTTTTCACCTCAAGCTGTTCATCATGTGGATATTTTGTATTTTTCTCATCATGTACAACTGTTAAGTACAACTGTTTGAGTCCATTTTAATGTAGCTGAGTTTTTTTTTAATTCCCTTAATTGTTAGTACAGTTCAGACATTAATTTCTTTGGTTGGTAAAAGTTTAAAGAAAAAACATGACTAGAAAAATATTAATCAGTGTGTTGCCGTCATTCGAGCGGAACAAAATCCAGGGGACTTGAGGTGTCATCATGGTAATATCTAGGGTTGTTCCGATCATGTTTTTTTGCTCCCGATCCGATCCCGATTGTTTTAGTTTGAGTATCTTCCGATCCCGATATTTCCCGATCCGATTGCTTTTTTTGGCTCCCGATTCAATTCCGATCATTCCCGATAATTTTTCCCGATACTATACATTTTGGCAATGCATTAAGAAAAAAATGAATAAAACTCGGACGAATATATACATTCAACATACAGTACATAAGTACTGTATTTTTTTATTATGACAATAAATCCTCAAGATGGCATTTACATTATTAACATTCTTTCTGTGAGAGGGATCCGCGGATAGAAAGGCTTGGGACTTTGTGTATTGTGACTAAATACTGCCATCTAGTGTATTTGTTGAGCTTTCAGTTCAGATACAGCAGCATGCCCCAAGGCATGATGGGAAAGTGGAACCATGATGGGAAGTAAAACCATGACTGTGAGTCATGCTAACAATGGATATACCATCTGTGGTTTGGAATATTAGATGTAGTGCAAAGAGAATGATTGATTGCCGCCTTACCTCCCCACATTGCTTTCCATGACACCTCTATACTTAGGGAGGGAGTTTGCAACGTTTTAATTGATTGAGAGACAGCTTCATAAACTGCCAAATGTCACTCTATTTTAGTAAAACTGGTTATTATTATCTCTCTTTGTAGGTAAAACGGCGTCAAAACACATTGAGTGCGTTGTCGAGTGAAAGGGTCGTGGGGTAGTGACGGGATCTGTCGTTCACTTGGGTAAACGAATCCATTCCGGTTCGTTCAGTAAAACGATTCGTTCAAACGAATCGTTCAACGAATCGTTCGCCCCCCTCATCTCCCTCCCCACCCAAATGAATCGTTCGGTTAGTGAACGGGAAGTGACGTTGCCGAACGAATCACCAAAGACCGCTTCGCAGTATAACTGAACGGGAAGTGACATTGGTTGGTCCCTCCCTCTCTTGCACATTGACCACTCGTCGTAGTTTCAGAAATGAGTGACAGGCGATATCATTCTGCTCTCAGAGACAGCCTCGTCTCCCTCCCGCTGCTGCAAAAGCGAGGGAGAACTTCCGCGTCGTCTGTCCTAGTTTTATGGGCTCAAAGTCATGGCTCGTGCTTGCATTTCGAATTAGGACACGGTTAAACATTTTCCTTTTGAGGGGGAAGTCGGGGTTTGGGGTCGGGGGCGCACGGACTTTCTTTAGCATGATCATGCTCACATATACAATGCTGCTGCTAACAGCCAACGCGGCATGCCTGCTGTCACGAAAATAAAAATAAATCGAAAGTTTAATTTCTAATTATGGAACGGCCAACACATCATATTAACCTCTCGCTCTGTTGTATTTTTGTTTTTTATTATTAAGATGATCGTTTTGAATTTTTGCACTGGTATTAATAAATAAAATAATCCGGTCAGCTCCCCTGTCGTCCCCGCATCTCAGATCGTCAAATGCTGACGAGAAATAATTGTTTGCTTTATGATTTCGCCTTTCTACTCTCATTAGTCTGTTAAGAAAAATGTAGACATATTGCGACATCTCCCGTGTCCGCGCGCTTTGTTTTTGGGGCGCTTGAGTAGCACATGATGGACGGATTGACATAATTTGTCAAACCAACCGACACCCTCTGACACGAAAAAAAAAAAAAAAAAAACACTCGGAAAAAATTGACATGTATATACAGTTTCATTGCAAATCAGTATTATGGTGATCATACTAAATATTATTTTTTTTCTGTGCACATATGAGGTACATATCGCTGCCATGAAGCCTCCATATAGTGACAGTTCTCTGCCCGCTTCACTGCCGTCACGCGACCGCAGCTCAGGTTTTGCTTGCCTCGCAGCTACGCGTGTTTTAAATTACTGTAAATTTGATAGTATATCGTCATAGGCACAGTCCCGAGTCTGTTGAGAAAAGTAGAACACTAAACCATGCTCGCTAGATTTGTGTGGTGTTTTTGTCTTTTTGAGCAGCATTTGATAGGCTCCACGTTAACAAATATGTGACAAAGTCGTTTCCTTTCATTTTATGACTCGTTCACCGCATAGTCATTACTGGAAAGTCAAGTTAGCAGCAAGCTAGGTCAGGAACCGGAGGACCGAATCACTGAACGGGAAGTGACAAAACTCAGTCTTTCCCCCCTGCCTGCACGCTGGCTGCTTATTGGCCACACGTGGAAATGAGTGACATACGCCATGATTCTGTTTCCGCTCCCTCCCCTGCCCGCGATGAGGCTGGCGTCTGATTGGTCGTGTGCGATGTCAGAAGACGCTGCCGCTTGCTCAACGCCCTCCCACGCAGCGAACAAGCGCCACCAACTTCATAGAACGAATCAGTGCAGATGGTGATTAGTTCGGTCTCGTTCACCCAAACAATTCGTTCTAAAAGAACGAATCGTTCGCGACCGATACAACACTATCGTGGGGCGCAAATATTAATAGCTTTGAATACTTAAACATGCCTCATTTATCCATCAAGTAAATGCTGCCGTTTTCGGGATATTTATGATAACCCTACGCTAAGCCTAAACTATACACTCTAGATGAGTGTAACATATTATGTCTGTAGCGTTAAATACAATTAGAAAACGATTTAATTGAAATATATATATATATTTTAAAAAGGCATGGCCGATATTTTTTTGCCGATTCCGATACGTTGAAAATGACGTGATCGGACCCGATCGGAAAGCCGATCAATCGGGACATCTCTAGTAATATCCATTTAGCACTCATTTACACCTGACAATGGAGTCACATTACGAAATGTTACTCTCTGCTGACTTGTCTGGCCGTGATAGTGTTACAGCAGAAGGGATTTGTGACTCTACCTCACTGGTTATTCACGTTTCTCTTATGTACTCCATTGCAAAACGCCAGCTTGTGACTCTTTATAATCACTCCACCACAGAATGCAAAGAATGACTACACACTGTTTAACGTTAGTCTATTTACGTACATCATATGTCCTTTCTTATACAAAGGGTTCAGATGCCAGTTTGAGATTTATGTTGAAGCGTAGAAGACCTCTTCTTATTGTCGAACAAACATTAATAAAGTTATGCATGTGTGCCAACACTTTTCCCTGGCCTTGTACAAAAGTAAGAATGAGTGAAAACAACAAGATAATTTTTTTTTTTTTTAAATGTCACAGGTGCAATTACTAACAAGCGAAAAACTAGGGATCCAACAAACAAGAATGAAATACACAAAACAAATGCAAACAGTTACACAAACTTAAATTTGCTCTCCACACTCTCGATTACTAAAAGTGTGGCTAATGCGTATAATGACATTGACAAGTAGCTCGTAATGGAGGCTCTACCAGCTTTACAGGGCTTCTTCAACGAAGCACGAGTGAACCGCCTCATATATTTCACCGAAAAATATATAATATGTCAAAGTTTGGCCATCTGGGGAATTTGGTGGGGACACATTACGGCTGTTGGACAGCCAGTGAGCTAGAGTCACACCGGCAAAATGTCACTTGCATGCTGTTGCAGGTATTGGAGTAAATCAAAAACATGCAATTTCATGCTCCAACTTCATGGGGCGCTGGACAAAAGATACATAAATCAATGGGACAAAAGAAGTAGTTTGCGTGCTTGTCCATATTTGACAGAGAGCACCACATTTCAGGGTTGCTCCTGACTTGTGTGTGCATTTAGCACATTTGCATGACTGGAGAATGCTTGCATGTACTCTACAGTGTATGGCTATTCAGTTGAAATGTGTGTTTTGCATGAATTATATACGTGCGCAAATATTGCAATTTCCTTTTGAATTGTTATCTATAGTTCTTATTCCATTTTATATTTAAATGTTTTATGTGGTCAGGCTTTCACAAGAGATTAATTTTCTATTTTGCCTTTTGCCCATGTTTCTTCACCCTGAAAATGTCGCGTTCTGCTGCTTGTCAGAATTTGTTTTTGTTGCAGAGCCGGCTGTGGGGGCGTGCCGACGTCGCACCTGCAGCTAATCCCTGCTCGTCAGCTATAGCATATAAACGCAGGCTATCCGGGAGAAGAACGCCGAGATATTTCCCTTGCTGGTCGCCATTATCACGTACTGCTTTCGAGTCGCTTCGTATTTGCCTTCTAGTTCGTCGGACGTCTTAGTTTTGTGATCCTCTACCTTGTGCAGGTATTGAGTGTATTTTTGTTTGTCTTTTTGGCTCTCTGCCCTCCGCTCGGTTTTCGCGTTTTTGATCCCCGTCGACCTATTTGTCACGGACCCCTTTTGTATCCCCTTTTTACCGCGTTCGCGTGTTTTTTTATTTGTGATTTATAAATCCCCGAACGCTTCCCCTCTGTTGTCTGTTTTTTGGGTTCAATCTTGTTCTCCGCATCCGCGGATCATAACAGAATATCTCGGCCATAAAATGGACCCCGCAGACAGCAAGCGCATTGCCCAGGCGTCTTCGGACCCGAGGCAGCACGCTATCCCACACGATCGTGTTCTCCATGAGATCATGTCGGCGTTGAACGCATTAACAGCTAACATGTGCTCTCTCGAGGCACGGGTCGACAGAGTTTGTGCTTACCGTGACCGTCCCGCTTCACCCGCTACCGCGGCGTCAGTGCACTTTCCCCCCGTGGCGCCGTCCGCCCCGACTTCCACTCCTTTACGTGAGCCAAACATTCCGCACCCGCCACGCTACGATGGGGAACCCGGCTCGTGCGGGCTTTTTCTGCATCAGTGTTCACTAGTTTTTGATCAACAACCCCACACATACTCCTCCGATAGATCCAGAGTCGCTTTCGTCATGAGCCTTCTTACCGGAAAAGCGGCAGCGTGGTCCATGGCGACCAGCAACCAGTCCCCCGAAGTTCGTAACTGCTTTCCTGATTTCGTCGAGGAAATGAGGAGGGTTTTCGATCACCCCATTCGGGGTAAAGAGGCTGGGAGTCGCCTGCTAGACTTAAATCAGGGCAAACTTTCCGTCGCAGACTATTCGGTGTCCTTCCGCATTCTCGCAGCTGAGAGCGGCTTTGATGACGCGGCTTTACGCTGTATATTCCGGAGGGGGCTAAATCCGCAGGTGAAGGACGAACTAGCCTCCCGCGATGAAGCGGTGGATTTGGAGGATTTGATTGGACTTTCGGTACGTTTGGACAATCGACTTCGGGAGCGGGAGCGCGAAAGAGGCGTGGAGTGGCACGGCCGGTCAACAGGCGCAGTCATCAGGAGGGCTGCCCCAGCGGCGCGCATTGCGGTCTCCCATCCGGCTTCCCTTTCTTCGTCGGACCCTGAGTGGCAGCCACCGACTGAGGAGGAGCCTATGCAGCTCGGCGGGAAGAGTCTCACCACAAGGGAGCGTCACCGACGCATGGCATCGCGGCTCTGCTTGTACTGCGGTGAACCCGGCCATCACGTCGCTTCCTGTCCCACGAATCCCCGTGCAGCCCCCGGCGGCCATCTTGCCCAGGTACCGACGTCAGATAGTGGCCACGCAGCGAGGCACTTCCCCTCCAGTGGTACACCACCGCCTCAATGTGAGTACTCACACATGGCTACTAAGACTGCCAAACCGCTCAAGAACACAAGACTACAATTGCCCGGGATTATTACGGGAGGGAAACGCAGTTGTAAGGTAACTGTTTTGGTAGACTCGGGGGCTGACGACTGTTTCGTGGATTATTCTGTTATAGATACACTTGGTGGTTCCCTGATTAAATTGAAGGAGCCTCGGGAGGTACGGGACCTTAACGGGGACTTGATTTCCACCATAACACATGAGACCGACATTCTCACCTTGGTGGTATCTGGTAATCATAGTGAGCGTCGGCCATTTTTTGTCATGCCCACCAAACTGGCTCCGGTTGTTCTTGGTTTAACCTGGCTAAAGCAGCATAATCCAGACATTGACTGGGAGGTCCCCAGGATAAAT
The DNA here is from genome assembly GCF_030265065.1 of Corythoichthys intestinalis. Classification (NCBI taxonomy): domain Eukaryota; kingdom Metazoa; phylum Chordata; class Actinopteri; order Syngnathiformes; family Syngnathidae; genus Corythoichthys; species Corythoichthys intestinalis. The sequence goes on along the minus strand of NC_080403.1, from coordinate 37,307,478 downwards.
AATTGGAGTGTCCATTGTCACTCGCATTGCTTGCGTGCAGCCTCATCTTCCTCGGGAGCGTCTGTGACTCGTAAACCACATTCGATTGACTTGTCTTTAGTGCCCACTGAATACCATGACCTCAAGTTGGTTTTTAGCAAGGACCTAGCACAGTCGCTTCCACCACATCGCCCCTATGATTGTTCTATTGATCTGATTCCCAATTCTAAGATGCCCTCCTCTAGACTGTATCAGGTGTCCAAACCGGAGCAGGCAGCCCTGAACGAGTATATAACATCGTCTCTTGCGGCCGGGCTAATCAGACCATCCAAATCCCCTGTGGGGGCTGGTTTCTTTTTCATTGATAAGAAAGATAAATCGCTCCGCCCATGCGTTGATTATAGGGGCCTTAATGAAATAACTGTTAAGAACAAGTACCCCCTACCTCTCCTGGACGCGGCATTCGCACCTTTGCAGTCCGCAACGTTTTTCACGACTCTAGACTTGCGCAACGCTTACCATTTGGTGAGGATAAGGGAAGGGGATGAGTGGAAAACTGCGTTTAACACCACTATGGGCCATTTCGAGTATTTGGTTATGCCGTTCGGACTAACGAATGCGCCGGCGGTGTTCCAAAACCTGGTTAACGACGTGCTCAGAGATATGATCGGCCGGTTTTGTTTTGTATACCTTGATGACATCCTTGTTTTCTCCAGAGACCTCGATGAGCACAGACAGCACGTTCGGCTGGTCCTACAGAGGCTGCTCGAGAACCGCTTGTATGTTAAAGCTGAGAAGTGCAAGTTTCATGCTCAGTCGGTCCAGTTTCTGGGGTTCATTGTGGAGAAGGGCCAGTTGAGAGCAGATCCAGCCAAGATCCAGGCTGTGGTCGAGTGGCCTTCTCCGACAGCAAGGAAGCCCTTGCAAAGGTTCCTCGGGTTTGCCAACTTCTATCGGCGCTTCATTCGTAACTACAGTCAGAAGGCCGAACCTTTGACAAGGCTTACATCCATCAAAGTTCCGTTTGAATGGACCCCAGAAACTGAGACTGCTTTTATGGCACTAAAACAGGCCTTTACGCGTGCCCCTGTTCTCACGCACCCGAATACTGATTTGCCGTTTGTTGTTGAGGTGGATGCCTCAGATTCAGGAGTGGGGGCGGTCCTGTCACAACGTTCCCCAGTCGACCAGAGGGTTCACCCTTGCGCCTTCTTCTCACGTCGTCTCAGTCCCGCCGAACAAAACTACGACGTTGGTAACCGGGAGCTGCTGGCCATCGTCCTGGCGCTACAGGTATGGAGGCACTGGTTGGAGGGAACGTCAGAGCCATTCCAAATCTTTACAGACCACAAGAACCTGGCATACATCAGGGCAGCCCAACGGCTGAACTCCCGTCAAGCGCGCTGGGCCCTCTTCCTCACCCGCTTCAACTTTACCATTACGTACCGCCCGGGGTCTCGCAACACAAAGCCGGATGCCCTGTCAAGGATCTTCAGCCCTGTTCACCACGAGTCCGTTCCGGAGCCTATTGTGCCTGCAGTCCAGGTGGTGGGAGCACTACAGTGGGAGGTGGAGAGGAAGGTCGCCAGGTCGTTGCAAGACGGGGCTGTACCAGTCGGGTGCCCCAAGGACAGACTGTTCGTGTCTCAGGAACACAAATCAGAGGTCCTACAATGGGGACATGCCTCGAAGGTAGCCTGCCACCCAGGGGTCTCACGGACCCAATTCCTGATCTCCCAGAAGTTCTGGTGGCCTGGGATGAAAGACGATATCCGGGCATTTGTTGTTGCTTGCTCAGTGTGTGCCCGCAACAAGGCATCCCATTGTGCCCCCTCTGGTCTCCTGCGCCCACTACCGATACCGTCCCGTCCATGGTCTCACATTGCGTTGGATTTCGTCTCGGGTCTTCCTGTCTCCCAAGGAAAAACCGTGGTGCTGACTGTCGTCGACAGATTCTCAAAGATGGCACACTTCATACCTCTGCCTAAGCTGCCTACCGCTCTAGAGACTGCAAAATTACTCGTAAGGCATGTCTTCCGCATCCATGGCATTCCTACGGACTTGGTGTCTGACAGGGGCCCGCAGTTCGTGTCGCAAGTATGGAAGGCCTTCTGCAAAGCCATGGGGGCCACAGCAAGCTTGTCATCTGGGTACCACCCTCAGACGAACGGCCAGACTGAGCGGGCAAACCAAGATCTTTCAGCTGCTCTTCGGTGCGTGTGCCACCAGCACCCGTGTTCCTGGTCCTCCCACATCCCCTGGGTGGAATACGCACACAACACGCTCGTCAGCACGGCCACAGGTATGTCGCCTTTTAAGACCGCATATGGCTACCAGCCTCCTGTGTTCCCTACTCAGGAGTCGAACGTCTCCATTCCGTCGGTGCAACAACACCTGAGACGAGCCCATAGAGTCTGGCGGGACGCTCGTGCAGCACTTTCGAGAACAGCAGTGCGCAACCAGCAGTTGGCTGATCGTTTCCGGAGACCGGCCCCTCAGTACCAGCCGGGGCAAAAGGTGTGGCTCTCGACTAAGGACTTGAACATCGCTGGGGTCACCAAGAAGCTGGGTCCCCGTTTCATTGGACCGTTTGAGGTGGAAAAGGTTGTCAACCCGGTGGCCGTGAAGTTAACGCTCCCTCCGTCCATCAAGATTCATCCGGTCTTCCACGTCTCCCTGCTGAAGCCTGTCTCCCTCAGCCCTCTATGTCCCCCGGAATCACCTCCTCCACCTCCACGCCTGATCGACGGTGACCCGGTCTACACCGTGAGGTCCATTTTAGACTCCAGGAGGAGGGGCAGGGGGGTTCAGTATCTGGTCGACTGGGAGGGCTACGGCCCTGAGGAACGTCAATGGGTCCCCCGCTCCTGGATCCTGGATCCCTCAGTCATCCGCGACTTTCATGCGCGCTGTCCCGGGAAGCCAGGTGGGTCGCCAGGGGGCGCCCTTTGAGGGGGGGTACTGTCGCGTTCTGCTGCTTGTCAGAATTTGTTTTTGTTGCAGAGCCGGCTGTGGGGGCGTGCCGACGTCGCACCTGCAGCTAATCCCTGCTCGTCAGCTATAGCATATAAACGCAGGCTATCCGGGAGAAGAACGCCGAGATATTTCCCTTGCTGGTCGCCATTATCACGTACTGCTTTCGAGTCGCTTCGTATTTGCCTTCTAGTTCGTCGGACGTCTTAGTTTTGTGATCCTCTACCTTGTGCAGGTATTGAGTGTATTTTTGTTTGTCTTTTTGGCTCTCTGCCCTCCGCTCGGTTTTCGCGTTTTTGATCCCCGTCGACCTATTTGTCACGGACCCCTTTTGTATCCCCTTTTTACCGCGTTCGCGTGTTTTTTTATTTGTGATTTATAAATCCCCGAACGCTTCCCCTCTGTTGTCTGTTTTTTGGGTTCAATCTTGTTCTCCGCATCCGCGGATCATAACAGAAAATTTACAGCCATTTATAGTCAAGGTCACCTCTGAGATGTCAGTTTAATTCCAATTTCAGAGTCACTTCAGGCTTGGTGTGCTCTCCACAAACACTCTCCTCTGAAATACTCAATGATCCTTAGGCAATTTTTTTCACAGGATTTTAAGCAAGATATTTGACCATATTTAACAGCACTGTGGCCATTGTTACATGGCGTTTCATGGCTGTTATATATATTCAATAGTCCAAATTAAAGCTGAAACGAGTACTCGAGCAACTCGAGTAACTCGAGTTTAAAAACTGATCCGAGTAATTTTATTCACCTCGAGTAATCGTTTATTTTGACAGCTCTAAGCATCACGTTTTGCTAGGACTACTTTTAATGCGGGACAACGCGCTGTCACGTGCGGAGAGGAAGAAGGGAAAAAAAAAAAAAACTTACCGCAGCCGACAGCCGCCACAAACGACGCCGACGTTGCTAAATACTAGCCCGCACAATGCTACATTGGTAACAGGCAGCGTCTGGCGCGTCTCATTGAGATCACATGTATGTTGAACTAGATGCGCATTGACAGACTCGGCCGCGTCTGGGCAGCGTTTGTAAACAGCCGCCATCTTAAAGCAGTACAGCGCTAAGCGCTAATAAAGAGCACTAATAAAGAGCGCTAAGCGCTAATAAATAAGATTAACGTTACTGTCGCTACTAGCTCACGGAACGTTAGCCCTGCGGAGGGCTAGGTTTCAATTAATTATGACCACTGTCGATGCGTGGCTAACGTGTCTTACATACAGGCTTTAAAATAACATAGCATTGTGGAGTGATGAGGGCGTAAAATAAAAACGTAATCATGCTAACTATCAATTTTAGCTCAGTAGTCATTGCTGGATAAAACACCAAGTAGCACTGGTCCCTAATGTGCTCCAATACAGCCTGTATCATACATTTATTTTGAACACTGCAAAAACTCAAAATCCTATCAGGACTTACAGTTTAGACTAACTTAAAACTTAACTAGAACTTAAAAATGGCTTGACACAATGAGAAATTCAATTGAAACACGTGGGAAAAAAACTTTTAAAGTGATGTGTGTTATCAAGCGTAACGGCATTTTTAGGTAAGATATATATATATATTAATAAGATCTAAAAGTTTTTTGAGTGAAAGCAGTGAATTAGTCTTTTTTTTATTTTTTATTCTAGTTACACCTGAGATGCAATTGTTGGCTGTTTTCAACAATATACAACGAAAATAAAGACATTGATTGACTGAAAATGGTTCAAGATTAGATGAAATGTCTTGTTTTCTCATGTATATGTATAATTGCTCTTCACCTAAAAATATATTTGTTTTATCCGATTACTCGATTAATCGATAGAATTTTCAGTCGATTACTCGATTACTAAAATATTCGATAACTGCAGCCCTAGTCCAAATGCTCATAAGAGAGTTAACCAATCGCCGTCATTAACCAATTTCTTTAAAATCATGATTTTCAAGTTCTGTGACAGTGCGGTTCATTCCTCCTCAAACCACCGAAATGCAAAGAAAACCGCTTTTGGCAAAGTTATACCTACAACACAACAGGTTTGAATGAATGAATGCTTTATTTTGTACATGAGGAAAAAAAATCAGACAAAATCAATGATATACTTGAGATAAGAGCAACAATAGTTAAGAAAATAATAATATTAATAATAATTATTAATATAATAAATTACATCAGACATATGCATTAGGCTACTGGATTACACTTACTGTGGCAAGGCATACGTGATTCAAATGAGTGTTTTTTCAATGATTTGCAAAATAACAGTTAAAAAAACACAACTAACCCCAACCACCATCTGCTAATTTTCATTTTCCCTCATTCACTCACATATAAATGCAAAACCTCAATTTAGGTGGACATAAAAATTGAAAACATTAAAGCGGATGATGTTGATGTCAACATTGAGTTTTTTTTTTTCTTTCTTCTTAATATTAAAGATATGGCGGAAAACACAGACAAGACTGAAAAAGCAGTTTCTGCTCTTGCACTCCTCTTTAAAAGAAACTGCTGTATTTTAATCTAAAACAACGGTTGTGTTTGATAGAACAATATGTCTGTATGCTACCATAGCAGATTCATGGCACATTAAGCCCCCGAACTATTTTTAATTTGTCCGTTTTACCCTGAAAACCCCCGTTTACAGACGTCGCGCAACCGCTTTTGTTTTAACCCAGCAATAAAACAAAGGTAATTAATTATATTTATTATTCAAAATGTCTGTCGTTTTTAGCTTAGAATCATTCATTGATGTCTCATATTTCGTTTAAAAAAAAAAAAAAAAAAAACGACTTAAAAAAATTATTCACTCACATATTTTAACTTTTAAACAAATTGTGTCACAATGAAAAAAATGGCGTCTGTAAAAAAGTCACGGATATCTACCTAATAACTGTCGTTATAACTGTATTTTTTTGTTAGAGTCCAATTTTCTCCGATATGTTAGATGATAAATAATTTATCCAAACAAAAAAAAGTTGAAAAAAAACGTTTAAAAGGGAAAATATATGAAAAAGAAAATCTCGACCACTCCTTGATGTCTGCAATTTCTGCATCGCGACCCTTGTTATATTACCATGTTTCACACATAAAAACACCCCAAAATCCAGCTTTGGCCATTCACAGCTGTGTCTTGACACTCAGTGATACATACTACGTGGAATTTTTGGATGAAAACAAGACAAGTATATGATAATATCTCGTTAAAGTCATGGCGTCTGTAATTCTGTTCTCGCGTGCTCTCACCTCCAGATAGGGTTTTGCTGTTTAGAAAATATAAATTTTAAAAAATGCCCTCCTGCTCAAAATTTTTCTTCCCCTAGAAAATTGAGATTTTAAGCTTTCCAATGATGTATTACACATGCATATCGGACAATTTTGAAAGTTGGCTAAATTGGGGGTCTCAGAGCGGAACTTCAAGTCACCTGAGTTTTTTCCGCCATATACATACATAATTAACATACCAAAAAAAAAAGTACAAATTGAATGGAATGTACGTATATTTAAGATCACACAACCATTGACTCTTTTAAATGATAAGGAAATAAATGATTAATGATAAAAAATAAGTCCAAATATGCACATTAATATGGAAGAGGTTCTGAACCTCCCAATCAGAGCTAATAAACTAAAATTACCATCTACAGCTCTTTGCTTTCTCTTTAAGATCTGCTCAACTTTTTAATCGCATCAATTCAACAACCTTTTTTTTTGTTTTTTTGTAATAGTTCCAGAAAACATTTGCATTTGAACCAATCACAGCCAACTATCTATGCTGATCACATATCAGTATGTCAGCCAATTGAACGAACAACTGAGTCCAGGGTGGAATGCTGCGCGCGCGCACACATCGATACGACTCGTCAGTGGAATAAATAATATGTTTGTTTCTTGAGCCCCTTTCAGACGTACGCTGAACTCTGGTTAAATCCCAGGATTTAAACAAGTTGCCCTTATGTCGGACAGTAATTACCCGGGTCAACTGACACGGACATTAACTGGATTGCGTCCCAGTATAATGTCCGGGATTTACACAGGACGCGCATGTGTAAAAGCAGCTTGCAAACTTGCGGTTAAAAGGTTTAAAATTGTTTACTGATGCCACATGCAATGAATAAAAAAGTTTTTTTTTTGCAGAGTGTAAAGCTTACTGTTAGGGGAAGCGAATGTTCCGGTGAAGATTTCAAAATAAAAGCATGTCATGTTTGTCATATAAATAACGATTTCTGGAGTTAATCCCACATACTACAGAATTCAGATTCTACAATAAGAATAGCTTTAAAATGTAACCCTGTATGAAAAATCTGATTGGCAATGATTAAAATACTGTTATATAAAGTATAGTAGTATACTATAATATTAATGCTAGATATTTTTTTAAAGAATTGTTTTGAATGATGTTGGAAAGGCGAAGTCAGTGTTCTAAATCTGTTTACATTCCATTCTTTTGCACTAGTAAATGCTAATAGCATTTGACCTCATTGTTTATTTGTGATTTATTGTTATGTACATGTTTATTTGTACTTTAATGAAGAATTTAAGTGTTCCAAAATGTTTTTGTGAATTAATAAGCGTTATCAAAAATTTCATTGCTAAATCAGTAAAAAAAGTTTATATATATATATATATATTTGATTAGTTGAGTAGTCGTAAAAATAGTCAGCTCACAAATTGGGAGAAAATTAGTCGCCTGCAGATGGATTAAACAACATTTCTGTTTCCAGCGGCTGTGTGAAGGATGAATAGTTATAAGGTAATCGATATTTGAGGCTAACCAATAGCATATGAAAGTTAGCAACCGTGTGGCTTAGTGTGGCTAACTCCCCCACCCCACCGGAACTTGTCAGTTCAGTTATGGGCGGGGGCATCACACCAGCGAGTGAAAGCCAGGCCAATGTCCATTCTTTATATCCTGGTAGCCTCCCTTTTTTCCTTCCTCAGTCAAAAATGTTTGTCTTTTTTGTTGCTCTGCCGACTTTGCAGAATTCGCGCTAAAGCATTTGCATCGACTTCCACCTTTATAATGAATGGGGAAAGGGGGAATGGACATATTCCATAAAGCAGTCAGCACATTTGTAGTGTTTTTTTTTGTGTGGGAGGGTTCCTGCCACCCCCCTCGAAGTTTATTAGTGCCGCTGAAAGCGATACAGACCCCCTAAAGCTATAAAAGAGGTCATTCAACTAGTTGACAGTCGACATGTTGTCACAAATGTTATGAAAATATTTTATAAAGGATGAAAAGTTACCTAGTGTTGCTTTAATGAAGGCTTATGACAGATCTCGTTCAGTATCATCCGGCAAATTATCTAAATTTTGAATGGATGTAAAAGATCCAAGATGGACATAAATGGAGTTAGTGACAAAATTTGCCGGATGACACTTAATTACATCTGTTATAAGCATTAAATAATACCCATGACAGTGTCATGTCATAAGTATGACGATCTTATGACAATCTTATGACGCTGCTGTCCAATAAAAAGTGTTACCTATTAACCCAAATAACTCAACAAATAAGCCGTGCTGGACTATAAGATGCAGGATTCAAAATGAGGGGGAGCTGTTTATAGTCCGAAAATTTAGGTACCGATACCAATAATAATTCATGTGGTAATACTACTGTATTACAGTTCCTGACAAAAGTCTTGTCGCTTATCCATTTTGTAGAACCAGTTGCTAATAATCTAAATTATTCAATTGGTTTCAGAAATGGCTCATGTGAAAACTAAGATCCCAAATTATGTTGAATGTACAAAAATACATTTGTTTCACAGAAAAAAGCAGATCTGTTGCACACCCCCATAACCCCAGACCATGATTTTGCCACCACCAAACTTCACTTTTTTCTGAGTGAATCTCTGATCCATGCAGGCTCTAGTAGGTCTCCTGTAATATTTGCAGTGACTGTGGTGTAATTCAATGGAAGATTCATCTGAAAAATCCACCTATTCCCACTTTTCCAGCGTCCATCCTTTTGCACCACAACATAAATAGTCTGAAATATCAACAAATCTTAGCTGCCTCTTACATTCCTAACCATAAAAAGGGACAAATTCTGCAGCAGGATGGTGCTCCATCGCATACTTCAATCTCTACCTCAAAGTTCCTCAAGGCAAAGAAGATCAAAATCCTACGTGACTGGCCAGCTCAGTCACCAGACATGAACAACATTGAGCATGTCTGGGGTAGGATGAAAGAGGAAGCATGGAAGATGAAACCCAAGAATGTTGATGAACTCTGGGAGGCATGCAAGACTGCTTTCTTTGATGTTCCCGATGACTTCATCAATAAATTGTATGAATCCTGGCCGAACCGCATGGATGCAGTCCTTCAAGCCCATGGAAGTCATACAAAATATTAAATTTGGATCTCACAGCACCACTATTTAATTTGCTTATGTTATGTATAGGGCTGTCAAAATTATCGCGTTAACGGGCGGTGATTAATTTTTTAAATTTTTGACGCAATTAACGCACATGCCCCGCTCAAACAGATTAAAATGACAGCACAGTGCAATGTCCACTTGTTACTTGTGTTTTTTGGAGTTTTGTCGACCTCTGCTGGCGCTTGGGTGCGACTGATTTTATGGGCTTCAGCACCCATGAGCATTGTGTAATTATTGACATCAACAATGGCGGGCTACTAGTTTATTTTTTGATTGAAAATTTTACAAATTTTATTAAAACTAAAACATTAAGAGGGGTTTTAATATAAAATTCCTATAACTTGTCAAGTCTTTCTATCCATGGATTGCTTTGACAGAATGTTAAAAATGTTAATTCCATCTTGTTGATTTATTGTTATAATAAACAAATACAGTACTTATGCACCGTATGTTGAATTATATATGCATCTTGTGTCTTATCTTTCCATTCCAACAATAAATTACAGAAAAATATGGCATATTTTATAGATGGTTTGAATTGCGATTAATTACGATTAATTAATTTTTAAGCTGTAATTAACTTAATGAAAAATTTTAATCGTTAGACAGCCCTAGTTATTTAACTTATTTTTGTATTTGAAGTAAATTTTTTGTTCAATTTTCACACTACTTTCTGTAAGCGACAAAACTTTTGTCTTGCCAAAATTTGACCTTTATGTCTTCATTAAATGGTAAATCTTTTTTTTCAGTGAAACAAATGTATTTTTGTACATTTAACATCATTTGGGAGGGTCTTAGCTTTCATATGAGCCATTTCTGAAACCAGTTAAGTAATTAAAAGTCAGGTTGTTAGCAATTGTTTCTACAAAATGGATAAGCAACAAGACCTTTGTCAGGGACTGTATTTAAATGTTTTAATCTCAAGTTTATGGGCTTCATCCATAAGGATGTTTTTGATGATTTGTGGCTATATAAATAAACCTGACTTTACTCGACTTCAGTAGTCAATGTACGTTGTCTTTATAATGTTGATGTGTGACATTTACAGAAAATCTGTCAGACCAGAATTCTCAATTGGATGTAAGACGGTGAGTTGAAGGGTGGATGGCAGTTCACTATATGTGCGCTCATGTGTACTGTATGTTAGTATGGTGAGTCTCCTTGCAGTCAAGCATGAGATACACAAAATACACCTATCTGCAACATTGTGATCCATATTGAACTGGAGCTAGTAAACAACCCTATTCCCACTCAGGGATACCTTTTGTACATTTCAGCTCTCTGACATAAACATTATGGCAGTGTATGAACTGCTGTACTGTTCCAGGTGGGTATCCACAATTAAAAGGCTCTGAAATGATGGACACAGGTAGACAACCGGAATTATACTCTTTATAATGCCATCCTTGGAGCTAAGCTTGCCAAATGAGAGCGAGTAGATTTTCTTCAAAGTAGCAATCGATTTGGACACGTTCCCAGCCCTCCTGAGGTTTTTTAAAACTCAATAACTGCTTTCTCAGCAGCTAGGCTCAAGGGTCTAACTTGCAACATCCAATTCCGCCATGGAGTCAAACAGAGTTTGAGAGTTTGAACAAAAAAAAAACAGATAGCAGAGGGGGAAAAAATCTGACTGTGGCGCTGAAAAATGACCAAAAAAATGAAGGTGAGCCTCTCAAGAATGATTGTAATGTATCTGTGCTTCAGGAGGCCGTTGCATATTTATTCCACTTTTATACGGTACATCCACATTTTTTGAGAATAACATTCTTTGCCAGTGCTCCCGCCGGCTTTTCATTTGGACGCCACTGTATTAACTTCCTGGCTTGGGTGCTTTGTATGTGTACTCGATTTGTTTCTATTTACAGTTAATTTGTTTTCTTAGATTTGTTTTGCCCAGCAATAGGATTATGTTGTGAGCCTCAGGTTGCAGGCTAGTTCTCTTTCAGTGGATAGGCTTCATTTTGTTTTTTTGCAATAATGTTAATCATACCAGATTTGAAGTAATGAACTAATTGAGGCCTACATCAAATGATTGTTTTGATATCTAACTAATCAATTAATTGAGTAATCAGCCCATTCACAATCACATAATTTACTCTGGGCTCAAGATTTAAGCACACTCAAGTGGAAGAAAAGCAGACCATTTTGGTATTGGCAAGTCTTGAGAGAAAACCCCAAGTCTGTGATTGGCTCCCTCATACTGGTCAATTGAGGTTTCAATATGGGTCATCGCTCTTGTCTCTAACAGATTCGTTTGCATCAAGGACACAAATTCTGCACCCACTTTATGCAAAGTGCCTATCGAGGGTAGGGTATTAATGTTTTGAGGCAGTTTTTTTTTTTTTTTTTTTTTTAATCAAAAAAGTATTGTTTAACCCTACATTGCCAAATGTATCACATTTGATACACCTAAAATTTCATGATTTTGAGACTAATTCAGAATTTTGACATTTCTTTTTGAAAATTGAAAAAAAAAAAAAAATGATGGATGCAAGTCAAAACATTCATCTGCAGGTTCCATGAAAAAAACAAACAGGATTAACAAGGGTTATAGATATCTGAGCGCTTATTACACATATTCGTTTTGACTTTTCTTATACGAATTTGTAAAAAAGGTTTCATTAGGACCTTATTTTTCTAATTTTGGGATTCTCTGATGATTGCTTCATATTGCTGGCATTAAAGGGTTAAGAAAGTGATAAGTTTGGCCACAAATCAAAGACCATCAAATTGTTTATAATTTGAACTCAGGTGCACTTCATTGGGCTTTGGCTCCCCTATAACCCGTAAGGAGTATTGTATGTTTTTTCTTATTAACATGCAAGTGTGTTAATTGTTGCTGAATTACCTCTGGTTATCTAGAACAGTTTGCTAAGTAAAGGTGTACCCACCTTCTACACAACACATTTTTCCAACACCACAGGGATGGGACATTTACCCCATTTTTAAGTCTTCTTGCACAGATCTAGGGCTGCAGTTATGGAATATTTTAGTCATCGAGTATTCTACTGAAAATTCAATCGTGTAATCGAGTAATCGAATAAAACATGGCAGAAAACACAGACAAGGCTGAAAAAGCAGTTTCTGCTCTTGCACCCCTCTTTTAAATAAACTGCTGTATTTTAAGCCTAAAGAACTGTTGTGTTTGATAGAACAACATGTCTATACCTATGCTGCCATAGCAGATTCATGGCGAATCAAGTCTCGGAACTATTTTTAATTTGTTTGTTTTTACGCTGGAAACTCCCATTCGTAGACGTCGGGCAACCGCTTTTGTTTCAACCTAGCCATAAAAAGAAGGTAAGTAATCGTATTTATTATTCGAAATGTCTGTAATTTTTTTAGCTTAGAATCAATAATTGACGTCTAATATTTAGTAAAAAAAAAAAAAAACGACTTTAAAAAATTATTCACTCACATATTTTAAACTTTTAAACAAATTACGTCACAATGAAAAAATTAGCTTCTGTAAAAAAGTCACGGATATCTACCTTATAACTAGGGTTGTTCCGATCATGTTTTTTTGCTCCCGATCCGATCGTTTTAGTTTGAGTATGTGCCGATCCCGATATTTCCCGATCCGATTGCTTTTTTTTGCTCCCGATTCAATTCCAATCATTCCCGATAATTTTTCCCGATCATATACATTTTGGCAATGCATTAAGAAAAAAATGAATAAAACTCGGACGAATATATACATTCAACATACAGTACATAAGTACTGTATTTGTTTATTATGACAATAAATCCTCAAGATGGCATTTACATTATTAACATTCTTTCTGTGAGAGGGATCCACAGATAGAAAGACTTGTGACTTTGCATATTGTGACTAAATATTGCCATCTAGTGTATTTGTTGAGCTTTCAGTAAATGATACTGTAGCCATGCCCAAATGCATGATGGGAAGTGGAACCATGACTGTGCGTAGTGCTACCAATTGATATATCTTCTCTGCGTTGAGAAATAACAAAAGGTGTTAAGAAAAAGATCAATTGCTTCCTTGCTTCCCACATTGCTTCACATGATATTTCTAATGGTAGGGAGAGGCATTGTAAGGCTTTAGCCAATTAAAAAAAGCCTCCAAAGGCTGCCAAAATTCACTCTACTCATTTTACGCTGCCTTTTATCTCTCTACAGGGTGACCCCAAAAAAAGTTTACACTGCCATAATACAACTTAAATGCCATGTTTATTCAGTTTAGAATTAGAATTTAATCACAAATTATACATTATTGTAAAGACCATGTACAGTACACTCTATTTTTCAATGTGTCCTCCCTTAAGTGTCACAACAGCCTGCGGAACGCTGCTTTATGTAGGATGCTGTCATCTTTTCCCAAGATCTAACAATGGACCTCTCCAAGGCTGCCACAGAAGTTTGTGGCTTCTTACAGGCACTGTCCTCCACAGTTGCCCATATGCTATAATCCAGGGGATTGAGATCTGGACTCTGGGGTGGCCACATATCACCTTGTCAATCAACTTTTTGGTCCGCACAGATCAGCACTTCCAGACAAAGGTTTTCGTGAGGCTGTTCCAGTATCTTTCAGCTTCTTTTTAACTTTGTAGACTGCACATCTGGATATTCTCAGATTTGCTGCAGTCTCAGTAGGTATCAGACTGGCACGCAGCAATTCAGGTACAGCTAAAGTTTTCTTCATTTTCAGCAGAAGCAAAGGAATTGTAGGGACGAGAGATTACCAGCTGCATTGAGTGACCTTAATGAATCACTTAAGCATGACAACCTATTTAGATATGTTTCAATGGCTTTTAAACAAGCAGTCAACTGAGTGTAAACTTTTTTTTGGGTCACCCTGTAGGTAAAACGGTGCCATTACAGATTGAGCGCGACAATGCGTGAGTGGGTCGTGCAGTGCATGCATTAATTGCGTTAAATATTTTAACGTGATACATTTTTTTAAAAATTAATTACCGCCGTTATCGGGATAAATTTGATAACCCTACCTTAAGCCTAAACTAAAGACTGGATGAGTGTAACATATTATGTCTGGAGGGTTAAATACAATTATAAAACGATTTAATTAAAAAATATATATATATTTAAAAAAGGCATGGCCAATATTTTTTGCCGATTCCGATACTTTGAAAATAACGTGATCCGACCCGATCGATCTGGACATCTCTATTTATTAATATTGCTTAATTGTATTTTTTTCATTACTGTCGCATTTTCACCAATATTTTAGATGATAAATAATCGATCCAAACAAAGAAAAATTGGGAAAAAAAAAAAAACGTTTAAAATTGTAAATATATGAAAAAGAACATCTTGACCACCCCTTGATGTCTGCGATTTCTGCATCGTGACCCTTGTTATATGACCATGTTTCACCCATAAAATCTGCAAAAAATACGGCTGTGGCCCTTCACATATGTGTCTTGGCACTCGGTGACACACGCTACATGGAATTTCTGGATCGAAATGAGGTAAGTACGCGATAATATCTCATTAAAATCATGGCGTCTTTAATTCTACTCTCGCCTCCAGGTAGGGTTTTGGTGTAAAAATTTGTATTTATTTTTTTTAAAAAATGCCCTCCTGTTCAAAATTTTTCTTCTCCTAGAAAATTGAAATTTTAAGCTTTCAAATGATGTACCACACGTGCATATCGGACAATTTTGAAATTTGGCCAAATTGGGGGTCTCAGAGCGGAACTTCAAGTCACCTTAGTGTTTTCTGCCACATATATATACATATATACGTGTGTGTGTGTGTGTGTGTGTAAAACACAAAAAACACATGAGAAAACAAGACATTTCACCTAATATTGATCTATTTTTAGACAATATCTTTATTTGAGATGTACATTGTTGAAAACAGCCAACAATTGAATTTTAGATGTGGAAAAAAGCCAACAAATTCACTGCTTTCACTCAAAAAAAAAAACTTAAGATATTTTAAAAGAAATTTGATATTTCTTACCTAAAAATGTCATTACGCTTGATGACACACATCACTTAAAAAGTGTTTCAATTGAATTTCCATTTTTGTCAAGCTATTTTTAAGCTGTAGTTAAGTTTTAAGTTTGTCTGAATTGTAAGTCCTGATAGGATTTTGAGTTTTTACAGTGTTCAAAATAAATGTATGATACCTGCTGTATTAGAGCATACCAGTATTAGGCATCAGTGCTACTTGGTGTTTAATCCATCAATGACTACTGAGCTAAAATTGGCGTACACCCTCATCACTCCACAGCGCTGTATTTTTACAGATTAAATAAAGCCTGTATGGAAGACACGTTACCCGCGCATCGACAGAAACTTAGCCATCCGCAGGGCTAATGTTACGTTAGCAAGGTTAAGTAACGGTAATCTTATTTGGTAGCGCTACCTTAACTTAATTTTACCTTGTCCCGAGTATCGCTCCTCTGCTCTCGGAGTAAACGGAGTGCCTTCGGTGGAGCTGCCATCATCTAATACGTGATGTAGTGTTATGCAAGTGCTGTCTTACAGTGAATACATGAAACAGTGTTCGCCTTGGTGTCCACTCTCCCACACTTTTGACATTTCCTGTTTTTTCTTGGTACCTTTCTTGTCGCCTTCATCGGCTTCTTCGTCTTTACCTCTACTAGTACCGTATGGGCCCAAATATAAGACGGTGTTTTTTGCATTGAAATTAGCCTGAAAAAGTGGGGGTCGTCTTATATTCGCGGTCTAGACATTATACCCATTCCCGACGCTAGATGGCGCCAGATATCATTGAAGCGATGTTCTGTCATGACAACTCTCAGCTACTCTGATGTTTAACCAGTTTTCATTATTTTATTGCAATGTTTTTCCTTATTCAGATTTGTTTCAAGACGACAGTTACAGTTAGACTTCACTTTGATGGTTAATGCAGTTATTGCAATTTTGTTGTTTTATCACAATAGATTGGTTTATTTACATTACAGAAACCAGAAGCCATTCCTTTACGAATGTGATTGCACTTAACTTTACATATTTTAATGTTCAGATATTAAGATTTGAATGAGGCAAAATAACATGCTTTTTCTCTCAGATATATTGTTATAATCATTTGTTTCAGATGTACTGTAATTATTTTCTGTATAAAAAATAATTTGGTGTTCAAAAAGTCTTTTTTTCAAACTTGAGTCATGAAAAAGGGACCCCCCCTTCGTCTTATAATCAGGGCCGTCTTATATTCGGGCCAATACGGTATATTCATGCATGGTTGAAATCAAATATGTCCGCCGCCTGTGTCTTTGCCCTGTACGCACGTGATGTCAGCGTGCTGTGCCGCATTAAAAGTAGTCAACGAAAAGATCAACTTTTAAAATCCAGTTACTCGAATTATTCGAGTGATTGTTACAGCTGTACACAGATCACAATGTTTTGCTGCACAATGCTGACATGTTGCATCCAACCACCCATTGATTTTCCATACTCCTTGACCCCATTTCAGAGTATAGTATCATATTAACAGCTTTTAATTTTAAATCCTCATCTCGTCATGCAGAACAAATAAAAAAGGCAATTTTAGGAAACAGTCATTTAGTAGCACATTGGAGTGCTAAGCCATGGATATAGGAGTGATATTTGACACCATATAATATATAGCTTTCTACTAGGCATTTTTGTGATTTTCTCTGTTTATTGTTAACAGCCTGAGGCCCTTGATAACTACCAATAGAGACATGGGAAAATTTAGGACCAGGAAAGCTCTAAATAATCTAAATAATAGGCTAGTTTGTCATAACAATACATCAGTGACAAATGTCCAGAGCGATATGAAAATACCTTTGGGGTTTTGCAATCCATTAATTGCCATCTAATATTATTTGACAAACAACAACCTATGTGCAGGAAAGAAAGTTTTTTTTTATTTTTCTCCATTGTTCTGACTGCAAACGACCTTTACAGTGGGGCAAATAAGTATTTAGTCAAGCACTAATTGTGCAAGTTCTCCCACTTGAAAATATTAGAGAGGCCTGTAATTGTCAACATGGTTAAACCTCAACCATGAGAGACAGAATGTGGAAAAAAACCCAGAAAATCACATTGTTTGATTTTTAAAGAATTTATTTGCAAATCATGGTGGAAAATAAGTATTTGGTCTATAGCAAAAGTTCATTTCAATACTTTGTTATGTACCCTTTGCTGGCAATAATGGAGGCCAAACGTTTTCACTAACTCTTCACAAGCTTTTCACACACTGTTGCTGGTATTTTAGCCCATTCCTCCATGCAGATCTCCTGTAGAGCAGTGATGTTTTGGGGCTGTCGTTGGGCAACACGGACTTTGTGATTTTTGGTTTTTTTTTAATCCAGTGACACAGGATGAATATTTCATTGGATTTAGTAATTTGGAGTGACACTAATGGTTTGGTAAACCTTTCGTTTTTTATGCGTAACGCTAGCATACATTTATTCAGCCTGTTGTTCTCTATTTTTAGTTTAATTTGTCTGTTCTTGGTGTTGGATTTTATCAAATACATTTTCCCTAAAATTGCAATTTATTGTCCGGTGCGACTTGTATGTTTTTTCCCTCTTTGTTGCGCATTTTGTGGTTGGTGCGACTTATGCTCAGGTGCGACTTTTCATCCGAAAAATACGGTACTCTCCGTTTACTTTCTGCGTACCAAGACTGTAAAATTTGATTAGTTATCATTACTAGTGATGCACGATAATGCATTTTTCAACCGATACCGATAACCGATAATTTCCTCCTCATTCCAACCGATAACCGATAATGTCAAGCCGATAATTCTATTAAAAGATTTATGTAAAATTTTAAAGTATACACAAAAGAAAATATTACTGTGCAAAAATATAATTTATTGCTCTTTTTTCAACATAAAGTATGAACAAGTCGTCAATTCAAACATCTAAATAATGACAGATTGTCTGACATTGTGTAATGGTAAACCTTTGGCAACAATTACTTACAGAGTAAATACCTAAGTTGCACAAAAATGTGTTTAAAAGTAAGCCATTCCTAACATATATAACATTAATCCGCTGCAAAACACACCTCCTTAAAACTAGTCAGTTTTAAGTGTAAATCTATTGGCATTAAGTGAAATTATCTGCCATCGCTTCAAGTGTATTTCTCTCAGATTTCTTGGAAGAAAAATAGCTAGCTGAAAATAATCTTAACAGCCTTGTTTTAAGCAATACATTATTATACTTAATCCTAAAAAAAAAAAACTTGAAGAAGGAAAGATTTTGAATAATATTTGTGGCTACAGAATATTGATTTAAGAATTTGATTATCTCCTGTGACTGTAATTGAGCAGAGAAATAAGTTAAATAATTTGAAACGTGATTGCTAATGTTATATGCTTTGTTGCACACTGTGAAAATGATTACCTCAAAAGAGCGAGATGTCATGTACCCATTCTGCAGCGCTTTGTTTACATTTGCGGCTTTCACGACATTTGCGTTACAGCAGCTAAACTGCTACACGGCAGTACTATTTGGACGGAGTTGGAGCTTGCATCCGCGTGCGTGTTGTTTTGTGCCTGAGTTTTATTAAGCCGAAAATAAAGGCAGCGTTACAAAGTCATCTGACCGCTCGTCATTTCACATTCTGAATGCATTCTTGACTGGCTGACTTCGTTTTCTCCATGTTTAAATTATCTTATAACCACTGTGCCGTCATGATAAGCTTGCTTACCGGACATCACTTTTTCATGAAGAATCGTGGTCGTATAAACTGCATTATTTCTTTTATCCAGGGCTTTGGTTCTCGGGTCATTAAGGTAAAAAAAAAAAAAAAAACTGTGTCTTGTCTCGGCGGCGGCGGCAGCTACATTCGTACCGGATAATCCGCCCGCCCCGGCCGGTTCGCCGCGGCGTATTCGGGTCCTGGCTCTGCTCGCACGCCGTGGGGGAACGCTCGAGAAACCGGGGTGTTCGCCGGAGGTCCAGAGGCCGGGGAACCGGGCTCGGCCCGCCCCGCCTATGGCGAGGCGGCGGCGGCCTGCCGGACTGGCCAGAGCGGCGGGCTCCGTCGGAAGACGGCTACTTGCCGACTATCGGTCTCCAGTAGTGCCGGTGTTTAGCCTTAGATGCGAATTTACCACCCGCCTTGGGCTGCATTCCCAAACAGCCCGACTCTGTATCGTCACAAGCCCTGTAGTTTAACTTAGTGTTTACAATAGCTTTAGCATTCCTGCTAGCAGCAGCCTCGTATTTGTTCCAAAATTCTTTGTGATGCAGTTTTAAATGGCTGCTGGGTTAGTGGTTTTGATTGAGGACGCGTTCTTTCTGCCTCATGGAACTTCTACGGTACATGTTTCGCAGATGGCGAGAGCGTCGTTTTTTTAGTAACAGCCGCCATAATATTCAACTACTTCTTGTCTCGTAACTCCGCCTCCTCAACCCCTCCTCCCTCAGGGGCTTCAGAGAGGGGAGGGGTTGAGGAGGCGGCGTGCTGAATTCTTCGGTTGCGCACATTTGGAGGCTAAATCAAGTATATAATTATTGGATTGCATTATCGGTTGAATTTTTTTATTATCTGTATTATCTGTGTGACATCATAATTGCCATTATCGGCCGATAATTATCGGTGACCGATATTATCGTGTATCTTTAATCATTACTTTAAAAAAGCATGCAAAACAGTTTCACTTTGAAAAATAAAAGACTTAAAAGTTAGTAAAATATACTTTAAAATTAATTAAATCCATGAAGTTTCAGCGAAACCTAACCTCGAGCAATGTCACATTTTAAGTATGCTTTATTTGTATCACCCGAGTCTTCACAATAATTGCCTTTTTTTCCCCACGTTGTACTAAAACCAGTGCATCCAGGTTAATGTATGCTTTTATTTAGCAATTGTTTAGGGCGGGGGTCGGCAACCCGTGTTTTGAGAACCGCATTTGGCTCTTTAGCGCCGTCCTTGTGGCACTCTGGAGCATTTTCAAAAATGTTTAAAAATGGAAAAAGATGGGTGAGGGAAATATATTTTTTGTTTTGATAAGGTTTCTGTAGGAGGACAAAATGACACAAATATTAACATTTTCCGATGCTGTAAAAATGTGTAGAATAAATATTAAATTTCAACATTTCTGTCAACGAAGATTTGTGTCATAGCCTGAGACACACATTTCTATCAGCAGGGTGGGATGCCAGGCAGGTGGCTATTGTAAACAAACCAGCAGCCAAGTACACAGTTGGAAATGAGAGAAAAAGTGTGATTTCAGTATTTCTGAAGAACATAGAGGAGCACAAAAATAGATTAAAGAAGGCAATTGCATCGCCAAACTGCACTATACTGCTGCATGTTTTGTTGCAACCCGAGAGATAATAAAAAGTGGAAAACCGTTCTCAGATGGTGAGTACATGAAGGAGACATTCATCAACATATCAGAACACCGTTTTGCAGACTTCAAAAACAACACCGAGATAATAATAAAAAGAAAAAAAAAAACAATCAAAGACATGCCCATATAAGGGGCATGTTATGCACATTCCATTTTTTTTCAAAATAAAAATGACATCAAAAATTGGATTTCATTATTGCATTTCTATAATTTTTTAAAAGCAATGAAACAATTCATTAATATTGTAATGAGGTTAAACTTGAGGTGGCATCATACAAAGTAGGGTTGTTCCGATCATGTTTTTTTGCTCCCGATCCGATCCCGATCGTTTTAGTTTGAGAATCTGCCGATCCCGATATTTCCCGATCTGATTGCTTTTTTTTTTTGCTCCCGATTCAATTCCAATCATTCCCGATAATTTTTCCCGATCATATACATTTTGGCAATGCATTAAGATAAAAATGAATAAAACTCGGACGAATATATACATTCAACATACAGTACATAAGTACTGTATTTGTTTATTATGACAATAAATCCTCAAGATGGCATTTACATTATTAACATTCTTTCTGTGAGAGGGATCCACGGATAGAAAGACTTGTAATTCTTAAAGGATAAATGTGACTTTTTATATTGTGACTAAATATTGCCATCTATTGTATTTGTTGAGCTTTCAGTAAATGATACTGTAGCCTTTTAACTGTTCTGCCCAAATGCATGATGGGAAGTGCAACCATGACTGTACGTAGTGATACCAATTGATATATCTTCTCTGCGTTGGGAAATAACATAGGGTGTTAAGAAAAAGATCAATTACTAGCTTTCTTCCCCACATTGCTTCCCACAATATTTCTAATCGCAGGGAGAAGAGAGGGATTGTAAGGCTTTAGCCAATTAAAAAAAAAAGGCTCCAAAGGCTGCTAAAATTCACTATACTCATTTTATGCTGCCTTATAGCTCTATATACAGGTAAAACGGCGCCATTACAGATTGAATGCGACAATGCATGAGTGGGTCGTGCAGCACATGCGTTAATTGCGTTAAATATTTTAATGTGATACATTTTAAAAGAAATTAATTACAGCCGTTATTGGGATAAATTTGATAACCCTACCTTAAGCCTAAACTAAAGACTCTGGATGAGTGTAACATATTATGTCTGCAACGTTAAATACAACTAGAAAATGATTTTATTTAAAAAAAAAAATATATATATATATATATTAAAAAAAAGCATGTCCAATATTTTTTTGCCGATTTCGATACTTTGAAAATGACTTGATCGGACATCTCTAATACAAAGCGTAGTCAAGTGGTGCGTTGGATGCACTGCAGGGAAAATAAACATTAAATCATAAAGGCTCATTATGTATTTTTAACCGACTTAGTCATTTTGATAGTAGGCTACTATAGCTAATACAGATACATACAGTATGCGTTGCCTTCATTATTAGGCTTATTTAAGGCTTTTAATTTTTTGCAGCTCCAGACATATTTGGTTTTTTTTTTGTTTTCTTTGGTCCAATATGGCTCGTTCAACATTTTGGGTTGCCGACCCCTGGTTTAGGGGGGAAAAAAAGGTGTGTTTGAGGATCACTTTAACAGTCAGTATTTAATGTGTATTTTAGCAAGTGAGTGTGTGTTTTAATATGATAGAACTCTTTGGGGATGGTGGTAGAGTAGTTGTCCCCCAACCCAAAGGTTGTGGGTTTGATTCTGTGCACTGATGAACAAGCCTAAGTATCCTTGAGCAAGATACTGAACCACACATTGCCCCTGGAGCTGCGTCACCACTAGGTAGATGGCAATGTAGTGTAAAGCGCTTTGAGCACCTTGAAAGGTGGAAAAACGCTATACAAGTATAACACAATTTACCATCTTTCAAAATGCAACACATGTACTAAACCATCTGTCATACCCTATCACCTTGGTAAAGGTGGTTGGTTCATGCATGCACGATTCAGACAGAAATTTCCTATTCATTACATTTCTAACAGGGGGGAACATTTTTAACCATGGGACAGACACAAAAAGTAATGAGGCTATACCTGTATGTTTATTTCCCAATAGTTAATTGTATAATTCGAAGTTTTTCAAAATCATAAGTTGAGTCTCGAATGAGTCAAAAAATGACCAAGAGCATGAGCCACTATCAGTGAATATTAACTGATGAGGACTTGTATAAAAAGTTTTTTTCCCAAGAGAAACTTTTCTGGGCTTTTGCTAAGGACGGCTTTACCTGATGTTTTTTTTTGTGGGTTTTGCTCTTAGTTGATTCAACTTACATCATTCACCCACAGGCCATCCTCATTCAGCACATATGCTCCAGGGCTCTGTCCGGCCCATCCTCATCATCACACATCTTACTCCCATCGGCAATATCTTCCACAAATACAACATCCACTTGAACTGCTTTCTTTCTTTCTCCCTCTCTCTGTCATGATGCAGAGTAGGGTGTATCATCGAGAAATCGCTCTCTCTCCCTATATATACGTGTATATATGTGTGTACAGTGGGGCAAATAAGTATTTAGTCAACCACTAATTGTGCAAGTTCCCCTACTTGAAAATATTAGAGAGGCCTGTATGTGGGAACCCCCCCACCCACCAGAAAATCACATTGTTTGGTTTAAAAAAACAGTTTGTTTGCAAATCGTGGTGGAAAATAGGTATTTGGTCAATACCAAAAGTTCATCTCAATACTTTGTTATGTGCCCTTTGTTGGTAATAACGGAGGCCAAACGTTTTCTGTAACTCTTCACAAGCTTTTCACACACTGTTGCTGGTATTTTGGCCCATTCCTCCATGCAGATATCCTCTAGAGCAGTGATGTTTTGGGGCTGTCGTTGGGCAACACGGACTTTCAACTCCCTCCACAGATTTTCTATGGGGTTGAGATCTGGAGACTGGCTAGGCCACTCCAGGACCTTGAAATGCTTCTTACGAAGCCACTCTTTTGTTGCCCTGGGTGTTTGTTTGGGATCATTGTCATGCTGAAAGACCCAGTCACGTCTCATCTTCAATGCCCTGGCTGATGGAAGGAGATTTTCACTCAATATATCTCGATACATGGCCCCATTCATTCTTTCCTTTACACAGATCAGTCGTCCTGGTCCCTTTGCAGAAACACAACCCAAAAGCAAGATGTTTTCACCCCCATGCTTCACAGTGGGTATGGTGTTCTTCGGATGCAATTCAGTATTCCTTTTTCCTCCAAACAAGAGAACCTGTGTTTCTACCAAAAAGTTCTATTTTGGTGTAATCTGACCATAACACATTCTCCCAGTCCTCCTCTGGATCATCCAAATGCTCTCTACCGAACCGCAGACAGGCCTGGACGTGTTATTTCTTCAGCAGGGGGACACGTCTGGCAGTGCAGGATTTGAGTCCCTGGCGGCGCATTGTGTTAATGATAGTAGCCTTTGTTGCTGTGGTCCCAGCTCTCTGTAGGTCATTCACTAGGTCCCCCCGTGTGGTTCTGGGATTTTTGCTCACCGTTATTGTTATCGTTTTGAAGCCACGGGGTGAGATCTTGCATGGAGCCCCAGATTGAGGGAGATTGTCAGTGGTCTTGTATGTCTTCCATTTTTTAATAATTGCTCCCACAGTTGATTTCTTTACACCAAGTGTTTTACCTATTGCTGATTGAGTCTTCCCAGCCTGGTGCAGGTCTACAATTTTGTCTCTGGTGTCCTTCGACAGCTCTTTGGTCTTGGCCATAGTGGAGTTTGGAGTGTGACTGACTGAGGTTGTGGACAGGTGTCTTTTATACCGATAATGAGTCAAAACACGTGCCATTAATACA
Source organism: Corythoichthys intestinalis (assembly GCF_030265065.1). NCBI lineage: Eukaryota > Metazoa > Chordata > Actinopteri > Syngnathiformes > Syngnathidae > Corythoichthys > Corythoichthys intestinalis. Next base: position 37,283,056 of record NC_080403.1, on the reverse strand, counting down.
GATAACGAGTGGAGCCTCGTTAGAGGAGGTTAGACCTCTTTGACAGCCAGAAATCTTGCTTGTCTTTAGGTGACCAAATGCTTATTTTCCACTCTAATTTGGAAATAAATTCTTTAAAATTCAAACAATGGTATTTTCTGTTTTTTTCCACATTTTGTCTCATGGTTGAGGTTTACCCACGTTGACAATTACAGGCCTCTCTAATCTTTTCAAGAGGGAGAACCTGCACAATTGGTGGTTGACTAAATACTTATTTGCCCCACTAAGTTGATGTATCTATACTGTATATATATGTATATATATATATATATATTTATATATATATATATATTAGGGCTGTCAAACGATTAAAATTTTTAATCGAGTTAATTACAGCTGAAAAATTAATTAATCGTAATTAATCGCAATTAATCGCAATTCAAACCATCTATGAAATATGTCATATTTTTCTGTAAATTATATATATTCTGTAAAATAAATTGTTGGAATGGAAAGATAAGACACAAGATGGATATATACATTCAACATACGGTACATAAGTGTTAGAGCCCCACAGCAGGCCTGTATACTTTTTCCTTTTTTTCCCCCTCAGTCATCAGCACTCATTCCACACACCTGTCCTGCACACCTGGTCATTACCACAGCCTCCCTACATAAGCACACACAGCCCTCTGCTCCATTGCGAGTTTGTTAGCCTTCACTGCAACTTACGAGTGTTTCTAGTTACCTTGTCTTGCCGGATTTTTGATACACTTTTTGACCTTGTGGATTTTTGCCTCTAGCCTGCTCCTCGTCTGTGCCTCTGCCTTTGATACACTTTTTGACCTTGTGGATTTTTGCCTCTAGCCTGCTCCTCGTCTGTACCTCTGCCTTTTCTCTGCGACCTGAACCCTGCTACAGGACCGGATCTAGACGCATCCTGCCTGGGCCTTCGCCTTGCTCGTCCCCCCCTGCTCGAACAGCCTTCAAGGGCCAAGACTTCTTCGTCTCAGAACCATTGTTAATAAATCTTCTCTGAGCACTGCATTATTGGGTCCGTTTGTTCTCTGAGCCGTGTCAGAACAAACTCGCCATAACATGGACCCAGCAGGCTCTTCCCTGTATGAACAGGCCGTCAACAACCAAGGCCAGCGTTTAAACAAGCATGAGCAGCTCCTGTCTCTTCTGGCCCAGAGCGTGTCTCAGCTTTCCCACATGGCTGCTTCATTCCACAACCGACCCGCTGCCGAAGAGGAAACACCAGTGTGGCCAGAGCCCAACATCCCACCACCTACGAAATACTCAGGTGACCCGGCAACATGCAGAATGTTTTTTAACCAGTTGAAGCTAATTTTTGTGTCTCAGCCCCGTCGCTTTTCCCGGGAAACGGCCAAGATTGCCTTCCTAGCCAATCTCCTGGAGGGGGCACCATTGGGCTATTTCAATGCCCTAATGGAACAGAATTCCCCGCTGCTGGCCTCATATGAACATGTGGCAGCCGAGCTGAAAAAGATCTATGACCACCCTCTCCGCGAACAGGAAGCTGGCGCTCTCCTCCTTCAGATGAGGCAAGGCGGAGAACCCATCAGGGAGTATGTCAGCCGGTTTCGCTCCCTGGCGGTGGAATGCGGCTGGGACAACAAAGCCCTAATTTCGTCATTCAAGACTGGGCTTAACCCAGAGATCGGCAGGGAGATAGCGCTCAGGTGCCGTTTTTCGACGCTGGACGAGGTCATTGGCACCGCCATAGAAGTGTCGGACCAATATACCCAGTGGATGCCCCATCCCGTCAGTCCATCTGTTGGACCCACAGCTAACCGAGGTATCGCGGAGGCCGCATCCCCCACCCAGGGAGAACCAATGCAGATTGGCAGAGCTAGGCTGTCCGCTGCAGAGCGCAGTCGTCGTCTTTCGGCTAGGCTCTGCCTTTACTGTGGGGAACCTGGGCACTTTGCTGTCAAATGCCCCAACAAGAGGCATGATTATGCACATAAAGTGTCCATCAGTCGCACTGTTTCTTTAGGCATAACCTCTCGGGTCCAACCCACTGTGGTCTTAAGCTCACCTGTCTTCTCTCTCCGGCAGAAAGCCCTGATCGACTCAGGGTCAGACACCAATCTGTTACACATGGACCTGGCCAATCGACTTGGATTGCAGCTCATCAGGATGTCTTCACCTCTAGAAGCCGTGGCTCTGGATGGAAGCCCATTATGGCGGGTAACGCACCGCACACCCATTATTCAGATGGAATTCCCTAGTCATGTCGAGAATATCAGTTTTCATGTCTACACTTCACCCCACGAACCACTTGTTCTCGGCTTGCCATGGCTGAAGAAACACAACCCCCACATTGACTGGGACACCGGGACGGTGATCTCCTGGAGTCCATCATGTGACAGAACTTGCATAACACATGGCTTGGCAAAGACCCAGATTGCTTCTACCACACTTATCGCGCAAAAAGACGAACAAGCAGAGTTCCCGGCCCTCGATAAGGTTCCCACCTGCTACCATGACCTCAAACAGGTGTTCAACAAATCCAAAGCCACTAGCCTCCCTCCTCACCGCCCACACGATTGCGCCATAAACCTACACGCGGGCTCAATACCACCCAGGGGTCGCCTGTACTCTTTATCAGGCCCGGAAACCCAGGCAATGACAAAGTATGTAAATGAGTCATTGGCATCAGGGCTCATCAGGAGATCCTCCTCTCCTGCAGGCGCAGGATTCTTCTTTGTCGAGAAGAAGGACAAGTCCCTCCGTCCATGCATTGATTATAGAGGGCTTAACGACATAACTGTCCGGGATCGGTACCCGCTACCATTAATGTCCTCTGCTTTTGAAATGCTTCAGGGTGCGCGGGTCTTCACAAAGCTTGACTTGCGCAACGCGTACCACCTTATCCGCATAAGGGAGGGAGATGAGTGGAAAACTGCATTTAACACTCCCATAGGCCATTTCGAATATTTGGTCATGCCTTTCGGACTGACTAATGCCCCAGCTGTCTTCCAAGCATTAGTCAACGACGTTTTGAGGGAGTTTCTGAACGTGTTTGTTTTCGTCTATTTGGATGACATTCTGATTTATTCCTCTGACCTGGAGACCCACATCATTCATGTCCGCTCAGTCCTGGAAAAGCTGCTACAAAACGACCTGTTCGTCAAAGCAGAGAAATGTATTTTTCACCAGCCATCTGTTCAGTTCCTAGGTTTTGTCATCGCTGAAGGGGAAATACGCATGGACCCAGAAAAGGTTCGAGCCGTCCATGAATGGCCCAGGCCCAGTTCACGTAAAGAGGTACAGCGTTTTTTGGGATTCGCAAATTTCTACCGAAAATTCATAAGAGGATTCAGTTCGGTGGCGTCACCGCTACACTCCTTGACGTCACTCAAGTGTCGCTTTCAGTGGGACCCCAAGGCTGAGGCGGCCTTCTGCAGGCTCAAACACCTTTTCACCTCTGCTCCAATCCTCAGATTCCCTGATCCGACTATCCAGTTTATAGTCGAGGTCGATGCTTCAGACTCGGGAGTCGGCGCAGTCTTATCCCAACGCTCACCCCTCACCGGTAAGATGCACCCATGTGCGTTCCTATCAAAGAAACTCACAGCCGCAGAAAGAAACTACGACGTTGGAAACCGTGAACTTTTGGCAATTAAGGTGGCCCTTGAAGAATGGAGACACTGGCTAGAGGGGGCTGAACAGCCATTTATGGTGTGGACCGACCACCGGAATTTGGAGCACCTCAGAACCGCTAAGAGGCTCAACGCCCGACAAGCCAGGTGGTCCTTGTTTTTCACCCGCTTTGATTTCGTTGTGTCTTACAGACCCGGTGCCAAGAATGCCAAACCCGATGCCCTTTCCCGGGTGTTTCCCTCAGAGGGACGTGTGGAGGACCCAGAACCAATCCTTCCAAAATCTTGCTTGGCGGGAGGATTCCAGTGGCAGATCATCAAGAAGGTCCAAGAGGCCACCAAGGGACTGACCAACCCGCCCGGTACCCCCGCGGGTTTGCTGTTTGTGCCACAGGGCCTCCGAGGGGATGTCATTCACTGGAGCCATGCTTCCCGGTTTGCAGGACATCCGGGGACCAGACGCACCCTTGCTCTCCTGGCCCGGAAGTTTTGGTGGCCGCACATGAGGAGAGACGTCAGGGATTATGTGGCGGCGTGTGTGGTCTGTTCCACCAACAAGACACCTCGTAGGCCACCTGCGGGCGAGCTGCTCCCCTTGACGGTTCCGACACGACCCTGGTCGCACATCTCGGTGGACTTCGTCACCGGACTACCACCCTCGCAGGGGAAGACCACCATTCTGACGGTGGTGGACAGGTTTTCGAAGATGGTCAGGTTCATCACCTTCCCAAAACTGCCCACAGCTAAAGAGACGGCCAGCGCTCTGCTCAACGAGGTGTTTAGGGTCCACGGCTTTCCATCAGACATAGTGTCTGATAGAGGGCCACAATTCGTGGCTCGTTTCTGGAAGGCGTTCTGTGGGCTCATTGGTGCCACAGTCAGTCTGTCCTCAGGGTTCCATCCTCAGAGCAACGGGCAAGCGGAGAGAATGAATCAAGATTTGGAAACCACTCTGCGTTGTTTGGTTTCCAAACATCCCACTACGTGGGCCCAAAACATCATGTGGGTTGAGGTTGCCCACAACTGCCTGCCATGCTCTTCGTCGGGGTTTTCCCCGTTTCACGTTGTATTTGGGTATCCGGCCCCTCTGTTCCCACAGACAGAGACACCAACACGAGTACCCTCTGCCTTGTTGTGGATCCGCCGCAAGAAGAGGGTGTGGAGCCAAGCCAGAGCCAGTCTCATCAGGAGCACAGCCCGTATGAAGAGGATGGCAGATCGTCATCGCTCGAGCAACCCGACATACGAGGTGGGTCAAAAGGTGTGGCTGTCAACCAAACATCTCCCTCTTAAGGTTGGGAGCCGCAAACTAGCTCCCCGGTTTGTTGGCCCCTTCCCGATCTCCAAAATCATCAACCCGGTGGCTGTACGGCTGCGACTCCCCAGGACCATGAGGGTCCATCCGACCTTTCATGTTGGACAACTAAAACCGGTCTGTGTGAGCCCTTTGGTTCCCTCCACGCCGCCTCCTCCACCTCCTCGATTGATTGACGGCGGCCCGGCCTACACCGTGACCAGACTCCTGAAATCCAGACCGCGGGGTCGTGGTTTCCAGTACCTCGTTGACTGGGAGGGCTATGGCCCCGAGGAACGTTCGTGGGTCCCCTCCTCTCACATCCTGGACCCGGACCTCATTCGGGACTTCCACCGACTCCACCCAGACGCGCCTGGTCCGTCCGGAGTCCGTCCCTAGGGGGGGGGGTTCTGTTAGAGCCCCACAGCAGGCCTGTATACTTTTTCCTTTTTTTCCCCCTCAGTCATCAGCACTCATTCCACACACCTGTCCAGCACACCTGGTCATTACCACAGCCTCCCTACATAAGCACACACAGCCCTCTGCTCCATTGCGAGTTTGTTAGCCTTCACTGCAACTTACGAGTGTTTCTAGTTACCTTGTCTTGCCGGATTTTTGATACACTTTTTGACCTTGTGGATTTTTGCCTCTAGCCTGCTCCTCGTCTGTGCCTCTGCCTTTGATACACTTTTTGACCTTGTGGATTTTTGCCTCTAGCCTGCTCCTCGTCTGTACCTCTGCCTTTTCTCTGCGACCTGAACCCTGCTACAGGACCGGATCTAGACGCATCCTGCCTGGGCCTTCGCCTTGCTCGTCCCCCCCTGCTCGAACAGCCTTCAAGGGCCAAGACTTCTTCGTCTCAGAACCATTGTTAATAAATCTTCTCTGAGCACTGCATTATTGGGTCCGTTTGTTCTCTGAGCCGTGTCAATAAGGACTGTAGTGGGCATTTCACTCTATTGTCATTTAAATCTGTCTATGCTGTCCTCACTCCGAAGCGTCTACTTTTCCCAAAGCTAGACAGCTAGTGAACGATGCCTTAATAATCAGACTTCTTCCTTTTTCATCTGATTTATTCATAAAATGGGTTCAAAACATTGTCCTCTTTAGACCGTAGTAAAACTACAAAAAAAAGTACACAAGCATTGCATTAGCAACAACGTTAGCTTAGCACGCTATACAGGTTCACTAAACATAAACAAAAAGCGTCTCATACAAAAAATATAACATTTCGCTTACTAACATAATATGTACATTCTTTACAACAACCATACTTACGGACAAATCTTGTCCAAGGATCATATAAGCACATTACAATGTAGGTGTCAGTCCGAGACGTCGTGCAGCCATATTGAACTGGCAAGAAAGCAATAAACCATGTCGCAAAGCGACCACAAGAGTTCGCTGTTAGACAGCACAAAAAACCTTGCTGTAAAACATACCAAAAGGCAGAATACTGTCTGAGCGGGACATGTGCGTTAATTGCGTCAAATATTTTAACGTGATTAATTTAAAAAATTAATTACCGCGCGTTAACGCGATAATTTTGACAGCCCTAATATATATATATATATACAGTGGGGAGAACACGTATTTGGTACACTGCCAATGGGAAAACCCATTGGCACTGTACACACACACACACATCCATGAACATGTACACACAGTGTATGTCATACGTAAAATGATCAGTGAAATTCAAGTTTACATTTCATGTCACACTTTTGATCTGTATTGCACTTTGATTATCTTGATTAAACAATACACTGTTCAAAAATGTTGAGCACGTGCTAAACCATCTGTCAAACACAAGCACCCCTTGGTAAACGCGGTTGGCAGCCTGTTGTTGCAGCAAGTGTGCGCAGTTGAGATAAAAATTCCTGAAGCTGACACATTTATTACATCCTCAACAGGGGGAAACATGTTTTTTTAATCCAAGTGAGCCATATGTTAATTTACAAATTGGGTATAATTTTCAGAGTTGTTTGTACGATCAAGTATTATATTTTTTAATGGTATAAATGGTGTTACATTAAGGATGGGGTCCAGTTATAAATATATGGAGTGATATGTTTTGTCATGTTAAATGTATATATGGTGTTACATTAAGGGAGAGGTCCAATTATAAATATATGGAGTGGTATGGTTTGTCATGGTATACAGTATATACTGTACTGTATATGCAGGGGTGAAAGTGGTTAGAATTTCTTGCCGGAACTCCCCGACGTGAAGGTCGCCACGGAGCAAGAAATTTTATCTATTTATTTAATTTTTTTGAGGGGGGGGGGGTCGAAACTACTGAAATGCAAAGAAAACTATTATGGTCAGTTATTTCTGTAACACATAGAAAAACTGATTTTTTATTTAAAATTCTATTTTTTCAATGATTTGCAGAATAAAAGTTAACAAAAACAGCTATAACCCCAACCTCCATCTCCTAATTTTTATTTTCCCCTCATTTCCTCACATACTAAATGCCAAATCTCAATTTTATATACTTAAAACATGGGATGTTTATTAAAATTGAAGATAATGTAAACATTTACTTTTTGTTGTGTTTTTTTAATAATAACAATATACTAGTAAGTAACATACATTAAGAAAAATAAGTACAAATGACTTATATTATGCAGAGTGAAATGGAATATATTTTGAAGATCACACAAACATTGACCTTTTTAAATCATAAGAAAATGAATAAGTAGCCTAACATCAATGAACAAATATAGGTCCAAAGTGCACATTGATTTTTTTAAATGATTTTTTTTGCTATTTCAGAAAACATGCACATTTGAGCCAATCAGAACTAACTGTCTCTGATGATCACATGTCAGTATGTCAGCCAATTGAATGAATAAATGAGTCTAGTCGTTTTACTTTGCTGCGTCCATTCGCACATTGATGTGACTCGTCATCGTCTGATGGGGAAACCTCCATGCCGTCCGTGGAATAAAATAAATAATAAATATTGGTGGAAACTACACAAGCACTTTATTATGCTTGTTGTTAACACTTGTGTATGTAAATCTGATGTTGGTAGATTGTTTTCTTCTTGGAGATGAAATGCATGTGTGGCAGCTTTGTATTTTTTTTTTTTACATAGCTTTTTGACAGTTGCCGTCATATTTTTGGAATCAAACCACCATATACAAAAACAGCGTTCCAGCCTGGAATATTATACCGGAACTGCGTTCCTGACCGTTCTGGCCCACTTTCACTCCTGTGTATATGTATATACTGTACATACGTACAGGAAAATAATCTGAATTATAATAGCAAACATGCAAAAACAATAGTCATTCCATTTTAAAGCCAAAGTGAAATGGATGCTAGAATTTTGTCTGAGATCCTAATGCTTTGTTAGCATTCGCCAGTAGTTCACCTAATTGGAAGAGAATGGAATTAACATATTCTCTTCTCATTCATGTGGTTTGATTGAACTACTTTAACTGTAGTGCAGCCAGCTGATAACCACTGCTATTCTTCTCTTTGTTAGGAGGCATCCCATTTATCCTGACTGGTGAACTTTTTGAACAATCCTACAGGCCTGCTGCGTTCATGATTGCTGGCATTGTGAACTGGCTGTCCAACTTCGCAGTGGGCCTCTTATTTCCATTTATACAGGTAAGCCACTCCCTCACTACTCAGTGTTGAAAAAGATTTTTTATTTAAGTGTAGGGCATGTCATGGAAAGAAAATGGAGAATGGGTGTGTTGTAAACATGGGTGTAGATATTACATTCTGGTTCTCAAAAGAGTACCGAACTGCCCTTACAGTTAAAATATGCCATGTATGACTGATGCTGTTTCCTATTTCTTGCTGATTCTAATGTGATGTAGGCACATTGAATTACCCTGCGTTGTCTTTGAGCATTCGCAGTTCTGCGTCTAGGGAACATGTTGCTCTGTAATTCACTGCAAAGCCACTAGAGGGGTTTTGTTTTTGTCCGATTTTGGGGGGGGGGGGGGGCTTTTGTTGAATTCCATTAGTTTTCAGTTGTATAGAGTTCATTTTGCCTACACTTATATATTCGTCAAACCCTTTCTTTTATCCCAGGCAATAATAGGTAGTTTTATTTACCTGACATGTTTCGGCGGGCACTTCCGCCTTCGTCAGAGGGTCACTGATGTTGGTGTGACGTGTCTTTATCAGCTGATGGATGAAGGCGTGATTCACCTGCCAGAATGACAGGCGAGTCACTTAATGAAAAGAAAAATAGACAAACAGTCGTACAACTACTTATCACCCACAGCAAACATCATCCCCAGGATCTACGGCACACCAAAAATCCATAAACCAGGTACACCTCTCCGCCCCGTAGTAGACAGCATAAGATCAGTAACATATAACCTCTCAAAAGCACTCGCAGAAATAATAAAACCATTACTCGCAAACATAAAAGTACAGAAAGATGAAATGCTCATATCACACGATGTCATTTCCCTCTTCACCAAAACACCTACACAGGTCACCATACATGTAGTTCACAACAGGTTAATTGCAGACAGAACACTCAAAAAATGCACAAATTTAACAGTACAGGACATCACTCAGCTACTTCATTTCATCGCCACTTCCACATACTTCCAATACAGAAACACAATTTACAGACAAAAAGAAGGATTCGCCATGGGAGACCCACTGTCTGCCATCATGTGCGGGTTTTTTCATGGAGGATCTGGAACAAAAAGCACTCACGACAGCTCTGGATGAATACAGACCCACACTATGGAAACGTTACGTAGATGACATTCTGGAAAAAGTAAAAACAGGACATACACAACAACTCACGGACCACCTTAACTCTATGGACACCACCGGCAGCATCATATTTACCCATGAAGAAGAAATAGATCAATCCATAGCCTTTCTGGACATAAACATACATCACACAGACAACGGTGACATAAAAATAAAAGTACACAGGAAACCCACATACACCGACCAATACCTTCTATGGACATCGGAACACCCCACTATCCACAAGCTATCAGTAGTCAGAACACTATATGAACGTATGACAATAATAACGGACCCGGAAGACAGAACACAGGAAGAAAAACATATACAACAGGCATTAAAAAGGTGTCAGTATCCACAGTGGGCAATAGAAAAAGGTGCAGGACAGGTCAAAAACAAGAACAACACAACACAGGGGGGAAGAAAAAAAACAAACAAAACAAGAACACACAGATATGGTTACGTTGCCGTACGTGAGGGGAGTCATGGAACGTATCCAAAGGGTCATGAAAAAATACAACATAAACACACCGGTCAAACCACACACAACACTCCGCCAGATACCGGTCCACCCAAAGGAAAAAATCCATCCAGAAAACAAATGCAACTCAATATATGAAATTCCATGCAAATCATGCAATAAATCATACATCGGGGAGACAGGGAGGAGCTTCATTACAAGAACAGAACACAAGAAGGAATGTGAAAAGGAGACAACAATGAGACAAACAAGGGCAATAAAAGAACAATCACAACAAGAACATCACAAATCAGCCATCACCGATCACTGCAAAAGGGAAAACCACATCATGGACTGGGAAAAGGCCAGAGTCATCCGCACCGAAGAAAACAAACATCAGCGCTGGATCAGGGAGGCCATTCAGATCCACAAGCGGGGCCCGAGGACCATCAACAGGGACGAGGGGGCATCCATGCTCGCTACGACCTGGAACAGCATCTTGGAACCTCATGCTGCTGTTGTATCTTTGCTGTACATATGTCCAAAACTGTCAATGTTTACACTTGGTACTGATGGGTATTTATTTTATGGGGTTGCACTTTGCACTTTACCAACTTAGCTGTATGAGCTGGATGGATGCTCCCAACAAAGTTTCGTTGTGCTTTTTTGTAACAATGACAATAAATATTCTGAATCTGAAGAGTGAATGGGCAGCAGAGGGCGTGACTCGCCTGTCATTCTGGCAGGTGAGTCACGCCTTCATCCATCAGCTGATAAAGACGCGTCACACCAAAATCAGTGACCCTCTGACGAAGGCGGAAGTGCCCGCCGAAACATGTCAGGTAAATAAAACTACCTACTATTGCCTGGGATAAAAGAAATGGTTTGACGAGTTGATTAGTTTTCTTTCGGTCATTAACAGCAATGGCAACAGAGATGGAACGAAGATGGAACACGTGTATATGGAGCTGCAGTTAATCAATACTGACAAACAAAATAATAATACAAATGTACACTTAATACAAATATTGAGGCGTAGGCGTGTAGCTCAAGAATGTTTGAAAATGGTGTTGTTGTTGTGCTGAACCAGAAACAACGTTCTGAGCAGACCAATTACAGTCCTTTGATGTTCACGCACAACGCGTTGATGTAACGCGTAGTCAGGATTTTTTGGAGGCGTGCATCAAGCTGCGGTGTAAGGTCCAAATCGGGGTCTTCCTTAATGGCGTAGATCTGCCGTCACCGCAACGCAGAAGCATCAATCAGCCAAAATATAATGTGTTGGACAATGTGTTGGAGAATAAAACACATTGGAATAAAACACAAAGGAACAAGTGGGTGCCCTGATTGGGGATAAAAAGAGGTTCCCTGAATTGCAAAGTCATTCACATTTCACAAGCAAATTTGGGTCAAGTATCACCCCCTTTCGAACAAGTGGTTGAGAAAATAGTCGGACAGTTTAGGGACAATGTTCCTCAACGTACAATTGCAAAGAATTTAAGGAATTCCTCATTCACAGTCCATAATAGCATCAAAAGAATTTAGAAAATCTGGAGAAATCACAGCATGTAAGCAGCAAAGCCGACGAACCATATTCGATGCCTGTGACCATCGTGCTGTTAAACGGCACTGCACCACAAACAGAAATGCGATTGTAAAGGAAATCACAGAATAGGCTCAGCAGTCCTTCCACCATTGTCCCGGAGCACAATCTACCATGCCATTTGTCACTGCTGGATAAAACTCTGCAGTGCAAAGAAGAAACCACTTCCAAATAGGACCCAGAAGCCATAGGCATATTTCCTCTGGGTTAACAAAATGGAGTGTGGCAAACCGGAAAACTGTTCTGTGGTCAGACAAATCATGATTAGTTAAATTTATGGAAAAGTGGGATGTAATCAGGACTAAAGAAGACAAAAACAACCCAACAGCGCTCAGATCAAAAGCCAGAAACTGTCATGGTATGGGCTTTGTTAGTGCCAATAGACACCATTTTTTTCATTGTGACATAATTTGTTTAAAAGTTCAAAATATGCGAGTCAATTTTTTAAAGTGTTTTTTTTTTTTTTAATGAAATATTAGACATCACTTAATGATTGTGAGCTAAAAATGATAGACATTTTGAATAATAAATATAATTAATTACCTTCATGTTATGGTTGGGTTGAAACAAAAGCAGTTGCACGCCTCTGTAAACGGGGGTTTTCTGGGTAAAACGGACAAATTAAAAGTAGTTTGGGCGCTTAATGCGCCATGAATCTGCTATAGCAGCATGTAGACATATTGTTCTATCAAACACAACAGTTGTTTTGGCTTAAAATACAGCAGTTTCTTTTAAAGAGGAGTGCAAGAGCAGAAACTGCTTTTTCAGTCTTGACTGTGTTTTCCTCCATATTCATATATTTATACTAAAACAGAGAAGGCACTGTGCATGCCTGCGCACGTGAACGCAGTGGCCTCGCTCTTTTCAATCTTCCCCTGCCGCGCCCTGGCGCTCTCCGCGAGCATCCTGATATTTCCTTTTTGATATGGAGCAGCTTTAGGAGTGAAAAACAAACTAAAGACAGGGGAATTGAAAAGCAAACAACTGCGGTAGGAGTAGGATAAGGAAAGGATTCAAATTGATTGTTGAAGATGCAATACGGAAAAGTGTGTCGGCTTCGCTAAATGTAAACGAATGTGGCGCTTTGGTCTAATACGAGAAATATATTTAACAAACTTTTCCAGCGTTATTTCGTTGTGTAAATGCATTTATAATGATCAAAAAAATATATTTAAACATCGAGAAAACTTGCGGGTTTTTTTAACCAACTCGAGGAGATTAAAATAAATGTCAAATCCACTATCTGCCTGTTAGAACAGGCATGCAAATAGAAAAGATATAAAAGTATATTGAATATGCATCTTACAGTCTTGTTTAACTGGGAGAATTCGTCACAAAAGACAGGCTTTAATTTGTTATCATTATGCATAAATGCACCGGCATCATCACAAATGTGATCACGCAAAACGCAACCACGCATCGCATCCCCGGATTTCCTCCTTCTACTGAGTCCTCACAATGAAAACCTAAAATTTCTTTTTTTTTTTTTCGGGCTCTTGCCAACAAATAAAACATAAAATTTTGGGGGGTTTTCGGGCTCGGGCAATCAAATCAAGGTAATTGATCGGGCTCGGGCCGCGTCGGGCTTTAATACCCGGGGGGCTGGTTGGGTCAGGCTGGAATTTTTTAGGCCCGATCTAATGTCATGTAATGTTAGCATACCGTACATCTATTCAGCCTGTTGTTCTCTATTGTATTTTAAATTGCCTTTCAAGATTGCATGTCTGTTCTTGGTGCTGGATTCAAATAAATTTCCCCCCCAAAATGTGACTTATACTCTGGTGCGACTTATATATGTTTTTTTCCTTTTCTTTGTGCATTTTGTGGCTGTTGCGACTTATACTCAGGTGCGACGTATGGTCCAAAAAATACGGTATAAGAAAAACACATCATACCACAAAGCGTAGGTGGGTGTCCAGGCAGCATTTTACCAATTAAATTGTACCTTTTAAAGGACAGCTTCACCCTAGAGTGTGCCCACCTGCCCTCCCTCACAGTATGTAGACAGCTGTGTAACTTGACCTATGAATGTGATGTAACTCAGCTCTTTTGGTATGAGTGTTTCAGTTCATGGTTATTTGTCCTCATGTGCCCTGTGATTGGCTGGCAACCAATTCAGGATTTACAACGCCATGTGCCCATAGTTAGTTGGGATAGGTTCCAGCACCACACGCAAACTTCTTGAGGATAAGCAGTATAGAAGATGAATGAATGAATGAATGTCTTTAAATTTTAGTTAAATGCCCCAGATCTAAGAACCCGCTTGGAGCCAGTCACTTGGAGGAACCATCACCTATGATAACACTCTTAAAGGGATTCACGGATAGAAAGATTGTTTTCGTTTTTATATGATTTGTAAAATTAGTTTAACTAAAAGATCGCCATTATTGTTGACGTCGCAGGGGAGTGACGTCACTGGGTTATGCTGCCTGGCTTTTAGAGTGTGACTCTAGTGACATAAACATGTCATCTGTTCAACCATTTCAATTTGTACCCGAGAGGAACATTAATGAGTATGACAGTACTGTCGATATTTCACAAAACGAACAGCAAAAGCAAAATGAACAGGAAAGACGGGATGAGACAAGACGGCAGTATGACAAAACTCATGTTCTGCCACAATGTGCTACATTGGTGAAACGTCTTACAAGAGGCGAATTTGACACCCAAAGTACTACCGTGCGCTTTCAGCTTGTTTTGTTTAGATCCATACAGAGAGCACATATTAAAAATGCCTTAAGAAAATAATAGGGTTGTCAAATGATTAAAATTTTTAATCGAGTTAATCACAGCTTAAAAATGAATTAATCGTAATTAATCACAATTCAAACCATCTATAAAATATGCCATATTTTTCTGTAAATTATTGTTGGAATGGAAAGATAAGACACAAGACGGATATATACATTCAACATACTGTGCATAAGTACTGTATTTGTTTATGATAACAATAAATCCACGAGATGGCATTAACATTATTAACATTGTGTTAAAGCGATCCATGGATAGAAAGACTTGTAGTTCTTAAAATATGTTAGTACAAGTTATAGCAATTTTATATTAAAACCCCTCTTAATGTTTTGGTTTTAATAAAGTTTGTAAAATTTTCAATCAAAAAATAAACTAGTAGCTCGCCGTTGTTGATGTCAATAATAATTTTGGTGCTAAAACCCATAAAATCAGTCGCACCCAAGTGCCAGCAGTGGGCAACAAAACACCAAAAAACACAAATAACAAGGGGAAATGACACTTTGCTGTCATTTTAATCTGTTTGAGCGGGGCATGTGCGTTAAATGCGTCAAATATTTTAACGTGATTAATTTTAAAAATTAATTACCGCCCGTTAATGCGATAATTTTGACAGCCCTAGAAAATACCTAAACGTAGTAATATTAAATAAGGGTGGTTTAGATACGCTACGTGACTAATGTGGTCAACAGATCAACAATCTGCTTTAAAGCTACCGCAAGAAAACACAATGCTTAGAAGTATGAGAGGGAAACACATACAAAAAGTATTTTGAGGCAATTAAAAAGTAATAAAAGACTCAATAAAACCGATGTGTGCATGTTTTGGACCTCTTGCTGCGTAGAAGGAATTGTAGAACACCGGTAGTGTTTGTCTAATGCAGTGCTTCTCAATGACCTTTTGCAAAGCCCCCCCATAAAAGAAAAAACTACTTTGCGCCCAACCCCCCCGGCTCGCCACAGAGACTAAAAAAGATTAATATCTCTAAAGATGTTATAAATATACTTAAAATCTTATCCTTTTCACATTCACAACATTCAAAAAAAAGCTCAACAAATCAACTTTCAAAAAGTATTAACTTTATTTTGACACACAGCAAAACTGTTAGAGTGCAAAATATAAAAAAACAAAGTGATTGAACTAAGAAAAAATTGTCATTCCTCAGCTCCTTAGCTGTGGCTCTGTTATTGACGTACTTACAGAAAAGCAAATACTCACACAGGGAGTTTGTCATGTCAAAACACAAATAAGTAAGATATAACCAGTCTTTTTTGCTGTCACTGACTCCGTCAAATTGTAAGGCAAACTGTTTATCTTTGAGTTTTGAGATCGTGTCATTGGACAATGGGATGGTTTTAATTTTTTGCACCACTTGTGTTGTCAAGCATGACAGAAACCATTTTGGCTGCTGCAGGCAGTATTAACTTCTCTGCAATTTCATGGGGGTTTTACACTGCGTAATTTGGTTCGCCACTTTATACGATGCCACTGGTTTACTGAGGTAGCGACCACAAACCGAGATGATTGTTGGACATACTCTGCATGTTTTCGCTGGAAATACCAGTGAGTGAGTTATCAGCGTGTTTGGGATGTAATGTCTGTAGGTGACGTCTTAATTTATTTGGCCTCATGCTGTCTGCTGCTAACGTTTTAAGACACAGCAAGCGAGATAAGCTTCCAGTATCTCCTCGTCTTAGCTTTTGGGAGACTTTTATTTGTTTTTTACCTCCATCTCTCTCCGTCTTTTAGGTTACTGTTAAATATTTTTTTTCATGGTGTCTCTCAAAGGGTTTGTTAGAGACCTCAATGACAATGGCCTGAGGACAGCTTAATTTGTATATTGCCGGCGTCAGTCACCGTTAAAATGCTGTAAGAAGTTTGACAAGGTTAATCCTATAGTTGCTGTCATCACCATACAAGTCCCCCACTGTCTGGAGGCGTATAACTGCACTACCTGCTACTGTGGATGTTTAATTAAACTTTACACTTTATACAAAGGGGGGGCGCACCCCACTATTTGAGAAGTACTGGTCTAGTGACAGTGACAAACCATAAACTTCATAATTGTATTGAAGGATAACATCTGTCAGCCATTGCGCAATGCCTTCAAGTAGGGCGCTTCAGTTATTCACAGTTGATCGCAGTTAGTAAACACATGCAGCGATCCAACGCCGGATTTCGGTTGAAAAAGTACGAAAGCTCTACCGCATACAAACAGGACTGATTTGTTTTGAGGATTCAATGTAATTATTATATTTTTCGTACCATGCATGCATTTTGAACTGTTGTGAAAAAAAACAATGGGAGAAATGAACCGCTACGGACTAGCATCATTCTTGGATATATTTACGTAAAATAAATGCTAACTACCTGTTTTTTTTGCTCTTTTAACAAAGAATCGAGACTGTTTTACGTCCAAACCTACAAAGAATTCAGGAATTTAAGCATTTATTTACGAGAATTTTCAACGAAAAAAGGTCTTTGTTGTAAGGCTGCCGCCACATTGACTAACAGACTAGCATCGTTCTTCCGCATATTTTCGTAAAATAAATGCTAAGTGCACTTTTTTTTTTTGCTTCTAACCAAGAATCGAGACTGTTTTACGCCCATATCTAAAAAGAATTTAGGGATTTTAGCATTTATTCACAAGAATTTCCACTGGAAAAGCTCTGTTTACCTATGGCGGCCGCCACATTGACTGACAGACTAGCATCGTACTTCGACATATTTACGTAAAATAAATGCTAATTGCACGTTTTTTTTTTTGTTTTTTTTTGCTTTAAAACCAAGAATCGAGACTGTTTTACGTCCATTGTTATAAAAAATTCAGGGATTTAAGCATTAATTCACAAAAAGTTTCACCGGAAAAGCTCTGTTTACATATGTGCAGCCGTCACATTGACTAACAGACTAGCATCGTACTTTGACATATTTACGTAAAATAAATGCTAACTGCACGTTTTTTTTTTTTGGGGGGGGGGGGGGGGGGGGGGTTGTTTTATTTTAACCAAGAATCGAGACTGTTTTACGTCCATATCTATAAGGAATTCAGGGATTTAGGCATTTATTTATTATGAAGTCTATGGACAAACTACGTCATCACCCCGAGCATCCATTGCGTGCTTAAAACATGGCGCCCTCCATAGTTCAAAACATATACTAAATATTATGGATTTTTAAATCAACGGCAATATTTTATGCGTTTCTAATAATATATTTTAGTAAAACAGAACAATTGTGGCCTATTAGAGCCTACAAGTCTTTAAGTCCGAGGTTCCCGCTTATCTTCTAAGATCTGACTTTTTTCTGTCACAATTAGTGCTGTTTTCTCCAAAATTACCAGAATGGCAGAATTCTTTGTAGTACCCAGAAATACCCAGATGCTATTTACCAGGGCCAAAAATGCAAAAACGTATGGGACGCAAATGCAGTGATAAGACATTGCACTTCATGCAATGTAATAAATGTAGGTAAATGGTAAAAAGTGTTACACTTGTATAGCGCCTTTCCACCTCTTTGCTCCTTCATCAGTGTTGTAGTCCAAGTCTATATTATTTTCTTTATGTAAGTTTTGTGTCACTGCAGGGATCTGGGAGTTCTGACACGTAAATGATGTACTGATTCACCTATGGTATAGTCTGTTGAGCGTGTCAGGCAGTCATAGAGTGAGGCTGAATGTAAAATATGATCAAATAAAATAGGTGTCAATACCCTTGGAGGGCACATAGAGTGGAAAGCATGTAATTTAATCTTCTCATTGAGGGAATCATAGGTTCAGACTGGAAATTTCTGATATCTGCAGACTGCAAGGTCAGTGTCATGTACGTGCCTATTGTCCTTCATGCCAGCTTGTTAGCCTATTCTTACTCAGTCCCCAGGCCAATCATGCCTGTTTGCATTGCGAGGATGTACGTGATGAAGACAGAAAGAGAATAAATCACGGCTTTATATTTTATGTAGGTATGATACGATTACGATAGCAACAAAAGTCTAAAGTACATGCCATTCTTCTTCTTATTATTGCTCTCTTTTTGCTCCTGAATTGTGTGTTGTCATCTCCTGTTCATAAAAGAATTAAAGAACCTGTTAGTAATCACAAATTGCATATACAGTATTTTCCTTTGTATGTTCTATACACATTTTCGATAAATACTGTAAAACTTTCAGTCAAAAAAAAGGTCTGTTCGGTCAAACTCACTGTAATGAGATAGCATGCTGAAAAGCCATACTCATATCAAAACCAATAAGAAAGAAAACAGTTTAACAAGTTTAATGTTTACATTCATTTGAATACCAGTGAGATGGGGTGCTAAAGACCAATCAGTTCAGTGCCTCTGTCTCACTGCATGATGAGTTAAATTAAACTTCTATTAATACTTGAAGGATAATACAAAATTTACCGGCAGCTTTGTTAACATGCAGAGATAAGATTGGATGACTTTATCTTCCTTCTAGATGATGCATAACTAACCTGACATAAGTGAAAAACAAAAGCCTAACAGACTGAATGTAATTAAAATATTTCATTGCTCGGTTAGCGCTTGCGGCATGAAAATATTTAACTGAAAAGGATGTCTTTGTTTTAATGTCTTAGTGCTGAGTCTGGATCACAATTTAATGTGACGGTAGGATTTACAATGCATATGAATTGGAAACTAAATCATTGGGAGTCATCGTTATATTTGTCTGTCGTCTAATGGCTATCACGGTAATTAACTTGTTGCCCTTGAAAAATAGTTCATAATTGCTCCTCTGCTGTTGCATCCCAAAATGATTCCTATTGTTGTGAATGTTAAAACCTCTTACAGAGGAATTGGTAACATCAGAAATTCAGCACATAATTAAATGAACATACATTGGTATAAAAAAGTATCTGAACCTTTTGGAATTTCTCACATTTCCGCATAAAGTCACCATCAAATGTGATCTGATCTTTGTCAAAATCACACAGATGAAAAAAACAGTGTCTGCTTGAACTAAACCCACCCAAACATTTATAGGTTTTCATATTTTAATGAGAATAGTATGCAAACAATTACAGAAGGGTGGAAAATAAGTAAGTGAACCATCACATTAAATATTTTGTGGTCCCCCCTTTCCCTTTGGCAACAATAACTTCAACCAGAAACTTCCTGTAGCTGCTGATCCGTCTGACACATCGATCAGGACTAATCTTGGCCCATTCTTCTCTACAAAACTGCTGTAGTTCAGTCAGATTCCTGGGATGCCTGGCATGAATCGCAGTCTTTAGGTCATGCCACAGCATCTCAGTGGGGTTCCAGAACGTGTATTTTGTTCTTCTGAGACCATTCTGAAGTTGATTTACTACTGTGTTTTGGATCATTGTCTTGTTGCAGCATCCATCCTCTTTTTAGGTTTAACTGTCTGACAGACGGCCTCAGGTTTTTTCTGCAAAACATCCTGATAAACTTTTGAATTCATTCTTATATTAATGATTGCAAGTTGTCCAGGCCCTGATGAAGCAAAACAGCCTCAAATCATGATGCTCAAAATACATGGGGATTTGTAAATTGCTCTTAAACCACTCGTCGTAGTTGCTAGGTGACAAGAGCTGTGTTTAATTAAACAAGGCACATATTTCCGGAGATGTGTTAAATGAATTTGGTTCAACCCTGGGATGGCTAACTTCAGGTAGAAGATGGCTGAGATGAAATAGAAGGGAATGGATAGACTGACAGGATAATATCTTTTTCATATACAGACACATACTTAATATCAACTCAAAGATGCATTTGAACAGCTACGTAATTATAATTAAACAGATGACCCAATTGCTCATATCTAATTTTTGACAGAAGTGACTATTATTTATTATTACACCTCATATTTTTCTGTTTATTCTTTTCTATGTCTCAAAGCAAAGAGGTAGAAGTTGCTGTTGTGTGGTATCATTTTAAGCAGCAATATTTTTCTGCTGCCACTGCTCAAGGTGTGTCGGGTCTGCATGTTCTGAAGAGTCACCCTAGATGTTAGATCAGTCCGTGACAGGGACTATTGTATTGTGTATTATTTCATATTCTCCAACAAATTCAGTGCCTTGGATAAATTACTCAAAGAGTAGACCACGTACAGCAGAGTGTCCCACTGATTTCTCAGGAAAACATCGGCAGGGATGATGCTCGGAATCAGCATACTGTTCTACAAACAAAACTAGCTTCCAGCCGTCATTCTGATTTGCTGTGAATTCATTGTTGTCGGCTGCTTCTTTTAGTTTTTTTGTAGCTAGAGAAAATGTAAATTGCATGATGCTCAATGATAATGCCCAAGTTCCATTGGGTCTATTGAGTTCTCAAATAACATGTAGCGGGCTCACTAGATGATAGATCACTAGATCTTCCTGTCCATCTTTTGTATCAGCTGCCGTTAATACTGTGAGTCAAATCATTTTAGGTGAATTCAAAGCATTTTTGTTGTTTCCAATCCAAATGATGGACTATTAGCCAAATTAGCTGCTTGAGAATACGAATAGACATACAGCCACAGCATTCTGCAACATCGTGCTTCACTAGGTTTTACTGTTCTTTTGGTTATGAATAGTGATGTATTTGCAATATCCATACCACTTATCCTTATGAGGGTCATGGAGGTGCTAGAGCCTACCCCAACTGACTCTGGGCAGGAGGCTGGGTAGACTCTTAACTATCTGCCATCTGATCACAGGACAAAAACATTAGACTTGTAAAATTCATAACTTCCACACTAACCGTGCCATGACACCCGACAGACCCTCTTGGAATTTATCTCCAAAAAGGACAATTTGCGTTTTATCAGACCATACGTTACTGGTTTTCCCACACTCTAAAAAATGATTCATGAGGCTAGTTGGTATGACTTGAAAACATGAGCTTTTTCAACATAAAAATGGCTTTTTTTTACTATTCATTGTTTTATTAAGTTGGTAACTTCTTTTATGGAGTTAATCAAAATTAAATATTAAGAAAGACGTATTAACTTAAAATTATATTGTTTTTGAATAAGCTTTTCTGCTTTCACGTAACAAAGGGAAAGATTAAGTGAGTGAAATTTAATTTCTATTCCATTATTAAGTTGGTGCAACTTCCTAAATTTCCATCACATGTGCATATTACCACGGGAAAAGAATTGGCCATTTTCTGCCTTACAATATTTGCAGTCAGAAAGAAAATGAAAACAGATTTCATTACCATACATCAAGCAGCATACTCGAAAAAATTACAAAAATGTTTACAACATTTAAATAAATTATCTTAAAACAGGAGTTACTTTTCAATCACCCTATATTGTTTGTACATTTGCAAACATTTGTTGTACACTTGTTTTGCACTGTGTGTTGTTGTGCCATATCTGTGAATCAAAGTACTGGAAGTACACTTTTCGTTTATACCTGCACCTGAAGTGAACTGTTGACAATGTTTAGGATGTTATATTGGTTTTGCTCTGCACTTTCATTTTGTCCATTCTTTTGAGTTTTGAAATATTTTTTTTTTTCCAAATAAAACTGGAGTTGCCATGTCCAATTTATTTTAGAAAAACAAGGTACTCTTAGGCGGCACGGTGGCTGAGTGGTTAGCACGTCCGCCTCACAATTCTGAGATCAAGGGTTCAATCCCAGGCTTCGGCCTTCCTGTGTGGAGTTTGCATGTTCTCCCCGTGCCTGCGTCGGTTTCATCTCAAAAACATGCACGGTAGGCTGATTGAGCACTCTAAATTGTCCGTAGGTATGAGTGTACCTGAATGGTTGTATGTCTCCTTGTGCCCTGCGATTGGCTGGCAACCAGTTCAGGGTGTCCCCTGCCTACTGCCCATAGTTAGCTGAGATAGTCTCCAGCACCTCCGCAACCCTCGTGAGGAAAAAGCGGCATGGAAAATGAATGAGTTGCTCTTACTCAATAAATTAAAGTACCATTTTGCATCAACTTTTGAGTTGAGAAATTAAAATGAAGGAGTTATAGCAACCTAAATGAAGTAGTTTTATTTCTTATTAATGCTATAAAAATTGAGTTGGTTCTACACAATAAAGCTTGTGGAGGACAATAAATAATGATGGTTCAACTAGAATAATTGAGTTAGTCCAGTTAGAAAATTTATAAGGGAAATACTTAATCATTGCTTAGTTGAATTTACTCAAAAAATTAAATGCAAATTGTTACAACAATTTTTTTAAGTAGAGCCAGTGGATTTTTTTTTTCGAGTGCACGTGTATTTGAGAAAGTTCAAGTTTACCGTATTTTTACAAAATGGGTCTCTTTGCGCTCCGCAGCAGAACCATATTTTTCATCAAAGAGCCCACCATTTCCTTTTAACCGGGGAACATCTAAACTCCCGACCCTCCCGTTGAGGTGGAGATCCCTGGTGAATGTTTCTCTCACCACAGGTTATATGGCTCGGAAATTGCTTTCTTCCTCTTCACTGACTGATACCTTTGAACGATGAGATCTAGTATTTTTAATGTTGTGGAAGCTCTTCTGTAAGATGTGTTCTCACTGGTGTGAAAAAACAATTTGGGGGGCAGGTGCTCAGAGGTGAAAAAAAGGCACCGTTTGCAGCGCACGTAACTGCCAGCCTAGCTGCCTTGTTGGAACAGTGTGAATTGATAAAAGAAAGAAAAAACATTGCTGATGTGTTATGTAATTACCCATTTAGGTAACACTTTATAATAACTACCCGTTTACTAGTTAATAGATCATTAGTAAACTGTTGATAAATGATTTATTGTTGATTTGTGAAGTATTTGTTAACAGTTTGTTAAGCATTTACAGTGTGTTCCATTATGGTTGACCCCATTCTAAATGCCCATGCTAGTTGATGGATCTTAATAAAACTATATACACTTTATGTTGAAGGTCATAAGTTTTATTTGTTAAATATACAAAGAAAAGTACAAATATTTGTTGGTTCTATGGCAGATTTTCATAAATGTGCAACATGAGCGCTGCCTGCAAAATGCCTTATCAAAATGCCTTTCTTTTGAAGTGAACGGCATTTCTTAACCTGAAATGATTGAAATGCCAAACGTTACACATAAAAACTTGAAACGTTTCTACACAAACTGTGTTTCAGGTTAAGAACACCCTGTAAATGCTTAACAAACTGTTAACAAATACTTCACAAATCAACAATAAATCATTTGTCAACAGTTCACTAATGATCTATTAACTAGTAAACGAATAGTTATTATAAAGTGTTACCCACATTTATAATATTTAAATAAATAGCCACATATTCCAAACTAGCAAGGGTCCACAAAACATTGTAAGTCGTAACAGTGCAAATGAGAATTATTCCAGCTTTAAAGGAGCAATCTCCTTAGTGCTATGTCCTTGACGATCCCGATGATCTCACTATGGTTTACCTCAAAGTCTTTTTCAATGGCATGATTGCTGATTCAAGGAGTAAATTTAAAACAAAAACCATATGAATAAGCCTGACTTGATAACCTTGATAAGGTCACTTTCTCGGTTAAGAGGGCAAGGGTCAGTTCTTAAGCACCACCTGGTGTCTATCTCTGCACGCTTTGGCGTCCCAGTGCCACAGGGCTTGCCATCGGGGTTCAGAACCTTGGACAGCGACACCCTTGAGAGGCGACCACCACAATTGCAAGCAATTGCAATCAAGGCATTTTCACATATAATCGAGTCGGGCGAGTGCTTCGGGGAGTGAGAGACTGGAGAGGCATTCCACATTGTGGCCATGATCTCCAGGAGAGATGTTCGTTTTGCTTTGTTGATTTTGTACTTTTTGCTTTTCATTAAATAAATGTGGGCCACAGGAGCACAGCGTGTTCGAAACCTCCGTCTGCCTGTCCTCATTCTGAACTCTGTGATTTACAACTCCTATGTGTGTACTGTATACCGGAATTTGGAAATCCTACAGTACTAAAACAGGATGTTTTGTGTAAATCAGAGGTATTTTAAATTTCTGAAGACAGCCATACTTTCATTTCTAGAAAGGGTGTAAACCCTTGTTCACCTCTAAAAGCACTATATCAGTCATGCTATGTACAGTGGGGCAAATAAGTATTTACTCAACCACTAATTTATGGAGGTAGATTTGTGTCTTTATTATTCAATCCAAAAAAATGTTGCTTCAATCAAATAAAAAGTTGCTTCAATCAAAATATATATTTTCAATCGAAGAAAACGTCTCTTCAATCAAAAACAATGTGTTTGAATGCAAAAATAAATTTGAAACTCAAAAAAATATATTTGAAAACTATTTTTCTTTGATTGAAAATTTTTTTTTTTATTTCAGTCAAGTTTTTTTTAATTGAAACACCATTTTTGATTGAAGTCATGTCATTTTGCGTTTGGACCACATTTTGGCTAGGACATTTGTGTCTTTATTATTCAATCAAAAATTAAGTCGCTTCAAACAAAAAAAAAATATTTTCAAAAGAAAAATCACTTCAATCCAAAATTTTAAAAAATTCAATCGTAGAAAAAAAGGTTTGATTGTGAAAAAATATTTGAGACTCAGAAATTCGCATTTGAACACTTTATTTTTCATTCAAACCGTTTTCTTTGATTGAAGCAATCCTTTTTGTGTTCAAGCCATATTAGGGGTAGGACATTTGTGTCAAAATCATTCAATCGCAATAAAAGTTGCTTTAATCAAAAAACTATTTTTAATCAAAGAAAAAAATCATTTGCAAAAATATGTTTTTTTTTTTTTCTGAAATATATATATTTTTTTTATTGAAGTATCACTTTTTTTGAAAAGCAAAAAGTTTTAAACTCTTTTTTTTTTCAAAGTGTAAAAAGTTTTGAACATACTTTTTTTTTTAAGTGGGAAAACTTTTGAAGGCACTTTTTTTCGATTGAATCATTTTGACACAAAGATTCAACTTCAACGCTAGTTCCGGTGTGTTTGAGTAGCAGCTGATTGCGCCAATGGCATAAAAGTATGAAGCAAGAATAATGGCCACCAGCTCTCCATCCAGCCATCGGAGTCTCCTGGAGTCCAAGCCGAATATAGGGCACTGGTACGGGGGTGTAACATCGGCATTTCACCGGAGTACGGTGCCCTGCTGCTTAATGTGATTCAACACGGCGAACTTCACCCGCTGCCCTGACGTGACGGTTGGCAATCGGTTCCAACCGGAGTGTCCGCGATGCGCCGGTACAAGAGTGGTCGGCGAGTGGCCCGACACTAGCCTGCCCAGTAAGAGAGTGGACTACCGGCGAGTCGCCGGCGTCCACGCCTGGAGCCCCGTCACTTCAACTTTGAATGAGTGTCGTGTCATTCGCGGACCGTCCACTCGACAGCCGGCCTCCGCGTCTGGGGGGTGATATCGGGGTCCGACCAGTGTGCTGCGACAAGGCAACGTGCCGTTGCGGGTACTCCGGTGAAATGCCGATGTTACACCCCCGTACCAGTGCCCTATATTCGGCTTGGACTCCAGGAGACTCCGATGGCTGGATGGAGACCTGGTGGCCAATGGCCATTATTCTTGCTTCATACTTTTATGCCATTGGCGCAATCAGCTGCCACTCAAACACACCGGAACTAGCGTTGAAGTTGAATCTTTGTGTCAAAATGATTCAATCGAAAAAAAGTGCCTTCAAAACTTTTCCCACTTCAAAAAAAAAGTGTGTTCAAAACTTTTTCCACTTTGAAAAAAAAAAGTTTAAAACTTCTTGCTTTTCAAAAAAAGTGATACTTCAATAAAAAATATATATATTTCAAATAAAAAAATATATTTTCAAAAAATATATATTTTTGCAAATGATTTTTTTCTTTGATTAAAAAGTTTTTTGATTAAAGCAACTTTTATTGCGATTGAATGATTTTGACACAAATGTCCTACCCCTAATATGGCTTGAACACAAAAAGGATTGCTTCAATCAAAGAAAACGGTTTGAATGAAAAATAAAGTGTTCAAATGCGAATTTCTGAGTCTCAAATATTTTTTCACATTCAAACCTTTTTTTCTACGATGGAATTTTCAAAAATTTTGGATTGAAGTGATTTTTCTTTTGAAAATATTTTTTTTTTGTTTGAAGCGACTTAATTTTTGATTGAATAATAAAGACACAAATGTCCTAGCCAAAATGTGGTCCAAACGCAAAATGACATGACTTCAAACAAAAATGGTGTTTCAATTAAAAAAAACTTGACTTAAATCAAAAAAAAAAATTTCAATCAAACAAAAATAGTTTTCAAATATATTTTTTTGAGTTTCAAATTTATTTTTGCATTCAAACACATTTTTTTTTGATTGATGAGACGTTTTCTTCGATTGAAAATATATATTTTGATTGAAGCAACTTTTTATTTGATTGAAGCAACTTTTTATTTGATTGAATAATAAAGACACAAATCTACCTCCATACTAATTGTGCAAGTTCTCCCACTTGAAAATATTAGAGAGGCCTGTATTAGGCCTCTCCTCCAAACAATAGAACCTGTTTCTACCAAAAAGTTCTATTTTGGTTTCATCTGACAGTCCTCTTCTGGATCATCCAAATGCTCTCTAGCGAACCGCAGATGGGCCTGGACATGTACTGGGTTCAGCAGGGGGACACGTCTGGCGGTGCAGGATTTGAGTCCCGGGCGGCACATTGTGTAGCCTATGTTACTGTGGTCCCAGCTCTCTGTAGGTCATTCACTATATCCCCCCGTGTGGTTCTGGGATTTTTGCTCACCGTTCTTGTTATCATTTTGACGCCGCGGGGTGAGTTCTTGCATGGAGCCCCAGATCGAGGGAGATTATCAGTGGTCTTGTATGTCTTCCATTTTCTAATAATTGCTCCCACGGTTGATTTCTTTACACCAAGCGTTTTACCTATTGCATATTGAGTCTTCCCAGCCTGGTGCAGGTCTACAATTTTGTCTATTGTGTCCTTCGACAGATTTTTGGTCTTGGCCATAGTGGAGTGGAGTGTGACTGACTGAGGTTGTGGACAGGTGTCTTTTATACCGATAATGAGTTTAAACAGGTGCCATTAATAGAGGTAATGAGTGGAGCCTCGTTAGACCTTGTTAGAATAAGTTAGACCTCTTTGATAGCCAGAAATCTTTCTTCTTTGTAGGTGACCAAATACTTATTTTCCACTCTAATTTGGAAATAAATTCTTTAAAAATCAAACAATGTGATTCCCCACCCCCACACACACATTCTGTCTCCCATGGTTGAGGTTAACCCATGTTGACAATTACAGGCCTCTCTAATCTTCTCAAGTAGGAGAACTTGCACAATTGGTGGTTGACTAAATACCTATTTGCCCCACTGTAAAAGGCCTCTCCTATGTTCATTTGAATTCATATTTCTACCACAACGCTAGTTATAATGCTCTTATCTCTCACTGAGGCTTTTTAGCTAAATGATTCATTCAAATGTAAACGCATCCTCTTATCTGGCGTTGATAATATACTGTGTAGGATTAGCAATTGGATTAAGGTGTGTCTTTCTATGTTTATCCTTTTCAGTTGTGTGTTCACTTTGTTGTAAAATCTTCAATCTCTCATGACTCAAACAGAAAATGTTTGTCAGCGTGGGTTTATTGTTTGATAGTAAAAAGCCATGTGGTTAATGCTGTAAGAAGGATTTTCCATTGATACAAAACTATCTTTTCGCGCAAAACATAATTTGTCAGGGTTTGTGTCTATTTGAATTGTTTTGGTTTGGCGTCATTCTGGTTTGTTTTTCTGTGTGACTCCAATTACCAATTCATGTCACCTGCTGTTGCCTGCTCCTTGGCTGTTCTGACCAATCTGTCACCTCACCCATTTGCGCTGAACCTGGCGTATTATGTCTCATTACCCCTTAAGATACTAGTTTTTGTTCAGTCTTGTTGGTCCATTGTCGATGTCACGTCTATTTGTTTCCTATGTCCCCATCCTGCAATGTTCCTCTTTTACATTCCTGTTTTTGATATAGATTAGGTTTGGGAACCCTGCACTTTTGGTTTGTACTTTTGTATTCTCTAATATGTTGTTTGTATTTTGTTTCGTCACCACCACTTCCCCCCACTATGGTCCAACTCTCTTTATTTACACACCTGCTAGCCTCTCATTTGTGACACAATTTACTTTGTTTAAAATTATTTTTATAGTTAATGTTATATACAAAATAATGTTTCGTAAGCATCAACTTTTCCCCTTGTCTTGTCCCATGTTGAAGTCTAGGTTTTTTAATCTGAAGGTGTATATTGAAATAAAATGTACTGTACAGTATGTATGCTGACTTCTGAGTAAATTCCAAAGATTTACTGTAAGCATGGCGACTACCTCATTTTGTATGAAATGTGCCTTTTTTAACTTTCCATCCTGTCTTGTTGATACTGACACAAATGGGTGGCATTGATCCTAGGGCATAAGTTTGGTCTGAACATTGGTAGGGACAATATTACCTTAATGCACATAATGTAAACAATGATCCAAATAAGGGACGGCTATCTTGACTTCGTTGTTCCTTGTGGAGGCTGGCCTGACCGCAATAGCTTTGCAGGTTAGCAAGTTTAATGTTATCCTAACTCTGATGCAGGTCGGACTTTCAGTTGCAAAATTAGTGGTGTTTCCCCACTGCCACAACATTGACGTCTTTTTACATGACTTACAGTGGCTGCTGCTGGCCGAAATAAAACTTCTAATATCCCTCCTCTCCGAAGGGGGCGGAGAAAGCGGCATGTTGTTGAAATGAATTTGTCAGGATGTGTGAGTATATGTATGTGTCTTTGTGGTGGGACGGATGGCTTCAAGTCATCAGCCAGCCAAATGTTCGTTCGGGGGGGGACTGGCATAATCAGCAAGTGAAAAGGGATAAATGTAAGTCTGAACATAATGAAAATAATTCACTTAATAGTGGTAGGGTCTATTCTATCATTACAGTATATGGGTAGACAATATAAATTACCTGTATAGCTGAACTCTTTATATTATACAAATAAGGTTGCTTAAAAGTTGGTGGCGACAATTTGAGCACCCTGAAAAGTTGGTACTGTTATGTCCCTACCGTCCCTATGCAAACATACGCCATTGCATTGATCAGTGGTGGCATAGTCATCTCCCAACTCAAAGGTTATGGATTTGATGCCCTAGCAACAATGTAGAAGTATCCTTGGCCAAGATACTGAACCCTGCATTGCTTCTGATGGTCTGTCATCAGTATGTGAATTGAGGCGGCAGTTTTAAAGTGCTTTGACTGCTTCAATGTGGAAAAGCACTATACATTTGTAAGCCCATTTACCATTTTACCATAACTGAAGGTGGCAGCTTTAAATCAACAACCACGTGTCCAATCATCTAGCAAAGGCCCTAACATGATGTGATGTGATTTAAAGCCCATGCAACCAAGCGCAAGCGTCAGAATGGCCAGTTTTTTGATGTGGTTTGACCTTGCTGATAAATGAAATGTTCCCAAGTCTAAAAAACTCATTGCTAATGTATAGCAGTATGTGTCTTAGGAGCAGAAGAGGGTGGTAGAGATCACTCTGCTGCAGGAGTTGAGGAGAGAGTAGACAGATGGATTATGCTCTGTTCCTTCAGGCAGGTGTGTGTCTCCATTCTTTAATTCTTCACAGTAGTCCTTTATTTTTCCTCTGTTGTTGAGCTGACTTTTTTTTCCAAAGGTCCACTTGGCCCTCAGTCACAACACTTCACTTTACCCTCTCTACTACTCAAAGGTATTATGAAATGGTGAGCAGGTCAATAAATGTAAATGACTGCAGTAATATAATTTTACATACATTAAAAAAAAAAAAAAAAAAAAAAAAAAAAAAAAAGAATAGTAGTCATTTCTGGCTGTTTTTTTTTTTTTTTTTTTTTTTTTTTACCATTTCATTGTTATTCTAACCAAAACAATGCATCAGGGAATGCCTACTTTTTTTCCAGCAATTCTGGTTGTGACATCACAACCAGAATACGATGGTCTGAAAAAGTATCTGAACCTTTTGGAATTTCTCACATATCTGCATAAAATCACCATCAAATCTGAGCTTATCTTTCTCAAAATCCCACAGATGAAAAAACAGTGTCTGCTTTAACTAAAACCACCCAAACATTTATAGGTTTTCATATTTTAATGAGGATAGTATGCAAACAATGACGGAAGAGAGAAAAATAAGTAAGTGAACCATCACATATTATATTATGTGCCCCCCCTTGACAGCAATAACTTCAACCAGACACTTCCTGTAGCTGCAGGTAAGTCTGTCATATCCATCAGGACTGATCTTGGCCCATTCTTCTCAGCAAAACTGCTGTAGTTCAATCAGATTCCTGAGATGTCTGGCATGAATCGGTGTCTTTAAGTCATGCCCTAGCATCTCAATGGGGTTCAAGTCTGGACTTTGACTTGGCCACTCCATAACGTGTATTTTGTTCTTCTAAAACCATTCTGTAGTTGATTTATGTCTGGGTTTTGGATCGTTGTCTTGTTGCAGCATCCATCCTCTTTAGCTTCAACTATCTGACAGACAGCATCAGGTTTTCCTGCAAAACATCCTGATAAACTTTTGAATTCATTCTACCATTAATGATTGCAAGTTGTCCATGCCCTGAGGCAACAAAACAGCCCCAAATCATGATGCTCCCTCTACCATGGTTCACGGTGGGGATGAGGTCTTGATGCTGGTGAACTGTTCCACTTTTCCTCCACACGTGACGTTGTGTGTTACTCCCAAACAATTCAACTTTGGTTTCATCAGTCCACAAAATATTTTGCCAAAACTTCTGTGGAGTGTCCAAGTGCCTTTTTCCAACATTAAACAAGCAGCAATGTATTTTTTTATTTTTTATTTTTTTTTTTTTAGACAGCTGTGCTTTTTCCCATGGAGTCCACCCATGAACACCATTCTTGGCCATATTTTTGATGTGTGCACAGGGATATTGGACTGTGCCAGTGATTTCTTTAAGTCTTTAGCAGATACTCTAGGGTTCCTTTTTTACCTCTCTGAGTATTCTGCGCTGAACTCTCGCGTCATCTTTGGTGGACGACCACTCCTTGGGAGAGACGCAACAGTGCGAAACTCTCTCCGTTTTTAAACAACTTCTCTTACTGTCGATTGATGAACATCCAGACTTATAGAGATGGTTGTGTATCCTTTCCCAGCTTTATACAAATCAGCAATCCTTGATCACAGGTCTTCAGACAGCTCCCTTGCTCAAGCCATGGTGCACATCAGACAATGCTCCTCATCAAGACAATTCTTACCAGGTGTGTTTTATTGTGGGCAGGGCAGCTTTAAACCACTTATCAGTGATTGGGCACACACCCGACTTGAAATGTTTGGCAAAAATTGCTTTCAATTGCTCTTTAAGTCTCCATAGGCAGAGGGTTCACTTAATTATTTTTTTCCCCCTTCTGTCATTGTTTGCATGCCTTCCTCATTAAAATATGAAAACCTATAAATGTTTGGGTGATTTTAGTTAAAGCAGATGCTGTTTTTTCATCTGTGAGATTTTGACAAAGATCAGATCACATTTGATGGTGATTTTATGCAGAAATGTGAGAAATTCCAAAAGGTTCAGATAATTTTTCATACCACTATAGATGATTGCATCTAGTTTTCTAACGCTGCACTAGCCAGCACATGTTGCAAGAATAACAGAATGGTCACAGAGAAACAATACAATAGGAAGCCTATGGATAGCATGCTAGAAGTCTGCAAAAATCTTCAGCTCACACTGGGTATAACTTCATTGTTCATTTGAGGTTCTCCCTTCAGGCAGGAGATACAGAGTCCCTTGTTTTAAGTCCAACAGGACAAAGAACTCCTTTTTATCAAGTGCTGCTAAAATTGCACAATTCTCGGACCGAGAGGCAAAGCTGTTCATAGCATTTTTTAAATTGTGGTCTTTGTTATTTTATGTGTATGTGTTATCTGTTGTTGTGTATCTGTGTGCTCACCTGCTGTAAGATAAGTTTCGTCTCCTTAGGGGACAATAAACTTGAACATCAGTTTGGAGATTTTTTTAGTGTGCGGGGCTACAGCAGCTGGGAAAGGAAGACTATTTAGGATCTAATTTCATTATTAAGGCTTTTTTGGATGTAATTTGTGTTCAAAATATGGTTTGCTATCATTTTAAAGTCACTTGGTGTACTATTTCATAGCACCTCTATACATTGCAGTTTTTACCAGTTGATTCGTAAATATCATTGTCAATCAAGTGCTATCAAGTCAAAGTGCCAAACTTCTTTTATTGCTGAATACTTGTTAGAGGTCAGCTTAGGCTTTAGGCTTTATTTGAGATTTCATCCCTATTAAAGCTGTCACAAACTGTTAACACATGCCTTCAAGGACACTGCGAGTACAATATAGTAATGTCAAAAGTAATTAATAATGATAACTAGCGCCTGTCATAGAACCCAAGGCTGCCTTACAGAACATTGTCCAGACTAACAGAAAAGTAAAAAGAGACTAAACAGGTGAATTGTTTTCATGTAATGTACTTAAGATCAGGTGAGGCAGTTATAAAATATGTAGGTATAATTATTTTTTGAATGAAGCATTTGTGATACCCCATTTTTTAAAAGCTTAATTGTCAGCCAAGCTGAATTTGCCATCCTTTGAGTCTTCTTTTTTAAAAAGGTTAGCAATGATATATAATTTTAGGCCATTAGAGTAAGATAATAAAGATATTATTTGAATCATTTCATAGAAGTCCACTGAATAGATGAAAATGAATGAATGAATGAATGGCTTTTATTTTTATTAGGGCTGTCAAACGATCAAAAATTTTAATCGAGTTAATTACAGCTTAAAAATTAATTAATCGTAATTAATCGCAATTCAAACATCTATAAAATATGCCATATTTTTCTGTAAATTATATATATATTCTGTAAAATAAATTGTTGGAATGGAAAGATAAGACACAAGATGGATATATATATTCAACATACGGTACATAAGGACTGTAGTGGGCATTTCACTCTACTGTCATTTAAATCTGTCTATGCTGTCCTCACTCCGAAGCATCTACTTTTTCCAAAGCTAGACAGCTAGTGAACGACGCCTTAATAATTAAACTTCTTCCTTTTTCATCTGATTTATTAATAAAATGGCCTCAAACCATTGTCCTCTTTAGACTGTCGTAAAACCACAAAATAAAAGTACACAAGCATTGCATTAGCAACAACGTTAGCTTAGCACGCTATACAAGTTCACTAAACATAAACAAAAAGCGTCTCATACAAAAAATATAACATTTCGCTTACTAACATAATATGTACATTCTTTACAACAACCATACTTACGGACAAATCTTGTCCAAGGATCATATAAGCACAACATTATCAGCCCGAGACGTCGTGCAGCCATAATGAAATGGCAAGAAAACAATAAACCATGTCGCAAAGCGACCACAAGAGTTCACTGTTGGACTGCACAAAAAGCCTTGCTGTAAAACTTACCAAAAGGCAGAATACTTTCTGAGCGGGACATGTGCGTTAATTGCGTCAAATATTTTAACGTGATTAATTTATAAAATTAATTACCGCGCATTAACGCGATAATTTTGACAGCCCTAATTTTTATTTTTAATAATAAAATTAGCATTCAACCTAAACGCTAAACTTGATCGCATTATAATTTAATTAAGTGGGACAGGATTGTTTTTAAAAACTCGGCTATGCAACCAAGACCATTGAATACACATTCTTTAGTATGTATTAGGTTTTGCATCAATTTTGAAGAGTTGTACCAGACTGTAACTGCAAACATGCAACTAATTGGTAGCATAGCATTTAGTAAACTTTCAAACTTCTGGTCATCTGTACTGGTCATCTGTATCTAAATGAGTAATACCAAAATAGGGACTATTAATATATTACTGAGTATAGGTAAGGAGAGTATTCCAAGTTTATTCAAACTGTAGTGCCATTATTTTTGTTTTTTGCTTGATGTTGGAGAGCCAAACGGAAAAATAATACAATGCAATAAAGCTTGAAGAATGAATGCATTGATAAAAAGCCATTTTTTAATTATTAAAAAAAAAAAATATATATATATATATATATATATATATAAGTACGTCATGCCATGAAATTTTTGGGCAGTTAGGTCAACCTTGTGTGAAATGCATCGTTCTCTATAGCGAGTAGGGGTGTAACGGTACACAAAAATCTCGGTTCGGTATGTAAATCGGTTTTGAAGTCACGGTTCGGTTCATTTTCAGTACAGTAAGAAAACAAAATGCGAAATATAAATGTGCTAGTTGTTTATTACACACCTTTGTGCTTTCAACAATAGGAACATTAGCCTATACAAAGTTAGAATTTTGCTCAAAAAGTAGCGGGTATTTAAAGATAATCCAACAACAATTTGCCTTTCAGACCCCGCATATTGGTCAGCTTTCTTTCTGAAAGAAAGAAGAAAAATGACAAAGATTTTAGCATGTATTTTACAAATGAAATGCCTCAATGAATCTTTTTTTTTTCTTATGAACGGTTTTCAAAAGCTTTATTGGTCGATTTTCTCAAGTTAAAGTGCCACACAGAAATGAATAAATTTAATTGTGTAAGCAGGTTCTGTGTATTATTCTTATTATTTAATTACAGGTGTTTTAGCGCATTTCAATTTATTTTATTTAAATGGGCTACAATTTATTTTATTATGTGTTTATATTTTACAAATGTGATGTAGTATATATTTAGTTTATATAGTTTATATTGTATATTTTATGTTGTATAACTTTAGTTCATATGTCAATATTAGTTCCTACTTGTTTTGTGGTAGGAGGGTTTTGTATTGAACACGGGGCCGTGACGGTTATTATTATTGCAGAGAAGGCAGCAGTAAATCAACAAAGACAAGTCAACTGTGCCCCGATCTACCACTCAAGAGATCTGATGGACTCAAAAAGTGGGTTACGATTGCATATTAGTTTGAAAATTGACCGGATCCACCGTATTTCTACAGGAGTGACTTCCGGTCTGCCCGATCCTAGCTACCAGTAGTAGTATTGACGCAGGGGGGTCGCGTCTCGCGTCAAATAAGAAACTCTGCCGTTCTTTTCGCGTGCGTGGTGTTGAGCCGCTTCTGGGATGCGTCTAACACGTGGCCGCACTGTGACTGGTGTGCATTGGCTGATTGACTTTAACGCTCGAGTTTCACTGCGTTCTCGCAGCGACCACGTTGTCGCGCATTTGACGTTTCTGGGTTATACTGTCCTACCGTGTTGGTCCTCATTATAGTAGAGAAGACGGAGTAAATATAATCTACACAAAGAAACTGTAACCTGATCGACTCACAGCCTCGAAAAGTAAGGGTTACATTACGTCAGAAACTCGTTTGGTACGCCTCTGTTCTGAACCGAGGGCCAGGTACCAAAACGGTTCAATACAAATACATGTACCGTTACACCCTTAATAGCCAGTGTTCAATGACCAATCGTTCATGAACACGTTCATATTTTGGGCGAACGTGAACAGAACAGATCATATTATTGTCTCATGAACGTTACTGTGAACGCGCTCATTCTAGCAGTTGTGGGTGGTGTTCATTGCCTCGTTCATTGTCAAGTACTAGTATTGTGCAGCAAAGAACATACGTAACTGCTGCAGTAGGACATATGTGACGTCAACTCTTTTTTAATGCACCCTACCTCTCGCGCACATCTCACTAGATATCATAAAACATAACAGTGATTTCCCCCATCCCCCAAATCTCATCCAATTGACTGTGTGAACCCAGCGTGATAATGGGACACATAGTCCGTACAGTGACCCCTTGTTTTTCGCGATAAGTGAAAAACCGCGAAGTAGCGCCCCACCCACCTAAAAAAAGAAAAAAAAAAGTTTTTTTTTCTTTTAAATTTATTTTTTACTGTGTGTTCAATGAATGTATTTATTCAGATTTAGCATTGGAAAGAGATACATAGAATACATGTTTTTCACTTTTTCTCCCAAAGTACAATAATATATTTATATATATATAAAAAAAAACTTTCATGTGTACACATATTTTGATAAATGTTTTTTAAGCACTACAAATGTAATAATTAATAATTATGATAAGTTTTAAA
This sequence comes from Corythoichthys intestinalis, assembly GCF_030265065.1. Lineage (NCBI taxonomy): Eukaryota > Metazoa > Chordata > Actinopteri > Syngnathiformes > Syngnathidae > Corythoichthys > Corythoichthys intestinalis. The sequence goes on along the minus strand of NC_080403.1, from coordinate 37,246,634 downwards.
CATGTTACTGTCCGAGCGAATTATTTTTTTTAAACAAGAATAAGCAGAAAAATGCTTGGCTTTATTAAATGCTTCATTGAGTGAGTCTACTCAAATCCACTCAATCTGCTCACTTACACACAATGAGTTGCCACAGCAACCGTTTAACAAGTTAAACGATGAACATGAACGAGAAACATGCGCCGTTTTGAAGTTCACTTCTCTGGCAAGATCAAACCTAAACGTATGTCAATCATCATTAACTTTAATAAGCAACTCCAGTGCACTGCCATCAACAAAGAGCAGGGAGACTGAGGGAGGGAGAGTGAGACTATGCGATCGGCTCGGAACAGCTCATCTGTATTTTTATTTAATTTATTTATTTTTTTAATTGCAAAAAAAATCAGCGATGGACTGAGTGCATGAAGTAGCGAGGGATCAATATATACCACATTTAAGAGTTCAGACTTAGAGCCTTTCCAACAAAAGTGCAGATAAAGCCATAGTCTAAAAACACTCTGAAAAAAACAAACCTTAATAGCGGAAAACTATCCAACCTGGCAAACCAAGCTGCCTGAGGCTGTCACGGCTGTGTTGTTTTAGCAAATATGGCAGATTTTGCTCCCGAAGCTTTTATGGCGTCGAATAACCATTCTTTCACATTCAATTGGACTTTAAATATTATCCAAAGATGCTGAACGAACAAGCTGCATTTTAAACATACTTCTCACAACATGAATACGACTTAAATAAATGCTTAACGGCCTGGGGAAGACACTGTGAGAGCGAACTGTTCTCTGCGTGCATACCATGCCCATACATAAGTACATAATTTCTTTATTTATAGAAAGCTTTTGGTGTTTACTTTGGAATCGCTGCATTCACGGCCGTTTTGTAACATTATGCACATGTGCAGATCCGCAAGGTTGCAATATCTGATAGGGTACGAAAGCTGACAGAACACAGGCCCTAACTAGAACTAGGTTGGACATCTGCTTTATCGTCTGAAGAATATTTAATTTGACACAATGAATTCTTGAATTGCAATTCATCTGTCCCTTGATGAGCAGTTCCTCTACCAATTCTGCAGCATTTGGCTCCATGTGAGCCAATAATACGGCTCATTACCTTTCAGAATGCATCTTAGATATTATATCAGCAGTTCACCAGAGACTCCGTTGGCAGACAGACTTGCATATGGTGATCAGGGTGTAGCTGTGATCACACCATAGTTGACTGGCCATGTGCTGCACCTTGCATCACAAGCTTGCAGCTAACACGTTTCATGTCTATGTTAGACACTGATAGGTGGAAAACAGACTAAAGCAATGTAATGCAACAATAACTATGATGGATTCTTTACTCTGACTGATGTTTACTGAAATGTTGACACCTGATGTCACCTGGAGAAGAAAAGGGACATAGTGGAAAGGAGTGTGCTATTTGTCAGATTATTCAACAGTACAATACAGTAAAAATTTAGTGATGCCTTACACAATTGCATCGAGGGACAAGCGGAAGAGAAAACATGAGCAATGTTCAGCAGAACTGATTTAGGTGTTAGGGAGTGGTTCGAGTTTATTTTAGGCTAACCAGTTTGTCAAATTTTGCATTGTCAGACACACAGATCAAATCTGAAACCACAGCTGACCTCTGATGTGACACTTGCACCTCGCTGAATCAGCACATTGTTTCACCCCCACAAGTTCAGTGCTGAACTATAAATATTTGTCTTGCATTGTCTTTGAATTCCTAACAGACTGCAAAAAGCATTCTTACACTTGCAACTATCATCGTCAAAATGACAATATCAAAATAGATATAGAGTATTTAAAAAAAAACAAATGCAAATCGCAAATGTATCTTTGTACTCTATGTGGAGCACTAGCTCTGTATGTAATCTCCCCTCACCTTAAAATATTCACTCTCAACATAGTAAAAAAAAAAAGACATATCTATTATTATTACTTATCTGTGGCTCAAACTGAGTTGGGGTATACCTTGTACCTGACTGTGTAATCTCAAACAACACCAAACAATGTCTCATTTTTATTCAAGTGAGTTTTTGTGTAGCCAAGTAAAGATAAGGTTTTTGGTTGGAAAGGCAGTCCAAATACATACAACTTTACGTTTATCTTAATTGCAATTTCGGCACCGTGTTACACTCATAAATCCACGGGTTGAGAAATACATCTGAGTTGTGCACTTCTACACAACTGCAAACTAGAACCACAAGTAAACATGTTGACAATTTGCATTTTTGTGATTGTAAACATTGTAAAAGCTGAACTTTGGACAATTCAATTGACTCTTAAGTCAATTAAAGAAAAACAAAATAATTGTACCAGTTAACACAAGAACACTGCCCATAATGTGCAAAACACATTTCACACACGATATTTTAGCATCACCTCCACTTCTATGATATTGCTGATCAAGTGCTGTTCACCAACTTTTTTCTTTTAAAATCTAATGTAAAATTTCCCACTAAATAAATAGAACACTGTAATCAAGATTAGGTCACGCCCTACTGTTGGAATTTGACCTTTTAGCCAGATTGACGGAATCACGGCAGCCAAATCGCCGGAACCGCGCTAGCGCAATTCCAACAAACCGGCCAAAAGACCAAATTCTGCGCATTCACCTTATTTTTAAACCCTTGTACTGACTCTTGTACTACTCCTTGTACTGATTTTAAAAGCTGGAAAAAGGCTTCGAAACACAAGTTGACACATACGTAGACTTCATAATGATATTGACAGCACACGGGGCGTGGGGCCAATTAATAGGGGGCCTGCATTGTTGGTGTGGCCGTCAAAGCTGACCGAGTGGAATCACAGACAAAGAGCTTTTTTCATTGAAAAGTCTTGTGAATAAATGCTTAAATCCCTGAATTCTTTGTAGATATGGACGCAATATAGTCTCGATTCTTGGTTAAAAGCAAAAAAAAAAAAAAAAAAAACATGCAGTTAGCATTTATTTTACTTAAATATGTCGAAGTACGATGCTAGTCTGTTAGTCAATGTGGCCGCAGCCTTACAACAAAGAGCTTTTTATGGTAAAAATTCTTGTGAATATATGCTTAAATCCCTGAATTCTTTATAGATATGGACGTCATTCAGTCTCGGTTCTTGGTTGAAAGCAAAAAAAAAAAAAAAATTGTAAAGTTAGCATTTATTTTACCTAAATATGTTGAAGTACGATGCTAGTCTGTTAGTCACTGTGGCGGCCACTTTATGTAAACAGAGCTTTTCCGGTGAAAATTCTTGTTAATAAATGCTTAAATCCCCAAATTCTTTATAGATATGGACGTAAAACAGTCTCGGCTCATGGTTAAAAGCAACAAAACCGTGCAGTTAGCATTTATTTTACGTAAATATGTCAAAGTACGATGCTAGTCTGTTAGTAAACAGAGCTTTTCCGGTGAAAATTCTTGTGAATAAATTAGGGCTGTCAAAATTATCGCGTTAACGCGCGGTAATTACTTTTTTAAATTAATCACGTTAAAATACTTGACGCAATTAACGCACATGTCCAACTCAGACAGTATTCTGCCTTTTGGTAAGTTTTAAAGCAAGGTTTTTTGTGCTGTCTTACAGCGAACTCTTGTGGTCGCTTTGCGATATGGTTTATTGCTTTCTTGCCAGTTCAATATGGCTGCACAACGTCTCGGGCTGACGCCTACGTGGTAATGTTGTGCTTATACGATCCTTGGACAAGATTTGTCCGTAAGTATGGTTGTTGTAAAGAATGTACATATTATGTTAGTAAGCGAAATGTTATATTTTTTGTATGAGACGCTTTTTGTTTATGTTTAGTGAACCTGTATAGCATGCTAAGCTAACGTTGTTGCCAATGCAATGCTTGTGTACTTTTTTTTGGAGTTTTACTACGGTCTAAAGAGAACAATGGTTTGAGGCCATTTTATTAATAAATCAGATGAAAAAGGAAGAAGTCTGATTATTAAGGCGTCGTTCACTAGCTTTGGAAAAAGTAGACTTTTCGGAGTGAGGACAGCATAGACAGATTTAAATGACAGTAGAGTGAAATGCCCACTACAGTCCTTATGTACTGTATGTTGAATATATATATCCATCTTGTGTCTTATCTTTCTAACAATTTATTTTACAGAATATATATATAATTTACGGAAAAATATGGCATATTTTATAGATGGTTTGAATTGCGATTAATTGCGATTAATTAATTTTTAAGCTGTAATTAACTCGATTAAAAATTTTAATCGTTTGACAGCCCTAGAATAAATGCTTAAATCCCTGAATTCTGTATAGATATGGACGTAAAACAGTCTCGGTCCATGGTTAAAAGCAACAAAACCATGCAGTTAGCATTTATTTTACTTAAATATGTCAAAGTACGATGCTAGTCTGTTGGTCAATGTGGTGGCCGCCTTTTGTAAGCAAAACTTTTCCGGTGAAAATTCTTGTGAATAAACGCTTAAATCCCCGAATTCTTTATAGATATGTACGTAAAACAGTCTCGATTCTTTATTAATAGAGCAAAAAAACGGGCAGTTAACATTTATTTTACATAAATATGTTGAAGAATGATGCTAGTCTGTTAGACAATGTGGCAGCAGCCTTACAACAAAGAGCTTTTTATGTTGAAGATACAATAATTACCTTGAATCCTCGAACAAATCACTCCTGCGGCAATCCTTCCTGTTTGTATGCGGTACAGCTTTCGTACTTTTTCAACTTAAATCTGGCGTTGGATCGCCGCATGTGTCGCTGCGACCGACTGCGAATAACTGAAGCGGATTGTGGGATGGCCCCCTGCTTGAAGGCGTGGCGCAGTGAACATCGAATCTTGACCCGTCAATATCATTATGAAATCTATTGGTGACAATTTATTCCCAGTCGACAGCAATCAGACAGCAGGCAAAAACAGCAAACAGACCCAGACGAAGAGAAAGGCTGGATCCAGAGTCACAAAATTACAGGTCAACAAAAGACAGCGCTAGCTAAAGAATTCCGTCTTTTGAAGGCTTTTGAAGGGCGGCTGTGGGCCAGAAAAAGGGTGTGTTTGGGCATTGTTTAGGGGTTATTGTCTGTTGTGGATTGGTCAGGAGAGTTCGGGCGTTGCCGCTGTCGGGGCAAAGAAAGTTGAGGATTTTGCCAGCCTCAGCACCACGTGACTGCTGAGTGTCAACTTCTCAGTCGTTCCTCCGTTATCAGATGTTCCTTGTGTGAGGAGAGAATGTCCTTTCATTGCTCTGGACTGTCCATTGTTGTTTACCAGAAGGATGGTGGGATTTGGTGGGCCAGACATGGGCTTGTAGATGTCTTGGCCATACCCTGCTTGTCTCACTCTGTCAGGGTCAATCAAACTAGTCAGCAGGCATCCTGTAGTGGTTATCGCCCTTATCTGCCCATTGTCTTGGCGCTGCAAATTCCAGTCACTCCAACCCCACTCATACTTCAGATATAGTCTATAGTGCTAAATCAAGGCCAAAAATACTGTAATCTGAAAAAAAGAAACGGTTGAAAAAAATTTTTTGAAACTGAACGTTTAAGTTTTTTTTCTTGAATCTTTCAAAAGTGAAAAAAAAAAAGTTTTTGTTTTTTGTTTTTAGTTAAAAAGTTGATATTTTCAGGTTCAAAGATATTTTTTCACTTTTAGATCTTATTTTTTCAGTTTCAACACCAACAGTTGCTAGCTTCATGAATATTAATGAACAAAGGTGACGTGTTACGTGTGGCACGTTATCGGCGATGCTGAGATGCTGCGCTCGCGTTTTTGTTTGGATTTCGGACGTATCGTTTCTTTAGGTGAAGGTCAACAACCTGGCATATTTTCCAATTGTTATTCATCAAAACTGACCAAGAGTTGTCTAGAATGACTTATAATAATCCCCCGCCACCCTTAACATTACTTTAGCTATAGGTATCAACAGTGTTGGGAATAATGCCGTTATAAATAACGCAGTTACATAACAGCATTATTTTTTTCAGTAACGGGGTAATCTAACTAATTACTTTTTCCGCCGTTACAATGCCGGTTAAAAGCGGTGTGTTATTTACTCAGAATAAATTGAAGAAACTACCAGCCGTAGCGAGTCTACTCTGCTCTGTTTATTAGTCATCCAAGACTTGGGGTGCGTTTAGGTTCGAGAATAGCGCACGTACTTCTTATGACTCCAGGCTGTTTGTCCCTGCTCATTCAATTAGACAATGCTTTCCAAAGCTTGCTAACGTTTCTGTGTTTGCTACACCTGAAAGCTAGCCTCGTTCCCATCCCCCACTGTCAGCCAGCAAGAATGCTGCTATCATCTTGAGGACAGCAGACGCTTTGAGGGTAACGGGAGGAGTAGGGGGACGAGGCTACCTGAATGCGCCCCCCTGGATAGATGCAATGGAAGTGATTGTGAATGGCTGAGGGTTAGAGTCATGTGTCATGGTAAGCCAATCAGAGCCGGTGTTTTTTTACACACAAACCGGAATAGTGTGTGTGCCAAACAAACACACCAAAAAAAAAAAAAACAGATGCAGAGGGATATGATGGCAGAGCATTCAGAGGAAAAATTGTCCTTTACGAGGTGGAGATATAAACACTATTTCAAGTTGGTTGAAATTATTGTTGTGTGAAAATACTTGAAGTACAGTAGCATATGTCTACTTGAGCAGTTGTCTGACTAGAGATTGTGATTTATGCTACAGAGTGAAACTCACTTTATATTGTTTTACTATTGACTTTTGTTAACAAAATACTTGAAGTACAGTAGGTTATGTCTACTGGACCAGTTATCTCAGGTTGTGAGAGTTAGATTTAATTTATTAAACTCATTATATATTGTTTACTGGTGAATGTTATTTTATTATATTGTTTACTGTTTATTTTTGTTGCACTTCAAGTGTAGGATAAATCTGTTGGTGGTGAGGTGCATTAAATATTACAAGGTTCTATAACACAACTACCTGTCTGTTCTTCTCTATTCAACTGGCTCGAATACTGCTCAGAAAATTTCAAATTCTTTGACATATAACAACTTATTTTTAAAGTAACGGAAATAGTTACTTTCCCTGGTAACTAGTTACTTTTACTATAGAGTAATTCAGTTACTAACTCAATTACTTTTTGGAAGAAGTAGTGAGTAACTATAACTAATTACTTTTGTTAAAGTAACGTGCCCAACACTGGGTATCAAGCAATTCGTCAAAGTATCCACGTTACTGAAGGCAACATCATTTGGGGTTGCTTTGATATGCTGTCTCTCTCAAGTCAACATGCCCCCTCCCCCGGCCAAAAGTTTTGAAACTGAAAAAAAAAAGAGATCTGAAACAAAAAAATATTTGAATGTAAAAAAAAAAAATTGAAATTGTAAAAACATCTGAACGTGAAAAAAAAAATCTTTGAACCTGACAGTATCAAATAACTGAAAAAAAAAATGTTTTCGCTTTTGAAAGATTCAAGAAAAAAACTTAAACACTGAGTTTCAAAAAAATTTTTTTCGATGCCCCCCCCCCCCCCCAGATTACAATACTGTTGGCCTTGATTTAGCACCATAATATTTTACCTGTTTTCTTAAACTATGATTTAAATGCTAAGTATTTTATATTGGGTGTGTTACAGTAATTCAGTCAAACAGTAAATATGGGAAAGGATACTATTCCCTTCATTACACTAGCCATATATAGAGCAAATATACTGCAGTGACATGCAGTCATATTCATATTTACTTCTACAGATACAGTTATGGAGGGTGCATGGAAGTCACGTTGGTGAACCTTCACCACTGCTACTACTATTTTGAACGAAAGTATAAAAAAATATATATACATAGATTTAAAGCTAACACCTACCTTATAATACTGCATATTATCTTTTTTTTAATCCCCCCCCCTTTTTTCCCCCAAAGCAAACAACTTTTTTGTGCGAACATAGTACAGTAAATATATTTCTTTTCAGTGAGAAAATTGTCTATTTACACTTTGTATTTCCCTGCTGCTGCAGAGGCCATTATGACAATGAATTTCCCAGTCCTCATGCTACAAAAACAACATATCCCATTTGGGAGCAGTAGGATACGCTCGCATCACTATCATTACAAAGCTGCCAGATGTGAAAGTCAGCTGCTTGCAGGCCAGAATAAAAAAAAAAAAAAAAAGAGGAAAAACAAACACACAGTGTGACGAGTTCAACCTTAACATGGGAGCAAGGTTTTACTTGTTCTCCACTTGCACAGATGTAGCTGCATCCCACGAAGCTATCGATGATTTATGTTTTTTTCCATATGTGTGCACCATGTGTACTGTTTTATTTGTAAAATCTTTACATTTCTTGTGCCCACAAGAAGTAGGGTTTCTTTAAAAAAAAAAAAAAAAGAAAAAAAAAAAAGACATATTTCTGTTAAAGAACACAGATACAATCCAAATAATACCTTTTAAGAAGTAAAAAGGTAAGTGGAAACTGCCAGATGTTTATGTATTTCTAAAACACTTTAGTTAAAATAAATAAATAAATAAATTTAAAAAAAATGACTTGAATTAGTGAACAGCAATGTTGATGTACAATATATTTCTTCTTATTATTATTATTATTATTTATTTATTTTTTTCAGATAAACAGCTACATTAATACACCATATTTGAATAATTCTTTTTGGACCACAACATTTATTTTCTAAACAGATGAATGATACAAATTTAATTAGCAGTTCTTGCAATGAATTAAAATGAATTATTTAAGCATTTTACAGCCTTATTACAGACACAATTAAATTGTGGCTGTATAAACAGGTATCATGTTATTTTGTAATACTGTAGAATAATAACCCATCATACTTGTTATCTGAAACAATATACAGTACTGTTGGTATTTGTAAATCCTAATGCCTGCAAATGTATAATACAAGCTTTGATCCATAACAGTGATTCTCAGCAACTGTGTCTTCCAATTACCAGACTCTGAGGATGTGACAGAAACGCAATAATCCATAAAACCCCTAAACAGCCCAGTGTGGATATTTTCAGTGATTCTCCTGTCATCTTGTTTGCAGTTCAGTCTTTGATTCACCACAAGCACCGTCTTTCAGCAGTCTTCCACCGGGACTCAGCAAATCCATAAAACCCCTCGCACATGCATATAATCCCCAGCAGTGACAGAGTACACCTCAAACACAGATTATAACTAAGTGCTGCCCCAGAAAATAAATAGTTTGACTGCCCAAACTGGGCATTTACAGTAGCAAATGTTCTTTTCCAAGGACCTCCCCTGTGTCCTATGCTGACCTAGGAGGGTTTCTCAATTCTATCCTGTTAGGTTTCTTCATGTTCTGTCTCGTCCTTCACATGCTGTCCCAGACAGTTGGGTTCCACCCTCCCCTCTGCTCTGCAATTCTATACGCTGTCCCTTGTGTCGCTCTTTCCACAGAGATGGGTATGTTCCTCCTTGTTTGCGTGTTCCTCATTGCAGCTAAGCCAACAAGGTAGTCAATCCTCAGTATCAGATACGTGGCTGTCGAAGTCACCTCAATGCACTACTGGTGACATGATGACACACAAACTAAATTGAGTCAAGTTTGTCATGTTTGAAGATGACTCATCGCTCATAACAGCTGGGAGAGCAGGGTTTTTTCTTTTTTTGTCCAAATTTGCAGATGAGGATTACATCACAGAGTCCACATGAAAAGTGGGTCAGGCCCTTTGCACGATGCTGTTTATAGTGATTTTATGAAATTCGCCCACCATAGGGAAACTGTGTCAGAGGCTAACAGTCAGAGTGACATAACAGCCCAAGTACTAAGTAGTTCTTCATTGTAGCCATGGCTATTTGGACTACCCATTATTTGTAGTAGGTGCGTGCATAGTTCTGTAGTTATTTTGTGTCCTGCAAGGTGACTAACGCACAAAGCTTTTTAACAATTGGTTTTTTTTTCTGGCAACCAGTCTTGGGTGTACACTGCCTTGTGCCTGTTGTTAGCTAGGATAGGCTCCAGCACCCCCGTGACTAGGGTTGCCAGTTCCTTGGAGGAAATTTTTTTTTTAAAAAAAAGGTACATTAGTAGAGCTGGCAAGCCTGATAACCATCAACTTATTAACTTATTAATAGGGCTGTCAAACGATTAAAATTTTTAATCGAGTTAATCACAGCTTAAGAATTAATTAATCAATCGTAATTGATCGCAATTCAAACCATCTATAAAATATGCCAAATTTTTCTGTAAATTATTGTTGGAATGGAAAGATAAGACACAAGACGGATAGATACATTCAACATGCTGTACATAAGTACTGTATTTGTTTATTATAACAATAATTCAAAAAGATGGCGTTAACATTATTAACATTCTGTTAAAGCGATCCGTGGATAGAAAGATTTTTAGTTCTTAAAAGATAAATGTTAGTACAAGTAATAGAAATTTTTATATTAAAACCCCTCTTAATGTTTTCGTTTTAATAAAATTTGTAAAATTTTCAATCAAAAAATAAACTAGTAGCTCACGATTATTGATGTCAATAAATAAACAATGCTCATGGTGCTGAAACCCATAAAATCAGTCGCACCCAAGCGCCAGCAGAGGACGACAAAACACCAAAAAACACAAGTAACAAGTGGACATGACACTGAGCTGTCATTGTAATCTGTTTGAGCGGGGCATGTGCGTTAAATGCGTCAAATATTTTAATGTGATTAATTTAAAAAATTAATTACGGCCCGTTAACGCGATAATTTTGACAGCCCTACTTATTATTTTTTTTGTATGTGGAATGTGATTTATTTATTTTTTTTAAATTAATGATTATAATACGTATTATAATAATTTTATTAAAACCTGAATTAGGTAGGTACATATCGATGTGCCATGGAAAGTCAATTATCACTTATCAGTAATGTATTTTCATACAAAAAATATTAGAATAAATTTCACACCTGTCCAGCTAAATTTAAAACTGTAATTTAACACATAAGTTCCAGAGCATTTTGTGCGTGTGTGTTTGTTTTTTTTTGGGCACTTTTCTTTTTAATAAATACTTTTTAAATAGTGCAAACATAAACTGAGGTAAACGATTTTTTTAAACAACTTAGGTGCATTCAAAGTCCACTCAACAATAATATTTTCACAAATGATCACCCCAAATATAATGTGGAGATTCAAATGAAATTGACATAACACAAAAATATAATACAATTAGTGAAGATAAAGTACACAGAGATGAACAACAAATTATAATCATTTTGAACAAGCTTTTTACACAAGCTTCACTCAAACCTCTTATCTCCAACACTCGCATGTTGTTTTCCGTTATCGTCACAGCAATCGACAGTACCTCAAACAATGACATGAGTGGGGATTTCATATTGTTATTGTTCAGTCAGCTTGTGGATCAAAAAGCAGGAGAGGTGGAGGAATGTGTTTCCCTGCATAGTCTTGTTAAGCACCATACCAGTATTAGTTCGCGCTACAAATAAGACACCATTTTCGAGTTTTATAATACGAGAGACAAAGTGCGTCCCCTGAAAGTTCCGGACGCGTACTTTTTTTTCTGAATACGGGACGATTCCATTTTTCAAGGGACTGTTGGCAGCCTTACTTTTGTGAGTGAGGGCACGCTCGGCTTTTACGAGCAGTCGCCGAGTTGTGATTAAAATAAATTTTTAGAAAACAACAACGAAAGCCTGACATCGTTACTTGGTGTGTTACAATCGTGCGCACTCACCATTTGGAAAAAGACAAATAGATTCATGGTGTGGCACTGCATATATTTCCTGCAAGTGTAAAATCATAACCAGGGAACTTGACAATTTTGACAGGCGAAAAAGTCATGGAAGTCAAACTGATTGTGTATCTCTATGACTGGAGTTACCACGCAATTCACTTTCGTGGTTTAATTTTCCCCTACGCATTTTTATATACCGTATTGGCCCGAATATAAAATAGTGTTTTTTGCATTGAAATAAGACTGAAAAAGAGGGGGTCGTCTTATATTCGCAGTCTAGACATTATACCCATTCACGATGATAGATGGTGCCAGGTATCATTGAAGCGATATTCTGTCATGACAGATCTCAGCTACTCTCCCCATTCACGACGCTAGATGGCGCCAAATATCATTGAAGCGATGTTCTGTCGTGACAGATCTCAGCTACTCTCCCCATTCACGACGCTAGATGGCACCAAATATCATTAAAGCGATGTTCTGTCATGACAAATCTCAGCTACTCTTTTTAGTTTAACCAGTTTACATTATTTTATTGCAGTGTTTTTCCTTATTCAGATTTGTTTCAAGACTACAGTTACAGTTAGACTTCACTTTGATGGTTAATGCAGTTATTGCAATTTTGTTGTTTTATCACAATAGATTGGTTTATTTACATTTCAAAAACCAGAAGCCATTCATTTACGAATGTGATTGCACTTTAGTTAACATATTTAAATGTTCAGATATTAAGATTTGAATGAGGCAAAATAACATGCTTTTTCTCTCAAATATATTGTCTTATTATTTGTTTCGGATGTACTGTAATTATTTTCTGTATAAAAATTAATTTGGTGTTCAAAAAGTCTTTTTTCAAACTTGAGTCTTGAAAAAGAGGTGGTCGTCTTATAATCAGGCCCGTTTTATATTCTGGCCAACACAGTAATCCAGATTGCTCAGCAATGAGTTGGAAACTTCTGGCTGAGCAAAGATTTAAGGCGCAAGACGAGTTCTGTACTTGCGATACATAAGTTCCCGACCTCTGACTTATGGCATAGTTTTATCTACTGTATGTTCAATTTGACATCACTCACTTAAAAAGGTTACCCGTCATTTTTTAATGGAATAAATCAAAAGCCTTCATGTTTAAGGAGTTAGTTGCGTAAGGGTCAAGTTTGTTAATTAAGTTTGTTATTCAGGCGGTATCTAAACTTTTTTCGCCTAGGGGCACTTTCAGAAAAATCAAATGCGAGTGCCAACTTGAAATTTTTCCACTTTCATTTTTCAAATAGAGGAATTGGGTAAAAAATGATTGGGGTTTTTATAGGCAGGGGTGCACATAATTTTTTTCATCAATTACTCACACGAGTACCAGGAGATTGTGTTTGGTACTCACCGAGTGGTCTCAAATAGTCTTCCTCAATGTCATTCTCTGTGTCTCCATTGGCTAATACTTCTCGGCTAGCATGTTTATATTGAGACCCCAAAGAAGCCACTTAATGTTTTTTTTTTTTTTTTTTTTTTTAATTTTGGGTTGTTCTTAACTTACAGGTACGCAAAGGCTCATCGTGATGCACGTGACGTTGCGCCCATGAGATTTCTGTTGCGCATTCGTAGCTGCGTACCAATTGTGTGCAACCTTGTTTATATATATTTCTAAATATGAACTCATTGGCTGCCACAGATGGCGACAGACACCCAAGTCAAAATCGGGATTGGAGATCTTGACAGACGAAATAGATTTGATGTCATTGTCAATGAAATAATAAATGAGTTAAAGACTACAAACAAGAAAATAATCCACATGCACGAGGACATTGCAAATAACTGAAAGTTTGCAGAACAAATAAAAAAATCTCCAGTGACAGCCTAATCATGTTGTTATGAGCCTGGCCTTTTCCACTAATGGGGTAATATTCCAACACACTCAGCCTGCTGCCACTCCACCTATCATGAAGCTCATCTCCCAATCACAGCTAATCACCACCACCCGCAACCTGTTGACAGCAGTGCGTTTAAGGCACGGCTTCCAAACATTAAATGTCAGATCGTCAGCGATATAGCACACTCCTGCTTGTCGACCGTCATTGACCTGCTTGGCCCAACTATGCCAGCTCTCCAGCCAGCACACTCTGTCCTGCTTGATCTGACTAAACCAGCTCTTTAGCTTGCCCTGCTCGTCCTGATGAAACCAGTTCTCCAACTGAATCACAATGCTCAGCCTGACCTGCTCAACCCGACAATGCCATTCCCCTCACTTTCTGTTTGTGTTCATTGCCTGCCAACCTCAATAAAACCTGGGCTGCGTTTCAATAACGGTTTTATGCGCCCTCACTCACTTGCCCTAGGTACTTGCCCTTGGGAGAATCCCTGCCGCCATTTTAAGGGCTGTTCCATTTGACTAAACAGCTGAAGTGAACTTGGTGATATCGACCCTTTGAAGGGGTAGCGATCAAGTCAGCAATGATGGTCACTTCAGAGCCCCTATATCCCACAATGCAATGCAGTGTTGCACGGAAAACATGTCCATGCGGTGGTGATAATGAAGCTCAAACACAGTTGGCTGTAGGAGTGGGAACCTCAGGGCACCTCACGATACCATACGATTTGCGATACAAGGCTCACGATAACTATTATCTCACGATATCTGGATACAGCGATTATCGATATATTGGTCAGAAATTTGATACATGATATTCTACGATATAACTGTTGAAAGGGAAAAAAAGATATTTCAAAATAGAAAAAGTTCCGTTTGAGTGATTTATTAAACAGTGACACCTTTTCTGTGCAACATTGCTGTAAAATATGAATCTACTGCAAATTGTGTACCTGGTAGAGGTGTGGAAAATAATTGATATGGATTGTTGTCGAGATAAAAAGGTGCGCGATGCGAGTGTATCGATTCATTCATTGTACATCGGTGCAAACTTCAAAGACAGCGTAAAATCAAGATGCATTTGTTCGCTGTGTGTTTTATCGGTAATCTTCAACGTTGCATCGATATTTTCCAATTTGTACTGCATTCTGTCCTTTTTTCCGTGGTGTCTTGAATACACCATCAGCTAGTGCTACAAGTTAACATGGCGGAGGGTAGCAGCAGTGGCGCTGAAGCGGATCAGATTTTCAATGCACCCTCAAAGTTCAAATCCGTTGTTTGGCTGTACTATGGATTTTACATGAAACATGGCAGACTTGACAAGACTCACGTTATTTGTAAAGAATGCCGCGCTTCTAAACCTTACAACGGCAGCACGACAAACATGGGAACTCACTTGAAGAGAGCATGGTATCGACGTCGCGAAAATGACGACAATGCAGGGGGCTAACTACAAGACTGATGAGAAGGAAGAGAAGATAACTGATTATTAAGGCAAGAACAGTAAAGCTACTACTTATGTGAAAGGTTATCATTCATTGTTTTTCATGTATGGACATTGCACTTAAGACACTCTGTGAGAGAGGTCAATTTACAGCAGATGTCACTGCCAAGTTGTTTGTATTGTTCTTTTCACAAGCAGTTGTGATTTGTTAAAGATAGACCTAAATGTGAAAGGTCATTATTTGTTATTGTTTTTCATATTACTATTTGGGATATAGATGGACATTGCACTAAAGACACTCAGTGAGAGTGGTCAGTTTACAGCAGATGCCGCTGCCAAGTTGTTTGTGGTCTTCTTTGCACAAGCAGTTGTGTGTATTTCATATTAGGTTTTGTTTGGCAGACAGGTATGTAGACATTGCAAAGTGTTACTTTAATTCACTCATTGAGAGTGATTAATGTTACTGTAACGTTTACACGTACAGCATCTTTAAGCTATCTTTGTTTTGCTCTTATACAGTATTAATAAACCAAAGCCTTTTGTAACATACTTAATTGCCATATTTTTTGTTTGTTTGTTTGCTTGCTTAGTAGATAAAATACGATATATCATTTTTGCTTTACACTGAATCGCGTTTGATTGAACTAATTTATCAAAAAGCATCACAAACACGTGTATCGCACTTTATCGAAGTGCATCACATCGTATCGGGAACAGGTTGTATTGTATCATATCAGATTGGGATGGAGGGTGAATCATATCACATCGTATCGAAAACATGGATTAATCGCAAGTATCGTATCGGGCAGGGATTCAGTGTATTGCAAATTATATCGTATCGCTGGCAGGGCATCGAGATGCATATCTAATCGCCACAGTAACGGAGATCCACACCCCTAGTGCCTGCACATATAGAGGAAACAAACCACAACCACTGATATCTCTTGGAGAGATCGTCATGAATGACACCCTAAATTTCTTAAGTTTTAAATCTTAAAAAAAAAAAAAAAAAAATGTAAATACTGTCGGTATCAGGCAGCAGTTGAGCTTGGTGTGGGGCAATGATAAAATTTGTGGGTCTTTTCTTTGTATATGACCTTTGTTGCCAAAAGCATTGGTTTGAGCACTTCCACCATCGGCTTCAGCATTTGAGATTTCGGACTCGGTCACAATTTTCCTAAAATGAAACAAAACATATTAGTTACTTAATAGCTTTTTAGTTGAAATACTGATTTTTTTTTTTGGGGGGGGGGGGGGGGGGGGGGTTGGAAGTATTGAGTGAATTAAAAAAATATGAATTGAATGTATAGAAATTAGAAATGCAATAATTACCTATTTTTAATATGTAGGCTACATTAATTATCATGCACATCACCTTATATATCTTGGAAGCTACAGTATTCAAACCATTCTTATAGCTTATTGCATCAAAATGGCAGAAATAACAGTTTGTGTAGTAAACTAGATGGAAAGTGGTTCTCAAACAATATCAAATAAATCAGTAAATTCATGTAGGATTGTTTGATATTCATTTTCATCCAGTTTAGGGTCCTGGTTTATTTTATATCACTCAACACCAAATGTCATCAAAATAATACATGTAAATTAAAAAATAAATTACATCGCAAAACTTTCTTACCTCAAGTGATGAAAGCGAAGCAGTGACGAAATCCGTGTCCACTTCGTCACCAGCTGCCAGTGAACCTTATTTTTGTTAGACAATTCTTGCATATACCAAAGTCCTTGTTCACCTTACTTCCTTTCTTTCTTGTGGTGTAAAATCTAAAGTGTGTCCACATGTGTGGTTTGTAGCAATATTTTTGTCACTTTTTCCTCCACCATTCCCACGAAGCTTTTTAATTTTTTTTTCAACCCACTTGGACCTTCCTCTCTTCTTCTCTAGACAACTTGTGCACACTTTACCTTTACCGCCACTCTTGAGCGCCCCTAGTGGACCACCAAGGAATTGCTCAACAAATATTGCACAGTTTACAGCATCCAATGGCCAATATGTCAAATAAAAGTATCAATACTTGGCTGGAGCACATTGATAACCGATCGGGTTGCAAAATATCGCGATATATCGCTGTATCAAGATATTGTCACACTCTTAGTTCGCTGGTGTCTATATATCACCAGAGAAGAACAAAAATGAATTAAGAAGCCAGCACAGTGTTTGAATGGTTTCCAAACTGCCTTTCGAATTGTAAAATTCATCATTGTTGTTAAAAAAAAAAAAAAAAAAAAGACTGTCTGTGGCAGTTTTGGCAAAACGTGTGGAATAACTGGAGTGCTAAATTAAAAAAATACATTATTGAAGGAATCTGACCTTTTAGCAAGATTGCCGGAATCACGCCAGCCGAACCGCCGGACACGTGCTGGCACAGCTGCAACGACCCGGGCCGGCAAAAGCCAGACAACCCGGCCAAAATGCCAAACTCCGCGTATTCACCTTAGTCTTAACTCCTTGTACTGACTCCATTTTGAAAGCTGGAAAAAGGCTTCAAACACAAGTGGACAATTTATTCAGGTTGACAGTGATCAAACGGCAAGGCAAAACAGCAACAGACCCAGGCGAGGAGGCCGATTTGCTCTCGGGTCACCATATCACAAGTCAACAAAAGGTTTCCGAGACAAATGACAACGATTAGTTAAAAATTCAGTCTTTTGAAAGCTCTCGTGGGGCGGACCGTGGGCAGGAAGAAGGGTGTGTTTGAGTCTTCTTCTTTTGCAGATTTGAGCGGTCAATTTAGTGTGTCACTGTTGCTGGGTCATGGTTAATGAGGCAACCGAGGTGGGAGGTTCAGCGCACCTCACCGTCCGAGAGGCGCTGAGCTATCAAACTTGGAGTTCTTTTTGTTATCAAGTGTTGTAGTAGCACAGGACGTCCCGCCATTTGTTCCGGACTGTCCTGAAGAGCTGATTGCGGGATTTGGTGTTGCAGATGTGGGCTTGTAGATGTCTTGCCTATCACCTGGTAGTCAGCGTCAGTCTTGCTCAGTCAGCTGCATGGCGCATGCGTTGGGCTTCCGTGGTCAGAAGGCATCCTGATCTGCACGTTGTCTTGGCACTGCAAGTTCTGATCATTCCAAGTGCAACGGTTCATAATATCAAATATTTCTGCTCGTTTTTTCTTAAGCTACGATATAAATGCTATTTACTTTACATATGGTGTGTTAGAGGAATACAAACAGTCAAAAAGTAAATAGGAGAAAAGATGCTATTTCCTGATTGATTATATTAAGTGTGTTAGAGTAATACAAACAGTCGAACGGTAAATATGAGAATAGATTCTATTCCCTTCATTATGTACATACATAAATATAAAGAGAAATAAATGAATCAATGAAAATATAAATGTATATTTTGTCATGGACTTTCACTTGTGTCATTAAAAATCACAAGAGGAAAAAACAATGACACTTTTTGTCATTGACTTTACATTTCACTTTTCTTTTTCTATTTTGCTTTTAACGAAACAAATGGTCTGTTAATAAAATAGCGTTTGGAGGGACTGAAACTAAAACTAATGGCAACTAAACTTAAAGAAGGTTGTATTTAAACAACAAATCTGTCTACAAATTATAACATAGTATTTTTTTCCCACAGAAGAAGTAGCAGAGTGTGAACCCTAAACCCTAACCCTAAACCCAAACCCTAACACACACAAAAAACGCCCCGCACAGGTCAGCCCGTGAATGAAAACTCACCATTTTGATATGTGCAAATTTTAGTGATTTTTCGAGCATGTTCAGAACTTCAAATTGGCCATTTTCATTTGCCCTGAAGAAGCCCTAACCCTAAACCCTTAACCCTAACCCTAACCCCAATCCCCAAATAAACCCGACTTTGGTACTCCGCCCAGGTCAGGCCCGTGAATGAAAACTCACCATTTTGATATGTGCAAATTTTAGTGATTTTTCGAGCATGTTCAGAACTTCAAATTGGCCATTTTCATTTGCCCTGAAGAAGCCCTAACCCTAAACCCTTAACCCTAACCCTAATCCCAATCCCCAAATAAACCCGACTTTGGTACTCCACCCAGGTCAGGCCCGTGAACGAAAACTCACCATTTTGATAACTTAACATCTCATATGTCTCATGAAAAGTCTCACCAATATTCAATCCAAAATACCCAATTTCCTGTTGGGTTTGGAATATGGGTGCAAGAGACTTTTTGAAGCATTTTGGCCCAAGGTATCGACTCCCCAAATTTTATGGCTCTACGTTGAAAAAACCTAAATGGAGAGGCCTTTTTTTTTTAATTCCAGGGGGCGCCACTGAGCCATTTTTTGACATTTTTTCACAACATTGCCAATTTATTGCAATTTTCGTGAATCCGCATGTTTGTACAAATTTTGGTGAATTTTTGAGCATGTTAAGACCTCCAAATGGGCCATTTTCATTTGCCATGAAGAAAGAATAATAATAATCCTTTGCAGAACAATAGGCCCTTCGCACCAAAAGAATAATAATAATCCTTTGCAGAACAATAGGGCCTTCGCACCATGTTGGTGCTCGGGCCCTAATAATTCTGATAGTTCCCAGGTACAGACGTATTGCCATCAAGCGTGGAATATGTCTCCGTGTTATTGACATGAGTCTCCGGATCGTTTGTGTGATTTGGAATAGGCAATATAAAGCCACTTCAACAACATGTGGTTGATCCATGATTGTCTGGCATGTTTTAGTGAATGAGGGCAAGTGTGTTCCATTTATGTTCTTTCACTCCCCCTCCGCCCATTTTGTAGCCGCCCTACAAGTGGCCTCCTCGTGACGTCATAGCAAGTGCCTATAGGGCAAAGTGAACGCGGGCAACTCAAACCGTTGTTGGAATGCAGCCCTAGTGTTTGTGATACGCAACTGGTTACTCTATCAGATAACTGTGTCCATGTGTAAATATAATTAGCTAACTATGTTCATAGGCATCATAGGCGTGGATCAATGCATTTCTTATTGTTGCTTGTTCTTCTTTTCTGTCTGCTTCCCTCCTTTCTGTCCCCCCATAACCCCTTCCTGCTCGCTGCTTTCTTCTGAGAAACAAAACGTTAAAAGAAATAAAAATAAAAAAAGTGACAGCAAAAAAGTAAAAATAATTCACAACCAAGATAGCTCAATTCATCATATTGGATAATTCTGTGCATAAATTTATGTAAACGTTCTACATGGTTTTCACTCCTGAACTAATGGAGAGACACTGTTTAAGTGACTAGCTCCATCTTGTGTTAAAGCTAAGAAGTGCAACAGAATGTAAGCTGATTTAAGCTTCTTGTGCAGGCCATATTCAATGATATTTTTGTAATATGTTGCGAACCAATAAAAAATTGGGCAGCAGGCCATAGTTGGCTAGTTGGCTCACGCAGATGTGTGCACCCCTCAGCTACAGTATAGATTTCCTGTTGCTTTCATTTCTACCAGTATTTTATTTTTTTGTTCAACTTTTTTTTCTATTTTGACAGGAGTCTCTGGATGCATTTGCCTTTCTGGTGTTTGTGGGGTTCTGCGTGTTGGCATCAATCTACCTCTTTATCGTCCTCCCTGAAACCAAAGGCAAAACATTCATGGACATAAGTCAGAGTTTCGCCAAGATGAACAAAGTCCCCGTTCCCTCAACAAGCCATGAAATGAAGCTTGTTCTGTGTTCTGATATCGAGAAGAACACAAAAGAGGAAAATGGCTTCAAGATGGAGAGTTCCTTTTAAATCAACGTCGGTTGTTGTGAATAAGCAATTTTTTTATATAAGTATTTATCTTTGATGAAAGAAATGTGTTTTGCTAAATTACATGTTTAATTTTCTTTTTATATGTTAGTACATTTCTACCCTGTACATCTCAACCATCTCAGGGCAACACAATATGTTTTAGAGTAATGTTTTCGTGCCATCCACAGACAGAGGATTGTGTGCAATAAAAACAGTTTTAAAGGTGCTGCAGAAGAGAAAAATGTATTATTTTTGTGTTATGTGAGCATTCAATTTTTCTTAATTTCTCAGCAAATGTATGGTTGTGCCAGTGACGTGCGGTGAGGTTCATGGTTGGTGAGGCACTGACTCCTTTAGTGTCAGATTTCCAAAGATATAAACCAAAAAGGGTAGCTTATTCAATTGGCTACTGGTTATTTCATATCTCATCAGCATTCTTCACAAAACACGCACACACGGTACATATTATCGATACGTAAAAGTAAGAAAATAACATGCATTTGCTCTACACCCTCAATGTGTTGGCCGTCGCCATTCTATAATTCATGCAACATAAATGAGAGTAAAGAGTGGTGTACAAAACCACAGAATTCAATTCTGACCTTGAGTGAAATATTCAGTTGTTTTTAAAACTTTTAATTCTGAAACTTTAATCAATTTATTACAGATTGCTAAACAAAAAGTGTGAAAAGAAAAACAAATAATATTTTATTTAAGGCCAAAATTTAGTTTTTAAATATTCTATTGTATTTTTCTTGGTCTAAGCTCTTTTTTTTTTTTTTTTTTTTAATAAGATTGAAATGAAAACTGTTTGTGGTCTTGTGCCTGTCCTTCACCACAAAAACTGGCGTTACTTTGGAAGGGCATAGGTTTTGTCTCAACATTCGTAGGGACGATATAACAGCATAACCTGCATGTAGGTACACTTTTTGCTGGGGACGGGACATTAATTAGACCAAACAGATTGGATGAAGGGGGCAAAGAGCCACATTTCTAATGTATATGAACCTAATTAACTAATAGGCAAAATGATCAATGCAAAATAAATCCTTATCTACTGATAATAACTTTTACGTGCATTGGTTTAGATGATACACTGTTCAATTCAAACCTTTGTTTTCAAAAAATACTAAAGAAACATTTTGAAAACTTCCTGAATAAATGTCTGTTTTTTATTAGCAAACATAAACATAGTGAAAATAATTCACTTAATAATGGTAGGGTCAATTCTATCCTTACAACATATGGAACTATTGAAAGATCTAAATTCTCTATATAACTGAACATTATATCATGCAAAAAAGGTAAGGTTGCTTAAAAGTTGGTGGGGACAATTTTAGCATGCTGAAAAGTTGGTAGTGTTATGTCCCTACCGTCCCTATGCAAACCTACGCCCTTTTAGTAAAAGTCCTCCTTATTTTCCTTTACTTTAAAAAAAATCTCTCCGCCTCAATGGAGAGGATTGCTTCAATTAGATCGTTCTGTGTTCTATTTGACAAGCCAGAAAACACAGTGGATGTGTCCAAATGTCTAGCTAACCTTTCATCTTCCTCAGCAAAACCATGTAATCGTTCTACATATATGCCACTTTTAGAAGAGCTACACGCTCATCGTTACCACGAAATGTTAACTCCTGTTTAGCTAGGATGCAGGTTGCATTAATGAGGTCTTTCAAACTCTTTTCTTTACCTTAGCTTTGAGGATGCTATAGTTGAGCTTCCGCTGTTCGTCAAAGCCAAATCGATCCTTGAGCTTCCAAAAGTTTTTAAAGCAAACAGGCTTTGAATGTGAGTGGTCGAGCGCTCATGTTTGCTGAGGCTTCGTGGTAGTTTTTTAATGTCACAATATCTCGTGTTAGTCCAGACATTGGCACAAGTTGAGAAGAAAAGGCAGGGAAAGCAGCAAAGGCGATTTTTCGAAGGACAGCCACATAGCCAGTCTTTTCGGGTGTACCAGTCCGTTTGAAAAGCGCGAGTTATCCTCTGTCCCGTAGTTTGAAGCAAACCTTTTAGCTCCGGCGTTGTGTTAACCGCGTCCACTTTTAACGGAAAGTCCAGTTTCACGTACGCCCCCTTGCAGTGCGGCAGAGTACTATCTGCCGCAGCCTGTGTCTTTTCACTGTGGTTTTATTTCCCATCAGCAAAACTAAATATGTCGCTAACAAACATTAAACTTTAAGGGTTAAAGACATTAGCCAGACTGAGGAAAATCAGGTCAAATAAACGTATCTGGAAACATTATAATGGCGACATGAGGATGTACGGCAACCAGCACGCTCCAATTCCATGTATCAACCCAGTTTGTTAAGGATTGCGCAATCAGAGGTGAGGCTTTACTCGTTGCTGCCGAACCTCTCGTTTCATTTCTTTATTTGAACAGGAAATAGGCAAATTCAGCGATTTTGACTATAAAAAATGTTTGAAATGAGTCATACATAAAGAGCAATGGACAAATATTAATATAAATTTGATGCTATAATTATTTTTTTGTCGTGATGACAGGTGAGGCTCTGCCTCACCTGCCTCCCCTGACCGCACATCACTGGGTTGTGCAGTGCGTTAACTCAGACGAAAATAAATTACATTTTTAAAACTTTTTTCCCCTGAGTAATTTGGTTTGGGGGGTAGCACTTTATAGTAACTATCCATTACAACTAGTTAATATATCATTACTAAACTGTTAATAAATGATTTATTGTTGACTTGTCAAGTGTTTGTTAACAGTTTGTCTTATAGATTTATGGTTAGCATGTGTGTTTTTATGCATTAAACAAAATGTTCAACATTTCATCTGTGGTATTTCTTTGGTAAAGTACAGCACACAGAAACGCCAAAGGATAGAACAATCTTGAGATTAAAAAAAATTTGATATTTTAAATATCGCATCAAATTTCTGAAGTAATGTCTGTATTTCCAGTGAGCAAATGCAGCCGTTTGTGGTACGTATCTCTCCTGCCTCTTGGCTCTTTCACTGTTCGCGTCCTGACGACGTAGCTAGGCTATGTTGCGTTGGCCCTGCCGCTGCAGACTCAGTGTTCACACAACATGGTAATGCACGTGACCCGATTTTTTGTCCTCCGATTAGAAAACGTGAGATGTGATGTCACTCCCAAACTCGAGCAACATTTCTATTCAAAATGCTCTTCATACATGACTACAAAGTTCTTCATCTACATACATTATGAGGCAAGAACAAAATAGTAACACACAGGCACTAAGGAAACTAACTTTAATCAGATTACTGGATTGGAAAAATGAACGCGTTAGATTGCTCGTTACCGAAAGAAAGTAATCAGATTGCAGTACGCGTTACGGTAACACGTTACTGACAACACTGCAATTAAGAAATGAGTAGTTTCAATTTAAGAATACTGTCCCAATAACATAAATAAACTATCAACTGATACTTAATAAGTCATTAGTTTGTATCTTACTAATAGCTTGTAAATGGTCTATTGCTAATTTATAAGGTGTAGGTATCAATGATTGACAGAGTTAAAAAGTATTTTATTCCATAAGGCATCATTATAAATACTATAAAGCTGTTAACAAACACTTAACAAGTCAACAATAAATCATTTATTAAGTTTACTTTGGGTTTAATTCAAACCAACACAGCATACTGCACAAAAGGCATAAATAGTCGAATTGGAATTGCAAAAGCAAAATGATCGAACTAAACAACATTTTGGAAAGACAGGGCATTAAGCAATGTCCTGAAACTCAAGATACTGAGAAGTCTCATTTTTACAGTGATAACATACGGAGCAGAGGGATGGACCTTAACAGAAAGAGGAAAACAAAATAAATGAAGCAGAAATGTGGCTCTATCGAAGACTACTTAGAGTCAGCTGAAAGAATAAGACATTTAAGCATTCTCGAAGAGCTAAACATTAAGCTACAACATCTGAACTTCTGCAATATCTGAAAAGAAAATATCTTTGGAAACAAAAGTAGGAACAGAAAATGCAGCATAACGAGAGAAATAATCCAAAGAAAGGTAGAGGGGCAACGTAAGAGGGGAGGACCAAGAACGGCATACATGGACAACATCAAAAAATGGAGTAACTGCACAATAAAGGAAGTGTTTAGAAAGGCAGAGGACAGAAAAATTTGGAAACAGTTAACCAATGAGGCAGCACGGTCAGCAAGCGACCAAGTCGATGCTGGATAGTGAGTGAATAGTTTACTAATGATCTATTACCTAGTTATAATTGATAGTTATTATAATGTGTTACAGTTTGTGCTTTTGTTTTTGTTTAATCTTTTGCTTCTTTAAGTGTTGTTAAGTTTTTAAGCTATTTTCTCTGCTTTTCATTACAGTATTTACTGTATGTCAAAGACTTCACTATCAATTAATGGGAAATGGGGCGTGGGGCCGCTCCGCAGGGGGCCTATTTTAAAAAACTTAAACTCCAAATATTTTCGAAACCAATGCCGCTAGTGACCTGAAACCAAAACAAGCACCTCCCATAGGCATATATGAGTCTCCATGAGCAGCGGCATCAAGAAATTCAAAGTCGTTCCCAAATAAAATCCTGGTTAATTGTATTTTTTATATAAGCATAACAAACCTTAAAATGGCTACAAAACTCTCAGATTTTACGCTAAATGCACAAAAAAAATCTCCAAATGCAGAGATAATCACCTATATTTTCAGGATCAATAGCAATATTTAACATATCATATTTTTGCCAGAAATAGCAACTTCAATTTTTTTTTAGTGCAATTTTGACAACCGTTTTCAACAACTAATAAATCACTCAATTTTTACATCAGAAACGTATTTTTTTAAATTATTATTGTTTATAGTCATCATCATCGGTATCATTTGCCACGTTTACATGGAGCCAAATATTCCATTTGCAATCGGAATATTTGTTCAAACCGAATAAATGTGTTCCATATAAATACCTCATTCGGAATGAACAGGCCCAAACCGAATGGAATTTCATTCCGATTCACAGGGGTGGAATATTCCTTTTCCCAAACCGATTAGAAGTAAAATTATATCATGTAAACAGGGAAGCGGAATGGTGTCTGATTGCGTTCTTTCTGCACATGCTCCGTACTGACGTGGTGACGTCACTTGGTGACGTAAGTAACGTCACTTGCAACATGGCTTCCAAGCACACGCACAGCGCACCCACACAACTTATAAATGAACGGCGTATCATTCTGAAGTTTTGTTTCCACTCGAAAAGTTAAAACAGCAGCTGATCTGACGATCGAGCTCCATGTTTTGCAACGTGACGCTTTGTTTTGATTAATCTGCGCATGTCAGACGGCAGTTGTCAAACGTCCTTTCGGAATAAAGGCAGACACATGTAAACGCTGGATCGGAATAGATGAAGTGACATGTAAACAGCTGATGTGAAATTTCCATTCGGAATGATTTGAATCGGTATGAATAAAAGTTAGCATGTAAACGTGGCTATTGACAGTTACAAGATAGCATTGTGATACTTGAGGAAAGCATGCAAAAATCGTCTTAATTTTACTGAACAAAAGCAAATTTTGCATTTTTCTAAATACCGTACAATCACAACTTATTTAGGTTGAATTCCAATGTCACTATTGCCTCAGCACATCTTGCCGGCTATCCGGCCCTCGTCGTATTTAGATTGAAATGTTACATGAACTAAAACACGTAAAAGACATTTTTTTTTTTTTTGTATGGACAAAGAAATGTCTAAATTACTCGTTTTTTCCCCCAAAACAGGCAGTTGGCCGAGATTTACCTGATTATTTGAATGTAAAGCTATTGTGTATGGATACAAAATCCAACATGGTGGCCATTACAAAAACAAAAAGAGCTTTTTAAGTTGAAAAGTCTTGTAAATAAATGCGTAAATCCCAGGATTTCTATAGATATGAATGTAAAACAGTCTAGATTCTTGGTTAAAAGCAAACAACGACAGTTATCATTCATTTTACGTAAATATTTCAAGCTAAAGTTACGCTAAAACCCTAACCCTTTTCACAACATTTCAAAGTGCATGCATGGATCTATATTATATAATAATAATAATAATAATAATACTGTATATAATAATAAGAATCCTCGACCAAATCCCTCTTGAGACACTCCTGCCTGCTTGTATGCACTAAAACTTTCGTCCTGTTTCCTACAAAATCCGGTGTTAGAACGCAGCGTGTGATTTTAGTTTACTGCAGTGAAAGCTGCCAAGACGCTCTGCCTGGAAGCCGTCGCGCAATGTCCGTAGGAGCTTTCTCGTCAACTGATTGTGAGATCTATGTTTATGTTTTTCCTTGTATGTTTTACTGAATTATTGAGACACTTTCCACTTCCATGAGAATCTCCATCCTGCAAGTGATTCTGTACAAACTCCCAGACCGATTCAACCATGCTTTAATTGTTCCTGCCATTTATGAGGAGTTGTTTCTTAATGCAAATGAGCCTGAAAGTGTGTGGGTGTAGAACTTTGTTATTGCTTTACTTCATGGTGTGTATACAACAGGTTTCTGCAAGTTTGTGATCCATTTTCAGGGTGTATGCATCACTAGATAAACTGCATGGAACAATTGCAGATGCGAACAGATGCTCTCAAACTCTCATATGGGAATTTTGAGGCTTGTGACAACAGGGTTTCCCAGAGTGGTCAAGAAATGAAACGCAACGAGGTGGGTTTGCTTACAATTAGTTTTCCCCTCCAATTCATTTGTTGCATTTATGTCCTGTGACAAGCCTTTAAACAGTCAAGATATATAGGTGGATGGTCGCCAATAGAACCCGCCTGCTTTCACCATGTCAGTAAATTGACCGTCTCTGAGGTACATTTCAAGAATGTGACTAGGCTTGCCTGACATATTGCACATCCATGTGTCGATCACCAGTGCTATTCTTCTACAACCAGAGGTGGAATTTTCTTCTTCATAGAGACTAAGTGACCTCTCAAGGTTTGAAAAGGGTCATTGTTCGCCATTGTATTAGTGGGGGTTCTCGTACTAATGAGCAACTCAAGCTGGTGGGCATGTTGCAGGGAAAGACCACATTGACACGATAACTACTGTAACTGTGAATCCACATCACTGTAATAATTCTACCTAAGCTCAGAAGACACAATGGCTCAATTGCTCGCAGTCATCAAATTTGCATTTTCTGTCTTAAAATGTATTTAGCCTTAAATCCACGATGGTAGCTGAGGCAATTCTTTGTTGTGCATGTGTGAGCGTGTCAGTTTCCCTATTTGTGCTTTTTTGGCCTATTCTGTGTGTTATGTGCCAACACATTTTTGACCAAATAGATCAAATGTTTTAAAATCATTCTGGATTTTGATAGGTTTTGGCCTTAATTCCAATTGTGTCTGTTTGCCTGGCACGGCCAGACTGTTCTCCCTGTATTTTTCAAACACTGAGAGAATAGTCTGGGACCCAGCCCATTAACGGCCTCTCGAGCAAGTACAAAATCAATCGTCAAATCAGATTAGTTTATTTGCGTGACGTGTTCTTAACGAGCAACGTCACCCTTGCGCGCCGGAAGTCGTCTCCACAACAACACGGATGGTGAACGGGAAAGCTGAGAATATGTTCCAATCCACGGTAAAAGCAGTTTTAAATTACCAAAAACACATCGACACAAGTCATTGACAACAGTCTGTGTCGCGCTAGCCATGTTGAATAAACTCGTATGTTTACTTCCGCGCGCAAGTCCGTCATCGCTTTACTAACGTCCGCCCGTCGCTGATTAGTCCATTCCGCTGTCTGTTTGCTGTGGCTTGCTCCGCCCTGGGAATTTGATCCGCCGGATGGTCGCCAGACTCAATCGCTGGAACAGCGGTGAGTCTGGTATACCAGGCTAGTGTCTGTGGCCCCTTTCTACTCCCAATATATGCCAGACCCCAGTCATCAGCTATGTCTGCTGTGAGAATTCACTCTTACCTGACTTCCAGCTACCGTAATTTCCCAAATATAACGCACTTTTTTCCCCCCAAAATCAACTTGTAAAATCATGGTGCGCATTATAAACAGGTACATGGATGGAGACAGATATATATATATATATATATACACTCACCGGCCACTTTATCAGGTACACCTGTCCAACTGCTCATTAACACTTAATTTCTAATCAGCCAATCACATGGCGACAACTCAGTGCATTTAGGCATGTAGACATGGTTTAAGACAATCTCCTGCAGTTCAAACCGAGCATCAGTATGGGGAAGAAAGGTGATTTGAGTGACTTTGAACGTGGCATGGTTGTTGGTGCCAGAAGGGCTGGTCTCAGTATTTTAGAAACTGCTGATCTACTGGGATTTTCACGCACAACCATCTCTAGGGTTTACAGAGAATGGTCCGAAAAAGAAAAAATATCCAGTGAGCGGCAGTTCTGTGGGCGGAAATGCCTTGTGCCTTGAGGTCAGAGGAGAATGGCCAGACTGGTTCGACCTGATAGAAAGGCAACAGTGACTCAAATAACCACCCGTTACAACCAAGGTAGGCAGAAGAGAATCTCTGAACGCACAGTACGTCAAACTTTGAGGCAGATGGGCTACAGCAGCAGAAGACCACGCCGGGTGCCACTCCTTTCAGCTAAGAACAGGAAACTGAGGCTATAATTTGCACAAGCTCATCGAAATTGGACAATAGAAGATTGGAAAAATGTTGCCTGGTCTGATGAGTCTCGATTTCTGCTGTGACATTCGGATGGTAGGGTCAGAATTTGGCGTCAGCAACATGAAACCATGGATCCATCCTGCCTTGTATCAACAGTTCAGGCTGGTGGTGGTGGTGTAATGGTGTGGGGAATATTTTCTTGGCACTCTTTGGGCCCCTTGGTACCAATTAAGCATCGTTGGAACGCCACAGCCTATCTGAGTATTGTTGCTGACCATGTCCATCCCTTTATGACCACAATGTACCAAACTTCTGATGGCTACTTTCAGCAGGATAATGCGCCATGACATAAAGCTGGAATCATCTCAGACTGGTTTCTTGAACATGACAATGAGTTCACTGTACTCAGATGGCCTCCACAGTCACCAGATCTCGATCCAATAGAGCATCTTTGGGATGTGGTGGAACGGGAGATTCGCATCATGGATGTGCAACCAACAAATCTGCACCAACTGTGTGATGCCATCATGTCAATATGGACCAAACTCTCTGAGGAATGCTTCCAGCACCTATGAATCTATGCCACGAAGAATTGAGGCAGTTCTGAAGGCAAAAGGGGGTCCAACCCATTACTAGCATGGTGTACCTAATAAAGTGGCCGGTGAGTACATATACATACATATATATATATATATATATATATATATATAACTTTTTTTTTTTTAATTGACACGGCCATGTTGTGTTTCGGTATTTTGTTTCGGTAATACTTCACTCTAATCGGCCGAATGATTTCGTCTGTGTTAAATTCTGCTTTTTTCACTCTTCATAAAGCACAGAATTTAGTTTCTTGAACTCATTTGAGTCAACGTTTATTGCAGCAAGGGTTGCCACCTGTCCCTTAAAATAAGGAACAATCCGAAATTGGGAATTATATAGTGTTGCACCGATACCATTTTTTGGCCCCGAAACCGATACCTGGCTGTGCAGTATCGGCCGATATCGATACCATACCGATACCACCCCGTTTATATATATATATATATATATATATATATATATATGATTTTTTTTTTTTTTTTTCCCAAGAGCTACATAATTGGATGTGAAATCGTTGCTATCAAGGCTTTGTCAGGCTGTTGCTTACCTTTGCAAAATAGGAAAAAGACTAGTACAAAGTATAATACTAGCCCAACAGTAAGAAAGTAAAAATAAGTTCATAATAATAAACTCTGAATGAACTGAGTAAACGTTTTTTAAACCTTTCAAAGGCCAATCAGTGCAATTTTCATGAAATTATTGTCACGTTCTGCTGCTGGTTAGATCGTGTTTTGTTGCTGGGCTGTTAGTGGGGGCGTTCCTGACGTCGCACCTGAATCCAATGCGGGCTCATCAACGCAGCATTTAAGCACGGGTGAGCTCAGAGAAGGCTGCCGAGATATTTGCTTTGCTGATCACCATTTGACATCTCGCACTATAGTCTCACTACATTTGCTTGTTACGCCCCTGCATTGGGTTTTTTCTGTTAGTGTGCTGCACTCGTTTGTAACCTCTACCCTGTGCAGGTATTTGAGTGTTTTTATTTTGGCTTTTTGGCTCGCTGGTTCTTAGTGAACCTTCGAGTTTGTAGTATTGAGCTCCGTCGACCTGCTGTCACGGACTCCTTTTGTTATTTCTACTATCCCGCGATCGCGTGTTATTTTTTGTTTGCAATCATTAAACCCTTGTACGTATCCCCCGCTTCTTGTCCACTTCGAAGTCCAACCTTGTTTCCGCATTTGCGGACGCTAACAATTATAAGTAATAATAATTGACCACAGCATCCCGTCTCTCTATTAGCCTCCTTTTTTCAGGAGGGGGGGGGGTCCCTTATTTCTATTTCTGAAAGGTGGCAACCCTACTTTGGAAACAGTTCCCAAATTACTGCAGCATTTCTAAGTAAAAGACAAGTAAAGTTGAGTAGTGAACTTACCAGAGATTGTTGCACCTGTCCAGCGCCCTTCCTCTGGATACCAGTCCTGCTCTTGCAGGTTCAAACTCGTTGTGTTCGTTCACGTTTCGTCTTCAAATGTTTTATCAGGTTCGAGGTATTGAAACTGGCCGATTTAACTCCACATCTCGAAACTTTCAGGCCGCAAATCTTGCATGCAGCCATTGATTTTAATTGACAGGATTTCTATTTTGAAATATTTCCCGTCCGCCGTAATGTTGGCGCAGCCAAGCGGCCTTGTCATTGGTCAGGAGTGGCTATTGGCCCGTTCTCATTGGTCTGGAGCAGGCCAATAGCGATAGCTGCTTGGTGTTCACGTGTCATCACACAACACAGAGACAAAGTGTAGTGAGTGCCAGGAGAAAAAAAAAGGCTGCGGTCAAATGTTATAATAATGGACCGGTAAATGGTATCGGCGCCGTCTTTGTTGGTACTCGCCGATACCACCATTTTGGGCCGGATCGGCGCCCCCTGCCGATACTAGTATCAGTATCGGTGCATCTTTAGAATTATATGTTGCGTTCCGTATTGAACTAACACAGAATATAAATGAATAGATACATTTCTGTGAATTTTAGGAGTTTTTGGGATGTCCCTTTTTTTCTCTGCCTGTACAGCTTTGGGCGCGAGGAGGGCGTCCCGTATTTCTTATTTCTGAAAGGTGGCAACCCTAACTGCAGCTCCGCAACTCGGACCATAACAAACGTAAGCACACAGACTTCCTGTGTCCGTCAACTATAACTGTCCATCGGGAAACTCAAACCCAAATAACAATAGTTCCTATTGTTACTTTCGTGTTGATAGCGATGAGCTCTCACGGATTTCCGACTTATGTTCTTACTTTCATTTAACGTATCAATCCATGGAAGAAACATTTATTCATCATGATGAAACGAGCAAGTTATAAAGCAGCCTTTCAAAGAAAAGTCACATCTGTTTTGTTTTCTCCTAGATTCTGGTAAGTTGGAGAAGTTGTCAAATCATATTATTACCGTAAATATTGTCAGTTTGTGGTAATGTTTTGAACTACCAATGTGCTATGCTTGTGCTGTGTTTCACCAGTTAGTAAAATATTTCTGTATCTGTACACGAGCTCTGTTTTCTTGTATTCTTCTATTTATTGGTGCTAAAATTAGGGTGCGCGTTATAAACGGGTACAATCATTTTCCCTAGATTTTACAAGTAAATTTGGGGTGCGCATTATACACAGGTGCGCCTTATATTCGGGAAATTACAGTACTTGCTTTACCGTCCTGATATCGTTCAACCTCCTGCCTACTCTGAAACCCCACTTTATAGTGTAGTGTAGTATAGATCACTTCTTCCACAAACAAGTCAAACACATTCACACACAATTCAGATTTTGTTTGGCCAATAGTATATTGAAATATTGTTACTCACACTGGTCAAACCTGCTATATACACACCACCATTTGACACGTGTGCAGAAGCGTAATCTTGAATTATATTATTAACAGCACACTTTACATCTTGTGCTCTGTCTCACATTCCTTCAGAAAGACATGAAACATAAAGAACTCGTCTCCTTGAGCGCTGTACTGCCTGAGGCATTGAAGGTCATGGTCATTAAAGTATAGCTGTCGGCCTTGCCGTTTACGTGAAGTGATTTTTTTTTTCATTGGGTTATATTATAGGCAGTCTTTGGTTGATATTATGGACCGTAGATAATGGAATCCCTTTATAATGGTCCTGTGTTTTTTTTTAAATTGTTAATCTTTTTACTTGTTGCTCACCAAGCAGTGACCCTCAGACTAGAATACTTTGACAGAGTAGCATACCCATATTCTCATATAGCTGTTTTCCACACATTAAATTTTTTGAAGTATTTTATAATACTTAGAATACTTGTCAAATTACAAGCTACCACTCATTTCCAATTTGAAATGCATATTTATGGAACATTCATGTCATCATATTAAGTGTTGTTAATGTAATTTTTGGATTATAAGGCACACCTGACTAAGCCGCCAGCCACCAAATTTGACACGAAATCAGCATTTGTTCATAGATAAACCACACTGGACTAGAAAGCCACAGCTGTCCTCACTGTATGATGGTGTATTTACACCAAAAGATATTTACCGGTACCACTATATTTGACCGTGGCATCTTGAGACTGTCATAAGACCAAATGAAGCACCAAGCTTTGACCCAATTGGCTGCAAAGCTTCATTGCGTCCAGAAACTTCATTTGGTCATCACTCCTCCTTTGGGGGAGATAATTAACCTCTGCTGCCACCTGCTGCCAACGTTGTTGTAATCCAACATGCCTCCTAGCATGCATTGCAGCGCTATAGATGTAAAACCCCATAAAAATTCATCTTCTGTGCTGATTATTTCTTCAGTTACTGTTCCAGTTGTTTCATTAATTGCTAGTTATGGTATTTGGTAACACTTTATTTGACAGTGACGCCGTAAGACTGTCACAAGACCATCATAATTTTGACATGACACTGCCCTGAGCAATAATTAACGCTTATGACAGGTGTCATTTTGTTTCATCCGGCAAATTATCTCACTTTGATTGGATATAAAAGATCCGAGCTGAACATAAATGGACTTAGTGACATAATTCATAATGTCATTAATGCCCATGATAGTGGCATTTCATAATTATGACTGTCTTATGGCAGTCTTATGACGGCGCTGTCAAAGAAAGTGTGACCTATTAACCCAAATAAATTCACAAATAAGCCGCACTGGACTATAAAACGATGAAGGCTTATAGTCCCACAATTATGGTAACCTTACTTTTAAAAAGTAATTAGTTACAGTTACAAATTACTTCTTCCAAAAAGTAGTTGAGTTAGTAACTCAGTTACCTCAACTTAAGAGTAAATAGTCACATCAGTTACTTTTCATGTTCTACATGTTATGACATGATCCATTCAACGTCTTTCACATCAAATATGTTTATATTAATTGAATGAATTTTTCATATCTTTTTCATTCCAAAAAACAAAACATAGGTTACCCTTTTTACATTTTTTAAAATTTCACCTACCGTATATAAGAAGGTAATGGTAAACAAACTTTAAATTTCAAATGCTGTGAGAAAAAAAGCCTTTTTGTTTTTCCTGTTCTACTGAACCCGCACCGAACCGTGTCCCCCTTTACCGAGGTGCGCACTGAACCATGGCTTGTGTGTACAGTCACACCCCTAATATATATAGATATATTTTTCAATATGCAGGTTAAGCTCTGAATCTCTTCCCTCTTCTATCTTTGCTCTAGTTGTTTTGATTAAAAAAAAAAAAAAAAAATTATTAATCATAAAACGTTTTACGGATATGTCATTCAAGAAAAGTTTAGGGCGAGTGACTATTTTTGGTAATAAAAAAAATATACGTATATATATTATTATGTTATAGCATCTACAAGGACAACGCTCACTAGGTGATGATAATGCACACTGAACAGGAAAACAGTCCATTATTTTCAATTAACTGTGCCCACTTGAACGCCACGAACTCTATGTTTAAGAAAAAAAATAATAATAATTGCCCAAGAGTTTAAGACGACGCTCGCCATGCTAAATGCTAGCAATAATGCGAGTGCTACGCTAACGCTCAGAGCCATCAAACATTGCGTTGCAACCGTGTCATAACCCCTTCCCTCCTCCTCTCTCCCACTCTGTTTTCTCTGTGTCTCTCAGACAGCTCTTGTCATTCAACCAAATTGTAGTAACAAACACCTACACATTCTCAGTAACGGTAACGACGTTGCAAAGATGGAAAAAGTAATTATTTATGATTACTGACGACTGACAAAACGCTGTTAGTAACAACGTTATGCTCTAACGCCGTTATACGCTAATGCCGATATTAACACTGGTCATATTGAATATCACATACACTTCATGCTTTAAAAGTCGTCAAATGGTTAGCAGGAAAAAAACACAATAGTACTGTAAATCAGGTGTGTCCAATCCGGTGTTGTGAAATTCCTTCCTAACTTTCGAGACGTCCTACCAATGCCCAGTGTGCTTGTGCATGCATGCGCACATTGGTAATAAACTGCGAGTAATTAGTATTTTTAGTAGTTTTTATTACGTCTTATTTTGCCTTTTCATTGCCTCAAAATGCTTTTCCTGTCATAGCTTTTAAACATTGTGTTTTCTTGTAGTAGCTTTAAAGCAGAGTATTGATCTGTTGACCACATTAGTCACGTATTATATTTTAACAACCCTTATTTGATATTACTGCGTTTAAGTATTTTCCTGAGGCATTTTTAAGTATGTGGCGGAAAACACTCAGGTGACTTGAAGTTCTGCTCTGAGACCCCCTATTTGACCAAATTTTAAAATTGTCCTATATGCATGTGTGATACATCATTGGAAAGCTTTTGAACAGGGGGCATTTTTTTTATATTTTTTAAATGTTTTTAAACAGCAAAACCCTAACTGTAGGCGAGAGCACGCGAGAGCAGAATTAAACACGCCATGATTTTAATGAGATATTATCGCATACGTCAGGGGTGAAAGTGGAACTGTTGAGGCATAGTCATTTCTATAACACATACAAAAACTGATTTTTTTATTCAAAATTGTATTTTATCAATGTTTTGCAAAATAATACCTCACAAAATCAGCAATAACCCCAACCTCCATCTCCTAATTTTTATTTTCCCTCATTTCCTCACATACTAAATGCCAAATCTAAATTTTAACTACTTAAGAACATAGGATGTATATTAAAAATGAAGTTAATGTAAACATTTACTTTCTTTTTTTTTTTTAAATAATAGATATAAGTAACATACACTCAGAAAAATAAGCACAAATGACTTATATTATGCAGAGTGAAATTGAATATTTTTTGAAGATCGCGCAAACGTTGACTTTTTTTAAATCATAAGGAAATGAATAAGTAGCCTAACATAAATGAACAAATATAGGTCCAAAGTGCACATTGACAGCAAATATGTTCTGAACTTCCCCATCATAGCAAATAAAACTAAATATGATGAATAAGCCTCCTCAACTCTTTCCCTGCTCTTAAAGATTTGATCCATTTCGCTTGCTATTAACACTTGTATATGTAAATATGATGTTGGCAGATTGTTTTATTCTTGGAGATGAAATGCATGTGTGGCAGCTTAGCATTTAAATTTAAAAAAAAATTTTTTATACATAGCGTTACATAGCGTGACAGTTGCCGTCATATTTTCGGAATCAAAGCACCGTGAACCAGAACAGCATTCCGGCCCTAAATCTTATACCGGAACTGCGTTCCGGCCCTGAATCTTATACCGGAACTGCGTCCCTTACCGTTCTGGCCCAATTCCACCCCTGGCGTATGTACCTCCAAAAACTCCATGTAGCATGTATGATCGAGTGTCAAGACACAGATGTAAATGGGGGGATTTTATGGGTGAAACATGGTAATATAACAAGGGTCATGATGCAGAAATCGTAGACATCAAGGAGTGGTTGAGATGTTCTTTTTCATATATTTAAATGTTTTTTTTTCCAATTTTTCTTTGTTTGGATCAATTATTTATCATCTAATATATTGGGGAAAATGTGACTTTAACAAAAAAATACAATTAATCGATAATTATGAGGTAGATATCTGTGACTTTTTTATAGACGCCATTTTTTTCATTGTGACATAATTTGTTTAAAAATTTAAAATATGCGAGTGGATAATTTTTTTCAAGTTGTTTTTTTTTAAACGAAACATTAGACATCAATTAAAGATTCTAAGATAAAAATGACAGACATTTTGATTAATAAATATAATTACTTACCTTCTTTTTATGGCTGTGTTGAAACAAAAACGGTTGTGCGACGTCTGTATACCGGGGTTTCCAGGGTAAATGCGACAAATTAAAAATAGTTTGGGGGCTTAATGCACCAAGATTCTGCTATGACAGGATATAGACATACAGTGTGGCAAATAAGTATTTAGTCAACCACCAATTGTGCAAGTTCTCCTACTTGAAAACATTAGAGAGGCCTGCAATTGTCAACATGGGTAAACCTCAACCATGAAAGACAGAATGTGGAAAAAAAATCACATTGTTTGATTTTTAAAGAATTTATTTCCAAATTAGAGTGGAAAGCAAACAAGCAAGATTTCTGGCTGTCAAAGACGTCTAACTTTTTCTAACGAGGCTCCACCCTGTATTAATGGCACCTGTTTTAAATCATTATCGGTATAAAAGACACGTGTCCACAACCTCAGTCAGTCAAACTCCACTATGGCCAAGACCAAAGAGCTGTCGAAGGACACCAGAGACAAAATTGTAGACCTGCACCAGGCTGGGAAGACTGAATCTACAATAGGTAAAACGCTTGGTGTCAAGAAATCAACTGTGGGAGCAATTATTAGAAAATGGAAGACATACAAGACCACTGATAATCTCCCTCGATCTGGGGCTCCATGCAAAATCTCACCCCGTGGTGTCAAAATGATAACAGGAACGGTGAACAAAATCCCAGAACCACACGGGGGGATATAGTGAATGACCTACAGAGAGCTGGGACCGCAGTAACAAAGGCTACTATCAGTAACACAATGCGCTGCCAGGGACTCAAATCCTGCACTGCCAGACGTGTCCCCCTGCTGAAGAAAGTACACGTCCAGGCCCGTCTGCGGTTCTCTAGAGAGCATTTGGATTATCCAGAAGAGGACTGAGAGAATGTGTTATGGTCAGATGAAACCAAAATAGAACTTTTTGGTAGAAACACAGGTTCTCGTGTTGGAGGAGAAAGAATACTGAATTGCATTTGAAGAACACCATACCCACTGTGAAGCATGGGGATGGAAACATCATGCTTTGGGGCTGCTTTTCTGCAAAGGGACCAGGACGACTGATCTGTTTAAAGGAAAGAATGAATGGGGCCATGTATCGAGAGATTTTGAGTGAAAATCTCCTTCCATCAGCAAGGGCATTGAAGATGAGACTTGGCTGGGTCTTTCAGTGTGACAATGATCCCAAAAACACAGCCAGGGCAACAAAGAAGGCTTCGTAAGAAGCATTTCAAGGTCCTGGAGTGGCCTAGCCAGTCCCCAGATCTCAACCCCATAGAAAATCTGAAGGGAGTTGAAAGTACGTGTTGCCCAATGACAGCGCCAAAACATCTAGAGGATATCTGCATGGAGGAATAGGCCAAAATACCAGCAACAGTGTGTGAAAAGCTTGTGAAGAGTTACAGAAAACGTTTGGCCTCCGTTATTGCCAACAAAGGGTACATAACAAAGTACTGAGATGAACTTTTGGTATTGACCAAATA
This sequence comes from Corythoichthys intestinalis, assembly GCF_030265065.1. Lineage (NCBI taxonomy): Eukaryota > Metazoa > Chordata > Actinopteri > Syngnathiformes > Syngnathidae > Corythoichthys > Corythoichthys intestinalis. Next base: position 37,208,140 of record NC_080403.1, on the reverse strand, counting down.
CTTATTTTCCATCATGAATTGCAAATACATTCTTTAAAAATCAAACAATGTGATTTTCTGTGTTTTTTTTTTCCACATTCTGTCTCTCATGGTTGAGGTTTACCCATGTTGACAATTAAAGGCCTCTCTAATATTTTCAAGTGGGAGAACTTGCACAATTAGTGGTTGACTAAATACTTATTTGCCCCACTGTATTGTTCTATCAAGCACAACAGTTCTTTTGGCTTAAAATACGGCAGCTTATTTTAACGAGGATTGCAAGAGCAGAAACTGCTTTTTCATTCATTCATTCATTCATTCATTTTCCATGCCGCTTTTTCCTCACGAGGGTCGCGGACTGCTTTTTCAGTCTTGTCTATTTTCCGCCATATACTTCTTGTATGCATCAAAACAAAACAAGCAGAATGCGCACGGTAGTACTCTGGGGGTCAAATTCGCCTGTGGTAGGACGTTTGCTGGGTAGCACATTTTAGCAGAACACCGGTCCTCAAGAGCCGCTGTGAGTCCTGGTTTTTGTTCCTACCGATCGAGCACAGACCGTTTAACCAATGAGGTTTCTGTTAAAACAAGCAGCACCTGACTACAATCAACTGATTACACTTGTAAAAACACCAGATTGGGAGAAGTGTCTAGCTGCGGCCCGCAGTAGTCGCCAACCACGCCCTTTGCCCCTGCTTTCAACGAATAATCAGCTGAAGCGTTCATCATCCGCCAACTCCGTCCCCTGCATTCAACGACCAATCAGATCAAGCGTTCGTCATCCGCCAACCACGCCCCCTGCTTTCACAGACCCTAACCTTACCCTAACCTTAAACCCTAACCCCTTTTCTGCTTCTTGGGATGGGGAAGTAACCAAAAAACCTAACCCCTTTCCGTGTCATGGGACGCTTAAGGCACCAAAAAGGGACGTGGTTTGATGGTCTAGTACTGCCAGTGTTGGGAGTAACGCCGTTATAAATAACGCCGTTATAAATAACGCCGTTACATAACGGCGTTATTTTTTTCAGTAACGGGGTAATCTAACTAATTACTTTTTCCGCCGTTACAACGCCGTTACCGTTACTGACGGTCAAAAGTGGTGCGTTACTTACTCTGAATAAATTGAAGAAACTACCAGCCGTGTCGAGTCGACTCTCTGCTCTGTTGATTTGTCATCCAAGACTTGGGGTGCGTTCAGGTTCGAGAATAGCGCACGTACTTCTGACTCCAAGCTGTTTGTCCCTGCTCATTCAATTAGACAATGCTTTCCAAAGTTTGGTAACGTTTCTCTGTTTGCTACACCTGATGCTAGCCTCGTTCCCATCTCCCACTGTCAGCCAGCAATAATTCTGCTTCCATCTTGAGGACGGCAGACGCTTTGAAGGTGACGTGAATTGTCGGGAAACGAGCCTACCTAAATGCAGCCCCTCGAGAGATACGATGGAAGTGATTGTGATTGGCTGAGGGTTAGAGTCATGTGTCGTAGTAAGCCAATCAGAGCCGGTGATTTCACAAGCAAACCGGAACAGCACGCGCGGCAAACACACACACGAAAAACAGATGCACAGGGTTGGGATGGCAGAGCATTCAGAAGAAAAATTGTCCTTTAAGAGGTGGAGATATAGACACCATTTCAAGTTTGTCGAAATTAAAGGAAAGAACCTGCATGTAATGTGTAATTTATGTCCCGGGGCAAAGCTTTTGTCGACATCTGTGTTAAGCAATTCAAATCTGCTGAAGCACCTAACAAACTAACTACCTGTCTGTTTTTCTCTATTCCACTGACTTGAATACTGCTCAGAAAATTTCAAATTCTTTGACATACAACAAGTTGTTTTTAAAGTAACGGAAATAGTTACTTTCCCTGGTAACTAGTTACTTTTACTATAGAGTAATTCAGTTACTAACTCAGTTACTTTTTGGAAAAAGTAGTGAGTAATGTAACTAATTACTTTTTTAAAGTAACGTGCCCAACACTGAGTACTGCGGGACGCAGCTGGACTGACTTGCAGATTGGTGCAAAGGTGTCATTCCGTTTTGTTGGAAAGAAATCCAGCACCCACTGCAGCACGATATGGAATAGTTTCTTCATTTTAATACAAAAAGTTGGCGGCCACACAACTTAATGACATGCAGTTCAGTGTATGATAAACACATTTATATAGATAATTTTATAAACACAAGTATTATAAAGTACTTTAAACAGCATTTAATTTGTACAGGTATGCTCATCTGACAGAACACTGCGTTTAATCTCTTGATCGCCCGCGCATTGTCACAAATATTCCTCCTATAGAGTATATGATAGGGGGGAAAAAACTATCATAATAATCCTGATTGCTTCATGATATGAAGAGCAGCTGTGAACGTCTCAGGAAGGCACAGTGATGTGGTGTGTGGCTCACTTAGTATGCACCACACACAGAACACAGCATTGCAATTTCTGCTTTCACTGCCTGGCAAGGTTTTGGGGTTGGAATACATTCAATTGAGCACCTGAAGTAAGGAAGGGTTTGAGTGACACAGATATGATTACATAAATATGAATTGGTTTCTTTTCATAGTTTTTTTGTGTGAATGTATAAACACAGGAGTGAGGTGCACTGCAGACTTGTAAAATCTTTTCTGTGTGAGTGGACTGGCATTTTTTTTTAATGCAGCACTATGGGAGACACAGGCCAATGCAAACTTTGAGCCAGTCCCATGCCTGTATAACGGCAGCGGTTTGCGTCAGGAAGGGCATTAGGCTTAAAACTTAGCTAAACAATTCTGTGTTCATCCAAAGCATTGAAAATATTCTTAATGCATAAGAGGAGAACAATAGAGAATGCAGCTAGATCCCCATAATAAGTGTTAATGAAAATAAATTAAAATAATCAACTATTGCAGCGCACAAACAGCAAAACCTCATCAAACCCTTATTCATTTCTTTAATTCCTCCTGGTTTAAACAAACAATAAAATCCTTGGTTGCTTGGCTGATTACAAATTGCTACTTCTGAATCTTTAAACCTACCGTGCTTCTCTATTTTGAAATTTCAAAACATCCTTTGCTGCAAGTCTGACATTGTGAAAGGACACTTCTGAGTGATCAGACTTATTTCGTGCCAGCATCTAAAAGACATGATTGATGACTCCTTTTTAACCCGTTTCAAGACGTTTCAAACTATGTGACATGCATTTTAATAATTATTTTTTTTAAATAACATTGGGAAAGAGCAACTACATTACAAACAGCTGGAATAAAGAAGGAGGACAGTGGTATATATGGTGAACAGAGAGCGAAGATAAATACTTTAAATTAGCTAAATGAGTTTTTGTTAATGTTAGGGGTGAAAGTGGCTAGAATTCCTTGCCGGATTTCCCTGACATGAAATACGCCACGGAGCCAGAATTATTATTATTATTTTGGTGAGTGTGTGGTCAAACCTCCTTAAACCACCGAAATGCAAAGAAAACTGCTTTTGGCACAGTAATACCGATAACACACAATAAAACACAACAGGTTTTACACATGCATTAGCAGGGCCGTTCCTGACCAAATTACTGCCCTAAGCAACATATTTATTGGCGCCCCCCCCTATTTTCACCACATATATTTAAACACTCACACTGAAAAAGCACGTTATCTCTTTGAAATTTATTATATAAAAAAAGACAACGGACAAGTGCAGAATAAAAGGAAAATGCTGTAAGAACTGTTCAAAAGCACCAATGAAAACACTTCAAAAACAAATGCATTAAATAAATTACAATTGTTATTACATTATCATTAACACCCATCTACACAAACCTATATAAAGACACACAGAACACTTTAAAATGCAACTTTTCACCTTGATTTATAACTTTACTCACCTTGTCTTCACTGATGCAAAAGCATCTATTGCACTTTCAAATGACGGTTGTTTTGGAAGGTGCACTTCTTTCCTGGACTTGGTGGGCTTGGACTTGGTGCTGATGTGGATAAGTTCGCTGGAAAAGATGGCCCAGGATGTACAGAGGTAGGAAGAAAATATTTCAGAAGAGCATCTACTGTACAAAGAGAAGAAAGTGGAATGTTACATTATATTAGTCAAATAGCTGTTGATTATGAAACCAGCATGACATAACCGTAACAGCGCCTAAATTCTTGCAGCCTACTGTACCTGTCTATTGGATCCGGCCACTATCTTTGATGGGCGTAGTTAAAAGAAAATAAATTCTTGAAGCACGGGAAGTACACAGGACTATCCAATAATAAAGAATTAAATAATATATGATAGCATAAAAAAATAATAAATTGAATATGTTTTTACATGAATGCGATCGCCATTTTAATGAATTACGGTAATGACACATTTAATAACAAATATTTGCATTTAAATCCGTGGCACTTTTAGTCCCCAATACCACAGAACTTTGAAATTATCAACTCCATATTTAATGGTGTATTTATTTAACTAACCTTGGCATTTTTAGGCAAGGCAAATTTATTTGAAAAGCACAATTTAACACAAGGTAAAAGTGGTTCACATCACATGAAAATAAGCAAGACAATTTTAGTCTCCCATACACTTTGTCCAAATTTCTCTAAAATTGGAGGGGGAGTAAATTTAACTGAAACTAATCCACAGCTGGCTGAATACTGAAAATATTTCGAAAACAACAGCCTGGCTAATGATAGAGTATAATTTTGCTTTAGCACTAAGTCATATAAGCTCTATGTAAATAACCGTTAGCTTGCAGTTGCGCTAAGTATACGTGCTTATGTTACTGAAAAAAAATCATCACAACAAAACTCTGTTTTTCTTCAAGTCTTTGCTGTCTTCTTTCTATTTCTTCTGACCTGAAGGGCTTTGTCTTTTCATGAAGTTGACTTGTTACCGTAACATCGCTCAACTGCAGAGGCTAAAAATAGCACCTTCAGGTAGCTCGCTGGTCTGCTGGGTGGTGAGACTAGGGTCTGTGGTGAAATTGTCGCATCACAGGAAAAAGTGAAACGGGCAGAAGGCACACTAGAAAAATGATTTCTAATTATTTAAGACTTATTATGAACGGTTTTGTTGTTCTTTTGTTTTATTGTTTTGTATAATTTTTTGAATACTGCTTTCATCAAATATTATTTGAAAATTTTTCTTCACGCGTTTTTGGACGCTGGTGTGCCCTTCAGCGGTTGCTTAAATTGCCTTATGGGCGGCATGGGTCTGTGCATTAGCCTACTGCATGTAACAAGGTATACAGTTGTGGTCAAAAGTTTACATACACTTGTGAAGAACATAATGTCATGGCTCTCTTGAGTTTCCAGTTATTTCTACAACTCTGATTTTTCTCCGATGGAGTGATTGGAACAGATACTTCTTTGTCACAAAAAACATTCATGAAGTTTGGTTCTTTTATGACTTTATTATGGGTGAACAGAAAAAAAGTGATCAAATCTGCTGGGTCAAAAATATACATACAGCAGCGCTAATATTTGGTAACATGTCCCTTGGCCATTTTCACTTCAATTAGGCGCTTTTGGTAGCCATCCACAAGCTTCTGGCAAGCTTCTGGTTAAATCTTTGACCACTCCTCTTGACAGAATTGGTGCAGTTCAGTTAAATTTGATGGCTTTCTGACATGGACTTGTTTCTTCAGCATTGTCCACAAGTTCTCAACGAGGTTTAAGTCAGGACTTTGGGAACCTTAATTCTAGCCTGATTTAGCCATTCCATTACCACTTTTGATGTGTGTTTGGGGTCATTGTCCTGTTGGAACACCCAACTGCGCTCAAGACCCAATCTTCGGGCTGATGACGTTAGGTTATCTTGAAGAATTTGAAGGTAGTCCTCCTTCTTCATTATCCCATTTACTCTCTGTAAAGCACCAGTTCCATTGGCAGCAAACAGCCCCACAGCATAATACTACCACCACCGTGCTTGACGGTAGGCATGGTGTACTTGGGGTTAGAGGCCTCACCTTTTCTCGTCCAAACATATTGCTGTGCATTGTGGCCAAACAGCTCGATTTTTGTTTCGTCTGACCACAGAACTTTCCTCCAGAAGGTCTTATCTTTGTCCATGTGATCAGCAGCAAACTTCAGTCGAGCCTTAAGGTGCCACTTTTGGAGCAAGGGCTTCCTTCTTGCAAGGCTGCCTCTCAGTCCATGGAGATGCAAAACACGCTTGACTGTGGACACTGACACCTGTGTTCCAGCAGCTTCTAATTCTTGGCAGATCTGCTTTTTGGTGATTCTCGGTTGAATCTTCACCCTCCTGAACAATTTTCTCTCAGCAGCAGGTGATAGCTTGCGTTTTCTTCCTGATTGTGGCAGTGACAAAACAGTGCCATGCACTTTATACTTACAAACAAGTGTTTGCACTGTTGCTCTTGGGACCTGCAGCTGCTTTGAAATGGCTCCAAGTGACTTTCCTGACTTGTTCAAGTCAATGATTGTTCAAGTCAATAATCTCTCACAAGAAATTGCTAATTCGTGTAGCTGTATGTATATTTTTGACCCAGCAGATTTGATCACTTTCTCTGTTAACCCATTATAAAGTCATAAAAGAACCAGACTTCATGAATGTTTTTTGTGACAAAGAAGTATCTGTTCCAATCACTCTATCGGAGAAAAATCAGAGTTGTAGAAATAACTGGAAACTCAAGAGAGCCATGACTTTATGTTCTTCGCAAGTGTATGTCAACTTTTCACCACAACCGCACATGAGATATCCATTCAAAATTGTATTTTTCTCAATGACTTGCATAATAACAGTTAAAAAAAAAAAGTCGACATCCATCTCATTTTTATTTCCCTCATTTCCTCACGTGCAAATTCAAAACCTCAATTTCAACTACTTAAGAACATAGGATGTACATTAAAATTAAAGATAATGTAAATATTAATATTTTTCATTCATTTTCTGAGACGCTTATCTTCACAAGGGTGCTGGAGCCAATCCCAGCTAACTTTGGGCAGTAGGCAGGGTACAGTTGCCAGCCAATCGCAGGGCACAAGGGGACAAATAAGCATTTGGGCACACATTCATACCTAGGGACAATTTAGAGTGTTCGATCAGCCTACCATGCATGTATTTGGTAGGGAAACCGGAGTACCTGTATAAAACCCACAGTCTTTTATTTATTTTATTTTTCATGTGTTTCTTTTATCTTTGAATGTTAACTTATTTTGCTGTTTTATGGTATGTAAAGCACTTTGGACTCCTTTGCGATTTTTAAAATGTGGTATACAAATAAAGTTGATTGATTGATTGATTGATTGATTGATTGATTGATTGATTGATTGATTGATTGATTGATTGATTGATTGATTGATTGAACATGCAAACTCCACACAGGAAGGCCGGAGCCCAGGATTAAACCCTTAATCTCAGAACTGGGAGGTGGACGTACTAACCACTCTGCCCCATGCCGCCACATTATATATATATTTTTTAAAAACAACATTAAGAAGAAGAAGAAAAAAAAGTACAAATGACTTTCATTGTGCACAGTGAAATTGAAGATATTTTGAAGAGAAAACGCAAACATTGACTTTTTTCAAATTATAAGGAAATAAAGTAGCAATAAGAAGTAGCTTAACTTGAAGGAACGAAAATAAATTCAATGTGCACATGAACATGGAAGATGTTCTGAACCTCACCATCAGAGCAAAAAAAAAAAAAAAAAGGATAAACATTCAATAGAAAAAAATAAGATTGAATAGTTTTATTTTTGACAATTCAACATAAACAGCAGGTATGGTCATAGGCGTTTTTGACCTTTACACATACTATGGTCAAAATAAGTTATATACACTGCAAAATAGTGAGAAAAAAAATTATATATATCATCTAACACAAAAAGGTTTGGAGAATATCGCTTTGTGAAGTTAGGTATTGTACCCATCACCTTCTCAAAGGTATATATGTACAGTGCCTTGCAAAAGTATTTGGCCCCCTTGAATCTTGCAACCTTTCGCCACATTTCAGGCTTCAAACATAAAGATATGAAATTTACATTTTTTGTCAAGAATCAACAACAAGTGGGACACAATCGTGAAGTGGAACAACATTTATTGGATAATTTAAACTTTTTTAACAAATAAAAAACTGAAAAGTGGGGCGTGCAATATTATTCGGCCCCTTTACTTTCAGTGCAGCAAACTCACTCCAGAAGTTCAGTGAGGATCTCTGAATGATCCAATGTTGTCCTAAATGACCGATGATGATAAATAGAATCCAACTGTGTGTAATCAAGTCTCCGTATAAATGCACCTGCTCTGTGATAGTCTCAGGGTTCTGTTTAAAGTGCAGAGAGCATTATGAAAACCAAGGAACACACCAGGCAGGTCTGAGATACTGTTGTGGAGAAGTTTAAAGCCGGATTTGGATACAAAAAGATTTCCCAAGCTTTAAACATCTCAAGGAGCACTGTGCAAGCCATCATATTGAAATGGAAGGAGCATCAGACCACTGCAAATCTACCAAGACCCGGCCGTCCTTCCAAACTTTTTTCTCAAACAAGGAGAAAACTGATCAGAGATGCAGCCAAGAGGCCCATGATCACTCTGGATGAACTGCAGAGATCTACAGTTGAGGTGGGAGAGTCTGTCCATAGGACAATAATCGGTCGTACACTGCACAAATCTGGCCTTTATGGAAGAATGGCAAGAAGAAAGCCATTTCTCAAAGATATCCATTAAAAAGTCTCGTTTAAAGTTTGCCACAAGCCACCTGGGAGACACACCAAACATGTGGAAGAAGGTGCTCTGGTCAGATGAAACCAAAATTGAACTTTTTGGCCACAATGCAAAACGATATGTTTGGCGTAAAAGCAACACAGCTCATCACCCTGAACACACCATCCACACTGTCAAACATGGTGGTGGCAGCATCATGGTTTGAGCCTGCTTTTCTTCAGCAGGGACAGGGAAGATGGTTAAAATTGACGGGAAGATGGATGCAGCCAAATACAGGAACATTCTGGAAGAAAACCTGTTGGTATCTGCACAAGACCTGAGACTGGGACGGAGATTTATCTTCCAACAGAACAATGATCCAAAACATAAAGCCAAATCTACAATGGAATGGTTCAAAAATAAACGTATCCAGGAGTTAGAATGGCCAAGTCAAAGTCCAGACCTGAGTCCAATCGAGAATCTGTGGAAAGAGCTGAAGACTGCTGTTCACAAGCACTCTCCATCCAACCTCACTGAGCTCGAGCTGTTTTGCAAGGAAGAATGGGCAAGAATGTCAGTCTCTTGATGTGCAAAACTGATAGAAACATACCCCAAGCGACTTGCAGCTGTAATTGGAGCAAAAGGTGGCGCTACAAAGTATTAACGCAAGGGGGCCGAATAATATTGCACGCCCCACTTTTCAGTTTTTTATTTGTTAAAAAAGTTTAAATTATCCAATAAATTTTGTTTCACTTCACGATTGTGTCCCACTTGTTGTTGATTCTTGACAAAAAATTAAAATTTTATATCTTTACGTTTGAAGCCTGAAATGTGTGGTTCAAGGGGGTCGAATACTTTTGCAAGGCACTGTACATGCAATCAAGCTTCTCGAACTCACGTCTATATATAACATTGAAAAAAGTATTTTCAAAAATATTGACAAGTAGTTCGGTTCAATTAAAATTTTCTGGCATGCGACCCAATAGTTTTTTTGTGTGTATTTTTTTGGCGCACTCAATAAAGTTTGTTCTTGAACAGGTCACTGAGCTGCGTCACACACGTCACACAGCCTACTCTTCCGCCGTTTGCGCGCTGCTGTCACTTCTACCCACCGAGACACCAACTCATCCGAGGAAAACAACAACGAATACAGCTCATCCTCTTCCTTGAGCTAATGAAATAATGCATTAGCTTGCGCTAAATTTAGTTTTCGATTCATTCTGCACGTTTCAATGTCGCTTGCTCAATCCAACCAGCCGTTGCTTGCTTCGCATGCCTCCCTTTTTAAGTTGGCGCCTCGCTCGGCAATTTATTAAAAATGTTCACATTAGGTTTGTCCGCCTTGACATCACAACAGCTCTCGGGATATGTAGTCTTTTGTGCTGCTTTCAGTTTTGAAAAAGGACAAGAAATGATGGAAATATGGAGAAGGACACATGGTCCATGCAGCGTTTTAATGCATATTTATGAGTGAGATAAAACTATAAAACTCAAATGACATTATGTCCCTTTTTACTTGGTCAATTGACTTCAAATAAAAACTGGTGTGGACATCAACTTCTGTACTTTCAAATGACAGCAACCAGCGACCAGGTGACGTAATTACAGCGTGACAAGGCTTCAAAGATGATATGCGTAAATGTGTCGCATCCGACACGTTCGGTGTTAAAGGGTTAAAGAGCTGATCAATTTTCCATTGAATTGCCCTTTTTTATCGCATTAATTCAACAAGCTTGTTCTTTTTTGTTCCAGAAAACGTGCATTTGAACCAATCAGAGCTAACTATTCATGCTGATCACAAGTCAGTATGTCAGCCAATTGAATAAACAACTGAGTCTGGGGTGGTTTGCTGCGTGCATGTGCACATCCACTTGACTCAGAGAGACAGAGAGACATTAGGGAAGAACTCCGTCGAATAAATCAATGATAATAAATATCAGTGATAACGGATGATGCTACACAAGCACTTTATAAGGCTTCTTGTTAACACTTGTGTATGTAAATTCGACATTAGTTGATTGTTTTCTTTTTCAGGTTTTTCTAAACATAGGGTTTTGACAGTTACCGTCATATTTTTGGGCTCTAAACACAGTTCCGCCACGTTCTGACCCTGAATCTTTTACCGGTACGGCATACTGCACCGTTGCGTTCTGGCCCAACTTTCACCCTTGGTTAAGATAGATAAACTATATGTATGATTTTCATAATTTCACACTATTTCATTGTTCTCTTGTCCAAGGATAGAATTACAGTTGTTGCTTTAGGGAGTCACCTTTCTCACCTCCAAATGCCTCACTTCTTCTTTCTCTGTCCTGAGACATGCGGTGGCTCTCAAAACCAGGCTATATATATTTGGAAGCCTCTATCCCAGGGAACACTTTCACTCCTCACAGTTTTAAAACCACCAGTGGCTCATCTCTGAATGCCGTTTGGAATCCCCCTGACCATAATATTTGACTTAGTGTCCGTTTAAATATGTGAATCTGACTGGTAATGGCAGAGTAGATCAGTTGACACTGAGGTCTCAGCCATCTTAATGAGTATATTGTGCCTATGGCTATGTTGCAGATTGGCCGAAAACACAGTTAATGCTCATTAAGAAAGAAAAGTGCGTGATGAGAATTATAGTTAGTGAGGGTGGTGTTGTATTCCGGCGTGGATTGGATTTGTAGTCTCTGAGTCATCGCTCAAAACACAAACAAATCAACTCATGTAAAAGGGCAGAAAGCATTACACTCAATGTTTTATTTTGTATTTTTGAACCGAACACCTCTTCACTGCTCAGGGGATACACAAACACACACACGTACACACAAACTCAGGTACAGTGGGGCAAATAAGTATTTAGTCAACCACTAATTGTGCAAGTTCTCCAACTTGAAAATATTAGAGAAGCCTGTAATTGTCAACATGGGTAAACCTCAACCAAGAGAGACAGAATGTGAAAAAAAAAAACAAAATCACATTGTTTGATTTTTAAAGAATTCATTTGCAAATCATGGTGGAAAATAAGTATTTATTATTAGTATAATAAGTAGTTTTGGGGCCGTTGTTGGGCAACACGGACTTTCGCCTCCCTCCTCACCCCGTGGCGTCAAAATTATAACAAGAACGGTGAGCAAAAATCCCAGAACCACACGGGGGGACCTAGTGAATGACCTACAGAGAGCTGGGACCACAGTACCAAGGCTACTATCAGTAACACAATGTGCCACCAGGGACTCAAATCCTGCACTGACATGTCCCCTGCTGAAGAAAGTACATGTCCAGACCCGTCTGCGGTTCGCTAGAGAGCATTTGAATGATCCAGAAGAGGACTGGGAGAAAGTGTTATGGTCAGATGAAACCAAAATAGAACTTTTTGGTAGAAACACAGGTTTTCGTGTTTGGAGGAAAAATAATTGCACCATACCCACTGTGAAGCATGGGGGGGGGACAGCATGACTTGGGGCTGTTTTTCTGCAAAGGGACTAGGACGACTGATCTGTGTAAAGCAGGGGTGGGCAAACCGGTCCTCAAGGGCCGCAGTGGGTCCTGGTCTTTGTTCCAACTGATCCAGCACAGAGCTTTTAACCAATGAGGTTTCAATGGAAACAAGAAGCACCTGACTGCAATCAACTGATTGGACTTATAACACTCCATATTGGTGAAAAGGTGTCCTCTTGATGGGTTGCAGCAAAAACCCGCACCCACAGCGGCCCTTTGTAGAATAGTTTGCCCACCCCTGGTGTAAAGGAAAGAATGAATGGGGCCATGTATCGAGAGATTTTGAGTGAAAATCTCCTCCCATCAGCAAGGGCATTGAAGATGAGACGTGGCTGGGTCTTTCAGCATGACAATGATCCCAAACACACAGCCAGGGCAACAAAGGAGTGGCTTCGTAAGAAGCATTTCAAGGTCCTGGAGTGGCCTAGCCAGTCTCCAGATCTCAACCCCATAGAAAATCTTTGGAGAGAGTTGAAAGTCCATGTTGCCCAACGAGAGCCCCAAAACATCACAGCTCTAGAGGAGCTCTGGATGGAGGTATGGGCCAAAATACCAGCAACAGTGTGTGAAAAGCTTGTGAAGAGTTACAGAAAATGTTTGGCCTCCGTTATTGCCAACAAAGGGTACATAACAAAGTATTGAGATGAACTTTTGGTATTGACCAAATACTTATTTTCCACCATGATTTGCAAGTAAATTCTTAAAAAAAAATTTTTTTTAATCAAACAATGTGATTTTTTCCCCCCACATTCTGTCTCTCATGGTTGAGGTTTACCCATGTCGATAATTACAGGGCTCTCTAATATTTTCAAGGGGGAGAACTTGCACAATTAGTGCTTGAATAAATACTTATTTGACCCACTGTATGAAGAAGCAATAATAATAATTAATAGAAATAAGCCACTTGATCATCTGGCAAATCTAATTTATACAGCAACACACAAGTAAATCCCACAATTGATCCTGCAGTCTTTTTAAAAACATCTACCTTTACATAACCATGTCCTTTTATACCAGTGGTTTTGAAACGGGAACACGTTATAAAAATTGCTTTTTATATGCGTGTTGTAAATGTCATCCACATTTCCATTGAAGGTGAATAAATGTTTGAATAAATGTTGCTTCTTTGTAGTTTTAATCCCAATAAATGTTTGTTTCTGACCACTGCTTGCCAGCAGGGCAAGAGTCAACACCCTGCCTATAAACCGCACCCATCAAATTTATAAGTATTTGTTCCTATACAGTGGTGCAAATAAGTATTTAGTCAACCACTAATTGTGCTAAAAGTTCTCCCACTTGAAAATATTACAGAGGCCTGTAATTGTCAATATGGGTAAACCTCAACCATGAGAGACAGAATGTGAAAAAAAAAAACAGAAAATCACATTGTTTGATTTTTAGAGAATTTATTTACAAATCATGGTGGAAAATAAGTATTTGGTCAATACCAAAAGTTCATCTCAATACTTTGTTATGTACCCTTTGTTGGCAATAACGGAGGCCAAATGTTTTCTGTAACTCTTCGCAAGCTTTTCACACACTGTTGCTGGTATTTTGGCCCATTCCTCCATGCAGATCTCTAGAGCGGTGATGTTTTGGGGCTGTCGTTGGGCAACACGGACTTTCAACTCCCTCCACAGATTTTCTATGGGGTTGAGCTCTGGAGACTGGCTAGGCCACTCCAGGACCTTGAAATGCTTCTTACGAAGCCACTCCTTTGTTGTCCTGGCTGTGTGTTTGGGATCATTGACATGCTGAAAGACCCAGCCACGTCTCATCTTCAATGCCCTTGCTGACAGAAGGAGATTTTCACTCAAAATCTCTCGATACATGGCCCCATTCATTCTTTCCTTTACACAGATCAGTCGTCCTGGTCCCTTTGCAGAAAAACAGCCCCAAAGCATGATGTTTCCAACCCCTTGCTTCACAGTCGGTATGGTGTTCTTCAGATGCAATTCAGTATTCTTTCTCCTCCAAACACGAGAACCTGTGTTTCTACCAGTAAATTCTATTTTAGTTTCATCTGACCATAACACATTCTCCCAGTCCTCTTCTGGACCATCCAAATGCTCTCTAGCGAACCGCAGACAGACCTGGACGTGTACTGGCTTCAGCAGGGGGACACGTCTGGCAGAGCAGGAGTACCTGGCGGCGCATTGTGTTACTGATAGTAGCCTTTGTTACTGTGATCCCAGCTCTCTGTAGGTCATTCACTAGGTCCCCCAGTATGGTTCTGGGATTTTTGCTGACCGTTCTTGTTATCATTTTGACGCCACGGGGGGAGATCTTGCATGGAGCCCCAGATCGAGGGCTCGAGGGATAGACCTCATGAGAAGAAGTTAGACCTCTTTGACAGCCAGAAATCTTGCTTGTTTGTAGGTGACCAATACTTATTTTCCACTCTAATTTGGAAATAAATTTTTCAAAAAAATCAACGTGTTTTTCATTTTTTTCCCCCACATTCTGTCTCTCATGGTTAAGGTTTACCCATGTTGACAATTACAGGCCCCTCTAATCTTTTCAAGTAGGATAACTTGCACAATTGGTGGTTGACTAAATACTTATTTTCCCCACTGTAGATTTAGGATGCACTGGGCTATAAATAATCCAGTCTGCAGGTCTCCACATTTTACTATGAAATATTTCAACCAAAAGACACAGAGATCATGAGCCCGTTAATATTTATAAATTAGCCACACTGGACTATAAATCACAGGGGTCAAAGAAATCCAATTCAAGGGAGGAAAAGTAGGGTTTTAGAAACAGAATAATTACAGTAATTAAATTAAAATCGCTTAAATTATCAACAATTTCAAGCTAATTTGTTTTCATCTTTTCCGAGTTAATGAAATTTAATTTTTAAAAAATTGCTCATATACATGTTTTTCTTGTTATTAAATAATTATGAATACAGAAACATAATGTGAAATGTGAGTTGTTTGAGGTCAAGTGAGACTGTGAAGCTAGTGTATAGGATTATTACCAATGAAATGATCTATGCACATTTTACGTGAGCATTTTGTATAAACACAATGCTATATTTATTATTAATCACACCATACTCTAAATGAACCACCAAATATTCACACTAGAGCACTCACATACTACAAGTAAAAGACCTGGAGAGTATTTATTGGGAATCCATCATGACAATCACGTAAAAGAGATCCAATACATTACAATATCATTGCATTTGTAATACATGCTGTCAGATGATTTTTCACTAAATGACTTTACTATTAAATTAAATTTAATTTAAAAATGTAATTCATCACACTTATTATAATCAATCAAGTGGATATTAAAACATAAACCTTGATGCATGACAGCAGTGGTGTTGGGATCCGCACAGCAAACCAGATCACACATGTGCACACATCCAAGAGAAGATCTGAGCAAAACAGCACTATATTGACTGTCGTACAGGAAGGCTTCTGTCAATTAATTGTCATGTGAAACACCTATATCATTGTGCCTTTTTGTTGAAAGTGTTATGAAATTCTGCACCAGGTGACTTCGAAATGTTAGCAGACAATATTTTGGACACAAATTCATCCAAAAAACTGACAGTAAAGGCTTACTAATGAAATTAGATCCGAATTAGTCTTCCTTTCTCAGCTGCCTTGGCACCGCCCACTAAAACAATCTATAAACAGTTTTTTTGTTTTGTGATTTGTTGTAGTTTTTTTAATTTTTTTTTTTTTTTTTGGGGGGGGGGGGGGGGGTTCGTTATGTGATTCGTTGTTGTATGTTTTGATTTGTTTTTTTTCTTATGTGATTTGTCGTTGTGTTTTCCGAATTGTTTTTTTTAATCATATGATTTGCTGTTCTGTTTTTTTGTCGTTGTTTTTTTTTTTTTTTATTAGTTATATATTTTTTTGTTACGTGATTTTCGTTGTTTTTTTTTCATGTGCTTTTTTTGTTATGTGACTTGTTTTTTTTAAATTGTTTTTTTTTTCTTTTTTTGGGTTATGTGATTTGCCTGCCATTTTGTTTTTTATTTGTTTGTTTTCTGCTATGTGTTTTTTTTTTTTTTTTTTTAATCAAATTGTGTGATTTGGCGTTTTGTTTATTATTTGCTTTTTTTGGTATGTTATTTGCCGTTGTGGGTTTTTTTTTTTGTTATGGGATTTGTCGTTTTTCTTTTGTTTGTTTTTTGCCATGTTATTCGTTGTTTTTTTTTTTTTTTTTTTTTTTTTTGCTTTTTTGCTTATGTGATTTGCTTGCCATTTTGTTTTTTTATTTGTTTTTTGTTATGTGATTTGCCGTTGTATTTGAATTTGCTGTTGTGTTTTATTTGCCGTTGTGTTTTGCACTTCAGGGCCTTCGTTCATGACACTCTCTTCTTTGTATATTGGTACCAATGGTGTAAAAAATCCGTATTAAGCTACAGAAGAAAAATCTTATATCCAAAACTGTACTTAGCAACTGAGAAAACAGAAAATCTCAAATCCAATTTGTGACGCATAACAGAAAACACATTTTGGCTTTGAACAACAAAACAAAACCTAAAAACAAGTATTGCTTTTTGAATGATAACATGTGCAAATAATTCATATACTCAAAATACATTAGATAATAAGTAATACTCCATTATTAATCCGATTAAAAGACAGCCCTTCTATTACAAAGGGATGTACTTGGTTGTGTAATCATACACATGGTCGTGGGGACTCCGGACATCCAAGTATTACTATACAAGCAAAAATTTAGGCCTGCACAATATATCGTTTGCACAATAGAGGCCCCACTTGCGACTTCGCCTTTCATTTTCGCGGTCAGTGTGATAACACGAGGCCATTCCGCAACACCAACATTGGGCCTTGGTGTCACCATGTAAACGGCCCCCTCGCCTGGATTAAATGGTATTACAAGAAGAAGATAAAAAAATAAAAATAAAAAAAAATGTGGTCATGATGTGTCAACCAAAGTCTTCAGTTATACAAGTCATCTGGTTAAAAATATTTTTAATATCGCAATATAATCGCAAACCCCCAAAAGGTGGCAATGTCAGTTTTTTTCCCCAATATCCTTCAGCCCTAATTTCCATAATGTGACTGTCTTAATACGATGCATTTAGATAACATTTATTTTATTCAAGTATTTATCTCAGGTGACACATTTGCAGCTTGCAGACAATGACTCACTATTACCAACCCAACCTTTTCATCATTTCTTAATACGTCAGTTATGACCTTTTACCCAGGTCGATAAATATCCTACCTGCCTTTAGGTTAATAATTTAGAATGGTGGATTGTATGTATTGAGATCTTCACAAGTGAATCCTCGCCATAATCAGCCAATCAACAAAGCATAATCTGCCTCTTCCATTTACTCGGGTTACGTATATGTCAAAGTCAACTGGTCACCATCTCAACAGATTTTGGGTGAGATGCTGAGTAGACTAGTCGCAAGCACATCACAGGACACATAGACAATCACGGATTCACACCCACATTCAAGCTGCTGACAATTTGGTATCTAAAGCAACAACCTATGGTCTCCCAAGAGCTATGTGCTGAATATGTATATTGCGGAAAACACTCAGGTGACTTGAAGTTCCGCTCCGAGACCCCCAATTTTGCTAAATCTCAAAATTGTCGTCAAAATTCCTCCTAATCATGCCCCTCCAGGTCTCACTGTCATTGCCCACATGAGCGTTTAAGTCCCCCAGCAGAACGAGGGAGTCCCCAGAGGAGGCACTCTCCAGCACACCCTCCAAGGACTCCAAAAAGGGTGGGTACTCTGAACTGCTGTTTGGTGCATAAGCACAAACAACAGTCAGGACCCGTCCCCCCACCCGAAGGCGGAGGGAGGCTGCCCTTTGTCACCGATTCTGTTCATAATTTTTTACGGACAGAATTTCTAGGCGCAGCCGAAGCGTTGAGGGTGTCTGGTTTGGTCGCCTCAGCATTGCATCTCTGCTTTTTGCAGATGATGTGGTGCTGTTGGCTTCATCAAGCCATGACCTCCAACTCTCACTGGGGCGGTTTGCAGCCGAGTGTGAAGCGGTTGGGATGAAGATCAGCACCTCCAAATCCGAGACCATGGTCCTCAGCCGGAAAAGGGTGGCATGCCCTATCCGGGTCGGGGATGAGATCCTGCCCCAAGTGGAGGAGTTCAAGTATCTTGGGGTCTTGTTCACGAGTGAGGGTAGGAGGGAGCGGGAGATTGATAGGCGGATCGGTGCAGCGTCTGCAGTGATGCGGACTCTGCACCGGTCCGTCGTGGTGAAGAAGGAGCTGAGCCAAAAGGCGAAGCTCTCGATTTACCGGTCGATCTATGTTCCTACCCTCACATATGGTCACGAGCTGTGGGTCGTGACCGAAAGAACAAGATCCCGGATACAAGCGGCGGAAATGAGTTTCCTCCGCAGGGTGTCCGGGCTCTCCCTTAGAGATCGGGTGAGACGCTCGGTCATCCGGGAAGGGCTTGGTGTCGAGCCGCTACTCCTCCGCGTTGAGAGAAGCCAGTTGAGGTGGCTCGGGCATCTGGTTCGGATGCCTCCTGGATGCCTCCCTGGAGAAGTGTTCCGGGCATGTCCCACCGGCGGGAGGCCCCGGGGTCGACCCAGGACACTGTGGAGAGACTATGTCGCTCGGCTGGCCTGGGAACGCCTTGGAATCCCGCCGGAGGAGCTGGCTGAAGTGGCTGGGGAGAGGGAAGTCTGGGCTTCCCTGCTAAAGCTGCTGCCCCCGCGACTCGACCCCGGAATGAGCGGAAGATAATGGATGGATGGATGGATGGATCAAAATTGTCGTCTAATATGCATGTGTGATACATCTTTGGAAAGCTTAAAATCTCAATTTCCGGGGGGAAGAAAAATTTTGAACAGGAGGGCATTTAATTTTTTTTTTTAAACCAATAAACGCTAACTCAAGGTGAGAGCATGAGAGAGCATAATTAAAGACACCAAGATGTCTCACCGAGTGTCAAGACACAGCTGTGAATGGCCACAGCTGGACTTTTTGGGGATTGTATGGGTGAAACACGGTAATATGATGGGTCGCAATGCAGAAATCGCAGACATCAAGGAATGATGGATTTTTTCAAATATTTACCCTTTTAAACGTTTTTTCTTTCAATTTTTCTTTTTTTGGATTGAGTATTTATCATCTAAAATATCGGGAAAAATGCGACAGTAACCAAAAAAAAAATACAATTACGCAATAGTTATGAGGTAGATATCCATGACATATTTTCAGACACTATTTTTTTCGTTGTAACGTAATTTGTTTAAAAGATTTAAAATATGCGAGTTAACGGAGATAGTACCTATTCTCGTAGTCTCCGTATAACTGTTTGCATTATTCTAACACATTTGTTATAATAATAAAGTATTTAACCACAGTTTAAGGAAACAAGCAGACTATACACCATGCCATTTGACACAGTAAAGCGGACTGGCTTATCAGCCCTTCCCTGATAAGCAAAGGAAAAAGACGCCATCATCTCTTCTGTGGGGCCAAGACACCCGGCCTACCAAAGCAACGCCCGAGAACAAGAAGAACTAAGTTTGATAGCTCGGCGCCTCTCAGACATTAAGGCAGGCCTAACCTCCCACCTTAGTTGCCTAATTAACCATGACCCAGCAACGGTGACACACGAACTAAACAGGCCAAACTGCGATAGAAGATTATCCTAAACACACCCTTCTTCCTGTCCATGGCCCACCCCACGAGAGCCTTAAAAAAGACTTAATGTTTAACTAAGCATTGTCATTTTTTTCTCGGGAACCTTTTGTTGACTTGCGATAGGGTGACCTTCGATCCTCGCCTGGGTCCCTCTGTGCTGTATGAATGCAGTCGACTCAGAATAAATTGCCAACTTGTGTTTTGAAGCCTTTTTCCAGCTTTCAAAATGGAGTCAGTACAAAGGGTTAAGGCAAAGGACAATTCGCAGAATTTGGCCTTTTGGCTGGGATGTTGGTGTCTCACCGGCCCGGGTCGCTGGAGCTGCTCCAGCGCGGGTCGGCTGGCGTGATTCCGGTCCTTCAAAGTGAATAATTTTATAAAGTTTTTTTTTTTTTTTTTTTTTAAACAAACAAAAACTAAATATCAGACATCAATTAATGATTATAAGCTAGAAATGATAGACATTTCAAATAAGAAATATATTTACTTGATTTCATGGCTGGGTTGAAACAAAAGCGGTTACATGGTGTCTGTAAACAGGGGTTTCCGGGGTAAAACGGACAAATTAAAAATAGTTTGGGGCTTAATGCGCCATGAAACTGCTATGGCAGCATATAGACTTATTGTTCTATCAAACACAACAGTTCTTTTGGTGTAAAATACAGCAGTTTATTTTAAAGAGGGGTGAAGAGCAGGAACTGCTTTTTCAGGCTTGTCTGTATTTTCCGCCATATACATACTATATAAAGCATTAATTTCAATATTATTGGTCACAAATTTATTGTGAAGATTATGAATCACCAATCAAGCTTGACAAGATCAGTTCTACATTACTCTACGTTGACAGTCAATAGTGAGTCACATCAGTCAAACTGAAAGCTGTGTCGTATCTCCGAGGCACAGATACCTTGGAGCAAGAATCTATTTTAGCCACTTGTTTATACTGGCTTTGTTTCATATATAGTGAACATGTGGGGAAACCAAAATTTCTTCACTTTCAGTGAATGTCCTCCCTCCCTAAAAGACCTTAACATTTATCATATACGTTATAAGTAGGTTTATCTACCTCACTGCTGAAATCTATAGTCTTTAGGCAGATGAAAGTATGGCATTTAAGTAGATAGCATATCGACCATATTTCAGTGTTTGAATCCTGCCGTAAGGGTTACATCTTCTCTCCGATCTTGGCTTGATTGAAAACAGGCCTGGATTAGAAGCGGGAAAGAGAAATAGAAAAAGCAGAAATAAATGATAGAGGTAGCTAAAAACAAGGAAAAGTAAAGAGAATGTGCACACAGCACGTGGAGAATACACATTTTTAATTTTAAGGGACAGGTTTGTTGTAACATTTGTCTAGTGGATGTTACTCTGCTTTGAGTTGGATTTTTTTGTTTTAATGAAGCCTATCTTAATAATAATAATAATAATACATTTTATTTGTAGAGCGCTTTTACTACATTTTATTTGTAGAGCGCTTTTACCAATGCTCAAATACGCTTTTCAGTAGGAACACAAACAGTGAACAACGTGAACAGAACAAAACAAAGAAAATAATTATAAGTTAAAAGCTAGTTTAAAAAGGTGAGTTTTTACCAGTTTTTTGAATGTGGGAAGGTCTGAACAGGTACGGATGGGTTTAGGGAGTGAGTTCCAAAGGGAGGGGGCGGCAACGGAGAAGGCTCTGTCCCCCCAAGTTCGATGTGTTCTTTGTTTGGGCGGTGCGAGGATGTTTCCATTAGAAGAGCAGAGGTGACGGGAGGGGCTGTGGGGACAGAGAAGGTCTGTGAGGTAGGGAGGGGCCAAGTTATTGAGTGCTTTGTAAGTGGGAAGGATGATTTTGAACTGAATTCTGTATGAAATAGGAAGCCAGTGCAGTTTGTGGAGGATGGGGGTAATGTGGTTCCTATAGGGTAGAGGTCACGGACCCCCAAGCCATCTGGACCGGATCTCAAGCTGTCCGGACTAATACACGTTGCAACAACAAAAATCTTTTTTTTTCTGCGGGTTTGCATAGCGGAGGTGGGCAACAAACAAAAACCTTAGCAGTGACGCGCGTGAGCCAGCCAATGGGAGTGAAGCATTTGAAAGTTATTTTTAGAACAGCATGTCTCACACTCGCTTTCCAGACTCCGCGGAGTGACAGCCAAAAACTGAGCCGAATGAAGTTGGAGGAAGAGGCGAAAAGGTACGGCAAATGGTGTGCTCAAAACTACGCAAGATTGATGCAAAAAAAAACAGTTTTTAAGGAGTAGAAGACCAATATATTTTTGTTCATTTTACCTGACGGCAGCACAAGACCGCTATGCCTCATTCAGTTCAGAGACGGTGTTCTGCCAAAATCTGCTACATCGGCGAAACGTCCTACATTAGTCGAATTTGACACCCAAAGTACTACCGTGCGCGCTAAACTTGTTTTGTTTGGATGCATACAGGCAGAACGTACTAAAAAATGCCTTAAGAAAATATTTAAATGCAGTTATACCAAATAAGGATGGTTTAAATACGCTACGTGACTAATGTGGTCAACTGCTTCAAAGCTAACACAAAAAAAACACAATGGTTAAAAGTATGAGAGGGTAATACATGCAAAAAGTATTTTTGAGGCAATGAAAAGGTTCTAAAAAACTAAAAACGAAAATAGTGAGTACTCGCCGCTTCTAACCGATGTGCGCATGCGCGTGGATACTTGCGCAAGCGCGCTGAGCGTTGTGTAGACGTTTCGGCACGTAGTAAGAAATGGCCGAACAACGGAAGCGCTTGTAAAAAGCAGCCATTTGAAAAGGCACTATGAAACGAAGCATGCAGCTTTTTCGCAACGTTTCCCTATGAACTCTGCCATCCGTTCTCAAAAAAATAGCGGAATTAAGGGCTCAATATGATCGCTTCATTATTTATTACTAATTAATTATTATTAAATATTATTTAATACTTACTATAAATTTATTTTTTATATTTTATTTACATTTTTGAATGTTGTAATTATCAGCATGGCCACGTAAAGATCTTTTTGTATTTTTTGGAAAAAAAGAAGCATTAAAAATATTTCCGGACCCGAGATTGTTGTAATTTTTTAATTTCGGACCCAGAGGATTTTTAATTCATGACCCCTGCTATGGGGGTCCGGGTGAGAAGGTGTGCAGTGGAGTTTTGGATATATTGTAGTTTATTGATGAGTTTGGGTGGAGAACCGAAAAGAATGCTGTTGCAGTAGGCAAGTCCGGAGGTTATGAAGGCATGGATGAGGGTTTCAGCAGCAGAGAAGGTGAGGGAGGGGCGAAGACGGCCTATGTTCTTGAGGTGGAAGAAGGCAGTACTGGTGATATGGTTGACGTGGTGGTCGAATCTTAGTTTATTGTCAAAAATGATACCAAGGTTGCGGGAATGTGTTGAGAGAGGTAGGGTGCAGTTGTTGATGGTGAGGGAAAATTGACCCTCTATGATGTGGGCTGCAGGGTCGAAGATGATTATGTATGATTTGTTAATGTTGAGTTGAAGATAGTTTTCTTGCATCCAGGATTTAATTTCACTGAGGCAGTTTTGAAGTGTGGATTGGGTGCTGTGCGAGATTTGTTTTGTGGTTATGTAAATTTGGATGTCGTCAGCGTAACAGTGAAAGTGGAGTCCATGTTTGCGGATGATCTGACCAAAGGGGGGGGTGTAGAGAATGAAGAGGAGGGGACCTAGAACTGAACCTTGGGGGACACCTTGTGGTAGGGTAACAGGAGGGGATGTGCTATGATTGATGGCGATGAATTGTTGTCGGTCAGTGAGGTAGGAGCGAAACCAGGAAAGTGCGGTACCAGTGATGTGTAAAGATTCTAATCAGGAGAGCAGGATGGTGTGATTGATTGTATCGAAGGCAGCAGTGAGGTCCAGGAGGATGAGGATGGTGAGTTGTCCGGAGTCCAAGGAGAGGAGAATATCGTTGGTTATTTTGAGAAGGGCTGTTTCGGTGCTGTGCTGTGAGCGGAAGCCAGATTGAAAAAGTTCAAACAGGTTATTATTGGTGAGGTGGGTTCTGAGTTGGGTGGCGACGGCCCTTTCAAGGATTTTTGACAGAAAAGGGAGATTGGAGATGGGCCGGTAATTGCTTGGTACATCGGGGTCTAGGCCAGATTTCTTTAACATTTGAGAGTTTGGGGGACAGAGCCAGAGCAGAGGGAGGTGTTATTGATGTCGGTGATAAGTGAGGAGATTACGATCATTGTCATCAGGTTTTGTGTGTTTGTGTATATACAGTGAACAATTACATTTAAATTCCATACGCTCTATTGTTGTTCATGTAAGTGGTTAATTTTATGGTTTTATTTTTGCTATGTATGTTGTGACTGAAAAAGATTGCCTTGACTAATGACCTGCTTATATTAATGATGAGCCCGCTTCCTTGAAATTCAGCATGAGGCTTGAATTCGATTCGGGCAACTTTAGTCTTTACCATGCTAGAAATTCAAAGTTTAGAACATGACATTTATGAGTTGCATTTACCTGAGCCATTATCTCCTATCTCTGCAAGCATACAAAAAAAAATCCAAACTACATAATGTTAGCAAGATCTCCCTTATGGCCTTTTAAAAGTTGTGTTTAAAGGTCTATTTTAGAGTTTTGAATGTTGCCATTATCATTTTTCTTTGTATTTAAATTGCAAAAATACTTGAATCTGAAACTGCATTACATCGTATCCCTATACCAAGGGATCTATAACTTTTTAACTAGAAGAGCCATTTGGACCGCTTTCCTAAAGAAAAGAAAAAAACATTGAGAGCTGCGACATATAAATAAAATGCATTAAACTAAACTGCATATGACAAACCCAGCCCACCACCCCATTTTTTTAAAACTAAAGTTTAACCTGCCCAGATGGGCTACTACAGACAAATTGCTTTTCACCAACGTCACACAATGACGTGTCGCTGTATTGTGCCACCATATTGGCCGTCATTGTGTGTCCGTATTCTCAATGGTCTCAATTTATCGTGCAATTTATAGTGCAATTCATGGAAGCCCCGGTGCTTTCAGACGCTGTAAACTCATTGGCATAAAAGACGTTATGTGGAAAAGCTTTGGTCGATCCATTCGCCAGATCCATATTTGATGCCTAAATCGGTATTTTCGACCCGCTGTCTTCGCCGTCTCTGCCTGACATCTGCTACCCTGATATCTACAACTATCTTGTCCACAGAAACTCAGCCTATTCTCATGAAACTTTGAAAAACTTTCAGAGCAGCACTCTAAGCAACATTACCCCATGTGACCCTTTACCTCCAATTTTCAAAAATGGCAACAATCAATAAAAAACAAAAAGTTGACTGCGATGGCCGACGCTTCAAGGATAGGTGGATATTGGACTATTTCTTCAATAAAATACGCAAAAACTCTGTCTGCCTCATTTGCAAAGAGACAGTCGCTGCTTTCAAAGAGTTCGATGTGACGCGATATTACCAAAC
This sequence comes from Corythoichthys intestinalis, assembly GCF_030265065.1. Lineage (NCBI taxonomy): Eukaryota > Metazoa > Chordata > Actinopteri > Syngnathiformes > Syngnathidae > Corythoichthys > Corythoichthys intestinalis. Next base: position 37,182,956 of record NC_080403.1, on the reverse strand, counting down.
AAGACACGTTGACATGTACGACAACATTACAGGGAAGATACGCAGCGAGAAATGAAAGCAACTTGAAGCTCGTTTAATTTCACAGCAGCAGTATTTCGCAAGAGCCCGAGTGTTGAAAGAGAACGCCACAAAGACGAGATTGTTGAAATTATGAATTTAAAAAAATAATAATAAAGCAAATGTGACACACAGAAGGGCTTGCTAAAATTTGTTTAAATATATTGTTCTACTTAAATCAGCCACGGTAGCCCCCCCACATTTTTATCACACCAAATCTGGCCCCCTTTGCAAAAGGTTTGGACACCCCTGTTTAAATGATGATCCGTAGACGAGGCCAGCTTCTTTCACTTGTTACCAGCTAATTATTATTAACAAAATAATGATGGAAGAAATAAGCATCTTGAATTTGAAACTGTACGTTGTCGGCGATTAGCCTCGCAATGATCTTAATTGTGGTTGTCAGCCCAAAACCCTCTACATATATATTAAATGCATCTTACCAGATATAAAATGACTACTACATAATCTGTGGTGATCGTTTGGTGCCCAGTTTTCTTGTCGAATTGCAGCAGTCCATCTCGCTCTCCTCTCCGGGTCTCTCGGAATACGGTAGAACTTCAAGTCTCTCCGTCTATCTTCTCTGTTACTGCAACCAACCGCCACACACGCCTTCACCATTTTGATTATTAATGTTAACGAGCAGAAAATCACGCCATAATAGGAGGAATTTACGTAGCGGTAATGCGTAAACACGACGAGCTGACGGACAATATGGCGTGGAGGTGTGGTTGTGACGTCATGTGAGTGGGGTCTATAGGCACCCCAACTTCCTGGGTTCTCCACACATTGGTCGGGCATTGCAAGTGCGAGAATAGCTTTCTCAGTCGTCCCAATCTTGTTTCTCAACTTTGTATCGTGACATCATTTACACCTCTGAATCAAATGCCACTGATAGCAATTGTCGATCAATCTATTCTTCCATCCATCCATCCATCCATCCATCCATCCATCTTTTGCTTACCTGAGGTCAGGTGGTATGGCAACAGCCAAAGCCGGGGGTCAGCAACCAGTGCTTCAAGAGCTGCATGTGGCTCTTTAGCGCTGCCCTAATGGCTTCCAGGAGCACGTTCAAAAATGTTTGAAAATGGAAAAAGGTGGGGGAGGCAAATATATTTTTTGTTTCGATATGGTTTCTGTAGGACAAAAATGACACAAACATTAACGTTTTCCAATGCAGTAAAAATGTGTAGAATATTAAATTACAACATTTCTGTCAACTAAGATTTGCGTCATAGCCTGTGACACGCGTTTCCATCTGCAGGGCGGGATGCCGGGCAGGTGGCTAGAACCGAATCCTTTGCATTTGTAACAGTGTCGGGCAAGGTAAGCCCGTTGGTACAGATAAAAACAGGTCTGGCAAAAATGAAGCAGCAGCAGAGGTGATGGCAATAGTGAACAATTTATTTCTGTGAATTTATTTTAACAATGATAAATAAAACACACGCTTTATTCAAAACTTCCTAAAATCTTCATGAATATTTAAAGAGAAAAAAAAATCACTGGAAACAACTCAAACTCAAGTGAAAAACCCCCATCCAAGAAAAAGGCAAAAAAGGAAAATGACTACCGAGTTGCACGTTCAGTCAAATCCTTTAAAACGTCCTCAATTTGAGAGCTACTTAACATTGATGGTGGCTTGATTAATGGGAACCTCAACCAAACCAGGAAGCTTGATTAAAAGGTGACCTGCCTAAAAAGGAACTTCACGAAACAGCAGTGGCCAAAGCAACTCTCAGCACAGATGGTCACTGCTGACAACATCAGGTTAAAACATTCAACACAATCAGGCACAAGAAATTTAAAAGTACCTCGAACGCAGCCAGCTCCACTAAAAAGCTGGTTCTCAGCAGGTCTCAACAGGTGCCGTGCACGAGCCAATTTATAGCGCAGGAAGGAGGAGTGGCAATCAATTAGGCATGATGCTAAATAAGGTATTAAAAACATAGCAAATGAAGTAAATAAACTAAATATTTTATTATTTTTATTATTATTGTTGTTGTTGTGTAAGTATAGACATAATAATTCCAGTGGGGGGTGAGAAAGCCATTTATGTTTCTGGTGCTCAAGAGGGCTTAGGACTGACTTTTCAAATATGAAATCTACCGTAGCTGTTTTTCATCACATCTCCCCAGTTACATTGATTCTACTGTTCTACTCTCTTAATCAAATGCTAACAAATAAGTCCATAATGGTTCACCTTGCTCTGTCAAAGTCCTGTGAAATTACCATAACATGTATTATTATTATTATTCCGTTGTAATTTTGTCATCACTAATCTCCATGTTTTTCTCTTTACTTGTGAACATGTAAATGACTATAAAATTGTTCTAATTTATAGTCTCAGTGAGCTGCAAGTCACCAGTTTCGAGTCTCGGGGATTACTGTCTGACCTTGATTGTTTCATTTCACCAAATAGCCTTTTTCTTGGAAGGCTGACAAATTTTAAAGAGTTACATTTGAGAATAAACTGTAATATTAATGATCATTTCCAATCCTGTCAACATTATGTATACTAGTATAATAATCCTGTTAACACACTAGAGAATGTGCTCATCACAAGCCATTCATATTATAATTCATAGCCCCTATGTGACATGTTTCAGGGATTTGGTGTGTAGATGGGGGTTGATCCTTTGTAATTACTGAGAGAGCCCCCGGTCAGATGGCGTGCACCAAGCCAATAATGTTAAACAGATATAAATAGAGGTCTCAAAACCTTGCATACAGAAAAAGCTTTTGTCCATGAATTATAAGCTTGATTTGTTGATTGGGTATTCTTAAATAGATGGACTCGCACACAAAAGCATCATCAGTGGTGACAAAGTCAAAGGCTCTTTGCGAGTGAACATCAGTCTATTTGTGGAACAGTTAGGAATAATGTAGCCCACTTCCACATTAACCTTCTGTTTTGTAGCTTGGCATAATAAGCCGCTATACAGATGGTGGACTGGGCACACTGTCATTTGAAACTTTTTCAAGAGATGAGCCAAAAACAAAAGCGTGCCGTGACCTACATGCACTTGTCTCACTTAGAATTAACAGATGCTGTGTCGGTATAAGCTTCAATTTAGCAGCATGAAAAAAACCAACATTTTTTTCCTTCTTTTTTCCCCCAAACAATAATGTTTAACCTTGACTCTCAAACAGTTTTGTTTTTGGTAGCTCTTTTATTTTATGTCTTAGTTTTTTGGACAAAAATACTTTAGTCATATTTTAGTCATTTCAAAACCTGTTCGTCTTCGTCTAGTTTTAGTCGACAGACTCTCATCCAAATTTCTTCTAGTTTTAGTCGAGTTACTTAAAATGTTTTCGGCTGTCAAATACAAGAGTTTTAGTCCAAAAATAAATAAAGGTTTCCAACTATTTGAATGGCCGTATACAGACGAGCAAATATTGCAGCGTCTAAAAGGACAGCTCCAACTTTGTGATGATAATACACACTCAGCAGGAAAAGCAGTACAGTGGTTCCTCTTCTTATGAAATTAATTGGTTCTGGTAGTAGTTTCTGAAGGGAATAGTTACCTTTCTCGCACACACCATATAATTTTTTGCATTAGTCTAACACAGTCATTATAGTAAAACATCTAACTATAGTTTAGGCAGACTTCACTCCATGCCCTTGGACACAGTAAAGTGAATCACCTTATCAGCCCTGTCGGGGCTCATGAGGGGGAAATGAAAAAGATGGTACCGTTTCTCGTAGGCACCGTCTAACTCAGGGGTGTCCAAACTTTTTGCAAAGGGGGCCAGATTTGGTGCGGTAAAAATTTGGGGGGCCGACCTTGGCTGACGTCCTTTATGTCGAACAATATATTTAAGCAAATTTTAGTAAGCCATTCTGTGTGTCACATTTGCTTTATTATTTTTTTAATTAATAATTTCAGCAATCTCGCAACTAACCTTTGTGGCGTTTTCTTTCGACTCTCGGGCTCTTGCGAAATACTGCTGCTGAGAAATGAAACTAGCTTCAAGTTGCTTCAATTTCTCGCTACGTATCTTCCCTGTAATCTTGTCGTACATGTCAGCGTGTCTTGTTTGGTAATATCGCCTCACATTTAACTCTTTAAAAACAGCAACTGTCTTTTTGCAAATGAGGCAGACAGTTGTTGCGTATTTTAGTGAAGAAACAGTCCAATTTCCACCTATCCTTGAGCCGTCGGCCGTCGCAGTCAACTTTCTTTTTTTGTTGTTGTTGATTGTCGCCATTTTAGAAAATTGGTAGTAAAGGGCCACATGGGGTAATGTTTTAGAGTGCTGCTGCCTTTCGTTGTTGATTGTCGCCATTTTAGAAAATTGGTAGTAAAGGGCCACACGGGGTAATGTTGCTTAGAGTGCTGCTGCCTTTCGTGGGTAAATGAGGAGTAGCATTTAGTGTGTAAGATACTTCATATGCTGGTAGCAGTATTGCTGACCAATATATTAAGTCTGTGTGTGGGCCAGACATTATTGATTTTATGACAGATCCTGGGGGCCGGATGAAATTTGACCACGGGCCGCATTTGGCCCCCGGGCCGGACTTTGGACATGCTGGTCTAACTGTTTGCATTACTCTAACACACGTAATACAATCAATCAGGGAATAGTATCATTTCTCAAATGTACTGTAGGATTGTTTGTACTACTCTAGCACACCTAATATAAAATAAATAGCACTTACACCATAGTTTCGTGAAAAGAAGCAGAATAGATACACAACGTCATCTTATCACAGAAGCCCAACGTGTGCGTCATGAGCAAGATTGACGCACCAACTCTCGCAATCAGTTCTCCCGGCCACTCCAAGTACAAAGAGCAGGGTGCTCTTTCCTAAAACAAGTAGCATCCGCCGCCCAACCAGGATATAAAGTTGATAACGGGCGCTTGGGACATCAAGACCGGCGTCAGTCGCTGTGGCAACAACGTCCCAGCCATGAAGGATGACGCACGAACCTAACCGCCCAAAACCGGCCACAGAGGGATGATCCCAAGACAACACCCAGCCACACCTTCAGCCCAGCCCACTCCACCACAGCTTTCAAAAAGACTGGACACTGACATAACAAACGGTTTGCTGCTCGGGATCATTGCTATGTAGCCGTTGTTTTGATGACCCTGGATCCAGAATTGTCCCTCCGTCATCTGTTTTTGCCTTGTTTTTTGACCATTGTCGACAAATAAATTGTCAACCTGGTTTTGGTGAGCCTTCTTCAAACTTTTGGAACATGGAGTCAGTACAAAGGGTTAACACAGGAAGGGAACGCACGTAATGTTGGCCCCCCATCGGTTGGCTTGCGGGGGCAGTGCCAGCGGTGTTTCCGCAGCTTGGGGGGGGGGCGAATTCCTTAATTTCGTAACCTGAAAATACTCTAAGTAGAAAATTCTGACACAAATTTGTTATAAAGCATAAAAATGCATCAAAACATGTAATATAAAATGCATGTTACAATTAGATTATCACACAATAAAGAAAATGAGAATTGTGCATCATGTAAAAAAAAAAGAATAAAAACGATGGTCATTTATCTTTTAAATTTCGGTTTTCATCCCCTTTTGCCCTCATGAATCATCCTCATGTTTGAATTTTTGCACAAATTTGTCAGCCGCTGTGTGGTCGGCGCTACTTGCCTCACCATGCCGAACAACAGAGTGAATTCCGGTCCTCTTTTTTAGTTTCTCGATCCATCCACGCGATTCCTTAAACTCCCAGTGTTGTTCTTGCGCCAACGTTTTGATAACATGCCAATTGTTGATGTGTTGCAGCGATATTCTTTGGCGAAATCAACCAAATGCATCCCTTTTTCATACTTTTCTATTATCTCTTGCTTTGTTTGCAGCGACAAAATAACTTTTCTTCTTTTCTAATCCTCTTTTCTCTATCAATTTCTTGGTGGCCATAGTGAATAAAAGTTAATATGTATGCTCAGAAGCGCTAATGATTGGATGCCAGGAAGATGCTCGGCAATAGACCCTACTCACGTGACGTCACAGCCACGCCCCCGCGCCATGTTGTCCGTATACTCGTCATGTTAATGCATTAGCGCTTCGTAAATTCCTCCTGTTATGGTGTGTTTTTCTGCTCGTTAACATTAATAATCAAAATGGTGAAGTCGTGTGTGGCGGTCGGTTGCAAAAACAGAGAAGATAGACGGAGAGACTTGAAGTTTTACCGTATTCCGAGAGACCCGGAGAGGAGACCGAGATTGACTGCTGGAATTCGACGACCAAACGACTACCACAGATTATGTAGTAGTCATTTTATATCTAGTAAGATGCATTTAATATATATTTAGAGGGTTTTGGGCTGACAACCACAATTAAGATCATTGCTAGGCTAATCGCCGACAACATACACTGAGACGTTGTGAATGAACTACCTGAAAATATATAATTATAAGGGGATAATCAGACAGTTGTCATACAATTAATTTACAATTTCACTATTGAGGTCAAAAGCCAAAAAAATAATTCAACTAGGGACAATCTGGAGTAGTGCTGTCGCACTTCATATTTATTACATATTATATATGTATGTAGTGAGAGTGCTATCGCTAAACCATATAAACATTAAAAACCCTAGCTCCATTGACAAATGACATGAAATACATTAGACTTGACAGTGGATGTTAGCAAGAACAAAAGATTTTGAATTGAAAATTTCGTAACTCACCTTCCTGAGCACACGATAGATTCCTGCCGAATTTTCGTGGACGAGGACCTGTTTCACCCAACCAGCAACGAAGTATTTATAAGCCTCCAAGCTCTTAAAGTTTTTCAAACTTTCGTGAGAATAGGCTGATTTTATGTGGACAAGATAGTTGTAAATGTCAAGGTAGCTAGCAGATGTCAGGCAAAGACGGCGAAGACAGCGGGTCGAAAAACATCGATTTAGGCATCAAATATGGATCTGGCGAATGGATATACTGAAGCTTTTCCACATAACGCCTTTTATGCAACGCATCCAATGAGTTTACAGCGTCAGATAACACCGGGGCTTCCATGAATTGCTCTATAACTTGCACGACTAATTGAAAACAATGAGAATAAGTCTAAAAAATACGGACAATATGGCGGCCGGATACAGCGACACGTCATTTTGTGACGTAGGTGAGTAGGGTCTATAGCCAATGGAAGAGTATTTATGAGTGCGTCACTTTCAGTAAACTCTGGGAGTGCGAGTAGCTGCCCATACACGCAGCTCCCCATACTGTGCTTTATTTTTGCCTTTCGAAACCTGAAATTTCACGCGTAACAAGAGGCTTATTTTTCAGTTTAGGCATGTCGTAACCTGAAAATATCGTTATCGTTTGTAAGTAGAGGGAGCACTGTACATTATTTTCAATTATACCCACCTAGAAGCCACAAACGATATGTAAAAAAAAAAGTTGTCCAAGCATTTAAGAGGATGTTCGCCATGCTAAAGTGGATGCCAATGCGAATGCTAAGCTAATGCGATGAGTTACATTTAGTGTGTGATGATCGCTAAGCACAGACCTTCAAAGGCTTAAGCAACATCGCATATTCTTTCTTGCCAAGATAAGAAAAGAAATCTTACCATGCGTTTCCAAACAAGCAAGATGAAGCACAGCCTAGCTTGAAACACAAATCATAAATCATAAACATAATAAAAATGCAATTCAATATAATTTTCCCTCAATCTGTTGTGAACATATGACAGAAACTATGTTGTCTCATTGTTGTCTTGTCCGACAAAAACTGACATTCGTCTTGTCATGTTCATTGTTACATCATCGTCAGTGGCGGACTTTGCAATTTTTGGGCCTAAGGCGAACATATCCAGGGGCCCTCTTCATAGGTCAGGGGTTAAAAAGGTGAGTAGGGTGTGGAGGAAATATGTTCCGGTACACTAGGGCTGTCCTAAACGACAAATTTTCTCCTGATTAGTCAGTCGACTTGTTTTACGATTAGTCGACTAATCTAATAATTTTCTATTTTTTACTAATTTAGCAATGACATTTTTGTTGACGCATATTAATTCACAAAACCATTTTGGAACACTTACATTCTTTATTAAAGTACAAATAATCAAGTAAATAACAATAGTTAATTACAAATAAACAATGAGGTTAAATGCTGATGGCATTTAATAGCGCCAAAGAATGGAAAGTAAACAGATTCTGAACACTGAGTTTGCCTTTCCAACATTATTCAAAACAATTCTTTAAAAAAAGTTCTAGCATTATTATTATTATAGTATACTACCATATATAGTAGTAGTATAATAATTATAATAATTATTCATTGCTAATCATATTTGTCATAAAGAGTGTCATTTGAAAGCTTTTCTTAGTGTAGAACATGTATTCTATAGTAATTACTCAACATATTATAATATTAATTCTGGAGTATGTGGGATTAACTCCAGAAATCGTTATTTATATGACGAACCTTTTATTTTGAAATGTTCACAAGAGGTACGTTCGCTAAACCGCTAACCGAAAGCTTTACACTCCGTAAAAAAAAACATTCTTTGTCACTGCTTGTGGTGTCACTAATAGATTTAATTTTTTTTCGTTAGCAAATGTTGTTAACCAGCTGTTGAGTTTTATTCTATGACTGATTGGAACTGTACTGCATTGTTTCGCCACAGGGTGTGCTGTCATGTATTTCAATGTTCGGTGTGAAAAGGAAGAAGAAGAAGAAAGTTAAAAGAGGCATTAGTGGACTGTTCTAAATTTTTCCCTCACTGCACTTTGGCTCTCATGGAGAGCACGTTGGCTCATGTGTTCGAAATAAACAATAGCCGATGTGCAAAGTAGGAAGTGAGCTGCAAAAATAGCGAGCTTAGTGGCGTGAAAAACGCGGGAGATCTAAGTGAAGCTATCGAACAGCTAAGGGATGCTAAACGGAGCTAAGCGAAGCAAAACGGTGCTAAATGAAGCTAAGCGACTGATACTCAGTCCGTCGTCGTGGAACAGTCCATTGTAGTGCGTGTGTGTGGGGGAAAGATAATATAAATGCAGCATTCAAATGGCTTTCTTTTTTTGTTTTGTTTTTTGTTTGTTTGGTATGCTGACATAATCATACCTGACGAAATGCAGCATTCAAATGGCTTTCTTTTTTGTTTTGTTTTTTGTTTGTTTGGTATGCTGACATAATCATACCTGACGAATAGTTGGGGGTGATGCTGGCTCCGGTGGCCCAAGGTCTTGCTCGTTGGGGCAAAGGCAGCTGGTTGGGAGCCACCTACTGTTTGGGGGCCTAAGGCGATCGCCTACTTCGCCTGAATAGTAGATACGCCTATGATCATCGTCGAGAAAAAGTTGTTTGTTGACGAAATATTTTCATTATCTTCATTGTTGACGAAAACAACATTGCTACTGAAGGCATCTCTGAAATAATTCCCCTCCGGACACAGTCTCTGAATCCAAAAAACTTGGCTTGGCTTCATTTATCCGTGATCTCGAACTCTCACTATAGCGATTCGCGACCATGTGTAAAGATCAGTTAAAAAAAAAAAAAAAAAAAAAGGGGGGGGGGGTCTGTTTTCTTCATATTTCCCCTTTAAATCGGATTGCACTTCTGTACTTCGCACACTTCTGAATATTACTGCATTGCATTTCAACTCAAATGACACAAGGCCAATACATTTGAGTTGTTGACTACTACATACCTGGTTTATTGGAAATGCCTCAGTTTTCATTTACCATGTCCTCGTGCACAGTTCTCAATTTCTGAACTCCTGCATGCTCCAAGCTGCAGGGCAAGATGTTAAAAGATTCATTTACAGCCTCATAATGTGTTGGGAGTATTGTGGAGGAGCAAGGATGCATTACAGCACTCATTAACCCAGCCGGCACCTTTAGGGAATGACATGAACACATGCTCTATTAAATGTTGTCGATTGTCTTGTGCATGGAAAAGTAATGAAATGTGGTTTTCACCACATTGGGGAACACATTGCCTATTTGAAGATATCCTCAGCATTAATTCTGACCTTGTGATGCCTGCAAAGCTTTCATGATAAGACAAGCTGAAGTCTTTTCAACATTTTAGACTGGGCTATTTTAGCACAAGATTGTGTTTATTACTGTTTTGTTAATGTGGACATTGCACATAGTGGTTTTATGTTGTAAAATGTCCGCCTGAAGAAAATATGTGTTCAAGAAGAAGAGCCTGGATGGGATGCTGGAGCATGGCCTCACTGGACCAACAATGCTGGCCAAAAGTATTGGCACTCCAGCAATTCTGTCAGATAATGCTCAATTTCTCCCAGAAAATGATTACAATTACAAATGCTTTGGTAGTAATATCTTCTTTTATTTTGCTTGCAATGAAAACACACAAAAGATAATGAAAAAAAAAATCATTATCATTTTACACAAAACTACAAAAATGTGCCAGACAAAAGTACTGGCACCCTCACCCTAATACTTGGTAGCACAACCTTTAGACAAAACAACTGCGAACAACCGCTTCCGGTATCCATCAATAAGATTCATACAATGCTCTGCTGGAATTTTAGAACATTCTTCTTTGGCCAACTGAGATTTCACTGAGATTTGAAGGGTGCCTTCTCCAAACTGCCATTTTCAGATCTCTCCACAGGTGTTCTATGGGTTCAGGTCTGGACTCATTGCTAGCCACCTTAGAAGTCTCCAATGCTTTCTCTTGAACCATTTTCTAGTGCTTTTTGAAGTGTATTATGGATCATTGTCCTGCTGGAAGACCCATGACCTCTGAGGGAGACCCAGTTTTCTCACACTGGGCCCCACATTATGCTGCAAAATTTGTTGGTAGTCTTCTGACTTCATAATGCCATGCACACAGTCAAGCAGTCCAGTGCCATAGGAAGCAAAGCAACCCCAAAATATCAGGGAACCGCCACCATGTTTGACTGTGGGGACCGGGTTCTTTTCTTTGAAGGCCTGTTTTTTTCCCCTGTGAACTCTATGATGATGCCTTTTCCCAAAAAGCTCTACTTTTGTCTCATCTGACCAGAGAACATTCTTCCAAAACGTTTTTGGCTTTCTTAGATATGTTTTGGCAAACTCCAGCCTGTTTGTTTATATTTCTGGGTCAGGAGTGGGGTCTTCCATGGTAACCTACCATAGAGTCCGTTTTTATTCAGACGCCGACGGATAGTACGGGTTGACACTGTTGTACCCTCGGACTGTAGGACAGGTTGAACTTGGTTGGATGTTAGTCAAGGTTCTTTATCCACCATCCGCACAATCTTTCGTTGATATCTCTCGTCAATTTTTCTTTTCCATCCACATCAAGGGAGGTTAGCCACAGTGCCATGGGCTGTACACTTATTGATGACACTGCGCACGGTAGACACAGGAAAATTCAGGTCTTTGGAGATGGACTTGTAGCCTTGAGATTGCCCATGCTTCTTCACAATTTTGCTTCTCAGTTCTTTGGTCTTCTTTCTTTTATCCATGCTCAATGTGGTACACACAAGGACAGAGGACAGAGGTTGAGTCAACTTTAATCCCTTTTAACTGGCTGCAAGTGTTTTAGTTATTGCCACCACCTGTTATGTGCCACAGGTAAGTAAGAGGTGCTGTTAATTACACAAATTACTGGCTGCAAGTGTTTTAGTTATTGCCACCACCTGTTACGTGCAACAGGTAAGTAAGAGGTGCTGTTAATTACACAAATTAGAGAAGCATCACATGGTTTTTCAAAGGGTGCCAACACTAATAATTGCAATAATTTTCTGGGAGAAATTGAGCATTATCTGACAGGGGTGCCAATACCTTTGGCCAGCACTATATACTACACCTACACCAGACACCCCAGGAATCTTGCTGAAGCAAATCATTAACAGTGGTTTTGTTTCATGCTAAAATACAATCCTCTCCTCATATATTTGTTTGTTTTCAAAACACTATCCCAAACATGTTATTGTCAATACTGCATTGGTTTCTAATTTCGCTACCAGGAATCATTATGTTTGTTATGTATTTGTAACCATTTAAGATGAACATACATTCATTATAGACCAGTTTCCTAGGTACTTCCGCTTCACTTCCTTATGTCTGCCTACAACTTCTGTTTTCAATTTTTTTTACCCTTGACTTCAATGGCGCTGGAGTGGCATCGCTCACTAAAAACCCTGAAAAACACGATTTGGAAATATTGCGTCCTTCTGCCATCTCTACATGGGAAGAGAACATAAAGAAGTGGCCGAGGGTGACCACAAGTAAAATATTAGCATATTTTATTGACTCTATGGCAGTAGATAGAAAATCCATCAGGAAGCTCCGAGGCATTCCAGTACCTGCACAGCCACAAACTTGGATGTGTCCTCATACGCTAACACGGGAATTTTGTATTCTTGAAGACAACCAAGCCAGTGCCTCAGTTCTCCGTACCACAAACCGTGTGTGCTGGTAACACCGGTAGGAGGGAGACGTCCAAACTGCAGGCTGTCCCGCCGGTCCCGGGCATTCATGTAGTCATGCTGCCACTGTCTTATGAAAGGTATGTGCTCCAATAATATGAAACCCAAACTCTGGGGCATGAAACGACTTGTTGCCTTTGCTATTGATATTACAATGATGATTGAAATTAATGATCTTGGTAACACTTTACAATAAGGGTCCCTTCATTACCATTAGTTAATGCATTTTTAGAAAATAACTCATGTTTAAGTAACATTATAATAATTCATTAGGCATCATTAGGGTTTGTTAACTTAAATTAAGCACGTACTGTATAATTTCTCAGTCAAGGGACACATGTGCTACACTTTACTATAAGGGTACAAAAAGCATTCAGTAATGGTTAATAAAGGGTGGGGGGTGGGGGTAATGGGGGGGACTGAAGCATTTATAATTTCTTTGTTAAGGGACACATTTGCTACACTTTACAATAAGGGTCCAAAAAAAAAACATTTAGTAATGGTTAATAAAGGTTAAGAGGGGGGGAACTTAAGCATTTATAATTTCTTAATTAAGGGACACATTTGCTACACTTTACAATAAGGGTCCCAAAAAAAAAAAAAAATTTAGTAATGGTTAATAAAGGTTAAGAGGGGGGAACTTAAGCATTTATAATTTCTTAATTAAGGGATACGTGTGCTACACTTTACAATAAGGGTCCAAAAGTCATTCAGTAATGGTTAATTAAGGTTAAATAATACTTATGAGGTACAGTCACGTGAAATGATACCATACTTATGATTAGATTATAATATATAATATATATACATAACATTAATTCACATATACATTAGTGCATTAATAAATAATTATTAATGTGTACTGGTACTAGTAAGTGATTATGTTATTTTAAAATGAGAAACATTGCTCTGTGAGTCCTTGGGTGCTGCTAACCTATCCTTAAGTATGGTATTATTTCACATGAACAAACCTCATAAGTATTACTTAACCTTAATTAACCATTCCTGAATGTTTTTTGGACCCTTATTGTAATGTGTACCACATGTGTCCCTTAACTAAGAAACTATAAATGCTTAAGCCCCCCCTAACCTTTATTAACCATTACTGAATGCTTTTTGGACCCTCATTGTAAAGTGTAGCACATGTGTCCCCTAACTAAGAAATTATAAATGCTAAGTGCACAAACTCTAACCTTAAGCCCAAAACCCTAACCCTAAATAGGCCTATATATATTATCATTTTAACCAAGCCATTTGTTACTGTCTGGTTATGCATTACCTAATGCATTAGCTAATGCATTAGCTAATGCATTAACTCATGTTAGTTAATATATTAATAAATGTTAGATAAGCAATTATATTAATTATTGTAATGTTACTTAAACATTATTTATAGTCTAAAAATGCATTGACTAATGTTAATTAAGGGACCCTTATTGTAAAGTGTTACCATGATCTTTAATATTGTTTACTACAACTACTGCTGCTAGCCTGTTGCTAATCTGCCTCTAGCCTGTTGCTAATCAGTGCGTGTTGGATGGCACACATAAAAGCAATTGTTACAAGTTTTTTGTTCGTTTGTTTACAGGTGGAAAACACTGTTAGGCAAGGGAATATAAATTGATGTGCCTCACAGCAACACTTACTGTACGTTGATGGACATATATCAAGACTATGTCGTTCTACCCGGGGAGGCGAGGAGCTGGCAGATCCCGAGATCTAACTACGAGCTTTTTAACTGGAACAACTTTAAGATATGCTATTGAGGCTGGAATTACCGAGGACAGCGGGATAAAGTGTCTGGACGCCACCGAGGGTCTCCGTGATGTCGGGTGGATTGGATTGGAGAAGCTGCCTTAAGCTCTACTGTCTGATAACACATTCCTTGTATGCTCAACCTTCGTTAATATTTTTCTAAAAATGTTATAAATTGTGATTTAATGACCTATTTTGCACATGCACCAATCGTTTTAAATAAAACAAGAAATGGAATCATGTTGTCCAAATGTTTTACAGCGATCAATGTCGGCAATAAAAAAAGAATGTCGTACTTTTTATGTTTATATGTACATACCTTGTAGTATTTCCTTGTAACAACAAAATCCGTGTCAGCCCTTCTGCATTTAGCAAATGTAATATAATTTGTAATTTCACCTCATTTGGGTCACTGAATTGGCCGGCGTATCAATCTATACCTCACGTCAACACAGGCTGACAGGTTGTTATAATTTTGTCCAAGAATGATCAACAAAGTGATAAGAACAATCATCCAATCTCATCTACGTCATGCTGAATCCATTTTTTAAAGATTCAGTGGGTTTCTCGGGCTTGATTTAGCAGTTTTTACATTGTACACGCTGCTAACTTTAAACGCAATTCATGAGGTTTTTTCTAAACCGGAAGTTCGAGGTGGACATACAATCGTAGCACCCAGCCCCCCCCCCCCCCCCCCAAAAAAAAATTTCCCTCAGGAACTTGCCTATATGGGATGAGATTTACAATGGCCATCAAAAGGAAATGATGAAAAAAATGTTTTGGATGTGCTTGCATCTGCTACTACATACACTAATGGCTCACAGGGACCATCAGACCGAAATTAAGCTTCAGCATTTAGTGCATTACACTCCTCAAGTTTAATCCAATTAAGGGAAACAATAAAAACTAGGCCTGCAAGCAGGACTGAACGGGCCCTCGCAATCTAGCGCAACTCGGACGTCACGCAACTCGGACTGTGTGCAGGTCAGGGTGGTGGCAGATCCTCCTCTCTAATCATCTCATTAGAACCTAACATGCTCGAAAATCGCCTATTTACATTCCCACACCCAAGAGATAAAAACTCCTATTGGAGAGAGTACTACAAAAAAGGAGCCACTACTGAGCTGTGCAGCCAAGCCCTTATTCAAAACCAAAATTAATCTTCTAACTGGGCCAATTCGACCAAGTGTGCCAAATATTGTGGCTCTATAAGCTGCCTGAGTCTCTGAAAAAAAAGATTTCCTTTAAATGGCGAACAAAGGGTCGTCACGGCAACAGACAAAGACACGTGGACATTGGCCGTAAATAAGTATTTTAATAGGTCTTGAAACTACAATGACCAACCTGAAAAGAACTGGACATGTTTTGGAAAAACGAGTGACTTTCTATCGCCACTAGTTGGCGCTGTAGGGTTGATGAAAATGACCCCTACAAGGCCCTTCAGGGTATGACTCTCAACAAGCACGGGAAGTTTGGCGCAGATATCTTGTATATCTGCCGAGTTATGACTGTTCAAAGTTTTTGGAGAGAAAAATTGTTAACAGTCATTTTCACTTTCCTGTTTGGACCCTTCCGCTTCAACGAAACTTCAATATTTTTCATCAGGCAGCTGAAGACAGGTCTTAAGGCTTCCCTTATGCAGGTTTGAGGTAGATTGATTTTTTCTTTTAGAGGAGGAGTGTGTCCCGTAAAAAAGGGCATTTCCTGTTCCCACTAGGAGGCGCCAGGCACAAATGGTAAATGTTCAATCCAGTCCTGCTCAGGCTGGTATACCTCACACACATGCCAGATTTAAAATAGATTGAACGTTGTATGAGGGAGTTATCAGTCATTTTCCGAATTTGGTGTTTTGGCGAAAAAATGGCCGACTTTGGCACCCCGCCCAGGTCAGGCCCGTGAATGAAAACACACCATTTTGATAACTTAAGATTTCATATGCCTCATGAACAGTCTCGCCAATTTTGAGAATGATCAAACTAATTCCCTAGGTGCCAAGGTGTAAAATGTGCACACTGTAAATCGATAAAAATTTCACATTCAATCCAAAATACCCGATTTCCTGTTGGGTTTGGAATATGCATGCAAGAGACTTTTTGGAGCAGTTTTGTACAAGGTATCGACTCTCCGAATTTCATCCCTCTACGTTGAAAAAACCTAAAAGGAGAGGCCTTTTTGAAAATTTCAAGGGGGCGCCACTGAGCCATTTTGTTACATGTGTTCGTAACGTTGCAAGATTATTGAACGTTATGCAAAGCCGCATGTATGTGCAAATTTTGGTGAGTTTTTATGCATATTCAAGCCTCAAAATGTAAACTCTTACTGTGAACCCATGAAAATTTCACATTCGATCCAAAATACCCGATTTCCTGTTGGATTTGGAATATGGGTGCAAGAGACTTTTTGGAGCAGTTTTGCATAAGGTATCTACTCCCCAAATTTCCTCGCTCTATGTTGAAAAAACCCAGTAGGAAAGGCCTTTTTCAAAACTTCTTTCTGTCGCCACTAGTTGGCACTGTAGAGTTGATGCAAATGACCCCTACAAGAACCTTCAGGGTATGACTCTCAACAAACACGGAAAGTTTGGCGCAGATATGTTGCATATCTGCCGAGTTATGACTGTTCAAAGTTTTTGGCGAGACAAATTGTTGACGGTCATTTTCACTTCCAGTTTGGACCTCTCCGCTTCAACGAAACCTCAATATTTTTCATCAGGCACCTGAACACATGTCTTGAGGCTCCCCTGAAACAGGTTTGAGGTCAATAGATTTTTTTCCCTTGGAGGAGGAGCCTGTCTCGTAAAGAAGGCCATTTCCTGTTTCCACTAGGGGCGCTAGGCCTAATGGGTAATATTTCAATGCAGTCATGTTCAGGCTGGGATATCTCATAAACATGGTAAAAATGAAAAAGATTGAACGTTGGATCACGGAGTTTTTAATCATTTTCTGAATTTGGTGTTTTGCCCAAAAATGGCCAACTTTGGGACTACGCCCAGGCCAGACCCTTGGATGAAAACTCACCATTTTGAAAACTTAAGATCTCATATGTCTCCTGTATAGTCTGACCAATTTTGAAGACGATCCAACTATTTTCTTCAGCGACAAGGTCTCAAATGTAAATCGATAAAATTTCACATTTGATCCAAAATTTCCGACTTCCT
Organism: Corythoichthys intestinalis; assembly: GCF_030265065.1. Classification (NCBI taxonomy): domain Eukaryota; kingdom Metazoa; phylum Chordata; class Actinopteri; order Syngnathiformes; family Syngnathidae; genus Corythoichthys; species Corythoichthys intestinalis. The sequence continues at coordinate 37,165,635 of NC_080403.1, read as the reverse complement.
GTTGGATTTGGAATATAGGTGCAAGAGACTTTTTGGAGCAGTTTTACGCAATGTATCGACTCACCAAATTTCATCGTTCTACGTTGAAAAAACCTAATAGGAAAGGCCTTTTTGAAAATTTCAAGGGGGCGCCACTGAGCGATTTTGTTACATTTTTTTGTAGATTATCAAAATTTACGCAAAGTTGCATGTATGTGCAAATTTTGGTGAGTTTTCGTGCATGTTCAGGCCTCCAAACGTAAACTCCAACTGTGAACCGAAAAAATTTCACATTTGATCCAAAATATCCGATTTCCTGTCGGATTTGGAATATGGGTGCAAGAGGCTTTTTTGAACAGTTAGGCATAAGGTATCTACTCCCCAAATTTCATCGCTCTACGTTGAAAACCTGAGAGGAGAGGCCTTTTTGAAAATTTTAAGGGTCAAGGGGGCGCCACTGAGCCATTTTTTGAAATTTTTTCAAAACGACGCAAGATTATCAAATTTTACGCGAATCTGCACGTATGTGCAAATTTTGGTGACTTTTCGTGCATGTTCAGGCCTCCAAATTGGCCATTTTCATTTGCCCTGAAAAAAGAAGAATAATAACTAGGCCTGCAAGCAGGACTGAACGGGCCCTCGCGATCTAGCGCAACTCGGACGTCACGCAACTCGGACTGTGTGCAGGTCAGGGCGGTGGCAGATCCTCCTCTCTAATCATCTCATTAGAACCTAACATGCTCGAAAGTCGCCTATTTACATTCCCACACCCAAGAGATAAAAACCCCTATTGGAGAAAGTACTACAAAAAAGGAGCCACTACTGAGCTGTGCAGCCAAGCCCTTATTCAAAACTAAAATTAATCTTCTAACTGGGCCAATTCGACCAAGTGTGCCAACTATTGTGGCTCTATAAGCTGCCTGAGTCTCTGAAAAAAAATATTTCCTTTAAATGGCGAACAAAGGGTCGTCACGGCAACAGACAGAGACACGTGGACATGGGCCGTAAATAAGTATTTTAATAGGTCTTGAAACTACAATGACCAACCTGAAAAGAACTGGACATGTATTGGAAAAACGAGTGACTTTCTATTGCCACTAGTTGGCGCTGTAGGGTTGATGCAAATGACCCCTACAAGGCCCTTCAGGGTATGACTCTCAACAAGCACGGGAAGTTTGGCGCAGATATGTTGTATATCTGCCGAGTTATGACTGTTCAAAGTTTTTGGAGAGAAAAATTGTTGACAGTCATTTTCACTTTCCTGTTTGGACCCCTCCGCTTCAACGAAACTTCAATATTTTTCATCAGGCACCTGAACACAGGTCTTAAGGCTTCCCTTTTGCAGGTTTGAGGTAGATTGATTTTTTCCCTTTAGAGGAGGAGTGTGTCCCGTAAAAAAGGGCATTTCCTGTTCCCACTAGGAGGCGCCAGGCACAAATGGTAAATTTTCAATCCAGTCCTGCTCAGGCTAGTATACCTCACACACATGCCAGATTTAAAATAGATTGAACGTTGTATGAGGGAGTTATCAGTCATTTTCCGAATTCGGTGTTTTGGCGAAAAAATGGCCGACTTTGGCGCCCCGCCCAGGTCAGGCCCGTGAATGAAAACACACCATTTTTATAACTTAAGATTTCATATGCCTCATGAACAGGCTCGCCAATTTTGAGAATGATCAAACTAATTCCCTAGGTGCCAAGGTGTAAAATGTGCACACTGTAAATCGATAAAAATTTCACATTCAATCCAAAATACCCGATTTCCTGTAGGATTTGGAATGTGTGTGCAAGAGACTTTTTGGAGCAGTTTTGCACAAAGTTTTGACTCTCCAAATTTCATCACTCTATGTTAGAAAAACCTAAATGGAGAGGCCTTTTTGAAAATTTCAAGGGGGCGCCACTGAGCCATTTTGTTAAATTTTTTCGTAACGTTGCAAGATTATCGAACGTTATCCAAAGCCGCATGTATGTGCAAATTTTGGTGAGTTTTTATGCATATTCAAGCCTCCAAATGTAAACTCTTACTGTGAACCCATGAAAATTTCACATTCGATCCAAAATACCCAATTTCCTGTTGGATTTGGAATATGGGTGCAAGAGACTTTTTGGAGCAGTTTTGCATAAGGTATCTACTCCCCAAATTTCCTTGCTCTATGTTGAAAAAACCCAATAGGAAAGGCCTTTTTTAAAACTTCTTTCTTTCGCCACTAGTTGGCACTGTAGAGTTGATGCAAATGACCCCTACAAGAACCTTCAGGGTATGACTCTCAACAAACACGGAAAGTTTGGCGCAGATATGTTGCATATCTGCCGAGTTATGACTGTTCAAAATTTTTGGCGAGACAAATTGTTGACGGTCATTTTCACTTCCAGTTTGGACCTCTCCGCTTCAACGAAACCTCAATATTTTTTATCAGGGACCTGAACACATGTCTTGAGGCTCCCCTGAAACAGGTTTGAGGTCAATAGATTTTTTTCCCTTGGAGGAGGAGCCTGTCTCGTAAAGAAGGCCATTTCCTGTTCCCACTAGGGGGCGCCAGGCCTAATGGGTAATATTTCAATGCAGTCGTGTTCAGGCTGGGATATCTCATATACATGCTAGAAATGAAAAAGATTGAACGTTGTATCACGGAGTTTTTAATCATTTTCTGAATTTGGTATTTTGCCCAAAAATGGCCGACTTTGGGACCACGCCCAGGCCCGACCCTTGAGTGAAAACACACCATTTTGAAAACTTAAGATCTCATATGTCTCCTGAATACTCTGACCAATTTTGAAGACGATCCAACTATTTTCTTCAGCGACAAGGTCTCAAATGTAAATCGATAAAATTTCACATTTGATCCAAAATTTCTGACTTCCTGTTGGATTTGGAATATGGGTGCAAGAGACTTTTTGGAGCAGGTTTGCACAATGTATCGACTCGCCAAATTTCATCGTTCTACGTTGAAAAAACCTAATAGGAAAGGCCTTTTTGAAAATTTCAAGGGGGCGCCACTGAGCGATTTTGTTAAATTTTTTTGTAGATTATCAAAATTTACGCAAAGTTGCATGTATGTGCAAATTTTGGTGAGTTTTCGTGCATGTTCAGGCCTCCAAATGTAAACCCCAACTGTGAACCGATAAAAATTTCACATTTGATCCAAAATATCCGATTTCCTGTTGGATTTGGAATATGGGTGCAAGAGGCTTTTTTAAACAGTTAGGCATAAGGTATCTACTCCCCAAATTTCATTGCTCTACGTTGAAAACCTGAGAGGAGAGGCCTTTTTGAAAATTTTAAGGGTAAAGGGGGCGCCACTGAGCCATTTTTTGACATTTTTTCAAAACGACACAAGATTATCGAAATTTACGCAAAGCGGCACGTATGTGCAAATTTTGGTGACTTTTCGTGCATGTTCAGGCCTCCAAATTGGCCATTTTCATTTGCCCTGAAAAAAGAATAATAATAATAATAATAATAATAATAATAATAATAATAATAATAATCCTTTGCAAAACAATAGGGCCTTCGCACGTCTAGTGCTCGGGCCCTAATAATAATAATCCTTTGCATTACAATAGGGCCTTCGCACGCCTAGTGCTCGGGCCCTAATAATGTACATTAAAAATAATTACAGTACATTATATTACACCATAGAGTTTAATGATTCAGGCATAAAAAAGCTGTTATGTCAATGCTTAGCCCTGGGACAACCGTGACACAAACAAGAATAACCTAATAAGAAAAAAAGATTTGAATTTGCACTGCCAAGACAACGGGCAGACAAGAGCGATAACAACTACAGGATCCCTGCTGACTACGATAGCCCAACATGCGTGTCATGCAGTTGACTGAGCGAGATTGACGCTGGCAGAGCGAGACAAACAGGGGATGGCCAAGACATCTATAATCCCAGGTTTGGACCAACAAATCCCACCATCAGCTCTTCTGGTGACCAGCAATGGACAGTCCAGAACAATGAAAGGACATCCTGTCCTCCCACAAAGAACATCTGATAATGGAGGAAAATCCTCAACTGTCGTTGCCCCGACAACAGAAATGCCCGAACTCTCCTACCCAATCCACAACAGACAATAAGTCTAAACAACGCCCAAACACACCCTTCTTTCGGACCACAGCCCCCCTACCGAGAGCCTTTAAAAGACTGCATGTATCACTAATGGCTGTCATTTTCTCGGGAATCTTTTGATTGGTAACCCCGGATCCAGCCCTCCTCTTTTTCTGGGTCTGTTTGCCGTTTTTACCTTGCTGATTTCTGTCGACTTGGAATAAATTGTCAACTTGTGTTTCAAAGCCTTTTTCCAGCTTAAAAATGGAGTAAGTACAAGGGGTTAAAACTAAGGCGAGTATGCCCTTTTGGCCGGGTTGTTGGAGTTGCGCCGTCCCGGGTCATTGGAATTGCGCTAGCACGGTTCCGGCGGCCTGGCTGGCTTGGTTTCGGCAAGCTGGCTAAAAGGTCAAATTCCAACACCATTTACCCGTAATGAACGTAAATCCCACATTACGGGTTTTCAGATACCAACAACAGATCATTTGCTTTAGTATCTCCTTTGTAAACTTCATAGGTGTATGTACTTTAAGTTTTTATCAATTATTTTTGCTTATTTTGTGCTTAGTTTTTATTTTTTCAATGATACAGTTCTACCCTTTTGGGCTCCATTACAATTTTTTTTTTTTTTTTTTTTTTTTTTTTTGCCATAACAGCAACAACAGCTTTTGTGGTAAAAATGAAAAATTAAAAATTTAAACAACCTTAGACATGTTTAATTATAATGTTGCTCAAACTTTGAAGGAGGAAGCCTTTGCCCTAATGATTTTATGACCTTGAAGGTGTTTTTAAAATGTTGTTTTTGGTGGCAAAAATGATCAGTGGCTGAACAAGGAGTCTGTAATGTAAATGAAGCGCTGACCAAGTCATTTGGGACATAAGCGGAGTTTAAGGGGGGGCAGGGGGGCCCAGGCCCCCCTTGGTTGCTGAAAAGTGTCGTTGCATGTAATTGACTTTGCTATATATGTAAAAGTTGTAAAGCAAGAAAACAAACAACAAAAATGAATTAAATGAACAAAAAAAGACATTTTTATAATGGGTCAAATTATTTTTTTGAATAGATCACGTGACTAGCACCTGAGACGGTCATTTGCTTTTTTTGTGTGTGTGTGTTTTGCCCAAACACAAAAAGGATTGCTAAAATAAAACTTTTTTAATGAAAAATTAAGTGTTAAATTGCTAATTTTTGAGAATTCCCCTCAAGAATAATGGGAGACAAAAAAAAAAAAAAAAAAAAAACACTCATTTTCAACTTATTATTATAAATATTCTTGTAAGTTAATTTTAGTGCTGACACTGCGTTTTGGGGTCGTCAACAAGTTGTGCCCCCCTGCCCCAAAAGTCAAACTCCACCTATGATTTGGGACATGCGTAACACACATACTCGTAGTCGCAAGCATTATAACCCTCCTCCCCAGCACACACACATACACATCCCCGCACAAACACACCAACAGACCCCCACCCACAATGAGCAGTGCAACTCAATTTGTTGCAAGGTTGCTTCTCTCGACACGAGCAGTACCATTTCCCAAGGAGATGACAACAGCTCATTAAAACAGCACTTTACTGATGGAACTGTTGATTATTGGCCGGGCTAGAGACAGACACTTTTGACAAAGGGTATCTTTACAACAGAAAAATCTTTGAAATGTATCAGCACAACTCTCTCCTTTCAAATGCACATCAAAAACTTTACCAGGAATATGCTATTTATTTACTTCTGCAATATCGTAAAGATATGGCTCATTTTACTAATGCAGAGTTAATTAATTGTTGATACATTTCTTATATTTCACACTGACTTTTATGAAATTGTGTTGTCAGGTCTTCCAATGTCTATTATCAAAAGTCATTAAACTCTAGAAGAGGTTGAGAACTTATTACTCCTTTTGGCAGATTTGTATTAGCTCTTCATTCACTTGCGATGCGACTTTAAAGTGTATTACAAAACCTGGGGGAATGCTGATATTCCATCATTTATCCATAAACGCATGCCTTTAGGATTCATATCATGCAACTTCATGTAATTACACACATCGCAACACCAAGAAAATGATAGAAATTTGAATCAATTGTCAAGCTAAAACAACCGGCGCCCGAGATCCCGGAAATCTAGCATATTGTGTGCGTGACGTCACAACTAGGAAACACTCAGTGCTTAGTACAGAATGTCTGCGATGATGGCGGACAATTTTGTTTCTAGTTGCAGCGACCAATCCGACGTAACGAACGTTCTTTTAATGGTGACGAGGAGAGCTATGAACCTTTCTTTGGTGTTTTGGGTTATTAATTTGAGCCCAAACGAAAGCCAATGCAGCCTAATGAAACGATCATTGAGGGGAGCAATCACACTGATGAAACACCGGCAACAGATCGTGTGGGAAACACCGAAGGGTTTGTTTTACATTTCTTTTTGTGAAGCTAATACACCATGAACGCAAAATAAAGTAATGTATAAAATAGGGCTGTCAAAATTATCGCGTTAACGGGCGTTAATTAATTTTTTAAATTAATCACGTTAAAATATTTGACGAAATTAACGCACCCGCTGGCATATTGCCTCAAACATTACAATGAGGCCGTTTATGGACATTAAGAGTGAAGAGAATGCCACCGGCCGCTTGGGGGCAGCGCCGTTCCATACTCATGTTATGTCTTCTAAACGTGGGAGAATTAGTAGTTGTGAGACGTTTATGCTGTATTCACAATGCAATGCAAATTGCTATTTGTGCTCTACACATATTTCGGTAAGTTTTCTTTCTTTTAGTGGCAGTTATGTGTCTCTTGTTTTATTTTGGGTAAGATATGTACAGATACAGTGGGGAGAACAAGTATTTGATACACTGCCAAAACCCATTGGCAGTGTATCAAATACTTGTTCTCCCCACTGTATATGTTATACAGTAAAGGCGAGTGGACACAGGCGCGCCGTTTATTGGCATAAGCTTCTCCTTCACAACAAACATAAGTATCGTTTAGTGAAAGCACAACAAAAATAATATTCCTATCTCTCAAAATAATAATAATAATAATAATGTTCTCAAAAAGAAAAGCACTTCAGTCTATAGTAATGAGGCCCTATTCTGACACACAGTTAAACAACAATGCTAAATAAACTGCCATTCCATATCAATTTAGCTATGCAAAATACACGTAAAACTTTTCACTCTATTTTTATTATTGTTATTTTTATTCTTATTATTATATTAACTCTACTTTTGATTGAAAATTTTACAAATTTTATTAAAACGAAAACATGAAGAGGGGTTTTAATATAAAATTACTATAACTTGTAACTATAACATTTATCGTTTAAGAACTACAAGTCACTCTATCAGTGGATCACTTTAACAGAAAGAATGTTAATAATGCCATTTGTGGATTTATTGTTACAATAAACAAATACAGTACTGATGTACAGTATGTTGTATGTATATATCCGTCATGTGTCTTATCTTTCCATTCCAAAAATAATTTACATAAAAATATGGCATATTTTAGAGATGGTTTGAATTGCGATTAATTGCGATTAATTACGATTAATTAATTTTTAAGCTGTAATTAACTCGATTAAAAATTGTAATCGTTTGACAGCCCTAGTATAAAATAATTATCATTTATTGTGCTATCATATAGGTTTTCACTCTGCCAACAGACACAAATATGAATGGGATAAGAGGATTTGTTGTATATATTTTACGAGCGATAATTTATACATGTGTCCAGTCCTATATCCAATTTTATTATAAAAGTGTACTCACTCTGGCCATTTCGAGCTTGGCTGCTCCCCTCCTTTGCTCAGCCTGGGGTGGTGGGGTGGTCTCATCAGTGCCAGTCATCGTCCTCTTTCTTGATATCTCGGGACATTTAGGTGGCTGCGCGTGTATGGTGGGCACCGCATCTGCTTTCAGCAGCAATTTCTTAGCAAGAAAGGCTTTCAGGCGTAAAATGCGCACCACACAAAACCTTGCCGGAGGCTGGGCCTGCAAAATTAGCCCTCTTTGCACGGATGAACTTTACTCATTGTCTGCGTAGTCCAGCTCTTTTTCTCGCGTTCGGGAACTCATGGGTACTACATTGCGACAAATGGCTGTTTGTACAAAACATAGCATGACAGGTTTGAACCATTTTAGCGATTTTTTTTGATAAAACATGAACGCAACGCTCTCGTCCATAAACAACGATGGCACCTGCCTCGACCTTTTGTTTTCTGGCTGTGACGTCAAAGCCCCATTCGGCTGTTTCTGGAATACTTTCGGAAATGTTCGTAATATTCGATCTATTTTCGATAATTGCTCATGAATGTGATTTATTTTTTTGTTAACTTTGTTAATATTTGTCATCTTGCAACATAATGGTTCTATTGATATCTCACAGCCCCTCAGTATTATAATTCTCTTTAAGGTTTTGTGAGTCGTAAAATATAACATGGCTGAATACACATCTTATCTTGGTGAATTAACAATACTGTATGTTCTGTCCTCAAACCAGCATTTGCAAAATGTTTTTGCTCTTGTTAGTCCAATAGCTTAAAAGAAGTGTGAAAGTTCAAGAACATTCTCTATTGAGGCTCCAGCACTCTGGAATGCCCTACCCGAGAAAACAATAGCGGCTACCTCAGGAGAAATGTTCAATGCTCAATTTAAAGTGCCTGTGACAGGATAAAAAAAGTCTTAAACAGCATTAGTATGTAAATTAAAATCATATTTTGAGACAATTTGACTATATACCACAAATTGGCAAAGCGCAGATGACAAGAAAATAGTCTTTTAATCTGCCGTTTAGCCCCGCCTGTCATTGTAGCGCTCTTGCGTCCCCAGCTAGATGATGGCGTCGGCAGGGTAATGATTTCAGATGATTTAGAATTAAACCTATTCGGAGGGAAGATTCAGAACGAGGAAAATGCGACAGAGAGCAGCAAAATGTCAACATTGTTTCAATCGCTCTACAAGCTCCAATATTTTTACAGGATATTCTTTTTATCTTAACATTTTTCCCCAATTGCTAAATAAATGGTATGGTCATGACGAATAACAATGTTGTGCTAAATGGAAAATGAAATATTAAAAATGCATTTATTCAGTATGACAGGGCAGAATTACTGCATAATGGTCAAAACTGCCAACTCTTATGCCACGGGAGTTTGTCTGGCATTTGTCATTTCCCTGCTCCGGCTTCGGAGAAGGAAAGAGCTTAAATAAAACAGGAGGCGTGACAGCTAGCGACATGCTAACCCGAACCGAGCGGCTTTTCCAAGTCTTTTTCTCGCCTTTCAAAAACGAAAAATCACACAAAACTACCCCGACTCATGTCACACACAGCAGTAGGGTTGATTGTCTTCAGCGATCGGCCAGTCCCCTGCGGCGAGCAAGTTATGGCTCGACATTCTGCTGCGGCCCCGGCGGGCTAGCAGAGAGGGGAGAGAAGGGAATGAATGCCAAAAGTAGCGCATTGGACAAACCCCCGATGTCGGACCGGGGGGGGGCTGCTCGGGGTCAAGCCTAGGAAAGCGGTATGTGGGTGGGCACGCTTAGAGGACCAAGGACGGTGGCAGTGGCGCCACCAGGGGGTGGACAGGGGTGGCAATGGCCCCACCTATAAATTTGTTGGCCACCCCACTGGCCACCCCGCTTGCCAGTATATCGTTAGATTGTCGTAGCATCAGTTATGCATTTCATACCAAATGCAAATCTGCCAGCACCTGCTTTTCCCCAGTAATTTTTGTTGTTGTTGTTGTTGTTAAATGTACACCTTATGCCTAATATACAGTATACATAACACAATAAAACAGAATTGTTGTGTAACTCAAAATGTTGACTGGACAGTTATGGACTATGCACATTAAATCATTTGTAATATCAAATAATACACAATACACCAAAGTATATCAGTAGCCATATTCTTAAGTCTTTCTGATAGTTTTCCCCTGACCTTTTTACTGCAATAATATAATGAAAACCTGAAATTATGGCTTTTAGTTTTGGTGTGCCACCCCAAGATTTTAAGTGGCCCCATCTGGCCACCCCTATGAAAAATTTCTGGAGGCGTCACTGGACGGTGGAAGTCTACACAATCAAAAACTGGAGAATAGAGCGGGGGGCTGCATGGGTCCAAGCCGAGGAAAGTGCTCTGTGGGCGAGCACGTGAAAAGGACCAAAGGGGTTGTGTGACAAGCCGCCAGTCGTCAGCCGTGTGGCCTTCTCGGTGAAGAGGGAGTATTGTCACCCACAAAATGCAAGCCACCTCCTTATTAAAATATTTGCCATGATCCCAGTATTTGATAGAATATAAAACATGAAGCTTACTCACTTCCTTGTCTGTCCAATGATTCCTCGGTTGTCGGACTTGTTTTGGCCATCATGGTGAACAAGGATCTTTTGGAAATCCAAAAAGCCTCACGCCACTCTCCCTGGTGTAGCAACAAAAACCTGCAGCACACTGGGCTAGTGTGACGCAAAAAATAAACGAATTAATCTGCAAAATCAGCTGAATCTGCAGTCCTTCTGCATGCTATATAGTAATGGCTGTATTGTGAGATGGTTACCCGGCTGACGTCACATTCGCCTTCTTCCTCAGCTCGAGACTCGAGCCGGAATTCACTCATATTTATTGTGCGGGATTTAAAAAAATTGAATATATGTAATATGGCTCGTTTCCACACACATCCAAGCGGTCCGTTTCATTTAGGAGCATAAAATACTGGGTGTAATATGAAATAAACATGCTTTTTTGTGTCAGAGGCACTTTAAGACTTGGTTTTGTACTACTTATTTGACGAAACAACAAGTTTTACTCCGACATCTCTTTCCTCCTCCTCCTCCTCCTCCTCTTCTTCTTCCTCCTCTGCTGCTGCTTGTTAAAGTGGTAAGGTGGCAATTATCAAATCTGAGGCTGTTGTTGGATTCTGCTCTGCCAGGACAAAATTGGATCTGGGCAACTTTCCCGGTTGAGTTTTAATGAAGGATTCTGCACTGATACTGAGTAGGTCCGGTCCTGGGGAAGAACCACTTCTCCTGTGGTGCTTTTTCCTCATTAAATGCTTCTTATGGACATTGTACAGCACCATACTATGTGATATATGTTGCCCTACGTCTATTGTAGAATTTTTTTTCTCTAGATGGTGTTTTGATTTTTTTTTGTCTTTCCAAGGGGTCAGATGTTGCAGATTGTTTTTCCACTGCAGGCATTTTGTGAATAAGGACTATGAAAAAATAAACTTGATTTGACTTTTTGACTTGACAGCTTTGTTGAATAAGAATTCTAACAGACTGTATGCTCACTTCGTTATTTTTAAATAATTGGCACATTAATCATAAATGTTTCCCCTAATTGCTACACAATTGCAGTTAATGGGCCTTCCAGAAGCCTTTGATTAACAAGCATCTATTATTGTCTCCCAGTTCAGACAGGAAATAGGATGTCAATAATTAAGTTGTTATTTAAGGGAGTCTGCACATAAAATCCAATATGTGCAGTGGGCCTGGTTATCACCTTCTGAAACACATGTCATTGTTTTTTAATCTTGAGCTGATTTGGAGTAGAGGGAGACCAGAACTTGTTTAATCAAGTGAAAAACACACACATTTTCTTCCCATGTGTAATAGTGGAGAAAAAAGGGCAAAATTTGCCTGGAGTAGGCAAAATAGCCAATGTCAGACATTTTTCAATGCCAAAACCATTTTAGCAAATTAGATACGAGTATTTCAGATTGTCCCGCTTACTTGACATGCATTGGCCACCGACAGGTCCACACATGCATGGCTACTAGGGAAACAAGCTTTAATGGACCTAAGAAGGGTAACAGGGTTTGAGTCTTAGACGTCGGATGGAGAAAGACAGAGTTTAACCAGGTAGACTAACTATAAAGAGTGCGTGCCTATTTTCTATTTAAGCTACATTCTACATATTTCGAGTCTATCTGCTGCTGTACGCACATGGCGTGACCAATCTCAAATTTGTTACATAATGACTGTGCTTGTAAGCAGTGCCATTTTTTGTCTTTAAGCATTATTAACTCCATTATCAGAGGTCTAAGAATGGTAAATGGTTAATGGAGAGTACTTATACAGTGGTATGAAAAAGTATCTGAACCTTTTGGAATTTCTCAGATTTCAGCATAAGATCACCATCAAATGTGATCTGATCTTTGTCAAAATCACACAGATGAAAAAAAAACAGTGTCATATTTTAATGAGGATAGTCTGCAAACAATGAGAGAAGGGGGACAATAAGTAAGTGAACCATCACATTTAATATTTTGTGCCCCCTTTTGGCAGCAATAACTTCAACCAGATGCTTCCTGTAGCTGCAGATCGGTCTGGTACATCGATCAGGACTAATATTGGTCCATTCTTCTCTACAAAACTACTTAATTCAGTCAGATTCCTGGTATGTCTGGCATGAATCGCTGTCTTTAGGTCATGCCACAGCATCTCAATGGGGGTTCAAGTCTGGACTTTGACTTGGTCACTCTAGAACATGTATTTTGTTCTTCTGAAACCATTCTGAAGTTGATTTAGTTCTGTGTTTTGGATCATTGTCTTGTTGAGGCATCCATCCTCTTTTTAGCTAAAACTGTCTGACAGACGGCCTCAGGTTTTCCTGCAAAAGATCCTGATAAACTTTTGAATTCATTCTTCCATTGATGATTGCAAGTTGTCCAGGTCCTAAGGTAGCAAAACAGCCCCAAATCATGATGCTCCCTCCACCATACTTCACCGTGGGGATGAGGTGTTGATGTTGGTGAGCTGTTTCATTTTTCCTCCACACATGACGTTGTGTGTTACTCCCAAACAATTCAACTTTGGTTTATCAGTCCACAAAATATTTTTACCAAAATTTCTGTGGAGTGTCCAAGTGCCTTTTTGCAAACATTAATTGAGCAACAATGTTTTTTTAAGACAGCAGTGGCTTGCTCCGTGGAGTCCTCCCATGAACACTGTTCTTGGCCAGTTTTACATATACAGTAGTTTATGTGTGCATAGAGATATTGGGTCAAGGATGAGGTCCTGCCCTAAGTGGAGGAGTTCAAGTATCTTGGGGTCTTGTTCCCGAGTGACGGTAGGAGGGAGCGGGAGATCGACAGGCGAATCGGTGCAGCGTCTGCATTAATGCGGACTCTGTACCGGTCCATGGTGGTGAAGAAGGAGCTGAGCCGAAAGGCAAAGCTCTCGATTTACCAGTCGATCAACGTTCCTACCCTCACCTATGGTCACGAGCTTTGGGTCGTGACCGAAAGAACAAGATCTCGGATACAAGCGGCCGAAATGAGTTTCCTCCGCAGAGTGTCCGGGCTCTCCCTTAGAGATAGGGTGAGAAGCTCGGTCATCCGGGAGGGACTCGGCGTCGAGCCGCTACTCCTCCAGCTGAGGTGGCTCGGGCATCTGGTTTGGATGCCTCCCGGACGCCTCCCTGGAGAGGTGTTCCGGGCATGTCCCACCGGCGGGAGGCCCTGGGGATGACCCAGGACACGCTGGTGAGACTATGTCTCTTGGCTGGCCTGGGAACGCCTTGGGATCCCACCGGAGGAGCTGGTTAAAGTGGTTGGGGAGAGGGAAGTCTGGGCTTCCCTGTTAAAGCTGCTGCCCCTGCGACCCGACCCCGGAACAAGCGGAAGATAATGGATGGATGGATGGATGGATGGATGGATGGATGGATGGATGGATGGATGGATGGATGGATGGATGGATGGATGGATGGATGGATGGATGGATGGATGGATGGATGGATGGATGGATGGATGGATGGATGGATGGATATTGGACTGTGCCAATGATTTCTGTAAGTCTTTAGCAGACACTGTAGGGTCCTTTTTTATACCTCTCTGAGTATTCTGCGTTGAACTCTTGGCGTCATCTTTGGTGGACGGCCACTCCGTGGGAGAGAAGCAACAGTGCCAAACTCTCTCAATTTGTAGACAACTCCTCTGACTGTCGATTGATGAACATCCAGACTTTTACAGATGGTTTTGTATCCTTTTCCAGCTTTATACAAATCAACAATCCTTGATTGCAGGTCTTCAGACAGCTGTTCTGACCGAGCCATGATGAACATCAGACAATGCTTCTCATCAAGACACTTCTTACCAGGTGTGTGTTTTATAGTGGGCAGGGCAGTTTTAATCGACTCCTCAATGATTGGCACACAGCTGACTTAAAATGTTAGGTAAAAATTGGTTTCAATTGCTCTTTATGTCTACTTAGGCAGAGGGTTCACTTACTTATTCCCCCCCTACTGTCATTGTTTGCATGCTATCCTTATTCAAATATGACAACCTACCAATATTTGGTTGGTTTTAGTTAAAGCAGGCATTCATTGTATTTTCATCTGTGTTTCTGACAAAGATCAGATCACATTTGATGGTGATTTTATGCAGAAATGTGAGAAATTCCAAAAGGTTCAGATACTTTTTCATACCACTTTGTAGCGCATTTATCTACAACTAATGCAAAATAAAAATTACAATGCCCAAAGAGCTTTACATTAGCACACATTTACCGTTTCACACTCGCATTCACACACCAATTGCAAATTAGGGTTCAGTGCCATGCCCAATGGCATTTCGACAGTCGTAGCTGGGAATCGAACCACTGACACTTCGGTCCCATACATTGTGCAACCGTCTTGCACATGAAGGGCATTTATACCAGGTGTTTTCTATTGCCTTAAGGAAACGTTATTTGGTTGTGCAAAATAATGTAATGATTTATTGAATCATATTTTTTAAAGATTGTGTTTTGACATAAATGGAACAGCACACCAATAAACCAAACATCCTAAACCAATAATTCCTTATTTCCTTTGGAACAACTAAAAGCTACTTCATGATGTGCTGTTACATAAATCCATCATCCCTGCAAAAGGCACTTGTGAATCACTTGACGTGCATATATTCTACCTCATGAGGATGGATAAAGAATGAAATAAAATGTATTTTTAGCAAGTTATGCTAGGCCCAAACCGCTTAAAAAAAAAAAAAAAAAAAAAAGCAAAGACAAGAAAGACAGTCAGATAGTATTATCCGATATTTAATATATTGATGTGTGGTGTTCTCGGCAAGATGGGAAACAGCTGAATTGAGCTCAGAAGTGGAAGAAAGATACTTTTATTAATATTTCCATTGCTCCTAAGAGTGAGACAATCTGCATGATGTTACTCTTCCATCTATTCAGTAAATACAATAATAAGGTTAAAAGCATGCCAGCTGGTCCAGAAAGCTTAGTACCATTTCCCATACCAAAAAAAAAAAAAAAAAAAGCTCAACTCCTTTAAAATAAAAGTGCAAGGTTACCAAATACACAAGATAGATCAAACAATTGCTGGAATCTGAAAGTGAAGGTCAAGATGTAATAGGAGATTAAATGATTGCATCAACGACGACTTTTTGGCAGCAGTACACTCAAGCAGTGGAAGACTAATGAGGGCACAAGCATCAGGGCAGGGGAGGAGCAGGACAGGGGTGGATGAGGCAGACGAATTAGTACCGATGAAAACTATTGGCAAATAGAACTGCATGTGCAAACAAATAAAATTCCTGACAAATTACCTGCAGGTGAATCCCTTCTATGCTAAAAAAACACCTGCCCAAACTATTAGGCCTCTATACAGTTGTGGTCAAAAGTTTACGTACACTTGTGAAGAGCATAATGTCATGGCTCTCTTGAGTTTCCAGTTATTTCTACAACTCTGATTTTTCTCCGATAGAGTGATTGGAACAGATACTTCTTTGTCACAAAAAACATTCATGAAGTTTGGTTCTTTTATGACTTTATTATGGGTTAACAGAAAAAGTGATCAAATCTGCTGGGTCAAAAATATACATACATGGATCTGAACAAGCGAATCATTGACTTGAACAAGTCAGGAAAGTCACTTGGAGCCATTTCAAAGCAGCTGCAGGTCCCAAGAGCAACAGTGCAAACAATTGTTTGTAAGTATAAAGTGCATGGCACTGTTTTGTCACTGCCACGATCAGGAAGAAAACGCAATATCACCTGCTGCTGAGAGAAAATTGGTCAGGAGGGTGAAGATTCAACCGAGAATCACCAAAAAGCAGATCTGCCAAGAATTAGAAGCTGCTGGAACACAGGTGTCAGTGTCCACAGTCAAGCGTGTTTTGCATCTCCATGGACTGAGAGACTGCCGTGCAAGAAGGAAGCCCTTGCTCCAAAAGCGGCACCTTAAGGCTCGACTGAAGTTTGCTGTTGATCACATGGACAAAGATAAGACCTTCTGGAGGAAAGTTCTGTGGTCAGATGAAACAAAAATCGAGCTGTTTGGCCACAATGCCCAGCAATATGTTTGGAGAAGAAAAGGTGAGGCCTTTAACCCCAAGTACACCATGCCTACCGTCAAGCACGGTGGTGGTAGTATTATGTTATGGGGCTGTTTTGCTGCCAATGGAACTGGTGCTTTACAGAGAGTAAATGGGATAATGAAGAAGAAGGATTACCTTCAAATTCTTCAAGATAACCTAACGTCATCAGCCCGAAGATTGGGTCTTGGGCGCAGTTGGGTGTTCCAACAGGATAATGACCCCAAACACACATCAAAAGTGGTAATGGAATGGCTAAATCAGGCTACAATTAAGGTTTTCGAATGGCCTTCCCAAAGTCCTGACTTAAACCCTATTGAGAACTTGTGGACAATGCTGAAGAAACAAGTCCATGTCAGAAAGCCATCAAATTTAACTGAACCGCACCAATTCTGTCAAGAGGAGTGGTCAAAGATTCAACCAGAAGCGTGCCAGAAGCTTGTGGATGGCTACCAAAAGCTCCTAATTGAAGTGAAAATAGCCAAGGGACATGTTACCAAATATTAGCGCTGCTGTATGTATATTTTTGACCCAGCATATTTGATCACTTTTTTCTGTTCACCCATAATAAAGTCATAAAAGAACCAAACTTCATGAATGTTTCTTGTGACAAAGAAGTATCTCTTGTATCTGAGTTGTAGAAATAACTGGAAACTCAAGAGAGCCATGACATTATGTTCTTCACAAGTGTATGTAAACTTTTGACCACAACTGTATATGTGAGAAGTATGGCATTGTTTTTCTTCCATATACTGTACTGTGTCATATGGCATAGCATATCATTATTTGAATAGTATTCTGTATCTGCTCTGATTTTAAATAATTCAAAGACATATGTTATCTAATGCTACTTGGTGTGTTTGATGTTCTCTCCCTTGTCATCTCAACTGTCACTTCCTCTAGCAGAACTGTGTTGCTTTATTGTGGTTGTGAACTAACATTGTTCCCCCCAAGTACCACATGAGAGCCCCATGGGTTTGTTCCAAAAATAGCTCATGAACAGTGGGACTATGAAATTTCCCAGGGATGTTGCACACATTATGAAATCATGAAAATGTAAAAGCTTGCAGTGAATCATAAAAAAAAACTGTGGCATGTTTCCCATCTTCTCAAATCACTGTCAATGTCCGCAAAGGCGATACTAAATTAACATAAGAGCTCGTAGAAAGTAAAGCAAGTAACAAAAGACATATGCACAACATGAGGTTGAAAAATTACAAACGTAAGATGATGAAAAATAACATCAATATGTACAGTGGTATGAAAAAGTATCTGAACCTTCTGTAATTTCTCACATTTCTGCGTAAAATCACCATCAAATGTGATTTGATCTTTGTCAAAATCACACAGATGAAAAAACTGTCTGCTTTAACTATAATCACTCAAACTTTTATAGGTTTTTATATTTTAATGAGGATAGTATGCAAACAATGACAGAAGGGGGGAAAATAAGTAAGTGAACCATCATATTTAACCCCCAAATGGCAGCATTAACTTCAACCAGACGCTTTCTTTAGTTGCAGATCAGTCTGGAACATCGATCAGGACTAATCTTGGCCCATTCTTCTCTGCAAAACTGCTGTAGTTCAGTCAGATTCCTGGGATGTCTGGCATGAATTGCTGTCTTTAGGTCATGCCACACCATCTCAATGGGGTTTACGTCTGGACTTTGACTTGGCCACTCTGGAACGTGTATTTTGGGTCTTTTTAGCTTCAACTGTCTGACAGACGGCCTTAGTTTGTTCCAGCAAAACATCCTGATAAACTTTTGAATTCATTCTTCCATTAATGATTGCAAGTTGTCCAGGCCCTGAGGTAGCAAAACAGCCCCAAATCCTCCTCTACCATGCTTCACGGTGGGGACGAGGTGTTGATGTTGGTGAGCTGTTCCATTTTTCCCTCCACACATGACGTTGTGTGTTACTCCCAAGCAATTACAGTTTGGTTTCATCAGTTCACAAATTATTTTGTCACAACTTCTGTGGAGTGTCCAAGTGCCTTTTTGTGAACATTAAATGAGCAACAATGTTTTTGACAGCAGTGGCTTCCTCCTTGGAGTCCTCCCATGAACACTGTTCTTGGCCATAGTTTTACATATAGTTGATATGTGCACGGAAATATTGGACTGTGCCAGTGATTTCTGTAAGTCTTTAGCAGACAATTTAGGGTTCTTTTTTACCTCTCTGAGTATTCTGCGCTGAACTCTTGTGTCATCTTTGGTGGACGGCCACTCCTTGGGAGAGAAGCAACAGTGCCAAACTCTCTCCATTTGTAGACAACTTCTCTGACTGTCGATTGAGGAACATCCAGACGTTTAGAGATGTTTTTTTTAATCCTTTCCCAGCTTTATACAAATTAGGTTTTCAGACAACTCTTTTGACCCAGCCATTATGCGCATCAGACAATGCCTCTCATCCAGATAATTCTTACCAGGTGTGTGTTTTATAGTGGGCAGGGTAGCTTTAAACCACTCATCAGTGATTGGGAACACACCTGACTTAAATTGTTTGGTAGAAATTGGTTTCAATTGCTCTTTAAGTCTACTTAGGCAGAGGGTTCACTTACTTATTTTTCCCCGTTCTGTCATTGTTTGCGTGCTATCCTCATTAAATTATTAAAACCTATAAATGTTTGGGTTGTTTTAGTTAAAGCAGTCGCTGTTTTTACATCTGTGTGATTTTGACAAAGATCAGAGCACATTTGATGGTGATTTTATGCAGAAATGTGAAAATTCCAAAAGGTTCAGATACCTTTTCATACCACTGTACTTAGGCAAGTAGAGCAATTAAACCTGTTCCTGCAGTTGGGTCCACACTTTCCTTATTCCTCGCCTGCTCTTCCCGAATTTGTGGCAGGTAGAACTCGGGAGAAAAGTAGAGTAAGCAGATGTGACAAAACTGAAATAAGGTAAAACTACTGCCAATTGCATAGAAGTATGCAAAGAAACTACCTACCTCTGGCACTCAGCAGCTGTTAAAAAAAAGCTGCTGATCAAATTATGTGCGTTGCCATGTCACCACCCACCATCTTTCAGGCAGGCATTGCAGCACAAAACAAAAAAAACACAAAACAGAAAGGCAACAGTTGATAAATGTTGACAGATGACTATCCACCTGTCCATCCACCTATGTTTGATGCAACTTAACCCTCAGAAGGGTCACAGCTAATTGCTGATCAAAAGCAATGGTAGAATGTAACAAAGTACATCATTACTCTACTTAAGTACATTTTTGTGTATCCGTACTTGAGTACAAATATGAATTACTTTTTACAATATTTAACAGCAAGTATCTGTACTGTTTACTCCACCACTTTTCAAACTGTCACCTGCGTTTTTTCTCATTGTTTGAAATGATAGTTTCGTTTTCATGCCTCCAGCTGACCACCAGAGGCAGCAACACGGGTACAAGCAAGATTTAGCAAGTGAACAAGATATTGACCAATAAAAACCACTACACTCCTGTACAGTAGGTGGCGATATACACCTGATAGTTGCCTGTATCTTTCAAACACTGAGAGAAAGGTCTGGGAACCAGCCCATTAACGGCCTCTCGAGCAGGTACAAAATCAATCGACAAATCCAATTCGTTTATTTGCGTGACGTGTTCTTAACGAGCAACGTCACTGTTCCGCGTCGGAAGTCGTCTCCACAACAACACAGATGGTGAACAGGAGAGACGAGAATATGTTCCAATCCACGGTAAAATCAGTTTTAAATTACCAAAAACACATCGACACGAGTCATTGACAACACTCTGTCTCGCGCTAGCCATGTTGAATAAACGCCGCTCTCCTCGTATGTTTAGTTCCGCGCGCAAGTCCCTCGTCCTGCCCTCATCGCTTTACTAACGTCACGTCTGCCCGTCGCTGATTGGTCCACTCCGCTCTCTGTTTGCTGTGGCTTGCTCCGCCCTGGAAATTGTATCCCCTGAATGGTGGCCAGACTCAATAGCTGGAACAGCGGTAAGTCTGGTGTACCAGGCAAAAATTTTAGCATTTTTGAGCTTGTTAAGGTTGTGTTTACGGTGCAGTCAATTTTATTTCTTGTCTTTTTTTCCCAATCTCACCATTTCGAATAAAACTAAGCAGTCAAGGAATTTTCTGGTTCTTTCTTTGAACATTGACTCAGATCTCTGTATGTATGTGTGTGAGTAAAACAATGTTAGTTTGTTTTATAGTTGTATTTACTCATTTATTTAAAATATTTTTGAATATTTGTATTCCTCCTATGCCCGTTCATGCACATTCACTAAATGTAAGTTGAGGTGTCACAGGCTTAAATGTAAACTGTGCAATTTTTGGGCGGGATAAATTTTATCAAATTTATCAAACCGGTGGTGCTTTGTTTGGAAACCCCTGGCTTGGACCCTTGCATTTCATGAGAAGAATAAAATTACAGTGGACAAACCTATTACTTTGCACATTCTCCACTTTCTTATTTGGGTTTTCTTCTGCTTTCTCACACATTCCATATTCATGAATGTTAAGATAACTGAAAGCTGTAAGTGTGAATGGGAATGCCGATCGATTTTGTCCCTGTTTCTTTTCACCAACTGGTAATGAATCAAGAGTGCATCCCACAATTCAGTCAGGATTCGATTGTGGGGCTTCCTCCGCAATCAAGCTCCCGCGCCGATGACGTCAGCACTGGCACACGCCTCTTTGGAGGTGCGCAGCGCTGCTACTAAACATTAAAAACAGCACACATGGCGGAATGTTGGCTTTAATTGACTGTTTTTAATAATATTTTTAATTTAAATATGTTTAATGTTTGCATTTTTGTTCCTTTTGGAGCAAAAGAAAAATGCCGTTGCTTGGAGTGGGCGGGTATGTTGTCTTCCGGGCTGAGGAGGTTGATGGTGTCAAGGAAGTGCAGAACTGTCTGTCGCCTTGAAAATCTGCACTGCCGCCTAGGCCTTGGCATGAATACTACATCGTTTCACATGGAATTGCGACATTGTTCGAATGGAGACAGAACCATATAAATGCAAACATGAAATTTGTTGTATTCTCGGAGCGTATGCCATATAAACGGCCCCTGCCTGCTGCTTGACTGGACCCTAAGTTATTGTAAACCCAGATTGTTGATTGTGTTATTGTAAAGTTTGTGGCCATGTGATGTATGTAACTGTACCATGTCTGATTGTGCATCTTTAGCTGTATGGGGGGGACGGGAAAATGATAAGCTTATGCTTCCTCTCGTCTGCCTTTGTCCTTTTTCTTCGGTTCTTTCTTCCTTCGGGCAAATCATATCACATTTTGTAATTGTCAATGATTGTCAATGATACCGATGATGATGACAATAAATATTTCATTCATTCATTGTCTGATGTACTCATATTTGAAACAAAAGATTGTATTATACGGGAAAACAATTACGTATTTGAATCCAAAGATTCAAGTCTGCAATTGAAGCTCATTTAGAAATATTTAACATATAACATGTATATTTGTTCATTTTTATTTGTTTTAATTTGTTTTTGTCTATGTCTCAAGGGAAAAATGTTACTGGTGCACATTTATATTATGTAAACTGGTTGATTTGTAGTTTTTGTATTGTATTGTGTTTTGTTTGTTTGTTTGTTTGTTTTTTAAACGTACTCATATTGTATTTGATTGGCTAAACCACTTCTAGCATTTAAAAATGGCTATTCACAGCAATGGCGTACCGCACGGAACACATCAATATTCATGATGTTAGCAATTGTTGCTAAGCGGGTCAAGCTCGCATTTGTTCCTAATGCTAAATGCATGGAAATAGTATACGAACAAGATGTTTACTGAGCTAAACCTACCAATTCTGTTGGAAAATGATGTCCCTGGTGCCAAATTCACTGGTAAAGATGTGGAAGAACATACAAATGTTGAGTTAAAGAGATGGCTTGAGTGTCTAGGGCTGAAAAATAAACGGGAAAAAGAGCCGACCTGATCCAGAGGTAGCTTTTTTATCGACACTTTTTTATTCTGCGCATTGCCTTACGCCACTGACAATGACATTCTACTGTTTCAACAATCTATCCTTTACCACCATGTGCCCTGTCTTTCTTATATATCATATCCTCTGGTTGTCTTACGTCACTGACCGTTCTTGGGGGTAATTTACATTACTTTTTTTGTGTAGCGATCACAAATGCTACTCGGTGACAGCCAACGAAAACTTTTATTTTTTTCATTAATAAAAATCTTAATTCTATAATTTATTTACACTTCCCCCTTACTAAAATTGTTTTATTTTTTACAACCGGAAAGGTAACAACAGTGGCAGTCAAATACCATTTAAATTTTTTTCAGGTCATTCATTTTCAGACAGAAGCAGCACGCCAAACACCATGCTAAAATATAAGTAAAAATATCAACATAGCTTACCTCTTCGTCCTCTGTAGGTGTGAGTTGGTGTAGCTGTGAATGGCTTCACCTAGCTGGCGTTAAACTGGTCTTTTGGACGTCCACGCAAGTTGATCCATTCTCCACATTTTTTCCTCTGAGCTTTTGGCTTTGGGAAAGAAGAAAATATCCTTCATATGTTGGAATGTCTAAAGTCATTTCTACAAGTTCCATAGCAACAGCGTTTACTCGGCATGTTCTTTTTTGAAAGGTTACCAGCAGAAAACAAGCAGTAATAACATGGATTGTATGCGAGGGTGTGTCCATGTTGACCCACTTCCCGGTTACGATGGCGATGTCACGGTCAAAAAAAGCATTCATTTAGTCTATGCCTGAAAATATTGGCCTTCATTGACATTTTTCTTCACTATTAAATAAGGAATGAAAACTTATTTTTCTAAATACTTACACACGATGCTTTCTGCTGGGATGCATTTGATCAAAATGATTACCATTCCTTTAACTCCTTCAAGTTTTTGTGACATTTAGTGGTGAGCGATTCCACAGACAATTGCTGCCTTAGTCTGCTAAGAATGCAATGCGAATGTGAATATATTCATAACATTTGTTCTGAAATAGACTGACAAACCTAGTTCGGGGCTGTCGAAGACATATGCTGCTGGCAGACCCACCCTACTATTAAATGATAAAATGTTTTTTGTCCGATCATTGCTCAACCTAAAGTTGTTATTAATGTCAAACAAAAGTAAAAGTAGGACAGCTTTTGAGTGATGTCCATTGTGTTACAGCAATAATAGAGTGCAGCACTACTGTGCAAGTTAGGTATTGAGTCACTTATATTTTATGACTGTTCTGGGGCACTTAAATAGCACTTCTGTTCTAAGGCAGCTGGCTGGAACAAAACTCTTCATGTTACGAGTCCAGCCATTCCGTTATATTGTATTTTGGATCAAATAACAATATGTTGCTAAATTCAACATTTTGTACACAGTGTACAGTAGCTAAACATAATCCCACAGTAATTCTCAGCTTCCTTTTAGTGTTGCTTTAACAGATGTCTTGGAAATCGGAGCCAGACTACACTGTGGAGGCACAAACCTAGTAGGAATGCCACGCTTGTGTGTCAAATCAATATAGTATCAAGTCCTTCAAGATAATTAATCCAGTGGATGGAGACCAGCATATCTGTAAATGATTTAATGGTACAATTGCTGAGTGAAGCGTAATATTATTAGAAACACCTGCAGAACTAGATAAGCAGTGTTCCTTCTTTTTCTAAATAGTCATGGGATTTTTAGTGAATATGTTATCCACGATTATTGTACCATGTTAATCAGGTAAAGCCACCATAGCGACAACAATATCTTTTTTGTTGTTGTTTTTGCCAAAATTCCTTGACAGGTTTCAGCATTTCTTTACCATTTAAAGATTCCAGAATTTCTTTCCAAAGTGAAAAAAAAAGAAAATAAAACATCCTCTCCTTGAAAAAATGAGGTGCCACACCATGAACTTTTTTTTTTTTACTTTTTGCCTGTTGCTGCTAAAGTTTCTATTTTGGGAGAAAGGAATGGGGGTCATAAATTATTTTAAGAGGTGGCACATTTTCATGTACCACAGCAATTTGAACAAATTTTGGATTACTGTTCTCAACAGAAATATGTCACATGCAGTAGTCCGCAAGGATCGGTTCTGTGGTGATTATTGTTTATCTTGTACATTAACGACAATCCTCTGCAGTGGAAAGGAACTTTTGGTTGATGTAACAATTGAAATTGACAAATGATAAAATTGGCTAAACTACAACAAACTGTATCTCGACCTAAAAAATCATAACATGATCTTTGGAGATCATATTTAAATTAAGGCTGTCAAACGATTAAAAATTTTAATCTGTTTTACCCTGAAAACCCCCGTTTACAGATGTCGCGCAACCGCTTTTGTTTCAACCCAGCCATAAAACGGAGGTAATTAATTATATTTATTATTCAAAATGTCTGTTGTTTTTAGCTTAGAATCATTAATTGATGTCTCATATTTCGTTTAAAAAAAAAAAATGCCCTCCTGTTCAAATTTTTTCTTCCCCCAGAAAAATGAGATTTTAAGCTTTCCAAAGATGTATCACACATGCATATCGGACAATTTTTCAAGTCACCTGAGTGTTTTCCGCCATATGTATTTTTCCTCTTCAATGCATATTTTTAGCTGGTGCAACTTAGGCTAGATTCATACCACAGGTCTTAATGTACAATTCCGATTATTTTGTTATATCTGTTTTTTGAGCGTGCTAGTTCAGTCTGCCTTTGTCCATTGAGCCCATTCAAGTATCCCGCATGCGCACCAATTCGCAGTCCGATACGCAGTGAGCAAACTAACCCGCATGCACAGGAACATCAAAACAAATGAATACACATGACGCATACACACACACATACGGACACTTTGACTGACACTATGACACTATGACTGTTGTCAAGCCTGCTCCTTCCCCAAAAGCCACGTTCAAACTAGGCACTAAGGCTAATGCACAGCTGAACAGCTACCGTAGCGCGCTGTCTCTCTCACTCTTTGCTGACGTAATTGCTGCACGAGTTCCGATTTGGGAGACTTGACAGTTCAGACCGCCGCCACAATCCTGGAAAAACGTGGCCCAGATCTGATTTAAACCACATATGAAAGGCTAGGTTCATACCACAGGTCTTAATGCACAAATCCGATTTTTTGCCATATCTGTATCACGCATGCGCATCAGAGATGCGCTCAGGAAAGTGACCTGCATGCGCAGAAGCATCAAAACAAATTACACATGCTAGCTGTATGTCATTCCAGGGTGATCATATGTTGATTTCCAAAAAGAGGACACAAATAACAGACATTAATAATCCCCATTTAGTCTTATATTCAAAGTTTATATGGACAGACAGGATGCATACACGCACACTCGTCAAGGCTCATGTGTGCGTGAAATGACGTGGGTGCGTCAGTTTGCCCCGACTCGGCCATGTGTGCAATAAAGAAATACTGCTTATTTGGTGCACAGAGTGAAAATTGAAAATCGTAAGGCTTATCCTTTTCTTCATTTTTTTTTTTTAATGAATGTGTTCAAGCCCGCTTTGTGCGTAAAAGCAGAGTTCAAGCTAAGCGCTAATGCCTACATGAATGAATCCTTCGTGCCTCTCGCTCTTTGCTGACGTAATTACTGCATGAATTCCAATTTGGGAGTCTTGACAGTTCAGACCGCCAGCCACGTTCTGAAATAATGTGGCCCAGATCGGATTTAAACCACATACGAAAGTGACCCAGATCGGATTTGAAATGGTCCACTTCTATGCGACTTCTCACGTTCAGACCATCAAGTTAATGCCTCACTCGAGTCGGAAAAACACGAAAAAATCGGATTCGTGCATTAAGACCTATAGTATGAACGTAGCCAAAGTGACCCAGATCGGATTTGAAATGGTCCACTTCTATGCGACTTGTCACATTCAGACCGTCAAGTCAATGCCTCAACCCCAAATAGCAAAAACCTTGCAAAGATGGTTAAATCCTTGTCTATTATGACAAAAACCAAGATATTCTGTATATTAAACTGTAAAACCTATATACTATTTAATACACATTTGTATCGCCAAATATTAATAGAAATGATTAAGAAACACTGGTTTAAAGCAACACTTAATACAGCACAACCACCTTGTACATTATGCAGTGGCTTTCCTGCTCTTCAAGTAAAGCGTGAGAAGAGTGGATGTAAAACCTTCCATCAGGAAAAGTTGACATATCCCTTGCGGGTGCAATGCCCCTGTGTGTGAATGTTTGGAACAAGCCGTTAGGGGAAGAAAATAAAAATTTTCCCTGCCCTATCCTCACAGCGAATGAAGGCACTAGCCTGAAGCATTCCAAAGAGCAGTCAGATAGCCGTACTATATAGTAGGAGAGGAGAAAAAAATGATCCAAACGGATAATTGTCTGGCCACTGCAGTTTCCAGCAAATACAATACAACAAGAAGACCTCCTTTTTTCTCTACACCATCCCAAAATAGGTATCGTTTAGAGGGGAAATTGCCCTAGAAGTACAGTGTATGCGCGTGCATGTGTCTGACAGATTATGAATCAAGGATTTAGGGCACTGATTTCTGGGTTATACCGTAAAACCACCTGTCTGTTTAAAGCACAGTCTGATGATTTAGAGTAATGACACAAAAATAAGATAAATTCTCATGCAACTGGATTAGAAAATTGCTTTTTTTGCATATACCCAAGAGGCAAAATAGAATCAAATAATCAACACGGAGCTTAACTTCCTCATACTCATTTCATGTCGTCACTTCAAGTAGTCACCCACTCTGGGATTCTGGATTAATGGCCTTGGGCTACCATTTTTTCCCGTTAGAATGTTCAGATGGTTCGCAATACCTAAGACTGAAAATAGTCCATCTTTAAAGTGGACCACGACTTTCAAGAAAATGAAAGCAAGCTCATTACATGCAGCAGGACTCTGGGAAAGTACATGGTGGGTCAATATTGTTACCACTGTTTAATCATACACAGGGGTGCACAACTGTGAGACTTTAATGAAAAATCATGCCAATAGAACTATTCTCAAGACCTTCTCATGTAATGCTCAATATGAGACTAACTTCTCATGAGACAAATTTGAGAAAACTGAGAAAGCCACTCTGGTCTCAATTATTGCTGATTCACTTCTCAGAGATTTAAATGAGACATGAACAAGATCTCATCTTCAATTTTGCTTTGCTATGGGACTACAACTTGGGAAAGTTCCCTTCTGCGTTAGAATTTACATAGTTTTTAGTTCTCGCCTTAGCACTCCAAATGTAAAACAAGCACTTACATATATGTCATAATTAGGGGTGCATATAATTTTTTTGCCCAGGTTCTCAGAGGAGGACCTGGAGATGTGACTTGGTCCTCATTGAGCTTGAGAGCCGACCCGCCTAATGTGATAAATTTATGACAAGCTTTACTTAGAGCCAATTAACTTTAATTAATTATATTAACAATTAATGCTTGATTAACATCAACTGGCACAACAAAATTGCCATTACTTTGAAGTGAAATGTAAAGAAATAAACATAAACGCACCAATTCAAAATAAAGGGCATTATGCGGCTCCCACATTAACTCCAAGCCTTTTTAAAAGTGGGATGTCCTCCTCATAAGACCTCATTGAACGTGCATGTTTAGCTTTGTAAAATGCGAGCAAAAACACGTTTGTCAGTGCATGGCGCCGTTTTCATTACCTTTATTCCGCCACTTGTCCATAGGGCGAGTACGGTGCTGTCTGACATTGATAGTTTGCTTAATTGCCACATGCTCTCTGTTTTTTCGTGCTTTTCAAAGTTTGGATGGCTGAAATTCTTTGACCCTACATAAAATGCGCTGCTCTTATCGGCGACATTGGGATTCTCACGGCACATTTTGTACCGCATTTCCGTGCGAGCATCATTTACTTCTAGCCACGGTACCTGCTACAGCCACTTTTCAGCAAAAGTCCTTTTTTCGGTAGCTCTTGTGACGTCTCTGTCGCCTGTCTGTCTTTTGACGGGGGTGGGGGAACACGAAAGTAATTACTCAGTGTGGCCTGCCTCTTTGACATTTTGAGAAGTTATTTTCTCGTGTCCGCCGCAAATACAGTGGTCAGCCATCGGTACGCAAAAGCATATGGAACCCGTTGAAGGCCAGCGCGTTTGTCTACGTCCAGTACGCATGCGCGCATGCGGACCACTTATGTGCACCCCTGATATACACAACTTTTTGAAATTTCAATGTGTAGTTACAGAGACCAGAAACATCAAATGAACATGTGATACCTAAGGTTTGTCTTCACTTTGTCATGTGCCTGGCCCTTTTCCACTAATTGTCAGCATACAGTGTATCACAAAAGTGAGTACACCCCTTGCTTTTCTGAAGATATTTAAGTATATCTTTTCATGGGACAACACTGACAAAATGACACTTTGACACTAGGCCTGTCGCGATAACAAATTTTAGTGTGTGATAATTTATCTCATAAATTATTGCGATATGCGATATTATTGCGCCCCCCCCCCTCAATTTTTTTTAAACCAATTTACAATAACACAGTGAGAATACAGTATATATTAATAGATTAAGTACACCCATTTAAACGCGATAAGAAATCACAACTAAAAACAATAGACCATGCCTCTTAAGTAAAAGACAACAATATTAATACCGCACAGAAACACGGAATAAATAAAATGTGTTTTTCCCAAAAAAATAAATAAATAAAAATACAATTGCAGTTAATAACTTAAGCATTTAGGCAAATGAAAACGTTTCCCCTCATAGCTTCTGCTATGGTGTTCCATAGGGATGCAACGATACAGTTAAGTCACTGTTCGGTACGATTTTCGATACGGGGGACACGATTTTCGATCTGATTCAATACATTTAATGCTTTGGGGAAAAAAGAACAACTATATTTTTTGTTTCGTTTTTTTTTTATTTTTTCTTTGCAAACGAGCAAAAATTAAATTGCCATCATATAAACTTGCATTTTAATGCATAATATCTATGTGCTTACTTCTTACCGATCTGAAGAAATTTAGTATAAAAGTGCTGAGAACAATCTTTACTGTTTGTAAAGTGAGGCGGGGCACACTGTTGATTGCTACAGCTCTCCTAGCAGCTAGGTTTACTACATGAGCATTTGTGGTCCGAATCCATCTGTGTCACGTACTGAATTAACAATATTTGCAGCATTATCTACAGTCACTGGTGTGGATTGATTTGGCTTTCTTAACTTCCATTCAGTCATGGCGGTTTATAATTCATCGATGTAGTATATGGACTATGTGTGCCATTATCACTATGGTTTCACGTAGCCAATGGCATGGGACGTAGCACGTCTAGTTTGCTATTTCGTGATATCTAGTGTGTGCACGCATTAAAAAAGTTAGCAAATGCCACAGAAGTCACATCTGCTCATTACTGCACAACACCAGCATATGACAATCAACTTTCATAAACAGGACGAGTTTGAAGCACAGCGCTCTTAATTTGCCACTCAAATATCCGGTGTTGTGCCGAAAAATAGCCGCCCCGCGTGAAAAACGGCCACACGTCAAAAACACCGGCACGCCAGAGATGGTCCGCAGTCAATCTGGAGCACTGGCGCGGCCGGTATACGTTGAACAATAGGATATAATGGGAACGATTGGCTCCGGCGCTATTTTTTGCCGGACCTGGAACGAAGATGCATTTTGCTCAGTTTTTACAAGGAATCCGAACTTTTAACAGCACGTCTACCGCACGCCCGCATGCACGTGCACGCGAGGCGATAAATCGCAGCGGAAAAATTACCGCCTTCATTTTTATTTATCGTGCGATAAATGGAATTATTGCATATTGCGACAGGCTTATTTGACACAATGGAAAGTAGTCTATGTGCAGTTTATATAATAAAGTTAATTTATTTTCCCCTCAAAATAACTCAAAATATAGCCATTAATATCTGAGCCCCTGGAAACAAAAGTGAGTACACCCCTTAGAAACTATGTACATCACTAAATGTCCTAATTGAGTAGTGCTTGTCATTTTCCCTCCAAAATGTAATGTGACTCGTTACAGGAGTGCTGTCAGCATTGCTGCAGAGATTGAAGAGGTGGGGGGTCAGCCTGTTACTGCTCAGACCATAAAATAAAAAGGGAAATGTACACACAAATATATATAAGCATTAGAAAGTACAACAGTAAAGAAAAGTGGAAACTAGAATTTAAAAGTCTTGACCACAAACCCAAACCTTTTGGGAAACAAAAGCGTTTATATATGTCAATGCGACAAAACAAACTAGGAACTATCACTTAGAACTTGGAAACAAAATATGTTATACATGGTGTTATCTTTAATATTTTACCACTGGTAGGTGAATCAAGGAAATCTAGACATTCTCTGGAAAAACAATATTCCAGTTGTGAAAAAAGTAAAACCTAAATCATCTTGCATTTCAATGTAAAAGTCGATTTCCCGTGCTAATGCTAACACAAACATGATACTTTCACCCCGTAGAAAAAATTTGCTACTCATCGGTTAATTAATCTCGTCTCGTGAGACGAATTAGACAATCTCAAATTTATCTCATTCTCTGCTTATTTGTTTCTAAGTTTGCGCTCCTAAGGGTATCCTTAGGAGCAAGTGATGAGTCAAAATGAGCAAAGACATCATTGAGACAAAGGAGATTGATTTGAGAAAACTAGATTGGAGCAATAATTGAGAAATGTTCTTAATTGAAAATGAAGTTATACTTGTATAGGACCTTTCAGGCACTCAAAGCACTTTGATACTATATTCTCATCAACCTGCTGGTGACACAGCAACATGGGGTTTAGTGTCTTGCTCAAGGATACTCAGATGAATTCATCAGGAGGAAGAATTGAACCCACAACTTCTGGGTTAGGGAACAACTTCTCTCCCACCGAGCCACGCACAGGCTCATATGCAGTGTACTCGATGTGGTGCAGCATATCGATGGAAAGCAACTGCAGAAAACGTGTAGCAGCGATGCAGCAAATTTATTTTATTTTGCTTCATTTAATCATTTATATATTTCTTTGATACTTCACACTATTTTGTGGCAAACTTTCGGTCTTTGAAACCAAAAACGATCATGCATTTGTAGCGGCCGATAGTTTTTGCTGCCGATTTTTCGCTCCCATCTTTAATTTTTACATTGAACAAGGTGAACCAAATTAACCAGATGTTATTTAATTATTTGAATGATTATACGTATAATTTTCTCAGATTTTGGCATGAGATGAATTAAGAACTGATTGGATATGTCAGAGCAGTTACTACTCTTTCTTACAATGCAAGAACCTTGAAAACCCAAAATGAGCAATTGCAGACTGGAAGGAGATCAAATTGATAAACATTTGTGACTGGCACAACATAGGGTTGCTTGGCGAGATCAGTAAAAGAGGCAGCTTTGAGGCAAGTTTAAGAAATAAAATACTTTGCTCATCCATGTCTTTCACTGAGACCTTGCTGAGATCGTGACTCCAAGTAAGGAGATAAAATTGAGACGCATTTGAGATCAACACAAGTACTCGTAGTTGTCTCATGGTGAGCTCTAGAAAGGAGACAACTGTGAGACTTTAATGAAAAATCATGCCAATAGAACTATTCTCAAGACCTTCTCATGTAATGCTCAATATGAGACTAACTTCTCATGAGACAAATTTGAGAAAACTGAGAAAGCCACTCTGGTCTCAATTATTGCTGATTCACTTCTCAGAGATTTAAATGAGACATGAACAAGATCTCATCTTCAATTTTGCTTTGCTATGGGACTCTACAACTTGGGAAAGTTCCCTTCTGCATTAGAATTTACATAGTTTTTAGTTCTCGCCTTACCACTCCAAATGTAAAACTAGCACTTACATATATGTCATAATCAGGGGTGCATATAATTTTTTTGCCCAGGTTCTCAGAGGAGGACCTGGAGATGTGACTTGGTCCTCATTGAGCTTGAGAGCCGACCCGCCTGATGCGATAAATTTATGACAAGCTTTACTTAGAGCCAATTAACTTTAATTAATTATATTAACAATTAATGCTTGATTAACATCAACTGGCACAACAAAATTGCCATTACTTTGAAGTGAAATGTAAAGAAATAAACATAAAAGCACCAATTCAAAATAAAGGGCATTATGCGGCTCCCACATTAACTCCAAGCCTTTTTAAAAGTGGGATGTCCTCCTCATAAGACCTCATTGAACGTGCATGTTTAGCTTTGTAAAATGCGAGCAAAAACACGTTTATCAGTGCATGGCGCCATTTTCATTACCTTTATTCCGCCCTATTCCGCCACTTGTCTGACATCGATAGTTTGCTTAATTGCCACATGCTCTCTGTTTTTTTCGTGCTTGTCAAAGTTTGAATGGCTGAAATTCTTTGACCCTACATAAAATGCACTGCTCTTATCGGCGACATTGGGCTTCTCACGGCACATTTTGTAACACATTTCAGTGCGAGCATCATTTGCTTCCAGCCATGGTACCCCCTGTAGCAACTTTTCAGCAAAAGTCCTTTTTTTCGGTAGCTCCGGTGACATCTCTGTCGTCTTTTGACAGGGGTGGGGGAACACGGAAGTAATTACTCAGTGTGGCCTGCTTCTTTGACATTTTGAGAAGTTATTTTCTCGTGTCCGGCGCAAATACAGTGGTCAGCTATCAGTACGCAAAAGCGTATGGAAACCGTTGAGGGCCAGCGCGTTTGTCTACGTCCAGAACGCATGCACGCATGCGGACCACTTATGTGCACCCCTGGTCATAATATAATGACATAATGAAACAAGTAGTTAGATTCGTGATTTTATCCATTTTTCCATAAATGTTGTAATTACCGCTGGCAGTTCTATTGCAAACCACTACAGTGCTGCTTGTGCTTGGAATTACTCACGCCCTACATGAACCACGTGACCATCCACGGTGACATCGAAGAGTGTCGTAACCCTCTTTACATGGCCCTGTGGAAGTTCATTCCCGCCACTAAAAAAAAAAAAAAAAAAAGTATGAATTTTTTTTTTCCTAAACAAAACAAGAGCCTATTTTCACCAGTGGAAATGTAATATTTATTTATTTATTTATTTATTTAACTTGCTGGTGCCCGTTTGCGCCCAGGGTAAAAAAAAAAATATTGTCAGAGTCTACGCACAAGCTAAGCTACTTGTGGGCTCTAGCTGATAAATACTGTAGATGTTGCACCCAACCTTATCCGTGACTTTGTGAAGGTATCGTATACTTTTTCTCGACAAAATTAATTAAATGATATGTATGATATCGTAGTTTTATTCAACCAACCGATGTGTACAGGTGCCGTGTCTCACTACGGTTTGAAGGGGTTAATGGACATCAAAGAAGTGAGTCACTAACTGTCAAATTAGAGTTGTTTTATAGGAATCCCACAATATGAAAATGAGCCTCCAGACACTGGGGAGAATGCTGAAGAAGAACAAATTGTGGAGGAAACAAAATAATTTATTATTATAATTATGATTATGTTGCTGCAACACATGCTAACTACTAGACTAGTAGTACTCAGTACGTCTAATGTTTGTGTAGGATAGTACAATTATGTTCAATTTGACTACCCATTTATGTGTTTTGCGTCACAGCTGAGACATCATTAACTTCGCTTAACGTAGTTATACAAAGATAAAGAATGGAAGACGCTCATATACTGCAAGTCAAACATGAGCTTCTTACCCTAAATACATCAATTTAGGGTAGTTTTTTGTTTGTTTGCAGGTGGAACACACTGTTAGACAAGCGAAGACAACTTCATGTGCCTACAGCAACACTTACTGTATGATGATGGACATATATCGAGACTACGTGCATTCTACTTTTTACACGTGCCACCTAAAGTTGTGGATGAATTTGATGGTGGAAGTTTCCAGTTATGTTTCACCTTCGTTAATGTTTTTCTAATAACGTTCTAAATTGTGATTTATAGACCTGTTTTGTACATGCACCAATACAGTGGGGCAAATAAGTATTTAGTCAACCACTAATTGTGCAAGGTCTCCCACTTGAAAATATTAGAGGCCTGTAATTGTCAACATGGGTACACCTCAACCATGAGAGACAGAATGTGGAAACCCCCCCCAGAAAATCACATTGTTTGATTTTTAAAGAATTTATTTGCAAATCATGGTGGAAAATAAGTATTTGGTCAATTCCAAAAGTTCATCTCAAAACTTTGTTATGTACCCTTCGTTGGCAATAACGGAAGCCAAACGTTTTCTGTAACTCTTCGCAAGGTTTTCACACACTGTTGCTGGTATTTTGGCCCATTCCTCCATGCAGATCTCCTCGAGAGCAGTGATGTTTTGGGGCTGTCGTTGGGCAACACAGACCTTAACTCCCTCCACAGATTTTCTATGGGTTTGAGATCTGGAGACTGGCTAGGCCACTCCAGGACCTTGAAATGCTTCTTACGAAGCCACTCCTTTGTTGCCTGTGCTGTGTGTTTGGGATCATTGTCATGCTGAAAGACCCAGCCACGTCTCATCTTCAATGCCCTTGCTGATGGAAGGAGATTTTCACTCAAAATATCTCGATACATGGCCCCATTCATTCTTTCCTTTACAAAGATCAGTCGTCCTGATCCCTTTGCAGAAAAACAGCCCCAAAGCATGATGTTTTCACCCCCATGCTTCACAGTGGGTATGGTGTTCTTCGGATGCAATTCAATATTCTTTCACCTCCAAACACGAGAACCTGTGTTTCTACCAAAAAGTTCTATTTTGGTTTCATCTGACCATAACACATTCTTCCCAGTCCTCTTCTGGATCATCCAAATGCTCTCTAGAGAACCGCGGACGGGCCTAGACATGTACTTTCTTCAGCAGGGGGACATGTCTGGCAGTGCAGGATTTGAGTCCCTGGCGACCCA
This sequence comes from Corythoichthys intestinalis, assembly GCF_030265065.1. Lineage (NCBI taxonomy): Eukaryota > Metazoa > Chordata > Actinopteri > Syngnathiformes > Syngnathidae > Corythoichthys > Corythoichthys intestinalis. The sequence continues at coordinate 37,130,500 of NC_080403.1, read as the reverse complement.
TTGTGTTACTGATAGTATTTACTGTGGTCCCAGCTCTCTGTAGGTCATTCACTAGGTCCCCCCATGTGGTTCTGGGATTTTTGCTCACCGTTCTTGTATCATTTTACGCCACGGGGTGAGATCTTGCATGGAGACCCAGATCGAGGGAGATTATCAGTGGTCTTGTATGTCTTACATTTTCAAATAATTGCTCCCACAGTTGATTTCTTTACACCAAGTGTTTAACCTATTGCAGATTCAGCCTTCCCAGCCTGGTGCAGGTCTACAATTTTGTCTCTGGTGTCCTTCGACAGCTCTTTGGTCTTGGCCATAGTGGAGTTTGGAGTGTGACCGACTGAGGTTGTGGACAGGTGTCTTTTATACCGATAATGAGCTAAAACAGCATGCCATTAATACAGGTAATGAGTGGAGCCTCGTTAGACCTCGTTAGAAGAAGTTAGACCTCTTTGAAAGCCAGAAATCTTGCTTGTTTGTAGGTGACCAAATACTTATTTTCCACTCTAATTTGGAAATAAATTCTTTAAAAATCAAACAATGTGATTTTCTGGGGTTTTTTCCACATTATGTCTCTCATGGTTGAGGTTTACCCATGTTGACAATTACAGGCCTCTCTAATCTTTTCAAGTAGGAGAACTTGCACAATTGGTGGTTGACTAATTCCCTTTTTGCCCCACTGTACTTATAAATAAAACAATGGAATCATGTTGTCTCACTGTACTGTACTTATAAATAAAACAATGGAATCATGTTGTCTTATTGTGATCAATATCTGCACTAAAAAAAAGAATAATATACTACTTGTGTATATGGACATGGATGATGAGCTCATAATACTCTAACTATAATCTAACCAGGTGAAAAATACCTTGTAGTTATTCCTTGTACCAACAAAATTTGTTGCAGCACTTCTGCATTCGGCAACTGTCATATTATTTGTAACTTCCACTCACGTGGCCGGCATATCAATCTACACTTTATAGTAACACAGGCTGTACACATTATTAGAATTTTGTCCACGAACGATCAACGAAGTGATAAGAAAATACATACATTCAAAAATATTAGTTCCTTTTATTGACAAAAGAATAACAACGGTCACCTAATTTGCAACTGATCAAGGGGTGGATTAAAATACTGGTTGACGTGCACAAGTGTCATTGAGAGTCGTAAAAATGTGTGATTGAATTCGTTTTCTCAAATTGCTATGGTACAAAATTTTTCAAGTTAAGCTTACCTACATTGTTGTCTAAATCTATTTCTCCTTTCTTTAGTTTTATCATTCGGTTTGACCTTAAAATGTCTGCGATTCGATACTCAATTATTCAAGTAATGATGATTATTAGGTCATTTAACAGACTGTTGTGGAATCAATGTTCTTCAATGTAAGGCTTCCAAATAGAATGCATACTACGTATGTGCACCCCACTATAAACAACCAAAATATTAATGTGATCAACAACAGAAGGGCACCGTTAATATACAGTATGTAACAGTTACAAGAGCGACATGGAGAATCATAGTACAGCGTCAGATCAACTCAAAGCCAATATTTTCATCCTTATGTAGGGAAGGATCCCCTGAGAGCAAGTGGAGCAGCCCTATCAATGATGAGCTCATATCCAGGTAACGACTGGAAATTGCACTGAGATTGAGCAGATTGGTTACCATGCCAGAAATAGTCAGGCAGTCATATATCTACTTCAAATGTTAACATTAATTGATTAGGTGTGAAATCCACCTGGCGACATTCCTGAGGCATAAGGAAACTATCACCAGGGGCGATTCCAGGGATTGTGGGCCCCATGAGAAGATATCACTTTGGGCCCCACCACCAGTCACGGGACACACACACACACATCTAGAGTATCAACTAAGTAATTTCCTGCATTCTGGTGAATCTTTACACACTAATGTGTGCATTTTATGTATTAGTTTAAGATGAAAATTTATTGATGTAAACATACAGTGTATCGAGCAATAATGAGTAGACTGATATCATCTATAAGAAATGAGCTGAAGGCCATCTTTTACAATCTAAATATATTCTTATTAGAAATATTCTCAAAGCAAATACCATAATGACTTAGAATAAATGTTTTGTTTTAACTTACCACTAACCACTGATATTTTATGTGTGGTGTGGTAGTGTTCGAATTAATTCCTCACCTCTTTTAGTTGGGAGTAAAGATGAGGCTGGCTCATAAAGGGGGTCAGGAGACAGGGCTGCTGAGCCAGATGCAGCAAGAGGAGTTGTGCCTGTTACTACAGGCAAGGGCAGAGACAACTGTTTTAGTATGAAGAGCTTGCTAAGGGTTTGCCTGCTGTACTGATTAAATGTAAGCTAAAAGTGCAGCTAACTCAAGCTAGCAATCAATTACAGTATTTCATTATGGAGTAGGCTTAGCCCCATCTAGAAACTCGCGATCTCCACTATAGGCTACAGCTCCGAAGCGAGGTCCCTTGTTAACAAACTAAATTCAATTGATGACAAACTAAATTCAATAAATTCTTGAAAAACTGGATTCAAGTCGATTTTAAAAAAGAAAATTCCCACACCAACTTTCAACATCTGTAGGATACCAAAAAATGCTGTCATTATTTAGAATTCATGTTTTTGAATAGGTGAATGTCGCTCATTGAGGCCAGGAAAATCCCGTATTTCTTACAGAGTGAGCTGGGACCTCGCTTCGGAGCTTTGTAAAAGACATCACAAGATTCCAGATGGGGCTGGAGTGGGCTAAGATAACAGGTAAATTTTCAGCACTACACTGATCCTACAATCTTTCGATTAATGTATTGAGGCTAAAGGTGCTCCTAGAGAGGATCACTTTCTGCAAATGGATAGAGAGACAGCGAGAACCAAAAATGGTATTTGCCTTGTGGCAAAATGGATTTTGCCATTTGGCTTTTTTTTTTTGCCATGTGGCAAAATGGATTTTGCCATGTGGCATTTTTTTTGCCATGTGGAAAAATTTATTTTTCCATGCAAAAAAAAAAAATGACACATGGCAAAATCCATTTTGCCACAAAAAAATTCCACACACAAAGAAGGCTGCGTTCAACTGATTCCAGAAAATGGTATGGGCGCTGATACTAGTACCTGTATCGGTGTAACATTAGTTGCAGCTACAGTGTATCACAAAAGTGAGTACACCCCTCGCATTTCTGCAGAAATTTAAGTACATATATCTTTTCATGGGGCAACACTGACAAAATGACACTTTGACACAATGAAAAGTAGTCTGTGTGTAGCTTATGTAATAGAGTTAATTTATTTTCCCCTCAAAATAACTGAAAATATAGCCATTAATATCTAAACCCCTGGCAAAAAAAAGTGAGTACACCCCTTATAAACTACATACATCCCTAAATGTCCAAATCGAGTACTGCTTGTCATTTTCCCTCCAAAATGTCATGTGACTCATTACAGGAGTGCTGTCAGCATTGCTGCACAGATTGAAGAGGTGGGGGGGGGACAGCCTGTCAGTGCTCAGACCATACGGCGCACTCTACATCAAATTGGTGTGCATGGCTGTCACCCCAGGAGGAAACCTCTTCTGAAGACGGTACACAAGAAAGCCCGCCCATCTCATCAGACCATAGGACATTGTTCCAGTGATCCATGTGATTGTTGACATGTCTCCAGCAAAATTTTTGCACGCTTCCTTGCGTACCGTCTTCAGAAGAGGCTTCCTCCTGGGGTGACAGCCATGCAAATCAATTTGATGGAGTGCGGCGTATGGTCTGAGCACTAACAGGCTGAACCCCCCCCCCCCACACACACACACACACATCCCTTCAATCTCTGCAGCAATGCTGACAGCACTCCTGTAACGAGTCACATGACATTTTGGAGGGAAAATGACAAGCAGTACTCAATTTGGACATTTAGGGATGTACGTTTTTTCAATGGGGTGTACTCACTTTTGTTGCCAGAGGCTTGGATAGTAATGGCTAAATTTTGAGTTATCTTGAAGGGAAAATAAATTTACTCTATTACATAAGCTGCACACGGACTACTTTTCATTGTGTCAAAGTGTCATTTTGTCAGTGTTGTCCCATGAAAAGAAATACTTAAATATCTGCAGAAATGCGAGGGGTGTAGTCACTTTTGTGATACACTGTACAGCAGTAGTTGTTGTAAAAAATACTAAACATCATCATCATAACTACAATCATCATCGTGTTTTGGTTCCACATCTGGCTTCATCACAAATTCCCGTGTTCATGTATTAGGACACATTCAACTTTGTTGCTGTGCCTCGAAGATTTTCAGGTTCCTGATTGCATTTCCTTTCACTGCCATTAAATTCATAAAATACAAAAAATATTTTGGCTGTGGTAATTCTTAGCCATTTCTTCACATCATCCTCCCATGTCGTGATGATGGCAGATGGATGAGATATTTTTAAATTTCTTTTTTGAGGGATTTTGATGAGTGATGGCGCTCCAGTTGTTTTGTTTAAAACAGAAGTCTCTAGCAGAAATACGGAAGTAAAGCGGAAGTTCCTCGGAAACTTGTCTATACGGACCGGATATGAGAAATATGCGTGGGCATTAGGAAACACAGCCCACACACAGGCGGTCCGCAGCGGATCGGAGCTGAGCTGTGACATAATCTGTAAGAATTCGGGGTCATCCTCAGAACTATGAAACGATAAGTTAAACATTTAAAATACCAGGATTCATGTATGATTAAGTTATGTCAGGCTCTACATGGCAAATTTGATATTGAAAGATTTAATCAGGCATAATTTCAAATTATCTGTCAACTACAGACGACATGCAAAATTGGCCCCGCCATGTTCATCCTCTCAGACAGTAAGATTGAAACTGACTTCATCAACGGAATGCAAATGATAAAATGACAATCACACTACAAAGAGTGCCACAATTACACAAATTTGTATGCATGAAGGAGTCTTGAAATGATGGGCATAGCACTTGACATATTGATGCGTTCCTGTGGTCCAATTCATCTTTATTGTCACATTTGCTCTGCATCTAATTTATTGAACTCCAACACACTTGGATATGCCTGAGAAAAAAAACAATTTGTGGGTGAAGTTTGTAATTGTGAATAACAGATTTAATGGAAATCTTGGTAACACCTTAAATGCAAATGTTTACATTCTCCTTTTTACGAGTGTTTAGAGCTTTGTTAGGCTTCAATTATTATGTTTTGCATGGAAACTTATTATCAATGGCAGACTAGAAGATTTCATGTGTCAATTTTGTCCTGTTCACAATTATATTACAAATAAATGATATTTTTTGGTATTCCAGTGGGAGCTAGTATTTTGATCAGACTACATCACATGCATTTTTTTAAGACATCAGAAAAGTGCTTTAAATTGTGAAAACATTAATTGAATATCACTGGTTGGATAATTGTTCTATTGTAATGCAGCATGGCTTTGTGAATTTAGGACAAGTGAGAAATACAAATTCATTCCGCGCTTTTATTTTTTTGTCTGTTTTCAAATGATTCTCAAAACTTTTATTGTATCTGTACTGTCTGCCACATTTTTCTCAAGTTTTAGTTGTGTCATCCCATTTTAATGAAAACTAGCAATATTTTTGGTAAATTCACACATAGAATGAATAATACACAAAAGATGAACTCATTGGTCCAGAGAAAGGGTATGAATAGTTTTTGAACACATCCATCCTTTCAAATTATAATCTGCTTGTCCTCATTAAGGTCTCAGGTGAACTGGTGCCTATCCCAGCTAATATTGTGTGACAGGCAGGGACCACACTGCACAGTGACCTACTTGACAAGGTACTTGTTCGGGGTGTGAGGCGATCACGCAGACGAGAAATCAAGGAGTGGACCCAAGTGCAAAGTAGTGGTGAATTCAAAATGGGTTAATATTCAAATGTCCAAAAGTGAACCATAAACAAAACGTCAGGAAGGATACAAAAGACTAGGTCTCAAAAACCATCTTACTAACGAAAACAGGAGCAAGGCATTAAAGGCACTGAAGAATACTAGGGCTGTCAAACGATTAAAATTTTTAATCGAGTTTATCACAGCTTAGAAATTAATCGTAATTAATCACAATTCAAACCATCTCTAAAATATTTTTCTGTAAATTATTGTTGGAATGGAAAGATAAGACTGATATATACATACAACATACTGTACATAAGTACTGTATTTGTTTATTATAACAATAAATCCACAAGACGGCATTAACATTCTTTCTGTGAAAGGGATCCACGAATAGAAAGACTTGCAATTCTTAAAAGGTAAATGTGAGTACAAGTTATAGTAATTTTGATAGTTTGTATATTGTGACTAAATATTGCATCTAGTGTATTTGTTGAGCTAAACTTAATGTTTGAATAGAGTATTATTTTGCATAGCTATTTTGATTGGGAATGCCAGATCTCTTTGCATTGAGCGCTTTTCTTTTTGTGAACATTATTTTATTTTTGAGAGATAGGAATATTATTTTTGTTGTGCTTTCACTAAATGATACTGTAGCGACTTAAATGTTCTTAACAACCCAAATGCATGATGGGAATTTGAGCAACCATGAGTGACAGTGGTTGCTGCAAATGGTATATCTTCTCTGCGTTGAGTACAATACATGGTGTTAAGTAAAAGATCATCTCAGGTTATTCTTCCACATATCGCTTGCCACAATAGTTATAGCAGTTGTGGAAGAGATGCCACCGCTTATTCCATTAAATAGTGCGGCTCCAATAAATGCCTGCGTTACCAATTTGCCCTTCTTGGTAATTGGCGGTGCTATGGACCGGCGATTCATGTTGGCTCGTTGTCGTCGGTTGGCTCAGTTTGTCCGATTTCCTCCTGAGGAAGACGGCGGCATATATATAAACACTGAGAGGCGTTGGATGGCTTGTTGTGGGTACTTTTATTAACAAAACAAAAGCATGTGGGGGATGCAGCACCTGAGCCTGTGCTAACTGCGCACTTTCTCTACTCTCTCACTCCCTCTCTCGCTCGACCATTTTCTTCCTCACGGCTCAATCGGACAATGCCAGTCACATTGAAAATAACAGCGACCACTTGGCGGGTGCCGGTAATACCTGCGTCCACTCCACTTGCTTGTCTCTGCCCTTAGCTCTCAATATACTTCAAACAGCGCCATTGTAGGCTGTTCGCGGCAACGCTTGAGTGGGTTCTTCCGCGCATGCGTTAATTGCGTTAAATATTTTAACGTGATTAATTTAAAGAATTAATTCCCGCCCGTTAACACGTTAATGTTGACAGCCCTAAAAAATACATTTAAAAAGCGTAGACTTGACTATCAGTTGATCGGAAACGGGGCGCGTAACCGCGCCATAGGGGGCCTATTTTCAAAAACTTTCAAATATTTTTAAAACCAAAGTCACTAGCAACCTAAAACCAAAACAGGCACCTCCCTTAGGCATATATGAGTCTCCATGAGCAGTGGCAAGTCGTTCCCAAACAAAATCCTGATTAATGTTTTTATTTAAGTATAACAAATCTTAACATGGCTATGAAATTCTCAGATTTTACGCCAGATACAAATACCAAATGCAGAGATAATCACCTATATTTTCAAGATCAATAGCAATATTTAACATATCATTTAAGTGTTTGCCCGAAATAGCAACTTAAATTTTTCAACAGTTTTCATGTTTTCAACAGCTCACTCAATTTTCACATCAGAAACTTGATACCTGAGGAAAGCGTGCAGAATCATTTTAATTTTACTCAACAAAAAGCAAATTTTGCACTTTTCAAAATACAATCACAACTTATTTAGGTTGAATTCCGATGTCATTAATTACTCAGCATACCTTGCCGGATATCTGGCCCTTGTTGTTTTTAGATTGAAATGTTATATAAAATAAAACACGTAAAAGCTGAATTTTTTTTTGTATGGATGCAGAAATATCTAAATTACTTTTTTTTTTTTTTTGCCAAAAATGGGCAATTGGCCGAAAACGACCTGCATATTTAAATGTAAAGTAACGCTATTGCGTATGGACACAAAATCCAACATGGCGGCCATCACAAAAGAAAGAGATTTTTATGTTGAAAATTCTTGAAAATAAATGAGTAAATCCCGGAATTTCTATAGATTTGAACGTAAAAAATTCTAAATTATTGGTTAAAAGCAAAAAAACGGGCAGTTATAATTCATTTTACGTAAATATTTCAAGCTAAAGCTACGTAATTTTTTTGCATTCATTTCATATTTTTTTACATGGTGCTATTTTATACAATAATTACCTTAAATCTGCGACCAAATCACCCTTGAGGCACTCCTGGCTGCTTGTATGCACTAAAATTTTCATCCTGATTCCACCTAAATCTGGCGTTAGAACGCAGCGTGTTTGAGTATATCGCTGTGAAAGCTTCCACGACGCTCTGCCTGGCCCAGCCCCCAACGGGAAGCCTTGCCACAATGTTTGTAGGAGCTGTCTCGTCAACTGATAGTGAAGTCTATGAAAAAAAAAAACTGGTGGCAGATTTGAACTCAGCAACCAAAATTTGAAAAAGAATCTGAAAAAAATTGGTGAAACAAAAAACTAATAATAATTAGTGGCTAGTGTTACCACCATATGCCCTGTCTTTCTTATATATTATATCCCCTGGTTGTCTTATGTCTCTGACCGTTCTTGGGGGCAATTTACATCGCTATTTTTGTGTAGCGATCGCAAATGCTGCTCGGTGACAGCCAATGAGTACTTTAAAAAAAATTTCATTAATAACAAATCTTAATTCTATAATTTATTTACACTCCCCCCTTACTAAAGTTGTTTTTTTTACAACAGAAAAGGTAACAGTGGCAGTCAGATACCATTTTAATTGTTTTCAGGTCATTAATTGTCAGACAGAAGCAGCGCAGCAAAACTGTGCTTCATCCTTCATCCTCTGAAGGACCATGGCCCCCAACCAAATGTTTACTGCATATGAAATGTGAATGGCTTCACCTGGCTGGTGTTAAACTTGTCTTTTGGACGTCCACGCAAATTGAGCCATTCTTCACACTTTTTCCTCCGAGTTCTTGGCTTCGGGAAACGTATGAAGAAAACATTCTTCATATGTCGTGATGTCGAGAGTTGTTTCTACAAGTTCCAGAGCAGCAGTGGTTGATCGGCATTTTCTTTTTTGAAAGATTACTGGTGAAAACAAGCAGAGATAACATGGTTTCTATGCGAGGGCGTGTCGATAATGTCCCACATCCGCATTACGATGGCGACGTCACGGTCAAAAAAAAGCATTCGTGCGGTTCGTTATTGAATGCTCAAGCCTCTGGCTTTGTTTGTTTTTCAAGAAAAATGTTTTTCTTTTTTTAAACCGGTTTTTAAAACAGAATCACTCTCAATCCCCCTCATGCATTTCAAAATGTGCTCTAGCATTTTTTCAGCTTCATCAATGGTCTTAATTAACTTTGAAACTCATATTATTCTAACATTTTGTAAGTTGTATTTCTGAACTACTACCAACTTGCCTTTTATTATCATTATTAATAATAACAATATTACTGTTGTTAACCTTTATTTACTTTTTCAAAAATTAGAACATTACTTAAGAGAGTTTCTTAATCAGACAGAGGTCACCTATGATTCATGAATGTCTGTATGATTAATGTCTATGAGGATAATGGCTCATTCTACCTTTTGACACTCACTATATAATTATTGTCATCTTTCATCAAACATTCTCATGACCTTTCTGAGAGGAGTTATTTATATCACGCAAGAGGGAGATCTACAGTGTGCGGGTCAATACTGTATATTACTGTACATATATATTGCTAGATATCAGCTTCCTGGATTAATATATGAACTTTTATTTGGCACTCAGTCCCGGTAAGAGACACAGCCTATAATGATTCAGACTGCGGAACGAAACAAACCAGCTTAATTTCCTACAGAGACACAATCAGTCATTACAGGCTGACTGACAGCCAAGAACTCATGAGTCATCAAAATATATATATATTTCAAGGTGATGGATTTTTTTTTCTGGTGCAAGTGTATTGGCAGCCATATGTTTACCAAGAGTGTCCTAAGTCATCTTTTCATAGTTTTCATTCTCAGCAAGAATACCAAATATTTCAACCATCAGTCAACGGGCAGGGGCTGGGTAGGTGGTGGGGGTGGGAGAATGGGCATTTCGTGCGATTCGTAAAAAAAAAGGTTTTGTTGGTCCATTTTGTGTTTCAGTTGTCGGCCTTGCGATAGAATAGAATTGACTAGAACAGGTCTCGTAAACCTGCTGAAAGTGCAATTGAATTAATAAAAGATCATGAATTAATAATTTAGGCTACCCTAAAAGGAAACGGAAACTGGTTTCATATTTCTGAGGACTTTTAGGGTCATTTCCTTAGTGTGAGTGACTGACACACACACTTGAATCAAGAGCAAAGGGCCAAGAGAGGAAGGTGATGCTACACGTTAGCGTGAAAAAAAATAATAAAATGGAAAAAATATTATGACAAACAATAAACAAACAAGATTCTGTCCACACACCATTTAGCCTCTTTTAGAGTGTCAGTCACGGTAAAGAGGGAAAACAAAAGCACATAGGTTTCTATTGGTGCCATTGTTCTTCTAGACCAGGGGTCCTCAAATACAAACCTTGGAGGTCCACAATTGTTTTTTTTTTTCATTTTAGCATGGGTCCCTTTATCAGTGTCGGTCAAGTACAAGGCAGGTCGAAGGCGGTAAAGGTGGTTTTCTTTTGACCAAACAAAAATACAATGCTTATTCTGATTAAATAAAAAATAAATTGACAAAACCTTTTCTTGACTTAAAATAAAAATACAAAAAAAAAAAAACATGCTAGTACAATGTTTACACATGTACACTAAACAATTGACAAGATCTATCATTAAGGTGCAAACAATAACTATTGACAGTCCATTTTGTAACTGTAAAACACTGCTGGACAAAAAAGAAAACGTGCAAGTAGTACAGTACATGTTCAAATATACAGAACATAAATGACAAGCTCTGTCATTGAAGTGCAAACAAAATACTTATTGACAGGAACTTTAACTGTAAAACACTGCTCAATGAGAGAAATGGCATTTGGGGGTCACCAAACTGTTTACTCACATTATCAGCCAGTACTTCAGTGTGTCTTGTGGTTGATGAATCTGGGAGTGAGATTTGTTTGATTTTTGTATTCATTTCCTCCTTTCCTTTTCCTTCGAACATTGCTGCCATCACTTCAGTCATGATTTCTTTTATTATTTCTCCATCAGAGAACGGCTTCTTATGTTTTGGCCAACACCCATGACACTCTGAGTAAGCACTCCATTGCAATTTCCTGTTGTGTCATAGATTTAACAATAACCTTGCTTGACTCTTGATATGACTGCTTCAACCTGTTAATTTCTTGCTTTCTCAATTCTGATTTAGGTGGAAGCTTCTCTTCAAAAGAATTGTGCTCTTTAACATAATGGCGTTTCACATTCACTTTTAACAGCGCAATTGTCTTTCAGCATATTAAGCACATAGTTTTGGTACTTGCAGTTGTTAAAATGGACGCATATTTGTCAGTCCATTCCTCATTGAAATGGCGATTTTCGTTGTTCACTTTTCTCCTCTTGGTCAACTTTGAGCATGGCATTTTGTTAGATTCGGTCTTCCACTGGTGGCATGTAAACAAACAGAATAAAGTGCTGGGTGCGACTCTTGTTTCACACTGCTGCGGTCCGTCCACTATAGCTAGCAGCATGCAGGCTCTCTCAGGCAATCAGCACATCCATGCACGCTCTCTCAGCCAATCAGCGCATCCATGCAGGCTCTCTCAGCCCATCAGCGCATCGTTGCAGGCTCTCTCAGCCCATCAGCGCATCGTTGTCATAGAGATGACAACAGAAGTGGGAACTTGGAAGATATTTGACTAAATATGAAATAGAGTTTAGCGATAGAATAGTAGCGCATAGCGATAGATCAGCAATTCATACAAATAATATATGTTCAATTTTTGTTGTTGTTTTTTAAAGTGCCATTTGCTATGGGTCCGAAGAGAGGTTTGCCGTGGTCCGGTCGTGGACCGCGGTCCACTAATTGAGGACCCCGTTTCTAGACTATAGCAGACACCTAGCTATTGAGCCTCTCTTTTGACTTTATCAGACTGAATCCTGGCCTAACTGATGGTATAGCTCACAAATAGTATGGAATGATTGGAAAACAATTTTGATGGCGGTGTTTGTGAGCTGGTGGGTGGTGGTGAATGCGGAAATGGGATCGTGCGCTGCCTCGTCCTTCTCCCTAAGGCAGAAGACCTGTGATCAAGGATTGTTGATTTGTATAAAGCTGGGAAAGGATACAAAACCATCTTTAAAAGTCTGGATGTTCATCAATCAACAGTCAGAGAAGTTGTCTACAAATGGAGAGGGTTTGGCACTGTTTCTCCTCTCCCAAGGAGTGGCCGTCCACCAAAGATGACGCCAAGAGTTCAGCGCAGAATACTCAGAGAGGTAAAAAAAGAACTCGACAGTGTCTGCTAAAGACTTACAATACTGGGGCAGTCCAAAGTCTCTCTCTAGCTATCTGTGCACACATCAACTTTGTGTAGAACTATGGCCAAGAATGGTCTTCATGGGAGGACTCCACAGAGGAAGCCACTGCTGTCTTAAAAAAACATTGTTGCTCGTTTAATGTTCACAAAAAGGCACTCGGATACTCCATGGAAGTTTTGGCAAAATATTTTGTGGACTGATCAAACCAAAGTTGAATTGTTTAAGCGTAACACACAACGTCATGTGGGGAGGAAAAATGGAACAGGTCACCAACATCAACACCTCATCCCCACCGTGAAGCATGGTGGAGGGAGCATCAGGATTTGGGGCTGTTTGTTGCCTCAGGGCCTGGAAAACTTGCTATCATTAATGGAAGAATGAATTCAAAAGTTTATCATGATGTTTTACAGAAAAACCTGAGGCCGTCTGTCAGACAGTTGAAGCTAAAAAGAGGATGGATGCTGCAACAAAACAATAATCCAAAACGCAGAAGTAAATCAACTTCAGAAGAAAAAAAATACACGGTCTGGAGTGGCCAAGTCAAAGTCCAGACTTGAACCCCATTGAGATGCTGTGGCATGACCTAAAGACAGCGATTAATGCCGGACATCCCTGGAATCTGACTGAACTACAGCAGTTTTGTAGAGAAGAATGGGCCACGGTTAGTCCTGATCGATGTGCCAGAATGAAAGGGAATACAAAATATTAAATATGATGGTTCACTTACTTATTTTTCCCCCTTCTTTCATTGTTTGCTTACTATCCTCATTAAAATATGAAAACCTATAAATGTTTGGGTGGTTTTAGTTAAAGCAGACACTGTTTTTTCATCTGTGTTATTTTGACAAAGCTCAGATCACATTTGATGGTGATTTTATGCAAAAATGTGAGAAATTACAAAACTTTCAAATACTTTTTCATACCACTATACATGACATATAGCATGATCTTCTCAGCTGTTTACACAGTGCGCTGCAGGGTCTTGTGGCAGGAGAAGCAGCACGAACCAAACGGTAATGCAACTGGTCAGAATATTCTCCATCATCTCTCCAAATTGCTGTTAATAATGCTCTTTATGTGCTGACAAGAGCATTTGTGTAACAACCATTTATCTTGTCTGTCTACCAATTTAATGCTGTGTTTCACTCTGACTCATAAATTTATAAATCTGACTGATCACAATATCAACTAGCCATGAACTTCAACTGATTCTAGCAAACTTAAAGGGTATGAAAACGCAAAGGGGGTGTGAGACATCAATAGAACCATTATGTGCCAAGATAACAAATATTGATAAAGTTAACAAAAAAATCAATCACATTAATGAGCAATTATCGAAAATAGATCGAAAATGCCGAACATTTCCGAAAGTGTTCCGGAAACAGCCGAATGGGGCGGAGACGTCATAACAAGGAAACAAAAGGTGCCATCCTTGTTTATCGACGAGAGAGTTGCGTTCGTGTTTTATCAAAAAATTGCTAAAATGGTTCAAACCTGTAATGCTATGTGGTTTACAAATAGCCATTTGTCGCAATGTAGTACCCATGAGTTCCCGAACGCGAGAAAAAGAGCTGGACTACGCAGACAATGAGTAAAGTTCGTCAGTGCTAAGAGGGCTAATTTTGCAATTTTACAAGGAAACGGGAACCTGACGAGCCAGAAGATGTGCCTACAACCTCAAAGAAAACAAAATTTATGCAACTTCCCAATCACTAAAGACCCACGAACTGCGAAGGAGTGAATTCGTGACCCGTATGTGAATAAATCGAGTGATTCGAGCATGTCTGTGGAACAGGAATATCAGCTTGTAGAGATCGCAAATCACGGCGACTTAAACGTACATTTAAGACAACAACTCTACCGAAGTTCTGGATTAAAGTCATTTTGGGATATCCCGACATCGCTAGGAGCGAGCTGAAAACTGTGCAACAATTTCCAACATCGTGTATTTGTGATGCTAGGTTCTCTCACTCTCCCATCTCGGGAACATCTCGTCTCAACGAAACAAACTCAGCCCTTCCACTGATTCAGCGGGTGAGTTGTATTTTTTCCCTGCACTTAACACGACGGGGCTAAAAACAAATGCTATTTTATATTTGCTGTATTTTTCTGCCACACATTGCCAGTGTTCTGACAAAGTTGGCATGCGCGTAACGTTAAAAAGGACCGCGAATGCAGCGATTCCTAAGTGCACACTACAAACTTTCTTTAAAGAAAGGAATATTAACTTACGTTTGCCATGTTTGGCGCACACAACAACTGCACGTAGCCCTCTCACTTAACGACTTCGCCGTGTCGTTAAGCGTTAATTTACGCCATTTCCGTGTTGCACATGTATGTTTGTGATGTAAATAGTTATTTAGCACCATTGGATAACATTGAGAGTCCAACTGAATATAAAAGAGGGCTTTTTTCACCGCCACAAAGGCTTCGGGAGCAAAATTTTATAAGGGTGCAAAATTTGACAGGACACCGGTCCGTGAAAAAAAGACCCAAATCACACCGGTCCGTGATGCAAAAAAGGTTGGGGACCCCTGCTCTAATCCCATTCATATTTGTGTCGGTTGGCAGAGCGAAACCCATGATAGCATATTAAATGATAATTATTCTATACATTACTTTATTTTGCGGTCACGGTGTATCAGCTTCACAAAAAGAAATGCAAAACATACCATTTGGTGTTTCCCACACGAACTGTTGTCGGGGTTTCATCAGTGTGATTGCTCCCCTCAGTGATCCTTTCATTAGGCTGCATTGGCTTTCGTTTGGGCTCAAATTGATAACCCAAAACACCAAAGAAAGGTTCATAACTCTCCTCGTCACCATTAGAAGAATGTTCGTTTCGTCGGATTCGTCGCTGCAAATAGAAACAAAATTGTCCGCTATCATCGCCGCCATTCAGTACAAAGCACTGAGCCAGCTGTTTCCCGAAAGTGACGTCACACACACAATATGCTAGATTTCCTCATCTCGGGGGCGGGTCCTTTTAGCTTGACAATCGACCTAATTTCTATCATTTTCTTGGTGTTGCGATGTGCGTAATTACACGAAGTGGCATGATATGAATTCAAAAGGCATGCGCTGATGGATAAATGATGGAATATTAGCATTTCCCCAAGTGTTGTCATACCCTTTAAGTTGTAAAGTTTTATTATGAATCATAAAATATCTGCTAATGTTGCTATTTTATATTTTAAAATAATAGTAATAAAATACCCTCTGTTCTAAAATACGTTTGTTGTTTGTCTGGATTTTCCTTTTTAAGAACTGCAGTTCAATTAAGCCTTAAACGGGATGCAACTTCATTAATCTTCAGTACCACTTATCCACAAGCAGGCCACAGGAGACTATAGCAGCTAACTTTTATTTGGATTAAAAACCTGATCAGAAAAAATGCTTAATGTACACACCTTAGTCTGAATATTCCAACCTGATCAAAATTCTATTCCGAACAAAAGGAGTGATTTACTGATAACATAACACCTCTAGAGAACTTAGGGTGTTGAATCAGCCTACCATGCATGTGTGTGGGATGTGGGAGGAAACCAGAGTACCCAGAGAAAACCCACGCAGGCTCGTGGAGAACATGCAAATTCCACACAGGAAGGCCGCAACCCGGGATTGAACCCTTAAACTCAGAAGAAGACGTGCTCACCACTCACAGCTCACCAATAATGAGGCCTAATTTCAACATTTTCCATCAAAGTCACCAAAGGCCCAACTGTCGGATGTTGTCAAAAGATAATCCTGACCTATTAACTTGTGGGGCAGGGCGTTTTAAAAGTTAAATTCCCACTAATCCTTAAGTGTGGCCATCCCCCCAGCCCACACCATGAACTCTAGGGTCGTTATGTAAATTGAAAGATAGAACCAAACTGTAAATAATAATAATGATAATAATATTACATTTTATTTCAAGGCGCCTTTCTGGCACTCAAGGTCGCTGTACAATCATTTAAAACATTTAAACATATTAAAAGTGAGAAAATGAAAGCATAAAACGTATAAGAAGTGTTGTCAGTAACGCGTTACTGTAATCTGATTACTTTCTTTCAGTCACGAGCAATCTAACGCGTTCATTTTTTCAAGCCAGTAATCTGATTAAAGTTAGTTTCCTCAGTGCCTGTGCGTTACAATTTTGTTGTTGCCTCATACTGTATGTAGAATGAAGAATACTGTAGTCACGTACGAAGAGCATTTGAATATAAAAATACTGCTCGAGTTTGGGAGTGACATCACATCTCACGTTTTCTCATCGGAAAAAAAACGGGTCACGTGTATTAACATGCTGTGTGCGCGCCGTCTGCCACTGTGCCACATAGCCTGGCTACCTACAGTATCAGAATGCTAACAGTAAAGGTGCCGGAGAGATACAACAAACGGCTGCATTTGCTCACTGGAGATACAGCCATTACTTCACATATCCGTCCAGTAAAGATGAAGAAAATATCACCGTGCGTTGCGAACTGCGCTGGCTCAGAAAGACTGTCGACCGCTATATACTCGACATCCAATTCAACAAGGAAGCACTTGGAATTACAGCACAACGCGTCGCGAAAAAAAACTCGAAACAAAGCCGATAGGTAGGAGACAGCCAGCACTTCTACAGTTTACAACCAGCCTTTATAATATGTGTAATTATGTACATTTTATAGTTAGTTTATAATCATAGGCGGAGTTTTACATTTGTGGGACTGGGGGGAGAAGCATGTTGAAGACTGAAACGAAAGTCAAAAGTTTGGACAAACTTCATAATTTTTGCGTTTTATATATTTTCACTGCTATTGTAAATTCTCACTGAAGACATCAAATCTATGAACGAACATGTGGAATGGCAAAAAAAAGTAAAATAACTGAAAACAGGTTTTGTATTCTACATTCTTCAAAGTATCCACCTTTGAGGTGCTTCCAAACTTTTAGCCAATATTGTACAGTTTGGAAATATATACTGTGTGTGTATATATGTATATATATATATATATATATATATAAACATACATACATACATACACACATCTTGTTACTGTCCGAGTTCAATCAACTGTTCAAGTTGTTGTTGGTAGCGTTTGAAAGCTTAGGTTTAAAGAAATTCTAAATATCCATCTTGCCTCCTCTGGTGTAGTTTTGGCTAAGCAAAGCAACGTGTCCAAGGAGCTAGTCACATGATCTGTTCGAAAAATGATTTTGACTTATTTGAAAACTGAAAACGGGACGTTGTAGGATGTTTGTTCATTTCATTAATTTTTGTTGTTTTATTGCCTTATAACTTTTATAGACAACATTTTAACGGCTATGTCTATTTCAAAGGGGAAGTTCAGAATTTTTTACATTAGGCTTAATCTTGGAGTTAGCAGGAATTTACTTAGTCGTTGGACTTTATTTAAACAAATTTCGTGCAGTTTGTCAGTTATTTGTTAGTTTTAGGGCACCGGAATGGCTAAGCTAGGGCGAGTCATTGGTGGTTGAAATCAACTCCATCGACTAATTAAACCCCCGCTAACTCAAAGATTAAGCCTTATGTGAAAAACTCAATTACATTTTGATGACATTTTTCTGTTATTTTTATGTTGAGGCAGCAAAAGGAGAAAAATTGGTAAAAAGTAATTGATAAGATACTTTTAAAGTAACTTAGTTACTTTGATAATAAAGTAATCAGTAAAGTAACTACTAGATTACTTTTTTGAGGTGTAATTAGTAATCAGATTACTTTTTAAGTAATCCGTGACAATACTGCGTATAAGGAAATTTAAAATACTAAAAAGAGATATAGGGGCAGTTAAAAAGACCAGAACTAAGTGATTATTGTGGATAGGCTAGTCTAAACAGGTGAGTTTTGAGTTTTCCTGAGGTTCTGTGTGTGTGTGTTCCTGAGGTCAAGTGGGAGTGAATTCCAAAGCCGAGTAGCCGAGTGGCTGAATGCTCGGCTCCCCATGGCGCTAAGGTGAGCGGGGGGGGGGGGGGGTTAGACCGTTGTTTGGAGGAAGAGGATCTAAGGGCACAGGAGGGAGTAGTAACATGAATGAGATCGGACAGGTATGGAGGGGCGAGGTTATGGATGGCCTTGAATGTGAGGAGGAGAACTTTGAGCTGTATTCGAAAGTGGATCGGACAGCTGAATTCTGGACCAGTTGGAGTTTATGGAGTTTTATTAGGAAGGGAGTTGCAGTAGTCCAGGCGGGAAGTGACAAGGCTGTGAACCAGAATTGCAGCAGAATGTGGGGTGAGGGAAGGGTGGAGGCGATTAATGGAGCGTAGGTGAAAGTGGGCAATCCGGGTAATGTTACTGATGTGCGATTGAAAGGAAAGTGTGTTGTCGAGGATTACTCCTAGGTTCTTGACTTGGGGGGAGGGTGAAAAAGTGGAGTTGTCAATGGTAAGGGATATGTTATGGTTTTTTGAGATGGTGAATTTAGAGCCAATGAGGAGCACCTCAGTTTTAATACTGTTTTATAAGTTTTAGGAAATTGTTGGTAAACCAGATTTTTATTTCAGTGATACGGTCAGTAAGAGATGAGGGCGGGAGAGAGGAGGAGGGTTCAGAAGTGAGGTAGAGTTGGGTGTTGTCAGCATAGCACTGAAAGTGGATGTTGAATTTACGAAAAATATTGCCAAGGGGAAGGCAAGGCAAGGCAAATTTATTTATATAGCACAATTCAACACAAGGCAATTCAAAGTGCTTTGAAGGAGGTATACAGTGGGGCAAATAAGTATTTAGTCAACCACTAATTGTGCAAGTTCTCCCACTTGAAAATATTAAAGAGGCCTGTAATTGTTGCAATTGTTTTGGGGCTGTCGTTGGGCAACACGGACTTTCAACTCCCTCCTCACCCCGTGGCATCAAAATGATAACAAGAACGGGGAGTAAAAATCCCAGAACCACACGGGGGGACCTAGTGAATGACCTACAGAGGGCTGGGCCCACAGTAACAAGGGCTACTATCAGTAACACAATGCGCCGCCATGGACTCAAATCCTGCACTGCCAGACGTGTCCCCCTGCTGAAGAAAGTACACGTCCAGGCCCGTCTGCGGTTCGCTAGAGAGCATTTGGATGATCCAGAAGAGGACTGGGAGAATGTGTTACGGTCAGATGAAACCAAAATAAAACTTTTTGGTAGAAACACAGGTTCTCTTGTTTGGAGGAAAAAGATTACTGAATTGCACCATACCCACTGTGAAGCATGGCGGTGGAAACATCATGCTTTAGGGATGTTTTTCTGCAAAGGAACCAGGACGACTGATCTGTGTAAAGGAAAGAATGAATGGGGCAATGTATCGAGAGATTTTGAGTGAAAATCTCCTTCCATCAGCAAGGGCATTGAAGATGAGACGTGGCTGGGTCTTTCAGCATGACAATGATCCCAAACACACAGCCAGGGCAACAAAGAAGTGGCTTCGTAAGAAGCATTTCAAGGTCCTGGAGTGGCCTAGCCAGTCTCCAGGTCTCAACCCCATAGAAAATCTGCGGCGGGAGTTGAAAATCCGTGTTGCCCAACAACAGCCCCAAAACATCACTGCTCTACAGGGGATCTGCATGGAGGAATGGGCCAAAATACCAGCAACAATGTGTGAAAAGCTTGTGAAGAGTTACAGAAAACGTTTGGCCTCCGTTATTGCCAACAAAGGGTACATAACAAAGTATTGAGATGAACTTTTGGTATTGACCAAATACTTATTTTCCACCATGACTTTCTGTTTTTTTTTCCACATTCTGTCTGTCATGGTTGAGGTTTAACCATGTTGACAATTACAGGCCTCTCTAATATTTTCAAGTGGGAGAACTTGCACAATTACTGGTTGACTAAATACTTATTTGCCCCACTGTATGATGACGAGTAGGGGCCTCAGGACAGAGCGCTGAGGCACACCGGATATAACAGGGGAGGGTGTAGATTTAAATGACTTTAGTTGGATATATTGGCTGCACTCAGAAAGATATGAACAAAACCAGTTCAACGAGGTGCGGGTGATGCCAATAGTGGAAATCCGGTGGAGGAGTGTGGTGTGACTAATTGTATCAAAGGCTGCAGATAGGTTTAGGAGGATGAGGATGGAGAGCAGTCCAGAATCAGCTGCCATGAGGAGGTCGTTGTTTTTTTTAACGAGTGCTGTTTCAGTGCTGTGTAGTGGGCGAAAACCAGATTGAAACTGTTCATAAAGGTTATTCTGGCATAGGTGAGAGTGGAGTTGGGAGGCGACTGTTCTTTCAAGGATTTTGGAGATGAAAGGGAGGTTGGATATGGGGCGGATGTTATTGAAGTTGGAGTGGTCGGCACCAGGTTTCTTGAGGATTGGAGTGACTGCTGCAGTTTTATAAGAGGAACTGGTTGTTTTAAGCGCTTTTAGAATAATGGTAGCGAAAGTTTCATGACACAGCAGTATGAACCAGCATATTTCAAAGACACATGACTGTTCACCCTTTCAAAAAGGCCACCTCTTTCCACTCTAGCTTGTCACAAAAATAAAGCGCTCA
The DNA here is from genome assembly GCF_030265065.1 of Corythoichthys intestinalis. Classification (NCBI taxonomy): domain Eukaryota; kingdom Metazoa; phylum Chordata; class Actinopteri; order Syngnathiformes; family Syngnathidae; genus Corythoichthys; species Corythoichthys intestinalis. The sequence continues at coordinate 37,109,540 of NC_080403.1, read as the reverse complement.
AAATCTTTGTATATCAATTCTGAATAGACAAGGTTTTCACAAGGTAAGCAATTTACTGGAGCCAAATGTTTTCATAACAAATCCCCAAACCTTTCAAACTTTAACTGTAAAACAGGAAAATACTTCAGAAAAATCTCTCCCCTCGCCAGTCATGAAAGTAAAAGTCCTATTTCCATCAATAAGCTTCCATAGAGCAGAAAGCTCAAAGAGATGTCAATCACCATGCACACCCAAAGCCTCTGAGATGTGAGGTGGGAAAGAAATCAAAAACCTTGGCTGTACACAGGTGACAGAAAACATTGCATGGGGTATGCGAGGGATGACAAAAACATACTTGTACTTTGAGAGCAGATCTCTCGGAGCTCTTCTGCACATCTATGTGTTTTAAATGCATTTGCGCGTAGATGTCTGTGTGTTGTTGTGCATGTATTTTTTTTTGTGCAGTTATTTTTGATGAATGCAACTTGACATGTGGTGTAACCCCCAAAGCTTGCCCCGCTTCCACTTTAACCCTCCTGTTATGACTGAATAATGATGTCAAGACACCCTTATTTTTTGTATTACAAGGACACAGAACATATACTGTATATTGTATGTATGTGTGTATTGTTGTATCTAGAGTAGAATACAACAACTCATGTTATAGCTAATTTTGACTTTGATTTGACCATATAATTTGAGTAAATTAATGATACATGGATTATTTATCCATCCATTTTTATTTTATTTTTTTTAGCTTACTGTCACTAGTGTTACCAATTGGAACCTATGTCAATTGATTTTGGGCAAAAAGCAAGGTTATGCAGTGGTATTTGAGGTAAATAGAAAAAAAGCATACAAAAACCATCCTTGTTCATCCTTAGATGTGGACTGTACATTGGTGTCAGGGGCGTTACAAGGGGAGGGGGGGCAGTGCCCACCCATGGACACGCTCTGCCCACCCAAAGAAAACTGGATGTAGTACTAACGGCAGTCTGGGCACCGCGTATGGTATCCCATTCATATAGTACTGATGTGTTTTAAGTTGTAACCTTTGCGTTGTTACCTCCTCTTTCACCTTAAAAAAATAAATAAATAAAGAATAAAAATAAATTAAATGAAATGTTGGTTTTGTTCCTAGGGGGCGCTACACAAATTTACCCATATATTAATTTTTTGGGGCATTTTATCAAAGTTTTCACCATTGTTCACCTGGCTGTTGAGTTTGGTGAGTTTTGAAGCACTCTGAGGAGGTCAAAGTAGGGCTCAAAGCGTCGGTGGGACAAAGAGTAACTGCTAGGGGGCGCTACATAGTGTATTTGGAATTTGTCTTTACACTGTATCAAAGATTGCACCTGTCTTGACCTGCCTGCCGATTTTGGTGCATTTTGAAGCATTCTAAGGGGGTCAAATTGAGCTCAAAGGGGCTGCGGAACAAAGAATAACTATAAAAATAATAACGATAAAACCTAGGAACCACAATAGGTTACCAAAACAAAAAAAAACATTGTCACCTGCATGTCCATACTGTTCAGTTATGGATGTGTTCTAAGTCAAATAAAAAAAAATCTTCTTTTATTTGTTTAAACCAAATCACAACAACAGTTATCTCAAGGAGAAAACAAAACATGTTTTAAGGTGCAGTAGCCCTACGCTGGATTTCGACCTACTTGAGTATTGTAGTTTTTTGTTTTTTTTTTAATATTTGAGAAAAAAGCATGTTATTTTGCCTCATTCAAATCTTAATATCGGAACATTTAAATATGTAAACTAAAGTGCAATCACATTCGTAAATGAATGGCTTCTGGTTTTTGTGATAAAACAACAAAATTGCAATAACTGTATTAAGCATCAAAGTGAAGTCTAACTGGAACTGTAGTCTTGAAACAAATCTGAATAAGGAAAACATTGCAATAAAATAATGCAAACTGGTTAAACAAGAGTAGCTGAGATCTGTCATGACAGAACATCGCCTCAATCATATCTGGCGCCATCTAGAGTCGTGAATGGGTAGACTATGAATATAAGACGACCTCCTCTTTTTCAGTCTTATTTCAATGCAAAAAACACCACCTTATATTCGGGCCAATACAGTAATCCCCATTTAGTCTTATATTCAAAGTTTATATGGATTGATATAACGCTTGCACGCACTGTGCCTGCATGACGCACACACATAAGCCTTATGTGTGTGCGTCAATTTGCATGTAAGCAATACTGAAATATTGCTCATTTGTTGCACAGAAAGAAAACTGAGCATTATCAGGCTTATCCTTTTATTTCATTTTTTTATGACTGTGGTCAAGCCCGCCTCCTGCGTGTAGGCCGAGTTCAAGCTGGGAGCTAACGCTAATGCACAGCTACATCGCCGCCGTCCATGCCTCCTGCATGAATTACGATTTGGAAGACTTGACAGTTTAGACCGCCACCACATTCTGGAAAAATGTGGCCCGGATCGCATTTAAGCCACATACGAAAGTGACCTAGATCGGATTTAAAATGGTCCATTTCTATGCAACTCGTCTCGTTCTGACCGTCAAATTAATGCCTCACTCGAGTCAGAAAAACACCAAAAAATCAGAGTTGTGCATTAAAACCTGCAGTCTGAACCTAGCCTTACATGCCAACACTGTAACTTCAGTGTATGAGGGAAAACTCCAAAACCTTCAGCTTTACTCTTCAGAAAATGGCAGACCCTTCCAGAAGCACACACATCAACGCTGGGTCAGAGTCTGTCAGTCATACAAATCGTTTGAGGCTGTGTCTGCTTTTAGACAGTAATCAGAATCTAATGACTTGAAGCCAGGTTATCGCTTACATTTCAACTCTGTTAAGCATGACTCGAAATTGCTTCCCACATTTCTCAGGGGGTGAGCGATATGGTTGAGGTGGAAGGGGTAAGTCACCGCAGTGGCTCTGATTTAAGCAAGCTTTCACCATGACTATTTAATCAACTTTTCATTCCAGCAACTTGATTCTCTGATAAGCGGAAATCATTGTGTTAATTTATTTGGAATGTAATAGTGAAAAGTTAAAATGGAAGACTAGTGATTCCAGAGTTGTGGCCCCTATTCCTCCCTCTGTGCAAAACAAAATTACCTCTGTGTCATTTCCAGAGTTCTATAATAACATTAAGATAAGAATTCAAGTACCACAACTGATAACACCAACAGTCTAAATTAATTCTGCCAAATGTGAATTTGGAAGCAATTGACTTCTTGGCAAATACAGCGAATCTGTCCTAAATTATATACAGTGGGGCAAATAAGTATTTACTCAACCACCAATTGTGCTAGTTCTCCTACTTGAAAAGATTAGAGAGGCCTGTAATTGTCAACATGGGTAAACCTCAACCATGAGAGACAGAATGTGGAGAAAAAAAACAGAAAAGCACATTGTTTGATTTTTAAAGAATTTATTTCCAAATTAGAGTGGAAAATAAGTATTTGGTCACTTACAAACAAGCAAGATTTCTGGCTGTCAAAGAGGTCTAACCTCCTCTAACAAGGCTCCACTCGTTATCTGTATTAATGGCACCTGTTTTGACTCATTATCGGTATAAAAGACACCTGTCCACAAACTCAGTCAGTCATACTCCAAACTCCACTATGGCCAAGACCAAAGAGCTGTCGAAGGACACCAGAGACAAAATTGTAGACCTGCACCAGGCTGGGAAGACTCAATCTGCAATAGGTAAAACGCTTGGTGTAAAGAAATCAACTGTGGGAGCAATTATTAGAAAATGGAAGACATACAAGACCACTGATAATGTCCCTTGATCTGGGCTCCATGCAAGATCTCACCCCGTGGCGTCAAAATGATAACAAGAACGGTGAGCAAAAATCCCAGAACCACACGGGGGGACCTATTGAATGACCTACATAGAGCTGGGACCACAGTAACAAAGGCTACTCTCAGTAACACAATGCGCCGCCAGGGAATCAAATCCTGCACTGCCAGACGTGTCCCCCTGCTGAAGAAAGTACACGTCCAGGCCTGTCTGCGGTTCGCTAGAGAGCATTTGGATGATCCAGGAGAGGACTGGGAGAAGGTGTTATGGTCAGATGAAACCAAAATAGAACTTTTTGGTAGAAACAACGGTTCTCATGTTTGGAGGCGAAAGAATACTGAATTGCATCCAAAGAACACCATACCCACTTTGAAGCATGGGGGTGGAAACATCATGCTTTTCTGCAAAGGGACCATGACGAGTGATCTGTGTAAAGGAAAAAATGAATGGGGCCATGTATTGAGAGATTTTGAGTGAAAATCTCCTACCATCAGCAAGGGCATTGAAGATGAGACGTGGCTGGGTCTTTCAGCATGACAATGATCCCAAACACACAGCCAGGGCAACAAAGGACTGGCTTATTTAGAAGCATTTCAAGGTCCTGGAGTGGCCTAGCCATTATCCAGATCTCAACCCCATAGAAAATCTGTGGAGGGAGTTGAAAGTCCGTGTTGCCTAACGACAGCCCCAAAACATCACTGCTCTAGAGGAGATCTGCATGGAGGAATGGGCCAAAATACCAGCAACAGTGTGTGAAAAGCTTGTGAAGAGTTACAGAAAACGTTTGGCCTCCGTTATTGCCAACAAAGGGTACATAACAAAGTATTGAGATGAACTTTTGGTATTGACCAAATACTTATTTTCCATCATGATTTGCAAATAAATTCTTTAAAAATCAAACGATGTGATTTTCTGGGGGGGGTTTCCACAGTCTGTCTCTCATGGTTGAGGTGTACCCATGTTGACAATTACAGGCCTCTCTAATATTTTCAAGTGGGAGAACTTGCACAATTAGTGGTTGACTAAATACCTATTTGCCCCAATGTACGTAGTAGTACAGTATGCACAGAGGAATGTGATTATAAACCAGAAGCAGGGTTGTTTTTTGCAGCGCTTTTAATATTTGTTTGAGTCTTTTGGACAAAAATACTTCTTAGTTCTAGTCATATTTTTGTCATTTCAATATGTTTTCGTCTTCCTGTAGTTTTAGTCAACAACATTTCATACAAATTTTGTCTAGTTTTAGTCAACAGTTACTCAAAATGTTTAAGTCCAAAAATAAATAAACGTTTACAATTTCAAATTAACATAAACAAGCACATATTGTAGCGTCTACAAGGACAACGCCATCTTTGTGATGATAATACACACTCAAAATGAACAGCAGTACATCATTTTTAATCAAACCTACCTAGAAGCCATGAACTATATTTTTAAAAATTGTTTTCTGAGCGTTTAATATCCTCTAGACTTACTGAACAGAAAAGCCAAGTGGCTCTGCTTTACACAGTGTTTTAAGCTAATGCTAACACGAATGCTACACTAAGGCTTAGATTTACATTTAGCGTCTGATGATCACCCAGCATAGACCTTTAAAGGCTAAAAAGCAATATTGCATATTCTCGCTTGCCATTATAAGAAAAAAATCTTACCATGTGTTTCCAAACAAGCAAGTTTGAGTGCAGCCTAGCTTGATACACATCCTAATCTCCGGTGAGGAGGGAGAGGTGCAGCACATCTCACATGAGTGACATGACCCAAACACGGCTACAATGCAAGCTGACGTACTCCACGCACAATATAAAAATGTCACGCATCGTGAACATACGAGAGAAACAATGTCGCATTTTTGTCTCGTCATTTCGTCAGAAAAAAATTAGCATTCATCTCGTTATGTTCTAATCTCACAAGCCACATTTTCAGCTCGTGATCATCATGACAAAATTGTTTGTCTATGAAATATTTTCGTTATTGTTGACGAAAACAACACTGACCAGAAGGTAATGTAATAATATTTCATCCTGTTCGTAAACATACACATGGACGGTACCCCCTCTGCTTATTCAGTGCAATAGCATTTTATTAAGCAATTAATGACACCATTCACTGTTTAAAGGACAGTAATATACATTCAGGTCACCTACACAATACAGTGATGGAGAAGTGCACTCGTTTATTCCAACATCAGTGATATAATGTTTCACTGGCGCAGGGCCCCACTTTCCATCTGTCTGATTAATGTATTAGAGCCATCAAATCTTTGGTTATTTAGGACAGCCTCTTTAACCGAACTCTTTTGTTTTGAAAGCGTCCTAAAAATAGTCAGTTGAATAGCTGAAGTGACAGCTATCACTGATTTTGCTGCTCCAGTATTTTTAATCAGTGTTATACTATTAAAAATTGACACCTTTTTGTACAACTGGAAATACAATTCTCCATCAACACTTGCTATCAAACTGCATAAAAGTCCCTGTGGGAGTCACATGGAATGGGTACAGGTAAACAATTGAATACTGCATTTTGGCATCATGTTAACCACAAAACACATTTCATTCCTTGAATGAGCTATAAGGCGCTGAGATGACTGCATTGGGTTAAACGATCTGGTTTGCACTTTCTGTAAGGCCGTTTTCAGTTTTCGCACTCATTGTAAAGACAGGTTATGGCTACAAATCAGCATTTAAGCAGCAAAGGGTACATAATAGGATAGGAATGTACATAAAATATTATGCTAATATTTCAAAGACTACCGATTTAAAAAGTCAGAAACCTGTGAAAATTTGTAGATTTCTTAATCACATATTTTTTCCTGTTCCAATAGTGTAAATGTTTAGTGTACTTGTGTTACTGCGTAGTTCTCCTTTGATGGAGAAAATAAATGAGAAAAAAATTGCAGAAATCACCACTTCCAACAACACTTAAACTCTAACAAATGAACACAGACTTCAACTTTTCATAGAAATCAACATCAATGTCCTGTTTTTTCCCCTTATTTTTTTTTTCTCAGAACAACTAAATCACATTACACATTGAGGCGATGCAGCAGCAGGGTGGCTGGATGGTGGCAGACACATCGGTATTGCCTCAAGTGTCGATGAGCAAGTCACACAGAAGTAAGCGCACATTGTACACTCAAGAGGAAAAAAGCACATCACAGTAGCTTTTGGAGTACAATGGCATGTCGTTGGAAAGGGGTGTACCCTTGACAGCCTTTGAGGATATCTCATTGGCTTGGAAAAGGTACCATGGAATGGAAAAAACAGCACCCATGGGAATTGTAGGGACAGAAATGGATTCAGAATTCTTGACAGTGTGGACCTGACCTGTGAGGAGGAAAACCGACCAATGAAGTGGTTACTAGTACATCCAGTTAAGCGTGGCGGGTGTCTGTGGGTGGTAGTGATAGTGGAGATTGGGGTCAATGTAATCCATTGGGCATGAATGGCGACATCCTGTCGAGACTGATAACAGCCTCGCAATCCTCCAAGTCACACACCGAGTCGGTGGCGTTGTCATTGTTAACAGTAAGCTGAGAGAGCCTGTCAAAAGTCTCCTCACATTCCACAACATTGGGTATCATATTGACATAAGCGCTGGCAATCTCCTTGTGGATCATAGTATCTTGGTTATAGGACACTAACTCGTTGCTGATGTTAACAGTTTCTACAGGCGTGTTGGAGCAGAAGTAGCGACAACCCAACAAGCTGGCGAAGGCTTTCCTGAACTCTGCGTTGAAAGCGTAAATGATGGGGTTCAAGGATGAGTTGGTCCAGCCGAACCACACAAAAACGTCAAAGGTGGTCTCGCTAACACATGGCAGACCCGCGTGCTGGTCAGTGGACGGCTTGTCGCAGAAAGGAACCATGCAGTTGAGGACGAAGAAGGGCAACCAGCAGCACACAAAGACACCCATAATCACCGAAAGTGTTTTGAAAACTTTGGTTTCCCGCTTGATAGATGTCTTTAGAGTATTGTGGTGTTGGCACTCTATTCTTTTCGACCTGCAACTTTGCGCGTGTTCTGCAGCTCTCTCTAGAGAAGCTATTCTCCTGATTTGTATTTGAGCAATCCGGTATATTCGTGTGTAAGTCACAATCATAATTGCCACAGGGATGTAGAAACTAATCAATGATGAGGAGATAGCGTATTCTCGACTCAGACTGGAGTCACAGTTCTCCTCTGTTCGGCGACCTGCGGAGGAGTTGCTCGCCCCAGCCGAGACATCCCCGCTGGCTTTGTGCCAGTTGAGCTGGACCGGTATGAATGAAATGAGCACTGACAACGTCCAAGTGATGCTTATCATGACAAACGCCACTCTCTGAGTCATTTTCCTCTCGTAGCGAAAGGGACTGGAGATGGCCCAGTATCTGTCCACACTAATGATGCAAAGGTTGAGGATGGAAGCGGTGGAGCACATAATATCAAATGCCACCCAGACGTTACAGAAAGTGCCAAATGGCCAGTATCCTGCTACCTCCGCTACAGCCTTCCATGGCATCACTAGCACAGCCACAAAGAGATCCGACAGGGCCAGGGACACGATAAAGATGTTGGTCACTTTTGTCCGTAGGTGGTGGGAGCGCAGCACCGCGGAGCACACCAGGATGTTGCCCATGAGCGTCCACAGGATGAGGAGGAAGAGCAAACACCCCGTCAGGGCGCGCAAAACCACGCCGTCTCTCTCGCCGTTGCCAGTCACCTCTGACTCGGTGCTGTTCCACATGGTCTCCCCGTGCGGCGCCGGCGCGGAGTCGGTCCCCTGCACCGACGACAGATACTTCTCTGGCTTCTCCATGCGTCTGTTCAACTGGCGCCGCAGCGCGCAGCCTTGCGCAAAAGGACGGTCGCAATCATTATGACCGCATCGTGGCCACAGTGGATGGACGACGCGCGGCGGGTGTGATGAGGAAGCGCGTTTAAAGTGAGTGACTGAAACTCGCCACGTATCGGCGAGCTCATGCTGCAGCCCGGGTCTTCTCAACCACTCACACTGCGTGAGAGTGAAAGGAAGAATTACCATGCAGACAGTTCACCCGAGTAACTACTATCAGGTGCAACACGCCTCCTTTAGGCGTAAAATTACGCACTGCGATAGAAAGAAAAGGGGTGTTTGGAAACTGCAACAACCCCAGGGTTTTCTCTTCAATTATGTTCCTTAGTTATTTATTGCCCTGCACAGATATCACCATAAGAGAGAAGTGGGGAACTGTCCATGGTGTTTAGTTTGACATTGCGCTTTTTTCCCGTGCGATGAAAAGTTTCATTTCGATGCGCACATATGGTGTCCGGACGGTGAATATTATTTGAACGTTTCCTTGGCAGTATACAGCATTCTTACAGTGTGAATTTGAGAATTGTAAATGTTGACTACTGTGAAGATAGCACAAGGAAACTGAATTATCATTTGTTGTGTAATTTTCTCGAGTTCCACCTAGTGCATAGTGATACAGTTATCCCTCGTTTTTCGCAGTTAATAGGGACCAGAAGCCACCGCGATAAGTGAAAAAAACCGCGAAGTAGCGCCCCCCCCCATTTTTTTTTTTTTTTTTTTTTGTTGTTGTTGTTGTTGTGTGTTCAATGTATTGATTCAGATTTATTATTGAAAAAAAGATACATATAAGACATGTTTTTTCACTTTTTTTCTCTAGGTATAATTTTTTTAAAAAACTATGTATATTTTATATATATATATATATATGTGTGTGTGTGATTTTTTTTTTAAAACGTGCCAAAACCACTGCAGTATATTTAAAACAAAACAACAACAACAACAAAAAACAACAACTAGCTGGATACAAGTATCGTATATACTGTAACTTCATGTTTTTATTTCATGTTTTACAAGTGCTCAATGTGACCACCAACAGCGGCACGGACAACATCAATCCGATATGAAAATTACTCCCAAACGCCCTTCAGCATATCCTAGTCCACTGTGTTGATTGCAGCTTTTATTCGAGCTTTCAAGTCATTGATCTTTACTGGCAACAGTGGAACAAAAACTGTCTTTAACATACCCTCACAGGATATCCAGTTAAAGTTAACAATGATTGACAGATGTTAAGGTTTGATCTTGCCAGATATGCTTGGAAGCCAAAGCTCTTTTTTTAATTATACTTTGGGGGAAAAAGTGGGAAAAACATGTCTTTTATGTATTTCTTTCCAATGCTAAATCTGAATACATTGAACACACAAAAATGTTTTTTAAGCACTTCACATGTAATAATTATGATAAATTTTAAATATGTTACTGTCCAACCGAATTATTTTTAAACAAGAAAAAATAGACGCCAAATGCATTTTTAAAAAAAAAGCTTGTCTTTATTAAATGCTTCATTGAGTGAGTCCGCTCAGATCAACTCAATTTGATCGCTTACACACAATGAGTTGCAACAGCAACTTTTTAAATGATGTTGACACATGTGGCGCTTTTAAGTCTCAGCTTACCAGCGGCTCTGGCAAGATCAAAGCTTAGTTTTCTGTCAATCATCGTTAACTTTTTAAATAAAAAAAAAAAAAACTCCAGTTATACTGCCTGAACATCAAACAGCATGGAGAGGACAGGAGGGAGGAAGGGAGAGTGAGACTACGCGATCGGCTCGGGACAGCTCGTCTGTATTTATTTTTTAAGTGGAAAAAAAAATCTGCGATGGACTGATGGCGCAAAGTTTGAAGCGCGAAGTATCGAGGGATCACTGTATATTTATATCTTCTGTCTGGGGTCATTAAGAACTAATGGGATTATGCTGAGTAAAATTCAACATATTTCCTGGTAAGAACATTAATCTGTTCTATTATTATTAATTGAAGGGCATTAGACATTGCAGAGTTAGTACTTAAATACAGAATGCAAATTTCACATATCTATAAAAAGTAATAATAATAAATGAATTTTAAAATATATAAAAAGTTCCAAATGAACTACGACCACCCGTTTCACAACCTAACCAACTCATCTGCTCAGAAACTTGATAAGTACAAGCATAAAAAGCGTGCATGCCCTCTACTGGCTAACTCAGAACAAAATAACAAAAATAACTGCAATTAATTAAGCATCTGTTAGACAAAAGTAATAATAAAAATCAGGCTTTGAGGATCGATGTGAATACATCCCTAAAATACACCTGCCAAAGTTCATCGTGACCCGTTCCCGGTGGAGTATCAATTCTTAAGTCTGCAATGAATTAATCTGATTAATCAAGACAGAGAAGAAAAATGGGGCTCCAAGAATTGACGCATATAAATTTCATTCGAGCCATTCACGAATAACGGAGGAATAGCATTTTTAGTGTCCACACCAAGGACAAAAACAAGAACAACAAAGCGAGCCCTTCCCCTGGGGGGTCTAGTAAAAATCAAAACAGTGCCATGCTATCCCAATCTTGATAATCATACAAGGATTTAGTGCATGGATGTCTCGGACAAAAAGGCAACCCCCAATTATTTTGTAGGAAATTCAGATGTTTTGTTTTGCTATCGGAAGATTTTTATCCATTTTGGATCTAAACCATGTATAGCTCAATCCGCTTTTGGACAATAGCTTAATGAAATGCAGCGCTTGACGTTATTTGTTTGTCTTGCTGTTCCTCTGTTTCGTAAACAGTAAAGTAGATTTGCCAACTGCAAAGATTCCCACAGTCAGGCCAGCCAACTTACCTCCCCTCCTTTACGCACTGCGTTAGAGCCGGGATGTGAGTAAGCCGACAACATTTCTGACAAGCTGAACAATGAATTGTTCTTTCACTGCGGCAGAAGGTTTATCAAACTGTGGGCTTCGATTTTACACTGAGCATGTCAATTACTGAGTGAATTCAGAGTATATACAGTAGGTCATTCCTGAATTGGAGGACATTTTTTGCCTCTACCCTAAAATTATATATGAAATAATCCACAACAAAAAGAAACATTTGTAAATAGTAAATTTCCTGAATCAAAATATGACTATAGCTTTGCAGCAATAGTGATTCATTGATGTTATTTAGAATGCAAAATAATTTTTGCATTGATGCCCTTTTAACCCTTAGATGCACAAGTTACTGGACCCTACACTCTTCCATGAGTGGGTCAAAAATGACCCATATTAGAACCAATGTGTTTTTATGCCATTTTGTTGAAGAATAGTCACTTGTATATTAATTAGTATGATATTTAGGGCCACACAAGAATGATTTCATGCTTGAAATATCTTTATGATTCAATTTTTGGAGAAAAAAAAAAAAATAAAATACAAAAAATAAATAAACAGAACAGCAATAGACTTCATCCTTCCTTGGATTTTATCATCAATGATAAAGAGCTCCCATGCATCTTTTTGGTGAGACAGCAGTGCTAAGCCCTTTTCTGATGATATTGTGGCTCTGTGTTCTGCCATGGGTGGGTGGTAATTCTCTCTAGTAAGAGCCCTACCAACTCATTCTGTTGGCCATGAATTGGACACTTTCTTCTTCAGAGGACACATAAGTGGAATCTTATGAGTCAGATTGATCCTGTTCAGTGGGATTTCCAGGTGGACAACTGCCACTGCCACCTGGACAATAGTCTGGGTCCTCATCATCAGAAATTTCAGACACTTGAGTCCAACCCCGTCACTGCCGCTCCATCATCCAACATCTGTAGGACCATTTCAGCTGAAAATCCAGCACAAATCCGATTTTTTCGTGTTTTTCCGACTCGACTGAACGGGAAAAGTCGCATAAAAGTGGACCATTTTCAAATTTTCACTTTCGTATGTGGTTAAAATCCCCTCCGGGCCACATTTTGCCAGAATGTGGCTGCGGTCCGAACTGTCAAGTCCCCCAAATTGGAATTCATGCAGCAATTAACATCAGCAAAGCGCAAGAGAGACAGGGTGCTACAGTAGCGGTGCAGCTGTCCATTAGCGTTAGCGCCTAGGTTGAACGCGGCTTTTGGGGAAGGAGCGGGCTTGACAACATTCATAAAAAAATAAAATGGGTTGAGAATAAGCTTGACAATGCTCGGTTTTCTCTCTGCTCCAATGCTCCTGCGCATGCGGGCCAGTTTGCTCAGCGCATCTCATACTGCGAATTCGAGCGCATGTGTGATACTTGAACAGGCTCAATGGACAAAGGCAGTCTGAACGGGTTCGCCAAAAAAACAGATATGACAAAAAAAATCAGAATTTTGCATTAGGACCTGCGGTATGAACCAAGCCTTTGTTAGCTAGCTAGTTATGAAGTAGGTTAATTTGTTGATAAATAATAATAAAGAGTCCTGAAAGACACACAACATACTATATGGACATAATACTTAAAGTACACGTATCAGCTCTTACTGTGTAAAATAATCTTCTTAAGGGATGTCACTTTTTACATACCTAGTCTGTGTGGTCCACGGTAAATTTATTCCTGACAGCCAAAATTGATAAGAATGAAAAATTCCCATTGGATTCCATAGAAAATGCATGTGGGTCATTTTTGATCCACTTGTGGAAGCTTAGGGTAGTAATACAAAAATGACAATTCCTTCAAATGTATAAAAAGTTCATCAAAAATTTGAATGGCATTATATCAAAAACATGTTTTTTGAGGAATACCTGGAATATGAATTGATAACAATTTTTCATTCCGAAGATATTTCAAGAAAACAACCTCACCGGGTCATTTTTGACCCGCTTGTGCATCTAAGGGTTAAGATGAATTTTCCCGTGTCCCAGATGACACAGGATGTAAAATATAATCAATCCCAAAAAAAACTTTCAAATTAGCCTTTTTGTATCATTGTCTTCGCTGTAATGAACTTATGACCTTACGATCGTCTGTGTTGTATCTCAACGCATATGATGTTAATCAAATATTTTAAGCCAACAAAAGAGAAAATGAGATGCACAACTCATCAGAAATTACATCATGAAAGTATAGCTACAATAGACCGTGGTATGTCATCACATGGGTTAGTAGTTTGTGCAGCGGGAAAAAAGTGAACTTTGAGCTAAAACTAACAATATCCTTTACAATCCTGTTACTGTACTGTAGGAGCCATGTTGTCTTTAGCATTGATGTTGATTTTTTTTATAGGCTTACTGTCTCTTTGCTTATGAGCCTGGTTATCTTCCTTTGCATATTGTTTGACTGTCTAGGCATATTTTCTGTTGACCGTTCTTTCACGTCTGCGCATTATTGTTTTTTGTTTTTTTGTTTTTGTTTTTTTTTTTTATTAACTGAACCGCAATCAGTTCGTAAAGCATCGTTTGAATTTGATTTGGAACAAACACTTTAAACTTTACGTTCGGTTGATTTGGAGTGATTCAATGAGTCAAGAAACCCTGCGCCTTTTAAGTCTCTCTGTGGCTATTTTCAAAATAGTCCCCACATGTACTATAGAACTAAGTCGCTAGAAAATAAAATCTTTCATTAAAAACAGCATAAGTGTGTGCTAGACAAAACATTTTTACCTACTAAATGATCTGCACACCAAATAAATCAGTACCTACTATGGGTGTAACGGTACATGTATTTGTATTGAACCGTTTCGGTACGGGGTGCTCGGTTCGGAACAGAGGCGTACGGAATGAGTTTCTGACGTAATGTAACCCTTACTTTTCGAGGCTGTGAGTCGATCGGGTTACAGTTTCTTTGTGTAGATCACATTTACTCCGTCTTCTCTACTATAATGAGGACCAACACGGTAGGACAGTATATAACCCAGAAACATCAACGGCGCGACAACGTGGCCACCGCGAGAACGCAGTGAAAGAGCGTTAAAGTTAATCAGCCATTGCACACCAGTCGCAGTGCGTCCCAGAAGCGGCTCAACGCGACGCACGTGAAAAAAAAAACGGCAGAGTTCATTATTTGACGCGAGACGTGGCCCTCCTGCGTCAATACTACTAGCTAGGATCGGGCAGACCGGAAGTCACTCGTGTAAAAATACGGTGGATCAGGTCGATTTTCAAACTAATATGCAATCGTAACCCACTTTTTGAGTCCATCATATCTCTTGAGTGGTAGATCGGGGCACAGTTGACTTGTCTTTGTTGATTTACTGCTATCTTCTCTGCTATAATAATAACCAACACGGCCCCGTGTTCAATACAAAACCCTCCAACCACAACAAAATAAGTAGGAACTAATATTCACATAGGAACTAAAGTTATACAACATAAAATATACAATATAAATGAATACTACATCACATTTGTAAAATATAAACACATAATAAAATAAATAATAGCCCATTTAAATAAATTGAAATGAGCTAAAACGCCTGTAATTAAATAATAAGAATAATACACAGATCCTGCTTACACAATTTATTAATTTGTGGCGCTTCAACTTGAGAAAATCCACCAATAAAGCTTTTGAAAACCGTTCATAAGAAAAAAAAAAAAGATTCATTTAGGCATTTCATTTGTAAAATACATGTTAAAATCTTTGTCGTTGGGTTTGCTTTTCTCTTTAGCACAGGACTTTTTTCTTCTTTCTTTCAGAAAGAAAGCTGACCAATACGTGGGGTCTGAAAGGCAAATTGTTGTTGGATTATTATCTTTAAATACTTGCTACTTTTTTAGCAGAATTCTAGCGTTGTATGGGCTAATGTTCCTATTGTTGAAAGCACAAAAGTGTGTAATAAACAACTAGCACATTTATATTTTGCATTTTGTTTTCTTACTGTACCGAAAATGAACCGAACCGTGACCTCAAAACCGAGGTACGTACCAAACTGAGATTTTTGTGTACCGTTACAACCCTACCTACTGTACCATAAATGTTGAAATGACTTAGATTCTGTGACATTTCTGCCTTGTGGTGTGTTGGGAGACCTTTTCAATGTAAAATATGAGCCTTGGCTCAGTTAATGTTGGGAATCACGGCCTGAAGAAAACATGAGACCAGTGGAAATCTGTCCATGGTGTTGAATCTGATATTTGATTTACTTCAGTCCTCAATGAGACACCCTAAAAAGATTTTTTTTTTTACAGATGGAGGTCAAACAGGCAAAAGCAAGGTTTGTTTTTGTTTGCACTGGATGCCTGCAGGTGAGTCACTTTCACACCTAGAGTGAACAGTGAGAGGGGACACGCAATGAACGAAGCTCTGCGTCAAATATGTGCGTCCGCGCCAAGGCAGAGGCCAAGTTACCGGCTTGGCCCACGTCACAGCTATTTTTAGACCCGTCTGTGTGCTTGTCAGATCGGTCTGACACTACATCAAAATAATCCCCCGGACACCCAGTGCCAAATTCTCCGGAGTAACCTAATCTCGGATGCAATGTCAAGAGGCAGCACACACACGATGAGGCAAACAAATTCAAATGAAATTGTGAATGATAGGGGTTGTGAATGGGTCATTGAAATAAATTGTATAGATCTGAAACGTTTAATTGGATCAGAAAGCTGCAACCATTTTAGGAAATGCACAGGAATTCACCTTTTCCTTGTTTGTCCTCAATTAGAATTTGACTATTATGATTTGTATCTAGTTACAGATAACAAAAATAACCCTGTGGAACCAGAAGATAACCATCACAACATTGTCATTGCAAAAAATTATAAACACGTTTTCTCAAAGTATTTGGTTAGGGCTTTATACAGCTTTTCTACACAATCCCCAGTGATACATTTTATAAAGCCAAAAACTTTATGGTCACGTTTTAGTAACAGTGTTCTGATTCCATGTACCAGATTTTATTTGTGTGCAGCACTAGAATTGGGATGGAGCGGATTGAACGGTGACTCGTGGCATCGTGAATACATGGCGACATCGTGTGGCTGGAATAATGACTGTTCAATCAGAGTTGACAACCGGAACAACAGATTTGACAACCAGTAAGCAGCCAGTATATGAATAAAAACGATTCTTTATTTTCTCACTACTGTACACATACTTTCATTTCAGCACCAATTCACGTAATTTTCACAAAAATCATGTCCCAGTCAAAGACGGAATGATGATATTGATCCTAAATATATACAAAGATGTCAAACATGGAATATTTTCACAGAAAAACAAGTGTATGTTTATGTTGGCACTTGATGACATGGTGTGTAGCACCAGAATGAGAACTTTCACTGGACATCAATTTACTGCAAAGACATTATAGCCCTCTGAACCCCCAACAGGATTTAAAAGGTTGTTGTCATTTCTTAGCAGTATATTGACACCCTCACTGTGTGGTGAATAGAAATAATATTACTAATGTTGACGAATGTTTGTTCACCATGAATGCAGCTAGTCCAAATATCAACCCTTTAAAAGAAAACACATTGAACAGTTCCTGTTGCACTTGTGTTTCACCAGGATATTGAAAAATAAAATTTAAACCTATTTACTTTAAGTAGTTTCGAAAACAATAACTTTAAAGGATTCTGATATATTTCACCTACAAGCAAGCAGCATATGTGAACAATGGTCAACATGTTTTCTCCTGATAAAATACAGTATAAATTTCACATTTTCAGTTTGGATGGTATAGGACCTTGCACCCAAATACGTTGCAATGCAAATTATAATCTCCACTGAAACCAAAAATTAAAACTGTGCTGTAACATTTTGAGAACTATTCTTCCATGCAGCAATATTATCTGAGCTAAGAAGGAGCAGTTCAAATTATTTTTGTAGGAACCTTTTTGTCACTGTTTGTCTGTATAAACACAAAGTGTTAAAAAAAAAATAACTCAGAGACAGAAAATTCTTGGACATGCAAATGACCTTAAACCTAAGCAAGATATGTTATTGTATATGGTACTGAGCTGAGATTTGATTCCACAAAACCAGAGTATATGGAACCTTTACAAGAATTATGTAAGAACATCATCCATAAATATGCATATTCCAAATGCTGATCAACTTTGGTTCAAAGGGTGCACATTTGCCCATTCATGTATAAATACAGTGCTATGAGACAGTTGTTTTGGTATTTCTTCAGTATATACAGTGGGCCAAATAAGTATTTTAGTCAACCACCAATTGTGCAAGTTCTCGTACTTGAACAGATTAGAGAGGCCTGTAGTTATCAACATGGGTAAACCTCAACCATGAGAGACAGAATGTGGGAGAGAAAAAAAACTGAAAATCACATTGTTTGATTTTTAAAGAATTTATTTCCAAATTAGAGTGGAAAACAAGCATTTGGTCACCTACAAACAAGCAAGATTTCAGGCTGTCAAAGAGGTCTACTTCTAACGAGGTCTAACGAGGCTTCATTTATTAATGACACCTGTTTTAACTCATTATCGGTATAAAAGACACCTGTCCACAATCTCAGTCAGTCACACTCCAAACTCCACTATGGCCATGACCAAAGAGCTCTCGATGGACACCAGAGACAAAATTGTAGAGACCTGCACCAGGCTGGGAAGACTGAATCTGCAATAGGTAAAACGCTTGGTGTAAAGAAATCAACTGTGGGAGCAATTATTAGAAAATGGAAGACATACAATACCACTGATAATCTCCCTCGATCTGGGCCTCCATGCAAGATCTTACCCCGTGGCGTCAAAATGATAAGAACGGTGAGCAAAAATCCCAGAACCACACGGGGGGACCTAGTGAATGACCTACAGAGAGCTGGGACCACAGTAACAAAGGCTACTATCAGTAACACAATGCGCCGCCAGAGACTCAAATCCTGCACAGCCAGACGTGTCCCCCTGCTGAAGCCAGTTTACGTCCAGGCCCGTCTGCGGTTCGCTAGAGAGCATTTGGATGATCCAGAAGAGGACTGGTAGAATGTGTTATGGTCAGATTACACCAAAATAGAACTTTTTGGTAGAAACACAGGTTCTCGTGTTTGGAGGAGAAAGAATACTGAATTGCATCCGAAGAACATCATACCCACTGTGAAGCATGGGTATGGTTTGGGGGCTTTGGGGCTGTTTTTCTGCAAACGGACCAGGACGACTGATCTGTGTAAAGGAAAGAATGAATGGGGCCATGTATCAAGAGATTTTGAGTGAAAATCTCCTTCCATCAGCAAGGGCATTGAAGATGAGACGTGGCTGAGTCTTTCAGCATGACAATGATCCCAAACACACAGCCAGGGCAACAAAGGAGTGGCTTCATAGAAAGCATTTCAAGGTCCTGGAGTGGCCTAGCCAGTCTCCAGCTCACAACCCCATAGAAAATCTGTGGAGGGAGTTGAAAGTCTGTGTTGCCCAATGACAGCCCCAAAACATCACTGCTCTAGAGGAGATCTGCATGGAGGCATGGGCCAAAATACCAGCAACAATGTGTGAAAAGCTTGTGAAGAGTTACAGAAAACGTTTGGCCTCCGTTATTGCCAACGAAGGGTACATAACAAAGTATTGAGATGAACTTTTGGTATTGACCAAATACTTATTTTCCACCATGATTTGCAAATAAATTCGTTAAAAATCAAACAATGTGATTTTCTTGTTTTTCCACATTCTGTCTCTCATGGTTGAGGTTTAGCCATGTTAACAATTACAGGCCTCTCTAATATTTTCAAGTGGGAGAACTTGCACAATTAGTGGTTGACTAAATACTTACAGTGCCTTGCAAAAGTATTCGGCCCCCTTGAATCTTGCAACCTTTCGCCACATTTCAGGCTTCAAACATAAAGATATGAAATTTAAATTTTTTGTCAAGAATCAACAACAAGTGGGACATAATCGTGAAGTGGAACAACATTTATTGGATAATTTAAACTTTTTTAACAAATAAAAACCTGAAAAGTGGGGCGTGCAATATTATTTGGCCCCTTTACTTTCAGTGCAGCAAACTCACTCCAGAAGTTCAGTGAGGATCTCTGAATGATTCAATGTTGTCCTAAATGATCGATGATGATAAATAGAATCCACCTGTGTGTAATCAAGTCTCCGTATAAATGCACCTGCTCTGTGATAGTCTCAGGGTTCTGTTTAAAGTGCAGAGAGCATTATGAAAACCAAGGAACACACCAGGCAGGTCCGAGATACTGTTGTGGAGAAGTTTAAAGCCGGATTTGGATACAAAAAGATTTCCCAACCTTTAAACATCTCAAGGACCACTGTGCAAGCCATCATCTCTTCATCATCATTTCTTCAGCAGGGACAGGGAAGATGGTTAAAATTGACGGGAAGATGGATGCAGCCAAATACAGGAACATTCTGGAAGAAAACCTGTTGGTATCTGCACAAGACCTGAGACTGGGACGGAGATTTATCTTCCAACAGGACAATGATCCAAAACATAAAGCCAAATCTACAATGGAATGGTTCAAAAATAAACGTATCCAGGTGTTAGAATGGCCAAGTCAAAGTCCAGACCTGAATCCAATCGAGAATCTGTGGAAAGAGCTGAAGACTGCTGTTCACAAACACTCTCCATCCAACCTCACTGAGCTCGAGCTGTTTTGCAAGGAAGAATGGGCAAGAATGTCAGTCTCTCGATGTGCAAAACTGATAGAAACATACCCCAAGCGACTTGCAGCTGTAATTGGAGCAAAAGGTGGCGCTACAAAGTATTAACGCAAGGGGGCCGAATAATATTGCACGCCCCACTTTTCAGTTTTTTATTTGTTAAAAAAGTTTAAATTATCCAATAAATTTTGTTCCACTTCACGATTGTGTCCCACTTGTTGTTGATTCTTGACAAAAAATTTAAATTTTATATCTTTATGTTTGAAGCCTGAAATGTGGCGAAAGGTTGCAAGGTTCTAGGGGGCCGAATACTTTTGCAAGGCACTGTATTTGCCCCACTGTACCCAGGTGCACATAATATGCACATTATATACAAAGAATTTATAAAACCAAATTTACTGAACTGTGGCAATAGAAAACAAAAAGCTTCAGATATTGTATGAAGTTTTTTGTTGTTTTTTTTTTTTAAACTTACATGTGCATTGAAATTCTTCAAGGGACACAGGTTAATATGGGGAATTGTTCATTTTCAGGAATACAGAAAGTTATCTTTGGTGCCATGGCTTACTTTCAAGTCTGGTGAGTGTTTGAGCATTGCTAGGAAACACTCAGAGTCGTCAGCATTGGCAAGTCTTATTGTGCATTACTGTGTTTCTGTTAGACACGACGGAAGACCTCAAACAGAGAAGCAACCGAGTGCATGCGATAGAATAGGTTTAAAGGAACTGCAAAGTTGAGTGTTGTAGTCCATATGCTGAAACCAAAAGCCTCCTGTTCCAGCCCATTCTCATACTGCGGCCGACAGCCAAAGGCGGGGAGGATCCAAAGCTAGGAAGAACACAGTTTCTTAGTATCAGGCTGTCATTGCTACCTATGATAATGAAGAAAACTAAAGTTACTTTATCCTGTGTAACATCCCAGGAAGTTTAGAACAAAAAAACTGCTTATACTTGTGTAAAAGTAGTCAAAACTTGGACTCTTTCGTAGAAGTAAAAGAACACCTGGACTGAGAAATAACTGCCTCCTTTTTTTTTTTTTTTCTTTTTTTTTTTCTAAGAACAGTAAGGCGTATCTATAGTTTACCAATGAGCTGGAAAACAAAGACACCCTTTCATTGAGATACAGCTCAACATGGGAAAACTGATATCTTGGCTCGGTCAGATAGCATCAAAATTCACCATAAGCGCTTTTACTCATCTATTCTTCCAGAACTTGATTAACCTTGTTGTGTCAAAATGTCAGTTCACAGTCAATAACGGCCCAATTACTGGTGGGAAAAGTCAGGAAGTCTACACTTTCGTGCAAAAAACTATTTATGAATAGCATACACTTGTGCTTACAGAGTAAATATGATGGCATGGAGATAAATACTACCACATGGATGGAAGAACCACCTGGCTCCAACACTCATACATAGACAGAAAGAAAAAACAGAGGGAGCTCTTTCCTTTTCTAAAATCTCTTTTACTCCCTTATCTGCTGAAACTCATGTTTGCTGGTGTACCGTATTTTTTGGACTATAAGTCGCACCTGAGTATAAGTCGCACCAGCCCAAAAATGCGCAATGAAGAGGAAAAAAATAAACATACAAGTCGCTCCAGAGTGTAAATCGCACCCCCAGCCAAACTATGAAAAAAAACTACAACGTGTAGTCCGAAAAATACGGTACTCAGACGAATGAAATAAAACTATTACTTCAGTGTAATGTTGTAGTACAAGGGTAACAAGAAATTATTTTGATGCAAGTTGAGTTGTATTTAGACAAAAATAGTGTTTTGGCGCTGCATTTTGGTAAGTGGGTCTCAAAAGATAATTTAAAAGTGAATTGAGGAGTTTCATTTACACAATGGTGACATTTTGTAGCATACGGGTAATCATATTCCTTTTACGAGAGTCAGTCAGTCACAGATTTTCATATCACTTATAAGGGGTCAGTCCGGCATTATCAATGCGAATTGTGGGGGTTCATGGTTCATAGACTTTGCCACATATAAACTGAAAATGATCAGAAAATGACATTGTTTGCTTACCGAGATGTTGCACATAATCAGGAAGACAGCAATGTTCTTTAGGATTTGCCTCTTGAGGTTTGGAGTTTTGGCCACTTGGTTTCCAAAAGGCGTTGCCACATCAGATGGCTTCCCTGGACATTTGTACACCTGTCCACTCTCTTCCTGCTCGTTCTCCATAGCAACACAAGCCCTGTCCGGTGTGTCATAAGCTCGGTTGAAGATTCCATTGTAAGGTGGGGCCAAAGATGAAGTCACTGAGAAGATTTCAGGCGAAGCTACTAATTCGGGGTCACACCGCCCAGCATTGTCCTGCTGGCGGTAGAGAGATTCTATGATAAAGAGGTTTTGGATGCACTTCTCCAATACAACAAGCAGAGAATAGATCAAATTGGTCCAGCGGTAAGGGGGACTGCTGGTGGCTCCCAGCACAGCTACTATGCTGCACCAGGACATGAACCAGGAGCCAATAGAGGATCCAAAAAGCAGCTCTGTATCCAGCTGCCTTGAGGGGTTCTTAGAAACGTCCGGTGGTATGTGATCTGCTCGATATATAAGCAAACCTGAAGCACAGGCAGAGCACATAAACACCAGCATGACAATGCCATAGATGTAGAACATGGAAATTGCTGACCGCCGTGTTTGAACTGAACCCTCTACGTGTGTTATGTAAACCACCAGAATCCCAATGGTGCTTGCGAGGGCAATTAGACCCAGAATGGGGCCTAGGGTCAGACCTTGAGTTTTGGTAGCCAACCGTTTCTGATTAGAAGAAAGGTCAATTGTCCTTCCAATGTTCTTCCACATAACAAAAAGCATAGCGGAGACAAAGATGTGGTATTCAATGTTGAAGGGATAGAGATAGTAGAGACTGTTGGAGAACATAGAACATGTGCTGGTGGTGCAGTTACACTGAGGCTCGTTGTGAACTGCAAAGACAAAAACAAAATGGTTTCAAGATGACAATGTCAATTTTACATTTTTAAATTGAAGATACATAATACACAGCAATTACCAAAATTTTGGGACTATAAGCCCCTACGTTTTTCCCCTAATTTTGAATCCTGTGGCTTATTTGTTGATTTATTTGGGTTAATAGGTAACACATTTGACAGCGGCGTCATAAGACCGTCATAATTATGAAATGACACTATCATGGGCATTGATGAATGCTTATAACGGTTGTCATTTAGTGTCATCTGGCAAATTATGTCACTAACTCCGTTTATGTCAAGCTCGGATCTTTTACATCCATTCAAATGTGAGATAATTTGCGGGATAACACAAAAGGACATCTGTCATAAGCATTCATTAATGCTCGTAGCAGTGTCATGACATAGTTACGATGGTGTTATGGCGGCACTGTCAAATAAAGTGTTACCAAATACCATAACTAGCAATTAATAAAACAACTAGAACAGTAACTGAAGAAATAATTAGCACAGAACATGAATTTTGATTGTAATTTATATCTGTAGCGCTGCGATGCATGCTAGGAGGCATGTTGGACGACAACAGTGTTGACAGCAGGTGGCAGCAGAGGTTGACTGTCTCCCCACAGGGAGCAGGGATGGCCAAATGAAGCTTCTTGAAGCAAAGAAGCTTTGCAGCCAATTAGTTCAACGCTTCATGGGGTTCATTTGGTCTTACGACAGTCTTATAATGCCACTGTCAAATAAAGTTTTACCGGTTAATATCTTTTGGTGTATATATCCCATGATACAGTGAGGACCGCTGCAGTTTATATTCCAGTGCGGCTTATCTATGAACAAATGCTGTTTTCCTGACAAATTTGGTGGGTGGCGGCTTATAGTCAGGTGCGCCTTATAGTCCAAAAATTACAGTATGTTTGTTTTAAATGGCTAGTCATCAAGTGATAATGTGCAGCTCTTGTTCTCCTGAGCTTTTGCTAGGAATTAATACAGGTAACACAACAGACATACAGGGTAATACATTTAAAACTATATAATGGTATATATAATTGAACTGTCACAGAAAAGTTATATTTAAGCATAATTTCAAAGGCATTGTCTGCTTGGCAAAATGCAGTGTATTAAGCTGAGTAAGAATTAAGTCATTACCAGCATATAACCTCCTCCTTAAATTACGTAAACCCATTTTATCTACTGTATGATGATGCTTCTCTCAATTTTGTACTTGAGCATAGCCAGAAGTGATTATACAGAATTTGGTAACACTTTTTTTTGACGTTCCTTAAAACATTGTCATAAGACTGTCATATGTGACTAATGCTTTGAAATAAAAATTGTTATTATCATGACATGACATTTGTCTTGAACATGAATGAATGCTTATGACATGTCGGTAAGTGTTGTAATGTAAACTTTGAAACAATGTCAACTTTGCATTAAAAGTGACACAATTTATTGAATGACACTTATTGACATCTGTCATCGGCTTTTTGACAGGTGTCATGTCATGATTATGACCTGTCCCATGACAATGTCACAAGAAGTCTAAGAAGCCTTCAAATAAAGTATACCCAGTATTTCTTCTCATATTATCAAAGGTCCCCTTCCATCAAGTTTGTTATTTTTTTTAATCTCTAATTAGGCTTGATTGATTTCATCAGGAAGATAATTTGGGTTGGAAATGCCCAGAAAGAGAACGGTTTTAATGAGAATAAAGTCAACTAAGTTCTCCTTTAACAGGCCCTATTTAACATGCCGCAAAATGTCCCCATTTTATTTTAAAATTCCAAACTTTACACTTCATTGACTGTATCTTAATTAAGCACTATCCTGCTATGATAGTACCTTTGCTCTCCAAAGATCCTCTTCACAAACTTAGCCATAACCCCCACCTACACCAAGCTCTCTCCCCCCGAGGGTCACCACTACTGAGCTGCTCTCTTTAATTAAAAAGGGAACAACAGTCAGGGTGCAGCCAGCCTCACAGTCAGCCGGATATGAGGAGGAGTACCTAAAGCCCACAACCCTCAGCTTAGATGTATCAGTTACTGTAATTGCAGCACCCTTGAGAGTAAGCAGCCTGGGATAAAGCCGTGTGAGGTCAAGAAGGGGGTTGCCAAGGAGGGTGGCAGTGACTCAAGTGTGTAGAAAATGCAGGGGAGGGAACCTCAGCACGAGCAACATAGTGCATCTCCTGAAACCTAATCAAGAAACGTTTGACACAAATCAGACCCTCCGGGCTGGCAAGCTCACCTGGCTTCCTTTCGCAAACCCTTCTTTTTTCTTGCAACGAATGAGAGGTGCTCTCAATTGAACTATTGTACTTTTCTTCCATGTACCAGCCAACAATCGACCTCTGGCCCTTACCTATAGTGAGGTTTTCATATCCCAGCGCAGAGAGCCTTCTCTTATGGTTGTTCAAGAAGTGCTCGGCTTCTGACATCACACCACTGGACCAGAGGAGAAGGTTAGTAAAAACTGCATGGATTACACCAAATCTGTGGTAGCAAAGTTTGGAAAACAAGGCATGAATTTTACTGATAAGAATTTTGAATAACAGTTCCACAGTCACATTGCAGAATGTCCAATTCATACAGAAAAAGACGCATACCTCTCTAATGTTTCAAAGCTTTTAATGACATCCTTGATGTGAAACCAGAGAAAGTGCACCTATAAAGAACAACATACACTCACTTGAGATCAAGGACTGATAAAAATCTGAAAAATGATTATCAAAGCTATATTTCTCATTATATTGTCAAACATGCTCACATGGTCTGACCTTAACTTACAAAGAGCACATTATAGTAATACCTACTAAACTATCATTGGGAACACTGTTCAAGTATTATCATTTCATGAACATTAAATCATCTTTACCTGTGATATGGTATGACTTGCATGGATGACAGGATAAACCCCGAGAATGGCCGACACACAACCTTGATATCCAACATAATATCCGATTCGGAACACGTCCATGATCATTGAAAGGAGTGCAAGAAGAGTCAAACCACCTAATGGGAAGATAACAAATGAAGTAATCCATCATCGACCTGCAGTATTCAATGCTTGTCATCTGTAGCAAAAAAGTGACTATTTTGACTCAGCAACGAAATGTTTTCATATGTACCTGTTAAAAAAAGGAAATTGACAGTATATGACAGTATGACAGTTTATTGCAGATAGCTGAAAAATGTACCCTCCTTACTATAAGTACAAGATTGGTTGTGACCAGGTTCTTCATGCAAGTATCCATAGTTGACAATGCCAAACTCACCTCTGATCCAGCATGTGGTGGCATGGACATCCTTCTCTGTGCGTGTGTTCTTATGTCTGCGCCGCACCATCATGTACCACAGCATCCAGACGAGCTGGAGTATCATGAGGCAGGTGAGAAAAGACAACAGGTGATCTTCCTTGACAGATGGGTTGTGGTGGGCCAGGGCCAGCATGAGCGCCGCTCCAATCAGCAGCACATTGGTCCCATATTGTCCACTCAGAATCTCTGCGTTCTTCCTCGGGTAATCCTCTGCCAAATTCAGTTTCAGTTTTGTCCAAATTGTTTTTTCGTTCTCTGAGCTGGAAGACGATGAGGAGCTGTTGCAGTATTTGTTCAGGCACATAACATCCAAGCTGTTGTGTTCTACCATTGTGGGAGACATGACTCTATTGCTTGTGGGGAAATCAGGAGAGTCAGAGCTACGTGATGGAGGTAAATGGCTATCAGGTGCAGTCTTGTATTGTAATTGTATTGTATTGAAGTTTCACGTTTGAATACCCTAACTTTGTTATTTATGTTTCTGGCAACTTTCACTTTTACTCCACTACATTTCCCAAGTAAAATGTAAACTTTTTCCTATGCATTGTCTTCATTCATTTCTACAATATATGTCTCCAGAGAAAACGTGAAAATATACCACTGAGTAGAAAGGATGAAATAGTTGCCCGAGAGATACAACACAAACCGATGGAACTGAAGATGGAAACACCTAATGCTGACTATGCTCCTCACACATCTCGGCAGCAGATGCTGAATAGGATGAGCACATGTCTGGACTTTGTTTAGGCATCTGGGGAAGGTACATGCCAGGGTAATATGTGAAAACTACCTTTGCTCATCAGTCTACATGCTGATGAAGTAAATGAAATAAATACAAATATGCAATTACATTTCTTACTTAAGTAGACTACTGCGTGAGATCTGGTACTTTAAAAATATGTATTACAATTACCACTCCACAAAGTAACTTTAACCAAAGTGGTGCTTTTACTCATGTATTGCTTGTAAGTAGACAATTGATGCAAGACAGCCGGTAGCCCTCCAAAAGTGCTCTTTCTGCGGCCACGCTCACTTGTAAGAGGTCGTTGGTACTTCAGTCGTTCAAAAGAAAAAAGTATCCTTGCATGGAAAAAATGCACAGAGATTGCTCGTAGCATCTGACGATTTGTGATCACAAACACGGAATTATCCACACTTGGAAAAATAGAATTAAGTCCACGTTGATTATGTCCCTGTGAGTGTGCGGCATTCTTCCCATTTGTCGTTCAAGGGTTTCACGCAGTCCTTTTAACGAGGTGAAGTACGAGTAACTGTTCCAAAAACGCTTCAAACTGGCTAAAAGTCGTCCAGCTCCGGTTGCACACTGACTTGTGATGGTCATGGTAGTAGATCGCAAGGCTTTCAAAACTGGGGGCGGAGGGGGGGGTGAGGAGCGGATGTATAATAGTGTGCGTGTGAGTGGACATCAGCGGGTGTGTTTTAAATTTGACTAACGAATGGGGATATATTTGAGAAGTGAATGGTGGGGTGCTCATTAAATCCCTTTTCATCAATCATTTATTTCTAATCCTTAAAATGCGAGAGCATGCGTGATTAATTAATCATTCATTGTCAAGTTGCGTAGTTGCTAGACTAGTTGTAAATGTCTTACACACATATGGTCTACTCCGATTTCTCACGTTGTTGTCCATTCGGCCATTTGGCAAATAATTGTGAATTAGTGAAGATGGATTTTATAGTGGTGTTTAAAAGTGTTTGGGCCTTGCTCAGTAGGTCATTACGCATGCCCTTGCCTTACTAATGCGTCATTACGCATGTCCACTTGCGTGACCGCAAGATATGGTTAGTGTATTACTGCTTAATTTGACATCGTTTGCCCGGTTCTTGCCTTGAATTGATATAATATCTAAACAAAATAAATAGATAATGGCAGCAACGACGAGTGATCTGGTTTCCCAGATTCGTGTGTCAACGTGCCGCTATGATTGATTATCTAATCATTGTTAATTGTCGCTCTCAATGGGGAAAACACGACATCCACTCATTGTCCTACATGTTGATTACATTTAAAACTGATTAGATCAGCGTTTATTTTCAAGCTTTTATATTCATTTAACACATTATAAGGCAGGGATTGCAATAAACGCAGTGGCTGGCAAAATAGGTGGTCAGGGCTCAGTTCTTTACGATACAGTTCAAGTCAATTGTTGTCTAGTGAAATCATGAATCACTCAAGGTGTTACTGTAGTTTGTGTAAAATTTGCATTAATATTTTTGGTACCTATATGCACTTGCCCGTGATGCATTAGGATAAACTAAAGACTAATAAAACATGGAGGCAAATAGCAAATTGTAATCCTTGTCTGTTGCAGATTTATAGGTATTTTGACTGAGTATTACTGTAACTGTTTTTCAGATGTTTCACTTGCACTCTCTGTTCAAAAGCAGAGGCGTGGTAGTTTCTATCCTTACCTGATCAAAATCCGCTCACAATTGACGAATGATGTGAGGAGAAAAAAAGCAAATATTAAGTAAAACCAAACTCAGTTGAGACTAGGCATGTGCCGGTATGATATTCTGACCGGATAACTTTCAACCAAAATATCACGGTTTCACAGTATTGGAATTACAGCTCTAAAATGTGTTACTTTGAGACATCTGGGTTAAAATTTAAGAAAAAAAAAAAGCCATTGAACAGGATTTTTATTCTTCAAAACATTAGCAAATTGCAACATAAGTATTATGTTAAGTTGAAATACATTTTAAAAAAATATTCTACAAAAAATTAAAATAAATGCAGTCCTTTAGGTGAGCCTAAATCCATAGCCACATCTCAACATTATGACCATCAGAACAAAAATAATTGTTTTTCTATAAAAAGCTTGTGCGTATGGTCATATCATGTTTACATTTTACACACAATCTTTCTCAACACCTACCGTTGCCAGAGAAAAAAAAAAAAACATTTTACCATTGCTAGACACACTAAACATGATGAAGTTAACTCTCGTAGGTGGTGGGAAACGTTCATGACAGTGTTTACAAACATTTTGTATAAATGCGAATCAAATTGGAGTTATTGCCTAATCGGCAGCCACCCTCCACAAACATATTTTTCATGTCGGTTGGCCCTCCTACTCTCTGAGCCGCAGCCATCTGTAACTTTTCTGTAGCTGAAGTATTCCCTTACCAGAGATTTAGTCATTTTTCGATAGGGGAAAAAGTTCAGGAGTTTCACCTCCTCCAGCCATCGTGTAGCACAGCTGACTCACTCACACTGAGCAACAACCGGTGGGGGAGGGTTGGGCCTTACAGCTGCAAGTGAGGGATTTCTCAATGCAATTTTTGGACATAGAAAATAGCTAAAACCTTCGTGACGGTATGACGGAAATTTTTTGGGGTTTTGAAACCTTGACGTTTTCATACCACGGTATAACTTGAAACCGGTAAACGGCACATGTCTAGTTGAGATACAGTGGAACGTGAACAAATTAAATCTGACACTTCAGTTATTTCCCCATACGTCATTACTAAGACAATTGTTTTAACATTCCCAGCCCCAGGACGACCGTGGTGAATGCCTGAGTACACTCTCATTCATCAAAGTATTTTCATTCTCAGAGCATTTATCAAAAATGGACTGTTCATGTTGTCTTATATGTTTTGCCTCTCATCTGAGCAGTTAAGGCCAAAAGGCCTAATTAGAATCATGGGTGTGATATATCGATAGGGTGATATATCGTGATATTTTGTATCCCAATAGGTTACCGATATGCTCCCGCCAAGAATTGAGATATCATTACAAAATGGAGAGATTTTCCAGTACAAAAGTGTCTGTTAAGCATGACACTCATTTGTTTACTAGAATGTTGCTAGAGTATAATTTACACAATTTAGAAACGTTGCACTGAAATATCATCAATTCAACATTGTCTTTAATAGTACCGTCACAGAATATCCTAGATTATGTCCTGACCCATGTACCAATAATTGATGTGACACCATATCATGAGATTTTTTTCCCCAAATATAAAAATGTGTTCATCTTTATTATTGAAGAAACAAAAATACACTTGCTGGAGCATTGACATTCTTCAACACAAACTTCATGTTATTAAATAATATGTGTTTTTGCTTAGTTGTAACTTCAAAAATCTTGCGGCTCAGAATTCAGTACAAAGTATATTCAATATTTTAAAAAACGAAACCAAAAAAAGTCATTAAAATCATCATCATCATACAGATTGGAAAATAACAAGGGTCCCATTTCACAAAATGACGGACAAACATCACACTAGGTAAACGGTCTTCCGGCATAATTTAATTCCAATTATAGTCAACTCTTCTCTGCCAGTATCACCATCAGGAGAGCACTTAACTCATTCACCACCAAACATCAAGTCACAAGACATCCCCTTCTTTCAAGCAGCACAGAATATTGTGTTTTATGGTTACATGAACACACAAACTTACAAAAAGAAAGATTAGATTCCCATCTTTCAACATAAAAAAAAAAGTTTGTTTTCACTCCTTTTTGTTCTTTAGTTATGTTTAGTTGAACATCATAAAAAACATTGCTATATGTCTTTGGTATTCATTCATTCAATCATGCATTCATTCATTTTCCATACTGCTTTTCCTAACAAGGGTTGCGGGGTGCTGGAGCCTATTGAATAAGTTAAAACTACAGCGTTTATTCACAAATTCGCTGGATGTTACTTAAAGATGTACACAAATATGACAGTCAACCAGCTAGTTAGATAATTAGTGCACATCTACTTGCCAACCGCGTAGTCGTGCTCTCTAGCTCCTTTTGGAACACCGGCCTTTTTTTTGTTTTGTCCTTTTATTAGGTTTTTGAGCATCCACCTTTTCTTGCAGTTTTTTTGGGAGGGGGGGTGGGAGGGCTGTGGTGAGTGGCAACAGCTCCATTGCTCTAGTCCACAGCCCAGCATTCCCATCTTTGTAATGATAATACATAATAAAGGCGCGATCACAGTCTCCCACTCCAAATGTATGTAGCTATGTAGGACATGAATTCAAGTAAAAAAAAAAACAGGGAAAAGCATTGAAGGGATTGCATACTGAATATATTAATTGACAAACCTCAAGAATGCAAGATACATTTGATTTACTTGATCATCGCTCACGAGTTATTATCATGGCACTGTTGATTACGTTTTTTTTCTCCACGTAACCATCAATGAAATAGATCTTGCATTATAAGACTTGTCTATTAATATGTTCTGTGTGGGAGTTTTTAGGGTTTTTTTACGTCTTTATAACTAGCCACTGAGAAATCTTGACTTGTCAAGTTGTGAAAATGTCTGTAATTGTTATATATATATACAGTATATATACTGTATGTATAATTGGACATGATGCAATCGTCCTCTGAAAATATTACAAATCTTTAAAGGTCCACATGCGAATTCCTTGTGAATAGTCTTTGGAAAACCTGATCGGAAGTCACCTTACTTAGCGGAAGTGGCGAACCAGGAAGTTGTGAAATAGGCTTATTGCTAGATATCATCAAGCTGGCTGAATGTTGGAGTGTTCTTCATCTTCACCTATGTGATATAGGGGAGATAGAAACAGTAAATAAATTGAACAAATCGAGGGTGCTTTTCTAAAAAAACTGTTGTGCAAATGCATCTTTTTAAACATTGTCACTGATGTATGGTTTGGAACACACTGCAGTACAGGTAGTCCTCGGGTTACGAAGTACCCGAATTAAGTGATTTCGACTTTACGACGCCGGAGTCTCGTCCGCCATTTTTTCTTCAGTCTTTTTTTTTTTTTTTTTAGTCGTGTAAAGAGTACCTTATTGTACCTCACAGTATCTTATTTTTTACTTTATTAATATGATTGTTCTGCCCTTTAGCAAAATGTGTATTTTATTTAAATGTTGACTTTTGTTTTGTCATGCATGCTTTAGTTTTGACTAAGGAAGTGTAGAGCAGGTAGTACTTCCACATGTGAGAAAGCGCGAATGTACACACGAAGAAGAACATATTCGCATGTATACATAAGGAAGAGCGCATTTGCTCCGACAAAGAAGTCGTGTAGCCGAGTGAGGGAGAGAGGGGAAAGATTACAGCTTAGCTCGCTGTCTAGCTGGGACTTACCTCTAACGTGTTGGCAAGAACAGTACAATAACGTATAATTAGGGCTATCAAACGATTAAAATTTTTTATCGAGTTAATCACACCTTAAAAAATAATTAATCGTAATTAATCGCAATTCAAACAAACCATCTCTAAAATATGCCATATTTTTCAGTAAATTATTGTTGGAATGGAAAGATATGACAAGACGGATTTATACATTCAACATACTGTACATAAGTGCTGTATTTGTTTATTATAACAATAAATCCACAAGATGGCATTAACATTATTAGCATTCTTTCTGTGAAAGAGATCCACAGATAGAAAGACTTGTAATTCTTAAAAGATAAATGTGAGTTTGTATATTGTGACTAAATATTGCCATCTAGTGTATTTGTCAGGCATGAAAATGGGTCAGGGGTTAAAAAGGTGAGAAAGGTGTGGAGGAAATATGTTCCGGCGTTCTGCCAAAATGTCCGCCGTCGGCAAAATGTCCTACATGTGGCGAATTTGACCATTTTAATTTTTCACATAAGGCTTAATATTCGAGTTAACGGGGGTTTAATTAGTTGAAGGAGTTGATTTCAACCACCATTGACTCGCGCTAGCTTAGCCACTCCGGAGCCCTGAAACTAACAAATAACTGTCAAACTGCACAGAATTTGTTCAAATCATTTCCAACGACTAATTAAACCCCGGCTAACTCAAAGATTAAGCCTAATGTAAAAAATTCTGAGCTTCCCCTTTAAAATAAAGACCATTGAATATGGCCCTTAAAATGTTG
Source organism: Corythoichthys intestinalis (assembly GCF_030265065.1). Lineage (NCBI taxonomy): Eukaryota > Metazoa > Chordata > Actinopteri > Syngnathiformes > Syngnathidae > Corythoichthys > Corythoichthys intestinalis. Next base: position 37,076,335 of record NC_080403.1, on the reverse strand, counting down.
TCTATAAAAGTTTTAGAGCAATAAAACAAACAACACAAATGAATAAAATGAACAGGAATCATTCAAAGTATTTCATAATGGGTCCAAATTATTTTTCGAACACATCATGTGACTATAGAACCTTAGAGACAGCCGTTTGCATTGCTTAGCCAAAACTACAGCTGAGGAGGCAAGATGGATATTTAGAATTTCTTTAAACCTAAGCTTTCAAAACCCTCAACAACAACTGAGCTTGAACCGAGGATTGAGCACGAGCAGTATCAAAAAGTCCTGGCTGTCGTGTTACCTGTTGTGGTGCTTGAATTGGATGCTTATAGCGGTGGACAGTCTTTTTGAGCCAGCGCAAAGTTTGCAGCGCACGGAGATATTTTTGTTATCTTTACTGGACAAAAATGTGAAGTAATGGCTGTGTTTCCAGTGTGCAAATGCAGCCGTTTGTAGTATATCTCCTGCCTATTTCATTGCATCCTGGCGAGGTAGCAAGGCTATGTTGTTTTGGCCGCAAACTCCCAGCGCTCACGCATCATGGTAATACACGTGACCCTTTTTGTTCCATCCCCGATTAAAAAATGTGACATGTGATGTCACTCCCATGACTACAGTATTCTTCATTCTACACACATTATGGGGCAATAACAAAATAGTAACGCACAGGCATCAAGGAAAGTAATTTTACTCAGATTACTGATTTAGAAAAATGAACGCGTTAGATTGTTCTTTACTGAAAGAAAGTAATCAGATTAGTTACGCATTACGATACCGCGTTATTGACAACACTGCTTTTATATTACCGTTAAATACACAAGCTTGACGCTACCTTAACGGGAGCTATTTTTTCACCGGACGCTCCGGCAGTGTTCAACGCAAGCTGCAACGAACGGCAGTAACTTTGTCATACCACAAAATATGAAAACGAAAACCATTACTCACTAAATTCAATATGCTGGCAAATGCATTCATCTAAAAACAATTGGGAGTGATACTTTACCTCCTCCAGCGAATGTGAATTTGTGCTTAGTACAAGATCATCTGTCGCAATTAGCGATCTTTGACGCTCTTTTTTTTTTCCTCCCCGCATACAAACTTGTTTCTCTCTCAGTGGCTGTGATTAACCTCACTGAAGTTGCTGTCCTAGCTAAGCCTTGCCTATCATTCGTCTTTGTAAGTTTTTAGTAACTTTGTGTATTGAATTTGAAAGGAAAATGTGTGTTTTGTTTCTGACGAACTTTTTCATGAAGCTAAACTGTTGAAGCTACTCACATGTGGAAAAATACGAGTGTACAACGTTTTAAATGTATTCATTTGGTATATTTCAGTTACCACGATTTGAGAGATCAATAAATTGAAGAATTTACGCCTTGCGTTTGGAGTGCTTGTTTTTGGGTTTGCTGGAATAGCGTCACTGACACACGCAGCATCAAACAGGGGAAGGGGTAAGCGCTGCCGCGCCAAGCTAATTGTGGCTGCATTTTCGACACATGAAAAATAACGAATACGTACTACTGTATGACGGAAAATTTTAGTGGTTTTGTAACCGCGACGTTTTCATAGCATGGTAATCCGTGAAGGTAACTGGCACATGCCTACAAACGACCCCCCCCCCCTTAAAATTTTTTCTCCTCGGATCTACACGATTCACGTAGGTCATCCTTTTTGACTTCAAAACGGCGAATTTCGCCGAAAGGTGAGAGATTTTCATGCCTGATTTGTTGAGCTAAACGAAATGTTTGAATAACGTTTGCCCAAATGCATGATGTGAAGTGGGGCAACCATGACTGTCAGTGGTGGCTGCAAATGGTGTATCTTCTCTGCGTTGTATTCAATACAGGGTGTTAAGAAAAAGATCAATTCCTGTCATTCTTCCCCACGTCGCGTGCCACAATAGATATAATTGATGTGGAAGAGATTTTACAGCTTTATGCTAATCAATAGCATGTCCCCAATGAATGCCTATGTCCACTCCACTCGCTTGTCTCTGCCTCTTGGCTCTCAATATACGTTCAACGGCGCCATTGTAGTCTGTTTGCGGCAATGCGTGAGTGGGTCGTTCCGTGCGTGCGTTAAATGTGTTAAATATTTTAACGTGATTAATTTAAAAAATTAATTACCGCCCATTAACGCGATAAATATGACAGCCCTACGCATAATACATATTTTTAGATAGTTATTTTGAGATTTAGGGTGTATTTAGGAGTACTTAAAGGGTTAATTCCGATTTACGTGGAAATTCGGGTTACGTCGCCAGCGTAGGAGCGGAACTCGTTCGTAACCCAGGGACTACTTCTACATTCATAGAATGTTTGACATTGTGTAAGTATCAAGGCTTTAGCTTGATCACACCATTAGAAAACAGCTATTAATCTAAACATCAGGAACAATGAGGTATAGTTCCATTCATTAACTTGAAACAGCTATCCAATTTTCAGATAAATGTGTTCAATGTAGAGTACAAAGCGATGAGGAGTGGGGAATAATGAGTGGTGAATTCACATCACTCCAATGGAAAATATGGTGAATGAGGGTACTGCACTGGGCAAAAATTGTAAAGTCTCTGTGGTAAACAATTATGTCCTCATTATTGCATTTGGGCTTAAGTTCAAACTGATGGATCATTTAAGTTAGAAAGCAAACAATACTTACTGTCACATTCATCCAAGAAGAGAAATCAGCATCACCACACCCATGAACTGCGTGAAGAGGATAAGCGGAGTGAAGAAGGACCAGACTGGCCAAAGAGCAATGTTGAAACTGGAAGGGAATATTATGCAACATGTACAGTATTAAAAGATTAAAATTGTAAATTCCAATTAATGTGGCTTATAAAATGGATTTATGCAATTACCCAAAAAACAGATTGAGAGTGATTAAACAGGGATTCCTGCTGGTTGTTGCTTGGTATTGCACGCAACGTTTTGTTCATTACTTCAAAAAAGAATTGTCTACTGGTAATTACTTAAAATAAACTCAGTCTAAGTTTGGTTTAATAAGCCAACCCTGACTCTCACACAATTCTAATTCTACACAAGTTCATGTAGCTATTGTTGAAACACATACCTGAATGATGCAGCAATAAACGCAGCGGTGGTAATGGGAGGGATTGCAGGGTACTCTTGGTCATAGTGCACAATTCCTTTAAACCACTCCAGGTAGCCAATACAAAATGTGGCGAGACACAGGCTAATCCCCAGGAGCAGCAGGCCCACATTAAACCACCAACTGGAAGCATAGATTTAACATTAACAAGAATAATACATCATACTTAAATCATGAATACAGCAGTGAAAGGTTTTTTTCTTTCAAAGTTTGCGGGGACAGTTTAATTTCTTATTCAGCGCTCATTCACCTCTTTATAGCATCATTTACAATGATGTGGCTAAAGAAATCCGCATAATGGGTAACACCAATCGCTGCCACGATCCAGAAAACAGAATGCTTGTTAATTCGAGGAAGAGGTTTGACATCCTTTTCTCCTGTGCCTGAAACGCAAAAATAAAGAAAATACAATTGAAAAAGCACGCTTGGTTCTATTTTCATTCATTGTTATCATCTAGATTTCCACACAATGTCATTTTGATGACTGAAATCAGAGCATGAGTCCAATTCCCTACACCTCTACACTAGTTTTCCACTGTGAGCCAATGGGTGCATTTTGAGATGTTGTGTTCAGGACATCTTCATTTGATCATAGAAAGTAGAGTCACACCCAAGTTATGCTGCCAATATATTAATGAACAGTGATTCCAAGGGTGCCCTAACTATAAAATGAAATGGTTAAATTTTACAGATTATTTTACTGCATTGGTAGGTATCTCTTTTGACACTGGTTAATGGGATTAAACATATCACATGCAGCTGCTTGCTGCTGAAGACAAGCGTGCTGATCCGCCTGGTACTGTTCACAATGAACTCAGTGGCCTATAAAGGAAGTTGGTCTCCATGAGCATTTTGACTCACAGCCAACTGTAGAATGCAAGACACACTGATACTGTGATGCCAATGTTTTCTGAGGGAAAATCCACTTAAAACATGCAGACTATAACACACTTTTCATGAAAAATACAGTGAACCAATTTGATCAGGTACAGTATTCTAATTAGAGTACACATATTAGAGATTGACCGATATGGTTTTTCAGGACCGATAGAGGGGCATAAAAGTTTTTTTTAATTATACTTTGGGGGAAAAAATATTAAAAAATATATATATACAGTGGTACCTCTACATACGATCACTTCGACACACGATCTTTTCGACATCCGACGTAAAATTTGAGCCGCCATTTGTTTCTACATCCGACGAGTTGCTCGAAATACGACGACATGACAGCACTGCAAACGAACGCACGGTGGATTTTCTTGTGTGAGAAATCAACACAGTTTTCAAAAAAAGTTGATACAGTTGGAGAAACAAGGAAAAAAGTGATGCTTACCTTTGAAATGAAGATGCAAGTTATAGAAAAATATGAGCTTGGGGTGCGCGTCCCTGAACTGGCTCAACAATACAGCTCCATGGTCCTCTTCAGACCACCGTTCGCCACTATTTATAAGTTAAGGTGACAATTATTATTGTGGTAACATTGCCAAGGAAATCGCCAGCTTCGTCACGTTTTTATCATTTATTTAAGAACTTATCCAACACAAAACGCCCATTGTCTTAAGCAGTTGACCGCTCTCAAGAAAACGAAAGTATTATCTCTACCGCACCGACCTATCTCACTGAGACGTCACCTTCGCGGTGCGTTCAGGGACAGTAAAAAGAGTCCGCCATATTAGAATCCGATTCGTTACATTATTTACAGGAATAATTATTAATTATTCTTCTTATTATTATATTATTCTGAATTATTTATTTATAACTTATTTGTTTTTCTATGTTTAATTGCCATTTGTAACAGTGCCAGCAGTATTTATTAAGAATTTAGTGTATGTTTTTAGGCTTTGGAACGAATTAATGGAATTATAATGTATTCCTATGGGAAAATCCTGCTCGACATACGACCATTTCGACTTACAAACAAGGTCCTGGAACGAATTAAATTCGTATGTAGAGGTACCACTGTATATATATTAGGGCAGTCAAACGATTAAAATTTTTAATCGAGATAATCACAGCTTTAAAATTAATTAATCGTAATTAATCGCAATTCAAATTACCTATAAAATATGCCGTATTTTTCTGTAAATTATTGTTGGAATGGAAAGACAAGACTGATATATACATTCAACATACGGTACATAAGTACTGTATTTGTTTATTATAACAATAAATCGACAAGATGGCATTAACATTAACATTCTGTTAAAGCGATCAATGGATAGAAAGACTTGTAGTTCTTAAAAGATAAATGTTAGTACAAGTTATAGAAATTTTATATTAAAACCCCTCTTAATGTTTTCGTTTAAATAAAATTTGTAAAATTTTCAAACTTAAAATAAACTAGTAGCTCGCCATTGTTGATGTCAATAATTACACAATGCTCATGGATGGTGCTGAAACACATAAAATCAGTCGCACCCAAGCACCAGCAGAGGGTGACAAAACAAAACAAAAAAAAAAAACAAGTAACAAATGGACATGACGCTGTCATTTTAATTTGAGCGTGGCATGTGAGTTAACTGCGTCAAATATTTTAACGTGATTAATTACCGCCCGTTAACGCGATAATTTTGACAGCCCTAATATATATATATAAAATATACCTTTTCCCAACGATAGATCTGAATAAATACATTGAGGAAAAAAATGGGGGGGGGGGGGGGGGGGCTATTTCGCGAGTTTTCACTTATCGCGGCGGGTTCTGGTCCCCATTAAAAGCGAAAAACGAAGGATCACTGTACTGAGGTGACTTATTGAACAAAAATGTTTACGGCTAAAGCTGTTGAAACTTTGAGCTCGTTTTAGATCTGTATACGCAGGTATGACTTGGCTCCTAGTAGTCCTTAACAATCTATCGCCTCAATTTTGCCCTTGGCGCCTTCAATTTTTCTGCAAGCCGCCCTACGTAGGTTGGGCACCCGTGGTCTACACTAAAGAGATGACCATTGTATCGAAAAGAGATCCTTTGGGTGTGGTTTCAGTGAATGTTTTCTCAGTCAAAACAATGAAGAATTGCTGGATTTCAGCCAGGAACGGCCTCAAAAAGAAAACATTGGTCACTAGTATCCTTAGAAAACCCCACGTTACTTAAATTAATTTTAATAACTTTTGCACTGTCGTAAAACCTGCATACCTACCAAATACGAAACAGTAGAATTAAGGAGAAACTTATCCAAAACGAAATGTGTTCACTTACACTTATCTTCGTCGGCCAAAGTGCCTTTGGCTTGCATTAATAGCTCGGCATCTTTTCGGAAACGGTTTCTCAGGGTTGCGAACTCACTTTCATTCAACATAATGAAAAGCTATTAAAAACGGACAATATTGCTGAAGCTGCTTCCCCGCGACCCGACCCCGGATGCACTTCCTTATTCCTGCGGTTGTCGTCGCGCTTGATGACGTCACCAAAGCGACCATTGTAGTTTTTTTAAATCAACGCAATAGTTTTTGGCGATAAAAAATGCATCACGCCGGAAACATGCAGAATATTTTTCTAAAATTCCTTTGTTAATACTGTACATTAAAACTAATACCTGTCTTTAAATGTTAGAAGAGTTATCAAAAAAAAAAAAAAAAATGATACAGAGCCTTGAGGAAAGCATCAGGTCACACAATTAATCCCATAATCCTAATACAGGCAAGTTTGAATATTTTGTTAATAAACCCAAGGAAAGGCTATTTTTTTTTTTTTTTTTTTTTTAATCTTCCAATAAAGCTGAGGTTGAACAGTGAATCACTACTGTACCATATAATTATTCTTCGGGACACAGTACTACTATAGTACAGGCAGGCTTGAGTAAATTTCACTAATACTCAAATTTACCAAAGTATGCTATCTACAATTTCAGCTAAACATCTGAGCAAGAAAGAGCATCAGTGTTAAACCTACTGGGATTAGCAAAGCTTGAAAAGAATATTTCCTGCTGTTGCTACCTGTGTGTGTTTCTGAGAAAGTGTGTGCATGCATGTGTGAAGGGTCATTCTAGCGCTGGAAAATCAGTCCGCAGAGAAAATTCACCTTAGGCTTCCACCATCTTCTATGGCGCTTCTGTGTCGCTGGCCAAGTGAACTTCGTTGCAGATGCCGAGGAATGTGCATTAACTTTGTACCGTGTCAGAGTCAAATTTACCTCAGGTGCACCTCTCTAATTTCCCTTCCCCCACAACATCTAATCCCACAGATAAGGTGCCATTTCCCATCCTAGGAATGTTGAGGAACGCAGCCAACTTTCACATTTGTCATTTTCTGCATGAATGACACGCTCTCCACTGATGTGTTGACAACAGCCCCTGTAATCACTACAAGACTACTAAAAATGACAAACGGTTTAATTGTGAAGATATTATCAGTATGAAAATTGGAAGAATGAGCAACTGTAATCATTTTGAACATAAAAATTACACTTCATAGGGGCTGAATGTGCTAGTTCAATTTACAAGACGAACTCTGTCCTTCAAAACTTTAAACCTGGGATTGTTATTGATCTTCTTATTGAAAAGTGCGAGGACCTCTTCCTTTTTCTTGAAGTTCCCGTCACCAGTAATGGAAAAATAGGCTGCCAGAACCTGCAAAAGGAATTCAAATTTTTCCATTATATACTATTAATAATTAAGGTTTTCTTAAAATATTATTAGACAAAAATGTGGTTGGAGGGAGGTGGTAAACAATGTTTACCTTTTTCCTGAGTTTCTTCACTGGCAATTCTTGGTCTGGTGAATTTCTCAATACTGCCTTGATAGTTTCTTTCCATTTGAAATTACCTATGAGGTATTCAAAAGCACTCATTAGCCCCTGATGAATGATTACTGTATTATCAGTCAAGGTAAAAACCATTGCTTCCAGGTGACTCTATTCTTTAAAATAATTAGGAGAGACTTTTTGTTACTGTCTGGTAGAAATCTTACATTGCAATTCACCATGTCGTTCTCACTCTGCTACAGCCTTGCAGTATTATGTTCGTTTGTCATTATGTCTGAAAGGTTTTTTTTTTTTTTTTTTTTTTTTTTTTTTAAAGGCTGAAGGCCTGTCAAGGCACCACTTAAGTAGTTGTTCTTCTTTTTGTGGAAATTTAACTTTTAAGTCCTACTCTTCGTCATTCATGAATCGAATATCTTGGAACTTGGTAGCTATGTAGCATGGGCCAGTATCTATCGGTCATTAGAACCCAATTTTTCTTTTTTTTTGTATCAGGGCTGATTATTAGCCAGTCGAGTAGCAATCTGTAGGTTAGGAATTTGACAGCAGAGAGCAGCCTTCATCCTTAATAGCACAGTGCTGCTTTTTTACGCAATCGAGTATAAAAAAACTAACAGTATTGCTTGGTAAGTTACATTTTAGTCACCCTTCTTTGTTAGAAAGGTACAAACATACTGTATGAAATATTGAAGCACAAGACCTTGATTATTTGCATGCCAGCGGAAAGAATCTTGTTTCATGAAGTGAAAAAATTCACAGAATTTCTTTTTCCAATGTGAAGTAGTGGAGAAAAACTTCATTAATGGCCAATATTTTCGGAAGTAGGCAAAATAGCCACTGTGAGTTTTTAAAAGTCTGTACTATTTTAGGCAACCAAATGAGAGTCTAAGATTATCCAACCAATTCGTCATGCATTGGCTACCCACCATCCTAGGTGCCGTCAATACATGCTTTAAATGGACCCAGAGGTGAAACGGGCTTCATCGGAGTCTCAGACGGGGAAAAGAGAAAAAGATCCATATTGCACAAGTTCAGAAACTATAAAGAATGTGTGCCTATTTTCTTAGCTACTTTTAACCTGTTCGGAGTGTAACAGCCTAGGGATGTCCCGATCCAGGTTTTTGCACTTCCGATCCAATACCGATATTGTTTTGCACTTCCGATCCGATACCAATACTGGCCAATACCGATACTGACCTATCTGAGCATGTGTTAAAGTTTAAAGTTATTTAGCCTCCTTACTTAGTTGTCAGACTCATGGTGAAAAAGGTTTTAGTACTCTTGATAACAACTAGCCAGCTGAATTAGGTGAGTTTGAATAACACACAACGGTTGGTAACAAGAAACTGACCTGTTTATTCAGTGACAAACACAAAACATTATAAATAACAAACAGAAACAGCATAGTCAGTCAGTAAAACGTGAAAATAATATTGTAAACTGTCTTTAAAAAAGCAAAACACACGAACAACCTCAGTGGAAAATCCCCCAAATCCCCCAAGCTATTAGATGTTTTTAATGTTTCGTGCATTAGTTACAAAAATTGTATAAAAAGCCTCTCAGGTTTAAATAAACGACTATTTCAGTATCAAGTTAACATTTTAAAACAGTAAATAAAATACTCAAGTCCCCATTCTGTATCAGCAGCTTTAAACTACATTCATTTAATTTTGCGAATCAACTGTTAAAGTTGTTAAAATTGCTCCCGTTATTCCATAATTTCCCTTCTGTCTACTTTCAACATGTGAAAGTTTTAAAACTGTTTTGAAGATAGATTCAAGTCAAGATTTTGCCGATTTAGGAGTATTTTAGATAAAAACTTAATTAGGTTCGCTTGGAAGGTTCACAACAGCCTACTAGGGAAGTCTTCTGCTTTAAGATGGTGGCTGTTTACTAACGCATTTGGTTTTCAATACTTCAGTGTTGCTAATGCAGTCGAGTCTGTCGTGTAGCATCTGGTTCTATATACATATGATATCTATTATCTCCAGTAAAACGACATTGACGTAGTTTGTAGCAGCTGTCAGCAGCAGTCAGGTATTCTTGTGTTTTTTATCCAGCGGCATGAGTTGAGCTAAAGCCGTGAGTTGAGCATTGGCATTACCCGGGTCTAAGACAACTTATGTTTACTTTCGGGACGCAACGCCGTCAGTTTCTCATTGCGTCCCGAAGACCGCGCTGTGTATTAGTTCCGCTTTACTTGACATATTTCAATAATCGGAATTTGGATGTTTGTGAATCATTCTCGAATCTTCCACGGCCGAATCGCGTGTTGGATGGTGCGTCTTTACTCACGTGAGATAATGGCTCGTCATCCAGAATGAATTCTTCGGCGATGACTCTTGTTATTCCCTGGGCTTTGGGATTGTCGAGTGCCAGTTTGTCACGCATAACAAAAGTTTCTGCCAGTGTTAGTTGCGTAGGACCTTTCTTTTTGTCTTCGGTTTTCTTAACATACGCCTCATATTGTTTGTGGTGGTATTTCGCTAAATGCTTGATTAGGTTGGTTGTATTAAAACTTCTTACAGCTTTACCACTACGCTTGATTTTATTGTGGCATATGTTGCTCTCTGCCTCTTCGTCTTTGTCGTCCTTTAAGGTGAAATGATCCCACACAGCTGACATTTTTACCGATAAAGTGTGATGTAGTGTGTTGAAGGTGTGCCGTAAAGTGCGGACCGGATTTTAGGGAAACCGGAGCAAAAACTGGAATGGATTATGTAAATCGTTGCGCTGGAAAACCCAGACCGGACTTTAAAAAAACTGGATCGGAAGTGCGGATCGGAATTTTTCCTGTGTTCCGATCCGATACCGATGCGCATTTTTTTGCCCATATCGGCGTCTGATCCGATCCAAATATCAAATCGGGACATCTCTAGTAACAGCTTTTATGTGTCTTACGCACACGGTGTAGAAGTCACATAATAAGTAGATTGAAGTGGAGTCACAAAAAGTTACATTTGCCCTTCATCTGACCACATAATATAGCATCTCGTGTCAAATAAAGACCATACCTTTGGAAGCTGCTAGAACCTCAGTCAGCTCTGAAACCTCCACTTCTGTTTGGTCACCTAGGAAAAATTAAATAACTCATAAATAAATATCAGTACTTTTCTTCCGTTTATAATAGTCCACGTACAATACTGTATGTGTACATTGGACTTATAATGACCAGTAAATATTACTTACTTTTTATTTTCTTGCTGGGTATTTGCTCAGAAGCACCATCTTGGTCCTCACTTCCAATTTCTTCACAACCCCGTAATCTCTTTCTTTCCTTCTTTTTCTTTTTGGTCAACTGTTCTTCCTCGACTACTGCCATTTCTGCCTTTTTTGATTTCTTGTCAACGTTCCCATTTGCCTGTTGACGGGCTTCTTGTTTAGTTAGCTTCTTTTGCTTTGTGTTTGAATGGCCATTCTGCTTTTTATGACTGCTATTCATTTCTCCTTCTGTGGCAATACCTTGAACTTTTTTCTCCAGGGGTGCAGAAGGGGGCTGTCAAATTATAAGAAAGTTATTAGCATAAACAGAAAACATCTTAAAGAAAAACTTGAAAACTATGTTTATACATTCATTGATTAATCTTCTGAGCTGCTTATCCTCACAAGGGTCGTGAGGGTGCTGGAGCCTATCCCAGCTAACAACGGGAAGGAGGCGGGTTATACTCTGAACTGGTTGCCAGCCAATCGCAGGGCACATACAAACAACAATTCATGAACACACTCACACCTACGGACAATTTAGTGTTCAATCAACCTACAATGCATGTTTTTCTGTTATGGGAGGGACACGGGAGTACCCGGAGACTTCACACAAGGAGGCTGGAGCTGGGATGGAACAAACAATCTCAGAACTGTGAGGCGACTGTACTGCCCCAAATTTTCATATTTTCCTTTAAAAAAAACTGTCATTTTAAAAAATGCCGTAAGTAAGCCTGTCGCAATATACAATAATTCCATTTATCGCACGGTAAATAAAAATGACGACGGTAATTTTCCCTGCTGCGATTTATCGCCCCATGTGCGCGCGCGTGCAGCAGATGTGCTGTTATAAGTTTGGCTTCCTTCTTACCAGCTACACAATATGCTGTGTTGAGGACTCACTTCTGGGTATGTTCATTTTATACATTTCAGTTTGAGTGACCATCATTCAATGGATGGAGGTGGGGGCGAGTGCACAGTCTGCGCACAGCAATGAGCGAGCAGAGTGAGGAAGACGAAAAGGGACCGAAAATCCTGGTTTTCAAGCCAAACACCTCAGCCCCGGTGTGGGAATATTTTGATTTTAAACCAAATGAAAATGGCGAGGTAACCAAAAAGGATGAATCAGTCTGCAAAATTTGTTTGGAGGTTGTTTCAACAAAGAGGGTCAACAGAACAAATCTACATGCTCATTTGAAACACCATCAACCTCTATAGTTTTCACTGCTTGGTAAGCAAACTGCATCGCAACAAGTGGAGCCTTCCTCGTCACGTCAATCTACGAGTGTTCGCTTGATGTGTGAAATACAAATAAGAACGCGCACAGTGGCGCACCCTCACGGAAAGTGTAGTCCTCTACATAGCTGAAGAAATGAGACTGTTTTACCTCTGTTTAATGTTGTTTGATACTTACTGAAGACAATTTTTTGTGACTCCTACTTAATTATTCTATTTTTCTCTGTTGTTGTTGAGGTGCAATCGTTTGTGTTACTACAACTTTATACCTCTGTGCCTAAATGCTTTTTATTTTTTCTTGAAAAAGACATTTTATATATTGTGTGTTTCTGTGCGGTATTAATATTGTTGTCTTTTACTTAAAAGAGGCATGGTCTATTTTTTTTGCTTGAGATTTCTTTAAAAGTATTTTTGAATTTAAGAGTTAACATTTATTGCGTTTAAATAAGTGTACCTGATCTACTAATATATACTGTATTCTCACTGTTATTGTAAATTGGTTAAAAAATTGGGGGTGGGGATGCCAATAATATCTCATATCGCAATAATTTATGGGATAATTTATCGCTCACTATGATTTGTTTTCGCAACAGGCCTAGCCATAAGACTGTAGGATAGTTGATGATCTTAACCTTGCTGATATAATTGTATCAAATGTTAGCACATGTGCCTCACAGTTCTGAGGTCAAGGGTTCAATCCCGGGCTCCGGCCTTCCTGTGTGGAGTCTGCATGTTCTCCCTGTGCCTGCTTGGGTTTTCTCCGGGGACTCCGGTTTCCTCCCAAAAACATGTGTGGTATGCTGATTGAAAATTCTAAATTGTCCATAGGTATGAGTGTGTGCGTGAATGGTTGTCTGTCTCATTGTGCCTTGCGATTGGCTGGCAACCAACCAATTCAGGGTGTACCCTGCCTACTGGGCTCCAGCACCTCCGCGGCCCTCGTGAAGATAAGCGGCATGGAAAATGGATGAAAGTTTAAATTTATTTATTTCACTTTCTTTATTACTTAGATTTCTTGTTGTATGTATGTTGTATTTCTAATATTTTTCGTGGCCATTTTTTAGGCTTGTCTGTTAAAGATTTTCTGTTCAACAATTTATCCTGCCATGAAGTGTTGTATGTGTGAATTCATAAGAATAATTAAAAACAAAAAAATCTCCCCAAAAAAGGTTTGTTAGTTTCTTAGGAAAAGAGATATATTTGGGATCTCAAGACATGCCTAAAACAAAAAAGGGCAGTTGTTTATATGGGCAGAAAATCGGGGTAGTAGGAATACTTTTTACTTGTCACTTACACTGTCAGACGCTGAATTGAGGATTGTCCACACATCTTCGTGGAGACTTGAGTTGGTAATACGTAGACTATTTTTCATCCAGTTCTAATGAAAGATTTCAAAGTAATTACATACTGCAGGCAAGCTCCTGATACTTAGGACCAATATTCACACATTGGAATTCAAACAAAACAAAGAACACAGTTCCTTGACATTAAAATTCCAATAATTGTACCCACCTCAAATTTGGCCTTTTTTCTTGGAACATTGTCATACGCACTGACTTGCTTGAGCACATCTTTTAATTTTGCACTGACTCCTGGCTTGTTCATGGCTTCGTGGATTTTCTTGAACAATAGAGTGATCATACTTGAGTAAAAATTAGGGCTGTCAAACGATTAAAATTTTTATTTGAGTTAATCACAGCTTAAAAATCAATTAATAGTAATTAATCGCAATTCAAACCATCTATAAAATATGCCATATTTTTCTGTAAATTATTGTTGGAACGTAAAGATAAGACAAGACGGATTTATACATTCAACATACTGTACACAAGTACTGTTTATTATAACAATAAATCAACAAGATGGCACTAACATTAACATTCTGTTAAAGCGATCCATGGATGGAAAGACTTGTAGTTCTTAAAAGATAAATGTTAGCACAAGTTATAGAAATTTTATATCAAAACCCCTCTTAATGTTTTCGTCTTAATAAGATTTGTAAAATTTTCAATCAAAAAATAAACTAGTAGCCCGCCATTGTTGATGTCAATAATTACACAATGCTCATGAGTGCTGAAGCCCATAAAATCAGTCGCACCGATGCGCCAGCTGAGGGCGACAAAACTCCAAAAAACACAAGTAACAAGTGGACGTTGCACTGTGCTGTCATTTTAATCTGTTTGAGCGGGGCATGTGCGTTAATTGTGTCAAATATTTTAACGTGATTAATTTGAAAAATTAATTACCACCCGTTAACGCGATAATTTTGACAGCCCTAGTAAAAACATTTATCAAATGATAACATTCAGCTCGGAGGTTGACTTTTACCTGGATCCACTGATGCTGCTTCACATCCCCTTTGTTTGATTTTGCCTCATAGCCTTTACCTCCATATTTCTGGTCTTCGCTGATGCATTTGATGTGATTCTTATAATCATCGCCCCTTTAGAACAGCATAATATGACATTATCCAACGGCAGTGAAAGTTCGCTATGAAAACCCAATTGTAAAATGGATATCAATATTTACCAGAAATCTTTTCCACAGTCAATGCAAGACAGAACCTGGCAGCCCCGGCACATAGACACGTGTTTATCCACCTGGGCTTTCTTTAGGGACTCGCCACAAGCATTGCATGTAAAGAACACCATGCTGAACGACTCCCCTGGCCGCGTGGATTAAATGTCGAGTACAATGTCTTCTCAATGGCTTGTAATGTCGGTAATGTATACAGGTATAGACTACTACGAAAGCATAGCACAGGTAGGAACAGGTTACGTTACGTTAACTAAAAGTTGTCTCCAACCAGATTGGAAACGTGGTCAAACAAAACAGGAAACGTTGCGGATTTTAAAAGGAGCTAAAACCAATACAATAATCTATCAATGTGATGTAACTATACTTTTAAAAACAGTAAAACACTCTTTGGGTTTTACCATGCCGGAATCTAGGATTGCGACGCTATAAAAAGTCCGTAGGTGTACACATAATACAAAACAATAGTTCCGACCTGCTGGACTGGAGTTTTGCCAGTTTGAGCCTGCCGGTGTAAATAACTGTTGGTGTTATCGACATAACAATCATTATGGGGCAATATATGTTTAATCCGGTTATTGTGTAATGCAAAAATGACATAAATTCAGCAAATAAAGGAGCACGAACTGCGGACTGGACCAGGAAGCCGGGCAACGATGGTTGAGAGGTGATTATCCATCATAAAAAAAGAGAATCTATCAAATGTATATTGATTTTAATACAGCAATAGCGAAAAAATATTAAGTTAGCTTTTCAGTCTTGTCAGATAATATTAAAAGTGCGCGAATTAGCGCAGTAAATTAGTTTGGCAGCAGGCAGGTTTGTAGTTAGCATGCTAGCTACTTCCATCAGTATTTAGAATAATGCAAGCTGTTATTATAGTGATGTTCAAGCAACATGCCAACGCAATAAGGTTGTTTTGCATTAATTATACATTACAGTAATGCCTGTTATTGACTTTCTTTACTTCCGCTAGCTTTAGGAGCAAGTGCTTCCACAGATGAGTGAGCATGGACACACTATCCAGCCACAGCTCTTACTTGCTTCAGCAGCTTCAAGAGCAGAGGATTCAGGGAATGCTCTGCGACTGCATGTTGGTGGTCAAAGGGGTTTGCTTCAAAGCCCACAAAAATGTCCTGGCAGCTTTCAGCTCCTATTTCAGGTATGCAGTGTTCATTGCTTTATTGCTAAATTCATCAAAAAGTTATTTATGCGAGGAAACTATACAAAGAGATATAAAAGAGTAGTGGTAACGGTTACATATATACAGTAGTTTTGTTGTTGTTGTTTAAAAAAAAAAAAAAAAAAAAAATCTGTCCTCCGACCAAAATACTGAATATTGGTACCCTTGCCACTCCTTTAAGTGTCTGTATTTTCTTATTTAGTGACTTTTTGTCAATGTACAGCATTCTGTACAAGACAAAAATACTTCAGATATGAGTGAAGTGCAGAATTTCTAAAATAATTTCCTTTGTTGGTGCTTTTAGATCTTTATTCCAGAATTCTCCCAGTCAGAAAAATGAAGTGTTTAACTTGGTTATCCAGGATGTTAGTGGCATTGGCCAATTATTAGACTACATGTACACCTCCCATCTTGACATCAATCAAGAAAATGTACAGGCACTCCTTGACATCGCTCAGTGTTTGCAAGTTCCAAATGTCCAAAGCATGTGTAACACATTCCTCAAGCCTTGCCCCCCACCAGTGGAAATCCCATCATTTTCTCTCCAAGGGATGTTGACATCAGAGCATGACTGCCTTCTGGGAAGCAGCCTGCCTAATGATGTTGACCTCCCCTGTTCCACTGAAGTACAAAGAGCAAGCTTCATGGAGCAAACAAAACGAATGCCTATGTCTATGCCTAACAGTGCTCCGAGTGACTCGGGTAGCGGCTCCCAGCCACCTGTAGAAAAACAATTAGTACATGGGTACAAGCTCCGCAATTTCTACAGTAAGCAATACTTTAAACAAAGTGCAATTCAGGCCTCAAACCGAGGTCCAGGCCCTTCAGTTGTTGTGGAGGAGTCACAGTGTGAGCTCGGGCTAAGCCAAGTTGGCAACCACTCGAATTTATCCTCAGGAAATGCAGTTCAGCCCACCCCAACTTGCACATCCTTGGCAGCTGACAAAAACCATGTGTCTGCTCTGACACCCTCCGATAGTTTAAACAACCCCAGCTCTGACCATGCAGACTCCATGCTTAATGTTCCGGTCCGTCCAAAGAAGACAGTTTACCTAAAGAAATACAACTATCTACGTTCTCAAAAGGCCTTGGAGGAAATGTTTGCAGAATCAGTCAGCGAGCCCATCCTTAACTGCTCCAAAGGCACTCCCCAAGAAGATTCTGCAGTCCAGATTGGGACTCAAGAAGCTCCTGTTGAAAACCTTGTTACTGTTAGAGAAGAGTCACCCAAGACACTATCAGTTGCTGAAATTCCAAAGCAGTCATCCACAAACCAAGAGGAGCAAGGACTGCAGACTGTGCCCGAAGCACCACAGCGAACGGGACATAAATATTCCTGCAATTTGTGTGGGAAAATCTTCAAACACCCAAGCAACCTGGAGATGCACAAACGCTCACATACTGGTAAGCGGTAATGCAATGCTTCTAATTAGTTTTGCTCAATATGTTAAACCGTATTTCATTCTTACAATCATTCTGCAGGTGAGAAGCCCTTTGAGTGTAACATTTGTGGGAAGAACTTCTCCCAGGTATTTTCAAATTGTCAAAGTGCAAATTGTGTGAGCCATACTTCAGTTTTTTTTTGTTTTATTTTGTTTTTCTGCTCCTAGGCTGGAAATTTGCAGACACACTTGCGGCGGCATTCTGGAGAGAAACCCTTCATCTGCGAGTTGTGTGGCAAATGGTAAATAGCCTCACACAAACACATTTTTTTCAAATTTATTAAGTGTATGCTTTCTAATGCATCGGTCAATACATCGTACATTCAATGAGTAATAAAGTACGGCCCTCATGTTAAACAATTCTAAGCTGTACTTTCAAATAATCTCTTATGAGATGTGTAGTGGTGCTTGCAGCTACCTTTAGGTAAATGTCAAGGGTTCAATTCCTTAGTTAATGCTCGCATACCCTGCTAAATGTTTGTTCCGGCCCAGATTTTCTTTTTTAAAAAATGGGTGTATTGATAGAAAGGGAATCCGGGATAAATCTCGGCCACAAAAAACAATCTAAGTGAGTCCCTGCGGTGACCCCATCAAAAAGTAGTAAGAATGAACATACATGTGTAACATTTAGTAGCCTACATGTTTCTTTGTTTGCTTGCAAATAGCATGAATGAAATGCTCATTGAGTCGCATCAAATATGTCACATGTACCTCCTTCTAGCTTCACTGCATCGGGGGATGTCCACCGTCACAAAGTGGTGCACACAGGCGAAAAGCCTCATCTATGTGATATATGCGGTCGAGGTAACTCACATCTTTGAACATCACCAACTGACATAATTTCCATAGTTGCACATGTAGTGTAGAGAATACAGTACTTTTATTTTTCTAATTACCCAGTGTATATAGTAGTATGTTTCTGACAGTGTCTTCATTCTGCATTAATGTTGATGTTGTCAAGGATTTAACAACTTGAGCAATCTCAAAGAACACAAGAGGACACATGCCACAGACAAGACATTTACTTGTGACCAGTGTGGAAAATCGTTCAACACACACAGGAACCTTCTGAAGCACAAAGCTTGCCACGGTGGTGAGAAACCACACAGTTGTCCCACCTGTGGTAAGTTGGCATCTTTTTCGCAGCATCACTTACACCCAGGTTTACAGGTGCGGTATACATTCTGCAATTTTTAGAATGTGATTTTAATTGGTAATGTTCGCCTCAGTATTTATTTATCAATTTCCTTAACATCTAACTTGAGGTTCATGTATTGCACCACAATGTTTTTTTGTCCTCACTAGTAAGACAACTTATTTTGGGGCTGCTCTCTGCAAAGCAAAGCACCCCACATATAAAATTACACAAGTAGGATGACTGCACTTGACTGGCAAGATTTTTTCCCCTAACCACTATTGCCACTTTGCCATATTTGTACACAATTATACCTTACTAGTAAACTAAGTGTGACAAAAGTGACACATCTAAGCAAGGGCGTAGGTTTGCATAGGGACGGTAGGGACATAACACTACCAACTTTTCAGGATGCTCAAATTGTTCCCACCAACTTTTAAGCAACCTTATTTGCATTATATAATGAGTTCACTTATATAGGTAATTTAGATTGTCTTCCCATATGTTGTAGTGATAGAATTGACCCTACCATTATAAAGTGAGTTATTTTTAGTATGTTGACTTACATTTATCCCTTTTCACTTGCTAAATGTGCCGGTCCATTTTTTTTCCTCAAACACACGTTTCATTGGCTGATGACATACTTATGTCAAATACTTCATTTTTTACGGTGCTTTAAAGACGCCATCTGATTGAACAGGCCGGTGTGATCATCGAACGGCATGCTTGAGTCTGATTGGTATATTGGAGTGATGTGTTTATTATTGTGGCCTCGAGGCAATTAAAAGTAAAAAGTATGGCTTTGTAAAACTACTGTTAGAAGTACATTTTTTCTCAAAAAGTTACTCAAGTAAATGTAACTGAGTAAATGTAACGTGTTACTACCCACCTCTGCTAAGTATTGAAAACTACAGTATAAACTTACTCACAAAGGAAGGATATCAAATCAATGCTCAAGCAGGTTTACGGAACCACATTTGAGCTTTTATTCAACTTCCTTGGTATCCAGTTTAATGTCTACTGTATGTAATAATGCACTCAATCACCTCACCACTTCTACTTGTGCAATGAGTCGTCTGGGTAGTGAGGGCAAAGAGAATAGGGTTCATGGAACTAAAGATGGATTTCAAATAAATGCTCAAACAGAATTCCATGCTGTCTTGCACATATGTAATAAGTTTTCTCCACCTATTTAGGGAAGTGCTTCATTGGCTCAGGGGACTTGCAGCGTCATATCCGGTCTCACACTGGAGAAAAACCCTATCTTTGCAGCACCTGTGGAAAAAGCTTCACCCGTTCAGCCATGTTGCGGAAACACAGTAACATGCACTGCAAGGGTGTACCAGCTGATGGCGACATAACAGAGAATTCTGAGCAGACACTGAGCTCAGATACAGGTGTCACGCTCAGCAAAGCTATGTGCCATAGTGATGCCACAAGTGAACAGACCTATTCTGCTCTGCTGCCTCACACAGGACCTGAGAAGCCATCACCACCTGTTTCTTCACCCCCAACACCCAATGTGGAAACTCCACCTCTAGGTATACAGCTTAGTCCGGCTTCTACCCCAACCTCCCTTCCAGAGCTACGATCCCTTGTACCGCACCATCTCCTCGCTACCTCCCACCAAGAGAGGAGTACTGCACTACCTGGCCCGGATCACATGAAGCTACCCAAGCAACACATCCCTCAAGAGGTTGAATACGGACCCTATATAGAGAATGGGCCAATGGGAGGTGAGATGGGTAGAGGTCTTTTAGGCAAACCTTACCTCCCTGTTCAAGACAACTACTGTGCTACTCGGTCTAATAGTGGCTTGTACAGATCGAGTGAAGGCAACTTCATATCAAGTGTAACTCTGTGGGGCATTGCAATGAAAACCTTGCAGAATGATAATGAAATGGATCAATAACAATTCAGGAACAAATGACAATCATCTTAGGAGGTCTAGCCAAAGATGTTTGATGTATTTCCCAGAGATGTAATAGAGAATGTAGGTTAGGTCTTGTTGTATTTTCATGCTGTTATTTATTTAAACCCTAATATTCTTTTTAGGTGATCATAAATACATTTTATGTTGGCTTTGTTTCTAGTTCTTAAAAGGCATAATGCTGAAGTTGTGGTTAGGAGGTGAATGGTCTTACCATGATTTCTTGGATTTTTTTCTGCATAAGTCACTTCCTTCCCACAATAATATTATTAAATAAATACATTGCCAATAGGTGTTAATATGTCTATGTGTGAAAGTTGTTTTTTCTATGTGTCCTGTAACTGACTGGCAATCAGTTTTTGGTTGTACCCTTTCTTTTGCCCTAACTAGGCTGTGATATTTGTCAGCCCGTCCATAGGATGGTAAGTGTTGTTGTAGAAATGGATCAATGGCTGTGATCATACTGTGAGTGTGACTGGTTTGTATGTGCACTGCAATCTGCTCATCAAAGGTGTACTCAACTTCTCGCCCAAAGTTAGCTTTGAACGGCTCTAATTACTCACATCCTTACCTATAACCAGTTGTGTACATCCTTTTCTACCAATTCAGTGTATGTGTAATGTACCATATGTGAGGCAAATCCCTAAGCATTTCAAGGCAAAAAGTTTCGGCTGATGATGGATTTCCGGTCTCATTTTGTATCATGCAACAGTTGTGGCAGCTGGTGAAAAATATCCTCTCCGGCCCTCCTTCAACATTGTCCATATACAGTATATGTCAGCAGTTTCTTCATTTAACAAATGACAGATTTACGCTTTTATATACTGCTTTGCACTAAAACGGATGTTTGAAATCCATTTAATCACTTGATGACACGATATGCATTGTATATTTTTTTTCCCCCCAAATGAAGTCTGATTGCATTTTAGTTCATCCCATTATCAGAACACAGCATGTGCTTTAAATTCATGGAAAGCACTTGAGAAATCAGAACACCATTCTAAAGACCATGTTACCTGGAACAAGAATATATATTAGATTTTGGGGATTGCTGTCTGATACAGTTGCACAAAATCAACATTGTGTTGATTTTTCAAAAGGTTTTGCAGTTTCTCAAATCATTTTAATTTATATAACAATGCTTTGGGGGTGATGCGGTTAATATGTCTAAATCATGATTAACAGCCAGCCAGTATGGGAAGTTTAACTTGTCATCTGTCAGTTATACCAGTGCTGTCATGGTATCCGGTTTTGTGGAATCTAGCACTGTTTAAAATGCCAAAGACTTAAGTAGCTACGCAGGACATTATACCCATTAGATCCACACAATATTCACTGGTACAAGACTTGGGATCATGACTTTCAAAATGTTGCTTGTTAATGAAATGACACATCTGCGCTTGTAGAGTATTTCTCAAATATAGTAAACAGACAAGGAACGATTTAAGTTGCTCCGTTGCCAAAGGTTTTGGCTTATAGTAAATTGCGTACTGTTGAATTATCATAAAAGCTAACCACTAACAAAGCACAACAACCAGCATGTTTCTGCTGAATTTGTTTTGGTTTTGTATTTGTTGTGTTTTGGTTGATTGATTTGTTGTGTTTAGGACATATGACAGCATGTGCTGGATTTGTTGGCAGGAAGTTTTTCATTGTTTTATTCTAAAGCCACTCCCACTTTATAATACCTAAGTACAGAACAAGGATTTTTTTCCAGCGGGTTTTCACTGGATTTTTGCACTCATTATGCTGTCCATTGTTTTTGTATGGAAAACTTCAACGTTTGGTTATTCGGAGGAGATTTTGGTGCAGAACATGTTTTAGTGCGCACGCGCAGTTTATGAGGAAACAGGAAGTCGAAAGTGGAAAATCAACCTCCTTTCAAGACCTTTTTCTTTTTTGAATCATTTCTACGGTGAGTAATTATTTTTTTTCCTCATACGACTGGCGCAGCACAAAACATCAAATATGAGAGTCGTAGTATGTTAATACGTAATTTTCAGTTTCATTTTAACATTTGTACATTTGGGCCTTACTCTGTCAACATATGAAAATACTGTGGCACCTGTTAACAAGCACAATATTTGACGCATTACTTGCTGACACGTAACGTAACGACAGGCTATTATTATGCTTTATAGTCATCATTGGTATTTATTTATATGAACAGATAAAGGATCGCCGAAAGGAGACCACTACAATTTTGGCCACCTCAGCAATTACATATGGTAATCTGCTTGCAAATTCAAATATCTTCTAGCTTATTACAAATGGATGTACAGTATTACTTCAATGACATGATTATTAACAATAATGTTTTCCCCTTCTTTTATTCCAGTGAATGACATGTGCATCTGCAGGATAAAGTATTCTACCACACTCATCACTGAATACCACCGTTAGGCTTACTGCTACGAGTTGATGAAAATTACCTTCTATACATCTGTGTGGGGAAAAATGGGTGAAACGAAAGAGCTCTCTGAATTTCAGCGTGGTACTGTAATAGGATGCCACCTTTGTGACAAGACAGTGAGTGAAATTTCTTCCCTCCTGGAGATTCCAGAATCGACTGTAAATGACGTTATTGAAAAGTGGAAGCAAACGGGACCGTCAATAACTCAACGGAGAGGTGGCAGACAACGTAAAGTTACATAGGCTGAAAGCATTGTGTGTTAAGGAACCCACACCCTGTTTGCTGACTACTCTTTAAGTAGGGTACTGTATTCCAGAACTCCTTTTGGGTTAGCATCCAAAATAAATATTTACATGCCTCTCATAACATATTTGTCTGAACTCCTTGACTAAAATAAGCTTAAAGGTGCTATATGGAGTTTGTCACCTTTTTACTTGTGACTGCCAACTCTGCCCTACTGCAGAACTGTATGGCATGCATGCTTTTTGCCCATCAAATAAGCACCAGAAACGTAAAAACGGCAAATGTGATTGTTTACTGTTAGTAGCAAGTCTTAAGTGGGTTAGAAACATGTTATCTGCCAAGTGAAATAGGGACGTGCACAGCTAAATGATCATCTGGAGTGTTTGTCCCAAAGTCTCTCTATTTAAGGGAAGAAAAAGGAGGGTTGGGGGCAGCCTCAGTTAAAATGTCAGGCTTCTGAGTACTCGTCAGGCAATTGGGGGAGCATGCATGGAGTAAAAAGTTGTTTTAAATTAACTCTTAAAATTCTGTATAGTACCTTTAAGAATCAACATTTTCTATGGCACAGTCCCACAAATGCAGATTATTGATTGCAAATGTGATTTGTCAACATGCATACAGTTTTTTTTTACCTGACTGACACAAGAGACAATTACTTGTAATGAGATTTTAGTTAATGCACATAAAACCCCCTTTTTCATGCCATTACGTCTTACAATTGATTTTTTCTCAGATCAAATATTGTTAAAAAACGTCAACCTTCCGTGAATATGGATTCAATTTTAGTGAAATGCAACAGTAGACTTTTAGGTTCTTGTCATGAATACATTTAAGCTTGTTGTTGAGACTTGTTGTTGTTGAGTAGTTTTTTGTGTAACTTGTAATTTGTAAAAAAAAAAAAAAAAAAAAAAAAAATCATTCATCAAATCATTTTACTTTAGCAAATTTTATTGGAATTCAATTACTCCATTACAATTTGAAACAATTTTGTTTCAAAGTAAAAAAGAATATAGCAAGGTAAAGGGGCACTGTGGAAAGGCAAATTTTGCATCTGCGTTCCAGTGCAGAGCGGCCATCTGATTTACTCTGATCACTGCCGCAACAGGCATTGTGCATCACCGCCATATTGGATGGGCGATCTAGTACGAGTAAGTATGCCTAGCCTTGGTGAAACAAATCCAATGGCTGCTACAAAGGGACATAACTTTTCTAATTACCTATTCTAATTCAATATTGAGATCTGAACTCCATTTACCCCCCCCCCCTCGAAAATGGGGGGTGCAAATTGTTGATGTCTGTTATTTTGTTTGTCTTTCACTTTTTTTTTTTCTTTCAGATATGTTTTATTCATTTTTTTAATGTACATAGACAAATGAAAGATTACAAAATAATCATACAAGTGAACAGAGGATTAAAAGAAAAAACAAAACAAAAACAAAAAAAAACCACAAAACAACCCACCCACCCACAACCCCAACCGTCCTGAATGGTTATATTATATAGGCAAACCATATATAACAATGATGAGGTATTAGCAGTGCATCACAGAGTCAAGGCTGTCGTATTTATATTCATACTGTATATGTTTTTCTCATGGCTTAGTTTGAGTGTTGTGGAAATAAGCCAAAAGAGGGTCCCACGTCTTATGAAACTTTCCCCTTGACTTATTCATAGAGAGGCGCAACATTTCTAATTTGAGACAGGACATTAGATCTCGAAGCCACTGGTCAAGTGTGGGAAGGGCAGTCCCCTTCCATCTTAGTAAAACTGCACGTCTAGCGCAGAGCAGGGCAAAACTGACCAAACAGTGTTCTGTAGTAGACAAGTGACCATTATCTTCACCAAAAATACCAAACAGCGCGAGGATAGGGTTGATGCCAATATTCTTGTTTAGTACCGTGGACAGAGTTTGGAAAACGTCGTGCCAGAATTTCTGCAATTTGGGGCACAGCCAATACATATGAATCAATGTAGCATCCCCTAATTTGCATTTATCGCAGGTGGAGGATATGTTCGGGTAAAAACTGGACAGCTTAGCTTTTGATATATGAGCTCTGTGCACTACTTTAAACTGGAGGAGGCAGTGCCTAGCACAGATTGATGATTTATGTATTGATGAGAGTATGGAATCCCACAGTTTATCAGGGAGGTGCCCCACGTCCTGTTCCCAAGGTGCCCTTATCTTATCAGTTGTTGATCCCATTGACAATGAAATATAATTATACAGCTTTGACAGCGCCCCTTTGGGGACTGGATCAAAGGAAAGAAAGCGGTCAATAGGATTAATACTGGGTGCTAAAGGGAATTCGGGCACATTCGAGCGCACATAATGCCTGACTTGCAGGTAACAAAAAAAAAGCGTTTTGGGCAGGTTATAGTTCTCGGTCATTTGAGTAAATGAAACAAAATTTCCATCTTCAAACATATCAGCAAAGGATTTGATTCCCTTATCATGCCATATTCGGAAGTTATAGTCAAAGGAAGAGGGAGTGAAAAGGTGGTTAGAGGCAATTGGACTCAAAAGAGAGAATAGACTATAGTTAAAGGATCTCCTGAACTGGACCCATATCCGAAGGGTATGACGTATCACTGCGTTAAGAGAGGTTGGTATATGACAGGTGGTGCAGCAAGAAGTGCGGGAAGAGAGATGTTTTCACAGGAGTCTAGCACCAAAGACGTCCAACCCGGACCATCCAGTTGGAGAAAAAAGTGAGTCCAGAAGGCAATATACCGAATATTTGCCGCCTAGTAGTAGTGGCGAAAGTCTGGGAGCCCCATACCTCCATCCTTTCTGGGTCTCTGTAGTATGGCTTTACTGACCCAAGGCCTTTTGCCTTGCCATATGTAAGAGGAAATAACGGAATCTAAAGAGACAAAAAAGGATTTAGGAACAAGTACTGGTACATTCTGGAATAAATATGTAAATTTTGGAAGTATGTTCATTTTTATTGAATTTATGCGTCCAGCAAGCGTTAATGTTAAGGGAGACCACTTTGATAATGATGTTCTAACCTGATCTAACAGAACAGTAAAATTATCTTTTAGTAGATTCTTAAACTGCCGTGTAACGACCACTCCTAGATATGAAAACTTTGTCTTTCACATTTTGTACAGCTGTTCCAAAAAGTTACTTTTTCTACCAAAGTGTTTTACCTCTTCTACACCACCATCCACTTTTACTTTTGAGTATATTTTTACACTCGTACTTTTACTCGAGTAAAATTTTACTTTCTTTGACGTAAATATTTTTTTAGTACTTAAAACAGAAGACCGGCTACAGTTTATCACACTGTTTCTTACTTGTTTTTGAGTATAAGAAACACATGTTTAATTTTTCTTCTAAATTAATGTCACAAAAAAAGGGAAGGGGGCTTCTACGCATCTTAATTATTATAGTGTTGCTGACCTAATGTAATTTTTACCGTTCCTGGGAACTGTACACAGCACATTCTTGTTGACTACTGTTTGGTTATCATAAATCCTGTGCAAAACTTTCCCTCGCTTGAGTGTTTAAACCTACATTGTGATCCTCTAGCAATGTGTTATTTTAATGTTATTGGATCAATGTAGTCTTCTTGCCATGAGCATTGCTGGCCCTGAAAATAATTCAAAGCAAATTGAATAAGATGCCTGACTGGTTTTAGTTATTATGTTGAAATGTATGCAGACATGTTTATGTGAGAAGATTGGTCGCCAGCATTTCACACCATGAATATCCAACAGGACTGCTCTCCCTCTCTATGAATGGAATGTTGTGCGTAGATATTTTGCAGGAGGCACCTCTTAAGCAATGCCGTTGCCTATCAATTCCAATTCAGTCTCTTAAGCTGATTCAGTGACTGGGTATATTTTTGACATGTCTGTCACTCACAAGCAGGATTCCTTTCCCCCTATACCGCCTAGCAGGGGTGAAAGTGGCTAGAATTTCCTGCCAGAACTCCCCGACACAGAGAAATATATATATATATATTTTTTTTTTCTCCTTTCTTTTTTTTTGGGGGGGGGGTCAAACTTCTTAAACTACTGAAATGAAAAGAAAACTGTTTTAGCAGTTATTTCTATAACACATATAAAAACTGATTTTGATTCAAAATTGTATTTTTTCAATTATTTGCAAAATAAAATCAGCAATAACCCCAACCTCCATCTCCTAATTTTTATTTTCCCTCATTTCCTCACATACTAACTGCCAAATCTCAATTTTAACTACTTAAGAACATAGAATGTATATTAGAAGTTAAAGAATGTATATTAGAAGTTAATGTAAACATTTTCTTTCTTTTTTTTTTTTTTTTAATACTAAAGATATAAGGAACATACATTCAGAAAAATAAGTACAAATTACTTATATTATGCAGAGTGAAATGGAATATATTTTGAAGATGGCGCAAACATTGACTTTTTAAATCATAAGGAAAAGAATAAGTAGCCTGACATAGATGAACAAATATGTCCAAAGTTCACATTAACAGTAAGCTGTTCTGAACCTCCCCATCAGAGAAAATAAAACTAAATATGATAAATAAGCAGTGTTGTTTATCTTACTGAAAAAAAGTAATTAATTATAGTTACAAATTACTTCTCCAAAAAAGTAATTGCGTTAGTAACTCAATTACCTGAATGTAAGAGTAATTAGTTACTTGGCAAAGTAATTGGTGATAATTACTTTTTTTTTTTTTTTTTTTTTGAGGAAAAAAAAAAAAAACATTGGCCACACGATGTGAAGTTTTTTGTGAAGGTTTTTGGTACAATTGGCCCGAGCCCAATTATTTACCCTAATTTACCCTTTACCCTGAATCAACTGTTAAAAGTTGTTAAAATTGCTCCCATTATTGCATTAGTTCCCTTCTCTCTACTTTCAACATATGAAAGTTTTAAAACTGTTTCATCATTTAAAGATAGATTCAAGTCAAGATTTTGCCGATTTAGAAGTATTTTAGATAAAAAGTTACTTAGGTTCGCTAGGAAGGTTCTCTACAACAGAGCCGTCCTAAAAAGTCTACTGCTTTAAGATGTCGGCTGTCTACTAACTCATTTAGTGCCATGTCTGTCATTTTGCATCTAGTTATATCTATGTACAGTACATGTGATATCTACCATGTCTACCATATCTACCATAACATGCAGGCGTAGTTTGTAGGCTATCGGCTACAACATGTATTATTGGAGCTACCTAGCATCGCGTTTGCTCGGCGTCACAACTTTCTTGCCTCTTCCCTACTCCTGCTCTGCTCTGTCGTCTCGGTGAGTCCGTCTCCCTCAGACTTTTCGACCAATATAGTAACGCATAGTAACGCATGCCTTTCCGTCCTCAGTAACGGTAACGGCGTTGTCAAGATGAGAAAAGTAATTAATTAGATTACCCACTACTGAAAAAAATAACGCCGTTAGTAATGCCGTTATATTGTAACGCCGTTATTAACAACACTGTAAATAAGCCTCCTCAACTCTTTCGTTGCTCTTAAAGATTTGATCCCTTTTATGTTGCATTGCTCTTTTTTTTTTTGTCGCATCAATTCAACAACTTTTATTTTATACTTGAACAGCATTCTGGCCCCGAATCTTACACTGGAACTGCGTTCCTGACAGTTCTGGCCCACTTTCACCCCTGTCGCCTAGTGAAGGCTGGTCGCAGCATCAACCACAGCACTTTAGCTTTGTGAACCGTGCACAGATAGAGTATGGTAAACATTGCATAATTGGCTGACATTGTCAAAACATTCCATTGGAAGTCTCACTGAATAACACGCCTTGCAATTCATGGGTCAATGTCAGTTTTTTCCCATTGTGACCTATTAAACTTCAGCGTATTGGATGACAGAATATAAACTGTCGGCTTCACACTGGGGCCATTTTATGTTGCTATAATGTCATGTATGGGCATATCCAATGTTGCTTTAGTGAGTGAATTTTGTCTTGCTTCTTTTCTCCCTCTTTCTCTCGCTCGCTCTTCCTCCCTATTTACTGTTTTCCCATCAGGCTACTGGTAATCCTAATTATGTACGGTGTCTAAGGGGTGCAGGATGACACCAGCGCTACTGGCATTTTGTCCAGACCCCCCCCCCCCAAAAAGCTCATCTTTCTTTCAAATCATGGTTCATTGCTGTTATGGCAAATTAGGTTAGAGTTCATTAATCGTGGAGTGTGACTAATGCACATTAATTAGTTTTCCATACGATTTTTGGGTTCTTGCCACTTCAAGATGCCCATTATGGCAGGGTTTTCATTGTTTCATTCATAAATGATTGGCTTTGCTTTAAATCTGCATCAAGATCAGTTGATTTAAACATTTTTTGACAGCAGCTCCAGCTGAGCAGTAATTGCTGCCAGTTTGTAGAGTGTTGCATTGCTGGATGAGATGAATAAATGGCTGACCCAGTCTCTACTATAATTCCTCAGTGAGTTTCAATATGAAATAGGATTCGGCAGAAAAGAAGAATGATGATTGTTCATAATGAGTTGCTCTGCAGTGTTTCCTAGCTCTCGTTCTGTTATCAGCACATTCAGCTCCAGTTGAGCCTCATTGAAAGAAAAAACGATTGTTGTTATTGTTATGGAGATCTGCACACTTTCACACACATTGTTTAATCTCAGCTACCACAAAGCATGTGGCGCATTGACGCTTGTGTCAAAGCTGACTGCATGTCTTCCAACGATGTGATGTTCTCCATTTTGTCATTTCCTGTGGCTTGCATCATGAGAATGGGATGTCGTCACTGTATTCAAATTTTAATACTACTGTTGTTGATATATTAATAGGGCTAATGAGAGTATTTAAAAAGAGACAATTTGCCCTTTAACAAATTATATCCATTATATGCAATGGGGGCAGGGGCATAGGCAGAGTTTGACTTTTGGGGCGGGGGGGGGGGGGGGGGCACAATATGTTGATGACCCCAAAACGCAGTGTCAGCAATAAAAATAACTTACAAGAATATTTTAAATAATAAGTTGACAATGAGCGTTTTTTTTTTTTGGGTTTCCCATCATTCTTGAGGGGAATTCTAAATCAGGCTGCTTAGGCAAGACTTGATTTGGGTCTTTATTATTCATTTTTTAAAAAAGTTGCTTCAATAAAAAAAAAAGTTGCTTCAATCAAAATATATATTTTCAACCAAAAAAAGTCACTTCAATCAAAAAAAAAAAAGTGTTTGAATGCAAAAATTAATTTGAAAAAAAAAAAAGATTGTGAAAGCTATTTTTCTTTGATTAATTTGTTTTTTTTTTTTGTTTGTTTGTTTTTTTTTTTTTTTTTGATTGAAGTAACTTTTTGATTGAAGTAATGTTGATTTGGGTTTGGGCCACATTTTGACTAGGACATTTTCCTCTTTATTATTCAATCCAAAAATAAATTGCTTCAGAAAACCATGATTTTTGTTTTTGAAAATATAATCAAAAAAAGAAAATTTTCAATCAAAGAAAAAGTTTTGAAATTGCATGCAAAAATTAATACCACACATAGGCGGAGTTTGACTTTTGGGGCAGGAGGGGCACAACATGTTGATGACCCCGAAACGCAGTGTAAGCAATAAAATTAACTTACAAGAATATTTATCATCATAAATTGACAATGAGCGTTTTTTTCCCAATCATTCTTGAGGGGAATTCTAAATCAGGCTGCTTAGGCAATAGCCTTTTCAAAAAGAAAATCACTTCAATCAAAAGAAAAATTTCAATCATAGAAAAAGTTTTTGAATGCTAAAAATTATTTGAGATTGAAAAATTTGCATTTGAACACTTAATTTTTCATTTAAAATGTTTTCTTTGATTGAAGCAACCCTTTTGTGTTTGGGCCATATTATGATTAGGACATTTGTGTTTAAATCATTCAACCCCCCCCCCCCCCCCCCCAAAAGAAATATATCTTCAATCAAAGAAAATAAAACATCTTTAAAAATATTTTTTCTCTAATATATATTAAATGTATGTGTGTGTGTATATATATATTAAATTATATGCAAAGCAAATGACTGTCTAAGGTGCTGGAAAAATCATTTCGACCCATTATAAAAACTTTTTTTTGTTCATTTCATTCATTTTTGTTGCAGTTTTATTGCGTTACAACTTATATATATATATATATATATATTATACATATAATATAGGAAAGTCAATTAAATGCAATGACCCCCCTTAAAATCCGCTTATGGACAGGAGGGGAAGGGATAGAGAGCATCCTGCACTGGACTGTGTTCAAATTTGGATGCTCACCTGTAACCACTTAAACACCCACCGTCCATATCTCCATCCGTACTGCTCTTACAGGACATTGAATTTTAAAGCTGTTTGGGTTAGTGGGAGCACTTTAAAAACAAGCTATCATCAATTGAAGTTTTTACATGTGTTTGTAGGGTTTCTCAGGCATATTGTAAAGGATATACAGATTCGTTCATCCGTCCTTGTGCACATCCATTTAATGGTGAATGTACTAGCCAATCAGATGTAATGACTCGCTGATGCTTGGACAACCCTCCAGGCAGTGTATGTATGTGCACAAGATAGAGAATAGAGGGAACAACGCAAATTAAAATGGAACGATGTTGAAGATGTGTTTAAATTAGCAGTGCTGTCAGAATGTTTTGCACTTGCCAGAATGAAACCATATCAGATGCTTTATTTCCTTTCTATATAATAGCAACAGCATAGCAACACTGATTCTTTGTTAGTGCACTATTACTCTGAATAACTTATGACGTAGGCCAACGGCTACCCAAATAAAAAAATATACCTTGATAAAACATGGGTTTGTGCAAAAATTTATATTGTGCCAGACATTACATAATTCACCGACGAAACAGCCTTGTGAGGATGTTGCAAACGAGGGTTATTGTTAAGCAGTGCTTCCGCAATTAAACTGTGATTAATGAAGAATAATAATTACGAAGCCTCTAATTAGTACCACCCATAGGCGGAGTTTGACTTTTGGAGCAGGAGGGGCACAACATGTTGATGACCCCGAAACGCAGTGTAACAAATAGAATTAACTTACAAGAATATTTATCATCATCACAAGTTGACAATGAGCGTTTTTTCCCCCCATCATTCTTGAGGGGAATTCTAAATCAGGCTGCTTAGGCAATAGCCTTTTCAAAAAGAAAATCATTTCAATCAAAAGAAAATTTTCAATCATAGAAAAAGTTTTTGAATGCTAAAAAATATTTGAGATTGAAAAATTTGCATTTGAACACTTAATTTTTGAAGCAATTCCTTTTTGTGTTTGGGCCATATTATGATTAGGAAATTTGTGTCTAAATCATTCAATCCCCTTCAATCACAAAAAATATTTTAGATCAAAGAAAAAAAACATTTTTATGATAGTTTTTCTAATTTTTTTTCCTTTTTTTTGAAAATTATATGCAGAGCAAATGACCGTCTAAGGTGCTCGAAAAATTTTTTTGACCCATTTTAAAAATACTTTTTTTGTTCATTTCATTCATTTTTGTTGCAGTTTTATTGCTTTACAACTTTTATATACGTATATAGGAAAGTCAATTACATGAAATGACACCTTTCGGCCACTGGTGGGCCTGGCCCCCTTCGCCCCCCTTTAAAATCCGCTTATGGGACTCCCACCCCTGACATATATATAGTCCCAAAATAACTAAAAACTAAATGCAATTTTTAAATGGGAATTTTATTCGTCCCGTATTCACAATAGTTCGATTATCAAACTTAAAAGTATATTTCTGTTATTTGCGTGAGCTCAATGGTTGACAAATTAGACCGTAACAAAACCTCAACAAGAACGGGAGGGTGACTCGGTTCCTTTCGGATGGAGTCGGAATATCCGAGCCAAAAGACCCTTTGATGCCATCGTTCACTGTATCGTGTCTCTGCTGTTTGTTTACATCCAATTAAACGAGTGCCTGTAGGACGAGGAGACAGTGCTGGAATGGACGCTGCAAATCAGGTCAGTAAATAGCAGAATGGTTAAGACTTCCACATTTAGTAGTGTAATTGCAAGCTCGATTAAATCTAGTAGTAAAACTGAGAACATCATTATAGGATATTTATTTTGTGTATTTGCAGTTTACATCTGCAGGGACCTTCCAGGTACTTAAATTACCTCTGGGGTTTATCCGTGTTTTGGAATGGGTAAGTTGAAACATTTTATTTTTCCCTTTTGCCAACTTAATTAACATCGTTGAGTTACATAATATGGATTTAACGCGACGCGGTGTCGTCGCACCGCTGTCCGCATTTCCCACTGTAAGACTATGGCTGTCACTTTGTCAAATTGGTGATTTTCACGAAATTGTAACCATCTCGCTATAACTTGTGGCTCAAGTTTTTCCACGTACCCAAGAATCTAGACCATATGGCTTTGATGTTTACAAGAGGGGGTGCTTGTATTTCGCGTTCCATTTGTGCGTATATTTTGGATGCGCCAAAGCTGCGCGTTGCAAAATATAAGAAATAAGACATTAAAAGTGTTCCTCCTCCTATTTTGTTGGGAATGTTCTAAATATTGCTAATCACGTGTGCAAAAACTCACTGTCGATATTGTTAAGTTACCTCTAGTGTATGTATAGCAATTAGACATACATATTCTTCTTTAAACAAAAAAAAAGTTGATTTCGTTTTATTGTTGTCTCTGTTATACAGCATAAGTCAATTTAATACGTTTACCTTGGTGATTCCATTCAATTTATCAGAAGACATTCAGAAAAAATACTCCCTTTCTAATGTAAAACTTTTAAAAGGATTGATGATTCTACTGTATGTGTTACATTTCCAAAGACATGCATGCCAGGTTGATTAACTGCTAATGACGGTGATAGACGTCCATTCCATTTGAAGGAAGGATTGGATTCGACGTGCCAATTAGGCTACTGTATCGAAGTCATGATCATTTACTGCCATTCCTCCCATTTAAAATGGATTGGACATCTATTGCTATCAATGGCAATGAATGAGTAAAATGACTATCAGCGATGTCAAACTAACTTTGGTTTCCGCACTACATTTAAGACGATTAAAGTGAGCCATATCAGTATTTTTGGCTTAATAAGTATACAACAACATTTAAAAGGAGTACAATTTAAAAAATACATTAAATCAGTAGTTTCATTTATATGCGTATGCAACCCAAAGACAAAACTGGATTGTACGCTTAATGTACTGCATCTTTTATAAAACCTCATCCATCCATCCACCACCAGTGGGCCTACTGCTTATCCTTATAAAACAATCAAAGATATGCTCTAGAAATCATTTAAAATTGACATGCATTTCCACATTCATCTGAAAATCCTTTCAACTTAAACTCATTTATCACACCATATAAAAGCAGGAACTTTTCACAATGATAGTGCAGCCTTCTTAATGCAGCCTATGCCTTGAAATGCACTTTAGGATAGGAAACGTATGAAATAGGTGTTTAGAGTGCAGCTGTTTAACCCCTTATTGCCAAATGTATCACATTTGATACACCTAAAATTTCATGATTTTGAGACTAACTCAGAATTTTGACATTTCTTTTTGAAAATAAAAATGATGGATGCAAGTCAACACATGCATCTGCAAGTTCCATGAGGAAAAAAAAAAAAAAAAAAAAAAAAAACAGGATTTAGCAAAGGTTATAGATATTAGTGCGCTTATCACACATATTCATTTTGACTTTTCTTTTTACAAATTTGAAAAAAAGGTTTCATTAGGATCTTAGTTTTCAAATTTGGGGATTCTCTGATAATTGCTTCATGTTGCAGGTATTAAAGGGTTAATGTTATTTGCAATATTGAGTTTTAAAAAATGTTTTTACTGGCAGTCGTAGTTTTTCACAAAATGGTATTTTCCCCAGAGTACAGTAAAAGTGGCACAGCAACATGCTAACTGTACTTAACAACTGTATTTACTTATTTTTATTATCATTTAATGATTTATTTTTAGCTTCCTCCTTCCTGCATGCAAGCCATGCCCTCGGATTAATACAAAAGTTTTTAATATCTTAACATCAGGCAGATTGAAACAAAAAAAAAAAGAGTCATAATAAAATTACAGTATTTGCTGTGTGAATCAAGGATTCAAATATTCATAAGTGCAGAAAAGGAACTTAAATTATCCATCCCTCCATTCTCTATAGTTTATACTGTTAATCCTCACCAGATTTTTCAAATGACTTTTAGCTGCTAAGTGCATCCAGTCTGGGCAACAAGAGTTTTGTGATGTACTGTCTATCTGTCTATCTGTCTATCATCAAAATCATTATATTGATAAAACTTCAAAATGTACTAACTGTCTATCAAGGCCAAAACAAAAATATGAAATTAGAAATGTTGATAGGAAAGAAGTGTCACACATAGCACACAAACATAGTCGTCCGCAGAGTAAACAACCGCAAGGGAAGCAGGCACCAACACACATATTTTTCAACATTTTTTTTCTCCCGAAGGCACAAGTAAGTCCTTTTTCAAATTAAACTAATTTGTGAATAGACTATCAAAGTCAATATTACTGCACGTTACAAAGTTGTGGTGGTGCAATTTTGTGACTTGGTTAGCTTATACAATTTTAAGCATTATAACTTGTTTTTGTTTTGTTGCTGACTAGCATCTCACTTGGCTACTAATATCCCATTTTTAAGTGAATACCTGATTTGCCATGTGGACAATGAAGGTATATTCACATCGACCACTGTAGTTGTAGCAATCCAATGTGCATCTTCATTTTAGATTTGAAATCATTAGCGGCCACGTTTGCTAAGATTGCTGATTTTTCCATTGTGTGTGTATGTTTGGCACACAGTCTCTGGCTGACATATTCTGTTCTAAACAGCTGTAAGGTCCCCTTCTCTACTCCGTAGAATAACTCATGCAGAAGTTGTCCTTTGAAATGGGTCCAAGCGCTTCACTGTATGTGCGTGTGTGCATGTGTGGACACGAGCATGAGAAAGGGAGCAAAATTGAACAGTTGAATGAACACATGATGCTAATGATATACATTTGTTTATGCATTGAAGCATCATCATAGCTGCAACATCTCACACACTTTTTATATGCCATTGTATCAGTCGTGACATTGGGGTAACTTGTATCAAAGCAAAATTTCAAGTTGAACAAATAAAAAATAACTAGCTACAGTATTTTTCGGACTATAAGTCGCAGTTTTTTCATAGTTTGGTAGAGGGTGCGTCTTATACTCTGGAGCGACTTATGTGTTGTTATTTACGATCGGGTCGGGCCGACTTTTCTCTCGCTAACTTTTTAAAAAATAAATATATAGGCCTATTCATATATTTATACTAAAACGAAGTATGGATGTTAAATAAAATAAATAATTTGGATAAAACAGAGAAGGCGCTGTGCATGCCTGCATACGTGAACGCAGTGGCCCCGCTCTCTTTTAAATCTTCCCCGCCCTCCGCGAGCATCCTGGTATTTCCTTTTCGATATGGAGCAGCTATAGGAGTGAAAAACAAACTAAAGACGGGGGAATTGAAAAGCAAACAATTGCGGTAGGAGTGGGTCTTGGGGTGTGCGACGAGAGTGGATCCAAATGCAGACAGGGGTTGAGGCGAGTATTAGTTTATTGGCGAGCACAAGCAATAAGGTGGTGGGTGTAGGTCGCTTTGCTCGGGGTAGCTGAGCCGATGTGGGGCGTGGAAGCTCGGATAGAAGGCAGGCGAGAATCCGACAGGGGCGCGCAAAGTCAGGACCTGGGGCGAGAAGATAAACGTCGTGAGCCGGGGATCAGATATATAAACAAGTACGCGAGATGCAACTGACGTGGTAAACAGACTAGTTGATCGGGCGACGAGGTGGTGACGTCCACTGGCTTATGAAGATGGCTGATTGGCATTGCCAGCAGCTGTGGCCGCTCCACCCGTCTGGCGTGCAACCTGCAATCAATAAAAACACTCACACCTGCCCAAGGTGGGCCAGGGCTCAGGAGGGAGGGGCCGAGGCCCTAACAGTGGGATATGGAAAGGATTTCAAATTGATTTTTGAAGTTGCTGTATGGAAACCTTTGTCGGCTTTGCTGAATGTAAACGAATGTGGCGCTTTGGTCTCATACGAGAAATATACATTTTCAGCGTTATTTCGTTGTGTAAATGCATTTATAATGATCATAAAATATGTAGACTATTTAAACATTGAGAAAACTTGCGTTTTTTTTTTCTGCCAACTCGAGGAGATTAATATAAATGTCAAATCCACTATCCGCCTGTTAGAACATCCATCCATCCATCCATCCATTATCTTCCGCTTAGTCCAGGGTCGGGTCGCGGGGGCAGCAGCTTTAGCAGGGAAGCCCAGACTTCCCTCTCCCCAGCCACTTCAGCCAGCTCCTCCGGCGGGATTCCAACCCAGGACACGCTGGAGAGACTATGTCGCTCAGCTTGCCTGGGAACGCCTTGGAATCCCGCCTGTTAGAACAGACACGCAAATATAAAGGATATAAATGTTTACTGAATATCCATTTTACGTTAGAAATGACAGGCTTAATGTGTTATCATTATGCATATATGCACCAGCATCTTCACAAACGTGATCACACAAAATGCAATCACGCATCGCATCCCCGCATTTCCTCCTTCTCCTGAGTCCTCACAAATAAAACATAAAATTGTGTTTTTTTCGGGCCCGTGCCTACAAATAAAACATAAAATTTCGGGGGTTTTCGGGCTTGGGCAAGCAAATCAAGTTAATTGATTGGGCTCGGGCCGGTCGGGTCGGGCTGGATTTTTTTAGGCCCGATCTAACTTCTAGCGTCATGTAATGTCAGCATACCGTACACCTATTCTGCCTGTTGTTCTCTATAGTATTTTAAATTGCCTTTCAAGAAGATATGTCTGTTCTTAGTGCTGGATTCTATCGAATAAATTTCCCCCAAAAAATGCGACTTATACTTCGGCGACTTATGTTTTTTATCTATATGTTTTTTTCCTTTTCATTGCGTATTTTTTGGCTGGTGCGACTTATACTCAGGTGCGATGTATAGTCTGAAAAATACGTTAATAATTTTTTCGCATTTGAGTCATTCAT
Source organism: Corythoichthys intestinalis (assembly GCF_030265065.1). Taxonomy (NCBI): domain Eukaryota; kingdom Metazoa; phylum Chordata; class Actinopteri; order Syngnathiformes; family Syngnathidae; genus Corythoichthys; species Corythoichthys intestinalis. The sequence continues at coordinate 37,038,242 of NC_080403.1, read as the reverse complement.
TTGGAATGTAGAACTTACACAGAATCGCAATGGTTTGGACAGTATGAGGATTTGTCTGTATTGTCTCAGAATGCCTGTATGTGAAATTCTCTAAAATGTATATAGACATCATACAGCTTGTTTCTTTCTCAAATTATCTCAAACTGATCTGTTATGTCTTTGAAAAAGACCTTTTCTTGTTTTTGCATGATTTTTTGTGACCTCAGTGGATTATGATGTGTAGAGATCCATGTTTTTAACAGACTGTTGCACAATGTCCACTCACACATACGGTACATACCAAATCCAAACAACAGAAAGAGCAAGAAAATTGTGTAGGTTACACTCACCTGTGATTGGTTCTTGTTATAATTGTGCTTTAGTTACTTATATCAACTTTATAATCTTACATCTAACGTGCAGCACTGACCAACACATGCAGTAGCTATTTACTAAATTAACATTGTTTATTTGTCAGAAACTGAATTTAACAGTTTCCATTGCCTGACTAGAATTATTACCAGGACAACATTGTTTTTTCTGGTAAGAAGAAACGTTTCTGTCTTTCCTTTTTCCTGTACATTCAAGTGTAAACCACATAAGAAAACTGAGCAGAAACATTTTTCACACCTTATAGCCCAGGTGATGGACACCAGCCAACAGAGCTTTGAGAAGCATTGGATATGTCAGGGTACAGGTCCATCAATAAAGAACTCTATAGCAAAATCTTAATGGAGATTTTTATGCTTGTGGGCATCAGAGCTGAGAGAGAGACAGAGTGAGAGTGTTAGTGATAGATGAATCTGGGCTATGCAGGACATTAAAGCAGTTCCCCTGCATGAAGGGATTAGCTGCCACTAAATGAGTCCTGAATTTGTTCTGTGTTGCTGGTTTAAAAAGATAAGACAAACTTTCTCGTGAAGGCGTCGAGCTTTTTACAGCTGTCAATAAAGTGGCTAGCTTTTAAAAACTTTGATTTAGATAATTCCACCTCTGGTTTTTACATGAATTATTTTGACTATGTCGAATCGAATCAAATTATAAAACAAATTCAGTCTGTAAAGTAATATTGTATATATAAATTTATCTTAATGTCAATCTAAGTAGTTTATGCATCTGCCTCACAGTTCTGAGGTTGGGGGTGCTTGTCTCCTCGCGACCTGACATGTTACCTTACTCCTACCCACAGAAAAAGACATGATCCATAATGGAGCCCGACTTAAACAGTAAATGTTATCGATTTGAATTTGTACTTTATGTGAGGTGGTGAGTGTGACTGCAATGGGTGTGCATTGAAACCTTGTACTTAAGTCTGCTAAAGTCTCTGATTGTTCGTTTGGTACGTTATTGAATTAGCTGCACCTAATGTTTAGTCAGAATGTCTGATGGAAAATAATTGTTTCAAGAAAGTAAAAATGTGTTTACAGTATAAGAACCTTCCTGTAAATTAAAACTGAATGCAAAGTGTGAACCAATGACATGTAGTTCAGACAAAAGGGCAAAATAGCAGATGTTTTTAATTTCTGTACGTGAGCATCTTCTTCTTGCCGTTCCAGCTTTTTTTTTTTTTCCTCTCTCACTCTCTGTCTTGCTCCCTGAGGAGCCCAGCTGGGAGAGGCAGATAAACACACAGGGCGCAAGGCTTAGCAAACACCCTCCTGCTACAATGCCATGCTTTTCTGTTCAAAGGCTCCTGCCTGAAATGAGAAGGGCTAAACCCGACCGATAAATCACGGGTAGATGAGACAGCTGCAAGAGGGTGGAGGTGGGTGGCTCACAGAAGGAAAGAGATAATTATCAGGGGGTGTTGATAACACTTAAGTAAGCCCGATTATGAATCTCCTCCTCTGGCCACTTCTGAGATTGGCATGCCCAATGCCCAAACACAGTTTTTCAAAAGTCCCCAAATCATACCCACAATATGACTCTAAACTCCACCTGAATCTTAGATTCTGCAGGAAAATGATATTTTCACATCCAGAGATCCATTCAAAGCAGCATCAAATATGCATGAAATTAATCTAACTTGCCCGTCAGTGAAAGGAAATGTATACATACTGTATACTGTATGTGCAGAAACGTGATTTAGTCCCGAAGGATTGTATCCGATTAACACAAACACTGGGTTGGAGACATTTCTAAATGTGATTTAGTCAATCAGTTTGTTTTTGGCTATTCCCAACCCAAATGCCACCAGAACTGTAAAATTCTCTTAGTAGTGTACACTTCCAATTTTGCCTACAAAATATTTGTATTATTTCTTTCTTTCACGTGGCTACACTGGGAAGTTGTGGTTACCAATTCTGACATACAGCTCTGAGATCCTGCCATCTGGCCTTCCTGAGCAGGGTTGTATGTGAACATGAGTGTGAATGGTTGTTTCTCTATGTATGAGCTGGCTGGAATCACCTCTTGCCCTCAGTTGGCTGATAGGGTAGAAGATGAGCTGGGGCCCGAAGGAAGACTAGCATTATAGAAATTATATGGATTCTTCCACATCAAGTTTGTACATCTACAGTCATTTTATCAATGATTACTGCATATCACTACTTTTCAAGATAGTTAAACATTGTTTTGTGTAATAAAATAAGCTAAATTCTTAACTGACACTTATAGGAATGCGTGTAGCATTCTGTAAATGTAAACAGCACTGTAAGATTAAAGCCATTCTCAAGTCATGAGACATCCTTTTCAAGATTGTCAACAATTTCTACAGATTTCAAAACTATCTTTTCCAAATGGATTAGTGGACAGGAACAATTGGTTGAATTATATGGAATTGTATCCGTCTAAACATTTCACAATTCTTTCACTTACGCGCATTATGTCATTATCCATTATCCCCAGTTTCTGTAGTGTCTGCATATGCCTATCGGACATTGAATAGCTTTATCTTCTAGTTTAATGTAAAATTTAGCTGCAGAATTGAATTTTCTTTCATTTGCTTATATTTTCACAGCTAAAATGAATATCATTTTTTGTGTCATATCCGTAAACACAGAAATCGTGTTCAGAACTGTCGTATTGATAGGTGTGTGTGCATTTACTGTGTCAAACTTCTCCAATTGCTATGCCCACCCCACAGTCAAAAAATTGTTATCTTCAGATTGAGACCACTAGCAATAATTATTTTCCCCCTCTCCTTAGCTCTTTGCCATTTTTGCCTTCGCAACATGTGGGGGCTACTCAGGGCAGCTACGGGTTAGTGTGGACTGCATGGAGAAGGCCAGCAGTAACCTCAGCATTGCCATTGACTTCGCTTATCCATTTAGGTGAGACTCCTTTATCTTAATTTTTTTCTTTTTTACCTCCATTACCTTTTTATATTCTGTTGCCTTGTTTTACACCAAAGTAGGAGATTCATTTAGATATTACAAATGCCCTTGTTTTACTTTCTTTACCTTCTTAGCCAATCAACTGTAAGTCCAGATGTACAAATACATTTTGTGGCACATCAAAGAAGCTCTGTCTAAATATGGTACCATCAGTTGTATTTAACGTTATTTGGTCTTTAAGAACTTTCTTTTTAAACAAACATATTTCTAACATCTATATTCAATACTAGGGATGTCCCAATCGCATATTTTTGTACCCGAGTCAGAGTTACCTGATTTTGAGAATCTGCTGATACGGAGTCTCAATGCGAGATTGAAAAACTTTTTTTTTTTTTATTAGAACAAAAGTTCCAAAAGTTACAGTACTGTACTTTTTACAGTACTTCCACTTCTGCTTTTTCCTGGAGTGTTGCAGAGTATAAACATATATATTTTTCTTTTGCCAATGCCATTATATTTCTGGATTATTGTTACTTTTTAGCGCTTGAAAATATATATTTTTGCAAAAATTAAAAACCTGATCCTTTTCAACCTATTCTGATCCTCTTAAAAAATGACCCGATCAGTCTGATTTTCCGATCACGGGATCGGATCAGGTACACCGCTATTCAATTCATTTTAATTCATTACAACAGAATTTTTGTTTTTCTACATTTAAGAGCAGTGTTAATGTGAAAACTGCATTGTGTTATAATCAAATTGCAATAAAACTGTTGACTCGTCAGATTAAAACTTAATTCACTGCACTTTAATCTTCATCAATAATGGTGCTGCTTGGAGAGCAAGTATTTTTGGGTGGCAGCCGGTGTTAGAAGTTCCACCTCTCAAAATTTTTCATTTCACATCAGGTTGCACCAAGTGTCTTTTGAAGCACCAATGTGTGAGGGCATGAGGAGAGAGCGCCTCTTTCTCATCGGAGACTATTCATCCTCGGCTGAGTTCTTTGTCACAATTGCAGTATTTGCATTCATCTACTCCCTTGTTGCCACCGTTGTCTACATCTTCTTTTTTAACAAGTACCGTGAAAACATCAGAGGACCACTGATTGTGAGTACATTCAATCGTTCTCATGAAATGTGTCATTTGGAGCCTGTGCATCACTTTAGTAACCAGTTCAAATTGTGGCTGTCTCGGTTTGCAATTTATCAACCAATGCAGTTATTAAGATTGCTAATTAATGTTGTGTCTTATGACCTTTCAGGATTTTGTTGTGACCGTTGTGTTCTCCTTCATGTGGCTCGTCAGCTCTTCTGCTTGGGCCAAAGCTTTGTCTGATGTCAAGCTGGCTACAGATCCAGATGAGGTTCAGGTCCTTATTCCTGCTTGTAAGGATCCAACAAATAAATGCGGCTCTGTGCAGGAACCACGCTGGTCTGGACTTAACACTTCAGTGGTGGGTAAAAAAACTGACAGGCATAGACATACAGTGGGGCAAATAAGTGTTTAGTCAACCACCAATTGTACAAGCTCTCCTACATGAAAAGATAAGTGAGGCCTGTAATTGTCAACATGGGTAAACCTCAACCATTAGAGACAGAATGTGGGGAAAAAAACAGAAAATCACATTTTTTAATTTTTAAAGAATTTATTTCCAAATTAGAGTGGAAAATAAGTATTTGTTCACCTACAAACAAGCAAGATTTCTGGCTGTCAAAGAGGTCTAACTTCTAATGAGGCTCCACTCCTTACCTGTAGTAATGGCACCTGTTTTAATTCATTATCGGTATAAAAGACACCTGTCCACAATCTCAGTCAGTCACACTCCAAACTCCACTATGGCCAAGACCAAAGAGCTGTCGAAGGACACCAGAGACAAAATTGTAGACCTGCACCAGGCTGGGAATCTGCAATAGGTAAAACGCTTGGTGTAAAGAAGTCAACTGCGGCAACAATTGTTAGAAAATGGAAGACATACAAGACCACTGATAATCCCTCGATCTGAGGCTCCATGCAAGATCTCACCCCGTGGTGTCAAAATGATAACAAGAACGGTGAGCAAAAATCCCAGAACCACATGGGGGGACCTCATGAATGACCTACAGAGAGCTGGGACCACATTAACAAAGGCTACTATCAGTAACACAATGCGTTGCCAGGGACTCAAATCCTGCACTGCCAGACGTGTCCCCCTGCTGAAGCCAGTACACGTCCAGGCCCGCCTGCGGTTCGCTAGAGAGCATTTGGATGATCCAGAAGAGGACTGGGAGAATGTGTTATGGTCAGATGAAACCAAAATAGAACTTGGTAGAAACACAGGTTCCCATGTTTGGAGGAGAAAGGATACTGAATTGCATCCGAAGAACACCATACCCATCATGCTTTGGGGCTGTTTTTCTGCTAAGGAACCAGGACGACTGATCTGTGTAAAGGAAAGAATGAATGGGGCCATCTATCGATAGATTTTGAGTCAAAATCTCACTTCCATCAGCAAGGGCATTGAAGATGAAACGTGGCTGGGTCTTTCAGCATGACAATGATCCCAAACACATAGCCAGGGCAACAAAGGAGTGGCTTCGTAAGAAGCATTTGAAGGTCCTGGTCCCTGGAGTGGCCTAGCCAGTCTCCAGATCTCAACCCCATAGAAAATCTGTGGAGGGAGTTGAAAGTCCGTGTTGCTCAACGACAGCCCCAAAACATCACTGCTCTAGAGGAGTTCTGCATGGAGGAATGGGCCAAAATACCAGCAACAGTGTGTGAAAAGCTTGTGAAGAGTTACAGAAAACGTTTGGCCTCCGTTATTGCCAACAAAGAGTACATAACAAAGTATTAAGATGAACTTTTGGTATTGACCAAATACTTATTTTCCACCATGATTTGGAAATAAATTCTTTCAAAATCAAACAATGTGATTTTCTGTTTTTTTTTTTCCACATTCTGTCTCTCATGGTTGAGGTTTACCCATGTTGACAATTACAGGCCTCTAATATTTTCAAGTGGGAGAACTTGCACAATTAGCGGTTGACTAAATACTTATTTGCCTCACTATATATCTACCAGATTTTACACTAATTTTACACTGCTCCTGTCCAGGTGTTTGGGTTCCTCAACTTTGTTCTCTGGGCGGGAAACATCTGGTTTGTCTTCAAGGAGACTGTTTGGCATAAGGGTGGTACCAGGTTTGCGGGTGGGGTCTCTGAGAAGCAGACCAGCACTTTTACCCAGCAGCCCAACAACCAAGGCGGCTTTGATCAGTCTGGGAGCTACAACACACAGTGTGACCTAAGCCAGCCATCTGAGTACAGTCAGGTTGGAGGGCCATCTTCTTACGCCAATCAAATGTAGTTTACCTTTTACTTTCTTTTCACCATAAGAGGTACTTACGGCAACAGGTGATGGCAATGAGAAGGAGGTGGGGGGGCATAATCAAGAGGTGTTAGAAAAGTTTAAAGGTTTTGTCAGGGACATTTTTTTAGTCTTTCAGAGTTTCATTTAGGGAGAGAGGGTGGAAGCGAGGGGTAAATGCAGTGTGTTTTATTTATTCTTGTTTGGATTATATCTATTTGCTTGGTAATGTTTGCACTTGGATGTTATTGGTATTTGTATAATCCTAAATTTGAAAATGTTTTGTGCATGATATTTCTACATGTTATTCTCTTATTTTAATGCTATTTAGCATAATATAACAGTTGGAGCTCGGTTTACATCTTCAATTATTAACCTTAACTGAAGTATATTTTAGTGAATCAATGTATGTGACTGATAAAACACATTGCAGGCAATTTTGTTATGCTCATGTTAAAACAATTTCCTATTTTCCCCACAAGTGGGTGCTCTTGCAACAGTTTACTGTGAATGTTGTTCATGCTTGTGTCAGACTTTTAAAACATAAGGTTTAGCTCAGTGAAAGCATGCCAAGATGTCATCTGACATATCACAAGCCCAGCAAAAAATGCACATCAGTGTAAGTGGTATTATATTTATATACAAAATTGTTTATTCCAAACTGTCAATCAAATGTTTTAAATTTAAAGAGGTCTTACTCAAGGAAACTATGCTAAGTGATTTTTGTCTCATGGAATATAAGTGCAACCTATATTGTATGTACAGTATATGCATGTGACAATAAACCAGCCCGCATCTCTAGTAGCGTTCTTGCTCCTGTTTTCACGTCACCTCAGACTATTCAAGTCAAAAGGCACCATCTGCTGGCTAATGCTTAGTATTATAAAAGGCTGACCTATTGGTTTTTTTTTTTCTTTCTTCCACTGAACTGTGCTGGTTGCCTGTCATTTACCAGCACTCCCAATTTTGACAACTACTCACACAGATAGGCAATATTCAATCAACTTATATGAATCAAATCAATTGTTGCCCTTCACAACTGCTTTTTTTCCTCCAAAGTCAAGAGCTAAGAAAATAAATGACCTTTCAGAATGGTTTGCTGAGATATTTCTATAATTGGGCAGCTCGGTCACTACAGATTTAACAAGTGGTGTTATTTCGCTAACAATTGCAACCAAGTTCAGCACAGGCAAAAAAAATGTTTCAACTTACTCTAGCATACACATTGAAACTTTGTCTTCCCAGTGAAAGTGCAGTAAAACTGCTCAAAGGAATGTAATGCATTATTTAAAATTCAATTGCAATGCATTTTCATACTCAAAACAAAACATGAGAACTTTTTTTGCAGACAGTGTTTGTGATCCATTTGATCTTGTGTATTGATCTCATCCATGAGTACAAGAGGTCATAACATGGCTGGTATGTGGGATTTTGAAAATTCCAACCGAATGCTGGTAGTTTCTGAATTAATTCAAAGCAAAACCAGATGCAATACAGCACTGACCTAATTTTCAAAGTACAGCAGACAGTAGTTTTCAAATTTATTCAAAAATACAGACGAAAAAACATACAAAATTCATTTTCTTCATTGTATATCAAACAAATGAGTCATCATTCGGTGCTCTCTGGTGGACTCTGCTGATTGTTTTCATCGGTGTCCAATTTCTCGTCGTCTATGGAGAGATTAAAATGGTTAGAAAAGATCAACTTGACATTTGTTGAGCAGGCTGGTATACAGTAACAATGATATAGGTCAAGTTGTAAATGTGGCGTTGCAAATGAAGTTACCTGCAAAACTAAAGTCTTTGTTTACTTACTTTCCAGGGTCTGTTGTAGTTCCTGTATGGTACTGAGGAGTACGTGGAACTGTTTCTTCCGTAGTTCCAGCTAAAATAAGATCGTAAGAATTTCATTACACTTACCGTACATAACACATTGGGTTTTTTTTGTCCCCGCCCCCTTTTTTAAAGCAGCATATCACCTTTGCATCCACATTCTCTTTGATTTTGGACAACTGTTGGAGTTCTTTGTCTAGTGCTTCCAATTGTCTGTAAACAGACAATATAAATACAGTAATATTACAGCCATACACACATTGAATGAATGGAGATGTGCAAGATGAAGTGTCACATGTAGATTCTCGAGAGAACAAAAACATTCATGAGAAGATTTAGTGACACAATTCACCTTTGCTTTGCTTCCATTTTACTTAAGGTAAAACAGAGTCTTAACATGTTTTGGCATTTTCTTCAGAAACAAAGTGTGATGTCCCAGATGTACTGTACTTGAATCAAAGGTTAATCATATTCTGATAATGCTTAGGGAACTCTTTATGCCTACAGTATAATTTCACTCAAGGATGGACTTTATCTAATATTTTCTACATGGACAAATAACGGTTTCAAATTAAAGTAAAATCCAAACTCAGTTGCTGATCCTAACAGTACAGGTTTTACTGTAGATAGCAATGAACTTACTTGAGTGTTTCATGACGATTAGGGTGATGCTGAATAACCTTTGCAAGAGCGTCATATTCTGCCAGAAGAATATATGATTAAAAAAATCTTACCAAGTACCAAACACTGTACATTATTCCGGTACTGTATATAATGATAGGAAAACAACAATACCACAAGGCATTCATACAATCTCAATAAGTGTAAAGTGATAACACTATGACTGTGGCACACAAAACAAACAACTGATTCAGTAATCCAAGCATAAAATAAATGTGTAAATATTGTTACCTTGGCGGTTCTTTCTTACTCTTTTTGCCCTCTGGATTTCTTTTTTGCATTCTGCTATCTTCTCATGAGCTGAAGTTATATTTTGTTCTATCGTGGACAAAAGGCAGGTGTTGAGATACATACACAAACTACATTAGTTGGTATATTTGTGGAAAATGAAATGTTTTCAGCATACTCTTAAGAGAATAATTTAGTTTTGGAAAAAACAGTGGTACTTTTTACCTATATTAGAGTAGATTTTCCCATAATTCTCCATTTCTCTCAGATTCATATCGTAGACCATCTGGGTCTTTCCCAGTGAGAATTCACATTGAGCCAATGTACCTAGCATCCTCTGATACTGTGTGAAACTGTTAGCAAAACAAAGAAGAATATTATCAACTATATTCTTTCCTTATACTGAAAGTGTCATATGAATAAAGGCATGTATTGATTCAACAATATATTACACCAGTCATTCTTAAAGTGTAGTAAGGGGGCTCCTTCCCTTGATAATGTTTAATGACTTGTTTTCAAATATTTTGATACAATTTCCATATATATGCAATAATTTCAACTGAGGCATTACTGAACAACTTTTTGTTTTAACATCACCAAACAGTTCAAACTCCACGCAATGTCAATGTTGTTTACTATAATATTGAAAATACACAGAAATGAAGCCTCTGAATAGTTTTTGGTGTAACTTGGAGGGCGATATATTTGTTTAGCTGCTGCTTATTTTTAAAAAATTGATCATGTCAGTGTTAGAATATCGTAGAAAAGTTAACTCATTTTTCACATTAAGTAAACACATGTTTAACTTTTAATCGTTTCATTATTGCTCTGATATTATAATTTAATTAGGGATTTCGTTCACTCTACGACAGGGGTGTCCAAACTTTTTGCCAAGGGGGCCAGATTTGGTGTGGTAAAAATGTGGGGGGTTGACCTTGGCTGACGTCCTTTACGTAGAACAATATATTTAAGCAAATTTTAGCAAGGCGTTCTGTGTGTCACATTTGCTTTATTACTATTTTTTTTTTATTAATAATTTCAACAATTTTGCAACTGGCCTTTGTGGCGTTCTCTTTCGACTCTCGAGCTCTTGCGAAATACTGCTGCTGTGAAATTAAACTAGCTTCAAGTTGCTTCAATTTCTCGCTACGTATCTACCCTGTAATCTTGTAGTACATGTCAGCGTGTCTGGTTTGGTAATATCGCCTCATATTGAACTCTTTAAAAACAGCGACTGTCTCTTTGCTAATGAGGCAGACACAGTTGTTGCGTATTTTAGTGAAGAAATAGTCCAGTTTCCACCTATCCTTGAAGCGCCAGCCGTTGCAGTCAGCTTTTTTTTGTTGTTGTTGATTGTCGACATTTTAGAAAATTGGGCGTAAAGGGTCACATATGGTAATGCTGCTTAGAGTGCTGCTGCCTTTTAGTGGGTAAATGAGGAGCAGCATTTAGTGCGTAAGCTACTTCATATGCTTGTAGCAGTACTGCTGACCAATTTATTAAGTCTGTGTGCGGGCCAGACGTTATTGATTTTATGACAGAGGTTGGGGGCCGGATGAAATTTTACCACGGGCCGCATTTGGCTCCCGGGCCAGACTTTGGACATGTCTGCTCTACAAGCAATAGTATTTAAAAAAAAAAAAAACTGCCAATATTTCAGTGTAAAATATTACAATACAATATTACAATAAATACTTACACAAAACTCTCACAGATATTCATGCGTTTGTACTTTGTATATTAAATTACGGAAGACGCAACAGCATTTTCCCATGGAACTCATGAAATTTAACGCACGGGTATGTCAAAAATGAGTAGAATAGAATAGGAGGGCATTGAGACGCTTTTTTTTTTTCTCATGCTAAATATCAGTCTGCCTCGTTCACTTGCCTTTCGTCCGGAGTCCCAGGCGAGTTGCACCACTTGGTAAAGGTTTTTAACAACAAATTGATTCTTCGATCATCCCCAGCTCCGTCGCCATCGATAAGAAGACGCTTTCGAATGACTTCGTCTGGAAAAGAACCAGAAGAAGCCGCTACCATCATGTTCATGGACATAGTTGCTAGGCGGCTAACCCAGCTATTTAAAGTGTTTTTTCAGCGTTTACCAGTCGAAAACCTGTTCATCGGTTTTCGAACACCGACTAAACTAGATGAACTTTTAACAAATGAACTCAAGAAATTAAAATTGCGGCGAACTTACCATCTGTTACAGACCCCATCATGCCTTGTGTTTGCAAATCTTCTTCTTCTAATTCTTAACTGACGAGCAGACAACATGTAATAGGTGTACTGCCACCTACTGGTTAAGGAGTAAAGAACAATGTCTTTGTAAGGCAGAGTACATTTACAGTAAGTACTACTTGGTTCTGAGGAAGGCTCTTCGACATTTAGTGAAACAGCTTCTTCGAGAAGCTTTAAAAAAAAAAAAAACACTGACTTGATGTTTAACTCTATTGGCCCTTCAGTGTGATCAACAAAGAGAAACAACTGCCATCTGATTGGAGATACTGTACGTGCATGGCTTTACCAGTAAGGTTCTCATGAAGACAGAGGGATTACATAGGGATCATCTTACTCTCTGTTCCAATGAAGAAATTGTTGGATAAAATTAAGGATGCATTATTCAAAGACCAAACTGCTGTCTCGATCCACGACAGCGTTTTATAACCTTGTCGTACAGGAAATTGCTATTGAAGGCTGGTTTCAAAACAGAAAAATATTCCCGAGAGTACGATTCTAAAATGCCAATTTTGCCTATCAAAATAAGCCTGTTTAAAGGCTAGGATGAATTTTGAATCCGGAATAAATGGCGTCACAAATTAAAGCTGGGTGTGAACATGCCTGACCTAGACTTTGCCCATGATTTGGCATTATTGTGACATAACTAACTCCAGATGCTAGAAAAGAACAAAACTATTACAGATAAATCAGCTCACGTAGACCTTAGACGTAGAAAAGAGGTAAAACACACGATCATGAAAAACTCAAATACACATGATGGTACACCACTTACAGAAGTAGTTGTTTACATACTTTAACATGTTCAATAGCAAACATATTAGGCTGAGAAAACTAACAATATATGAACAACATAAGGTGTGGAAAGGTTTTTGTAAATACGCTGTCCTACCAGCAGCGTTGTTAATAACAGCGTTAGAATGTAACGGCGTTACTAACACCGTTATTTTTTTCAGTAGTGAGTAATCTAATTAATTACTTTTCCCATCTTGACAACGCTGTTACCGTTACTGAGGTGGGAAAGGCGTGCGTTACTTAGCGTTACTATGTTGGTTGAATGACGCGAGAAAAGTCTGAGGGAGACGGACTCACGGAGACGAGAGAGCAGAGCAGGAGTGGGGAGGAAGCAAGAGAGTTGTGACGGCGTCGCAAACGCGATGCTAGGTGGCTCCAATAATACCTGACTGTAGCCGATAGCCTACAAACTACACCCACATGATGCTACGGTCGATATCACATAATATAGAACTAGATGCATATGATATACACGGCGGCATTAGCAACATGTATAAAGAACTAGATGCGTTAGTAAACAGCCGCCATCTTGAAGCAGTAGACCTCTCAGAAAGGCTCTGTTGTAAAGAAACTTCCTAGCGAACCAAAGTGTTTTTATGTAAAATGCTCCTAAATCGGCAAAATCTTGAATTAAATCTATCTTTAAATGATGAAACAGTTTTAAAACTTACACATTTCGAAAGTAGACAAAAGGGAACTAATGCAATAATGGGAGCAATTTTAACAACTTTAACGGTTGATTCACAACATTAAATGACTTCCACACATAGTAAAGGTTACTATCTAGTTATTGCAATATCCGCAATACCCCTGTGTCTCGTTAAGTCTAGGGTAAAGAATTGGGCTAGGGCCAATCGTCCCAAAAACCCGTTAAACTTCACATTGTGAGATCTGTTTTTTTTTTTTTTTTTTTAAGATAAAAAAACATGAAAATGATCACCAGTTACTTTGCCAAGTAACTAATTACTCTTACATTCAGGTAACTAAGTTACTAACGCAACTACTTTTTGGGAGAAGTAATTTGTAACTGTAATTACTTTTTTAAAGTAAGATTAACAACACTGCCTACTAGTGGTTAGACATGTGCCGATTACTAGTTTCAAGGTTTACCTAGGTATGAAAACATCAAGGTTTCAAAACCGCAAAAATTTTCCGTCATACCGGCCCTAAGGTATTACCTATTTTTTATGTCCCAAAAATGCATCGAGAAATCCCTCGCTTGCAGCTGTAAAGCTCAAGCCTCTTTCACCAGTTGTTGGTCAGTGTCAGTGAGTCAGCTGTGCTACACGATGGATGGTGGAGCTGAAACTTCTGAACTTTTTCCCCCATCGAAGAAAACTGGTATGGGAATACTTCGGCAACAGAAAAGTTACAGATGGCCGCGGCTAAGAGAAGGAGGGCCAACTGACATGTATAGCATGTTTGCCGAGGGTGGCTGCCGAGGAGGCAATACCTCCAATATGATTGCGCATTTGTACAAATTAAATGTTAGTATACACTGTCATGAACGTTTCCCACCAACTACGAGAGTTAACTCCAGCGTGTTTAGTGTGTCTAGCGATGGTAAAACGTGTTTTTTTTCTCTAGCAACTCTGTGCTGAGAAAGAGAGTGTGTGTATAATGTAAACATGATACAAGTCATACACACGTGCTTTTTATGGCAAAAAATTCAATTATTTTTGTTCTGAGGGTCATAATGTTGAGCTGTGGCTGAGGGTTTAGGCTCACCTAAAGGACTGGATTTATTTGAATTTTATTTAGAATATTTTGCTGTTGTTGTTGTTGTTTTTATTTGAACTTATACTTAACTATACTTTTGTTCCAACTTGCTAATGTTTTGAAAAATAAAAATCCTGTCCAATGGATTTTTTAAAAACCCAGATATCTCAATGTAAGACATTTTAGAGCTGTAATTGCAATACCATGATACAGTAAACTGTAATATTTTGGTTTAAGGTTATCATACCTTCAGAATATCATACCGGCACATTCCTACTAGTGGTAGGTGATTACCTCTTGTGGTATGATAAACAAACACTTAATTCATTCATTCATCTTCTGAACCGCTTATCCTCATGAGGTTTGCGGAAGGTGATGGAGCCTATATCAGCTAACTGTGGACAGGAGGCTTTGTGCACCCTGAAACGGTTGGCAGCCACTCGTGAGGAAAATATAGATGAGCAACCGTATATTAAGTGTGAAAAGTAACACATAAAATTTTGCATTATCTGGCACCACACCTAAAAATGTGAACTTCAGATATTTCATATTTGGACAGATATGCTTCTCAATTAAAGCTACAGGTACAGTGCCTTGCAAAAGTATTCGGCCCCCTTGAATCTTGCAACCTTTCGCCACATTTCAGGCTTCAAACATAAAGATATGAAATTTAATTTTTTTGTCAAGAATCAACAACAAGTGGGACACAATCGTGAAGTGGAACAACATTTATTGGATAATTTAAACTTTTTTAACAAATAAAAAACTGAAAAGTGGGGCGTGCAATATTATTCGGCCCCTTTACTTTCAGTGCAGCAAACTCACTCCAGAAGTTCAGTGAGGATCTCTGAATGATCCAATGTTGTCCTAAATGACCGATGATGATAAATAGAATCCACCTGTGTGTAATCAAGTCTCCGTATAAATGCACCTGCTCTGTGATAGTCTCAGGGTTCTGTTTAAAGTGCAGAGAGCATTATGAAAACCAAGGAACACACCAGGCAGGTCCGAGATACTGTTGTGGAGAAGTTTAAAGCCGGATTTGGATACAAAAAGATTTCCCAAGCTTTAAACATCTGAAGGAGCACTGTGCAAGCCATCATATTGAAATGGAAGGAGCATCAGACCACTGCAAATCTACCAAGACCCGGCCGTCCTTCCAAACTTTCTTCTCAAACAAGGAGAAAACTGATCAGAGATGCAGCCAAGAGGTCCATGATCACTCTGGATGAACTGCAGAGATCTACAGCTGAGGTGGGAGAGTCTGTCCATAGGACAACAATCAGTCGTACACTGCACAAATCTGGCCTTTATGGAAGAGTGGCAAGAAGAAAGCCATTTCTCAAAGATATCCATAAAAAGTCTTGTTTAAAGTTTGCCACAAGCCACCTGGGAGACACACCAAACATGTGGAAGAAGGTGCTCTGGTCAGATGAAACCAAAATTGAACTTTTTGGCCACAATGCAAAACGATATGTTTGGCGTAAAAGCAACACAGCTCATCACCCTGAACACACCATCCCCACTGTCAAACATGGTGATGGCAGCATCATGGTTTGGGCCTGCTTTTCTTCAGCAGGGACAGGGAAGATGGTTAAAATTGACGGGAAAATGGATGCAGCCAAATACAGGAACATTCTGGAAAAAAACCTGTTGGTATCTGCACAAGACCTGAGACTGGGACGGAGATTTATCTTCCAAAAGGACAATGATCCAAAACATAAAGCCAAATCTACAATAGAATGGTTCAAAAATAAACGTATCCAGATGTTAGAATGGCCAAGTCAAAGTCCAGACCTGAATCCAATCGAGAATCTGTGGAAAGAGGTGAAGACTGCTGTTCACAAACACTCTCCATCCAACCTCACTGAGCTCGAGCTGTTTTGCAAGGAAGAATGGGCAAGAATGTCAGTCTCTCGATGTGCAAAACTGATAGAAACATACCCCAAGCGACTTGCAGCTGTAATTGGAGCAAAAGGTGGCGCTACAAAGTATTAACGCAAGGGGGCTGAATAATATTGCACGCCCCACTTTTCAGTTTTTTATTTGTTAAAAAAGTTTAAATTATCCAATAAATTTTGTTCCACTTCACGATTGTGTCCCACTTGTTGTTGATTCTTGACAAAAAATTAAAATTTCAAATCTTTATGTTTGAAGCCTGAAATGTGGCGAAAGGTTGCAAGGTTCAAGGGGGCCGAATACTTTTGCAAGGCACTGTATGTAGAATTCCTTACCATTAACTGTACGAGAGTGTAGCAGTCTGCAACAATTTAAGAATCTTAAGAAATGGTTGAAAGATGGTCACACCTGTAATCACTAAAAATATCAAGCAATGATGGTGAATGTTTGCAGTACTGTACGTATAGTATATACTGTAAATTATAAACTGGTCACTTTGCATTGCAAATAATAAGAATTATGTGTGTCTCTTTGACATCATTAAAAAATACAACAATGATACGTAAAGTGGGGCAAATAAGTATTTAGTCAACCACTAATTGTGCAAGTTCTCCCACTTGAAAATAGTAGAGGCCTGTAATTGTCATATGGGTAAACCTCAAACATGAGCGACACAATGTTGAAAACCCCCCCAGAAAATCACAGTTTGATTTTTAAAGAATTTATTTGCAAATCATGGTGGAAAATAAGTATTTGGTCAATACCAAAAGTTCATCTCAATACTTTGTTATGTACTCTTTGTTGGCAATAACGGAGGCCAAACGTTTTCTGTAACTCTTCACAAGCTTTTCACACACTGTTGCTGGTATTTTGGCCCACACCTCCATGCAGATCTCCTCTAGAGCAGTGATGTTTTGGGGCTGTCGTTGGGCAACACGGACTTTCAACTCCCTCCTCGCCCCGTGGCGTCAAAATGATAACAAGAACGGTGAGCAAAAATCCCAGAACTACACGGGGGGACCAAGTGAATGACCTACAGAGAGCTGGGACCACAGTAACAAAGGCTACTATCAGTAACACAATGCGCCGCCAGGAACTCAAATCCTGCACTGCCAGACGTGTCCCCCTGCTGAAGCCAGTACACGTCCAGGTGTGTCTGCAGTTCACTAGAGAGCATTTGGATGATCCAGAAGAGGACTGGGAGAATGTGTTATGGTCAGATGAAACCAAAATATAACTTTTTGGTAGAAACACTAGTTCTCGTGTTTGGGGAAAAAAGAATACTGAATTGCACTATACCCAATGTGAAGCACGGGGGTGGAAATTTCATGCTTTGGGGCTGTTTTTCTGCAAAGGGACCAGGACGACTGATCTGTGTAAAGGAAAGAATGAATGGGGCCATGTATCGAGAGATTTTGAGTGAAAATCTCCTTCCATCAGCAAGGGCATTGAAGATGAGACATGGCTGGCTCCTTCAGCATGACAATGATCCCAAACACACAGCCAGGGCAACAAAGGAGTGGCTTCGTAAGAAGCATTTCAAGGTCCTGGAGTGGCCTAGCCAGTCTCCAGATCTCAACCCTATACAAAATCTGTGCTGGGAGTTGAAAGTCCGTGTTGCCCAACAACAGCCCCAAAACATCACTGCTCTAGAGGAGATCTGCATGGAGGCATGGGCCAAAATACCAGCAACAATGTGTGAAAAGCTTGTGAAGAGTTACAGAAAACGTTTGCCCTCCGTTATTGCCAACAAAGGGTACATAACAAAAGTATTGAGATGAACTTTTGGTATTGAGCAAATACTTATTTTCCGCCATGATTTTTTTTCTGGGTTTTTTCCCACATTCTGTCTCTCATGGCTGAGGTTTACCCATGTTGACAATTACAGGCCTCTCTAATATTTTCAGGTGGGAGAACTTGCACAATTAGTGGTTGATGAAATACTTATTTGCCCCACTGTATATACTGTTATAATAATTATCAGGGAAAAAACGTCCCTCACACCCTCGTGGTGTGGTATCTGTGTCATTCTCAAGCTCAGACCTGGGAGTTTGAGGGTTCTTAGATGTTCCAATATGCTTTTTCCTATGCTCTTTCACCCCTTGGTACTAGTATTGCTACATCACACCATCACTCTCTTCTGCTCTTTGTCCACCACCACGTTTGGTTAAGTAGCCAGGAGCTGTTTTTAAGTCGGAGAGATAAGTCCCACAAAACCTTGTCATTGTTGTTTTCAGCTACTCTCTGTGGTGTAGACCAGGGGTTCCCAACCTATTCCACTAAGGCACACTGTGGGTGCAGGATTTCATTCTTACCAAACAAGATGACAACACTTTTTCCCCAATCTGGTGTTTTACAAGTGCAATCAGTTGATTGCAGTCAGGTGTGGCTTGTTTTAGCAGAAGCCTCATTGGTTCAACTGTCTCTGCTGGATCGGCTGGAACAAAAACCAGGACCCACAGTGTGCCTTGAGGACTGGGTTGAAAACCCCTGGTGTAGACCATTAGGATCTGGGCACTTCTACTCCATACTAGTTACAGACGTTCCTGATAGTGCCTCTCTATGTACACTGATCCAGCAAGCATCTTACATGCTATGATGTGCGGGACTCTCCAGAGAATCTTTGTAGTTTGCACAGCCTGCACCTTGACTGAATATATAAATGTCACATTTTGGGTCATCACCACCAAAATTTTAACACTGAGGCCTTCATGACCCAAAACATGATGATCACGTATTAAGCATACACGGAGTTTAAGCCCCCCCGGTGGCCGAAAAGTGTCATTGCATGCAATTGACTTTCCTATACAGCAGGGGTCCCCAAACTACAGCCCGCGGGCTGCATACGGCCCATCTCCACATTTGGGTCGGCCCCCTGAACAATACCAGGGAGCTTTTTTTTTTTTTTTCTCAGTAGTGTTATTTATTTCCTGGCCTTTATCTGTGAAGAACTCACAGAGGGTTATTTGCTTATTATCTATTTAATTAATAGTGTTATTATTATTTATTATTATTATATTATATTATTATTTTTATTTTATTTACTTTTGTTCCGTGAAGAATCCAGAAAGGGTTATTTGATTGTGACTATCTGAAAAACAAATTTTTACATTTAGGCACTCCTGCAATCGTCACACTTTTTCTGTTACAAACTGACCCCGGCCCCTCATCAGAGAAGAGAAAAGTTATGTTGCCCTCACAGGAAAAAGTTTGGTGACGTCTGCTATACAGCATATGATCTTAAAATTAAGAGCTTTCCGGTACAATATTGTCTATTAAAGTTGTAAAGCAATAGAACAACCAAAATGAATGAAATGAACTTTTTTTTTTTAATAATGTGTCAAAATAACTTTTCGAACAGATCATGTGACTAGTGCCTTAGCTGGTCATTTGCTTTGCTTAGCCAAAACCACCCAAGGACAGAAGAGGCAAGATGGATATATGTAATCTTTTCAAACCAAAGCTTTCAAAAGCGACAACTACTGAACAAGAACCAAGGATTGAAAATGTGGACCATGAAACGCCAGAGAGCACTGCCAAAAATGGTGAGCGGAGTTTCAATTTGCCCCACTACAACAGAGCCACCACCGGTGTCCTGCCAATGTAGTTACCCCCGTCAAAAATTGTATCCCCTGGCCGCGGAAGCACACACCCATACATTAGTTATGAATTATGTCGACTTTAACAATTAATTGAAGCCAGAAAAGAACCACAGTTATATATTTTGGACATCAATGTTTATTAAACTGGAGAAGCTCCATACAGGACTTGAATTACAGTAATAACAGTTATAGGTCATCCTACGAGTAAAACAGTAAAACATTGCCTTTTTTTATGTTCAGTACATATGTTACGTTATACGACAGATTTTTTTTTTTTTTTTTTTGATGATGGATGGGCCATGTTTTAAAACCTCGTAGATAACTACATCATGGATGACGATTTTGGCGAAAAGTATAGTGTCCTTGGCAGCCTAATTTAAAATTCCCCTCAGGAATGAATGCTCATTTTCAACTTATTATTGTAAATATTCTTGTAAGTTAATTTTATTGCTGACACTGTGTTCCGGGGTCATCAACACGTTGTGCCCCCCCCCCCCCTCCAAAAGTCAAACTCCGCCTATGGTATTAGGACACTAAGTCACTATAGGGTTATGTTTTCTTTTTAATTTAGCAAAAATAGTCACCTACCCAATAAAGCAGTAAATGATTTTTCAATGTACAGGGGTTGGACAAAATAATGAAAACACCTTAAAAAAAATCAACAAAAACTAATTTAATATGGTGTAGGTCCACCTTTTGTGGCAATTACTGCCTCAATTCTCTTAGGTTTTGATTCATAAAACCTGTGAATTGTTTCCAAATGAATTTTAAGCCATTCTTCAGTTAGAATACCCTCTAACTCTTAGAGACAATGGCGGTGGATATCGACGTCTTAATTGATTCTCTAAAACTGACCATAAATGCTGAATAATGTTGAGGTCTGGGGATTGTGCCAGCTATATGAGATGCTCAACTTAATTAGAATGTTCCTTATGCCATTCTTGAACATTTATGTTCAATGATTATGATGCCAAAATGCTAGGTTTGTCCATTATGTTGTCCAATCACTGTACCTCGTGTAAATGAATCTAATAAAAAATAAAAAAATAAATAAAATACACATATGGTGGAAAACACTCAGGTGACTTGAAGTTCTGCTCTGAGACCTCCAATTTGGCCAACTTTCAAAATTGTCCGATATGCATGTGTGATACATCATTGGAAAGCTTAAAATCTCAATTTTCTGGGGGAAGAAAAAATTTGAACAGGAGGGCATTTTTTTAAAAAGGTTTTTTAAACAGCAAAACCCTATCTGGAGGTGAGAGCAAGCGAGAGCAGGATTACAGACGCCATGACTTTAACGACATATTATCGCGTACTTACCTTGTTTCAATCCAAAAACTCCATGTAGCATGTATCATTGAGTGTCAAGACACAGCTGAGAATGGCCACAGCTGGATTTTTGGGGGATTTTATGGGTGAAACATGGTAATATAACAAGGGTCGCGATGCAGAAATCGCAGACATCAAGGAGTGGTCGAGATTTTCTTTTTCATATATTTACCCTTTTAAACCTTTTTTTTTTCAATTTTTCTTTGTTTGGATCGATTATTTATCATCTAAAATATCGGAGAAAATGCGACAGCAACAAAAACAATGCAATTAATCGATCGTAATGAGGTAGATATCCGTGACTTTTTTACAGATGCCATTTTTTTCATTGTGACAAAATTTGTTTAAAAGTTTAAAATATGTGAGTGAATAATTTTTTTCAATTAATGATTCTAAGCTAAAAACGACAGACATTTTGAATAATAATTATAATTAATTACCTTCGTTTTATGGCTGGGTTGAAACAAAAGCGGTTGCACGACGTCTGTAAACGGGGGTTTTCAGGGTAAAACGGACAAATTAAAAATAGTTCGGGGTAGAGATCGATGTCTCGATCGATCGGGATGCCGATCGATCGGGTCCGATCACGTCGATCACGTCATTTTCATAGTATCGGAATCGGCAAAAAAATATCGGCCTTATTGCCTTATTTTTAATATATATATATTTTTTAATTAAATCGTTTTCTAATTGTATTTAACGTTACAGACATAATATGTTACACTCATCCAGAGTCTTTAGTTTAGGCTTAAGGTAGGGTTATCAAATTTATCCCGTTAACAGCGGTAATTAATTTTTAAAAAATATTTATCACGTTAAAATATTTTAACGCAATTAACTCATGTGCTGCGCGACCCACTCACGCATTGTCGCGTTCAATCTGTAATAGTGCCCTTTTACCTATATATAGAGCTAAAAGGCAGCCTAAAATGAGTAGAGTGAGAGTTTTTTAATTGGCTAAATCTTTACAATCCCTCTCCCTATGATTTGACATATCGTGGGAAGCAATGTGGGGAAGTCAGGTAGTAATTGATCTTTTTCTTAACACTATGTTAGTCCCCAACGCAGAGAAGATATATCAATTGGTACCACTACGCACAGTCATGGTTGCACTTCCCATCATGCATTTAGGCAGAACAGTTAAATGGCTACAGTATCATTTACTGAAAGCTCAACAAATACACTAGATGGCAATATTTAGTCACAATATACAAATTCACATTTATCCTTTAAGAATTACAAGTCTTTCTATCGGTGGATCCCTCTCACAGAAGGAATGTTAATAATGTAAATGCCATCTTGAGGATTTATTGTCATAATAAACAAATACAGTACTTATGTACTGTATGTTGAATGTATATATTCTTCCCGAGTTTTATTCATTTTTTGCCAAAATGTATATGATCGGGAAAGATTATCGGGAATGATTGGAATTGAATTGGGAGCAAAAAAAAAAAGCAATCAGATCGAGAAATATCGGGATCGGCAGATACTCAAACTAAAACGATCGGATCGGGAGCAAAAAAACATGATCGGAACAACCCTAGTTTGGGGGCTTAATGCGCCTTGAATCTGCGATGGCAGCATATAGACATATTGTTCTATCAAACATAACAGTTGTTTTGGCTTAAAATACCGCAGTTTCTTTTAAAGAGGAGTGCAAGAGCAGAAAGTGCTTCTTCAGTCTTGTCTGTGTTTTCCGCCATATACACATATAGAGACGTCAGATTTAAATTAAAAAAATAAAATACATACTATACTCGACTCAGGTACTCCCAACTAGAAAAAAATAACTAGAGTAACTAGTTTTCCCTACTTGTACTTTGTTACTTCCGACCTCTGGGAATGATTAACTGACCTCCGAACTCTAGATGACCATGTATGACTTTTATATAGCGCTCTGGTGCCCAATATTGTCACGAATTCATACTGTATTACACTAAATCCACTTGAATGAAATGAGAGACACACTGTACGTGAGCTATTTACCGGGGCGCGCTCGTCGAAGGCTCAGTGACGTCACATTCCCAGAATGCAGTCTGGTAAACAGACATGGAAGCACCTGGTGAAGACCTCCACAGAGGCTGAGCAGCGCACTCGCTCTTTCTCGCCGTGTGCTGCCCCCTTTGCCCCTTGCATCCTGTTGATTTCAATCGGCCTGGCGTTTGTTTACACGTACGGCACTCAGAGGATTGGTAAGGGCAAACTTGCCGCGGCTCAGTGACGACTGCTGATGACTTGTGCTGTGCTGTCAGGCTCCTGGCAGCTCGCTCGCTAATGCTAGTTATGGCTGGCTTCGGGCTTTAGCTAGCAGGGCGACGTAGCCACCAAATGCTCTGTTTAGAGCAGCCGCATAGCGCCTGAATGGATGCGGGCTACTGTAACTACACGGGTCCTGTCAAATGGATACCTCAGGTTTTCCAGTTTTACTCATAGCGGCAGTGAACGTACTATTTTGCACGACTATCTCACCTTTTTTTAAAATGACCAATGATCGTTGTTGTGTGTAAGAGGGGGGGAGCGAGACAAAACTTGTTCTGGCTTGGGAATGCGAGCTGAAGTTAATGTGCTTGACAAGGAAAGACTGTTTTTAATTCACGAAGGTCTGTTCATTGTAATTATGCGCTGCTGGTTAGAGGCCATTTTTTAAAAAAGTTCAAGTTAGTTTCGTCTTATTTACATTCATTGTACGGGAGATGTGAGCGATAACAGTAAGCGAACATTACGTTGTTAGGATGTCTATCTATTTATGGTAATCTTTACATGCATATTACTTTGTAATACACTTGATATATTTTTCATTGGTTTTCTTTGTTTTAGGCAGCGTTGTTTTAGGAGCAACAACTAAAGTTGTTAAACAAACAGGAAATGCAATCATAAACCAGATTGCATGTGGTTTGTGACTACTACAATTGTGAATATAAAGCTAGAAGGCTTTCGTGGAGAGGATTACTGATTAGCGGTTGAGGTTTAAATAAGAAAATGTTTTTGGAATGGATATTTTTTTATTTGGCAATTATAGACATAACAACAATAAACAAAGAACATTCTAACTTGTCAATGTTTATGTGTTTCCAGATTTTTTCTTCTTCAGTTTGTACGGCAGCCAGCGAGAATCCAAACTGATGTGGATCACCTGACTGAGTTATAAATAAGTTACGTTTTTCCTTATTTGCCAAGGTAATATATCACTTCTTTATCATCTCTTTCCCGTTGATTTAATAAGAGTTGATATGATGCAAGCTAGTGCGTTTCATAAGTATTTTTGAAGACATTTATTATGGTGTTGTACCTAATTGGCACATCATTCTATTTAAACTATTACTTTAATTTAGTTGATAAAAATTAAGGGTGCACGATATCCATTTTTTGAAACCGATACCGATAACTTCCTGTTCCTCAAGGCCGATGCCGATACAATAACCGATAATGTATATATATAATTTTAAAATTTATATTTACCTGAGCCTTAGAACACCTGAAGGTCAAAAGTACTACTGGTGGATTCAGCATAGATATTTGCCTTTGACCTAAACAGAATTACCATGATGACATGAACATTATTATAATGAACAAAACAAAGAAAAGAACAGTTTTGACTTCAAATAAAATGCCCATATTAAGTTTTTCAAATAAATATCATTTGAGTCAATCACAGTCAATCAGTCAATATCATTTATGTTGGGTTCCCCTGAACAATGAGCAGTGAACTAAAACAAACATAAACCGAATGGTGCTTTGTCAGCAGATGAAACATTTGGTGCAACAGGAGAGGAGACTTTTGTGGTCTTGGCCCATGAAACAACTTTCTTAACCTGGCAATTATAGGACAGCAAGCCTACAAATAACCAAAAGGCCTCTCAAGGACTTGTAAACATAACATTTGCTAATTGCCATAGTAAGGTTTATCACTCAGTGATGGAAAAATACAACCTCTCGAACAGTAACAAAACTTTGCATACTGGCAAAACAGGAGTGGAAACAAACACACACATCCCAATCCACCGACACCATGGCAAAAATATATATTATCGGGCCTATTAATAATGTTATCGGATTTATTTGGATGATGTCATAAATCTGATAATTATCGGACTAATGATTATCGTGCACCTCTAATAAAAATCTGCAGTAAATTTCCACAGTAAATGTCAAAACACCAAATGGATACTTAAAGTAACCCAAACACCCAAATACAGTTTTATTGTGATTGTGTGCCTGAAGGATTAACCAAAATTTGCTGCATAAAGGTCTTAAAATGACTTGACACCATTGGCTTGGGGCCACGTGACAATATGTGTTAAACATACTCTGTAAACTCTTTATAAATATTTTGGGCACCTTGTTTAGGTCCAGTAAATATTTAGGAACCCAGTTCTCAGCACTCATAGGTAATTAAACTTTACATATGTACAGTATATTTTGGGGAATTAGAGCAGGAAGTCGTGACTTACTCACTCTGATAAGGTTTTTTTTTTTTTTTTTTTTTTTTTTAAACTAATTATACAAATCGTACTAGTTCACAGTAATGAGGTTCATTATCTTTTATGGCTAACCTGTTGATCTGTGTTTGTGTTTTCATGGTTTATAATCACATTGACTGTATTGCACATGTTTTACTGAAATGGTTGCAAGCTGCTCTTGTACCTTAATTTTGATTTCTTTCCCAGATCATTGTTTCCTGGACAAAACATGCATGTACATTTTGGCAAAATAGTTCAAAAGACCTAATGTTTACAGTATTGTTTTTAAAATTAATACATTAATTTCAGCTTTTTTATTTACGCTATGCAATAGATACTCTTTAACATAGTTAAATATCATATGCAGTGGATTTTAAAAATGTACTCATACTTGTTCAAATTCCAGGTTTTTGATAAAAGAAAAAAACAAAAGATTCTGATAAATAATTTTAAAACTTCTTCCACCAGTTATGCGACCAACAGTGTAAAGTATCTCTGTATTAACCCCCCCCCCCCCTCCCCCAAATCAGATTAGGACTACAGTATAAAATCAATACCAATATGTAATGTGATAATCACGTCATCAATGTCAATAGATAAAACCATGCAGGATGTATGCAAGACTGCAGAATGGCATATATTTGCCACAAATACATGCACGTTGAAGAAAAGTTTGATCACAAAAGCATGTTTCCAGCACAGTATTGTGAGTATTGTCCGCTGGGTATCCTTGCCTGCATACCTACAACTTTTTATGAAACTGTTTACAAAACAACCTTTTGTAAATCCCCACCACAATTGTGTTAATGCTATTTTGTTACATCAAATAAGGGAGAATGTTATTTTTGGTGACTTCAAATTTGGGCGATTTATTTTTTAAACAGTGGCCTGTATTACTTATGCTGCAGTACTTCCAAAAGCAATAATGAAATATGGACAAAACCGCTTTAAGGGTATGTCTACATGCTGCCACTATTCATGTTAAGATCGATATTCAAATGTTTGACATTTGGTACTATCCCTTTATGTGCATGTGCGTACAGGATTGTGAATCAGTTTATTCTTTTCACACTGCAACGTCATCATATACAGAGAACGTAATCCTGCAAATTGTGTAATTTCCGCATTCCACCAAACCCTACGAACTCGTTTCTTTTCCCTTACCTTTTTCACTATTCACGTACAGTAGTTTCTACTGCCAGTAAAATACTTTAAGAAGCCGTTTACGTGACAACGGTAACGTGGGAAAAAATGCAAAAAACTTTCCCGGATATCCATCATTTAGACTGAGACAGCGTTTTGGATGGGCTGGAACCGCAAAAACTGAAGACCATTTCCAAAGTGGAAATCTTGACGACGCTCCACCCTGTCGTCGCTGTCCAAACGGTTGAAAACGCAAAACTGAGTTTTAGTGGCATCAGAGCGTCATGTAACCAGCTACTTTCCCTAGCAGTGGGTAATGCCTTCCATGAGTCAACGATTGACTACGCTCATCGCACATTCATTAAAACATAGAAGAATCTTTCAGCATATCGACGACATGGAATGGAAGAAGAAATAACCAAGCAGAAGAGTTACACGCAGGAATCAGGTTTTAGTGGTGCTGCCACCTACAGTGGGGCAAGTAAGTATTTAGTCAACCACCAATTGTGCAAGTTCTCCTACTTGAAAAGATTAGAGAGGCCTGTAATTGTCAACATTGGTAAACCTCAACCATTAGAGACAGAATGTGGAAAAAAAGGAAAATCGCATTGTTTGATTTTTAAAGAATTTATTTCCAAATTAGAGTGGGAAAATAAGTATTTGGTCACCTATAGACCCTACTCACGTGACGTCACAGCCATGCCCCCGCGCCATGTTGTCCGTCTACTCGTCATGTTAATGCATTAGCGCTTCGTAAATTCCTCCTATTATGGCGTGTTTTTCTGCTCGTTAACAATAATAATCAAAATGGTGAAGTCGTGCGTGGCGGTCGGTTGCAAAAACAGAGAAGATAGACAGAGAGACTTGGAGTTTTACCGTATTCCGAGAGACCCGGAGAGGAGAGCGAGATGGACTGCTGCAATTCGACGAGAAAACTGGGCTCCAAACGACTACCACAGATTATGTAGTAGTCATTTTATATCTGGTAAGATGCATTTAATATATATTTAGAGGGTTTTGGGCTGACAACCACAATTAAGATCATTGCTAGGCTAATCGCCGACAACATACACTGAGACGTTGTGAATGAACTACCTGAAAATATATAATTATAAGGGGATAATAAGAAAGTTGTCATACAATTAATTTACAATTTCACTATTGAGGTCAAAAGCCAAAAAATAAATTCAGCTAGGGACAATCTGGAGTAGTGCTATCGCACTTCATATTTGTTACATATTATATATGTATGTAGTGAGAGTGCTATCGCTAAACCATATAAACATTAAAAGCCCTAGCTCCATTGACAAAAGGCATGAAATACATTAGACTTGACAGTGGATGTTAGCAAGAACAAAAGATTTTGAATTGAAAATTTCGTAACTCACTTCCCGAGCACAAGATAGATTCCTGCCGAATTTTCGTGGACGAGGACCTGTTTCACCCAACAAGCAACGAAGTATTTATAAGCCTCCAAGCTCTTAAAGTTTTTCAAACTTTCGTGAGAATAGGCTGATTTTGTGTGGACAAGATAGTTGTAAATATCAGGGTAGCTCGCAGATGTCAGGCAAAGACGGCGAAGACAGCGGGTCGAAAAACATCGATTTAGGCATCAAATATGGATCTGGCGAATGGATAAACTGAAGCTTTTCCACATAACGCCTTTTATGCAACGCATCCAATGAGTTTACAGCGTCAGATAACACCGGGGCTTCCATGAATTGCTGTATAACTTGCACGACTAATTGAAAACAATGAGAATAGGTCTAAAAAATACAGACAATATGGCGGCCGGATACAGCGACACGTCATTTTGTGACGTAGGTGAGTAGGGTCTATAAACAAGCAAGCTTTCTGTCTGTCAAAGAGGTCTAACTTCTTCTAACGAGGTCTAACGAGGCTCCACTCGTTACCTGTATTTTGGCACCTGTTTTAACTCATTATCGGTATAAAAGACACCTGTCCACAACTTCAGTCAGTCACACTCCAAACTCCACTATCGCCAAGACCAAAGAGCTGTCAAAGGACACCAGAGACAAAACTGTAGACCTACACCAGGCTGGGAAGACTGAATCTGCAATAGGTAAAACGCTTGGTGTAAAGAAATCAACTGTGGGAGCAATTATTAGAAAATGGAAGACATACAAGACCACTGATAATCTCCCTCGATCTGGGGCTCCATGCAAGATCTCACCCCGTGGCGTCAAAATGATAACAAGAACGGTGACCAAAAATCCCAGAACCACAGGGGGGGACCTCGTGAATGACCTACAGAGAGCTGGGGCAACAGTAACAAAGGCTACTATCAGTAACACAATGCACCGCCAGGGACTAAAATCCTGCACTGCCAGACGTGTCCCCCTGCTGAAGCCAGTACACGTCCAGGCCCGTTTGCGGTTCGCTAGAGAGCATTTGGATGATCCAGAAGAGAACTGGGAGAATGTGTTATGTTCAGATGAAACCAAAATATAACTTTTTGGTAGAAACACAGGTTGTCGTGTTTGGAGGAGAAAGAATATTGAATTGTATCCGAAGAACACCATACCCACTGTGAAGCATGGAGGTGGAAACATAATGCTTTGGGGCTGTTTTTCTGCACAGGGACCAGGACGACTGATCTGTGTAAAGGAAAGAATGAATGGGGCCATGTATCGAGAGATTTTGAGTGAAAATTTCCTTCCATCAGCAAGGGCATTGAAGATGAGACGTGGATGGGTCTTTCAGCATAACAATGATCCCAAACACACAGCCGGGGCAACGAAGGCGAGGCTTCGTAAGAAGCATTTCAAGGTCCTGGAGTGGCCTAGCCAGTCTCCAGATCTCAACCCCATAGAAAATCTGTGGAGGGAGTTGAATGTTTGTGTTGCCCAACGACGGCCCCAAAACATCACTGCTCTAGAGGAGATTTGCATGGAGGAATAGGCCAAAATACCAGCAGCAGTGTGTGAAAAGCCTGTGAAGAGTTACAGAAAACGTTTGGCCTCCGTTATTGCCAACAAAGGGTACATAACAAAAGTATTGAGATGAACTTTTGGTATTGACCAGATACTTATTTTCCACCATGATTTGCAAATAAATTCTTTAAAAATCAAACAATGTCATTTTTTTTTTTTCCACATTCTGTCTCTCATGGTTGAGGTTTACCCATGTTGACAATTACAGGCCTCTCTAATCTTTTCAAGCAGGAGAACTTGGTTGTTGACTAAATACTTATTTGCCCCACTGTACACAATAGGCATGCATACTACATTGGCAAATTGGAAGTTTCATATAGACTTTAGTGTCTCTGTTTTCCCCTCACAAATCAGTTGTGTATACAGAAATATTTTTACAACAAAACCCCACTTTTGTGTTTTTGTTCAGACCATTGTCGCATAAACGTGGTCATAATGTTCAAGTCTTTTACTACACGTCCAAAGTCATGAGTTTCCTCATTCTAATAGCATTTTTTGTTGTTTTTTCCCCTCATGCGTCAGGCAGTAACAACATCAGATGAAGGTTTTTTTCAAATGAAACGTGCAGAATGTCCCAGCAAGTGTGCCTCAGTACTTGGTGTTTTGCAGAATGTTTTGTTTTAATCACCTTACATTTTCCCAACTGTAGTGTTCTGTTAAAATTGTTTAAATATGTACAACAACAAAAATCAATTGCTAATGCTTAGCGCCAGGAAAGATTTTACCTTTTGAACCTCTAATTAAATGCTTGCCTTTTCTTGTCAATGAGGGTGAAAAGACTAGGCACACACTGGTGACTGTTTCATTTTGAAAGTAAAAGTAAAACTTAATTCTGGACAAACATCAACATGCCTATAAAATGGCCCCTGTTTATAAGACAATGTCTTCCTCATTGTGTCTAATAATCTAGTGGAAATGCACGCGAAAAGGGGATATTAATCCATCGGTATGAATGAGTCACCACTGCTCTACCATGTTGGAGACTAAATCGACTGATCTGTAATTAAGATTTCTTTCTTTTCTTCATACACTTTCTTCACTGGATAACCAGCAACCATGACGATATAAATGATAAACAGGTTTGATTTAGTACACTTTGACAGCAGAGGATGTTTGGTCATTTATAATTCACATTATGCTTCTGATGATTTACATTGTATGGACTTGTTATAACACAAATGTCATTATTCAATCCTACAATATCAATACATATCTTTACCATATATTTACTTCTAATGTCGAACTTCTAAAGTACAAGGATATTGTATATACAGTATTTAGGACGTAAAATGGGCCGAAATGCTGTTTGCTGTGATTGTGACGCAACCATAGAGGTATATAGAGAAAATGATACATACTGTATAACACTTGTGTTTTTTTGTCTCTCAATGATGATTTGTTAGCATGAACGGATAATTTTGCAGTGGTCACTTAATGTTTTTCCCCAGAGCTCTTCACTGGATTGAAGAGCTGGAGCAAGCCTGCTTTCATTTATTTATTTATTTGGGGTTTTTTTGTACTCTATCAGGCGAGTCACACTTTTCTTGACTAGATAAGAAAAATAATCTATAGAAATATAGTACTAATTGATTCAGTAAGTATTTTTGAAAAATGCTTGTAGATGTAAATGAATGACACTGTCCAAAAAAGGTATGTTGACAGTTAACTATTTTACCCTTTTCAATTTAAACCATGCACCACAGCAGCACAAGCACTCCAGGGATTTGAATGTAATCAGAACATGGACCACCCATCTACTATGAGAACTCACTTTTTTTTTTTTCCAGGCAAATTAATTTATTCAGTATGTGGGACTTTTTCTGCTACATGGTCAAAGATGATATCCACAGAAAAGCAATCATGTAGTATTGATGCTAGAACTTGAAGATTCTTGCACTCGTGAACCATTGCTTTACATTATGCCAGTGGTCACAACATGGTGCCTGTGGGCACCTGGTAGCCCCTGTGGATCATGTGAGAAGCTTGTGGGCGAGTTCTAAAAATAGTTCGCCAATGATGGGGCATTGTCATTTTCTAGGAATGTTCTTGAAGTCATAATTTTAAAATATAAACACCAGTAAAGATTTGTAGTGCACATTAATCTATATCTGTTTTGTGCATTGTTTGATCAATGCTGATCTTTGTTTTGAGAAACCTTGAACATGCTCACTCTTTTCATAGATATTGTAAATACAGTAACATTAGTTATTAGCTCAATCACTGCTAGTCTACGTCACAGAATGTGTTCTGGCAGTTAGCAGGAGAAGGAAATTATTGAAAACAATGGCAATAGAGGCTGCCATTGATAATGATAGACTTCAAATTGATTTACACTGGAACAATTGGCATTGAATGATCATATTTCAGTGCCATTGACGGCACTATACGTCCAATCGAGTTTGACTGGGAGGGTTGGCAACGAATGATTGCTAGCGCCGTCAGTGGCAGCGAATGAAGTAACTCATTCACATTAATTAGTAAAGAAAAGAGTAATGACCCCAGCCCTGGATTACATTGATATTATCCATATTTGCTCACTTACCCTAGGGGTCATATTAGAAGGCTGCTAAAATTCGCTTTGATATGAGGGTGACTCCTTAAAATATGAACATTATTGACAATTTGTGGTTATATTGCAAGATTTGGTAATTATAACAAAAAGTAATACGTGCACTTTAAATCTCAAATCAGAAGCCGTCAGCTGTAATCACACTTTCTCAGAGGCTTGGTTTTTTTTTTTTTTTTTTTTTTTTTTGTAAACCCCTTCCAGGTGGACACACGCCATTTTATATATTTTTTTACTTGTTTATTTTGGATGATTCGAAAAGCGAGTCGATGTGTGATGCCAATCGTGAGGGAAGTCCTCTCCTGTGCTGAGCTGACTCTCGTGTCGTTACATTGTAGCGGAAAGAATGTCGGAAAGGGCCGAGGATGACGTCAGGGGGGAGCAGCGCCGAGCAGCCAGGCAGCAGCTGAAGCAGCAGCAGCAGCCGATCCAGCGGGGAGAAGGCTCCACAGCAATGGCGACTGTTGCGGAGCGGAGATCCTTACCGAGTCCAGAAATAATGGTGGGACAGCCTTGGAGCAGCTGGGTCGACGCCGCCAAACTCCACGGCAACGACGGTGAGTCCTCTCGCGACCCGAACGTGTACGCCGAAGCGAGGCGGAGCGCTACCGTCGCAGGCGCTGGTGTGCTTCTTTCTGGCCGTTTGCATGCAGTTGTCGGCGGAATATGAAGAAACCATAGTGGTAGCAACGTGCAACTATTTATTTGTGTGTCTGCGGGCATATTGGCCCATTCTTAGGTGCGGAATTGGAGGAAAGTTTCAAAGACTTGGGGAAAAATCGCGAAGCCATGCGTTTGTGCAGAGAAGGTGAGTTTTTTTTGTTTTTGTTTTTTGCCTGTCCAGGGCCAAATGTGTACAGTACAGTGTTTGGGTTCTGTTGGTTTGCACATAGACGCTCAAGCTTAATCAAACTCAGTTCAAAATGCCTCTTAAACAGATCAAATGACTGGACAACTCTTTATTTGTGAAACATGACGGTTATTTATGTTGACAACCGTCACTAAAATAACTTCTCGAATAACTTGACTGGCTGTCATTGGGTGTAGGCTTAAAATTTACAATTAATAACACTTGTGGGTACCCACACTTGGTTTTGTTGTGATAAATATTGAATACTTTCTCCACAAACAATATGTGTATTGTATTGTTTGCTTAAATTTCAGCATTTAAAACCTTTAACTTTACTTATAATTTGGAGAAATTCATACATGGGGTTCAACTTTAAATGATGTGATCAGATTGTAAATTATTTTTCCTCCCACATTTAATGCATCTTTTTAATCCAAAGAACTAAATTATCAAGCTCTTAGACTGAGGTTAATAACTGTAAAGCAAATGTAGACAGAATACTAAATGTATGGAGACAACACTGATTACAGAAATTGAATACATGTAACATGGAAATGAAGTTTATTTTTAAATTCAATTACTATATTCATTGATTTATCTTCCGCTTATCTTTACGAGTGTCGTGGTGGTGCTGGACCCTACTCCAGCTAACTCAATTTTTTTTTTTTCTCCCAAATCTGCTTAATTCAGCCTCTTGTGTGAATGCTTTCTGATATATCCTTATTCCTATACAAAAAAAAAAAAGAGAAACTGTATTTGTATTTGAAATAAAACATTGATTGGCATCAGCTGGGGCATAGGAAGACTGAACAACATTTTGCATATTTTATTCCATGTTTAAATCAAGCTCTACTGCAGTCATGCCCTAAACCCAAGAAACATGCTGTAACCTAATTTGAAATCTAAATATCAATGAATCCCACCAAAACATCAACATATATGAAATACTGAAGACTCTTATTCTCCAAATATATTTTTTTCCATAAGCATAATACTTATAAGTGAAAGTTGTAATATGAAATGCAAATTCTTAATCACTCTTGATTCACACATTCTAAAGTTTAAATAAAAACATGCTATTATCCATCAACCGTCTACATTTTAAATACTATGTGAACAAGAACATGTGAAAGTTAAATAAGGCAATATGGGCATTCAGTTATTAAAAAGAATATTTAAAATCATAAATTTTATGTGTTGCTTTCACAGCTTTATGATTTTTCAACATGAATTAGAGGGAACGCACACTTTTTGGATACCCCTATGGTGAAAATATTGGGGGGGGGGGGGGGGGGGGGGGGCTTGTGAAAACCTGCGAGTGATTGTTACCTGCACAAAATTAACTGTAATTGTGCATGTTTTCTTTCTCCATAGTATGTCTATGAAATTAAACTTTTTAGACTTGAAATTCAACTCAAATTTATCTTAAAATTGACCCAAGTACCCAAGCATTGAACTAGCAACCTTTAAAGTGCGTACGGCAGGAGAAAAAAAAGTCCTAAATAGATTTATTATGTGAATTAGAATCATATTTTGAGACGATTCGACTATATTCAACAATTTCGCGAAGCGCAGATGATGAGAAATTAGTCTTTTAATCTGCAGGTTAGCAACGCCTACCATTATAGGCCTCTAGCGTCCCCAACAGGAGGATGACGTCGGCGGGAGAATGGTTTCATCTTTTTTGCTATTCAGCCCATTGGGGGGTAATTATTCAGAATGAGGAAAATGCGACAAAGAGAGCCACAAAATGTCATTGTTTCAGTCTCTTTACTCCAATATTTTTACAGGATATTCTTTTTATCCAAGAATTTTTCCCTAATAGCTAAATAAATGGTATGGTCATGACGAATAACAGCCTGTGCTAAATAAAAAATGAAATAATAAAAATGCCTTTATTCAGTACGACATGGCAAAATTACTCCATAATGGTCAAAACTGTCGACTTCACTTTTGCTGTCACACCTCCCGAACGATATTTTATGCCACCGTAGTTAGTCGGGCTTTTGTCATTTCCCTGCCCTGGCTTCAGAGAATGTAAACAAACCAAGAGGCGTGACAGCTAGGCGACATGCTTAACCCGAACCGAGGCGAGTAAGGTTTCAAAGTGTTCGAAGCGAAAAATCACACATAACTAGCCCGGACCATTTCACACAGCTGTGGGATTGCCGATTGTCTACGCTGATTGGCAACCCTCCCGGCGGCTAGCAAGTTAGAACTCGTCGTTCCCCTGCTTAGGGCAAAGGGCTCGTTTGAGGAGAAGCAGCTGGACAATGACCGCCGGACAAACCGGCTGACGTTGGAGGAGCACGTTATCACATAGTCACATAGTCAACACGAATATGGTGAAATAATGCTTTACTACACGGCGAAGACGTAAACAGTGAGAGAGTCATAGGAGAGCAGCTGCAGTTCTTGTGCAGCTAACATGGGAGGATGTGTATGAGGAGAGCTTTTTACATGCCCATCCATGATCAAACCTAAGGTTGTAGTGTTTACTTTGTAATCGCTGTATTCGCGGCTATTTTTAACACAAAGTTGCAATTTCTAAACGGGTGTAAAATTTGACAGAACACCGAGCACATGAAGAGGCCAATAAGCCGAGTATAGTGCTCTCCCGGCGGGGGGATGTGCGACAAGCCGCCGGTCGTTGGCCGAGTGGACAAAGAGCATGTCAGCCACAAAATGCAAGCCACCTACGTATTTAAATGATCCCAGTATTTGACATGATACAAAACACGATGTTTACTCACTTCCTCATAAGTCCAGTGGTCCCACTGTATTACGGCTTGTTATGGCCAAAATTCATCGGTGAATGGGAACCTTTTGAAACCCCAAAAAGACTCGCGCCTCTCCCTGGTGCAGCAAAATTTTTCTGCAGCAGTTTGGCTGGCGTGATGCGAAAAATAAACGCATTAATCCGCAAAATAAGCTGAATCCTTAGTCCTTCTCATGCAACAGTATGGCTGGATAGTGAGGAGGACTCCTTCTACCGTACACGTCACAGCACCCTCTTTCTCAACTTGAGCCGAAAGTCACTCATTTTCATGGCGCGGGATTAAAAAATGAAATATATAAAACGGTCGCTTCCACGCACATCCAAGCAGTCCATTTCTTTCAGGAGCATAAAACACCACGTGAAATACGAAAAATAACATGGTTTTTGGTGTCATACGCACTTTAAAATACTTAGTCTCTGCACTGGAGCACAAAAAATGTGAAAAATACATTCAAGATCAGTTCACGGATCACATTCTGATTTTTGACCTAATGCACTTTTTTTCTCGGCATACACTCTGTTTTTATACTCTTTCGGTAAAGTCTCGTTGGGGCCGCACACAAGACTAAAATCTGTCCTTTGCAATGATGAGCAGATAATTTGTCCACCTGTCCTGAAAGCTCCTGTTTTCCATCTTTCGTCTGGCTATTTTTGGAAGGGGACGTGTAATTTGGCCGACGAGAGTGATAGCATGGTTGCTAATGACTGACACGAAAAGGAGCGGGGGGGCTTGCCATTCCCTACTGATGCACCGGCAAAGCCAGAAAAGCTTTCAGGGACTTGTAGTATTATTGGTTCATGCATTTGATATAATCTTGCAGGCCAAATATAATTACACTGTGGGACAGATGTGGCCCGCGGGCCTGAGTTTCACATACGTACGTGCCTTACACCCCCCCCCCCCCCACACACACACAAAAAGAAGCACTCATTTATTTGTCTTAATTTTTGCACTTTCAAGTGATTATCAAGCACAGAAATGATAGTGAAAACTCAGATCATCTGGCTTTGGGCAGTGCATCACTTGATGTCATCGCTATGTGTCCAGCATAAGCTTGCTTCGTGTTGCTATGAAATAAAGTGTTAATTACTGGATCCTTGTCATGGCACTTATCTGGTGTTGTCCTTTCATGGGTCAACAATGTGGCCTGTGTGTAGCGCACAAACCCAATTGCACAATTAGAGTAGCTAATATACATGCGGCTGACAAGTGCTGATACAGTGCGTATATACTAGGGCTGTCAAATTTATCGCGTTAACGGGCGGTAATTGATTTTTAAAATTAATCGAGTTAAAATATTTAACACAATCAACGCATGCGTGGAATGACCCACTCACGCATTGTCGCAAATTGACTGCAAAGGCGCTGTTTCGCGTATATACAGATCTAAAAGGCAGCGTCAAGAGACAAGAGTAGATTCAAGCATTCATTGGGGCCATGCTTTTGATTGGTAAAAGCTTTGACATCTCTTCCACATCAACTACAACTATTGTAGGAAGTGAGGTGGGGAAGACTGACAGGAGTTCCTTTTCCTAACAACATGTATTGCTCCCAACGCAGAGAAGATATAGTATTTGCAACCACCACACACAGTCATGGTTGCACCACTTCTCGTCATGCATTTGGCCAGAACAGTTAAGTCGCTACAGTATCATTTACTAAAAGCTCAACAAATACACTAGATGGCAATATTTAGTCACAATATACAAACTCACATTTATCCTGTAAGAATTACAAGTCTTTCTATCCGTGGATCCCTTTCACAGAAAGAATGTTAATAATGTTGATGCCATCTTGTGGATTTATTGTTGTAATAAACAAATACAGTACTTATGTACAGTATGCTGAATTTATATTTCCGTCTTATCTTTCCATTCCAACAATAATTTACAGAAAAATATGGCATTTTTGAGAAATGATTTGAATTGCGATTAATTACGATTAATTAATTTTTAAGCTGTGATTAACTCGATTAAAAATTTTAATCGTTTGACAGCCCTAGTATATACTGTAGAATATTGTACATTACATTACGCACACAATTAGGAAGCCACTGGTTAATACTGAAGAAATCCAGGAAGCATATTATTGCATCTGTCTTAAACAGTTTGCGAGTAAGGTCATTCTAAATCCATGACTGTTTTACCTCTAGACTTAAACCGTGAAACTCATATATTCGTCATTTAGCATTATCCTTTAGAGGCTGTCATTGGACTGATCAATTTTTGTTCTGCGTCACTGTCTTGATGGAATTATATTCATGTGTGTGTGGTGGGTATTACGAGTGGCTCTCCCACTCTCTGCCATGAGTCATGCCAGATTGTCGTGTCACCAATGCCACGCGATAGAACAGATTATTCACACAGTGGCATTGATTTTTTCCCCCCTAAATGCACAGCAAATAATTACTTTCATACATATACATTGCGATTGTCATTGAACAGCATCAATTGCAGGTTTACATTATCCAGTGTTTGCCCCTTGGGGCAGCCACCTAAAACATTCATCACTGCCATGGACGAGGATGCTGAAATTAACTGGACTAATTCTCTTCACTCTTGAAAACATTTTGCTTCTCACCATCTTTCTTTACTCTTACTTGAGCACAAGCCCTCTGCTCACTCGCTGTCTTGCCCAGGCCTGCTTCTGCTCTTCTTATATGTACCATTCTTGATTTCTTGGCTTTGCTCCTGTATTCTCTTTGCTTCAATTTACATTTTCTTTTCTCTTTGCATCTTTGTTTTTAATTATCTATTTAAACTGTATTTAACAAGATATACTGTAATAAATGTGGATGATTAGGTTTTTAATTTTTTTTTTTTAATAAAAACAGTACAGCCAGTGCATAAATCTGTTGAATTAGACTAGCGTGCAGATCTGGCTGGAAAGCTTTTATAGTTGAGCCAACCATTTCTATAGCATTCCAAGTGAGCAACTCTGGCTTTTTGGAAATGAGTTGTATTTGATCTTGCCATTGTTCCACTAAGAACATTTTATTGCATAGATGTTTTGAGTCATATCATTAGGGTGTTGTTTTTTAGAATGAGCAACTGGTACAATTGGACTTACCTTTATTTAACAAGTAACATCCTAATCTACATATCCCTGCAAACCCCTAAGCAGAAAGAATAAAATGTTGTGAACAGATGCATTTGCAAACCTGTTATTTAGGAACGAATCGGTAAACACTCCTCTCCACATAACATTTATGTTATTCAGAGAAGTCACACTCTCGCACAGTCAAAAGTTTTGAGACACTTCACCATTCAGTTGGATGTCTCAAAACTTACACATCTGTAGCATGATTTTATATTCAATCAGTATACTGTGTATTCATCTGATGGCTTTAATTCTGCTGCCACTTCAGCTGCTACAAAAGTCTCCTGTTGAAGGAGATATTGAGCTAACTGTTTTCATCCAATTCACAAGCTCAAAGTGGGCTCAGGTCTGTTAATTCACCCATATATGAATGCCACTCACCACCCTGAGAGGAATCCCACCAGGTAGACTCTTTTATATGTTCATTGAGTAATGGTCCTCATTGGTTTCAGGCCCCGCCAATTATGTTTTGAGGACCCTTGACAGCCTTAGAGTGGTACATATTAGAGAGACTCTACTTTTGTATTCTCTCTTTTGCGTATCTCACCATAACACCTTAAGCAATCTCTTAATTAAGATACTTACATCAGAAAAAAATTGGTTATCTGAGCATATGAGCTTTGGACCGATTATTTTATTAGAGGAGCACCTTTTCACTGGTAGGAAACCTACCATATTTTTCTGAGTTTCAGGCACACAGTCACTGAATGAGTTCTTTTTCATACATAAAGCAACATGCCATGTCCGCAATGTGCTGATGGCTCCCGAGAGCCGATAGTGATGTTCTCTGCGCACCAAGCGCGGTTGAAAAAAAGCAAATAGCATTGATCATGTGTTTAGAATTACGTGACCATTCAAGATGACAACCTCCGAGTCAGAATTATTGTATGAACACCGTTTCCAGTGTATAGGTGTGGCAGTGTTGTCAGATTGTCCCGCCCAATTGGGCTATTTGTATAGACACGGGGTGGAAGAGAAATATATTGGGTGGGATAATTAAATTAGTGCCACTTGTGACCAAATCTTATCTTGGTTGGGAGGTTGTAATTTGGGCTGGTTTTTATATAACTAGGCGGGTTTTACGGTGTGATTGGACTTGAGACTGTCTTTCTGAGGTGCATTATGCCTTTAACTTATGTTCCCCACCACACTAAGCACCATCAGCGCACGGGTGATTTTCATTGAGCTAACCTAAACTATGTCTTTGAAAATTTCAGGGATATAGTCATGAAAACCTGAACAGGTTCATTTTTAGTGGAAAGATGGTTATGCCTATAATGTGGTCCAGTCCACAATTTTTTACCAAAATAGTATTTTGTATGTTTTTTAACTGATGTTGGTCGTAAATTCATTACTGTAAGGCAGACATGTCCAAAGTGCGGCCCGGGGGCCAAATGCTGCCCATGGTCAAATTTCATCCGGCCCCCAGCCACTGTCATAAGATCAATAACGTCTGGCCCACACACAGACTTAATAAATCGGCCAGCAGTACTGCTACCAGCATATGAAGTAGCTTACACATTAAATGTTGCTCCTCATTTACCCACTAAAAGGCAGCAGTACTCTAAGCAACATTACCTAGTGTGACCCTTGACTTCCAGTTTTCTAAAATGGCAACAATCAACAACAACAAAAAAGTTAACTGCGACGGCCGACGCTTCAAGGATAGGTGGAAATTGGACGCAATACGCAACAACTGTGTCTGCCTCATTTGCAAAGAGACAGTCACTGTTTTTAAAGAGTTCAATGTGAGGCGATATTTCCAAACAAGACACGCTGACATGTACGACAAGATTACAGGGAAGATACGCAGTGAGAAATTGAAGCAACTTGAAGCTAGTTTTATTTCACAGCAGCAAGATCCCGAGAGTCGAAAGAGAACACCACAAAGGCTAGTTGCGAGATTGTTGAAATTATTAATTAAAAAAAAGAATAATAAAGCAAATGTGACACACAGAATGGCTAGCTAAAATTTGCTTAAATATATTGTTCTATGTAAAGGACGTCAGCCAAGGTCGGCCCCCAACATTTTTACCACACCAAATCTGGCCCACTTTGCAAAAAGTTTGGACACCCCTGCTGTAAGGTCTCCATGAAAAACTATGTTTAACACCTGAATACAGCATTAAAAATATCCAATCAATTTCATAAAAATACAAATACATATGTTAAAAACTACACTACCGTTCAAAAGTTTGGGGTTTAAGCGACCCTGAACTTTTGAACTGTAATGTACATAATCAAAATTTCCATAGGATACACATTTGGGGACCCCAAACTTTTGAACCATAGTTTATCTAATTTAGCAGATTACGATAAGGTATAATGGTTTCTTACTTTGTATAAAAAATGTTTAAGGAAAACCTAGTGTCCAAGCGTGCAGCTTTCATTACCGTTGCACTGTATTCGTGGTTCCGTCATAAACAGTTAAAAAATTTTTTTTTTTTTTTTAAAGTTAATCAGACCCATAACGCACCACAAAGAAAGCAAG
This sequence comes from Corythoichthys intestinalis, assembly GCF_030265065.1. Classification (NCBI taxonomy): domain Eukaryota; kingdom Metazoa; phylum Chordata; class Actinopteri; order Syngnathiformes; family Syngnathidae; genus Corythoichthys; species Corythoichthys intestinalis. The sequence continues at coordinate 36,996,969 of NC_080403.1, read as the reverse complement.
ACAAAAGATATCTACAGGGTAAGATAATATGGCCTTTTTTGATATTTTTAATAGTTAAAATTATCGTGCGCGGATGGTGCTTGAGCGCCGATGGCCCCTTGTGTACGCTGGGCTTTAGGCGCACCAGATCACAAGGCGAATGAGTGCATTAATGTACTGCATTTGTCATTTGTTCTTTTATCTTTTAACATTCGAGCAGTATAATACAGTTATGCTCCAATAAAATGGGTTCGAGGTTATTAAGCACAACAAGAATTCGAATATAAAATGCACTGGGTTATAAGACTCACTGTAAAGGAAAAAGTACGATTATGGTAAGTATTATATTAAGTATGCCTTACAGTCCAAATAATATGGTACTTTTGCCTATTAAAAAAAAAATGACAATACAGTACTTTCAAATATAACATCCAGTCTTTACAAGGGGTTTGATGTAGTCAATAAAAGTCAATAAAAACATAAGTTGGCAATTTATTTATTTTTTGGGGGGGGGTGGGGAGGCAAATGCAGTATTTTAAAAACTAACATAAAAGATTAACACTTGCATCTATATTTTATCCAACACCTCATTAAGTTGCTATGGTTTTGATGTAACTCGCAGCATAGTTTTGTCTGAATTCAGCACATTATAAAAGAAATTGGAAATAAAAAATCAATTTCAATTTGTTACAAGAGACAAATGGAAGCTGAATTCCAATACAACATCCTCAGTTATAACAAGAAAAAGACTAGATGTTAAAGTTATTTGACAGTAAGTAAACTTTGAATCATTGTGTTAGCCTTCTCTTATCAACATGTACTCCACGATGACTGGAGCCAAGTGCTCGGTAACATCCCTATTTGTAATTGCAGGTTTCAATCATCAGAGTGCTGCGAGTGTTTCACTTTTTTTTTAGTATTTAACTTTTCCCCCCATCCTAGCCTGATTCCCTTATTGAAACGTATGTGATTATATATGTAGCCTGTACTTTATATTGACTTTAAATGGGACATATTTCTTTGCAAATCAGTGTTTTTTTTTTTTTTTTTTTTTTTTTTTCTTGTATTAGCCTTTAGTTATGTTTAAGACTACGTCTACACTAGGATGGATAATTTTTTGCCTTGTAATTCAGGCAATATTTTACAACTGGCCGCACCGTGTTTAACCCTTTAATGACTTCAATATGAAGCAATTGTCAGAGAATCACAAAATTTGAAAAATAAAGTCTTAATGAAACCTTTTTTTCAAATTTGTAAAAAAAAAAGAAAAAAAATAATATGTGTAATAAGCGCTCTAATATCTATAACCCTTGCTAAATCCTTTTTTTTTTTTGTCACGGAACCTGCAGATTCAGGAGTTGACTTGCATCCAATTTTTATTATTTATTTATTTATTTATTTTTTGATGAAAGATATTTCAAAATTCTGATTTAGCCTCAAAATCATGAAATTGTAAGTGTATCAAATGTGATACATTTAGCAAGAAAGGGTTAAGGTGCATTTATAAACGCTCCGTTCCTCCACGGGACGCCTGCATTTGTGCAGACTACACATGCGCAACAAGGAGCAGCTCGTGTGTGACGTTATCGTCCACGCGGGTCACCTCTGAACTGGAAGCTTATCATTTTTCGGCGTTGTTCAATGTGATCTCCGGACACATTCAAGTGTAAGACTTGCAAGCTCTTTCAGTTGTAAAAAGAGGAGCAGGAAAGCCACATCTGTACCATTCGCCTATTTTGCTTACAATGCTGGAATGCCATACAAAAATTGGCAATGGAGCACTCTATGACGTCACTTTATTTCTATCCGATTATTATACAGATGCCGAGGTTAATACTAGGCGGCGGATCCGTAGTTTATGAAATTACACAGCTCCCTACCCCGTGTTATAAAATCTCCTGACAAGAGGTATATTAGTGTAGCCAAAATGCCCTATGGTCTAACTAATTACACGTTTGAGGCCATTATCTGACCTACTGTAGACGTACTTACTATAAGTTGTATCTTTGACTTGTACCCCAACAATAAAATTTTCCCCTGTGCATAGATATGCCTATATTTGGCCAGTATCCCGCGCAAGATGACTTCTACCTGGTGATGTGCAGCCACTGTAGTCAAGTAGTCAAGCCCCAAGCCTTCCAAGCACATTATGGTAAGTCTTGCTGACAAGTATTCTATCAAGATCAACATGTCTCTTTATTCCGAGACATTCTTTCTTTAGGCCCTTGGGTGTTTTAAATGTGTGATAGTGATGTTTTATTCGAAGCAATACATGGCGTAGCCCTAGTACACTGTAAATAATAATAAAAAAGATAAAGAATACTAAGTTTTTAACATGAACCTGCCACTGATATTCTTGTGTTGTTGGTGGGGACATTTCTTGTAATGGGGCAGTCTGGTATTTTTCTCTGCCAACCTGGCTACTTTCGTAACATATAAAACTGAGAGATGGTACTCATTTCGGGCCCCACTCTTGTGTAACAAATTCACTCACCCTTTGCTGCTCCGTCCATTAGGGCCACGGACACTGAATGCTGCCAGGAACGCCCCCTTCCATATTCTATCGAATGTGTATGTGCCTGGCAATTTGCGCTCTGCTACCACTAGTGCGAAAAGGGCTTTAGATGGCTATCATGGGCAATGAAAAAGCTTATTTGAAAGGTCTGCACATAAAAAATAGAGGTCGACAGATATGGGATTTTTGTCAATGTCCGATGCCAACTGAAAAAAAAGACAGATTGCCGATTTCTGAAGCCAATTTTGTAAGCTGATATTTGAGGCCAAAACAGGTAGTCACCAGGTTACAATGTACCCGACTTACGTGATTTACAGTGCCTTGCAAAAGTATTCGGCCCCCTTGAATCTTGCAACCTTTCGCCACATTTCAGGCTTCAAACATAAAGATATGAAATTTAATTTTTTTGTCAAGAATCAACAACAAGTGGGACACAATCGTGAAGTGGAACAACATTTATTGGATAATTTAAACTTTTTTAACAAATAAAAAACTGAAAAGTGGGGCGTGCAATATTATTCGGCCCCTTTACTTTCAGTGCAGCAAACTCACTCCAGAAGTTCAGCGAGGATCTCTGAATGATCCAATGTTGTCCTAAATGACCGATGATGATAAATAGAATCCACCTGTGTGTAATCAAGTCTCCGTATAAAAGCACCTGCTCTGTGATAGTCTCAGGGTTCTGTTTAAAGTGCAGAGAGCATTATGAAAACCAAGGAACACACCAGGCAGGTCCGAGATACTGTTGTGGAGAAGTTTAAAGCCGGATTTGGATACAAAAAGATTTCCCAAGCTTTAAACATCTCAAGGAGCACTGTGCAAGCCATCATATTGAAATGGAAGGAGTATCAGACCACTGCAAATCTACCAAGACCCAGCCGTCCTTCCAAACTTTCTTCTCAAACAAGGAGAAAACTGATCAGAGATGCAGCCAAGAGGCCCATGATCACTCTGGATGAACTGCAGAGATCTACAGCTGAGGTGGGAGAGTCTGTCCATAGGACAACAATCAGTCGTACACTGCACAAATCTGGCCTTTATGGAAGAGTGGCAAGAAGAAAGCCATTTCTCAAAGATATCCATAAAAAGTCTCGTTTAAAGTTTGCCACAAGCCACCTGGGAGACACACCAAACGTGGAAGAAGGTGCTCTGGTCAGATGAAACCAAAATTGAACTTTTTGGCCACAATGCAAAACGATATGTTTGGCGTAAAAGCAACACAGCTCATCACCCTGAACACACCATCCCCACTGTCAAACATGGTGGTGGCAGCATCATGGTTTGGGCCTGCTTTTCTTCAGCAGGGACAGGGAAGATGGTTAAAATTGACGGGAAGATGGATGCAGCCAAATACAGGAACATTCTGGAAGAAAACCTGTTGGTATCTGCACAAGACCTGAGACTGGGACAGAGATTTATCTTCCAACAGGACAATGACCCAAAACATAAAGCCAAATCTACAATGGAATGGTTAAAAAATAAACGTATCCAGGTGTTAGAATGGCCAAGTCAAAGTCCAGACCTGAATCCAATCGAGAATCTGTGGAAAGAGCTGAAGACTGCTGTTCACAAACACTCTCCATCCAACCTCACTGAGCTCTAGCTGTTTTGCAAGGAAGAATGGGCAAGAATGTCAGTCTCTCGATGTGCAAAACTGATAGAAACATACCCCAAGCGACTTGCAGCTGTAATTGGAGCAAAAGGTGGCGCTACAAAGTATTAACGCAAGGGGGCCGAATAATATTGCACGCCCCACTTTTCAGTTTTTTATTTGTTAAAAAAGTTTAAATTATCCAATACATTTTGTTCCACTTCACGATTGTGTCCCACTTGTTGTTGATTCTTGACAAAAAATTAAAATTTTATATCTTTATGTTTGAAGCCTGAAATGTGGCGGAAGGTTGCAAGGTTCAAGGTGGCCGAATACTTTTGCAAGGCACTGTAGACTTTTCGACGCCGGAATCTCGTCCATCATTTTTTTTTTCAAGTGTTTTTTTTGTTTTTGTTTGTTTTTTAGTCGCGTAAACAGTACCTTATTGTACCTCACAGCATCTTATATTTTTGCTTTATTTTACTAATGTAACTGTTCTGCCCTTTGGCGAAATTTGTTATTGATTGTAATGTCGACTTTTGCTTTGTGATGCATGCTTCCGTCCACTTCCGTGGAATGTAGTCTATGTCCGGTCTGGAAATTTTATTGCATTGCTAAAAGAAACAAAAATATATACATTTTATACAACCGGACAAAGCGGAAGAGGAAGTACTGTAGACAAAATATTACTGTAACATGTTCGGAATGTTTGTTCAAAAAAAAAAAAAAAAAAAAAATCCAGTATCGGATCGGGACTCAGTATCGGCAGATTCTCAAAATCAGGTGACTCGGACTCGGGTGAAAAAACATACGATCGGGGCACCCCAAGAATGAAATCCTACACCCACTGCGACCCTATGTGGAATAGTTTGGAGATCCCTGCTCTACAGTATATGAGGGCAGATGTGCGCCCACTAACAATGAATGAGTGAATGTTTGAACAGGATTGGTTAACTCTGAACACAGTCACGTCTGCAGTTATACTCTAAGCAGTTGTGCAAATTTGTGCAATCACAGTATCTAATTTTCAGTTGAGTTAAATACAGGTCTTGCGTCACAATAATGGTGGGAAAAGTTTTGAAACAAATGTTCTTGGTCTATTTTGAACAGAGATTTAAAGACTTTTCCATCAACTGTAAAATATCTATTGTATCTCCAGTTATCCACAAACAAAGGGTTTCAAAAAGGATCTTTGGTCACATGAAAACACATTTGTCATCTCTTAAAGAGTATTAAAACACCTGGGGAAATGCTAATATTCCATCATTTATCCATAAACGCATGCCTTATGGATTCATATCATGCCACTTCGTGTAATTGCACACATCGCAACACCAAGAAAATGATAGAAATTTGCATCGATTGTCAAGCTAAAACGACCGGCGCCCGAGATCCCCGAAATCTAGCATATTTTGTGTGTGACGTCACAACTAGGAAACACCCGGTGTTCTGCCAAAATATCCTACATTGGCGAAACGTCCTACATTAGTCGAATTTGACACCTAAAGTACTACCGTGTGCTCTAAACTTGTTTTGTTTAGATGCATACAGGAATAACGTACTAAAAAAATGCCTGCAGAAAATACTTAAATGTAGTTATATCAAATAAGGACGGTTTAAATATGCTACGTGACTAATGTGGTCAACTGCTTCAAACCTAACACAAAAAAACACAATGGTTAAAAGTATGAGAGGGTGATACATACAAAAAGTATCTTTGAGGCAGTGAAAAGGTTCTAAACTAAATAAAAACAAAAATAGTGAGTACTCGCCGCTTCTAACCGATGTGCACATGCGTGTGGATGCATGCGCAAGCGCCCTGAGCATTGTGTAGGACGTTTTGCCGCGTAGTAAGGAATGGCCGAACACCGGCTCAGTGCTTGGGTCCTGACAAAGTTCTGAATGGCAGTGATGATGGCGGACAATTTTGTTTCTAGTTGCAGCGACGAATCCGACGTAACGAACGTTCTTCTAATGGTGACAAGGAGAGTTATGAACCTTTCTTTGGTGTTTTGGGTTATCAATTTGAGCCCAAACAAAAACAAATGCAGCCTAATGAAACGATCACAATGAGCAATCACACTGATGAAACACCGGCAACAGATCTTGTGGGAAACACCGAATGGTTTGTTTTGCATTTCTTTTTGTGAACCTGATACACCGTGACCGCAAAATAAAGTAATGTATAGAATAATTATCATTTATTGTTCTATCATAGGTTTTTGCTCTGCCAACAGACACAAATATGAATGGGATTAAAGGATTTGTTGTATATATTTTACGAGCGATAATTTATACATGTGTCCAGTCCTATATCCAATGCGTGATATGTTTTTTATTATAAAAGAATACTCACTCTGGCCATTTCGAGCTTGGCTGCTCACCTCCTTTGCTTTGCCTGGGGTGATGGGGTGGTCTCATCAGTGCCAGTCATCGTCCTCTTTCTTAATATCTCGGGACATTTAGGTGGCTGCGCGTGTATGGTGGGCACCGCATCTGCTTTCAGCAGCAATTTCTTAGCAAAACCTGATTTCATTTGTCCATAGTTCGAAAAGCTTTCAGGTGTAAAATGTGCACCACACAAAACCGTGCCGGAGACTGGGTCTGCAAAATCAGCCCTCTTTGCACGGACGAACTTTACTCATTGTCTGCGTAGTCCAGGTCTTTTTCTCGCGTTCGGGAACTCATGGGTACAACATTGCGACAAATGGCTATTTGTACACCACATAGCACGACAAGTTTGAACCATTTTAGCGATTTTTTGATAAAACACGAACGCAACTCTCTCGTCGATAAACAACGATGGCACCTGCCTCGACCTTTTGTTTCCTGGCTGTGACGTCACAGCCCCATTCGGCTGTTTCCGGGCTACATTCGGAAATGTTCGTAACTTTCGATCTATTTTTGATAACTGGTCATGAATGTGATTTTTAATTTTTTTTTATTAACTTTATTAATAATATTTGTTATCTTGCCACATAACGGTTCTTTTGATATCTCACAGCCCCTTAGTATTATAATTCTCTTTAAGTGTGACATCAGGACACTTCTACTTTTTGGGCATGTTCTCTCTTTGGAGTGACTAGCCTTTTAAGAAGGTGAAAAATGCCAAGCTGATTTATTGAAATTACTGTGTGTACGCTTATTGCATTTATAGTTGCGGTTAAATAAAGTCCTGTAATTAAGTGATTGTTGTAATAGGACATTCACATGTGTAATATACCAATAGACACATTCATTCATTGATTTCAAGTGGGCGCAGTAAGAAAACTGTCAAAAGCACTTGGCTCATCCTTGTAAAACCTTGTATGGCACAGGGTATTGGAGCAGGCCTCAATTTGGTAGGTGTGTTTGCCCGACCTGATTGTCCAGCTTGAAGTATTCCAGCAAAGCAGGAAGGGAGTTGGGATGCACGCAACAAGCATTCTCATGTTTCCTTGACGTTGTAAGAATGTATTAATTTTACATTTTTAACTTTTTTGTTTTGCATGTTGAACAGGTTGTTGATTTTTTTTGACTAAAGCATTTTATTCATTTATACATTCCAAAAAAAGAATTCCCCTAACCTTGAGCCAACCTTTTGACGTGAAAAAGGATATGAAAACTCCTCCCGTTCCTGTGGGTTGTTGTTTTGTTGTCTTTGAATGTGATTAGTGGGATGTTTTCCTCTCAGTATTTGTGGTTGGTTTCTAGAGAGACCTGAGTGTGGGGTTTCCTGGGAAGTTAGTGTGCTGTGACTGTGGCCAGGCTAGAACAAGGAGACAGAGAATGGGTTGGGGGAGGAGCGTGATGGGGGACAAGAGCGGAAGAAAGCCATTATTCAGCTGTTACAAAGTAGGTGGGTATTTTGTTCTGGATGTGACAGTTCTTAGTGCTGTGATGTTTTCTTATTACTTAATTACAAAGTAGCAGTTGCCAATGCGAGTGCATACAGTTGTCATTTGACTGCTCTGTGTTGAGTATCTGTGGTCTAAGTATAAAGGGTTTGGCAATATCTGTTTATGATCATCCATAGGATTTTGATGTGGCTGTAGTCAGTCAGTTTCTTCCACACAAATCTAGCTGTTAGGGATTTTAATTTCTGCCCTTGGAACGAAATTGTTCTGTGAAGATCTCTGAAGATTCACAGAGGCCTACACAGGCCTTGTGTAGCTTAGAAAACTGAGGTCGAAGGTCGAATGGCAGCTTAAGTAACCAAAAACTAGCCATGACCAGTAGATTTGAAAGTGTGTGTTGAAGAAAAGCAGTGTATTTTGTAACATTTGTAAAAAGGACTGCAAAGCTAAAATCCATGCAAGGGAACAGTTAAAAGATTTCAGGCAAACTATATCAACAGAGCTTTTTCGTTTTTTATCCATTTTTTATGGTGGCGCATTATAGTAATAGTACTTTCCTGTAAGCAACCCAGAGTGTGTGGTAATTGGGTGTGCAGGTATGTGCAAAAGCACACTAAGGGAACTGCTTTGCAGGTCGCAAACAGTTGTCACATTGCGCTGAAATGGTTCAATCTCACTGAATACAGGGCTGAACGGAGTTTTATCATATGTGATACGGCACAATTCCTTGTTGTCAGCCCTTTGGCCATTTAGAACCTTCAAATTATTTAAGCTGAATATACAAAATGTGATTATTTTTGTTGTGGTAAATGGTAAGTACCTATATAGTGCATTTATCTAGACTTTTTATACCGTGCCTAAAGCGCATTGCATTAGCTAACATTCACCCATTCATAAAACAATTGTGCTGCTGCCATGCAAGGCGCTGCCAAACCACTGAGGACAAATTAGGGTTCTGCGTCTTGCCCATGGACACTTCAATAGTGGCAAGTCGTAGCCAGGAATCAAACCACTGACGCTTCAGTCCCAAGACAACTTGGGCAACATACTGCTCCGCACCCATTTAGTTGGTTAGATGAGCAGAAAAATTCCCAAAAAATCAGCCAGCAATTAGTGGTGCTGTTTTTGTACTCAAAAACTTAAAATCAACTCAAATCGGGTCCGAACCAGTGCCACACTCTCCGTAGTCATTTTGGTTCTCTTAGTGCTTATAATGAATCAGCTGTCACCTCTTGCTTTGTTACCCTCTAAAGAGCACAAACCGCTCAATGCCATCAGAAGCGATCTATGTTGCCAAAACGCTGCTGTCTGATCACCAATTAAGAATGAGATGCAATTTGGAAAATTTTTACTGACGTTGAGCCATATGTAAATAGTTTGCAGCTTCTAAAATGTGTCCGCCATTCAAGATGAAATATGTTTCCTCTTTGGGACCCATCATTGAGTGTCAGAAAAGCACACCATGGAAATCTTATTTGTTCAGAAAGATAACCTTAAAAACCTAATACTGATACAGTTGTCTTTTTTAAATTGTAGCTGTAAAATTCCAATGAAGTCAATTACGTTCTTCAATTGTATTAATAATCAAGCTATTAGTATATGCAGTGCATGTATTTGAGCTATTCATTTATAAATAATTTTCAAGATATTTAGTTGTTACTACATTGGAATATTTAATTTTTCAATACAATCTTTGTTGGAATCCTGGTTGACTTCTACTTTGGAAAGTGAATGAAATAATGTACATAGAAAAAATATTCTTGGTTTAAACTGGTGGCATCAAAACATGTTGCTGCATAGGCAATTTTTAAAGAAAATGAAGCATTACTACTCCTGCAAGTGTTAAAGTAACACAAAAAATAGTGGCACGAAAAATTCAGAGGCAAAAAATGTGAGTAAAAATGTGGTTTAGGTTTCGGTCCGAAAACTCTTTTGCACCGAATAACATTGCCAAGACCGGTAATTGAGTTGATGCAAACTCGTCTTGCCCCCTATGAGCAGCTAAAAAAATGGGTCAACCAGGTTGCCTTTCCAGCTTTGGAAACCTCTACTTTGTTCTTGTTTCCGTGTACGGGCAGACTGTACGCACAGCTAGAGGATACGTTCAAGAGCTACTCTGAAAAAACACTTAAAAAAAAAAAAAAAAAAAACTTTGACTACCATTCAGAAACACAAATTATGGTGACAAAACACCGAATTATAATACAAATAATGAAATGGAGTACAAAAAAAGGTCTGTGAACCGATAACATATTATTATTAGCATTTTAACATGCTTTTTACCATATTTTTCGGACTATAAGTCGCACCCGAGCATAAGTCGCACCAGCCATAAAATGCCCAACGAAGTGGAAAAAAACATATAAGTCGCACCAGAGTATAAGTCGCATCTTTGGGGGAAATTCACTTGATAAAATCCAACACATAGAAAAGATATGTAATCTTGAAAGGCAATTTAAAATAAAAATACAAAAGAGAACAACATGCTGAATAAGTGTACAGTGTGATAATGTTACATGATGCATGAACAACGAAATGCGAACGTTGCCGGTATGTTAACGTAACATAGCTATTAAGAGTTTTTCAGATAACTATAGTATAAAGAACATGCTAACAAGTTTCCCAAACCATCAGTGTCACTCCAAAACACCAAAATAACATGTGAAATGATATAATAATGTGTTAATAATTTCACATATAAGTCGCTCCAAAGTATGAGTTGCACCCCTTGCCAAACTATGAAAAAAAAACTGCGACTTGTAGTCCGAAAAATACGGTACTCAAAAGTCTTGTCTCACACACTCCCGATGCATCTCCAATTATGACACATGTCTTCCAAGCAAAAAAGTTGGGAGGTTAAAAGAAAAACGAATGTATTGAGTTAGTGAGCGCACGTTTCACTGAGGTCTATTTGGAGTCTATTTATTGCATTGCGAATCCACTTGACCGGCATTAGAAAGAGCATTATTTGAATGTGGGAATAAAAAAGCAGCCTTACCAGGGAGAGACAGTGTTGCAGCTCATGTTTCTGGTGAGCTGATGAACAGAAGTCTTTGTGATAAAACATTACCAAAAATAGATAAATAAATAATAAAACACCCACTTGAGTGCAACAATTGGCTTTTTATGTCGTATACTGTAAGTGTGTCAAGTTAAATATTTAATTGTGGTTGTTGAAATGTCAGTACCAAATAAAATATGATCAAATATATAGTTTTGTAATTCTAAGCAATAAAAAATAACATTTAAAAAAATAATTTGACTAATAATTGGCTTAATTTGTTCATGGCTTTCGGCTTCGGTTTTCTAATATTCTTTTTCCAACCAAAAAATGTTAATTTTGGCATCTCCCTGCCAAAAAACAAAACACTTGCGTGATGTTGTCGGAGATGCATGTCTGACTGCATCATGCTGAGTATTGGAATTTCTTTTGCAACAATATTTTGTGATACTATTTTTTTTTCTCTTTAACTTGCCATTCACTAATATCTTCAACATTTTTGCTGTCACAATGCCTTTCATCATGTTGTTCTGGAAAGCTCAGGCATGAAAATGAAGCTCTTGACCTATTGGTTGTTTCTATTTTAAGGATGAGTTTGCATGGATCACAAATGCTGCTGAGAATTGTCAGAACAGGCTTTTCATGTCCTTTTGCAGCCAGCTTTTCTCCTTGACTGTGGAAAGTCTTGTAGTGAATTAAATAGGTATATCATTGTCATGTTGTCGAGGCAAATCTGCAACCCCTGCATCAGTTGATGCTCATTATTTTTTTATTTTATTTATATAGAATTGATGTGGCATTCCACTGTGTAGTTTTAAGCTCTGTGAAATAAATATTTCTTAACGAAATATTGTTTTCTCAGGGCACATTATTACTGGGTTTACTATTTGCTTCAATCCTTCCATTTTTCTATATGGCTTGTGCTCATTCAGGCATTCATGGCATAAAAGCATGAAGCAAGAATAATGGCCACCAGGGCTCCAGCCAGCCATTGGACAGTCACCTGTCACTCAAGCATGTCGGAAGTAGCGGCGAAGTTGGATCTTT